>NC_140462.1:25036341-26236341 GCF_051167445.1 Perissodus microlepis
ACTCCAGAAAACAAAAATACTCTTTGACTTTATTTTAGTCAATAACTTAACTGGACCTGTTGTACTTTTTCTTAGTACCTGTCACACATCGTGGTGGAGGTTTATAATAAACATGAAGTCTGTAATAATGAGCTAAGTGTGTGAACGGTAACCCCCGAGAGCCAAAAGCTCAGACTGCAGATGCTCCTTACACTCAGTTTACTCGTTTTTTTTTTTTTTTTTTTCAACAGTTGGGTCTGTATGATGTTACAGAGAGGGGATATCCCTAATACGGTCGTCTCAGGAGCCTAAACTCCTCCCACCTACTTTTCAGACTCAGAAGCTTGAAAGAAACATCAGATAAAGAAGGATTAGGATTATTCTGAACTGTGAATCATGCAAAGCTCCTTTAAAAGAGTCTAAGACTAAAAAATGAGGAGCTGAAAGAGAGAAGGGTGACAGAAAACGTTGTCCTAAAAATGTTTCAGCAGTGTAATTTTAATCTAAAACCATAAAATGTTAGCATTACACTAATGCGTGCTGATTGGCTAGTTAAGGATTTAGGTGGCTCCAGCAGACGTTAGGAGCGTAGTCAACGTGCCGGAGAAGCTTCCATGTGTGTAGAAGAAGCAGCTGGAGGTGGTTGAAGGTGATGCAGTAGGCTGCTGCTTGCTTCACGCCCCCTTTTGCCTTCCTTTTTACATCCCGCCACCTCCTCGGTTCTCTTCATGCTCCCTTGTCGAACACCAACATGTTCACAGATCGTTTCATGTCACTGCTGCACCCCTCAACTGCTGTCTCGTGTACCTGAGCAATTATGTGATTTGTGACAAAGTTAATTTTTTAGATTTTGTTGTAAACCTGAGGTTTTGCACTTTTTTTAAACTCAAAACAATCTCCTCCCCCTCCTCCTCCTCTTGTTCCTTCTCCCTGTAGGAGCAGTTTAAGGTGGATCCGGAGGGGGGTCTGACTAACCTCCGTTATGAGGTGGAGTCCCGACAGGAGCTGACCATCAGCGGCGCCCCCTGCACTGTCATCAACACCAAACTGGAATGCGACCAGAACCAGACGCCCTGGTGTCTTCTGGGATAGCGGGCAGCCGGTTTGAGGACAGTGGTTCCTGTTTCTGACTCTTTTACGGATAAATCTGCAGCTGGAGCGTCCAAACAAATGTTTAATTTACTATTTGAGGTACATCTCCACATGAAAACTGCTGTTTTAGTAACAATAATTAATAATGAACGATGCGAAGATGGTTTGTCGGCATCTGACCTCTGACCTCAGCAGCCTGGATGGAGACGGATCCAGTTCAGGACTCGTGTTTTTCTGCTCTTGCTGGCACGGCGTGAACGCAGACCTGCAGCCTGTTTTTTAGCTTTTAGACTCAGCTCGGGGCCGTGCAAATACATGCAGAGAGCGCCGCACGCTTCTCCGGGCGTCACGAGTGTCCGTTACTCCTGCATCATGTGAGCGTCACAGGACTGATTTTTAGCTTTTTACCCACGATGGAGGTAAAGATGGAATAAAAACTCATCAGTCAGTGAAGTGAAAGTGTTTTTATTGTCCTGCTGAAATTGAGTCATTCCTTCATGTATTTTGTTTTTTTTGTTTTCTTTTTAGGGAAGACTTTGGTCAAAATGGACGCTTGTAGGAGTGTTAGGGTCACTGTATGCTGATTTTACATTTCAGAAATAAACTCTCTGTTTCAACCCATCTATTTGTCTTCTGGCTGGTATTAAACCACCGCTCAGTCATATTCACAGTTTAAACTTTTGTTTTTCTTTTTTTTCAGCAGTAAAAGTCACTTCCGGGTTACGGCACTTGTGTCCAGTGGACAAAACAAAAAATCTTAATGGGATGTGTGTGTTATTCTTTTTGACTGTTTTATTTTGAAAAATGAATGAATTAATGATACATTGAGTCATTAACTTTGGTGCCTTTTTGGTGGTGTAAGAAACCAACGCTCCCGGAAAAATCCTGTACAAGCACAGAAGTGTGTGCCCGCAATGTTAAATTAAGGAAATTTACTTAAGTACTATTCTGTAATTTTGATCATTTCCAGTTTAGCTCACTGGATTTAAAACTGCTCTTGCTGCAGTTCTCTGATTTGAAAATAAGAGCCAACCCGCTGGAGTGGAAAGGTCTACGAGGGATTTCTGACCTGCAGCTAACAAACAGTTCCTGCAAAATCCAATACTTACATCATGGTTTAAATATATTGTTATCTGATGGATCGGATACCTGAGGGAAGTGATCGGTGATGTTGCAGAGCTCTGTGTGTGCAATGCAAAGTAAAGATCTCTCTGTATGACATCATAAAGAGCCAGCAGCAGAAAAAAGGCACATGACACTGAGTGTATATCAGAGTCTGAATAACTTACACTGATTATTTATTATTTATCATGTTTCATATTGACCTCCAGCACTGGAACAGTAGCTACACAACAGCAAATGGACACAAACACTTCCTAAAGGAGCCTTTAGACTAACAGTTTGTCTTTGCGTTTCTTGTCTAACAGCAGCGTTAACACATGTTGATTAGCTCGGCTTCGTTTCACTGCTGGATATCAGCCACTCATGGCTCCCTGGAGGCCTCTGAGGGCCCCTGAAACCCCCCCCCCCCCCCCATCATTTCTAGCAAACAGAAACCAGCTCAGATGGTACAGCTGTGGATTGTAGGGGATGAGCCAAATCCGGCAGTGGAGACAAAGAGAAGAGGATGGGGTGAATCTACACCTTCACCCCCCTCTGAGCTGTTCCCCACTCTGGGTGCAATTTTCACCTTTTGTTGGAGGTGACTGCGATGGGGAAAAAAACACTTCCACGCTGCTACAAATAGACCCGAGCAGCACTCCTGCTCTGCAGCTCTGTGCTAATTTTTTTAATTCCCCACTCAGTGATTATAGTGCTTTATTGGAGCAGTAATATCAGATAATGGAAATTGTATAGTAATAACTGAGAGAGCTGGGCGCCGCGGTTCACACGTATTTATAGACACCGAGGGCTCGGGAGCAGATGTGATGCCGACACTTAATTTTCAGCCTTAGTTAATGAATGTTAGGCATTATGCTTCTATTATGAAGCAATTAGCAAAAAATAAAATATAAACTTGAGGGATGAGAGGCTGTAATCATGTTTACTCCACGGCTAATAAAACACAGAGGGACCGGACAGAGGCAAAACAACCAAACGGCTCATCTGGAGGTTTTTCTCCTGGAACAAACGCAGCTTTTACACGCATGTGCAGAGCTGCTCACCACTGCTTTCTCTGTTTGAACCATGTTTGTTTGGTGTTCAGTTTTCATCCTCAAAAACACCTGTGAGACGCTCAAAAACGCCTTGTTTCCATTCAGCCTTCGCCGCGTCCACCTCTTTAGTAAATCTGCTGCAGATCTCTGAGGAGCCGATCCATGAATTTAAAGTTTAATCAGACATTAAAACACACCACAAAGTTTTACAGTGCTCATGAAGGAAAAATAACCTCATTTTATTCCCCATCTATTTTCTTTCTCCTGTATACTCTTTTTATAAATCTGTCTAAACTCCACATTTCCAGCTCAAAATAATCTCAGTTTGTTCTTTCTATGAAACAACGACTTTTAGCTCCTCCTTCAAGACAGCTTTGTTCCGATTGGCTGCCTCAAAGTTTGACCATAAGGTGGGTGGAGTTTCTGCCTCTGAGCTGACTATATTAGGTGTATCCTCTTTTTATGACATCATACGGATCCAACAGTAGAAAAAACTGTAATAAACTGAGTGTTTAGAGTATCTGCAGCCTGAGCTTTGTCTCACATGGATTAGTGTTCATACGCTGACATCATTATATATGAATGTCCACTGTAGCAGGAGACCAATGAGAGGAAATAAGGGTCCACTTTAATTTATTTTTTGCATCTGAAAGCAAACTCCAAAAACAGACTTCATCCATTATCCCTGTCAGGCATCGTCTTCTTCACAGTCAGTGTTACAGTCTCATAGAGCTGAAAGTGAGGCCGCAGACTCACATAATGTCACGCCATTTTCACCCACAGCACTCCTGTTATTGTGGGGAAGAAACAGTCACCAAAAAAGGGGAGAGGACATTGTAAAAGTGCTGCTTTTCTGCATTGTCTGTGCATGTTGATGCTTGGAAACAGGACAGAGGTGCAGAGTGATCTTCAGTCCAGCTACACTGGTGTGGAGATTATTTTTAGCAACAGGAACTTGGCTTTTTAAGAACTCCGGTCCAGCAGTTAAACTTCCTGCCCACTGTTTTTAACAGGATCGAAACCTCGACAAGTTTTAGTTAATTTATAGTGTCGCCGTCAGGTAAATATCCCAATCCTGAAACCCAGCTACGAGTTTTAATGTTTGGATGTGGAGGGATGTGGCTCTCCTGGAAGACACTTTCAAGAGAAATCCAGTCCTTCCTGAAAAATCTGTGTGCTGCATTTCCATAATACATCGGGATCCTTCTTAAGCTTTGAACGGGCAAAGTTGGGCTCTTTTGTTGGCTAAATGTTTATAACGGTGATTCACACCATAACATCTGATGTCAGTGCCAGCAAACCGCAGAAACCCAAGCTTTTGCTGAATAGGTAGCTCCTGTACTTCCTCAACCTTTTTGGTTGTTCCATTCAAACAGCATCAGTGGAGCGACCTTTATGAGCCATCTTCACCCATCAAGGGTTGTTGGCAGTATGAGTCGATGGGATGCAACAATCTGCAGACCTTACTTTGAGAGTCAGTTGTGAAAGGATCCCGGCATGTTCATCAGCCGTTGTGGGATGTGTCGAAAAGCCATGGGAACTTGTTCCGTTACATTTAGACGGAACCGGACAAAGTAGGACATGTCTGTTTTTAATATTTTAACCCATGCCGAAATCGGACGGAAAATAAGCAAACCGTGATTTACAAAGTTTCAGTCGGTGCATATTTATATGAATCATTATTTTCAGCATATTTTTATTGATTGATTTAATTTATAGTTTTTCCGACTTTAACTCTAGTTGAGTAGTTTGGGAATGCTGTACGTGTTTTTATCCTGGAGTCAGAAACGTCCCCAGTTCTAACCAGTAAACACGAGTACGTGACTTTGCTGACTGATCTGGGATCTGTCAGCGTTCCAGCTGCTTTGCTTCTCACGTTGCTGGGAATCATTTCATGCGTGTTTCTGTTTGTAGTTTACACTCTGACGAAGTTACAACAACACGTGACTCATCTCATTTTTTAGTCCACGGTTTAAAGACATGACACGGTCTGTGTTTTCTGTGTGTGTGTTTCGGCATCAGTCCACGTACAGATGGTCACGCTCACACTCGTCTGTCACACTCTGATTGGCTGCTTTGCTGCTGCTGCTGGAAGCTTCTGCAGGAAACCTGACAGAAATTTCACAAGACCACACACACACACACACACACACACACACACACACACGTATGTGATGTTTGTATTCCTGCAATAATACCACGAGGAGATCCAAATAAAGTCAGTTATTACTTCTTACTTCTTCTGTGGTTGAAAACTGCTCCACAATGAAAGCTTTGCTAATAACAGAGACGTAACCTGACTGAAAGTCTGTGCTTAAAAATCATTTTACTTCCACCTTTTTAATGGTTAAGACACAATAATTATTCTTAATTATTCTTCTCTCATCTGTGACAAGAATGAGAAACTCAAACGACGACTTGAACCCGTGTGTCTCCCTCTCAGGTTTGTTTCTGCTGGTTTTGACGGCTCGAGGACGTTAAACGTTACACAGTGAGACAAAATTTACATAGAAATAGAAATTCTGTTTATATTTTTAATAACCCGACATCTGATAATATTAGCATTTGTGGAGTTGGCGTTGTCGGTTGACTGAGTTATGAAAGGTCTTATTAAAAAATAAATGTGCCTAATGTCAAACTTCTTGCTTTGTAAGCAGCGCTTCTGTTTCATCCAGGTTTTCAGTACTTTTATTTTTTATTTTAGTTTTCAGTTTAATTTCATTGTCAGTTCTACTTATTATTATCCGGTCGTTAAGTCTGACGTCACTAGCCGTGTCTGGGCCTAAACTCCACTGCAGGTCCATATATCAAACGATCACTATGGCATTACTGAGAGTTGAAAAACTGTCTAAAGTCTTTCATCTTTAATAAAATGATCAGCGTTCTGCTCTACCAGGTGTAACAATTGAGTTTAACATCCAGGCATCCATGAAAACTGAATTTATGACATTTAACGGAGATAGAAGTTAGCAGGAAGTAAGCTCGCTAGCTTCTATCTAAATACAATATAGCATGTCCTGACTGCGGGGTTTTGGAAACAAATTCAAACGTACAGCTCTGTTATCACTTCCAACATAAATGAAGACAGAAAACTAAACAGCAGTGACGTTTGTAGGGTTACTGAAGTTTGGCTAGCTGGTATATAATGACTTGCGAGATCTCGCAAAAGTCCGTCTTAATTTTTTTTTCTCCCATGTCCCCTGCGGGGCTCCGTAATGTTAGCATAATATAAACAAGCTAACTTTTTTCCCACTCGATAAAAGTTAACATGAGTGTTCTCGGTGGTCAGGAACAAATGTAATCGCATGGCAGGATGCTGTAAAAGGACCAAACTTCAGCCAGGAGAACAACTGAGATAATCCATCCACAATACGAGGTTAGTCATTCATATACTGCTGCATGGGCTGGGCTGTAGTTACATACTAAGGTTTTAAAAACTGAGCTTAAATAAATGATTAGCGGTAATAAAAGCCGAGGGAGGTCTACAGTGATCACTGACTGTTTTAGGAGCTTTTTGAGATTAGAAGAAAATACATAATATTAAACATGTTAACAACACAAAAGCCATATTAAACGCAGACTACTTTAGGCCCGGAAGTAGGATTCGTCACGTCATCACTTAACAACCGGATTGTTAAGGAGGTATTTCCTTGTAGCTGTAGACTCCTCCCCAGTGCTTTCAGAGCCAAGATGTATTCTGTCATAGGTCAGAGGTCACCGTGACACTATATGAGCTACCTGTGACGGAAAAATACCAGCTAACCCTAAACAGCAAGCTAGCAAGCCACCTCTATAATAACTGCTATTAAGTAGGATGCTAATTTAGCTTTAACCTGTGCATACCTGTAAACGCCCTGTGATTGTTGTAGTGTTGTAGCCATTTTCCTACCATCACAGTGAATTAAAATGATTTCTACCAGCTGATTTATTTTCACGTGAAATCTGCTTCAGTGGAAGGATAACAGGTCAGGTGTGAAGCCACATTTCTGACAGGTGGACTTTTCAGTTTCTGCTGAGTCAGTGACATCTGTTTCAGAGGAAGGTCACTGATGATGACCTGAAACATTTCTTCTTTGTTTAATCTGAGAGTATCTGTGGTTTCTTAAATGGACCTCACTGTGTCTGTGTATGTAAATTATAATAATTTAACACTTAACAGCCATTCAGATGTATTTGAAATATATTAAATATATAGTTAAAATAATCTGTTGAAAGTCTCGTTTATAAATTAACACTTAATTTGAATAAAATATTGAGCCTTAAATCGCATCCTTATTAATGAATCAATAGCAGGGCCCATTTTTCAAATTGTGCTTTTATTGATTTTCATGTTTTACGTACATCTTGCTCAGTTGTTGCTCAAACAGGACGGTTTTATTAAGCACTGATCTGTTGTGCCGGTGCAGATACCGGCCACTGGGAGGCGCTGTGCTGTTTGTTATGAAGTCCACTGCCTGTGAGTGCCACAGATCCAATTTCCTCTCACAGGTCTTTACTCAAACAGAAGAAGAGACTGTTCAGCGTCTCTGATTTCTTAATAACCCTCCAGGGAACAATAAATCAGGCAATAACAAGCTGATTTATTTCACTCTATACTAACAATTAGGATCAGCTGAATCCAAAGTATGTATGTATCGGTGAGTTCACAAACAGACGATAGACTTTTAGACTTTTTGTTTGCTTGGAATTAATTTTTCAAACTGTTGCTCCGATTTTACATTTTTCAGTTTAGAGAAGCTCTTCATGTCATAAAAATATAAAATGTTATTTGTTAAAATTACGTTTAATCATCACTAAGAATTTGTCATTATGGTTTCATCTGTATTAATTAATGCATTTTTTTTTTTTTACTTTACAACATTGAGTTTGAAATCATGGACATCACTTTTGGGTCTGAAACGTGAAGCCAATGACGAAGCGCCTTAAACCTGCATTCTTTCTAATGGCCAGCAGGGGGCGACGGCTGTTTATGGTCTCAGTTGCTCTTTTCGGGTCACACTGAGTAAAACGTGAAGTCGTTCATGTACGTTTGGGTCGTCAGCTGACGCCACGGAGAAAGAAATAACTTCATAAGGAGGCCACAAAGGAAGAGATGGCGAGTGACGGGCGCGTCCCGAGTTCAGCTTCTCTCAACTTGGAAGCAATTGAAGCGACGACCAATGAGCGCGAACGATACTGTTGACATATGAGAGGGCGTTAAATACATCACAGGGTGCCTTGTGCAGTCGGAGCCTCAATGTCTGCTAGCGTCCTGTGCGGACGCCCCTGTTGGCATGGTTTTTTCTGACGCTCGTGTCGAGGCCAAAGCTCACTGCCTTCATCCACAAAAACGTAATAAACGTGTTTCAGCATAACTGACCCAGAGTACGCCGTGCCTCACGTCTGGGTTTCTTCTTCTCTTGCTTCTGATTAATCAGAGTTTTGTTGAATTGTTTTCTGCAGGTTTTTTCCTCCGTGCCCGTTACGAATAAGTACTGAAAGGTACTTCCTGTGTGAAAACCTAAATACAAAGGTGTTTATCAGTGTGAGAGCTCGCGCAATGTATAATCCACGCTCGCCTCCCTCCGATAACGCCCGTGTCTGTGGCTGGCGGCGGCACGGCGCTGAGTTAAGACATTTTTGGCATAGCTGCGCTGCAGGTGAAAACACGTCGTGTGAATGCAGTTTAGCTAATGGTGCAGCTCCTGCAGCAATTTGTCCTCCACAACAGCGCGTAAATTACCGTTTAGGAGACGACCGCAGGAGCTTCCAGGCAATGAGTGACGGCCTGGGCGAGGATAGCACCGGTTCTCTATCTGAGGCTGGTGAACCCCCTCCGGGGTCCCTCGAGGGGGTTCCAGGGAGTCCCCGTTTACATCTCAGCTTTGATTTACAGGAATTTTCACAATTACAGACTGAAAAGGGTCTTTATGTTTAAATCATAAAGCTTTCAGACGGCTGTCTCATCACGTCTGCGGTAACGCTGGTGTGCTTTATGCCGACCAGCCTGTCGTCTAGAATATCTCTGAAAATCTGCACAACTTCCACAAACGGTCTCGATTAAACATCTCACGATCTCTCATATTCAACCAGCGACACTTCAGAGGACCCAAGCCTCCACGAAGTGGCACAAAGGAACCACCGAGTCCTGTTTTTGTTCTCCTGACCCCTCACACAAACCTCTGATTGGCCCAGCTCCTCTTCAGTTTACAGAGAACATTAGAAAGCTGTTTTAATCCTTGGGTAAAGGTTCAGGTCATAACTTTTCACACTGAGGAGATGTTTTTTTTTTAACTATACAACAGTTTTAATGAAGCACTTTTGCTCTGTCATGCTCTCATCTGTTTAACTGTGAAGAATCACAAACTGCTCATTAGTGTCAGAAGATGTGGCGCTCCCCGTCGCTCATCACCTGTGAGGAAGCGCAGAGCGACAGGAACTGCCGTGCGCTTTGTTTTAAGCTGCCGACAGACGACTTGACCCATCTGAGATGAAAGTGCCTGACAGGCGAAGACCCAAGGCCCAACGTAACGTCTTAATGTACTTAAGCAGGAATGTCGTCCAACCACGTCAGCAGGAGTCACAGGTAACAGGCCCAAACATTTATTCCACCTGGTCGCTCTGCCCCCGTTTTAGGGCCTTCGTCATTTTTAACCGAATTTATTTGTCCGCTGTTGTCACTGAAGTTCTTCTTCTCTCCTGCAAAAACCGTCTGGTTTCAAATCATAGATGTGACTCGATTATAAAGTAGCACCTCATATATTCATGTGAAACATGCAGCGGGTGGATCCGAGGGCTCAGCGGGGTGTTTACGGGGACGCTGCCGGACGATGTGTCTCAGCACGACCTCGGCCCTCACCCTGCCCGCCGTGCAAATGGCCTGCACGCCTCGGTGTTACAAAAGGACGCTTCGATATGTAGCTGGCATCAGAGCGGACATGTCGCTAGACGTCTGATTGTTCGATGGAATCAAAGATCTGAGAGATTTTCCTTTGTTGTCTCCTGCAGGCCGAATCAGGATCATCTCTTTCTCCGTGTTGCCATCCGCCGCTCACAGCCGTCAATGAAATATTAAAAACCTTTAATCTCTTCATCCATGCTGCTGGATTACAGATGTTTATTCATGCACTTGCAGCGGTGCTGCTGGAGCTAATGATTGAAGCTACGCTTCAGAAGGTTGGTGTGTTCTTGTAGATTTTTGAAATTTCACATACTTGTTTTATTGAGCGAGCAGACCAGACAAACCGCACCAACGTTTTGTTTCCTGCTTCCAAGCCAACAGACAAAAAAATAAATCTGCCCCAGCTGGGAGGGTTTCCAACATACCTACCTCACATTAGTCTGTTTCATTAACAGCCTGTCAATCAAACATGAAGCAAATGACTTTAACAGCAAGATAACTTAATTCAAGATAGCCAATCAGAGGCAGAGGACAAAGGTGAGCTGGATGTGAGTTAACAGGATTAGTTTATCCTGATAATCTGCAGTTAATCTCGATGATTCGAGCCTCGGTTGTGTGCTGGAGCTGATCTGAGAGCTGTCACAGTTTCTCTTTGATGTGCTGACATTGCCTGCTGGACGAGCCCAGGATGTTTATTCCATCCACACCTCAGGTGATGACAGGTCGTGATGAGGGGGCCTGCTCAGGTGTGTGTGTGTGTGTGTGTGGGTGAGAAACACTCCCTTTGTCTACAGGTGTGTGTGTGTGTTTCTAAGGGACATTCATCTGTTTCTTCTCATTTCTACATTTGTGTGTGTTCTCGCTCAGGTGTGTGCATCCAGGTGAGTCCTCCTCATTGCCCCTGGGCTCTTCCTGTAACAGCGTATGTTTCCAGCCCCTCAGGGTTGTGGGAGTTTACAGCTTTTAACTGAGGTCATAACAGCTCCCCAGTGAGCACAATTAGCTGCTAAACGCCTCCCTCCTCGCCGTGGTTTGTTTACCCGCCCGCCAGCCCGCCGTGTTTCTTTTTGTCCGTGGAAGTGTTTACCTGCCGAGCCGACAGGTACGTCTGGACAAAAACAGTAAGGTTTTTAGCTAACCCTGCCTGCTCTCACTGCTTATTTTTTTCCTTTTATTTCAATTTATGACCTTCGACCCACAGCTCACATTGACCAACCCTTTAACTGAGCCGTAAACACCAAAAGGATCCCAGATTCAGCCCAAATGTGAGAAAATCAGTTCAGTTCATCACACTAGTAAGAAAATATGCAGCGTATAAATACGTTTATTTTGTTTTTTATATCTCTGCGGTTTTCACATTCAGACACTTTTTTAAGATGTTAAAATGTTTGTTATGCTTTTTGTGTGTTAGTTAATGTCTGAACCAACTGGATTCAATATAAAATGACATGAACAACACGATAAATCCCGTCACAGCGTCACAGAGTCAGGCTGAGGTCCGAACTTTGACACCCGGTAACTTCTGTGGAAGGTGGGCGGTTTCTGCCCGTCTCTTTGGTTTTTGTTCAATAAATAACAGTACACTGATACATAAAACCTCAGTATTTTCAAAGTAATTAATAATAATTCAAATTTTGTTGTATAACATTTAAGAACATCCAGACAGAACAGGGCGATCAAAGACGCTTACACATGTATACGAGGTATACGAGACAATGAGCTTGTGGGTCATATTCATTTGCACACTCTCCCCTCACATCAAGCTGTGAAACATCACATCAGAAGCTGGCCCAGCGCTCCTCGGCCATCTCATCCAGACATCTTCTGAACCTGAGCGTTTAAAGAAGGGTTACTTGCTTTTCACTGTGACACTCACTTTAATTCCCGTAACAGGTTTCTTTATCCTCTGAAACAACACCTCACGTTTGTGTCTAAGTTACAGACTAAATCAGTCTCATAAACACTCAGTGACTCTTATGTTATTGCACCTGATTGAATTGTAACACTTCTCTAATGTGAATGTCTTTGAAGTACTCTTGATTTTGTTGCTTTCATTTAACTGTCTGTCCCGTATTGTGAATAAATGATGGATGGATTCAGCCGTGAGACCGAGCGAGCTGATGGACGAGATTAGTCGCCGTCTTAATTAAATTTGAGTGGTTGTTTTTACTTCCTGTCATCCCATCATTCCTCGCTTTGAACCGGATCATCTTCGCCGTCTGGCACTCCTCCTCGTTAAACTCAGCGCTCCATAAATAAAAGACGTTCCCGCCCGTCGTCTTCACTTCCTGCCTGCAGCTGTCTGACGACTCTGCCCACCTCCAGCGCTGAACCTGAGGGGGAGGGTGGGGAGGTTGAAGCTACTTAGGTGGTAATATATCGTCCAGGATGCCACAGGTGTCTTCCTAAAGTGGTCTGGATCAGATAAGGACTGACCCCTCCTCCCCTTTCCCACCTCCCACACTTTAAACTTCTCTCCATCATCAGCCACTCGGAAAATCGGAGCACACCACAAACTTCAGGTGAGCGCTTTGTGCTGACTGACCTCACTAAACCAAACAGAAATGATAACAAAGGCCGCGATTACAGTTTAGATAAATTAAAGATGCCTCATTGAAGGTGTTCGCACTAGTCTGAACCGAGCCAAATACCTCTTCGGTTTTGTCCCATACTCCGTTTAAGTGAAAGAAAAACATTCATGGTCCAACTCAGACTTACTGCTGTCACTCTCAGACACATTATGAGATAAAGTGAAGATTTGTAAGTTAATCCTCGAGCTTATAAAGTTACACTTTGTAAATTCTCACCACTAGATATCAGTAGATTGCAGAATGCAGTCAACTGAGTTTAGTTTTTTTGTTTCTCCCAATTCAAGTGCATAATCCTAGCTACGGTTTCAGTTATAGGACAGATAAGTTTTAGTCAGCCAAGAGACATCAAAACACTAAACTTGTGCTGTACCCCATAATCGCCACATCCAACCAGCATCTGCTGTTTACCTCAGCTGTCTATGTCGAGCGAAAGCATAAACCTTTATTTACTCTGCAGGAGGCTGGAAAACCTTGTGAAAGGAGTTGATGACTCTGAGAACCTCAAATCTGACCAGCGACAGTGACACTGAAGTGAGTTGTAGAGCAGCAGTCCCCAACCCCCGGGTCACGGGCCGACAATGGTCCATGAGTCATTTGGTACCGGGCCGTGACAGTTGAGGCTCGGCTATGAAATTTATGGTTTTCAGGGTTTTTATCGTTAACTCGGTTTCCCTGGGTCTTTTCCCGTGTTATACTTGTGTATCTTATTTTGAAAGAAATATTTACGCGTTACCATAGCGACCAGAGAGCCTTAAGGGGCAGAGAGGAGGATGTTACTCTCAATGTTGTTGGCGCACTTCAGGAGGACGCAAGTTACACAATTACACAGTGAATTTCGCGTTTGTTATTATATTTACAAAATACCAGTTTTTGTCGTTTTATTTTGTTGTATTCATCCGCGACACCTTAAAGGCCGGTCCGTGAAAATATTGTCTGCCATTAAACCGGTCCGTGGCGTAAGGTTGGGGACTGTTGTAGAGGACATGTTGATCTGTTGCTTATGCTGCTGTTAGCCTCTGTTAGCTGCTGTTCATTAGCGCTCTTTGAAGTGGATGTTGGATAAAGTTGAATAAACTCTTATATGATGTGAGAATGTAATCAAACCGTTTATCAAAGCCCAACATTAGCAAACATTGCAAATTTTAATACATCAATTATAAGTTTATGAGAACATTAGTTTGTTACTAATCTATGTCCCCTTTAAACCGCTCCAAAAAAACACAGCTGCAGCACAGCAAAAGGATGAACTGGTTTTAAATATTTTCTTTGCTGTGGATAAAAGTTTTATGCTGTATTCAGTAAAACATTTTGTTTTGATAACATCATATTCTTTTCACTTTCTGGCTTCTGAACCTAAAAACAAAGAGGAACGAATTCCAGCTCTGGAAACCATCCAAAACACATGAAGGCAGGGTTATTATTAGATGTCATTATTCGTCATTGTTATTATGGGACGTAAGTACAGTCTGTGCTTTATTTGTGTTTTGTTTTTTATTGTTGCTGCATGCATGAAGCGTATGATAAGCATGTGGATCCTCCTGGCTGCACCACTTTCTTCAGAGCGGAGCGGCTCAGACCCCCGCAGGAAGGAAATGTGAAAATAATGATATATTTAAAGCAGACAGAAGAAGACTGGTAGTAAATTTTGAGACGGCAGTCTTCGAGCTAGCACAGCACGGTGGTATGTTTGCTTTTTTCTCTTGTGAGAGATGGACGTGTGGAAATTACCTGACGTGTGTGAGCGGAGGGTTGTAGGCCTTCATACCTGTCGGGGATAATAACAGGTATTTTAGCAGCGAGATGAATCGGTGATTACAGCAAAAGGCATTTTCTTTCTCACAAGGAGGGAGGGAGCTTTGGCATTTGTAAACTGGTCGTGACAAGTAGCCATAAATTACTCTTTAAGACATCCATTAAAACTCATCTGACACAAATGGCATCTATAAACATACCTGAGTGACAGCGACGTTCAGCAGCTGCTGCCACGAATGCGGTTTCTTGGACGTGACACAATGTGGCAAAACATATCTGAGTCAGTGATTCAGTAAATGGTGTAAATGACACAAGGATTACTAAACTACTCAACACACCTGCACAGGTAAACCTGTCAGGGTGGATGGGTGACGCATAAGATAGATTGAGTGCTACTGGAAGCTTGAGGTAAGCTGTGAAAAAGTGTTGCATCAAACATCAAACAGCAGAAAGGACAATAAAACAATGAGTTTCACAAAAAAAATCTTAAAGTTCATTAAAAGACTGCAAAGTTTGTGATTTTTACATCGTGTTTGTTGTATTTGGTGTAACGGTGTTACAGTGAGGCAGCTTGTCTGCGTTGAAACACCCTGGATAATCCTCTTTCTGACTCTAATAATGACCATAAATCACAAAATTTACTTCATGCTTTATTCGGGAAAACCTGAAAACTGCTTCCAGAAACTCAGCGGAAAACTGCAAACTTCCCTACAAGCATTTCCAAAACAAAGCTCTCGAGGACCACAAACCTCCTCGAGGGCAGCTCATCATCTGTCTTGTCAGCCAATTGTCTGTTTGTCTGTCAGCAGTTTAGCATACACAGTTTTCTAGATATCATGTTAAAATGTTTGTCTGATAGTTGATACCAATAACAGCTGAGCTGATTTAATTTTGGTAAAAAATTGGCTCACGGGTACATCTAATGTGAAAATCCATAGAAACTTTATATATATTCACAATTTTGTATGAATTGTCTTCAAACTAGGGACATAAGTACCTAGCTTGCTTAACCATTTGACCTTGACCCTCATTCTTAGCAACAAAGGTCAAAGTTGACCCTGAAAAAACACCATATCGAGTAATATATATAAGGGCATAGAGCTGTGCAACACTTTTCAGCCAATTCTCCTCAAATCAAAAATGATTAATAAAATAAAACACACAGTTTTAATATGTAATGTTTCATGGTCATGGGTCAAAGGTCAGATGTAAGGTTTTTGGTAATTTTCCGACAAAAAATCATGAAGTTGACCTTGACAATTTGGTGGATGTAAGTCAGATTTTAATGGATTGTTAACATGACCCCACCCTGGTAGTTGTATCACGTCCAGTATAATGGAGAAGAACTTATTATCATTATTATTACTGTTGTTGGAAGGTTGGTGGTTCAATCCCTGGCTCCCCCTAGTCTGCATACCAAATATCTTTGGACAAGAACCCCAAGTTGCTCTCCGATGCACCCATCAGAGTATGAGTGTGTGTGAATAAAGTAAAAAAGTAAAATTTTATTTATATAGCACCTTTCAAGATGAAATCACAAAGTGCTTTACAAAGGCAGAAAACAGACATTAAAATCTAAAACAAAACAAAATCAACCAAAAGCGAGTTTAAACAGATAAAACATGACTGAGTCCACAGATCTCAAACTCAAAAGGAGCGAGTTCCAGAGTCTGGGAGCCACTGATACAAACGCTCTGTCACCTTTTGTTTTTAACCTTGTATGCGGGACAACCAACAACCCCTGGTCACAAGACCTCAGGGACCTGCTGGGGTGATAAGAAAGAAGAAGATCACTTAAGTAAGTTGGAGCTACACCGTGCAGGGCCCTATAAGTCATGATTATGATCTTAAATTGGACCCTGAACTTGACAGGGAGCCAATGCAGCTGAATCAGCAGGGGAGTGGCATGGGAGTATTTGTGATGCTTTGTCAGAAGCCTAGCGGCAGCATTCTGAACACCCTGCAGTCGTTCCAGGGAGGCATTACTTAAGCAAGTAAACAAGGAATTACAATAGTCTAAGCGAGATGAAACAAAAGCATGAATAATCATTTCCAATTTGGAACGTGACACAATGGGACTCAGCTTAGCGATATTTCTTAAATGGTAAAAACAAGAGCGAACCAAGGATTGAACGTGTGTGTGCAGCGTCAGAGCTGGATCAAATGTAACACCAAGGTTCCTAATGGATGATTTAATATAAGAAGCAAGAGGGCCTAGATTTTTAACCACGAGGGGAACAAATTTCTCAGGAGCAAAGACAATGACTTCCGTTTTATCAGCATTTAGTTGAAGGTAATTACCAGCCAGCTTTTGGTAGAAAAGCACTTCAAAAGCACAGAAACAGTGCTTGTGTGAATGGGTAAATGTGGCATGTTGTATAGAGTGCTCTGGGAGAGCAGAAAAGTGCTATATAAGAATCAGTCCATTTACCTTAGCATATAAAGCGCCTTGAGGTGACCATGTTAACTGTTGTGATTTTTTGCTATGTAAATAAAATTGATTTGAAATGAATGCTGCTCAAAAAAACATGGACGCAGCTTTGAAGTCAGAAAAATGAAGCCATTGTAGAAAATGTTGACCGTTTTTGGTCAGTGTGAGTCAAAAAGGAGGATTTTCCATGATTGCCAAGTCACAGTCAGACCTGTCCCTTTGAGTTTTTGAAACCAAAATGGCGTTAGTGAAACTGCGAGTCTTCAAAATATCGCTCTGCCTAAAACCCTAACCCTGAACTTCAAGGGTTTTATCTGACGATCACAAGCTACACTTTTTCCAGAGGAGTCCTCTTTTTTTCTTTTGGTTGAGGTCGTCGCTAATGATGATGGTGTACGAGCCAGACGTTTTACGTGCCTGACCAGTTGTCCTCTGTTTGAGGGCCGTTCTGCTTCATCTGGACCTTCAATCAAGACATCCTCCATTCTGAGGAGTGCTGCTGACCCTCTAAACCGTTTCAAGATTGTGGCGTGCATTGGAGAGCCTGTGACCTCACTTTCCTGACTTGCCGGTATCGTGGTAGATGGGTTTGGACTTTTTACCCATCTGTAGCCACCGTTCATTAGCAATCCACAGCAGTCTGCTGTTGGCTTTAAGCATTGCAGCTTAGCATCTATCAGCGATGGCAGCAGGTTGAGGACATGTAAACGGCGTGCATTTGTGCGTCAGAATCCACGTTGAGCACAGCTGAAGGTTTCACGTTTCCTCTTTGTCAGTGCTGTGAAACACATTCTTTCTGCTATTAACGGTTACAACAGAGTGCATGTGTCACTCAGTGAGCAGAGGAAGCTCTGTGCCAACTGCCAATCATGAATCTGTGCGGTATGTAAACACTAACAGCCCACGCCTCGTTTGTTCTGGACTCGACCCAGCGGGCTGTGTGTGAAACTGGATCACAATGAAGCGGGGTGTGACTTCTCTTTACAGGCCTGTCCGTCAGCAGGATGAAGAATTTTAATTGCAGGCCTGGCTTAAGTCCGCGGGTTGCCTCCTGATGAAATGCTCACATTTAGATTCATTCAACGACAGGAGAGCTGTCACCGATGTAGCCACATGTCTGCAAAGCTGCAGAAGTCAAAGAGTCACCTGTTTAGAAGCTTTGTTCTACATTATGAAGACAAATAACCACCGATGTGGTTTAATCAGTGAAAAAACCAGAGGGCCAAGATTTACAGGAGATATTTTAAAGTCTTTAACATCACAGAGCTTTTTAGTGTTTGTTAACACCGACAGCAGCAGCTGCTGGAGAAAGAGTCCCAGTTTACCTCCCGGTTGTACTCATTTAGATTATTTTTAAAATTCAAACCGTGAACAGATGTTGGAGTTTAAAATGTCCGGAGCCTGGAGGGAAACTGATGTTCATTTCTCACTTTTCATCTTCTTTAGTTGCTCAAACAAGCTCATAGATGGACACTAAGTAGTGTGATTTCCTCCCTGCAGGCGCTTTGGTTTAGTTAAGTCAACATGAGCGTGACTGAAAACTGGCTGATCAAACAGGCTATAGAGTTACGCTGCTGTCAGCCTGATGAGTCTGTTACATCACACACACGTTGACGCACCTGAGCTTTTCAGGGAGTCTTCAGAAGTCTGAACTCGGGAGTTTAGAGGATTAAGAGCTCTGAGGTGAGGAAGGAAAGAAACTCACTGGTTTTCACCCGATTTCTACAAATGAGTGTCACTCATGCTTTACATCACACAGTTTATTCACATTTTCTCTGCAGACAAGTTTATCTGCTCGGTTTATCCACTAAATGTTTTAAATTAGGAAAGTTTAAATTAAAAAATAATGCCAAGAGCAGCCAACTCAACATTTCACTGCTTCCACTCAGATTTTTTGGCTAGTTTGAAGATTTGCAGATAAAAACAGATGGAAGGAAACACGACCGCGAGGTCTGATTGCACTTTTTCTGTGTTCTTGCTTTATGTACAAAACTCTGGGGATGAAAAATGAAGCCAAAGATGAGGTGACAAAAAATGCCACCTCCTACCAGGCGCTGGTAAAAACATTTTAAAACAAGAAGTAGTCAGAAAAAATATTACATTTAATTTTCAGATGTTATTTAAACTGAATGATTTATAAGCACAACGATCCCTCACAAACAATGTCAGAGCTGAAAAATTAAGCGCCAAAACCTGCAGTTCCTCTAAGGTCCACAAGGGGCTCCAGCAGCGAGTCAGTCCCCATAGACCAGGGTGTCCAACTCCAGGCCTCAAGGGCTGGTGTCCTGCAGGTTTTAGATCTCACCCCTGGGTCAACACACCTGAATCAAATGATTAGTTCATCACCAGGCCTCTGGAGAACTTCAAGACATGTTGAGGAGGTAATTTAGCCATTTAAATCAGCTGATTTAAAACCTGCAGGACACCGGCCCTTGAGGCCTGGAGTTGGACACCCCTGCCAAAGACTGTCATGTCCAACTCAACAGCACAAAAATCATGTTTACAGCCTGATACAAAAACTGCTTCCACTCAGATTTTTTGGCTATCAATAACTGGCCTATTCATAATAACTGTTTTATAACTCACCTGTTTAAATTGTATTAAGGGTTACATTGTAAGGGGCGTGGCCTATTTGAGTGACAGGTGGAGTACCTGTCGGTTTTGTTTATAGGAATTTGAAAATGGATTACTTGAGGTTTGGTCAGGCGGGACGTTCTTCCTGTCTTTCAGCTGCAGCATTCCTGCAAACCTCTGGAAATGCACTGCATTGTTATGCTGTCACTGCTGTGTGTAATCAGTGTTTGTATGATTTGCTAAGCCATAAATCCACAAACGGTCTGTGAGGGATTCAACATGTAAACACAGTATAAAAATAATTTTTGCATCTGTCTGTAAATTTCCATGTTACAAAATACAGGGAGTGCAGAATTATTAGGCAAATGAGTATTTTGTCCACATCATCCTCTTCATGCATGTTGTCTTACGGTGATGTGCATCTCTGTAATGAGAAGGGGTGTGGTCTAATGACATCAACACCCTATATCAGATGTGCATAATTATTAGGCAACGTCCTTTCCTTTGGCAAAATGGGTCAAAAGAAGGACTTGACAGGCTCAGAAAAGTCAAAAATAGTGAGATATCTTGCAGAGGGATGCAGCAGTCTCAAAATTGCAAAGCTTCTGAAGCGTGATCATCGAACAATCAAGCGTTTCATTCAAAATAGTCAACAGGGTCGCAAGAAGCGTGTGGAAAAACCAAGGCGCAAAATAACTGCCCATGAACTGAGAAAAGTCAAGCGTGCAGCTGCCAAGATGCCACTTGCCACCAGTTTGGCCATATTTCAGAGCTGCAACATCACTGGAGTGCCCAAAAGCACAAGGTGTGCAATACTCAGAGACATGGCCAAGGTAAGAAAGGCTGAAAGACGACCACCACTGAACAAGACACACAAGCTGAAACGTCAAGACTGGGCCAAGAAATATCTCAAGACTGATTTTTCTAAGGTTTTATGGACTGATGAAATGAGAGTGAGTCTTGATGGGCCAGATGGATGGGCCCGTGGCTGGATTGCTAAAGGGCAGAGAGCTCCAGTCCGACTCAGACGCCAGCAAGGTGGAGGTGGAGTACTGGTTTGGGCTGGTATCATCAAAGATGAGCTTGTGGGGCCTTTTCGGGTTGAGGATGGAGTCAAGCTCAACTCCCAGTCCTACTGCCAGTTTCTGGAAGACACCTTCTTCAAGCAGTGGTACAGGAAGAAGTCTGCATCCTTCAAGAAAAACATGATTTTCATGCAGGACAATGCTCCATCACACGCGTCCAAGTACTCCACAGCGTGGCTGGCAAGAAAGGGTATAAAAGAAGAAAAACTAATGACATGGCCTCCTTGTTCACCTGATCTGAACCCCATTGAGAACCTGTGGTCCATCATCAAATGTGAGATTTACAAGGAGGGAAAACAGTACACCTCTCTGAACAGTGTCTGGGAGGCTGTGGTTGCTGCTGCACGCAATGTTGATGGTGAACAGATCAAAACACTGACAGAATCCATGGATGGCAGGCTTTTGAGTGTCCTTGCAAAGAAAGGTGGCTATATTGGTCGCTGATTTGTTTTTGTTTTGTTTTTGAATGTCAGAAATGTATATTTGTGAATGTGGAGATGTTATATTGGTTTCACTGGTAAAAATAAATCATTGAAATGGGTATATATTTGTTTTTTGTTAAGTTGCCTAATAATTATGCACAGTAATAGTCACCTGCACACACAGATATCCCCCTAAAATAGCTAAAACTAAAAACAAACTAAAAACTACTTCCAAAAACATTCAGCTTTGATATTAATGAGTTTTTTGGGTTCATTGAGAACATGGTTGTTGTTCAATAATAAAATTATTCCTCAAAAATACAACTTGCCTAATAATTCTGCACTCCCTGTATAGAGACATGTAAATCAGTGTTTGCATGATCGTATGTGTGTGTGTGTGTGTGTGTGTGTGTGTGTGTGTGTGTGTGTGTGTGTGTGTGAGTAGCTTCTCGCAGTCCACATCACAGATGGACGAGCGACTTTATACCCTCCTCGACTCTGGGAGAACAAAAAGGAGGAATGAAGAGGAGACGAAGTGAGAAAGTGTGGACATTTAACCCCTTCACTTCCTTATGAAGACTCCAGTAATCAGGCAGTGTGTGCGTGTGTGTGTGTGTGTGTGTGGGAGGGGTGGGGGTAAAGTGGGAGCATCGCCCCTGGCCGTTTGGAGGTGAGAAGATCTAATCCTGAATTAAATGATCTGGCACTTTACAAAATACACAACAATTACACAGATAATTATACCAAGCCTTCACATGGAGCCCACGGGTCACAATTAACACGCACACACACACACACCAGCTGTAGCTCAGACCTGCTGTCGAGCTGTGTGCACACAGAGGACAATAAACAGTTTACAGAATGACAGCATTTAAAGATAAGAGCAGAACCTCCTCCTGACGAGCAGTGACAAATAAAGAGAGCATAAAGTCGAAGCTGCTTTAAAGGCGGTCAGGGAAAAATAAGTCGGCTGTGGAGATTTAAAGTGGAAGCAGCGATTATGGCAGCTGGACACACCATGGACACATTCCTGTTGAAGTTCTTTGAAGGATGTGCTGACCACTCAGAGATTCATTAATTACATTTAAATAACTCTGAGCCAAACAGACCCCAGGAGACGTGAAGGTTGATTGTTATTAGCAATGAATAGTTTAGCTCAGGTTTTCTCCCCTCAGATCCACCAGCAGTCACCTTAAAGCTAAAAGATAAGGTACAGGGACAAATTCTGCAACACTGACTTTTCTTCTCTGCTATTGGTGGTACTGAAGATAGACATCAGAGGTCCTGGATGCAAACAACATGAGGAACTGCAGCACTGAGTGCAGCTAATGCCCACTGAACACAAAGAAGGTTAGTCATCATCCAAGAGTTTCTAATGGAAAGCCAGGCTGGAACTGATGTGATGAGACAGCAGGGTATCATCTGCATAGAGGCAAAAAGAAAGTTTGAACTTTTAAGTAACTTTATGCAGTGGTAACAGAAACAGTGAGGGGCCCTGGATCAACCCCTGAGGGTCTCCACATTTATTCAACAATGCATCAGCAGACTTTTTACAGAGCAAAGTGAGCAAAAGATGGATTGTACCACCATGACACCACCCACTAGTTAATAAGGTACCTCTCATTCATTTAAATACAGTCAGACTTTATAACAAGAGGACGTTTGAGACTTCACATTTCAGACCTGGAAGCTGAGTCTGTGTTTGATATAAAGTTGATGCCACAGACACAAAGGACTAACGTACTGAGAGTTACAGAATACCCAGAAGCCCATTGTGCGTGCCCCGACAGGTCGGAGCTGCTTTACTGCCTTAAGGGAGACCTACACAGTATCAGGCATTGTTTAGAGGTTGTGGTTGGCAGCTTGGTTTATAATTTAGCGTTTAAAGTGACACAGTGGCTTTTCAGAGCTTCACATCCTGGTCAATATCTCCCCCCGAGCTCCTCCCCTCTGTCTGCTTTTACTGTTGTTCAACATATATATCGGCGTAGAAGACTATTCATTAGATCATTATCATTTTCCAGTCCCAGATGTGTTTGTTTACTTTGTTTACTGTTTGTTTGTTGGTCTGGCTCACAGACTCAGTGAACGAGAAGTTTAGTTACACTAATGATGACCCTCAGGCTGTTAGTTAACTAGCTCCCTGCAGACCTTAAACATAGCTAATGCACACCTTCAGGGACACACTAATGTGTGCTTTGTGCGCGTGCATAAACTAAACATGTGTGGACCTGTATGTGCACGAGTATGTGCGTCAGCTCCAGTGTAACTGCTGCATGTACTAACCCCTACAGTGAGGTAATCTGATGTTTCCTGTACTCCTCTCGCAGCTGCTGGACAACATACATAACACACAGTACACATATATATTATGTATGCATAAATAATAATAATAACCATTTTCTGCATATGACACACAGGTCATTTTAAATGTGAGTGTAATGTCCTCTGAAGTGCAGAAAACGTGTGTGTGTGTTGTTGGTAACTGTCTCCTGTGGACCATCTGTACCTGCAGCTTGGCTTCCATCATTAACCAAACCACAGTGATGTCATCAGGGACCGATGGGCAGCAGCTGCTTTAACATAG
This sequence comes from Perissodus microlepis, assembly GCF_051167445.1. Taxonomy (NCBI): domain Eukaryota; kingdom Metazoa; phylum Chordata; class Actinopteri; order Cichliformes; family Cichlidae; genus Perissodus; species Perissodus microlepis. Next base: position 25,059,891 of record NC_140462.1, read on the forward strand.
ACACACACACCATCCAGTAATAATGAAGTCATGTGATCTCCGACTTCAGCCGACCACCAGTCTCATTAGTTTACTGTAAATTGTGAGCCATAGATACAGCTCCATCTTCATTCTACTTGTGTCTGTCGTTTTAAAGTAAATTTGTATGAGTATTAGGGAGGTCATAGAACATGCACCCCTTACTTGCCTTTTGGAGTTAAAATTAGAAAATGTGCACCACTGAGGAACGACCAACCAATCAGCATGTAGTAGCAGAAAACCTAGTTGTAGCTTAATTTAAATATAGACATATATTCTATACAGTATTTGTGAAAACTCACAAATTATACGTGATTATTTTAGCCCAGTTTACTCATCAGTTTTGAGGACTATCTCATGAAGATGACAGGATTAACAAGCAGTGTAATAGCTCCCATTAGTCAGCCCTGTTACCAGTTTAAAATACTGATTTATTGCTTTTATATCAAAAGCTACAGCTAGGTGCTGCTGTTTCTGACGCTGGTTTTTATCTTAGATTTCATCCAGTAGGCGCCATTCAAAGGAGCAAAATTACCCATCAGGAACTCCAGTTTGTAAATTGCCCGTAAACATACATACATCTATATCACCAGATTACAGATTACATACTGAGTTATGTATGCGCTCCTGTTAGCTGTTGTTGGCCAGTTTTAGTGAAAGCTTCTTTGAAGTGGGTCTATCTCATCGCTGGACTCAAACACTTATGTGTGAATGTAATCGACCTGTTCATCAGAGAGTGTGATTTTTAGGACACTCAATCCAAAAATTAGCTGGCATGGTATCTTATAACCTTGTACCTCATGGCTTCTCTCAAAATGTAAAAGAACCCACCCACCACTTTAATCACACTCTAGATCTTGTTTTAACATATGGCATAGAAACTGAACATTTAACAGTGTTTCCTGAAAACCCTCTCCTGTCTGATCATTTCCTGATAACATTTACATTTACAATAATTGATTACACAGCAGTGGAGAGTAGACTTTATCAAAGTAGATGTCTTTCTGAAAGCGCTGTAACTAAGTTTAAGAATATAATCCACCCACTGTTATCATCTTCAATGCCCTGTACCAACACAGAGCAGAGCAGCTATCCGAACGCTGCTCCAACAGAGGTCGATTATCTTGTTAATAGTTTGACCTCCTCACTACGTACGACTCTGGATACTGTAGCTCCTGTGAAAACTAAGGTCTCTAATCAGAAGTACCTGACTCCGTGGTATAATTCTCAAACACGTACCCTAAAGCAGATGACTCATAAGCTGGAGAGGAAATGGCGTGTCACAAATTTAGAGGATCATCATTTAGCCTGGAGAAATAGTTTGCTGCTTTATAAGAAAGCCCTCCGTAAAGCCAGAACATCTTACTATTCGTCACTGATTGAAGAAAAGAAGAACAACCCCAGGTTTCTCTTCAGCACTGTAGCCAGGCTGACAAAAATTCAGAGCTCTATTGAGCCAACCATCCCTTTAACGTTAACTAGTAATGACTTCATGAACTTCTTCAAAAATAAAATTTTAATCATGAGAGGAAAAAATTACCAATAATCATCCCACAGATGTAATATTATCTACAGCTACTCTTAGTATCATTGATGTTAAGTTAGACTCTTTTTCTCCAATTGATCTTTCTGAGTTAACTTCAATAATTACTTCCTCCAAACCATCAACGTGTCTTTTAGACCCCATTCCTACAAAACTGCTCAAAGAAGTCCTGCCATTAATTAATTCTTCGATCTTAAATATGATCAACCTATCTCTAATAATCGGCTATGTACCACAGGCCTTCAAGCTGGCTGTAGTTAAACCTTTACTCAAAAAGCATCTCTAGACCCAGCAGTCTTAGCTAATTATAGGCCAATCTCCAACCTTCCTTTCATATCAAAAATCCTTGAAAGAGTAGTTGTCAAACAGCTAACAGATCATCTGCAGAGGAATGGTTTATTTGAAGAGTTTCAGTCAGGTTTCAGAGCTCATCACAGCACAGAAACAGCTTTAGTGAAGGTTACAAATGATCTTCTTATGGCCTCTGACAGTGGACTCATCTCTGTGCTTGTCCTGCTAGACCTTAGTGCAGCATTCGATACTGCTGACCATAATATCCTATTAGAGCGATTAGAACATGCTGTAGGTATTACAGGTACTGTGCTGCAGTGGTTTGTATCATATCTATCTAATAGACTCAAATTTGTGCATGTAAATGGAGAGTCCTCTTCACACACTGAGGTTAATTATGGAGTTCCACAGGGTTCAGTGCTAGGACCAATTCTGTTTACATTATACATGCTTCCCTTAGGCAGTATCATTAGAAGACATAGCATACATTTTCACTGCTATGCAGATGACACCCAGCTCTATCTGTCCATGAAGCCAGATAACACACACCAATTAGTTAAACTGCAGGAATGCCTTAAAGACATAAAGACCTGGATGGCCGCTAACTTTCTGCTTCTTAATTCAGATAAAACTGAGGTTATTGTACTCGGCCCTGAAAATCTTAGAAATATGGTATCTAACCAGATTCTTACTCTGGATGGCATTACCTTGGCCTCCAGTAACGCTGTGAGGAACCTTGGAGTCATTTTTGACCAGGACATGTCCTTCAACGCACATATTAAACAAATATGTAAGACTGCTTTCTTCCATTTGCGCAACATCTCTAAAATTAGAAATATCCTGTCTCAGAGTGACGCTGAAAAACTAGTTCATGCATTTATTACTTCCAGGCTGGACTACTGTAATTCATTATTATCAGGATGTCCTAAAAACTCGCTGAAAAGCCTTCAGCTGATCCAAAATGCTGCAGCAAGAGTCCTGACAGGGACTAGAAAGAGAGAGCAGATTTCTCCTGTTTTGGCTTCCCTTCATTGGCTTCCTGTTAAATCCAGAATTGAATTCAAAATCCTGCTCCTCACATACAAGGTCTTATATAATCAGGCCCCATCTTATCTTAATGACCTTGTAGTACCATATCACCCTATTAGAGCACTTCGCTCTCACACTGTCACCCCTGAAAACTGAGCCTTCAGTTTTCAGGACCCTCTTCTGTGGAACCAGCTTCCAGTTTGGATTCGGGAGACAGACACTATCTCTACTTTTAAGATTAGGCTTAAAACTTTCCTTTTTGCTAAAGCATATAGTTAGGGCTGGACCAGGTGACCCTGAATCCTCCCTTAGTTGTGCTGCAATAGATGTAGGCTGCCGGGGATTCCCATGATGCATTGAGTTTTTCTTTTCCAGTCACCTTTCTCACTCAGTATGTGTTAATAGACTTCTCTGCATTGAATCATATCTGTTATTAACCTCTGTCTCTCTTCCACAGCATGTCTTTCATCCTGTCTCCCTTTTAACAGGAAGAAACATCCAGCAGAACCAGGCTCAGGGAGGGGCGGGGCCATCCGCTGCGATTGGTTGGGGTGACAGAAGGAAGACAGGGTAAAGACATGCTGTGGAAGAGAGCCAGAGATGAATAGATGTAATGTAATGTATACTTTATTGATCCCCTTGGGGAAATTAGTCTCTGCATTTAACCCATTCACTCAGTGAAGCAGTGGGCAGTATAATAACATTTATAATATTAGTCCTCCCACTGCAATAAGAACAGCCCAGTTTAGGAAGATTATCGGTCCTGTCCTTAAAAGTCTGTCTCTTTCTTTGATTTTTGGATTTTTTGTCAGTGTTTCATTGATTTTAGATTTTTGGTTTTAGTTTTAAGTTTGAAATCTCATCAAATACCACTGGACCCTTTGTTCACGATCAAGCATTTGTTTTAAAATAGATCACATAATCTATTTAACAGTATAATGCCCTTTGTATCATATTTGATACATGAGTTTCTGAGACCTCACCAACATGATCAATACTTGCCATCATTTCAAAGTGTTATGGACAAAACAATTTTTTGTCTAAAGTTAACATTTTTGTTAACAAAAAGTTACCAAAAATGCCCAATGTATTAAATATGATACAAAAAATATATAATAAATATACAATAAAAATATATCATACACAACATGATATAGCAAAAAAGAATTTGTGGATTTTGTTATAAGGGTTAATAAACATCTTAGTTCCAAAAAATCAGAGTTTTCTGGCTATTTTGTGATAGGTTGGGTCTTACAGGGTTAAATATGAGATCCTTTTTTATTGTGACATCCAGGAAGGCTTCGTTGAGGTTTTCCGCAACCAACGCACAAAGATATTTAGTTTCCGTGATTTATGAGTCCATTAATCCCAATCATACTGGAGAAAAGCTAAAAGCACAGAGATTGTCAGTTAAGCTCTGAATAGTCTGACTTTTATTTTATTTCATTTTAACAATTTCTGTTACTGACTTTTATCACCTTATGGATCTTTTCATCTACAGATAACGATCTAAGATGTTAGAAGAAAAGTCCATATCCTTAAAACTCCGGTTGTGTTTGTCTGTTCTACCCATCATTAGGTCTTCTCATCAGAATCAACAACAACAATCAGCCTGAATTAAAGGTGAACACGTTTTGTGACAAAGTGAGATGAATCAAAGATAGCTGGATAACTCCAACACCAACATTAATATGTCCCTTATCCTCCAACCGTGACACTGTTTGTTTAAGCTGTTAACACCTACTTGAACTTATCTCTGAGGAAGGCAAACAATCCTGAACCACGAACTGAGCTCAGAGCTGTGAAAACCGCTAAGAGTGAGTCAACAGTCGTGAAAAAAGCCACTGATGGCACATACAAACATGCACCAGTGGATGAAATATTCATCCGTTGTTAGAGTTAATCTGTGCCTGCTCAAACATGAGCAGATTAAAAGGCAAATTTATGAAAAACAACTAAAATCCTAGCGCAATCAAAAAGAAAGCCCTCCAAAATGATAAACCAAACCTCACGTCCTAAATTTCAACTCTCTAGAATTTTTAGAGCCCAAGCTGATGTCATCCATCAGTGGTTTCCCTCCAATTCCCCAAATATTCAAAGAGAAACTGCCAGTTGCTGTCAGTCAGAGTCACTAATTCATTCCTTCATCACCACTTAAGTCTGAGTATATGTATGTATTTGAACCTGTGTGTACTTTTGTTCCTGTGTGGATCAAAGAAAATCCAAAATAATCCAATTTTTGTTTTTGAAGTCAATAAGATGCATTTTGTGCAATCATTCCACTTGTAAAGTTCACAGACGTCATTAAAAGCACATGGTTATTGGTGTTATTGGTACATACTCTATCACCGATGTCCATGAGCTGTTTTATTGTTGGTCCGTTATTCCAAATAAAGTTAAAAAGAGACCGACTCTTCAGCTTTAATTCAACTCTCAGTTTCTAAATTCAGGGGTAATTAAAACATGAAGCCATTTTCATGACACTTTCTTCAGTGGCAAAATGCCACTGTTAGATTTTGTGCTTTTCTCCTCTGAAAAACAGTTGCCTGTTAAAAACAATCAGATTTTATTTTAAGATTTATTTGTGATTTAAAGAGTAGTTGCAGACAGAAAAAAAAACAAGCTGTTGATTGTGTGTGCGTGAGGCTGTATTTCTGTGTGATTCATTTGCAGTTTCGTCGCTCTGTGAGAACTGGAGGCGTCGCCTTCACTTCCACGCCGTGGCCGAAACATGTTGCCGTGACATATTTCACCACGCCGTCGTGCCAAACACACGCTGACATACAAAGTGGCCATTGTTTCACAGCAGCGTTGTTGCTGTTCAGCGAAGTTTGTTCTTTTCCTTTTTTTGCAGGACGGCTCATTCTTTAGCGATTCAGCAGCCTGCCTGGGTGTAATGAGACATATGCTTTTTGTTTTTGAGACTTCAGGCTGTGCGCATGCAGCCAGCACCGAGGAGGTCAAAGGTCAGAAAGAGCTGATAGGCTGATTTTAAGCTGAAGCAGCTTCAAAAGTCTTAAATAATTTGCTGCATCTTGTTTCATGGTGATTTTTTCTAGCATTGTTCCTGATCATTGACCCTGTAGTGTTCTGTATATGTTTTTGGTGACCCATAACACCTTCTACATAATTATGTAAAGCTATTTGCATTTTGCAGTCATGTGACTGCTAACCACCTGACGTTAAATTGTTCGCCATTGTGGATTTATGACACAATGTTGGATCAGATGAAACACGTAACCACAGACGGTAGACGGTATAAAACATGGGTGTAGCTTCTTGGTCAGAAAAATTGAGCAAATGTTGCGCTGCCTAAAAAATGGCTTCACACTTCCAGTCCTGTAGAAGTTGACGGGAAAACCGAAGAACGGATAAAACAAGTTCAGAGATGATCCATCCGCTGTAATTTGGTTTATTTGCTGATTAGTCCTAATCCTAAACTTCATGCCCAGACTTGATTGTTAGTTGGACAGACTGATTTTTTTGTGAAGCCTTTAAATATTTAGCTTCCAAAACACTGTGAGCCCATGAGCTGTGCTTGGACCATGGACACTTAAAACCTCAACTTATGGTTGTATTTAACCCAAACCTCTAACCCAACCAAGTAATAACCAAGTAGCTTTAGGCTACTTTTTAAAACGCAGCATTATATGTGTCCTTTGGTGTTTTGTCCAAGCGTAAAGGGCATTTTGATCACTATAAAAAATAGCGTTGAAAAATTCCTGCCAGGATGAAGTTTTTTGGAAACTCAGTTTCACCATTTACATGCAAACCAAGAAAACAGATTTTGTCTAAAACCTCAAAGGTGTGTTCCTCTACCTCGTTTTTTGGCGCCTTATTGTGCTTGTGAGCGTCTGATTAGGTGTCCTTCAGGGTTGTGGTTATATCGCCTGCTCTTCCTGTGGTTTGCTCTTGATAGCGCTTGAGATCTTTCTATTTTTTGCCTTTTTCAAAGCAAAGTCAGGAAATTGTCTTTATGAAAAATTAACTGTGTGTGTATGCAGCTTTAATGCCTAGAAATCTGTGATGTTGTCATGCGATTCGAGCTCTGCGGCATAAAAGGTGTAAACATTTATTCTTATCAGTCACCATATGCAAGAATTATGACCAGGGAGACTAAATAATGTTATATAAGGAACACACACAAATATCAACAGATTACAGGTCGTGACTATTTCATGAACCAGGTCGAACAGAAACACAATTCTGATTGACTCTTATAGATTTCAGCAGATCCCCCAAAGCTTTTCAGATATTTCCTCTGTCCCTGATTTTACATAATGTCAACATCTGAAATATTCTTTTATGTTCATCATCCAACAATATTCTGGATCACTGAAAATGGAGATTTAAAAATCTCCTGCTAGGCTGAAGATTTTTGAAAATATTATTTCTAAATATAATCTTTCTTTTAAAATTACATTACTTTGATATCTAAAATGCATTCTCATATCATAAAAAGAGAGTCAGTGTTAAGGCCTAAGGTCTGTTTCTTTAAAATGTGGGAAAAGAAAAACTTTCCACAGTTGTTGTTTTGCGCCTTTCTCAGTCTCATTTATGACTTGCTGAATATTTTCTGTTTTCTCTCAAATCTCAGGAATGAATCTGTTGTGTAAAACATCATCTTGACAGGATTTCACATCCAAAACTACAAGATTAAAACCAAAAGTGTTCCTCTGAGTGCAACATGGATTTTGGGGCTGGAGATTCGTCACGGTGCCAGAATCAGCCGTGTAGTTGGCCGTCACGTCCCGCGCTAATGAGTGCCCATATCACCTAATTGTCCGACAAACTGTTCCTTTAATATCCGCCAGTGTGTTTGTAAAGTGTGTGTTTGCTTAATTTATGCAGGATGATACAAGACGCCTTCTGCCGAGCTGCCTCTTCTTCCCTCTACAATAACACACATCCACCCTCCTCCTCCACCTCCTCCTGCTCCTCTTCCTCTCACTTCAACCTTCTGTTCTCCTCCTCCTCCCTCATTCCCTCCCCCCATCTCTCCCAGACAACTGTGACAGTTTTAATTCTGACCGCTGATTAGCCTGAATCAATTAAGTCCTCCACGCTGTGTCCAACAGCAGAGCAGCATGAGGTATTTAGACTATTTAGGCTCCCATTCATCAAGCTCCAGCCTCCTAATCACCCTTTAATTACACGACTACGACTATGGGGGCTCGAGTGGGACATTAGGTGGCGTGGCTTTCTCTGCAGAGTTTGAAGTGGATGCAGGAACAGGCGACCGCCTCTGTGGCGTCTCGGTGGCTGATTGCACAGAAAATCTCAGCGGGAGCTGCAATTGGTGTTCGGCTTATATTCAGGTCTGTTTAGAGTCCAAATCATTTAAATTTCATCTACAATTTAAGTAAAACCCCATTCAACAGGAGAATACCAAGGCCTTAAACTAAATTCAAGTAGACATAAACTCAGCATTTCCTGTGCAGATGTTTCACATTAACCCCCCCCCCACCCACCCACCCACCCACCCATCCAGGGGGTTCCTGGATAGAAAACATCATGAGAATTTAATTATTACTAATAATTCATAAAATCCTGAAGATGGAATGGGAAAACTCATATTTACACATTTCCCCTTGTTTTTTCGTTATTTTTACAATATATGTTCTTAATGACGTCCTGACTGATTCGCTGGCCCTTATTTTTCCCTTTTCTCTACTGATGATAGATGTATTAAAAATACAGATTACTATGGAGGTAAAAAAGGTACTTTTTAAAAATATTTCTTAATTGAGCTTTGTGTTACTCCACGTGTTAACTTAAACTTGTACTAACCTTAACTTAAAGAATAAGAGGAAATGATCTTGACCTAAAGTACAGTGTTAGGTTAGATTACCCAGCCCTCAGTTCTATAGTTGACCCATAATGTAAAAACCTTTTAAAATTTTTAAATGAATATGTTTGGGGAAACAAGGCCTTTCTTTCTAGTCTGCACAAATATGGAGGTACATAACTGCCAAAATTAAAACAAAATTAATAAATAAATTATTTAATGGATAAACGAACGCGCAACTAATTAATGTTGTAATAAAATGTTAATAAAACTACATCACGTTGCTCAGGTATTTATTCACATCAATTTTTAATAATGAACAAAAAAGTAATCCTGACCTTAAATCATACTTTAAGTTAGATCCACTGTTGACCTATTTGCATAAAAAGACTAGATAACATAAAAAGTATAAAAAGAAAAAAAAATTTAAAATAAAGAAAAACAGGGAAAAAATGTAAGAAAAAATCATACAAAATGCCAAAAGTTAAATGTGAATCATTTTTATACCCCACCTCGAAACTTTGGAGATACTAGCAACTACCACATAAATAATAATTTTAAAGTAATTAGTTGACTGGTTGAGGAGGCGTTCGAATGAGGCCAAAAGGCAGTGGCCTGGGTTTCAGTCTGATCTGCAGCTCTTTCCTGCTCTTTGTCCCCCTCTTTCCTGTCTACTCTTCACAGCTAAATTATCAAAGACAAAAGTAAATATAAATAAAAGAGAATTAAGTAATAATATTTAAAATGACAAAAGTGATCTTATTTTATTCTATACATTTTCTTTTAGCTCCCTTTTATTCATTTTTGCTTGGATTGGTTCTTGCATTATTGGTTCTGGTGAAATGAAATTTCTTTGTATTATTATTTTTGCAAAGACAGTAAAGGGAATCTTGAACTTTCTTCAGTATCAATTAACCTTAGTATTAATTTTGTTTTAATAGATAATAATAGACAAAAAAAAATCTTTGGTGAAACAGCATTTATTTTTATTTTTACATTAGCTTGTTCACCAACCACTAGGTAAAGAAATGCAGGAAAAAATGTTTTGGAAGAAATGGATACTGAAAAAAAATATTAAAAGATGAAAAGAAATGAATGAAGGAATAAGTGTGAATGTAGATATTAATAAATACAGAATCATCAGGGATCAGAGCTGTATTTTAATATTAAATATATTTAGTGATTTTAATAACGTATTTAATTCAATTTTATTTATACAGTATAGCGTTAAATCACTACAACGGTTGCCTTGGTGTTTGTGGCAGCTGAAGGCCTCCATAGTATTTTGAATTCCCCAAAGTCTTCATTTCTGAGCAGGAAGTTAAACTCCGCTCTCTTTCCTTACAGCTATCAGCGTTACTAATCCTTTTTGTGCCTCTCTTGTCGAGCCACTCAAAGCACCGGCAGGGATAACATCACTTCATTGACAACCGGCAGTCCTGGTTTGTCAATTAGACCTTGTAGTCGGCTAATCTCCTGTAGGCCCGCTCGGGTTTTCACTCGTGTGAAGGGAGAGAAAAGCAGAGCGCTTTAATGCCGCCTAATGACGTTATGGGAGGAATAGCCCCATGCCGCTGGGAACCTGATAATCCCACTTTGTTCCTTTGGGATTTGTTGAAAAAGACCCTCCTCCTCCCCCCTCTGAGTTGCTGATCTCCTTCGTGTTGCGCCGACACAAAGGGGCCCCCGCTGTCGGGCCCCGTCCACCTCTTATTCTCTACAAACCTCTCTCATTTACTGGGGGCGCGCACCCCTTTATCTTCTCCTCAATTAGCAGGAAAGGCTTGCGCTGATCACTTCCTGTGCAGAGGTGAGCGGACGTTCGTTGAGGTTATCACGGAGACACGATGCAGCGGGAAATAAGATTCACAGTTTCGTCCCCAGAACTGGATGGAAAGCCTCGGTGACGCTTTCATGTCACGTCGGCTCACCAGTGGGACGCAGGCCGGTCCTCCAAAGCGCCACCCACCTCTTTCAGCCTCATTATGGCGTCTCTCTTTCAGGAGGCGGGGATGGAGGGGTCTGAGGCTTTGATGAACATGTCCTCCTATTTCCGCTGGACTCTCAGAGACTTAACTCTGCCAAATCCTTCAGGGTGACGAGAGCTCAGACCAGGAGACCTAATTCACTAACAAAGGAACTGAAGTTTAATCTTGAGCTCGAAAAAATTAGTGGAAGGGCCACGGCATACGTTGCTAAAAGCAGGAGTCTTATAGTTTAACTAAAATTAAAAACATAGTTTTTCATAAACACGTAGTTAATTAAATTTAAACATAAATTTGCCTTAAACTGAGAAAAAAAAAACAACCAAAATGAGACTGTGTGATTGCAAAGTTTAAATAAAGTTGATATGATGCAATATTTATATACCCCCAATAAACAACATGGCAGTTCATGGAACACATTTAATCTGTGTAATTCATGTTTTTCCATGCACATTTTCCTTCCTTATTGCTATTTGTGTAAGAATAATATTTCATGAAACTTTTCATATTGAAAGAAATTATTTTCCACTTTCACTGTGCGAGAAAGTCAATATTTGGACACAGGAAGGGTCCAAACTGGAGGTTAACAGTTAGATAATAAAAAAACTAGATTTGAAATTATTGGAAAACTACTCTGGGTAATCCTAAACTACTCTGTTAGTTTTAAAACTACTCTGTGACATAATAAAAAAAACCTACTCCTTTAGTCTTAAAACTATTCAGTTAGGTAATAAAAACGATTGCTAGTTTTAAAACTACTCCATTAAGGTGTAAAGTTACTCCGTTACATAATCTACTCCATTAGTTTTAAAACTAGTCCGTCAGATAATAAAAAACGTTTAAAACTACTCCCTGAACAAAAAACTACTCAATAGATTTAATACTACTTTGCCTCTCTGCTGCACATGTTTGATGGCACATACTGGAAACTATTCAGCATCACTGATTCACTTTCAGACATTTTATTGCCAAACCATTGTTAAAAAACTTTTCAAGCACCCCTGCTCAGACAAAATTATTGATTAATAGATCATAACACTACTGTCTGAGAGCAATAAAAAAAGAAACAAAAACATCAGAAACACTTGAAACATATTTACTTATAGGACTTGGTACAGAATTATTTATAGAACGTATTGTCCAAGTGGAGATCCTGATTTGAAGTGGGAGCCGTGGGTCTCTGCTTCTTCCTCTTATCCTCATATTTTATTATCACCACTCAACACGTCTGGCTTTCTTTTTTGGATTTGCACAGACTTTGTGCAATTTGGAATTAAGCTGTTTCAGCTTCATGTGATTTAGAGGCCAAGTGTTGTTCCATCATAGTCACCCAAAGCTGCGGCCTGCCAGCTTTTGTAGTTGAAATGGAGAAAGTCTTTGATGACCTCCCACCATGCAAGACGCATCACATGTAAAATGTGCACAGGTTTGTGCACAAATAAATGAAATAATTTAGGATTACATTTGAACACTGTTAGCAAAGTCTCCTTCAAGAAGTGCCCCTCATTGCACAATGTTGCATGCAAACATGCAAAAAAAAAAAAAAACTGGCAAAAACTCTCTTTACACCTTTAAAAACACAAATGTATTTTGTTTTACTTACAGTTTATGTCATTTTAACCTCCTAGGACCTGGTGGACCTGGACATCACATTTTGGGTTGCCTAGACCAAAATATTAAATTTTGTTCTACAAGGGCCTGATATCCACTCACGAGGACATTATACTGCCTCTGTTCTATCAAAATTTAAAATGAATGTCCTCATATGTTGATCTCATTTTTCTCAGAAACAAAAATCAGGTAAAAAAAAAATAAAATCTGGTAGTTCTTTGTTTTTACATTAATCAGGTCCCAGTCACCCCAAATAGCAAAGAGAAATTAAAAATGCATGCCATGAAAGAGTTTGGGTCTTAGGAGGTTAAATATTAGTATTACGGCAAATGTGCACTCATTTACATCTTACTGCCGATGAGCCAGACTTTCTGGTTAGTTTTGTTTTTGTGATCTTTACCAAAAGCTCTCCAGGTTTTCTCACTGACCATATTTAGAGATATGTTTTGTTTGTTCAGCCATTCAGGCATGAAAGAAGCACCTAAGGCATATACCAGTATTGTAGCTACATATAACAGACAACTCAGCAAAGAACCAAGTTTAAAGTTTATTCTGGGGCACTTTGATACTTTAATTGTTAATTTATAAAAAAAACAAAACAAAGGGCCAAAATGGTGGCCAAGCTATCCGGTCGTTAAGTGATGACGTGACGAATCCTACTTCCAGGCCTAAAGTAGTCTGCGTTTAATATGGCTTTTGTGTTGTTAACATGTTTAATGTTTTGTATTTTCTTCTATTTAATCTCAAAAAGCTCCGAAAACAGTCAGTGATCACTGTTGACCTCCCTCGGCTTTTATTACCGCTAATCATTTATTTAAGCTCAGTTTTTAAAACCTTAGGATGTAACTACAGCCCAGCCCATGCAGCAGTATATGAATGACTAACCTCGTATTGTGGATGGATTATCTCAGTTGTTCTCCTGGCTGAAGTTTGGTCCTTTTACAGCATCCTGCCATGCGATTACATTTGTTCCTGACCACCGAGAACACTCAAGTTAACTTTTATCGAGTGGAAAAAAAGTTAGCTTGTTTATATTATGCTAACATAGCTGTGTCGCTAGCGGTCACGTAGCACATCATTAACTACAGCTTGCCAAACTTCAGTAACCCTACAAACGTCACTGCTGTTTAGTTTTCTGTCTTCATTTATGTTGGAAGTGATAACAGAGCTGTACGTTTTAATTTGTTTCCAAAACCCCGTAGTCAGGACATGCTATATTGTATTTAGATGGAAGCTAGCGAGCTAACTTCCTGCTAACTTCTAACTCCGTTAAATGTCATAAATTCCGTTTTCATGGATGCCTGGATGTTAAACTCAATTGTTACACCTGGTAGAGCAGAACGCTGATCATTTTATTAAAGATGAAAGACTTTAGACAGTTTTTCAACTCTCAGTAATGCCATAGTGATCGTTTGATATATGGACCTGCAGCGGAGTTTAGGCCCAGACACGGCTAGTGACGTCAGACTTAACAACCGGATAGCATGTGGTTTGTGGTCTCATGTTTCAACGGTCAGGTTCCTGGAGTAAAATTCGTGATTTTATCTGGATTTTTATTATGAGCCATAATGATGTAAACAATGCAATTCAGTTTTATTTATACAGCGCCAAATCAACCAAACTAACAACAGTCGCCTCAAGGCACTTTACATCTTAAGGTAGAAGCTGCAGTAATGCATACAGACAAAAACCCAACAATCATATGACCCCCTATGAGCAAGCACTTTGGTGATAGTGGGAAGGAAAAACTCCCTTTTAACAAGAAGAAACCTCCAGCAGAACCAGGCTCAGGGAGGGGCGGGGCCATCTGCTGGGCCATATGTTGGGGTGAGAGAAGGAAGACAGAATAGAAGACATGCTGTGGAAAAGAGCCACAGATTAATAACAAGTATGAGTCAGTGCAGAGAGGTCTATTAACACATAGTGAGTGAGAAAGGTGACTGAAAAGGAAAAACTCAGTGCATCATGGGAATCTCCCAGCTAATGGAGTGATATGGTACTATAAGTAGGGATGGGTATCGTTTAGGTTTTATCCGATACCAGTGCCAAACCGGTACTTTTGAAATGGTGCCGGTGCTTAAACGGTGCTCAAACCGGTGCTTAAAGAATGGAGAACACAAAATTGGTCCAAAAACCTCTCATGTTCAGCTGTTTTTTTGTAAAAAGATAACAATGTTAGCCTTTTCTGCAGCTATGGGGCATATATGGTATTACTCTTGGCTGGAAGCAGTGCTTAAACAATGGAAAAAACACAAACTTTGTCCAAAAACCTCTCATGTTTAACTGTTTTCCACTTTTTCTTTGGTCATTTTAGCCTTTTTGGCCAGGGTGAAGGGAGTATCTGCCATCAAACAAGAAGACAGCCGCATGTAACTATGATGATGTTTGCTAGTTCACCTTACATGCATTAATGTAATAACGTGGTTAGCCTACTCAACGTAAATTACACTGGAACAACATTAAGCTACTCACGCAGAGAAGAACGGCTGCTGCTGCCATCATCATCCGTCATCATTTCTGCTACACTGGCAGGGCTAGGGGCCAGAACTCTCCTCTTCGGGTTTTTGGGGGATGTTGCTAACTCCGGGTCCGATAACAGGCACTACACCCGCAGTAGATGTGCACGGTGTGAGGTCTCACAGCAAGCTATCAAATACGGCGCATTTCTCGGCTTTTAAAAAAACACGCTATGCGTCGCCAGGTGTTTCATCGGATTTGAGGTGTTACCTCCTTTGACAGTGTCACAGTATCAGCTTAAAGCACTTGTTGCAGGCTGCTGAGTTTGCATATTTTGCTGTGAAGTACAGCCATACTTTTGACCGCTTCGCCTTGGGCATTTTTAATCTGTAGCTCTGCTCTAAAAGAATGTACGTACCTGGACCCGCCTACTATCCTCGGAAACGTAAAATGATTGGCTAGAATCTAAAATGTATCACAGCTCAGGAAAAAAAAGCACCGAAATGTGCGCTGCTTTTCGGTCTGGTTACTACCGTTTATGTCAGAACCGGTGCCATCATAGCACCGGATACCGGTGCCCATCCCTAACTATAAGGTCATTAAGATAAGATGGGGCCTGATTATTTAAGACCTTGCATGTGAGGAGCAGGATTTTGAATTTGATTCTGGATTTAACAGGGAGCCAATGAAGAGAAGCTGATACAGGACAAATATGCTCTCTCTTTCCCGTCCCTGTCAGTACTCTTGCTGCAGCATTTTGGATTAACTGAGGGCTAGAGGGAAGAGGGATAGATGTGATACAAACGACTGCAGCGCGGTACCTGCAATACCTACAGCGTGCTCTAATCATTCTAATAGGATATTATGGTCAACGGTATCGAACGCTGCACTGAGGTCTAGCAGGACAAGTACAGCCATGAGTCCACTGTCAGAGGCCATAAGAAGATCATTTGTAACCTTCATTAAAGCTGTTTCTGTGCTGTGATGGGCTCTGAAACCTGACTGAAAGGATATATATATATAGTGTTATATCTACATATAAGAAACGACTTAGCAAAGAACCAAGTTTAAATTTTATTTAAACAAGTTTAAATATTATTCAAACTTCCCTCCGTTTACACTTGAAACCACTGCAAGCTTTGACACTGTAAAATATATGCACTCCTGTAGAAACCACATCTCTGTTTGATATCAACCTGCTTGAAAGTACTACTCTACCCATAATCCTAATTTGTAACAACATCTCTGATTGGTGGAGGTTGCTGTTGCTATGGAAATGTTTAAACCCACAAAGTCAGGTTAGTTCATAAGCGTGAAACTTGCAGTCAGACTGTTGTTACAGAACACAGCAGTGCTGAAAAGGCTTAGACTGAAGAGTTCTTCTCTGTAGAAGCAGGGATGTGCCGTGCCTTCGCCATTAAAAGTAATCACGTACACTTTCCTGCACCTTAGCCTTTTCTCGTGCTCCTTTTTTATCCAAAATAAAAATTTTATGGTCATGTTTCCTCTCACAGTTGGTATGCTTAGTTCTAGGCTTAAAACTCTATATTGGGATTTTTCAAAATGTCAAAGTAGAAAGTGAAGTGTGATCCCACAAAGGAAATTGTTGTGTTACAGCACCATGATATGGTTGTGTAGGTTGTCCTGTTCAGGTTCGCCCTATGACAGGTGGGATAGGCTCCAGAGACCCCACCCTGTCACCCTGATAAGGATCAGTGGAAGAGGATGGATGGTACACTATAAATCTAAGAAAAACAGCTGCCTGAAGGTATAATACAAAAATATGTTCGGGATCTTATGCTGACAGGTGTGTTCACCTGTCACAGAATGAAGAGTTGAGCATCATAAAGGTCCAAGAGTATAAAAACTGTGTTTAGAGCAGTGGTTCCCAAACTTTTTTTGCTGGGCCCCCCTTTGTTTTACAAGAAAAATGTTCGCGCCCCCGCGTGCATGCGCGCACGCACACGCACGCACACGCACGCACACATCCTCCAACCACACACACACCCATATTTTGCTCCATTGCGGTTTATTTCACACCTCAAACATTCAGTAAACAATTAAGCAAACACAAGTAATCTGCAATAAATTACAGGTAGTAATAAAATAAACTACTAACTCTGTTACGCTACGTCCACACCTACACGGATATTTTTGACAACGCAGCTGTTTCGTCCACACGTAAACGGCGTTTCGAATCACTGAAAACGGAGATTTTTTAAAACTCCTTTTTTGCGTTTATGTGTGGACGAGGAATACAGAGTTCGTCACACAACGTCAAAGGTATGTGCCTTTTTTCACGTCACGCTGTGCGCCACGTTATTGTTTACATGAGATGAATTGCAGAATGGCAGATAGAGACAAAATACTGTTAAACTGACTATCTGTAGGTTTTACAGGCTTACATATACACAGGCAGTTACTCTCCCTCCATTTAGAAAGGCAAAGGCATCACGATGTGATTATTTTGCGTGTAGTTGTTTTTTTCCTGTGTAATAATGTTCAACATTGCTATCAATACATTTTTCAAAAAATGCCTCTCTGTGCAAAATTGGTTCAAAAACATAAACAGCTGTGGGATACTGTTTGTCCGTGATTTGAACCGAGGGAACAAATCGTGGCAGGATCAGCCTGATATTATTTAATAATAATAATAATGGATTGGATTTATTTAGCGCTTTTCAAGGCACCCAAAGCGCTTTACAATACCACTATTCATTCACTCTCACATTCATACACTGGTGGAGGCAAGCTACAGTTGTAGCCACAGCTGCCCTGGGGCAGACTGACAGAAGCGAGGCTGCCATATCGCACTATTTGTATCCCACTGTAACTTTACTGTATAAAGAGCTAACATCTCCAAAATGTCAGGAGTAGTTAGTCATTACAACAACTGTTTGTGAACTAAAAATCACGAATTTGATTTGAAGAGCCCAGCGCTACTCCCGACACAGGGAAAAACAATTCTGCAGGGGAGACCTACCTTGGCACTTGTGCAGGTGAAGCCAAAGGGCAGATATGCTTCACCATATTTTCTAGTCTTTGGCTTAAAATGAAGTTGGTTTGGAAACATATTCAGCGATGCTTCATCTCCTGCTTTGCGTTTCTGTAGGCGCCCGTGCTAGCAGTGTCCAAGCATTTTGGCGTTTTTTTTCCCCCCTTTTCATCCCCCCCCCCGCCATGGCTCTGCGCCCCACGCGGGCCCCACACTTTGGGAAGGTCTGGTTTAGAGCAACACTGGAATATGTATATGTATATGACTGTATTTTTCAGAAAATTTCATGAAAACTTCCCTCAGTTTCCTAAAAAATGAGCACCTATTTCGCCATAAATGAATGTATTCATAAGAAAGCCATGCTTAGGTCCTTGGCTTTCATTCAATAAAGCAATACTTTTTTTACTGTAAGTTTACAAAGAAAAAAATGATTGATATTGGAGTTCCTAATTAATGGATTAATATCAGTTTATTGTGAGAGAATTATTAAGATTAACTTTGGCCAGCAAAAGCATTGCAGACCATTATTGTCCCCTGTTATTAAATTTGTTGTGGATTTATTCCTTTATTTGAGTATTTTTCCATTCTAACTGAAACTTTTTGCTGTGATTTGAGCCACATTATGTCCAACACGTCTTCAGATGTCTTCAATCTTGTGTTTCCTTCACATTTCCATGCTCCTGCTCTCTGAACGATTCGTCCTGGTCTCTGAGGAGGTTCTTGGATGAGCATTTGTTGCCTTCTTTTCTTTAGAGACTCTTTTGTCTGGGGTGTCGAGTAGAGGCCGACTCTTCTGCCCCCCCACCCACCCCCACCCGCTGCACCCTCGGGTGCCAAAAAAACTCAGAGAAGAGAAAGACAGATGGCCACTCGGTTTAAAATCGGTCCTCTGGTGCTCGAAACAGCGTCTCAGAGCGTCCGCGGTTCTCCGAGAGTCACGGCGAGCAGATGCACATACATATGCTTTTCCTAAATGATCCTGTTTTTACTGGGGATGAAGGCGGACCCGGAGCAGGACTCCTGAACCCTGAGGTCAGCCCGCTCTGTGCGCTGCTTTAGACAATACAAGGTGGCAGAGGCAGGAGGGACACTGGTTGTGACTGTTGTCCTGATCTCGAAAACTGACGTCTGAGCAACTAAGGGTTCCTGATTGGCTCCTTCATTACCCATAATGCACCTGGATACTATATGTAAGACCTGCAGATCATACAGATAGATAAATATTCTGTTGCCTGCATAGACTGTATATTTTTTAAAAAGGCCATGTCTGCCATGACACCATCCACCGGCTGGCGAAAGTAGTGTATCAGCTACTGCTAGCCAGCTTTTTGCTACAAACTAGTGATCCATGCAGTTTGGTAATGCAAATTATTAAAGCCAGTTTTCAACATGTGGGGTTATAAATGAAGCCACCTGTCCCATGCAGATGATCATTGGCCATATCACCTGTATGAGACAGTTAACTGCAGAAATAAGCATGTTTACTCCCTGCTATAATTCACCTGTTTAAATTGTGTGAAAAGTTTGTATTATTGGGGGCGTGGCCTCTTTTACTGACAGGTAGCTGTAGCTGCTAGCTGTCTGCTAGGCTTCACCCAAGCTAATTGGAATCCCTGAACTGGACCTCTGGACCATGTTTGTGCTGGTGGAGTCTTTGGAGTATTTTTATGACATCATCTGACCTGTAATATGGCTGCTGTGAGGTTACTGTACTAGCAGACCGTCTGAGAAAGCTGAGCTCCAGTTTTGGTGCACAGTAAACTTGGAGGATTTTATTTGGATGTTACTGAGCACTGATTAGCAGGAATCTGTGTCTGTGTGATGCTTCTGTATAGTCTGTGGATGAAGACAGCAAGTTAACATGAAGACAGTGAGGTTTAGAAAGTAATTTCAGGCCAAACTTTAAGACGGATTAATGAAAACACGAGCTGAGCAGCTCCTTTAGTCAGAGACTGAAACACTCTCGCTGCAGGAAGGAGCGCTTTCGCAGATCTTTCATCCCAACAGCAGTCGGACTCTATAACTCCTCAATCACGATGTCATAAGTTACTGGACATTGTGGACATCTACGGTCACCACTATACACCTTCTATGTGTATGGACGTGTGCAGGTATATGTGTATGTATATGCATACATGTATATTTAGTGTGTACATGTGTGTGTACATGTCTATACTTATAGATATCTATTACTTACATAAGAATAGTAGTGGTAGAATAGTTAAATATATGTCTTGCATATTTCCACAACTATATCCATAATCACATACTGTGTACGTTGTATATAGTGTATTATCTTCCTTATTTTATATTTGTTTGTATTTTATTTGTATTTTCCTTCTGCACCTCTCTACCTGAGCTGAGGTAACGCAAAAAATTCCCCGCCGTGGGATCAATAAAGTCTTATCTTCCTTCAGCATCAGTGTGTTAGAGATCAGTGTGTCAGTGCATTTTGCCTCTCAGGCTGCACCCACGGCTATACTCTGCCTTTAACCTGCTCTCACCTCTTTAATACTCTTCCTGAGGATTTTTGTGAATCATTGCTGGTTATGACACATTTTTCCTTCAGTCTCACTACAGCCTGACGATGGAAGCAGAGCCCAGCGTTTTTCAGTCGTGAAGCTGTTAAACTGAATTTGGGTGGGTTTTTTTTCAGGTGTAAAATTTTAAATAAACAGTTAA
Source organism: Perissodus microlepis (assembly GCF_051167445.1). NCBI lineage: Eukaryota > Metazoa > Chordata > Actinopteri > Cichliformes > Cichlidae > Perissodus > Perissodus microlepis. The sequence continues at coordinate 25,080,290 of NC_140462.1, forward strand.
CAGAAAGTGTAAAGACAACGCTGACCTCTGACCTTCCGGCTACAGGAGCGTGTGTCTCATCACGAGCCGCCTCTGCCATCATCTGCTGCTAATTACTGCAGCAACAGACGGTCGGCTCTCCCACACCTATCAGACTCCACCAGCTTACTGGCAGGAGGCGGATAATTTTGGAAAGTCAGCTTTCGCAAAGATTTCACAGTTTGTCTCCTAATGTTCGGATTCTCTGGCTCTGACTTCCATCTGACAGTTTGTGTTCAGGCAAACAGTCTATCTGATAACTGAGGGACATTTGTCAGCCAGAGAGAGATTTTCTTCTTACTCTTTACTAACGTATGTCTCTTATCTGACTGCGTCTCACCATCACATCAGTGCTGAAAGCAGAGACAGAGTGTTTATGGAGAGCTCTGAGCATCCACGATCAGCGGGAATAAAAACACAAAGAGGGACTAAAGAACAGCAGAAGTCAATCGGCATCTCAAACCTGACACCCTCAAAATCACCTGATTTTAACATATTTTATGAAGCAGTGCAAAAAAATAACTTACACTGTGAATACTTTCTGATTTTCAGGCCCTTGTGTGAACGTATGAATGTGTGAAAGAGGCATGCAGTAGTAGCAGAAAACTGCTGTTTAAGAAGCAGTCCATTTAAGCTCCGTCAAAACCTGCAACACCAACATAATGTTTTATTGGTGGCCTCAGCCTGCAGGCAGCTGTGTTTATTAGTGCAAACAAATAATTCCTAATTCAAAGTGTGAATCTATTGAAACCGGGTGCCAGCAACATTATAGTGCGTCCAGTGTAGGCACAAAACTAGCCTAGGTAGTGCTTTCACGCTTTCAAGTGTAAAATAGCTGCTTAACACTAACTAACCGAAGTGGACAGGAAACACTTCATGTGTTAAATGTAATTTACACCGTGGAGGCCTGCTCTAAAAAACTATCACAGATTTAGAAACTCTGTGTTTGTGGAGTGATGCTCCTGTTGTGTTGTAAACTATTCAGGTGTGCTTGGGAAAAGAACCCCGATATAACTGGGGGTTAAACTGCACCTTATTATTGCAGCTCTATCACTCTGTCCACCCATCCCTGTGCAGAAAAGTCAAATGCAGCGGGAACAGCATTGACTTCATCTGGTCAGGCCATTGAACCACCAGGTCACCTGACTCCAACAGCCTCTCCTCCACACAGTCCTCATTTACAAAGCGCTCTACAAACACTGGTGTTACGGCTAACAGCTGGATTCTCCTGTTTCAGTGCAGCTAGCCAACAATGAAGAACCACTTACAGCTGAAGAAGCGCCTTGAACCAACTGTTGTTGCGATTTGATGCTATAAAAATCATTTGAGTTGAAGTGGACAGAATATGTTTGCTTTAAACATAAAGTCGTAGCAGCCAAAGGCAGTACACAGATGAGTCCCATTACACTGATTTTCAGTTTCCTCGTTTTCCTCTGAGTTAGTTCTCTCTAGTTAGCTAACTTAAACTAATCGAGAACTTTTAGCAGTAATCAACCAACCAACCCAGTGATTTCATGCTCTGTACTCGGACACAAAGGCGCTAAACATGTTCTGAACGATTTAACTGTAAATATGTTTTTTTTTTTAAATCCAGCATCACAGACAGAGTTAAACCTATGACGTTTTTTTAGAGCTCTGTGGAGTAAATTACCTATGACGTTATCTTAGCGTAACTCCTGTTGCCTAGTAACAGCAATGGCGTGTAGCACAGAGCTGTTAAAGAGAAGATATAAAAATACTAAGGGATAGGATCCACCCCATGCACTCTTCAAAACCCAAGAAAACGAGGATACAATTGTGCGGCCTTTGTAGCCTCACCGTGATGCAGCCGTCTACGAATGCGGACCTTGAATGATGCAGCCCCTGAATTTTGACACACCTGTGGAGTGACGTTAGCGAGTGCTCCAGTGATGCTCAGGTAAGCTATTTGTTTGCCTTTGGGTCTCACATCATCAGCTGCCCAGTATCTCCTCCTCTCACGCTCCACATTCAGCTCTTGGTGCAGTGCATTACTGTTAACTCCACTGGTTCATCTCGTCCTCCATCACTTTTAAAAAAATTCAGACTCACTTGGTTGGGGCGACAGTTCATTCTCCAGTCCACCAGAAAATCATGGCTTCAAACTTGGAGCTGCGTTAACGTTATTGTTGATTATTGTTTTTATTCAAGTGGGATGCAGAAAGGTTTCAGTATTTACAGATTCTGCATGTTGATCTGAAGATCAAGCATAGCCTGTATACACTGTGTTCTTCTCCACTTATTACTAAAACTTCAGGCTGAGTGTTTCCTCGTCTTTTGTCCTACCTAATTGTCCTCTTTGAGTTCAGTGGGACCATCTTTTACAAAGAAAACACATTTTCTGCAATAAGAGTTTAAACTAATGACTGAGGCCGAGTCCTTTTCTCACTGACTTCACTTCAATCAGACTAGAGGTGTCGCCCCCTGCTGGCCATTTAAGAGGCTTCACTGTCGCTGTCTGTTGCTGGGAGGTTTGTTTTTTTTACAGTAAATAAACGACTTCGTTTGTCTGTCTTCTCTTTGTTTCTCTTTCATTTTTCTTCCTCTGTCTGTTTTCTTTAACTCGCTCCTTTCACAAACACCTGCAGTGCCTCAGGGACAGTCTGTCGTCCACCGCTAACTCCAAACACACCGGCCTGTCACACACACACACACACACACACACACACACACACACACACACACTCAGTGGGAGGAAGTGCAGAAGTGTAACACCTGAAGTACTTTTCCAAAGAGAAAAACATCTTGAATGATCCTTCATCGGCCCTCCAGGAATCAATCTGCCTCTCCTCAATGAACATGAAGTCGCTGCAGAAATTCTTCTTACACTTACAAAAATAACTTTGGATGTTTTCCTTCTTAAATAATGTAAAAGCAAGAAAGATTTCACAGCAGGAGATATGTCACATATCAACAAGTCCAAACACCTGGATATCAAAAATATGGTTGAAACACAAGAAGATTTGGCGTGCCTCATTTCTGTCTGCCGCTTATTTACTCTTTGAAACGTTGCGGCAAAATGTTGAGGAAAAGCACAGAGTTTTTTTAATGGACTAACAATGAGGTGGAGTTGTTGCTGCAAGTAACACAAAAAATACAAAGTTGCAAAAGTGAGTGAGAATGAAAGAATTTGAAGAAAAGCCACCTGGAGCATGTACAGACTGATATTAATCTTTAATAGGGCTGTCAAAATTGAGAGCAAACAAAATAACTGCTGTATAATGCCCTCCGCTATCTTAGTTTAATTGGTCACATGACTGCATCACATGACTAAAATGTGTCATCATTTTCAAAAAGTCTCCGGGTTTTCAAATGGATCCGCTTTGGAGAGCGTTTTCAAAACGCTGCGTTTTCCTTGACCGAAAACGGCGTCTCAGTGTGGACGGGAGGCCAAAACGGAGAGAAAAAGATGCGTTTTCAAACGAAAACGTATTAGTGTGGACATGGCTTGTATTTCATGACAAAGGAAACCAAAAACAAGCCTTTATTTTGGCAGCTGAAATCAAAGTCCACCAGAAAAGTAAACAGCAAGATAACAGAAAGTAAACAACAACAGCTAAACAGAGAAAAACAGGCATAAAAGTAAACTTAATATGAAGGAAAACTCTATCTGAGCAAACTAATGAACTCAACTATAAACAGCACCTAAGAATGCACGACTGAAAATACTGAGGAAATACACAAAGAAGAAAGTGCAAACAACAGGAAAACTAAGAGTCAAACAAAATAATAATAAACAGAAACTGGAAGCCCAAAAACTTCAAACGCCGCGCTGAAAAAATGTGAGCTTCTGGGTGAAGTGATTAAAATCTGATGTACTTGTTTGTAATTGTGCTTCGAAATCAAGCAACTGACAGGAAAACTGAAGCTTTTGGTTCATGGACGCGTCTGTGTGTCCGTTCCCAAATGGTGTAGTGATGCTGGTGGGAACCAAACCCTGCCCAGTCACCCACAACCCCCCTAACACACCACCTTCCTCCCTCCCACCCACCATCCTCCTCCTCTTCGCCTTGCTTAGCTTTGACACCTCAGCTGTTCAGCAGGCTGCTGGGAGGAAGGTGTGGGGTGAGAGAGAGGAGGAGAAGGGGAGATGATAATGAAGGTAGCATGCACAGATTGTTGCTCAGGGCTTTCTGTGCCGCCATGTTTGTGAGTGTGCGAACTCCACCCTGCAACATGGACGCCACATTCACCGCCGATCACATCCTGCAAACATCTAGTTAACTCTTTCTAACAGCGTGTTTCTAGAAAAGAGTTGAAGAATGAGGACTAACTGGTTGTATTTGCAAATAACTTCCCTACCAGGAATCAGCTGATTCCCTGAGGCTTTATTTTTTTTCAACCGCTATCTTTGTGAGGACCAAGCTTATACTTTCACCTCCAGAGTGAAGACACTTGAGGAAAGCAAGGACATTCTTATGTCTAGTCCTCACTTTGGTAGGGCTGAGGTTAGAGGCTAGGGTGCGTGCCATCCAGGGTCCTCAGAAAGACACTTGTACAAGTATGTGTGTAGTTAGAAAAGGTTAAAAACAAACAAACAAACAAAAGCAAAACATCGAGGTGTGTGAGAATTCAGTGAATGTATCAGGTGTGTGTGTGTGTGTGTGTGTGTATGTGTGATGTATAGGGTGTGTGAGGATGTAAATTAGAGGAGTTTGCTTTTGTTTGTAAAGATATTTGCTGATGTGTGCTTGCATGTTCAGCCTGTTGACACGCGTTGCACTGCTGCTATCAGTAACTTCCCTTCAGATAGAAAAGCAAGGCAATTCTCTTTGTGCGCTCAGTTAAAAATAAATAGCAAGTCTTGGATTTAAAAAATATTTATTGGACTCTGTAATTTTTGACTGTAAGTCAAAAATAGGAACGTAAGGTCAAACGTTTGAGTTAGTAAGTCACACACAAAAGTATAAAAATCAAGATATTAATACAAATAATTAAAAAGTAAAAATTATTACTTAAAGCTACCAGACTGAAAGTAGAAAATATAAAGAATGGATAAAACTTTGTGAACAAATTTAAAAAAAAAAACAACCTGAAATTTATAACCATCTCAGTAGTTTTAGCTTTTTTATAACAGTTAAGAGATAACAATCTTGAAAGAAGTCAAAATGTAACTTAAAACATAAAGCACAGATATTTAAAATGTTCAAAATTAAATTTGAACATTTTAACTTTAAAAGTCTTAAAGTTTTGTGACTGAAACGACAAGAAAATCTCACAGTTTTGAGATACAAATTACAATATTGAGACCTAAAAGTACAATTTAGGACAAAATGTAAAAATGCTGTGATTAAATCCATATTCCATCCATATAAGTTATCAACATGTGGGACTTATAGGAAGAAAGTCACATGTTTTGCTACTATTGGTTGACTGCATTACACAAACTGAGAATTAAAATCCACTGAGGAATGAAGGAGCTTCACGATCATATCCAGAAGAAATGAATCTTACTTGTACAAGGGAAGCCGTTCTCATTGAAATGTAAAAGTGCAGGGGCGCCACTTCAGCTCAGTGGGCAGGCGACCACATGCCACATAGCTGGAGAGCAGTGGCCTTGGTTTGAGTCCAACCCACAACCTTCATGCATATCTTCATCGTTATCCATTAGTGTAAAAAAAGAATTAAAAGTGCCTGTAAAATGACAAATATGACCTTAATTTTACTCTTTAAGCAGTAGTAAAACTTGAAAAAATGCAATTTGGTATTTTGAATCATATTGAATGACGTAACAATTTGAGATCAGAAGCTCTTAGACAATAAAAAATAAATCACTTTTTACCCTTTGTAATGTGCTCACAGATGTCTGTATGTAAGTCTGTATTTCATAAATGCTGGCAGACTCTATAATGTACTTACAGGATTTTTTAAAAAGACTTCAGCTGCAGGCTCGTTAGTAAACACTGACTCATATGTTCATAAGTTGAGAATCATATTAATATCCCTCCTTCCAAAAAACAACAAAAAAAAACTTGCTAATGATACCAAACAGACTCGGCTTGGCTGCAGATCTGCAGCCGTTTGCCACCAGCTCCTCTCATCCGACTATTTGCATCACTCTCAAGCTCCCTCTGAAAGTGAGAAGTTGATTGGCTGTCAACAACTTTCCACATTTCTCTCTCTTTCTTCCATCCACACTGTTCTCTTGCAATACTAATTAACACTAAATGTGCCACCGGGCAAAAGCAGAGCGCGTGGCAATATTTGATTACATGAACAATAAATTACCATCAACAATACGGTTACGAAACGCACTGGAAAATAGTGACAATGATAATTATGTACAGTCATAACCACGCTGCCAGGGGGGCGGCAGGGACAGGTAGAGCTGCAATACGCTGCTGTTGTCTGCCGCCCAATTATGTATGCATGTCAACAACACCTGAGCAGGCGAGATAATAAGCCAGAACAAAAGCCAGCGCTTCATTAGGCTGTATTAACCTGCACAGCCATGGAAGCACATTAACCAGATAAGTGGTGCAAATAAGGTGAGTGTACTACGACTGAATTTACTGCACACTGACCAATCACTGAGTCAAATACCAAACTGAGCCAGTCACGCTTTAATCTCATTCCTATTCCCTGAATTTAGTCTTCAAGGCAGCACTTCCTCCCACATCTGGGCAATAATGATAAAAAATATATACAGCAGAAAAAATATGAAGGAAAATAAGATTTAAAATCTAAATTGTGAGATAAAAAAGTCCTAATTTTTAGATGAGAATCTATAATTTTATATTTTATTATAAAAGCTTTTATGATATTTTATAATGTTCGCTTTCTTTCTCTCGGCTCTAACTGCCACATTTTGCAATCATTTACTCCTTCTATACTTCTATATAAGAAAAAGAGAAGTCTAGATGCTAAGAAAAGGCGGGTAAGCTGTTAAGAAGTTGTTGAGAGGTATTCCCTGCCCCTCTGTTGTGCATAACATGAAATCATCAACATATAACCTCATTCTCCTGTGTAATGTTTTGTAAGCAAGTGTAAGTGTTCCTGAGTCTTTAAATGATTGTTTAGGAAGAAGAAGAACAAAACTAGATGCTAATAAAAGGCGGTGAGCCATTAATTGATGGATAAAAGATTATTGGGAGGTGTTTCCTCCCCTTGTCTGAAAATACAATGAAGTCATCTGCATATAATCTGACTCCTCTGTGTAATGTTCTCCGAGTAAGTGCGAGTATTCCTGAGTCCTAGCTCGACATATATGCCCGTTTGGTATCTCTTTGCTGTTGTTTTCAGGCACTTTGTGACATCAGCTTCAGCCATCATGTAGAAATAGTAATCTATTAAACATGCTATGTCTGTCTTTTCATTGCCTTACTCTCATGCTTTATTTTATGCTCTAATTTGCTGTTTTGCCTTCTCCTGTATCTCGTTGTTTCCTGTCTCTCTCTCTCTGTCCTCTGCTCTCTTAACGTCGTGTTCGGTCTTCCTCCAAGCTTCCCTCCTCTTTCCACATGCTCTCTCCTTCCTCACCTCTCAGTCTATTTTTATCCCTCTTCCTCCACACTCTTCATCTCTCTCTGATGCTACCTTTTTCCTTTTGCAACACATTTCAGTCTCTCTTGTCATTCCCTGTTTTCATTCAGTTTTGTCTTTTCATTTTTCTCTTTCCTACCTCTGCTTTGATCTTATCAACATTTCATATAATCACCTTTATCCACTGATCCTCTCACCTTTTTCCTTTACCTGTAACCACAGGTGTCAGTGATACCGGAATGACACTCTGCCACTTATTTTCTCCAGGTGAGGAAATACTATATTCACGTTTATTATAATCCAGCTGATTTTCTGTCACCACTGAAGAGCATTTAATGCAAAAGTTAGAGCTTTCATACCGATGTATCGAAGCTGTGATGATAGACTCACAATGCCAGGGTTCATTTTAATTTCTCATTGTAATTATTTTGTTTAAAATCCTATGTAAAAGTGAGGCTGCTGAACACCTGTGTTGTTTTGCATTTAAATCACGTCATTATTTGTGGAGGAATTTCTGTTTCAAGTCTGTGAGGTTTTGTCTGCGCTGCAAGAAGTATTGTGAGTTTCAGCAGACAGAAATGAGACAGAAATCTTCTTACATTTTTTTCTAATGTTGCACCCATTTAAGGAGACTTGCCAAGTGAAAACAAACTGCAGTTCCTCTAATGACCACTGGCAGCCTTTTACATAAAATCAACACCAGATCATAGAGATCGACAGACCACGTGACTTTCACGCATTGCAGGGTGGCAGCAAAATCAAAACACTGCATCAAGCGCTAGCATTTCCAGCACCGGTAATCATTCATTCTGCGGTTTTAATCCCTACTTGCATTTTATTTGCCCCAAAACCAGTTATGTACAAAACAACGGAGAACACGGCAGGTCCGCACAAAGACAGACTTGACGAAAAGGCAAAAAAAAGTACGAGGAAAAAATCAAAGGAGTGAAAGGGTCAGACCTATACGAGCATACAGAGTGGAGTAAGGACGGTAGCGTGCTGCCCAACTTTCATCACATATTTATTATTATATGGTCCTAAGTGTGAGTGCATACACTCACAAAATGTTTAGTAACTTCAGATCCCTGCAACAAGCCCACGTAAAAAATTTTCTTTATCTCCTGTACAGGCCAGCGCAATCTATTTGTCTTTTCAGGTTGTAGTATTACACAACATTTTCAGATCTAATAGAAATAAAATAAGTGTTTCATAATTCATTCAATTTATTCTACTTATTTATAACTGGCATTATTGTTTCATTCTATTATATAATCTTACAAGAAAGAGGCAAAATTGTAAAAATCCATTGTGCTTTATTAGCTGCTTTGGTGAAAAACAAATCAACACTGAAAAGAAACCCATTGCAAAACAACATACTGGAAAACAGTTATTCATCACTTGATTGCTTCAATACAACACTTGGGCACATATATGTGTGACTTTTCGTGGCTGTTTTGATCTCGCTCTCTCTCTTAACCAATCAAATCTCGCTGTGGTAGCAGCTTTAAACTCGGTATGACCCAGGTTGATAGAGGTGCCCAGTCTGGATCGCATTCCAGCATTTTGTAGGCTGGTTTTCCTACAAAACACAACAAATATTAGCCCGCAAAGCCACAGTGAACAAAGCAGCATAGCGCAACAAATTCAATTCAAATCAATATAAACTTATTTGCAACTCTACATCAACAATTATTCAATTCAATTCAATTCAATTTTATTTATATAGCGCCAAATCACAACAAAAGTCGCCTCAAGGCGCTTCATAGATACAGAGAAAAACCCAACAATCATATGACCCCCTATGAGCAAGCACTTTGGCGACAGTGGGAAGGAAAAACTCCCTTTTAACAGGAAGAAACCTCCGGCAGAACCAGGCTCAGGGAGGGGCGGCCATCTGCTGCGACCGGTTGGGGTGAGAGAAGGAAGACAGGATAAAAGACATGCTGTGGAAGAGAGACAGATAACAATTATGTTATGATAAATTACGTAATAACTACAACAGAAGACTTACCTTTGTGGGAATGCTTGGAGCAGACTAACATGTGAGCTGGAGTGTTCTGGGACGTTATATTTGGTCTTTGAATGGCTGCAATCCAGGCCATCCGTCAGCTCTTTGTTACTTCAGAAACACGGCTTGAACAATTTTTCTTCCACGACGGAATCCGATAAAAACAGATCTCTTTACCCGTCGGCTTCCCGTGGCTGTCATGCGACCGGCTATTGCAAGTTAATAATACAACAGCTTCTTGCCATTTTTTGTCTTTCTTTTTATCACTGTGTGACTGTTTTCATGTGAAACCCCGCGTGCGCTAGTACCACTTGCCACTCGTACCTACAATCCTTTGCGGTTTTGACGTCACATTTTCGATCTCTATACAGTCTCTGCCCTCACAAAACAGGAGTCAGTGTTCAACTTTTATATAGCAACCAAATATGAAGTTTTTTAAAGTCATCCCAAATATGTCTACAGTACCAGAACTCTTCTTGCACCACAGAGGTCACACCCTGGATTGAGCGACTCTATCATTCCAATGCAAATAAGAAACAAAAGAAAGGACAGATTACCACATATGTACTAGGGGTGCAATGATACTCGTATCGATATTGAACTGTTCGATACAGTGCTTTCGGTTCGGTACGCATATGCATCAAACAATACAAAATTTTTAATTTATTTTATCAACTTTCCTTCTGACGATGCTGTCTGTGTTGAGCGCTCAGTGGATCTGCGCTTGACAGTGCAGCCTAGGCGGAGTAGTCGAACGCAGATTCACTGAGCGCAGGGCAAGCTAGCGAGACAGAAGTTAAGCTCTCCTTGCAACATGGCAAATTGAACCTCCCCCACCCTCATTCAGATCTGGCGTTTGGAACTATTTTGGTTTTCATGTGACGTATGACCCTGAAGGTAAGCGCTTCATGGACTAAAGTAAAACAGTATGTTGGATGTGCCACGCAATGCTCAATTACATTGGTGGGAACTAGTGTGTTAGCGCAGTTAGCTCGTTAACGTGTTGGCCGTCCAGCCCCTCGCATGGGGCGATCCGCGGTAGCTCATTAACGGAGATTTGCCGTGTTGTGGCGTTAACGTCATTTCAACGAGATTAACGCTGACAGCACTAGTGGGAACACAACGAATATGACTGCACATTTACTCAGACATCATCCTAGTGCAAAGACAAGTGGAAGCAGACAAAAACAACAAGCACGCATGCTACAAACTTTACCCGAGTCATTTAGACAGCCGTTAGCACATGATTCTCCTTATGGGGACCTGATATGTTTAATATGCTGCTGAGAATATAGCCCAGAAGAAGCGTATAGTATAGCTTTTATTTTGGAAAGAGCCATTTCTCTGTAATAAACTCTCTTTTCCAAAGATGAGTGATTCCTCAATCAGATATATTTATTTTTTTTATGACTTTGTTGTTTCAGCAGCATTAAATTTAAAAACTGTACTTTTGAGTTAAAATATATATTTATAATTTTAATATATGACAAATTAAAAAGGCATGAACATTTTTTTGTATCGAAAAAATATCGAACTGTGACACCAAAGTATTGAACTGAACCGAACCGTGAATTTTGTGTTTCGTTGCACCCCTAATATGTACATATTAAGACTATGGTACTGGATATGCAATAAGTACCAGAATAAGTAATAAGCATTAAAAAGTAATCAGAAAGATCAACTTATTTCCATAGTGGCCATTAGAAATAATGTCTCCCCTGCATTTGATTTATTTGTCAAACCTACGTCCATCTTTTATGATCATGTTTGAAACTGTTTTTTTTAAATAAGGATGAATGTTTGCTTTTATGTTATGTGAAAAAAAAAAACAGTTTTATGGGATGGAGTATTTTATTAAGATGACTCCAGACTCTGTGGGATAAAGCAGTTTGATTCAAAGAGCTACAACCTGAAAGCGCCCTGTGATGGGCCGGCACCCTGAACAGGAAGTACTGCGCTCACTCTGCGGGATAGGTTAAAGCACACCTGTGAGTCTAAACTTGATATGTAGTGGCGTGAATTGATGAATGGATGTAAAAACACATTGTGTTGCAGCGTTTCGTAGTATGCATTACTTCTGATCCCTTTCGTAGAGCTTCAAAGTTAGAGCGTCCACAAACTTTTGGGCTAGTAGTGCACTCGTTCTATTTTAATTTAGCAAAAAAAAAGAAAAATCATCGCCCTTCCTCTCAGCTCTTTTTTCTCAGACATATTTTTAAGTCGTTTCTCTCTCTGACACATTTCGCCTTCCCTCTCTTCTGTCAGGATGCACACACACAGCAGAGGTGAAGTCGAGAGGCTTGTCTTAGCGTGCCATCTGTCCTCGGCGCTGACGTTGGCTCTAATTACCGCGTCTCCCCTGGCTAATGCTGCCTCATTAGGCCGCCGGAGCATGTGCAGCCGACACAAGCGCCGGCGAGAATTTGCACCAGGAAACGGGAACTCGAGCCATTATGGGATCAGGAAATCTGTCTGGTGCGAAAGGCAATTCACACCAGCGGCTAAACGCTCATTTTGCTTCTCTCTCGCTCTCTTTTAATTCCTCCTCTCTGTGTCGTGCTCTCTCGCTCCTGTCGTCTGCCTTTGGAAGGCGTCGTGAAGGCCCGCGTCCAAGCACCAAAACAAAGGAGTCAAGCAAGAGTCCTGCTCCAAGAGGGGCGACTGTCAAACATGCGAAACTCCAACATCTCTGCCAAAGGACTCGTTTACTCTATTTTATTTCACTTTATAATAACATGGATTATAATCTTTGTTATTAAACCTTTTCTGAGCACAATCACCTGGTTTTAGTGTAATCAGTCAAAGCCAATGCAAAACTGCTGTTTGGGTAATGAAACACAGATGGTGTACACCATCCAAAATAAAAAAGTAACAAAAAAAAGGAAAATCATTACTCACATGAGTCACATTCTTGAAAATTAATTTCGTAATCTATACTTTTAAAATAACAACAGGCATTTGCATTTGTTTCGGCGCCACCTAGGGGTTGAACACGACTTGTTAAAGAGGTTTTATTACGCTTCTTAATGAAACAAACTACAGTATGGTTCATTTGAGTGTTATATAAATGGAAGTCAGTATTTAACTCATTGGATGCTATTTGTATTAAAAATCATCTGGTCCTGAACGTCACTGCAGATTCACTGGGTTGGTATTTATGTAACACAAACTGAAAACCAAAACAGAAGCAATGTGTGACTCCATCAACTCCTTTAGCAGCAATAACTTTCACTAGTCATTTTCTGTGTGAAGCCTTTACATTACTGTAGAGGACTTTTTCCCGCTGCATTGAAATAAGACGTACTTCCTGTTTACCAAAGCATGTTTCAGTCAGATTAATCTCATTAGTCCTCTGATTGGATGTTGGATTGATGGAGGCACCTGTGTATACGTCTACAAGAGAATAGCGATGTTGGTCATTTACATTTCACCCAAGAGACCCTGAACAAGCCAAGTGGTTAATAAAATGTGTGAACCTTTAATAAGTATTCCAGCATGATGCACATTTCTTTTATATTTGTATATAGCACTGCTGAAATGTGCAGCTTACCCCCTGTCTGCACTGGGTAGGATGCTCTGAATCTCATTGTACGTGCGTATAGTGAAAATAAAAGACATTCGATTCTATTCCATTATTTCAGATTTGATGCATTTAGAAACCCGCTGTGGCCACGCAGGATGACCTCCAGGCTTTGGTTTATGGCAAAACGCAACTTCTGTCCTGGAGTGAATGTTGGACTGTATGTTAATTTGTATTATCATGTGACAGTTAGCCAGAATAAATGTTTTCAAATGAATTCCTTTACACAGAAATCAGTCTACAGGCTGTCAGAGCTGGATAAAGCTTCATGTTTTCAATTATATTCCAGTATTTTCAGATACTGGCATTAAAAAGCGACATGCACTTGAAAAAGTTGTGCATGTCATCTTTAACTGTCCCTATGGTGACTGAGTTTTCATGACCTGCTTACAACAGTTTTGACCTCAACACCATGGAACCTAAAAATCAGTTAACTTATAAGATGATTCATAATTAGGATTTCCATATAAACCACGTCACCCCTCCATGTTGGCTCTTGTGGGTGAAATTAACACATGCTGTTACTGCACCCCTCCTCTGAATGTAAAGCAAACATTATTGGGAGTGTTTTCTGCTTTAAATATAAATCATGTTTAATGAGCAGAGAGTATTTCCCGACAAGTCCCTGCGGCTCTTCGCCATGAATCACCTGACAAGCCGCGAGATAAAGACCTGAGCCTTTATTGTGGTACCTCAGCTGCGGTTTCTTTGCGCGGACAGCAGTGAATCTTCTGGATATCGATAACCGCAGTTTATCAGCAACAGATGTCTGATGTCGGTAGCTGTAAGCGGTTCCCCACGCTGTCTGAAGTCGTTCTTTACCAAGAATGTTCACAACAACCACTGTGGCAACCGATTAACCAGAATCACAACGAGCAGGAGAGGTTTGTGGTTGGAGGAGTCGACAAGATCACTATGAACAGCCACAGACAACTATGATGTAATAGCAAACACCTCAGCAGCTACTGGTGTCTACCTGGGTTTAAATGAGGCATTTCAAATATACCCTCAATTTATCAATTTTCCATTTACATTAACAAAGTGATTAAATGTGACCTGCCCCATATGGAAAAGATCTATATAAATCTTATAAAGTTTGTATCTGTCTTGTGTGAAACTTGTATGAAAAGTATACAAGAGTGAAAACAGATATAAGATCCCTAGAAAAATTATATAAATGAAACTTGTATGTTTTGGATACTTACCAAAACAATATATTTCCCCTTGTGGGACTAATAAAGGTATCTTATCTTTTCTTATAAAAGTGGCCACTTTCATGAGTAAATCATATAAGCCTTATATGATTCACTATATGAAGTAGGCCACGTCTGATGCAAGTCTTTTATAAGTTTTTTCTATTTCTTTGCCATATGGGGCAGGCAGCAGTCATCAGTTCTTTTATCTGCTGCTTTATTCCTCTGTCTGTGAAATCCTTTGTCGGACTCTAAGACTACGTCCACACTAGCCCGGATAGATTTGAAAATGGCATTTTCATCTGAAAACACTCCAAGTACACACTAGCATTTTCAGTCGTTTTCACAGAGTTGTGCATCCACATTGAAACGGCCGAAAATGCTTACGTCCCAGTACTGCGCGTGTGTGAAACGCAAAAAGATTCGACCTGCCTCATTTCTGTCTGCCGCTTATTTACTTTCCGGCTCTTTGAAACGTCGCAGCAAAATGTTGAGGAAAAGCGTGGTATGGACTAACAATGGGGTGGAGTTGTTGCTGCGAGTAACACAAAAGTACGAAGTTGCAAAAGCGAGTGAGAATTAAATAAGAAAAGCTATCTGGAGCATGTACAGACTGGTATTAATCTTTAATAGGGCTGCCAAAATAGAGAGCAAACAAAACAACTGCTGTATAATGCCCTAAGCCAGGGGTCAGCAACCTTTCACATCCAAAGAGCCATTTGGACCCAGTTTCCACGCAAACGAAAACACTGGGAGCCGCAAATACTTTTTGACATCTAAAATAAAGATAACACTGTATATATTGTTTTTAACCTTTATGCTTTGTGTGAACAACTAAGGTGTGTTGCTTATGAAATCCTTGAAGTGCTAATGAGAAAATTACATTTTATTTATGTAATTAACACATTTTGAACTCTTAAAGAAATATAACAAAAGCAAAGACACCCAGCTGAACTAAAATGATCCATGTAGCAAACAAAAACTGTTGTGAGCTACCACCCTTATATCGCCTTTGGGCTTTTGGAGCCTTGACCTGACTTTTAAAAAATAATTGGAAAAAAAGCACTATGCTGCTAAAAGATGAAAAATAGATATTTGCAAAATTCTGCCTAAATATGTATTTTACCAGGTTAATGTGTGTGGCGGGGCGTGGTCTGCAGCGCCGCTGCAGGGGAGGCGGACGCACCTGAGCGGCACCCGCAATCACGCCTCGCCGCCTTAACGTCTGTGCTCTCTATGCTGTTGTGTTGGTATGTGTCGGGCTGTGAGCTGCAAAGCTACAGCCGGCTGTATGCGTACAGCAACTGTGTGTGAAAAGTGGTCAATAAAGAGATGCTGAAAAGCATGTTCATGGAAACATCGTCAGGTCTGCCGTGATATGTTTACAATGGGACTTCTGCTCCGGAACCTCTGCGCACAGCGTCTGCAAATCGGGGCTGTACGAAGTCACTTTCATCTTTACGCAGGACTGTAAGATGTCATCTGTGAGGCGTGAGCGGTGTTTGTTTTTAACATAGTTCACGGTGGAGAATAGCTGCTGACATAATGTGGATCCGAAGGTCCATAATTGGCCTACCTGGGGTTGAAAGTCTCGATATACGGCGTTTCAGCGGGTACACCGGCTTCCGCGAGTGTGATGCTTATTTTGAGCGATGAAAAAATAATAGAATATAATTGTATTTTTATATTTCAATATCACAATAATCTTCCAATTTAGAACTACAAGTTAAAAAAGAACTAACATAAATAAATTACACTTCAGCTAAATACTTCTAATTTATTTTCCCAAACCATGCGGAGCCGCACTATAAGGACTAAAGAGCTGCACGCAGGTTGCCGACCCCTGCCCTAAGCTATCTTAGTTTAATTGGTCACATAACTGCATCATATGACTAACATGCATCATCGTTTTAGAAAGTCTCCGTTTTAGAAAGTCTCCGTTTTATGCTGGGCTTACACTGTGCGATTTTTGGCCCATTTTGAGCCGATTTTTGAGTCGTGCGACCGTTTTGGCGATCGGCCCGATTTTGGCCTTCGTCGTGCATCGTGTAGTATACGTGGGGTAACGAGAAGCGATTAACACCTCACGACCAGCTCCCGATCATCAATCGCTTGGTCGTGAGGATTTCAAACCTGTTTGAAATCCTCGCGACCGTCGTGAGGGTGTCACCGCAGTTTCTCACACTGCGCACGCGCAAACACAAATGTCAGCGAAAAAGACGGCGCAGCACGGCAGTGCAGCGTGTGATCTGGACACAAGCGATGGAGGCACTTGTAGAACTTTGGAAAGCTCATCCGAGCCTTTTCGATGTGGCCTCACAAAATTATCACGACCACAACAACCGTGAAAATAGTTGGATAGACATTGCTGCTCAATCACAGCTGCCTGATCAATGTTTTTCATTAGCAATTTAGCAAAGTTGATGGCGGTGGTGTGCTTGTCTGTGTGAGTGAAAGACAGAGAGGGAGAGCGAGCGACAGAATTTCTGTTATAACGTTCATTTTATGGACGCACAGTGTGAGCACTCGGGTTGTATAGTGTGAGACCCTGCATCGTGACCTACGAACTTCTAACCCCTGCAAGTCAATCGTACAGTTTGAGCAGGAGCTGAATCGAGCGACTGAAAAAATCGGCATTAGAAAGTCTCCGTTTTCGCTGTCCACACACAAAAGGCAAAAGCACCGTTTTGAAATGTATTTGTTTTCGAGAGCGTTTTCAAAACACTGCATTTTCCATCAGCGA
The DNA here is from genome assembly GCF_051167445.1 of Perissodus microlepis. Classification (NCBI taxonomy): domain Eukaryota; kingdom Metazoa; phylum Chordata; class Actinopteri; order Cichliformes; family Cichlidae; genus Perissodus; species Perissodus microlepis. The sequence goes on from NC_140462.1 coordinate 25,097,332, forward strand.
AAACGTCGTTTCAGTGTGGACGGGAGGCTAAAACGGAGAGAAAACAATGTGTTTTCAAACGAAAACGCATTCGTGTGGACGTAACCTAAGAGTGGTGGAAACTGTGAAAAACTTTGTGACGTCTTGGCTCGAAGTATAATTCTGATTTATTTCATCCTGGTCCGTCCCATTAAAGAGTTAGTCCACAAAACTATTAAATACATTTTATGTTGCAAACCTTTTTTTTTTAAATTTCAAATAAAAATAAAAATGGACTTTCGGAAAAATGTTAAACTAACTGAAACTTTTTATATTAACTTAGGAAAACGAACGAAAATAAAATAAAACAGAGGAAGTATCATGACATTTAGTATCCATTAGTTTGGGAGACATTTTATTCCAGCTTGCCTGATGAGGTATTGACAGACGGCTTTATCGCGACTCTGGATGTTTACGAGACTGTGAGTCAGCTTTCAAAAAGTTCTGTTTTTATTGTAATACCTGAACTGTTTTTCTTTAAGCTTGCCTCTAAAATATGCAACATACTGTGATGCTGGAGCCCGAATTTGCCACATATTGAAGAGGGCAGAGTGTGAAGTCATAAGCTAGCAGTAGCTAGCATGGTTATCAAGGCACCGTATTTTTCGGACCATAAGGCGCACTGTCAATGAACGGGTCTGTTTTCATACATAAGGCGCACCAGATTATAAGGCGCATTAAGTGAAACAAAACAGTCAGATAAGTCAGATAACTTTATTCAACTCATTCTTTTTGCTTCCTCCACTTCCGTAACATTGATTCATTAATGTTGAATTCTATCACAGCTGCTCTATTCCCATGTTGTTGCAGTATATTAATGATTAACCTCGTATTGTGGATGGATTATCTCAGTTGTTCTCCTGACTGAAGTTTAGTCCGTTTACAGCATCCTGCCATGCGATTGCATTTGTCCCTAACCATCGGGAACCCTCACGTTAACTTTTATCAAGTGGAAAAAAGTTAGCATTCATCCTCCAGCTTCACTGTTTATGTTATGCTAATATAGCTGTGTCGCTAGCGATCACGTAGCACATCATTATATACCAGCTAGCCCAACTTCAATAACCCTACAAAAGTCACTACTGTTTAGTTTTCTGTCTTCATTTATGTTGGAAGTGATAGCAGAGCTGTACATTTTAATTTTTCAGAAATCAGAACATGCTATATCATGTTTAGGTAACTAGTGAAACTAGCGAGCTAACTTCCTGCTAATTTCCTGCTAACTTCTAACTCCATTAAATTTAATAAATTCTCTTTTCATGGATGCCTGGATGTTGAACGTAATTGTTACACCTGGTAAAGCAGCAACGCTGATCATTTTATTAAAGATGAAAGAATTCAGACAGTTTTTAGCTCTCAGTGATGCCGCAGTGTTCGTTTGACTTTGGGACCTGAAGCAGACGGAGTTTTGGACCCAGATTAAGTTGTACTAAAACATTTTTTGACAGACTTTTGAGTGCCATGTACCACATAAAATCAGTTCGAGGTCAGTAACCACAACCGGAATTCATACATAAGGCGCATCAATATAAGGTGCACTGACGATTTTTGAAAATTAAAGGATTTTAAGTGCGCTTCATAGTGCGGAAAATACGGTACAATTAACTGCACAGCAGCCATATTGTTGGTCAGTTAACTGTAGGGCTGGGTATCGTTTAGGTTTTATCCAATACCGGTGCCAAACAGGTACTTTTGAAACGGTGCCGGTGTTTAAACGGTGCTTGAACTGGTGCTTAAAGAATCAAGAACACAAACTTTGTCCAAAAACCTCTCATGTTTAGCTGTTTTTTTGTAAAAAGATAACCTATGATATGTTAGCCTTTTCTGCAGCTATAGGGCATATATGGTATCACTCTTGGCTGGAAGCAGTGCTTAAACAATGGAAAAAACACAAGCTTTGTCCAAAAACCTCTCATTGTTTAGTTGTTTTCCACTTTTTCTTTGGTCATTTTTGGCCAGGGTGAAGGGAGTATCTGCCATCAAACAAGAAGACAGCCACATGTAACTACGACGGTGTTTGCTAGTTCACCTTACATGCATTAATTTAATAATGTGGTTAGCGTACTCAACGTAAATTACACACGAACAACATTAAGCTACTCACGCAGAGAAGAATGGCTGCTGCTGCCATCATCATCCGTCATCATTTCTGCTACACTGGCAGAGCTACGGGCCAGGACTCTCCTCTTTGGGTTCTTGGGGGATGTTGCTAACTCGGTGCATTTCTCCGCTTTAAAAAAAATGCTATGCGTCGCCAGGTTTGTCGTCAGATTCGAGGTGTTACCTCCTTTGCACAGTATCACAGTATCACCTTAAAGCACTTGTTGCAGGCTGCTGAGTTTGCATCTTTTGCTGTGAAGTACAGCCAGACTTTTGACCGCTTCGCTTTGGGCATTTTTAATCTGTCGCTCTAAAAGAACGTACGTACCTGGGCCCGCCTACTATCCTTGCAAAGGTAAAATGATTGGCTAGAAACCAAGGTGTATGACATCTCAGGAAAAAAAAGCACCGAAATAAAGCACCGAAATGTGCGCTGCTTTTCGGTCTGGTTACTACCATTTATGTCAGAACCGGTGGCATCATGGCACCGGATACCGCTACCCATCCCTAATTAATTGCATTAAAAAGAGTCCAACAGCACAAACACAGTCCAAAGGCCAGTTCAGGACGATTAGCTGAGGTGAAGCCTAGCAGACAGCTAGCAGCTACATTCTCTCTTTTATCACAACCTTTCCAGTTCCACAAACCTGTTCTTATCAAGCTCTTCTGTTTGATTTTACCAAAATATTTTTTAGTTTTTAATGAAATATTAACTCTCAATCATTCACAGGACGGGTGATAACAGGATTTTTAGCTGGGCTTTATTTGCATCCAGAAAACAATGCAGTCCATCCCCAAGAAAAAGAAGCAGAGCTGAAGCTCAGCTCCCTGAAACTGGTTCAGACAATCTGAAAGCAGCCACCGATTGGCTGGGACGCCCACACAGAGGCTTCAGCCTACAAACAGCTCACGCTGACCTCGACTGATCCCTGATCTATCCCCAAACCTCTGCTCTCCGCCTCAAACATCCAAACGGAAGCCCAAATCCAGACCAACGCCCACACGGCAACGTGAGGCTCAACCGGGCCAAACTCCCACCGCCGCCAGTGTCCTCAGGCCTCGTCCGCTTCCCACGTCCGACCACATCATCTGGGATGAAGCTGGGCTCTCACCGCCGTCGTCTGTTCGGGTCAGACCTCAGACACCCACCATGAGAGGAGGGGGCGCAAATTATCCCTCCAAACGCCGAGGAACAATTGAAATGTGCGCGTCCAAGAAATGAAAAATGATTGGAAAACAAAAAGGACACCTACACTTACAATCGATGGCAGGAAATTATAATGGATAATTGTGCTTTTAAAAAGACATTTGGTGGAGAAAGTTAAAAACAAACTGGTGCAAAAGGAAGCAAAATTTATCTTCCTTCTGTCTCTTCTTTAGATAAATGGTAAAGAGGTAAAAATGATTCATCACCACAGTTTACTTAAAATACCCTGACAAACAGTTATTTATGAGCTTCCTGTGCTTTCCGTCCATCTATTTTAGGAGATATTCAGCAGCAGATGAAGAAAGTCTCCGTCAGCGCGTCTCCGGCTTCTACAGCAGGTGGAGGGTTAAAGGTCAACTCGATGCCCGGTTCGCTCAGATCGGGCTTTGTACGCCGTTCTTTCGTGACTGGACGTTCGTCATTGTGTTTGCAGCAGGCATGCCGTTGGCGAGCGGGAGCCGGTCCAGCCATCTTGTGTGGAAAATTTCGGACTGGGCACGAGGCGGCCATCTGCAGCTCCAGGCCTTCAGCAGCCAGCAGCCAAATGCAGAAACACTTCAGCTACTGGAGGCTTCAGAGGAGGGAGGAAGATGGAAATCAGCGGCACAAATGTCCCCGTTACATTTCATTTGGAAGGAAAGCCTCTGACTAGTCATGATTGCACAGTAATCTGGCATTTATTAAAAAGAATAAATACTTTCTCTGTGTAAACTGCACCGTTGTGTTTCACTACATGAGTGCTTTTGCTCCTTTAATTCCTTTTCATATAGTGCGAATACCTCTGACTGTGAAGAAATACTGAAATACTTCAGGGAAAAGTGTGGAGTTGCAGTCTGACAGCTTACATGCTGAGTTAACATCTAATTGAGCCGAAGAGCTCGGGGATCATTAGACGTTTATAATTCTGAGAGGAAAGAATAAAATAAAATGACATTTTTTCAGAGTTTGCACAGATTCTAATTGAGTAAAACAAAAAAGTACCAGCTGGTTTCACCAGTTTCAACGCAGCTTCAGGGCACTTTGTGATACAATCACGAGCTTCTTGTTTTGCGGTTTTTCACATTTTGCTGTGAGACCACCGCAAAATTTTTGAATTTTTATAAAACTACTCTATTTTTATTATACTCAGCTTTTTAAATATTACCTTATTTAAATGTTTTTGCTGTTATGGTGTTTTATTGAGAGTTTAGTTTATTGAGGTCTTTACCAGGTCCAGACCAAATCAAATTTATAACTAAAATAAATTTTAATCACAACAGCAGTCGCCTCGAGGCAAGTGTGCTCTGGCTCTAGTCAGCTCAGATTGTGGACACATTTGGGCACAGTTGTCTAATCTGGGCCACTTATGTTACTTCTGGCTCAGTATCAAGAGTGAAAAATGTTGTGGGAGCCAAATGTGGCCCAGAGCTTGGTCTAATATCGGTTATGGGCCTTTTTTGTGGGCCAGATATAACCCGAATACCACCACACACCTGACATCTGCCTCATATAAGGTGGACTTGTGGCTGAGTTAAGAACACCAGACAGAACCAAATGTTCCCCAATGGAAACTGCAAATATGAACCGCATTTGGACAAACCGTTGTTGCCATGTGGGAGAAGTCTCCGGGCCGGATGGACTCACCTGGAAAACATCCAGAAATACTCACAGCTAAAAAATGAGGCTGATGCCAAATGTAGGTCAAATGGGGATCTTTCAAAATCTGTTTTTTCTCCAGTGAATTATCAGAAAATCTGCACCAGTGTTGAACTGTTCCTAAATAGGAGGAGAATATTTAAACCATGATATTTCCCATGATGCTGGTACTCACCGTTGGTTATAGGACAAAGCTTAATGTGTTTTTTAGGTGGCGTCAGGTGGGAACTTTTCTCAGGTCTGACAGATTTTATGACTCAACAGGTAAAAAGTCACATAATAAAGAAATTCAAACAGTGATGTACTTCCTGTTTGATCAAGAAGTTCATCACTTCAAACAAGGAAGTGGACTTGAGACAGGAGTCTGAAATGACAGATAAACACACCTGTTAATCTCACCACCTGAAAACTTCGACAACTACAGGAAGCCGACTCTAAATAGAGTTTGGTGAAGCCCTCAGTGGGTCGTGGTTTGGGTTGGAGATATTGGCCACTCTGACCACAGTCTCCAACATCTTTCACAGTGACAGCATTTTTCTGTGGAGTTTTATGTTAATCCAACAGCCTGCAATCATATTTATGTACGTCACACTGAACGCTGTTAATCTTCTGTTAGAGAACTTTCTGGATGTCGTCTTCTTCCAGCTGCTCCCTCCAGGGGTCGCCACAGAGGATCATCTGCTCCCATCTCCTCCTATCCCACCATCCTGTTCTTCACACCAACCCTCTGCATGTCCTCCTTTACTACATCCATGAATCTTCTCCGAGGTCCTCCTCTTTTTTTCCTGCTTGGCAGTTCCATCTTTATCATCCTTTGTCCAACATACCCACCCTCCCTCCTCTGCACATGTCCAGACCATCAGATCCTCTGACTCTGAGCTGTCCCTCTGAAGTTTCTCACCCTGTCCTCCGCTCATCCCAATGAGATCAGAACATCTTCAGCTCAGCCTCCTGTCTTTTTGTCTCACCACAGCAGGTCTCACTAACATCCTGTAAACCTTCTCTTTCACTCTTGCTTCACTTGCGTTCACTCCTTCAGTCATAAATCACCCCGACACTCATTTCTACCCGCTCCACCCCTGCACCTCTCTTCTACGCCTCTCTTGCTGCTTTGATTTACTGACCTCAGGTCAGTATTTTCTGTAACAAAGACTCGAGTAATATGGTGTGTTTAGGTACAACTTATGCTGCCTCACCTCTTTTTCAGGCCTCCTGTTAGTAGTTTAATTAATCTGAGCACGTTTGGTTGGTGCTTAGCTAACATTACCAAAGCCAAAAGTCAACTTAATAAAGCTGAGGTCTCATGTTTGGCCCAAATGAACTGTGGGTCCGCTAATTTGCTTTGCTCGTGCTAAAACAACTGATAAAAGTTCACTTTTCAAGCTCTCAGCCAATCACATCACTTTATGAAACATGGCAGAAGGAGGCCATCAGCCCGTGTGTGCTAATGGCTAACCATTGTTGTGATATGATGCCTGTCCACATCCTGCTGCTGCTTAAATCGCTTAACTTTATAATCCTGAACTCTTAAGGACGCCGCTGCATTAGAGCCAGAGACCCTCTGTCATCAGACTCTCATTCCCATCTTTGTGATGCTTTCTGATAACAACTCCTCCCGTAAAACTAAACAATGAGTGATAAAAAAACAGCTTTTCTCAGCCTGAGTGTGAAGTTCCTCCATCTTTTTTCTCCTGCAGACTTCAGGTATCTGAGCGGGTGTACGTGTGTGAATCACAGTGTGCGGCGGCAGCGATGGTTGTGCAGTTCCTCTGTTGTTAGAGGAAAGTCGGGGAGGGAAGGTGACATCATCTCTACACCTGAGGCGACGGAGCTGACACCTCCAGCTCTCAGACAGGTGAGAAGGCACAAACAATCCCGAGCTCCTAATGAGGACGACTGCTGGTCTCAAACTACCACACACACACACCTCTACGCTATGTGTGTGTGTGTGTGTGTGGGTGTGTGTGTGTGTGTGTGTGTGTGTGTGTGGTTCAGGTAGGGTTTTCAGAGGGTATGTGCATATTTTATCACATTCATTATTAACCGTGTGAGAAGTAAATAATTCTGAATTTTCAAAGAGAGACAGGTGAAAGTTTCAGCAGCCTCCTGGAAGCCTGGATGATTGTGTTCAGGTTCACTGTTCTTTGTGATATTACACGGCACGTATCACCTGAACAGGTAATACCTGACGTAACATGCTGCTGTGTGCAAGTTGTATTGTGCTGGTCAGTGTTGGGTTTACCTGAATCTGTTTGTGTTTGTTATGCAAAGCTAATTGTTTTTTTAGCAGGGATATTAAAAGTGACCTATTTTAGCTCCTCCCCCTATTATGTCCACTTTTTATCTGATTGGCATGTTTGAATAGGAGGCGGGGCTTGTGAAATGACCATATAAAGCTTAGAGGGATATTCCCTTTCTTTAACATCATACAAAAAAACTGTGATACACTCAGTGTTTTGAGCAGTTTGCAGCCTGAGCTTTTGGCACGCTGGGCTTAGCGAACATACACTCGTTATCTGAGACTTTAGTACGATCGTCTGCCACTGGAACAGGAAACATATGACAGGAAATAAATAAAAACAAAAGGTCCACTTGAAAAGTTTGAATTAGCATCTTATTGGAAAACGCTCTCTGGCACACGGTGATGTGGATATTCAGATACTGCAGTATATCAACCTGCTGTTCCTCTAATGTCCACCAGGGGCTCAAGCAGTAAATGAGCTGATTTTTATATAGGGCTTCTCTACTCTGTCTATGCCCTCAAAGCAGATTTTACCGCTTGCCTTATTGACCCATTACACCCATTCCTACAAGCACTGTTTTTAAAGCTAGCAGTGAGTCAGTCCCCATAAAATCCCATGTTTACATGTCCAGCCTTACAGTAGAAATAAACATGTTTACAGCCTGATACAAACACTCTTTTGGTCTCTATAGATGGCTTTCATAACACAACTCAAGTGTTTAAATTCAGGTATTCAGGCTTAAAGTTATTATAAGGGTGTGCCCTCTTTGACTGACAAGGGGATGGTGACACAGGCGGTTGTAGCTGCTAGCTGGCTGCTAGGCTTCACCACAGGTAACTGGACCGTGTTTGTACTGTGTTTGGAGCATTTTGGGGACATTTTTAAGGAGATTATCTGACCAATAATATGGCTGATGTGCAGTTATTTGCACTAACAGACCATCAGAGAAGTCTGTGTTTAAGTTTTGATGAAATCCTGGGATTTTAATTGGATGTTACTAAGTAATAAAAAACTTATTATTGTGTGATTATAAAACCCACTATAGAGTTTTGTAAGTTGTTGTGCTAAAGCATTTCCTGATGTGAAAATAATGATAAGGCCATTTGTATTAAAATATGATTTCTGAACAGCCGTCAGTGCGAGTCAGGAGGGACGAGAGGAGATCCTGTTAGCCTCTCAGTCTTCTTTAATCTGCACACATCTTTCACCATATCCACCGTTGCTGCTTTTTGATTTTTTTTTAATATGTGAGCAGCCTGCTGGAAGTTGAATGGATGTGAGAAGGAAATTGGTGGCCTGCTAACATTTAATGTGAAGGCGTCTTTGTATTCTGTGATGAAGCAGGACTCAGGGGTTATTCTATGAAGACAATACCAGAAACTTAAATCTCTGAAACAAAAACAAGTGGTCTTCTGTTTGACCCGGAGCTACAAGGAAAATATAAAGACTGTAGTTCACCTGTGCTCCCACAGTTCACATTAGTCTTTAAGTGGAAACCACAGCTCTGTCATATTCTGAATATTTTTACATCAACAGTGTTACATCAACACTTCCAAATATTTAAGTGTTTGAATATTTCTCTTAGTTGGTTTTATTAAGGTCCAAAACCCAGAAGCAGTGTTGCTGCTGCGTTTTTAACAGGTTCTTTAAAGGTGTTTTGGACTTCCTTTGGAAATATGGAAGAGGGAGAAATGCTTACCTTGTTCACGCCTCTGACAGGAAAGCTGAGGTGTGTTTGAAGGTGGGATAATTAATTTGGACACTCGCCAGAAATTGAGAACATCTGCCGGGCCGTCGGAAAAACAGAACATCTAATGAAATGCTCCGCCTCCTGATGACATCACCCTGCACACCTGAAAATGTTTCGTTGCACTTCACCTCCATGCAGGCATCTACATTAGCCTGAAGAAAGCAAGAGGCTAACTGTCATCATAATCAGTGCATTAACAGTTTACAGGAGTGAGTCATCATTTGTGTTTATAAGTGTGATAATGAATAATTCATTTCATGGTACCAAAGGCAAACACATAAGAAACCACTTCATGTAATTCTCATGGCTAGTTTAATCTCAATCAGCTGTTCTAAAAGATGGTGGAAATCTAGAAATGTCCAAAACTAAGACTAAAACTAAAAATGGACCAAGTCTAAAACCAAGCCCAGTGCCCGGCCAAAACATTTGTTTTTGTGCTCAACTCAGTACAAAACTAACACGCCATCCTAAACCAGTCCAAAATCTGCCTTAACAAAGTTACAAAACCATCTTAAACCAAAGCCATGCCAGTCTAAAACCAGTCCAAACCCAAGCCTGAATCCAGAACCAGCCTATTGTCTCCACTGCTTTGGCCTTCATTGTTCCTGTAGTTTGTCAACATTGTGGACCACGTGAAACGTATCAACCACAGTTACGGGTCACTAAACCCTCTGAAGCAGCACATAAATGTGGCGTTCCTGGATGAAAACGCCGAGCCGGATCTTGAACATGCTTTACTTGATGCAGGCTCGTCCTTCACGTTGACTTTAATGTTTATGTTTTGTGTGAAGCTGCAGGCGTCTGGTTGTTGTTTCAGTCGTTATTTTTTTCTGTCTTGCTGTGTTTCTCTCTCCACCCACCCACCGGCTCGGCTCTGCGCTGCCTCAGAATCTGTTTCACTCACTAAATTGGCTCCTCAGACACCCTTCCCCTTCTTCCTCATCTCTCATTTAAAAAGTGAGAAATTATAATTATCTGAATTATGCTTTTAATGATGCGTTAATTAGAGTCATGGAGTGAGATTAGCCTATGAATTATTACTTGTGAAATCCTTCCAGATTCAGATGAGCTCCTCGTGCAGGCAGAGAGGAGGGAGAGGGAGAGAAATGTTGCTGTGCTCTGTGATTAGCGTACCAATAAATAACAGAACAGATTGTGGTGCATATGCTTACGATTACAACTTTTAAACCAACGCTTTAAACTCACACCGACTGTCTTGTGCTGGCAAGAGGTTTCTGTACCAACAGCCCAGTCAGTTTTGTTTCCTTCAGAGGCTCTCTGTGCAATTCTCACCAAATGTGAACTATTATTATACTGTGTTAGAAGAAAGCTGATTGTTGTTCTCTCAGCTTTGACAGGCTGCAAGCTGAACTGCTGCAAAATGACTCCAAGAGCAAGTCTATGAAAAATGTGGTGTTAAAGTTGCACCCATCAGCAATCAATCAAATGTGCTTCTTCTGAAGGTTCCTGCACAGCAGTCGCTAAAATGAAGGATTCTCTGATACATGTAAGTAATGTATCAGCTCACTCAAAATGTTTAAAAACAGCTAAAAATATTCCCGACAATCCAAACCCAACTCAAAATGACCTGGTTCAAAACCAAATCGAAAACAAACTTCTGTTAAAGCCAAAACCCTCACAGTCCAAAATCAATTAGTCTATCCCACTTTAAAATCTCAGTCATGACCAAAACCAGTCCAAAGTCAGGGCTGAAATCAAAACCAGCTCAAAATAACAATTTTATAGTCTTTCGATCATGACCAAACTCAACATCATTGTCGGAATTAATCCAAAAGTTGCTCAGAATCATTACCTCAGCCATGAAGGTTACGGTTTTTGGTAAACTTACCAATAAAGAGAACAAGTTGCCTAGTTAGTCAGAAGGTTACTGTAGTATAATAACCTCAGTGCCTATCATTCATTAGCTACTCCTTTCTGTTAATCTGCTTTTTCATTTTGTTATTGCTTGCTGTTCCTTTGTCTACTTTTATTAACTATAAAAAACAGAAAATAGAGAATTTTTTTTTTTAATTTACATAGTGTTACTAAATTTATTAACACCTACACTGTATATAAATATCTATATGTACATTTTTTTAAACTTTTTAATTTTGGCCTCTTTGATCCTCCATACATTCCCCTCTTTGACTCACATATACGGGAAGACTCCAAAGTAGTTTACCGCGTCATTGCACGTATGTAAAACACAAATGCCATTATTACCCTCCTTGTTCCAGTCTGCTCCTCACATTTACATGGAGGGAGGTGGGAGGAGGCTCCATTTCCTCAGCCAGAAAACCTCTGATGATAAACACGGTTAATGCCCCTATTAGCGGTGAACTCGCTCAGATCCTGCAGCAAAGCAATGAATCCAGCTCCAGTTTGCCCAAAGAGGAACAGAGGATTGGTTTTTTTTACTGCTGTAAGAATGTATTACTTACTCTGTAGTACTTCAGATTAGACAAATGAGGTTTAACGCTATTAAAATACTGTTTTATGTGTGATTTTAATTTGATGTCATTTTTAGCTTAGTCTTCACATGACCCCGATGTCATGGCAAACATAACAACTGGTGTCAGGTAGGACTCATTTAATCCCAGATGTGGCCCATAGAAAACTGTTTAGCTAACATTCACTGCCACCCCCACACTTTCCTCCAGCTTTCTCATCCGTAAAGCCCAGGTATCTAACACTCAGGTAAATACAGTGTGTAGTAAATTCAGTGCAGCTTTAATCAAATGTTTCTTTTCCAGGGTGTGTTTAAATGGAAATAAATACCAAGCTGATGAGACATGCCTTATACAGCTGTGTGTTGTATTTACAAGTATTTTATGTTGGCAAAAAAAGAGACCATTTCAGATATCCATATACTCATGCAAAATTTAAAATTAAAAAAAAAATCAAATTAAGGCAAGAACCATACGGGCAACAATGCTGACTCATCTCAATGTCAGTAAAGATAAATGTAAGTTTCGGTTACATTTTGTGCATTCATCCTCACAGAGCTCACAAACTCTACAAAAGCATTACAGGTAAATGTATTTTGATCTGTAAATATATTTTATTTATTTCAGAGGTGAAAGTCAAGCTAATGGTGCTGCTAACAAGCTAGTACTAGCTAAACTGAAAGCGTAGTAGCTAACATTAGCTGTAGGTTCATAGGGTTGTTACAGGTGGTATTCAATAGTGACAAAGCAGGAATAACTTGGTTAAATTATGTGGAATCAAAACTCAGAACTGTAATTTGATCTCTGTACTTGAATGATATGCTATGGTGTGTTTCTTAGCACTGAGTATTTTGTGAATCATATCAATCAGAATGAAAAGACACACATGAAACAACTTTTTAGAGTTTTTTTTGTGTCAGGATATATATATATATATATATATATATATACACACACACACACACACACAAAACGTAAAAGAGTTAGCTAGCTAAGGCTAGCTATGACTGTACTGAGAATAGTGTTAAGTGAGTTGTTAAGTTATAGAATGAAAAACACACAACTATGAGTCTTTACTGAATGGGACAAAGACAAGAGGAAGCTAATAGTAAATTCATCAACAATATACTTTTTAAATAGGTTTTGTTTGGCTTGTGTCAGGCCTTTCCTCTAAATAACTTACTAAAGTAACTGAAGTTTACAGCAGACGAGATCAAAAATACAGTCTGTTTATCAGCAGATAAATGAGGCTCCAGTTTGTCCTGTCTCCAGCCTCAGTAACAGCCATACATGTCCTAAGAAATTTAACAAGTGTTGAAATGATATTCTACAGAAACCTGCTCAGAAAAGTACATCAGCGTTGTTGTGTCTCCAGCTTGAATTGTGCAGTCCTGCAGTTGCTAGAGCTAAACCGACCATGCAGCAGACATTTGGGTAATCCATGGCTGTAAAAACACTGGCTGGAGCGTTTTGAATCAGAGGCGGCCATCTTCACTCAGCCACTGTGACTGCAGACTCGGTGTTTGAGGCATGCCGACGAGCCGCAGCATCCTCTGTCCAAACCCAGCGAGGGAAATCAGCCTGCTAATTTGCAGGACGTGCCGTCCTCCTCCCTCGTTTTTAAGCATGCATGGCTGCAGCTAAACAAGCAGAGTGGAGGAGGGGGCTCAGAGAAAAGGGCTCGCTTTCACTGTTTGAAAAGACAGAGCCGGATAACGAGGCCTCCTCCTAACCTGCCTGCACCTTTTAAACAAATTATCCGAGCTAATGTCTTCACTGAGGCTGGGAAAGATGAGGGTGGAAGATAAAGGAAGGTAAATAACAAGCATGAGAAATGCTGTGTCAAGAAAGGTTAAACTACAAGTTTCCTCTTAACTACTGCTGTATGAAGTAAAGCACAATTACCACAAAACTCACCAGAAATAGGAAAAAGCTGATCAGAGAGTTTATATATGTATTTGTATCACATATATATATACACATGAGTATACAAAATCTAACATGTCAGTACATTTTTTTATTTATAAACATAAAGTGGAGCAATGGTCTCGTTAGCAGAGAATGACGCTCTGTGTTTGTTATAATCTAAGTGTGTCTACTAGTTGGTATGACATCTCATGTATAAATACTGTAACTACTGCTGTTGCATCTAAGAGCAAGCAATTCTTTCTTTTTTTATGTCATATGTGTCCATAGGCCAGTGTCTGTAACTTTCCTCTTCACCCTCGACACCACAGACTGCAGCCACTGCTCAGCGACCTGCCACCTTCAGAGGTTTTCGACGCGGTGGTCTGGTGCATCAGTGAGGCTGTGGTGGACTACTTTGTCACGTGGTGCGAGCAGAATCATCTGCAGCTCAGCATGACAAAGACCAAAGAACTGATTGTGGACTTTAGGAGGACCAGGGCCCTGTTGTGGCCAGTGCCGTCCTCTATGCTGTTGCATGCTGGGGCAGCAGGTCAGGGGTCATGGATGCCAACAGACTCAGTAAACTGATCCAGAAGGCCAGTAATATTGTGTGGATGGAGCTGGACTCCCTTAAGGTGGTGTCGGAGTGGCAGATGTTGTCCAAAAAAAGGACAATGCTGGACAATGGTGGCTCGTCACAGGAGCACGGTCAGTGACAGACAGATTACCCATAATGCACCACTGAATGACACAGGAAGTCAATTGCTGAAAATAAGCAACTTTGCAGCAGAAATAAACATGTTTACAGCCCGGTGTATTGTTGAGGTAAAAGTTTGCATAATTAGGGGCGTGGCCTCTTTGACTGACAGGTGTATGGCAACACAGGTGGTCCCTGGAGGGGACCTTTGTGCCTTTTTAATACCGTTATCTTACCAATGATGTCTTCTTTGTGGTTAATTATACTCACAGACCGTTCAAAAAGTCTAAGCTCGCTTTTGGTGAATGAAATTCTAGGATTTCAGTGTCTATGTGACACACTGCTGCAGTCTTTGGATCAGCTTATAACAAAGCTAACTACTATTAGCTGATAGCTTAGCATTCCACCCTCTCATCCAAAGACGGTCAAAATTGACATCAGAAAACAAAACGACAGCTTCCATAAGACCAGCACTGAGGTTTCAAAATCCCTCCAGAAACCAGGGAGTGAAGACTTGCTGGCAGTGTTGGGAAGGTTACTTTTAAAATGTATTCCACTACAGATTACAGAATACATGCCCCAAAATGTATTTTGTAACGTATTCCATTACGTTACTCAATGAGAGTAACATATTCTGAATACTTTGGAATACTTAATATATTATCATGCTGTTTACAACTACATGAATGTGATTTATTACTGAAGGTCCGCGGCTCCGAACCGTAGTAAAGGGACTTCTGGCTAATACGTTGGGTTCATGTCAGGCTCGTAGCCGAAAAATAGCTTTACTTTGTTGTCTGGGTCAAGTTTGCTAGTGAGAGACAGAGAGAGGCGTTGAAAGGCTGCTCCAACGGAACTTATTGTTTCGGAGGAAAACACAAACACAGTGTACAGTCGAGTCTTAATAGCTTACTTACAACTGGGCTCATCAGGCACTCTTCTTGGCTGCAGTGGTTATTATTATATTTACATGCTTCCAGCTCCCGTTTCTGCTCAACTCGTACTTTTCCACTCTCCTTTTTCTCCCTCCTCGCGCTCACAGACACATAACGGGTATGGCAGTCCATTCTCCCTGCAGCACAGACTACACTACCCATGAAGCTACATTCTTTAGGGCTATGCCTGTAGCATTCTGCCTATTAGCTTAGCACAACAACAACAACAACAAAAAGGCACTCTCTCACCCAGGAAACACACAGTCGCAGAGAGAGCGCGCTTCGCCCTGTAACCATGGCAACCGTAACGCTGCCGCCTGGAACAACAGAATATAGCTGTCAAGCAAAACCCAAACAGTCCTGACCCGCCACAATATGAAACAGGAAAATAACGCCGTGTAATCCATTTATTTCAACAAAGTAACTGTATTCTAAATACCACCTTTTTAAACGGTAACTGTAACGGAATACAGTTACTCATATTTTGTATTTTAAATACGTAACGGCGGTACATGTATTCCATTACTCCCCAACACTGCTTGCTGGCTACGTCAATCATTTATATACAGTATTTGGTTTAACTGCACTTAAACTTGAAAAATCCGGCATCTCCGACTCTGCGGTTCCACGTCATGCTGTGGCTTTATATCTGTAAAGTATAAAATGCCCCTCAGAATTGGATTCAGCATCACGGCATCGCATGCTTCCTCTCCATTCCTCTTTTGTTACCGTTTTGATTTCCGGCAGTGTTTGCCTGCTTCCACACCTCTTTTGGTGCCTAATTGCAATTCCTCAGACACTGTTTTAGTCATTTATTAGAGTTAAATATAAGCACTGCAATAAGGTTGTGTGACTGTCTCCATCAAACCTGCTAATTGTTGCAATATTCCACTTTTCTTTGTCTGGAATGTGATTAGCACCTAGCCGGCATCAATGGAATCGAACATTATTTACACATTCATTTTTGGTGCAGAAAACTGAATATTCGCCCTGAAACCTTCAGGATATTTTTTTCTAACACTTTGTTCCTCAGAATAGATAATAAAATCTAACAACTTATTGAGATGCCCTCCCGCTGAACACCAACGAAGAAGAAGCAGAGCCCACTTCAGGTGTCAAAAATGCTGGAGGGTCTTCAGCAACTCGACAGCGACCACCTGCAGACGGCTGCAGGTCCTGTTGTTTTTCTCTCATTTTACTGCACATGTTTATGTAAATGAGCCCCCACCCCGTGTACCCCGCCCCCTCCACCTAACATTAATTAGCACAGTGCTACCTTGCTCAATATTTGGTAACAGGGCCACTGACTGCGGATGCAGAAATTTGCAGGATTTGGCTTTTAATTAAGTGCAGGAGAGCACAGGTGCACTAACGAGGATAGGGAGCCAATTTGAATAAAAATTGTCCCGTTTACGGGTGGTGGGGGTACCTAATAGGGTGACATTTTATTTCATTTTATGGAGCTCTTCTGTTTATAGAATATAAACAATTTTTAATGAGTTAAAACATTTCCAACAGAAATAATAATAACTGTGCTCATCCACCAATCAGCAGGTCAGTGGTTTAATATGAGTGTTCAGCATACAAACTGTGCCCAGTGTGTGATGTGCTGAGGTGCATCTGTGTCACATGGTGATTTAATCTTTTGAAAAACTTGAGCAGATTTTTAATACAAATCGTTTTTATTGTTTTCTGTGCAGCAAATGCCACATTTAAGGATTGCTGAGCCAAAACAAAACATTCGAAATGTTCATTTGGGAAGTTTTTTTCGTTTTATGCTTTGATGATCAAAGAAAACTGTTGTCATGTAAATTATCTGAGTGCTGCAGCCACATAGAGCCTCTGTGAGTAACACGACTCTTTATTACCCGACACACCAAATTCAGAGCAAATTTGGGATCTTGAAACGAATAAAGTTTTTTGACGTCGCTCATGAAACACCAGTTTGTCTGAAACCATTTGATGCCAAGTCAAGCTTAAAGAAGCTGAGAAATGTGTCCTAATACGTAAAGACATTTCACAGATCCGTTTTCTGCCTTCAGACATTTTTAAGGCAAGGCAAGTTTATTTATATAGCACAATTCAACAACAAGGTGATTCAAAGTGCTTTACAGAGACATTAAAAAACAAAAACAAATAAAAAGCATGATTTAAAATTGATTTAAAAAAACAGTAGATAAAATCAGCAGTTAAAATGTAAGTTTTGAAATTTAAGCTTAAAAGTGTGGATTTGGTGTTTGATTCAAATGCAGCTGAGAACAGGTGAGTCTTCAACCTGGATTTAAATAAACTGATTGTTTCAGCTGATCTGAGGATTTCTGGGAGTTTGTTCCAGATATATGGAGCATAAAAGCTGAATCCAGCTTCTCCGTGTTTGGTTCTGACTCTGGGAACTGATAAGAAAACGGATCCAGATGACCTGAGGGATCTGGAAGGTTCATACTGGGTCAGGAGGTCACTGATGTATTTTGGTCCTAAACCATTCAGAGCTTTATAGACCAGCATCAGAACTTTAAAGTCTATCCTCTGACGGACAGGCAGCCAGTGTAAAGACCTCAGTCTTAGTGAGGACTCGAGCAGCAGAGTTCTGAATGAGCTGTCTGACTGATTTTTTAGGTAGACCTGTAAAGATGCTGTTACAGTAATCAAGCCTACTAAAGATGAATGCATGGACTAGTTTTTCCAGGTCCTGTTGAGACAACAGATCTTTTATCATTGATATATTATTGATGAGGTCCGCCCCGAGTTCCTGAAGGCTCTGGACGTTGTAGGGCTGTCCTGGTTGACACGCCTCTACAATGTTGCGTGGAGATCAGGGGCTACCCCTGGACTGGCAGACCGGGGTGGTGGTCCCCATCTTTAAGAAGGGAGACCGGAGGGTGTGTTCCAACTACAGGGGGATCACACTCCTCAGCCTCCCTGGGAAAGTCTATGCTAGGGTGCTGGAAAGGAGAGTTCATCCGCTAGTCGAACCTCGGATACAGGAGGAACAATGCGGTTTTCGTCCTGGTCGCGGAACACTGGACCAGCTCTTTATCCTCTCAAGGAAACTTGAGGGTGCATGGGAGTTTGCCCAACCAGTCTACATGTGTTTTGTGGACTTGGAGAAGGCATTCAACTGTGTCCCTCGGGGTGTCCTGTGGGAGGTGTCGCGGGAGTATGGGGTGTCTGGCCCATTGCTACGGGCCATTCGATCCCTATACAACCATTGCAAGAGCTTGGTTCGCATTGCCGGCAATAAGTCGGACTCGTTCCCGGTGGGTGATGGGCTCCGCCAGGGCTGCCCTTTGTCACCGGTTCTGTTCATAATTTTTATGGACAGGATTTCTAGGCGCAGCCAAGTGGCGGAGGGCTTTCACTTTGGTGGCCTCAGAATCTCATCTCTGCTTTTTGCGGATGATGTGGTTCCGTTGGCTTCATCAGGTGAGGGCCTCCAGCTCGCACTGGAACGGTTCGCAGCCGCGTGTGAAGCAGCGGGAATTGAATTGATATACCTTTAATAGTCCCACAAGGGGAAATTTCATAAGGCTGCCGACCTATTGCACACAATGGCGGCGCCATCTTACCCTCCGACCATACATGCATTACACAAAACATCACATGGGGAAGACAGGTCGGAGAGGTATAACAATGGAAAATGCACCACATGAGGAAGGATAAGGAGAAAAAAATAACTCCCCCCAGACTGAGCTCCAACAGGGAGATAAGTTTGAGAACAGAAAAAAAAACACCTCTGCACATAGCACATGAAAAAAACTCTTAATACACCAAAGAAACACATGACAAGCAACAGGGATGGGTAAAGGGTGAGAGACAGCCGAATTAGACAGTACATCTGGGCCTGCGTGCGCCGGTCTCCTTGATCCACCGTCAGCATCGGAAGGGAATAAGCGTCGAAGGCGTTTGGAAAGGGAGGGGGGATGAGTGTGTGCATATCAGTGTATATGTATGTGTGTGTGTGTCCAGAGTTCAGCTGAGACAGTGTCCTTCGCCCTGCTAGGCTAAGTAAACAGTCTTCCAGCCAACCCAGTTGGCCTTGCATGGAATGGGAAGGAACAGACTAAACACAGTCTTTATCAGGGTGTTGTTGTTGTTCAGCTCCAGCCTTGAGACCGCAGCTGGCGCCAAAGGGGTATCCGCATAAGTGATGGTGGTTTTTACTTTAGTGCGAACAGCTCATATGAATTTCAAAGCAGTTCTACAGTCCAACACTGGTCTCTCAATCTCCCGTTGGGGAGCCGCGAGCTTCGCCATACTTGCGTTCTGTGATGTTGTCATTTCTTGTGCTCAAGGAGCCGATTTCTGAGAACTCACAGCAGTGTGCCTCCCCGAGATGTCATCCAATTTGCGCCCAGAGATGTTATTCCGAGCGAGCCCTTCCGAGATGTATCCAGTCTGCAGTCAGAGATCTTATTCTGAGTATTCACAGCAGCCGTAGCCTCTCCAAGATCTTATCTGTGCTGCACTCAATGAGCCCATTTTGAGAAACTCACGCCTCTCCCATCGTTCCAATCCCAGCGGGCAGCCTTGTGGGGGTTTGAACAGCCGGTTCCGCTTTCTTAATTCTTCGATAACTCAGGGCCAAGCCAGCTCCGATCTGCCAGAACCCTGTTACCATGGTTCCGAATAGGTAGATATCTTCAACACTCAGGCTCACCCAAGCCCAAACTTCTCGTTGAGAAAGGGGTGTCAATTGCATTTAGGGACCAGTTGATCCAATCCATAATTCCTCTTTTAGGTTTTAGAGAACAGACTGTGAGAGAGTGTTACAGGGAAAAGTAATACAAAAAACACGAGACTAGACAAGGACACAAGAGGCTAAGCAGGGAAGCTAAGGGAGAGGAGGAGGAGGAGAGGAGAAAAGTGCGACCGCCTTTGTCAAGAGCAAGAGCAAAAAAGATTCAGACATATGTCATTAAACACTTTGGTCAGAGCGGTTTCAGTGCTGTGGTTCTGTCTAAAACCTGACTGGAAGGCATCATAGCAGTTATTCTGTTGTAAGACGTAATTGAGCTGTTGAGAAACTTCTTTTTCAATGATCGTACTTAAAAATGGGAGATTTGAGATCGGCCTGTAGTTGTTCATTTGTGTCTTGTCAAGATTGTCCTTTTTCAGTATAGGTTTAATTACAGCAGTTTTTAGTGGTTCTGGAAACACACCTGACATTAAAGAAAAGTTGACGATCTGTCACAGGTCTGACTCCAAAGCCTTTGAGACCTTTTTGGAAAAAAAAACTTGTTGGCAGGACACACAGTTCATATCCTAAATCTGCTGTTGATGTACCAATTGCTTGTCTAATCTTTTGGATTTTTTCTGTGAAGAATTTGGCGAAGTCATTGCAGGCCATGGTCGAATGAAGTTCAGCTGCCACTGACACAGGAGGGTTTGTTAGCCTGTCAACTGTAGAAAATAAGACCCGAGCATTGTGACTGTTTTTGGTGATGATGTCAGAGAAATAGGACCTCCTTGCACTCCTCAGTTGTAAATTATAATTGTGAAGTTTCTCTTTATAGATGTCATAATGAACCTGGAGGTTTGTTTTTCTGCACTCAGCTTTCCTACACTCTCTTTTTTCATTTTTCACCAGTGTGGAGTTTCTCCATGGAGACTTTTTCCTTCCAGAGATAACCTTCACCTTAATGGGAGCAATAGTGTCCATAACATTTAACATTTTAGCATTGAAGCTATTTACGAGCTCATTGACTGAACCTCTGGACAGGCCAGGTGTTAATGGGAAGACCTGGTTAAAGATCTCACTACTTTATTCAGTTATACACTGTTTTGTGATCACTGCTGTTGATATATTTGTGTGTGCTGAAATTTTACTTTCAAAGAAAATACAGTAATGATCAGACAGGCCCACATCAGACACCGTTACCTCTGAAATGCTCAGGCCCTTGGAGATCAGTAGGTCAAGAGTGTGTCCTCTATTATGTGTGGCCTCTGTTACATACTGAGTCAGCCCAAAGTTGCCCAGAGTGTTACTCAGGTCTTTAGTCTTAAGGTTGAGTTTTCTCTGCATTATTTTAGGGTCTTTACCTTACGACATAAAACGCCTTGAGATGACTGATTTTGTCATTTGCTGGTATATAAATAAAAAACTGAACTTAAACAAGTAGAAAGTGACATGAGGAATATTCAACTTTATGATCTTTCCTAAATTTAACTAAGTGACTTAAAGACAATAACAAATCTATCAGTAAACACTTTATTAAACCCAAAGGAGACTCACGGATCATCGTCTTTCAGTCTGTGAGAGACTCGAACTCTGGTCATTTACACCACCAGCAGCTTCTCCAGTCCCCAAACCTGGACTTTTTTTTGCTTTTTAGAAGTGGAAAATATTAAACTTGAGTACATGGACACGATTTAATACATGTGAGACCAGACTGATAAATATTCCTGTTGAAATACATGAAAATGGGGATGGGAAAATCATTACACAAACACAAATCAGCAGTTTTCAAGTCACAGTTTCCGCCAAAGGTTGCTTCAGTAAATGGAAGAAGTTGGTCCGCATGACTCTTTAGGACTGAAAGTAATAGGAGTGCAAAATTACAGAATAAGATACAGTATGTGGCTGACTGTCCTGTAATAATAAAGAAAAGTTTATCCTTTTTTAAAATTGTGAACCATTAGAAAAACCTTTAAATTAAATTTTAAGAAACAGACAATTCTGTCTAAAAAAAACAACACCTCCTCTGTCATTTAAATGTTTATCTGATACAGACCATGGAGGAGGTCTGTATCAGTAGGAAAAGCTGTAAAACTTTTGTAAATACAGTTAAAAGTCCAAAATCTGTGACCTGCTTCACATTTTCCAAAGCCAGCCAGCGGGCTGATTCTGGCCCCCGGCCTTATGTTCGACACTCCCACCACAGACTCAGCTCCAACATATCTAATGCTTTCGTTCATTATTCATACGCTGATTTGTTCTACTTTTTTGTCTTTTTCTCAGTAATACGGACGCAGATGAAACCAGAAGTGATTTAAAAACTCCAAATGTTTCCATTTCTGGGAATCCAACCCATTTCCGCACCCTTCCCTTTAATAAAGAACCACAAAACGAGGCTTTGGTTCATCTCGGCCTGCAGCTGCTTACCTGTGTGGGATCACCTGTGCTGACTTGTATCAGAGGTAAATTAAAGGCAGGGGACCGTCCAATCGGCAGCTTTAACTGCGACGTCACCCTCAGAGCGCTGCAGGGCTCACCAGGAAGCTGGATGTCAGTTAGGATGCTGTCCAATCATGTTTGCCGACTTCCTCATCGCCCTCGGGAGCTTTCATCAACTTTCACTCACTCATCGTTGGGATTAATGCTGAAGTCTGATATGTCTGCACTGGATGGACTAAAATCCTGTAGAACAAAAATAGTTGGAGATCATTACAGCTGTGATCTTTCTTTAGATCACAGCTAAATGAGTCTTTCCGATTATCATTGTATCTTGTGTTGGTATTTAAAATTTAAGTAACCAGATTACATCATTTCATAAACCTTATATTTCTATGTGATATTTTTAATTTCTCAGTCTACTCCTAACTCTATTTACAGGATTTGACCCATTGGTGGGTCAGGATAGTGAAACGTTTGGGGAAATGAGGGTTTGTGTTAAATTGCAGGTGTTGATTTTACGGTAATGATGTTGGTAATTATTCTGTAATCATCCATTCAATTTGGAGATATATACAGCCTTTCATTTATAATGAGTCTTTCTTTACAAAATATTTGAATTATATCTCCAATCCATGTCTTTTCAGATTTCATTTGAAAAAAGAAGCTTGAAAGTAACCCAAGAATAAAAACAGCCTGCCGTCACTAAAATTTGCTCTTGATCAAAGTATTAGAGTCCCCACTTCATCTTGATTTTGATGCTTAACTGTAAACATAATTCACTCAAACATAGCACTTAGGTTTTAATTAAGATTATTAAGAAAATGATCTAAATATTTTATGTGGGGGTTTTTTAACTTATTTTTCTATCAAAATGATTGAACATCATAATTAGTTACGTGAAAACATTTTGTTTAAATCTTTAATTAACCAGAAAGAAAACATCCATTGAGATTAGAAAATCTCCTTTGCAAGGATGTCCTGACCAAGAGGAGAAACAGCACATATCTGCCTTGGACAAAGTAACTGGTATAGATTTGATAAACACAAATAAAACATTTATAAATGATAATATCAGTAAGCATTCATCATATATGACCCCTTATATAACTGTTATATAGGCTATAGTTAAAAATTATATATCTGTGGGTTTAGCCAGTGTTGTTACTGCTTGGATATGCCAATTTTAAAAATTTAGGACTCTATTGCTTCATTATTACAAGGTACATTGTAGGATAAGACTTCACAAATCACATTACCAGCTTGAAAACCTGACCAACTAACATTAGCAAACAAGGCTAATTTAGCTAGATGCTCTGAATGGTTCTGGTTATGGTCAGTTAGCGGATAAAGAAATTGTAAAATAACCAGCTGTGTTATCAGATCAGCACTGAGAGTTTGGACTGAACATTGCATATTTTTTCATGTGAGATAGTCTGTTTGTCTCAATGACAGTCATTGGTTTGTCCATTTTAGCAGGCATGCTACTGTTAGCTAACATTAGCAACAAAAAAAACTCCTCCTTTATCCGGGCTTGGGACCGGCAAAAGTGACCTGAAATAGGCACTCTGGTGGAGTTACTTTTGTGTGTGTGTGTGTTTTTTTAAGCAGTTTTAAACCTTGTGATCCACAAAAACTAACAGTAAAATAAGAACTGACTGTGTTACAGTCAGGGCGGGAGCAGCGGCATATTTTAATGCTTTCTATCTTGTTCTATTTAATCTGAACAAGCCCCTAAAAAAAGCCAGTGATCACTGTCGGCCTCTCGGTTTTTATTACCACTATACATTTTAAAGCTCAGTTTTTATAACCTTACGATGTAACTACAGCCCAGCTCATGCAGCAGTATATTAATGACTAACCTCTTACTGTGGATGGATTATCTCAGTTGTTCTCCTGACTGAAGTTTGGTCTGTTTACAGCATCCTGCCATGCGATTGCATTTGTCTCCAACCATCGGAAACCCTCACGTTAACTTTTATTGAGTGGAAAAAAGTTCAGCGTTCATCCTCCAGCTTCACTGTGTTTATGTTATGCTAACCATAGCTGTGTCCACTGTGTAGCTAGCCACTGTGTAGCTAGCCACTGTGTAGCGCATCATTATATACCAGCTAGCCCAACATACAACTTTAACATGTGAATCAGTCCCATCCTGTTTGAGCCTGCTTTATATTTCATTCATATGTGTGTTGTGTCTGTATAGCTCATGATTACTTTATATTCTGCGCAATTAAAGTTCAGCATAACAATGATTCGAATGTTTTGTCACATTTCCCCTGTTCTATTTCTTTGTTGTTTGTTCAGTTCATCTAACAGTGCTCCCAACACCTCTGCATTTGCCTGTTCAGCTGCTGCCTGATCTATCTCAGCCCTGTGCAGGTACCACTGTAACGATGTAAATGTGGTTCACCTGTTGGTGCTATTAAAGATGGGGCGAGGTGTCTGTGTGTGGTTTGTTGAAGAGCCGCCAGCCTCGCTTTCTTAATGAGCTCTAATCCTCCGCTGAACACACAAAGCTGTCAACGCCGCAAACAAAGATGACAAGAACGCCGCGGTCCGTCAGCTGTCAATCAGCTGCAGCCTGCTGCAGTGAGCCGCCAGGGATGATGGGAAATGAAGAGACAGGCTTTTATAATTGTGGTAACATAAAACATCTATGCCTAGTTACATTTGAGAAGCTGCTACCAAGGAATGATCACAAATATACTTAAAATAGTGTGTAGTTACATCTTCCAACAAAATGACGCCTCCTCATAAACTTCTAATTCATATATTAAAAATATATAGGAGTGGTTTTGCAGTGATGGAAGTCGCCATGTTCCCCCACTATATTTAATTACAGTGGCTGGGAGGGGCGATCTCTTTTCGTATTGCATTTTAGGCTAGGGAGCGGCTCCATTTGTACAACGCCAAAGGTGAAGGAGAGAAGGTCAAGGCAACATTTAAATTCATGCCTACATGTTCATACTCAAGAAATGAAGCATTGTTTTATCTTCTGAGAAGCTCTCCCCCTCAATAAAGAAACAAAAATACGAAGAAAAGAGACAACGGCATCGGCATCTTAATGAAATATCATCCTCTTCCTCCTCACTTCAAGCCTCACTACCTGGATTGAAGACGGGGCTCTAACACACTGAAATGTATGTAAACATGCTCATTTGTGGTGTGAAGGTGTCTCTTCTGCAGGAGTGGAATTTTTCTTGGTCTAAAACCTCATAGACCATTCCTGTGCAGCGTTCTAGTGTGTTGTCTTCTTAATTCCCGACTCAGCCAAGTCATTCACTCGTGTCTTGGCAGTTATTCTGTGGTGTTTAGACACTTCTAGTTTTCTTTCAGGGTCTGAAATCGTTCACTTCCTGGCTCTGCCAGGCTTGTTCTGTATTGTGTGAATTTCTTGATGATGCTTCTCACTCCAGTTCTTGACACTTGAAAACGCTGTGCTAACTTTGTACATCCACCTCCTGTTTTGTGAGCATCAAAATTCTTTTTCTCAAGTCTAAACCTGTTTCTTTTTTCATTAGCATGATGCTTTCATGCTAAACCTTCAGTTTGAACGTGATTTTACAGCTCTGAGCTCAACAAAGTTAAAGACTATCAGTGGACAGCAGTGGTTTGGGCTGTGGCTCAATACAAAGATGAGTTTTTCAGGGAGTTAATGTTGACCCTCGTAAATGTTGTTTTTCTAAAATAATTCTGTCATTCTGTGCAGATAGAAATATTTTATGGCAGGGGGTCCCCAATCCCAGTCCACGAGGGCCGATGTCCCTGCAGGTTTTAGATGTGTCCTTGATCCATGAAAGCTGATTTAAATGGATAAATTACCTTCTCAACATGTCTTGAAGTTCTCCAGAGGCCTGGTAATGATTCGATTCAGGTGTGTTGACCCAGGGTGGGATCTAAAACCTGCAGGGACACCGGCCCTCGTGGACTGGGGTTGGGGACCCCTGTTTTATGGTTTCTGAAGTAGCATGTTTAGAGATGCTATGCTGAAAATCTCTTGCTTTGTTAAAAAAACACTCAACAAAATTTGGACCAAAACTTTAAATTTCAAAGAAGGGCTATTAATAATATGATAATTTAGTCTGTTGGATATTAATCAGTTTCAGCACATTGGGGATTTCCTGAGATTTTCTTTGTGATTTCTGTTCATCGACTCCTCTGCGTTTCCCTGCAGTTCCAGTGACGTTGCATTACAGGTTATTATCACTACTAAGCATTATTATGAACGTATGTATAATTCTTCGGGACTTTTGTGCCGGCAGGTTCAGACATAACATCTTGCGCTGTTTTTCTGTTTTTTAAATTTTTCTTCGGCAGACAGACGCAGCGTCTGAAAGTCACCGACTCAGCCTTTTAGCGAGCAGGTGCTGGCTGCTGACAGATGGAGGCGGGACATTTAATAGTCGCCGTTAGATGCCAGCTGGAAACAACGTCCTGTTTGAGCAGCATGATTGGCGGCGGTTTGTAATCCCAAACATTCATGAGATTGTTTTTTGTGGCCCTGACTTCTGCTCACCTGCACAACAGGTTGGGTCACTGAGAGGTTACCTGTGTGAGGAAGCGGCCGCTGTGTGTGTTTGTGATCAAGTAAGGTGTGTGTTGAGTTTTCTTTCTTTCACCTTTCTTTTCTTTATTGTTTTTAACAGAAGCATGAAGACATCACAGCTTTTTTTGATCACAGAACAATAATTATTTTTGTGGTCTCGACCTAACACGTTTTCCTCGCTCATAATTACTCCCTGCACTCGAAACTCACCCAAAACATCTCTTCCTGATCATTAGAACGAAACTAATGAACACTTTTTTCCAGAAATCTAAACGTGTTAAATCAATCGGCAGGAAATGGTGCTCCTTACAAAAAAAGTTGTTATTTTTGGATCATTAAGTCTTTGTTCTGCGATCACAAATAAAAATATATGAATATTGACGCAACTGCTCACAGGAGATTTAGTCTTAAATGAGACACAGCAAACTGACTATTCATAAATAAAGTTTATTTAAGTGTTAAATCAACCTCATAAACCTGTATTTCCACTTTTAATTAGATTATAAATTCCTGTAAAGTTACTTACGTGACACAGCAGCCTGTGCACTGTTACGGGCACGTCTGAACCGTGATATAATGACAGTAGCATGCAGTCAGTCATGAAACAGTAGATCATTCAAGCATTATTTTGAATAAGGTCAGGGCAGGTTAGTTTTGCACATCAGTCATGTAAACTTTTTCCACAGTAACACAGTGTGTGGGTAGCGTTCAGAAAACAAACTATTAATTATTAACCTTTTTTTTTTAAATAAATACTATTTCAAAAGACATCATTTTAAACATGAGGTGACAACATATTTTTAATGACCACTGTGACGTATTTTATTCCAATTTTAATAAATATCAAATATCAGACTGTAGAATGAATACGGTTCATGAAGGTAACGTGTTATTTTACACTCTAAAGTGTAACCACAGAATCTTTTATCAGAAAAAAAATAACTAAAAAAGAGTTTTTTAAATGTATTTATTTATGTTTGTTTTTGTTGTATTGAATTCTTTTTATAGCCAGTGTCTTTATGGGGTATGTTTTCCTCCAACAGCCTGCAGACTGATTGGTTTGTGAAGGACACAGGAAGCAGTAACATCACCAAACTAACACTGATTTGGCCTTACACGGGCTTTAGATAGAGCCAAAGCAGGTGAGCTATTGTTAGCTAACATTATGAACAGATATGGTTCATAATCAAACCATACTCTCCATGCCTGCCTGCCACTTTTTTTTAAAAAAAATTCTCAATATGTCCAGTTTTCCTAAAATTTTGCACACTGTGCTACGATATGCCAAGTTTTCAGATTATGGCTTTATGCCTGTCACATTGTGTTATCTCATCTGGCATTTCTTCACAGCACCAGGTTTCTTTTTATCCTTGAATGATTCATGGATCAGTGTTAACTGGCTTAAGAAAAAAAAAAATTCTGAAAAAGGTCAGGTATAAGGACTGGACTGAAAATAAGTGAACAAGCAGCAAATATCCAAAGAAATGCAGACTTGTTGCTCAAAACCACTTTCAAAAATTAAATAATTCATTAATAATCTGGCTCTGTGGAGCCAAAACATAACAAACTGAGTGAGGGCTAAAAAACTTGCACAAGTAAATGACCAAGTAAAAATAAAAATAAAAACTTTTTTACCTCTCAGTCTGATGAGGTACTGTTGTCACGCTACCAGCAGGGTGATGTGGACACCTGAGTTTGTGACTGCGATAACTCAAGAACAAAACAATGTAGGATTTTAGATCTGTTACTTGGAGGCTGAGGGGTACCAACGGCCACCGCCAGTATTTTTGTTAACTGTTATCATAATGCATCCATAGAGGGTAAACCATCCTCATTTTTCCTTACGGGACAAACAGGTATTAGTAATAACCGATATCTGCCTCCTTAATAAAAGTTCATATGAAATTATTAAATAGTTTATTTATCTTTGGAAATAAAGCCGTGATGTGAAGGGCAGTGAGTGCAGTCTGGACTGCTGCATTCACATCAAACTCAGATGTTATTTTTCTGTATGATTAAGTGTAATTATCTCAATCATTGTTCTGCACACTCATAGTGCCTTTCAGATGTCATTACACTTAATTACAGCTCTTTCAGTGAATCGTTTAAAGGCCGAGCTCCGGGGCTTGAGGCAGCCAATCATTTTCCCCCGAGCTCCTGTCAGCCAGTCGCAGCAGCCCATCCAGGTGGTGGCGTAGGAAAGGCTCAGTAGGGGAAGGTTGCCTGCGGGTGCTGATTCAGGATCTGCTCTTCCTTCTGCTGGTCTCTGTCCTCTGTGTGGGTAAAACTGATCTGCCAGACCAGCTCTTCCAGTCTATAAACGCAGCTCAATGGCGAAAACCCATCATTAGCCCGTCATGGTGGTTGTAAATCACTCCAATGGGCTCTGTTGTCATAGCACGTTGGCTTGGAGAAAGTTTGCCAGAATTTCAGTCAAATGAGGTGTTCTGGGTTGTTGATGGTGGCAAATCTACAGAACAACCGTTCGCTATTTCATGTGAAAATCGCATGTACGCACAAGTGTTTTTCCTTGGGAACGCCTTCTTGAAGTATCTGGTGCATTAGGGAAGAACGTTAGCTCATCCATCAACTGGCTGTTTGTAAACGAAGACGTTGAGCTGCCAGTTAGCGAGGTGGAGCAGTCAATAAATGCTGTACATAGCAATGGATGTGAATCACTGGCTTTTATAGATGTTCCGTTCATTTTTATTTATATTCTTTGGAGCAAGTCACGTTGAAAGTTAAATTTACTGTGTTTTTATTTGTATAAGTGCCTTGGGGCGACTGTTGTTATGAGCTGACACCATATGATAAAATCCTTTGTTTATCTTTGGTCGCTGAATCAGACTGAAAAAAACTTACCAAGTGTCAAACGTATATCTGCAGCCGTGGAATGATCACTGCTGGCTGATTGAATAGACTTCTATTGATAACAATAGTCAGTTAATCTGGGGTGGCTGTAGCTCAGGTGGTAGAGCAGCTCATCCACTGGTCGGAAGGTTGGTGGTTCGATTCCTGGCTTCCCCTAGTCTACGTGCCAAATATCCTTGGGCTAACCCCAAATTGCTCTCCAATGCATCCATCGGGGTATGAATGTGTGTGAATGTTAGCTATAAAGCACTTAGAAAAATGTGCTTTGTGAATGGGTGAATGCACAAGTTGTGTAAAGCGCTTTGAGTGCTCAGATGAGTAGAAAAGCGCTATATAAGAACCAGTCCATTTACCATTTAAATAAACACAACGTCTCCCCAAGCAACAACTGAAGACTAAAACAAATTCATACTATTTACTCAGCTAAATGTTTAGGCCTTGACAAATAAATGCTTCCCAGAACTGTATGTAAGTATGATTTAGACAAAAGTTCCCCACAATGCTCCACAGCCATCTAAGACCAACCCAAATTCAGAATTAAAGATGACGTTCAGTCAAAATATATCTTAAAAAGTCCTGAATGAACATCAAGCTAGGTCCAATACCATCAACAATGAAATCTAAGACCAACTTTAAGAGCTAAATCAGTTATCAAGATCATGTCCAAAACAAAAACTGGTCTAAAACCATTTCAGACCCCAACTCAAAACAGTACCCACACCATTCAAAATCATGTCCAAACCTGGCACTTCATCAACAAAAAACAAACAGAAACTGTCGTAAAGAAGTCAAAAACAAGTCATCAGTCCAAACCAGTTTGAAACCTCTCCTGAACTATCCAGTCTAAAACGCACCCCAAACCTTTTTCTAATTTATTTTGCTATGTTTATTTTTGTTCAGTGCTTTGTGACTGTGAAAATTGCTTTGTAAATACATTTTAATTACGTACCTCACAAACTGTCTAAAACGTGTCCCAAATCATCAGAAACAAAGTCCAAGAACAAAGTTAATAAAAACTTAAAACCAGTCTGAAAGCAAGTCCAAAGTCTGAAGACAAAATGTTTTTTATGCTTACATCTACAAAAATGGAAAGCAGTATATTTAATTTCACTGGTTTCTGAGACATAAAAATTGCATGTATAGAATTATCATTAAGATCCAATTTGGAAATAAATAAATAAGTCTTTAACATCACAAGTTGACCAACCTCATTACACAACTCTGCTTTAGATTTCTGACAGCAGTCTTAAGAAGACCATGATAAGAGCTCCTGCCATTCAGGACTTTAATTATACACTCGTTTTCATTTTACTACCTGAACCTTTCATCACATTCATTATGTATTTGTAGGTAAACAAAGGTTTTAAGAGGAATTTCTTTCATAGTAGCGTCAGCTAGTTTACTTCCCACATGGGAAGTTTGTGGTCACACCAATTCCCACTGTGGAACCTCGCTTCAATCAGGTGTGCATTAAATGTCCGCCCATCGCAGTAGCTGAAAGGACTTACTGTCATGCCTTTGTTCGGTCATGTACGAGCATGTAAATACCGGACCTGATGTAAATACACAGAGGCTAATAAAATTTATACAAAACACTTCATCATCATAAACAGTGGCAGCAGTGTGAGTGTGGCAGCAGATATTTGATCTCAAGCCCAAGGCTGAGCTGCAGCTTTAAAGCAGCGGAGCGGATAACGACAGGCTCTGATGTTAATTGCTTTCATTTACAGCAATTAAGTTGATTTGGTAGATGAGGGGGTTCGATAACGAGAGGCTGGGTTAATTTGTCTTGTTTGGATAAATACTTTGATTAACATTATAGAGCTGCTGAGCCCCACTGATGCAGAGGTGGTGCATGATTGACGTTAATTGCAGCACTCAGCTGATTGGAGAGCAAAAAGCTCAACAAGTGTTGAACAAACTTCACGAAAAACAAAGCAGAGGGTCCAACAGCACAAAGAGGGTAAAACCATCGATTCCTGCAGGATACGGTTCAAATCTGCAGTGTGTTGGAGCTTCTCAATATAGTATTTTATAAATACTTTATATCTGCTCCATGGACTACTATGTAAACAGATAATAGATATCCACACTGTGAACTTTGCATTAGCATTTTAGCTGTTGGTGTCCATCGCTGACTGTATTTGGACTATATTTGCACAAGAGGATGGAGTCCTAAGTAGCTAATGCTAGCTAACTTGCTTATCAACTACATCCATAGACTATGCGATAGCATCACACAGGAACGGATAGCTGCTAATTAGTACTCATTAACATCCAAATTAGAATTTCCCCTCACCAAAACTGGAGCTGAGGCTTCTTGGACGGTCTGTTAGTACAGTAACCTCACAGCAACTATTGTATTGTTCAGATCATGTTAATAAAATAGCTCCAGAAGGCTCCAACAGCACAAACACAACCCAGAGGTCCCCTTTAGGGACTCAACTGAGATGTCAGCCACCTGTCAGTCAAAAAAGGCCACGCCCCTAATAAGGTAAATTATTGCAGGCAAAATGGCTTCTAAAACAGTCTTGCTTCTGCTTGATGGTATGAAACCAAATGCGATAAGATGACTCTTTACTGATAAACCACTGAAACTGTGAAGGGCTGTTGTTGTTTGCAGCTCTCTGGTATTTCCTGGAAGTTTTTACATCAGGTTAACACATTTGAAAATAAATATGAAAATCCTGCGAGCTCCTCTCATTTAAAAAAAAAAAAAAAATGAGCACAGCAGGAGCCTCAAATATCCAAACATATCTTCAGTTTTTGAATCCACCTGCTGTCTCTTCTCTGCGTTTGTAATTGAATCTAAAAACCCTCAATAAGCGCCGTGGTTCAGCTGGACTCGTTTGGAAACCACCGGCACACTCTGAGGAGATAACGAGAAGTGATAATTTGTTTCTGCCGGTCGTGCACCTACATGCATCCCACCATCTGTTATTTCATTTCAGCCTCCCGATGTGAATATTGAAACATTTCCATGGCAACAACAGCAACATACAGGCAGGTAGCAGCGCCTGGAGGAGGAGGATGCAGATTTTTCTTGCATCTCCATCATAGTCACACTCTGCTCGTTATTTGTTGTGTTTTCGAAGCAGTTTTGTCGCTGACTTCTTTGGGCTTTTCTCCTGTAATTAGGGCATCTCCTTACTTAGATGTAACTCAGACGTCATATGTAGTTAAACAAGGTCAATTAGTGCTTCCAGTTAAGATACCTCATTACAAGAAGGTGCTGCTAATTTTCAGATGTACTTCTGCTGCGATATGGTGACATAAAAGTATATTTCTTGATCATACTTGTTTTTTGATTACTGAGTTGAGAATCTAATTTGTCTTACAATAGAGTTTTTTGGTAGCCTTCTAAACCTGCACTTAATCTGTGACCTACGTTAGCCCTTCCTGAGTTTATATCTCAGGCAAGATGTGAAAATAAAACTAATTGTTTATTTCAGCTGTAAGCTGGTTTACAGGGACTGACACACTGTTAGAGGATGTCGTTGTTAAAGCACTGTGCAAAAGTCTTGAGCCACCCCTCATTTCTTCGTATGTTGCAGGAAAAGTGAAAAAGGGTGTAGCCAATCAGATGCTTTCCAGGTGGTTTTGCATAGTGGATCAAAATATGATGGTACTTTTCTGTGTTCATATTTTCATCAGTATTAACAATGATCTCCAACAGCAATGGCTGAGCAGCTGCCCAACCCATGACAGAGCCTCCACCGTGGCTGCACACTCTCCTGGCTGGGATCATTCACAGACATGCAGCAGTGCAGATGATGGCTGAAAAATCTTACCCCTGGAAGCGTTTACACGTCATGTTTACATTCATCGTGTTTCTGACATGCAGCGTGTCATCCTGTTTTTGTTTTTTTTCACAGCAGCAATGATGTCATAGCTTGAAAAAGGAGCAGGACTCCATCAGCCAAGGATGAGCTTCACCCTGTCACAGGTCTGACAGCTGCTCCTACAAAACCATTCAGTCATTCATGTGACCATCAAAGAGTCAGAAAAAAACCTCACAAACATTTTTAAAGCCCTGATCCACAGGAATCTCCTGCCATTGCATTTTTAAAATAGTGCTGGCTAAAAGAAAAGTGAATGTTTCCAAATGATAGAATATGCAACGAAAAACTGCAATATAAACTCACTGCTAGTATTAATAAAACATTTCTCCTCAAAGCAAAATACTGTATTTTAGGTCAGTTGGGTCCATATATATTTGGACACTGAGATAAGTTTTTTTGCTTTTTTGTTTTTTTTTTAACCTGTTTACTGAAACATATTCCCATTACAGTTATATAATGGACATGGACATAATGTGTAGACTCTTAAATTTTAATTTGAAGGTATCCACATAAAGATTGGATAAAGGGTTTAAGAGTTTCAACTTCTTAACATGTGCCACCCTCTTTTTAAAGGGTAAGTAAAAGTAGTTGGACACTTCAGTCAAAGGTTATTTCATTTGGCATTTGGACGATTTTGCTGTGAACAGGCAACATGTGGTGAAAGGAGCTCTTCATGCAGGTAAAACAAACCGTCCTTAAGCTGTGAAAACAGAAAAACCCCATCTGAAAAATTAGGAGTGGCAAAATCTACAGTTTAGTACGTCCTGAGAAAGAAAGAAAGAAAGAAAGAAAGAAAGAAAGAAAGAAAGAAAGAAAGAAAGAAAGAAAGAAAGAAAGAAAGAACTCAGCAATGCAAAAAGACCGCAAAAATGATCGCAGAATAATTTCCATTTTGATGAGAAACTGCTTCACAACAGCTGACCAAGTGAACTACACTTTCCAGGAGGTAGGTGTATCGATATATCCAAAAAGAGAAGAAGATAAAGAGGAGACTGCATAAAAGTAAACACAGAGGGTTCACTGCAATGTACAAGCCACTCATGAGCCTCAAGAATAGAAAGGCTAGATTGGATTTTAAACCATCTAAAAAGAAGCCAGCACAGTTCTGGGAAAAACCTTCTTTGGGCAGATGAAACCAAGATCAACCTCTACCAGAACCCCGTGTTTGCATGGGTTCTCTCAGGGTACTCCAGCTTTCTCCACAGTCCAAAGACGTGGGGTTAGGTTAATTGGTAATTCTAAATTGCCCATACGTGTGAATGTGAACATCTGTAAAACACAGCAGAGGCAGTGAGATGGCTTCAGCTGCCAGTGGCACTGGGACACCAGTGTTTATTGATGATATGACACAGAATGAATTCGGCGGTAATCAGAGATATACTGTCTGACATTTTATAATACAGATGGACAATGACCTAAAACATTCAGCCAAAGCAAGAAAGTGGAATATTCTTGAATGACCAAATCAGTCACCTGATCTTGACCCAACTGAGCATTTCACTTGTTGAAGACTAAACTTCGGACAGAAAGGCCCACAAACAAAAAGTACCTGAAAGCTGCTGCAGTAAAGGCCTGGCCAAGCATTAAAAAGGAGGAAACCCAGCATCTGGTGATGTCCATGACGTCAAGACTTCAGGCTGTCGTTGCCAGCAGAGGGTTTTAAACCAAGTGTTAGAAATGAACATTTTATTTTCAGTTATGTAATTTGTCTAATTACTTTTGAGCCCGTGAAGTGAAGAGAATGTGTTAAAAAATGTTTTAGTTCCTCACATTTTATGAAATGTGTTTGTTCAGCCCACTGAATCAAAGCTGCACTTCAAATGCATCTGAGCTGTTTCATTTAAAATTCATTGTTGTGATGTGCAGAACCAAAATCTGAAAAAAAAAGTTGTCTCAGCCCAAGTATCTGTCAGCCTAACTGTATATAATAATCAAATGTTTAAATAAATATTTATTTTAAAATAAAAAGAATAATTATTTACAGTACATTAAAGTAGTAAAAGACCAAATAATCCATGTAATAACACACGTGTAGCAGCAATTACAATAACTAAAATCTATACTACCAAAAAAAACCAATATTTTGACTATATAAAAATGTGTATAGATATAAATAAATCTATATAAGAACTGTAATGTATACTATTACTGCAGTACACCAAACCTGTCTCTTCATAACTCCTCCCACTCAATCAGTAGTTGAGTGACCACACCTGGCATACAGGTACATCTTAGCCCCTGAAGGTTCTCATCTATATCACACATTATGATGTCATCTTATGCAACCACCTATATATTGAATACAGTGACAACCTGACCTGTGCAGGGGACCCAGACTTCTACAGTCACTCCCATTTTTCATCTTTATTTAAATATAAAATCCATTTTTCCTTCTCAGTTCGGTGACACTCATGTGACCAACAGACCAAACAGAGCTGTAGCAGCTTTTAAGGTCCCATTTTTCAGATTGTTAAAATCTATTTAAATGTTAATAAATATTTGAGCAAACTGTCAACACATGAAGAAAACATTTTAAATTTAGTTCATTTTTATTTATATTTTTTTTCCAAATCTGAACACAGGCAGTACAAAGCTTCTGTCATTTTTTTCCTTCCCCTTTTCAGAGGAAATGAGTTGTACAGTTAGTGCATTCGATCCTAAACTGATGAAAAAATAGATCTAAGAAGAAGAAGTGCTGCTACATAAGGAGATGATGAGGTAAATCTGTCCAGGAAGAAGAAACCAACAGATGAACTGATGCAGTGAGAGAAACGAACAAACAAACAGTCCACACGTTATTAATATTATTATCATTATGTACACGTCAGATGCATAGAATACTTTCAAATCCTTTTTTTTCTTCTTTTTTTCCCCCCTTTTTTACATAAATACCTACATTTTTCCCCACAAAGACAAAAACTACCATTAGAATGAAAAGCAAAACAAACTGCTCCGGGATCAGCTGCTTCCTGCGCCGCCGCTCTGGAAAGCTGCTAAAATGTTCCTGCAGGAGTTTGAATCAAACTTTATTTTTTTCATTGTCACCACATCTCTTTAAAATGAGCCTGACATATTTCAAACACGCACCACCAAACCTGTTTATGACCTCGTTTGAGTCCTGCTGCCACAAAAACTCACAAAATGTAGATTAATCCTGAACAAGTGCTTCGCTTTTCTTCTGCTTTAGGTGGGTAACTACTTCCTGTTTTTGTTTTTTAAATAAAACTAATTTCCAAGTTTCATTGGTTTGTTTTTGTTTTTTTGTTGTTGTTTTTTAGTTTTTTGGGGTTTTTTAGGGGGGGGTTAATAACTTGACTTATAACACAGAAGACTTTAGATCTTAGTCAACATAATGAAATGGATTAATCCACCGCTGAAAATAGTCCTTTTGACAATTTCACTATTTCTTGTCTTTTTTAAAATTAAAAAAGAAGACAAGAAATAAATATGTCTTCACACTGTTATTATCTTAGATTCTTATATACCTAAAATTTTATGTTTTCAATTGACTTTTCCCAACATGAAGACCTAAAAGTGCAGGGATAAAACCTTGTTTTGTTTACAGATTTCACACCAGTTAAGTTCATGAATAAATATTTTTTGTGTAACTAAACACCCAAAAATAAGAGTCTGAGTCATTTTTACAAATCTGGATTAATCCACCGCTGAAAATAGTCCCTAAGAATTTACCTTTTCTGCCTGAGGAATTTGCTTTTATAACAATTTTTAGATTGTTTTAATCTAAAGATTTAAAAACTACTGAGGAAAAAAATCTATGTTAATCTTCAGTTGACGTTTACATTTTTTTTACAACAGAGCAGAAAGAAAAGTTTGTGGAGTAATATCTAAATGTTTGAATTGGTTTGATAAACCCAGTCAAATTCAGACTCATTCAATTAAACAAAGGTTACCCATCAGTGTGTGTGACCTCCAACTCGTTAATGAGTGTTTGTGTCATGCTGTCAAAGGCTCAGGATAAACTCGGAGCTCAAGCTGATCAGATTTGTTGACAATAAGAAAAACATTTAATATTTGCAGATGTTTAAACTCTGCTCAGGTTTTCCTTCAGGGGGTTACTATAAAAACAGGAGACAACGGTTCCTCCAGCAGGACGTTAGCCTCAGTCTGTGATTACACCCCGTCTGCCGATGCTGGGCACGTCTGTTAAACTTCATCTGCAGACACCTGAACGCCTCTCTGCAGACTAAGTTTGTTCCTCAGTCTCAGGTTATCACAAAGATAAAAACCAGGGGTGATGATGAAATGTAAAAATTTTAATGTGTCTTACTTATTTTTATCCCCAGAGCACAAAGAAGCCAAAAACGGCATCTTTTGATGACCCAGATTTACGTCTGAGGGTGTTTCCAGAATCCTCTGAGACTCTCATTTTAAAGTTTTTTTTCCATGAGAACATGCGGAATTCATTTTTGAAAACTGATTTTTAATGACTGACCCGTTTTGGGTGTAAATGTGTGACCTTTTTTGGCTCTCAGCCCCGAGTTAAAGCCTGGAATGTAAAGACTGACACAAACCCCTTTAACATGGTATCCCTGCCCTCGTCATCATAAACCCCCTCCTGTCTGCCTCCTGGACGAACCTCGTCTCTCTGCTTTGCCCTCGTTCAGCTTGGTGGATTTCCTCCACCCAAGCCAGCGGCTGCCTTCTGTCGCAGACATACACTCAGAAGCCTTCATCCTGGCAGCGCCTCCTCTCACGTTAGTCTCTTTTTCTTTTTTTAACTTCAGGACGGCGGCTTCGTTTGGCACCGTCAAGTGTTCAGTCAGCAGCTGTGACCACATTTCTACTTTTTTAGTTTTGCTTCTCAGAAACATCAATGTTCAACTCCGAAAGGAAAAATGTCCGGGCGCCATCCAGGGAAGTCCGTGAGTCCTTGGAAAGGTAAGCTGTCAGTTTCTGTGTGTGTGTGTGTGTGTGTGCGCCATGAGTCTCCAGATAAAAACTGTCCTAATGTTGTGGTAAAAAAAAAAAAAAAAAAGCCTTCACAGGAATTAAATATTTTTGGGTCTCTAAAATTTTGAAAAACGCAGTGATTTACAGGAAGAAGCGGGGCGAGCGAGTTAGCATTTAGTGAACTTCCAAAATAAGATCATGGGGATTGTCCTCAGTCATTCTGTCAGATTAAGAATAATTAACATTGCACCTCAGACACTGAGGGCTGAGGAGGGCTGAGGAGGGCTGAGGAGGGCCTCATGGTGCGTTCACTGTCCAGGCTCTCGGACATAAGGATGCACTGTGTTTCATGTGAACTGAAGCTGCTTCAGTTTGGTTTTAACGTCCGACTGAAAGCTTTGGCGCTTCCGCCCGTTTTATTTTACCTGGATGAAAAATCTGGCTCATTTTACTCATGTGACTTTAAATCACATCAAAAGTGAACTTATTTACATCCTGGTAAACAATCTGAAAAGCAGATTTGATTGTTCTGATGCTGATATTTCACCTCATGTAAAGAACTGAACTGGAGTGCCTTTCAAAATAAAAGCTGTGTACCTTCTGAGGTGCCTGAACACACCTTAAAGTCCTGCAGGTGTCTTCAAGCTATCCTGACCCTGGGGCAGTTTCTGTGTTTGTGTGTGTATGTGTGTGTTTCTGTGTATCAACAGCTTCGTGACGGTGCGATCGCTGCGCTCTAGTCCTCGCTAATGACGTCCACGTCCTCGCCGCTGGCCTGCTGCGTCGCAGCTCTCCAGCGGCTCACGTGCTGGCTGCCCTTCCTCTTCTGCTGAGCTTCAGGAGACTCTTCCTCCAACTTCTGACGCTTGTGCTTCGTCCTGCGGTTCTGAAACCACACCTTCACCTGCACACAGAGACACACGTAGGGCTGAGCACACCTGAATAAAGACATTATTCAATCTGTGGTGCAGGGAGAAAAGATTTCGACTAAAACTAATTTCCCTCTCTTAGACTCGTTTAAGAGCCTCTTTTATTGTTTTAGATTTTATTAAAATCATTCATATTTTATTTCTTGTCCATAAATGTATGAACAACCAGAACAAACCCTACAGCTGGTGTGAAGAAGATCTTTTAGATTTCTGAATTTAAAGAGCTCTTCTCTCCGTCACATTTAGTTTGAATTAAACTGACCTCAGTTGTCAGTATAAAGTGAAATAAATATGTACCGTTTATTATTCCCTCGAGGCTTATGCAAGAATCAGACTGAACAGTCCAACCATCTTAAACCTTTAGAAACTGTTTGTGAACTGGATTCTTTTCACACAGAAAAATCTTCACAAAACTGATTTTCTAGATGTTTTAGAAACACACAAATGTCCATTTTTTAATGGTTTTCTTTTCTCACATCTAGTTTTAGTTTTTAGTTTTTATCTTCCACAGTGGAGTTATGATCATGCTGTGGGGTTGCTCGTCAGACCCGACAGAGCTGAAATGACGATGGAAGTCCATAAGTGGCGCAGAGAACAGCAGAGTATTTAAAGATGGAAGATCATATTCCCAAGAAGACTTGAAGACGTTGAGGTACTGCACAACAAAGTGAAGGTGTGTTTATTCTGCACATGTGACGAGTACACAAGTATTACTTAAATAAACACCCGAGAACTCTGAGAGCTTCTCTTTGGAATCCTGTGCTGCCGTCAGTGCTGATGATACACGTGTGCGAGCCTCGCAGTGATTTAAAACCTCTACGCTGGTAAAACACGGCTGTGACCCGCAGAACTGTTAAAACTCGTCGAGCTGGCCGCGAGCTCACGTTGCACAATCTGCCGACTGAATCGACAGTAAATCTGGATGGCAGGATACAGATAGACATGATAGAAACACATCGTTCCCCAAGGCCTCGGGTGACACTTTAATAATATCAGATCTTCGAGCTCTCAATGAGAAGGCAGTTAAAGATAGGAAGAAATGTGAGACTTGATTTTCCTGCTGGGTTCTTGCACCACAGGTCACACTCGTCACTCTCAAACTAAATGAAGAGTCAGGAGCTCATTAGTCTCCAGATGAAGCAAAGGAAAGTGATTATCAGGCTCCTCTCAGAGCCTCAGGACTGAAAACAACAAATCTGCCTCAGTTAAACATGACTAACCTGTGTGGGAGAGAGTTGTAGCCCCAGAGTGAGGGACTGGACTTTAACCAAAGCTGTCATTTAACCAGTCACTCGATCTGTCTTCCATTCCTAAGAATGAGGTGTTGGATACTAACTACCCAAATCAGCACGTCAGCTTTTTCCAGCTCTGTCCGATATCACTTCCATGATCTGAACAGCAGGATAACCAAGCTCTTCCTGTTGTTCAGATCATGTTTTCGGAGGTCTTTGGAGGTGCTGGGCTAGATTATATATCCCACCTAGTCCGGGAATATCTCGAGCTTCACCAGCAGGAAGAAAAAACCACTGGAAAATGCCGCTGGAACATCTAGATCCAGAGAGAGCACCGTCCAGGTCTGAAAAGTGAAGCCGGTGCAGAGGTGCCTTAACCCTGCTTTCTTTGTGATGGCCACCATGGCCACTTGTTAGATAAATGTTCAGGTTATATAGAAGTCTGCCGTGACCTGTGACCTCAGTGAGCACCTTCCTGATGAGTTAATGACCTCAGTCGTTGGTTTGGAGCCTCAGTGAATAAAACATTGTTCATTTTTTAAACTCTAGACGGAGGATGTCCTCACTCTCACATAGATCGACCAATAAACTGCTCCGAGGCTGAATCCTGCAAATGTTAGAGCAGGGCTGTCAAACTCGTTTTACATGGAGGGCAACATACAGCCCACTTTGATCAGTGGACCAGTGAAACTCCCCTTTATTTAAGTGTTTCTACACGATAAAGACAAAGAAAGAAATTTGTCAGCAAAATTACGGAAACCGTTGTGGTAGCTCATCGTCCACTGTCCAATTTTTTGTTTTCAGAAATTTCTACCATAGAAAGTGAAAAGCAAACTTCTCTGTAATTTAATTGTTTGTTGCTTAATTACTTTGTGTAGTATGAATGGCCATGAGGGAGGTTTTTATCAGTAGGAAAAGCTGTAAAAATACAATTAAAAGTCCAATGTCTGCTTGTGCTTGTTTGCAATGAGCAGCAGAACAAACAAGACAAGAATTATAAATTATAATAATAAATGGCTTCAGGCGCACATTCAGGCCACATGCACACATTTCTGCATCTCTGCCATTCAAACACACTTTAGTTTATTTTATGTAATATTCAACACTGAACTGTAAATTTAATCTTTTTCAAGGAAGCCATTTTTTATTCAGTGTTTTCATAAAAGCTTATATGGATTCACTACTAGCAGTGAGAACACACATGAGGTTTGAAACCTTTTGTCCTCCATGATGGGAAATAACTGAAACTAAAAACGGGTATGACTTCATCCAGATCCTAATTTTATAAATTCTACACTCAGCTTTCCAAAATCACTGAAATGCAGCCAGATGCTGCTCATTTTACGTTTTCACCCATCTCTTCACTTTTTCCTGATTTTTTTTTTTTTAAATCAGACTCCCCGCCTCTCTGTGTACTTGGCCTGTACCACTATTGTCTGCATGTGATTGGCTGCATGGTTTTCCGTTTCAAAATAAAGTCCCGCCCCCGCCTGCATGGATTCTCTGCAGGGCTGAAGATTTGGCTCCCGCATACTGACAGGCCGAATACAATTACACCGCGGGCCTGATGTGGCCCACGGGCCGGATGTTTGAAACCACTGTGTTAGACCAACATGCCCTCGAGGTGCTGTCACTGTAAGCGATACTCCTACTGCGGCCCCTCATCGGGCCCCCCCAGTGGCCTTCCAGTGATGGCTGTTTATTGATTGAAGCTGATGTTTTAGGAAAGCCCTGAGACGTCCTGCAGGAGCGACTCGATCATTACTGCAAAGAGCTGTGATTTATGTGCGATTAATAACCGCTGCTGGCTGATTCCCAGCTGATTGATGGATCACTCACTGCCTGTCTTCCTGTCCTCTGCTGTGAAATTAGCTCATAAAAAAAGGTGTGTGAATCACTGGCGTCAGGGCGCATATCACCGCGCCGACCCGATGACAAACACTGTTGATCAGCCCTGAGAAAAGGCAGCGGGAGCTGACTAACCGTCGACTCACTCCTCCCCCCGCCATTCCTCCAGGCTGGATCCCAGCCAGCAGCCTGACGCCAGACAGAGCATCATCCCGACGGATGGCGAGGAGCCCGGCGAGCAAGGCACTAACACAGGTAGGGTTACAGGTTCAAATCCCAAACACACACTGTGAGTGGTTTTATTTAAGAGATTCACTCATTCACCTCTTCTTATTCTCACGCTGTATTTTGTATTTTTATTCAGTCTTTGGTTTTTGCCTAAAATATTGTTCTTTATGGGCAGTTTATCCTCATCCATCCACCGATCCATCCATTCATCCTCCCACTCATCCATTCATCCTTCCACTCATCCATTCATCCACCCCCTCATCCATTCATCCTCCCACTCATCCATTCATCCTTCCACTCATCCATTCATCCACCCCTCATCTATTCATCCTTCCACTCATTCATCCATCCATTCATCCACTCATCCATTAATTCACCCACTCATCCATTCATCCACTCATCCATTAATTCACC
This sequence comes from Perissodus microlepis, assembly GCF_051167445.1. NCBI lineage: Eukaryota > Metazoa > Chordata > Actinopteri > Cichliformes > Cichlidae > Perissodus > Perissodus microlepis. The sequence goes on from NC_140462.1 coordinate 25,140,204, forward strand.
CACTTGTCCATTCATCCACTCATCCATTAATTCACCCACTTGTCCATTCATCCACTCATCCATCCATTCACCCACTCATCCATTCATCCATCCACCACTCTTCCATTCATCCATCCATTCTGAATGAAATCTTTGTTCTCCATTTAGCTTTCAAAAAACTCTTTTTTTAAGTTTTTCTTAATTTTTTTATTCAAAGATGATTTTTTTTTGGTACCATTTGAGTACATTCAAAGGACATTAAATAACATATTTGCTAATTAACCTTTATTTTTTTCACTTGTTCACTCACAAAGAAATATGCTTTGTTATCTTTGTTTCCTGGATTGTTTTCATTCATTCATTAAAGGGTATTGGTACAGTTTGGGGTCACACATTCATCAGACAATAATTTATTCATGAATTCACTCATTTGTCCTAAAAGAAATCATTGTGGTTTGTTTACATGTTTTGTTTTGTTTTTCACAAACATGCCAAAATTTGTGTGGTTCATTAAAAAGTTCATTAATTTATTCATCCGTACACAGGATGGACTCTCGAACTCGTCATTCATTCATTTATATGTGGATTTTCAAAAACAGCAGCAATTACTTTATTTAATTGATGCATTCATGCTTTCATCTAAAAGACATTTCTCTGTTTTAGGTCATCCGTTCATAGACAGAGTAGTAAAAAAAAAGAAAATTTCTTTTATATTCATTCATTCAGTTTTGTTGTGTCTGTAGAGTTTTTGCTTTTTGCCCTTTATTCATTCATTCACTCAATGACCTTCTTGTAAGCACTGATTCTGGACGCTCTGTGGTCCTGGTTTTACTGGACCTTTCCTCTGCTTTTGATATGGTGGATCATAACATTCTTCTACTAAGACTTGAGCATACTGTGGGTATAAGAGGCACTGCCCTTAACTGGTTTAAATCTTATCTCGCTGACAGGTCATTCTTGGTTAATTTGGGGAACTTCTCATCTTCCTTGGTACCTGTACCCTGTAGTGTGCCTCAAGGATCTGTATTAGGCCCTATTCTCTTTTCACTATATCTGCTCCCTCTTGGAGCAATTTTTGAGAAGTATAATATTGCCTTTCATTGCTATGCTGATGATATACAGATTTATTTTGAGATTACTGACGATCTTGCTATGTCTTTTCACTATTTTCGTGAATGCATGCGTGAGGTTAAAGATTGGTTCAAGAGTAATTCTCTTGTCCTGAACGAAAAGAAAACGGAGATCGTGGTGTTCGATAGTAAAATCCCCCGTGACCAATTGTGTGCTGCTCTGATGCCTTTTGCTAGCTCCCCTTCTGATTATGACAGTAATTTGGGCATATTACTGGATAGCTCGTTTACATTTGACAAGCAAGTGTCTGCTGTTGTGAGGTCTAGTTTTAATCAGCTGCGCCTCATTTCTAAGGTAAAGCGCTATATTCCGCATAATGACCTGGAAAAACGTATTCACGTATTTGTGACTTCCAGGTTGGACTACTGCAACTCTCTTTACATTGGCCTTTCCTCCTCCCTTCTCCTTAGATTGCAGACTGTCCAGAATGCGGCGGCACGCCTTTTGACAGGTAGCAGGAAATTTTCTTCCATCACTCCTGTTCTTGCTGGCTTGCACTGGCTGTTAGTTAAATACCGTATTCAATTTAAAATACTACTTTTCACATACAAAATTATCAATAATTTGGCACCGAGCTACCTCAATGAGCTTCTTAGGTTACACACTCCTGTCAGAGCACTTAGATCTGCTACCCAACTTCTTCTGGAGCAACCTCGTTCTCGGCTGAAGTCTCGCGGCGACCATGCGTTTGCTGTAGCTGCCCCAGTCTTATGGAACAATCTTCCTGTTGCTATCCGGGCGTCTGACTCTATGCCATTGTTTAAATCACGGTTGAAGACTTATTTATTTAATCTTGCTTTTCCACCAAGCTAATATTTGGTGTGCGTTGATACATTTTTATCCATTACGCTTTGTTAACTACTTTTATGTATTATGATTGTCAAGGTTTTATAATTGATACGTGCCAGGTCCTTTCTCTTTTCCCTCCCATCTCCTTTTTCCTATTTTATTTTTTTATTTTTTATTTTTTGTCAAGCACCTTGGTATACCCTTGGTTTTTAGTGTGCTTTATAAATAAAGTTTATTATTATTATTATTATTATTATTATTCATTCATTCATGTGTTTTCAGCATTTTCACTATGTTTTTATTTTATTGAGTTCATTAATTTTTTATAAATGATGCATTCATTCATTCACTCGGGGGGGTTTGTTTCACTGTAGACTGTTATTATTCACTTGTTCATGCCTCTATTAATCATCCATTCACTAATATTTCAGGTGGAAGATTTAATCTTAACTTTCATTCATTCATATTTTCCAAAAATGTTTTAATTTTGAAGAAACTTATGACTCATGTAAGTGTTTCATTGTTTATTCATCCATTCATTGATCACTTTTCATTCAAATTAGAGTCCAATAGATTCATTTTTTTTTTTTAATAATTTGCTTTTGATTCATGTATTCATTCGCGTTTTCATGTTTTGACGCTTTTTTACATTTTCATCCATTCATCTCGTTTAAATTCACCCTGCGGTTTTTGAGAAGTTTTTTTTATTCTCTGCTAAACTGTGAAATCATCATTTTCTCTGCTAAATCCGCCTTCTCCTCCCATCATGCCTTGCTCCTCCTGCTCGGTTTCCCATGATGCCTACCTGCGTCTCGGTCAGGCACAGCCCGCTGGCCAGCTGCTTCCTCTCCGCTCCGACCACATAGTGATTTTTCTCAAAGGCTCGCTCAAGGCGGAGCAGCTGCGAGGGCGAGAACGCCGTCCGGATCCGTTTGGGTTTCCTGGAGAATGGACCGTGAAGCAGCAGGTTCTCCGGACTGCTGTCCTCACCTGAACACACACACACAGAGAGCTGAGTTAGTTTGTAAAAATGAGCTTAGTGTATGTTCAGTGATCCCTGCTGCTCCGACCACTCAGTTTGTCAGTTTTTTTCTAATCTTGGATACTTGTGATGTCATTGGGGGGGGGCATATCCCCCCCTGAGGGAGAGCCAATCGGAGGAAAGCTGGTGTAAGGAGGAGGAGCTCATTCCAGGCAGGATGAAGGGAGAAGCTTGGTCACGGTTCAGTGTGACATAAAGAAGGATTATTTTGAATCGTGAATCATGCAAAGCTGCTCTCTTTGACTGGAAGTCTGAATACACACAAACACTCACAAACGTTTTATTTTCTGATTAAAACACCCCAAGCGGAGCCTGCAGGCTCATAGCTGGACTGTTTGTGGCCTTAAAGGCAAAATCCAGGGCACAGCAGGCTGTGAAATTACTAACTCATCTGGAGAGCAGTGGGAATCATTTCAGGCTACTGAGTGACTCACCAACATTTTTATGTTGACTCTTTTTTCACCAAATTCTGCTCTCAGATCTTCATTTTATTTCATGACATGAAAAGTGTAGTGCTGCATTAATAGATGATAACTACATTGGTGACATTTTGGAGTAAGTGGCTTGAATTACTTTTTACAAGTAGTAAGCAGGCAAAGTGATCAATTACTCCTGAAAAAGTAAAGTCTAATGTGGGATTTTTTTTCTGGGTAGCAATCGCACACTGATCCTCACAGAGACAGGAATGTGCAGCAGCACAGCTCATCATTGTTATAGCACGTTGTGTGTGTGTGTGTGTGTGTGTGTGTGTGTGTGTGTGTGTGTGTGTGTGTGTGTGTGTGTGTGTGTGTGTGTGTTTGCTTGCTCTGGCTAATCTGAACAAACACCTCGTCTGTTTGACATTTGCATCTGGATGTGCAGCTTGACCACAGCCTGCACCTTCAAACTTTCCCAGTTAAATCCCGCGAATGACGTTTTGTGTTTCATGTTTTCTGAAATGTTAATTTTAAATATACAAATGAAGCTTTATCTGCTGAAATCGCCACTCATTTGGATGATTTTCCAGAACAGAAATCTGAATATCGCTTCCGTTTTCTCTTTAATTTGTGCCCAGATAAATGTCAGAGGTCTGGATATCATTTATAAGTTTATACAGGAGTTTGTGGGATTAAAATCTATAAACCAGGAAATGAAAAGTGAACATGTGGCAGGATTTAAACTGGGAAATTATTTCACTGCTTTAGTCCAAAACAGCCGAGAGAAGCAGCTTTTATAGACAAACGTCACAAAGTGCTTCACGGAAATGCAAAGCAGCAAAATCTGGAGCCCAAAGAAAAAATGCGAGATTAGATAAAATAAGGCAGGAATTTGAAAACGAGGGGAAACAAACATTAAAACACAGGCGACGGACATGTCTGGGCATCAGCAAGCACACCTGCCGTGCTCGTTTAAGGAGGACCTGTGGACGAGCGGAGGCCTAAAGAAAACTACAGATGTGGGCCACATCTGGGTCAGAACTGCCAACTTTCAGGTTACTTTGGTCCTAAATGACAGTGTTGAGAGAACAAGTAGTCAAGTTTCGTGAACATATGTGATTACTTTTTCTATTAAAGCTTTAAAAATGAAAAAAAAAAATGTTTTGGATGTTGGTTTTGGTCAGAGATAAAAAAAAATTTTAAAAAACCCTCAAACATCTTTCATGTTTTAAAATTGGATTTTCGAAAAACTCCCAGAGCTCGGTCTTCGGGATGTTTGAGGGTAAATGTCTGCTGCCACAGCTGTGAGCCTGGAGCTCAGGGATGCACAGAACGACAGACGCTTCAAGTCCCTGAAATATTTGGAGGTCTGTAGACTTTAATTTCTAGTTTCTCGTAAACAACGTACAGATTATTCTTTAAAACCAGCTGAAGGCTTTCACACAGATTAAACCCAGGTATGACACCATGCACCAAATCCAGATCAACTGTTTTAGAAACAGCAGGTTTCGGTTCTCCTTCATCTTCCTGATGTGAATTACTCGCATGTTTGACATTCATAGAGCCACAGGATCAGATATTTACTTTACAACACATGAAGGACCGAGGTCAGCACGTTTTCTACATAATGCAATTTAAAAACAGTCCCTAAGATTTTTTTTTAAAGATGCTAGAAAATCATCTAAAAATGACAGCAGGGAGCTGAAACTGTCCGCCTTTGTCTTTACGTCAGATCCTTCCAGCTGTCAGGCAAACTCAGTGCAAACTTCCTGTCTTCACTCAACCTGCAAACATCCGTCAGACCACCAGCAGGTCACCAGTGTCAGGGTGGATTTTACCCACGTTCCTAAAAGGTGTTTGTTCCCGTTATCAGATTTCTCCTTAGCAACACCAAACAGGTAAAAAAATCTAAATTTCAGTGTGACTCTAACGTGGATGTGAAAATGTGCCGCTCGTGTCAGTTCTCAGTTATAGAGGTCATGGCAGACTTGAGAGGCTGAAAAGAAAACGACTGGACTTCTTTAAGTGTCTGAAGACGTTTCAGCTCACATCCAAGAGGCTTCTTCAGGTCTACAAACAAACGCTGGAGAGGTGACGACAGATAACAGTGGGTCAAAGAGGACGATGCCACCTTGAGTTTAAACAAACTCTCCGCCGTCTGTTTTGGACTTTGAGGTGACTGTTGCTGTGATTTGGCGCTGCATAAAGGAAACTGAACTGAATTGCATAGATTTGAAGTGAAACGTCCATATTTCCAATCACCGTCAGGAGACGTTTGCCAGTTCAAATCCTGAACAAAGAGACGAATGTGCTGCTGACCAACGAGGAACGTGAGGCGAACGGTTGAGTTTTAGAAAAAGCATCAGTTTAAAGCTTTGAATGAATATTTTTCTTTCTCTGAACAAAACGGGACGGGACTCATTTTTGACCGCGTCACATCTTCTTTTGTGCAAATCTGAGAAACTGGCCGAACAGAAACGAGTTCAGTTTCAGACGTCAACCACAGAAATGTAAATTAGCTACGTGAAACAAAGATGATGAAGTTGATTTTCCTGCTAACACGCGCTTAAATCTGATCTGCGGTCAGATTTTACTGCGGTGAATCATCGTTTTACCGATCACAGGCTGAAAACGAGACGTTCATTTGTTTATGAGACGCGCGGTGAAAGAAATCTAAGCGAGAGCGTCGCCGCCGCTTCTCTTTGTGTGACTCGTTTTCTGACCGTTTATTAAAATCGCACGGAAATATCTTTCTTAATATTTTACATAAAAACAAATCCGACTTCTGCCCGCCGACGATGCGCGCTACGCAAAAACGGTGGCGGCTTCGTGGAGGCGAGGAGGACAATTGCGGACACGTTCTCACGCCTTTTATCCCACCTTAGCGTCTCTAAAGCGACATTCATATGCAAACGCGGACTCGGGTGGCGTGACTCATGGCCGCCTCGCCTTGCAAATAGTTCTGTTGAGTATCAAATGATGTTTTAATGTAACAACGGTGAGATTTTCAGGCAGGTCAAAGGTCGCGAAGCTCCGAGGCGGCAGCTTCATGGCGGGAAAAATCAGCAGCTCGAAGCGGCGGGCGCACTGGAAAGGTTGAAACACAAGAAGAACAACCTGTTAGTCGGTTGGCAGGATTTAAATTTTTAAATTTAAATTTTTAACAAATAATAAAAGTCAGTTTATGAATTTTACTCAAAAATAAAATAAAATAAAAACGTGACATCGAAACGTCCGAACTTCACGAACATTTTCTGAAAACAGAAATGACACAACTTCATCCTCTTCAAAGGTCCAGAGAGAACAGAGAGAAGTTTAGGCGTCGGCGACATTTCAGTATAAAGACTTGACCAACGCGTTTCAGCGCGCGGCCTTCATCAGGTCAGTTTCACGTCTCTCAGCTGCATCTACGTCACACGAGCGACACGTTGACCATTAAGAGAAAAAAATGAACTGTGAGTCCTTCATTAAACAAACAACCTCCTAATGTACTGCACAAAAAGCTGATAAAAATGGGAAATTCAGGAAAAAGTAGATCATGTTAAGCTTTGAGAATAATTTATAACCTCCAGATCAAAAGTTAACAACCCAGCAGAAAAGGCATCACAAGAAAAGATCGTTTAGTCCTTTTTTCACAATTAAGCTCCATAAACATCTGGAACAGCCAGCAGAGGTAAAGCGTGACCGACTCGAGCTCAAATGTAACGTCCCCGTGTAAAAACACAGGTTTCAGAAAAACGTGGTTTCAGATTCCAGACTAAAAGCTTCTGCTTGTTTCTTTTGTTTCCCGCCTCCACCTGAAGTTTCATACTCTGCAGTGGAATCAGGGCGAACGCAGCCGTCTCCACCACATACACCACACACAATTTACAGTCGGGCTGTCCCCGTCACATGTGAGAGTCCGAGGGAAGGCGAGCGAGTAGAACAAAGACAAGCAGCTGAAGGCTGGAAAACAGCCCAGAAACACCAGCAAAACACAAAAATACAACAAAGTCAGCGCCTGCAGACTCACTGCGGTTTGTTTGTTTGTTTTAATTGTTTGTTTGAGTTTTTATCAGTTTCAGTGTTACCTTGATTTGCACAAGCAAAGCCTTGCAAAGCTCTTCACCCGTTTACACACAAAGACTAAAACTGAACACATTACCTTACATTTTATTATTTATTTATTAGCTTTTTATTTAAACATAGAATGCAGTTATGTTACTTTTATTTTTTTTAACCTGTTACCTGAAATATTTTTATCAACTAGTTGTAGTTTTACTTTCATTGCACTAACCCTGACTGGGAAAAGATACGCTCCAATAAATGTTCAGATAAATAAACGGGGAAATGTGAAATTATTATATTAAACACGATTATTTCATAGAGAACTAGAGAAGTCCAGGAGTTTATGACGTCAAATAAACTGTAAAATCTTCTAAAATGTAGAAAACACTGTGCACACATTCATGTTCTGTTTAAAATTTCTGTCAGATGTGAAGAAGAACATTTAATTAGGTCACTTCCGAAAAGAAAAGACACAAAATCAGCCAGAAACCTGAACTCCGACACTGAATCGCACATCTGGAGGAGGCTGAATAGCTTCACATAAATAAAGAAGCGTGCCCACAGCGAGACTGAAGCTAACGCACCCTCAAAAACACCATCAACATCAGCTTCACGCAGCAGAACCAACGCCTGCAGCCTCGCTGGGGGGTTTTCACCTCCGAGAGGGAGAGAAGCAGGTCATGTGACCGGTCCGGTCTGTCAGCAGGATTATTCAAACTCTCACTTTCATGATTTCAGTCAAACAGGTTTACATGAAAAGTTTCTCTGGAGCTGAGAGACAGGATGAAACTGGTGAACTGTCACTCATCAAACTGAAGTAAGAACAACTAAAGACGCCCGTGAGGGTCGTCTTTAATAACACCTGCGTGGTTTGTAGAAAAGCTTAAAGAGACTGCAGCTAAACATCCAAACTGGAGCTCAAGACGAAGCCTCGAGCTAAAAACTTAGCTTACAGTGACAAAGAAATGTAAAACAACTTCTCTTTGTTTTTAAGATCAATTTTAATGTTCCTTGGTGAGCTCCATCGATCGTGAATCATTACAATGAATTATCAGCTGAAGTTTCTGAAAAAAATAAATAGACGATTTTCTGGCTGAACTTAAATTACAGTTCATTAAAAAATCAGAGCATCCATCTCCAGCAGTTTCATATTTCAGCTTGAAAAAACAAAGTATTTTTGTGGGCTGATGATTATTTTGTCAGTTAAGTCTTTTTAAGCCTTTAGATGTGTGAATATAAATGTCTGATTAATGATGATTAAAGTGCTTCAGGAAGCATGTCACGGGTACATCACATCTACACATCTGCACTGAAACAGATGCTGAACATCACCAGAGTTCAGGTTTTAGTCTGTAATAAACAGGAAGTGGGTCATGGCACACACCGCCATGTTTGAAGGTTAACGGTCTTTTAAACGCAGATTTCACTTTTCTGAGAATAAATAAATTAAAAATGAGCAGTACGGCGACCCATACTGCTCATTTCCATAATCCTCCAGTATCTCAGCCTGGGCCTCTCAGTTCATCCTCAGTCTGACAAAAGCAGTTTTAGCTCCTCCCCCTTTTAATACAACCTTCTTCTGATTGGCTGCCGTTACCAAACAGAAGGCCTGAGCAAAAACAACAAAAGGAATCATAGAAGAATCAAAAACTGGTGGTTCACAGGCGCTCACAGACAATCAGCAGAAGTATTAAGAAATGTAAAAAATAAATAAATAAATAACCTGACTCGTTTGATTTTTGGGTTTTTTCCAAACACTTCGACTTAGTTTCATCTTATTGTAAAGTTACGTCAAGCAAAGAGTTGAAAACACGATCGCAGAGGGACGCAAAACGAAAAACTCAAAACAACTTAAGATCTGCAACAAAGGAAACAACCACAAAAACTCTAAACTACACAAAAATACAAAAACTGCCACAAGGAGTCACAAAGAACCAGAGCAGAACTCAACAGGACTAAAGATTACAGCAAAAATTCAATTCAATTCAATTCAATTTTATTTATATAGCGCCAAATCACAACAACAGTCGCCTCAAGGCGCTTCATAAAAAGATCCAAACACCCAAAGAGTAGATAAACGGCGGGCAGGAGCGGGAAAACAACACTTCGAACTACAACCAAAAATAAATTTATGAAAGAGTTTCTGCTCGATTTTGGTGAAATGCAGAAATGTGATGAGCCAGAAATCAAAAATCTGTTTGGACGGAAAAAAAGGAAGTTTGAGCTGAAGCGTGTGTGTGTGCGTGTGTGTGTGTGTGTGTGTGTGCCGGGGGGGAGGTTAATCAGTTCACCTGAGGGAAAGGTAACTCTGCAGTTTAACTCTATTTACACTCTCTCTCTCACACACACACACACGTGTTGCCACAAATGTTCATTATATCGATCCGCTGCTGAAAATAATCCCAAAGCTGCGGCCCTTTTGAACTTGAAGTGTTTGGGATGTTTATTTTTGTTTTAAATCCGAAGATGTACTAAGCTGAAGGACACATCTGGATCAGAAAAAATATTTTTTCTCTCTGGGCAATGAATTCTGAAAATGCTGATTTATAACTACCTGAGGAAAAATAGAATTTACATTTTGGTGATTAATTGATTAACTTGGCCAAAAAAAAGGTTAAACAAATTACCAAAACTTCCTTGGAATGTTTAAAACTCTAAAAATATTAATTCAACTGAAAATAAAAATAACAGTCATAAAAGAAAAGCAGCAGATTATCTTGTTTTAATCACTGAACTCTGAAAAGATTTATTTTTGTTTACCTTTGGTTGAAAATTTACAAAAGGGTTTAAAGAAAAATTTATTTTTTCCTTAAGTCCCCGCAATTACGTAGATATTTAATTGTATAATTAAAAAAAAATAGTATGGATAAAATGTTTCCTCTCATAAATCAGCTGTAAACTGAAGCTGAAACAGAGATTTCTGAGTCTCTTCTTTAAAAATGATGACTGGATCCAGTCGTGAATGTAAATAAAGTTGTTGTAATGGGACTGAAAAAACAAAAACAGGCCACAGAAATCTTACAAATATTGCTAACATAGATAACTGCATAAATAAATGTGTAGATATCATAAAGCGGGCTAACACTCAGGTTTTTATTTTATAAGCAGCTGAGTTTACTTTATGGTTTCAATTTTTTCTCATAAATATAATAAAAAAATATATATAATTATATATATTTTTTAACAGCAGTGATTCATAAAAACGTTGAGACGTGATGGAGAAACTGGATTTAAGAGTTAAACCGAGAGACGAAAACGTTATTGAAACTTCAGTGAAACCTGTGAACCAAACATGACCAAGCTGCAGCTCAGGTTCAGCCCGTCAGGTGAATCTCGCCTGTTCAGTGTCAGGATTATTTATTTATTTATTTATTTATTTGAGTTTGTGAGCTCACATGCACGTGTGTTTTTGGTTGTTTTGCACCAAAAAAAAAAAAACTATTATTTTACTTTTTTTTTTATTTAATAAAATTGTTTTGTTTCATATTTGAACTGATTCTCAACAACTGTTTTTCCCCTGTTTGTTTTCACACTTTTATTCCAGGCTTTAAAATTTTACTTTTTTTGTATGTTTTCTGTTAACTAACATGAAGAAATTTGCTTTTTTTGCTTTTAATGAAAAAAAAAAATGTAATGTTACAAACATAACCAGATCAAATAAAATTGTTTTTTTTAATAGTGACACAAATTCATTTACACAACATTTAGATTTTTCAAATGATTAATTTCATTAGACTTTTTATGACTGCCAATAATTGAGTTTATCAATTTTGTATTCTTTGTTTAGTGTATGTTACATATGTTTAGCTAATATACAAAATGTTTGTTTTATTTACTATTTTCCTTTTTGTTTTTAATTTATTTTATTTATCAAGTAGCATGATTAAATAAGATTTTTTGCTTTGTTTCTTGCTTTATGGTTAACCGAAATAAAAAATAAAGACAAAAAATGAATTTAAAAAAATATTATTCTTTTATTTTTGTCCTGTTATAGCCATCTTCTTCATATTATTATTATTATTATTATTATTGTTGTTATTATTATTATTATTATTAGACACCTGACCCATTTATATGGCTTCACTGAATCAATTAGTTAAATAAATGTCCGTGTTTAGGATAGAAAAACATTTCGTTACTTGAGCTGATCAGATTTTTTTATTGATATTTTAAAAATTTTCTGCGGCCTCATTTTAGCTGCTGCGCTTTTTCCGATCACCAATCAAAGAGCAGCTCCCAATAATCAATTTCTTAAAAAAAAAAAAAAAAAAGTTCTCTGAAAAACGAAATGACTTTTTAAACGAGACTGAATATTTAGTCCACAGAGGAAAATTGTGGGGTTTTTAATATTTTTGTTGTTGTTTTGATTTGTTTTTAGAAAAGTTGAAAGTTTGGATCCATAATCACCTTCATCAATAACACATAAACCACCTGAGCATAAAACGGTGACATGTTGCTCCTTTAATCGGCGCGCGTTGATCTCACCTAAGCTTTAAAATTAAAAACTTTTTGTCTGCGGAAAAAATGAAAAAAAAAAAGAGAAAACTTTGGAGTTTCAGTTTGGAGGAGCAAAAAATTCAACATCGTTAAAAAACAGAAAAACCGACAGAAAGACGAGATTAGCGCAGATTATTAAATAATAACATTATTGATATTACAGGTGGGAGTTTCATACTTACACAGGAGCAAATTCTGATTTATAGTGACTGTGTGTGTGTGTGTGTGTGTGTGTGTGTGTGTGTGTGTGTGTGTGTGTGTGTGTGTGTGTGTGTGAGGGGAAACAGTGAAAGTTCATCGATGCTTTTTTGGTTTTTAGAGTCTGGAAAACATCCAAATGACATCAGATTATTGTGTGTGTGATTCTGAACTCTGACAGTGACTCAGTCTGTTACTACAAAATCCTGTTAGCTCTGAATCTGCAGAGTGCAGAGTATTTCTTTCTCAACCCAAACTGAAATTAAACCAATCAAAACTACCGTTTAATAATAATAATAATAATACCAGAGAACAATTAAATGTCAAACTAAGAGGAAGACTCAGAGTTTGGTGCGCTCTCTGCTCACTGAACCCGTTTATTATAAGACAGCGCACGCGCTCACGTTAGAGAAAAGACCCACGGAGTGTGGAGAGACCAAGTGTGACCCCAAAAGAGCCTGGACGCGACAGAAACCACGGGAGTAAGTGCGAGGGTCCCGCCACCCTTCCTCCTCCCGGCTCACCTTGGAAGCGGTGTCCCAGGTACCGGCTCCGCAGTACCCACGGGTAGAAGCTGAGCGCGTCCCGGTGCTGCGGGCTGAAGAAGCTCTGCGGGGGGATCTGCAGCGGGTGCAGCGGCAGCCCGCCGGGGCCCTGTGCGTGTGTGCCGGGCTCCTGCAGCACCATGTCCGGGAACAAAGTCCTCCCGTTGCTCCCCTGGAAGCAGGAGCCGAACACTCCGGCGGCAGCGGCCGGGTGCAGGGAGTCCGGGAAGCGCAGCGCCGTGGGCCGGATGGGCTCCTCCCCGGAGCCGCCGCCGTGGCTGCTTCCGTCCTTCCCGACCAGAGACTCGATAGTGAAGCACTTCTTGTTTCCGCCGTGCTGGAACATCGTGAGCACCGCTGCAGACCGAGCGCTCAACTCTTCAACGACCCGCCGTCCAGTCAGTCCAGGTCCGCGGACTCGGGGAGCTCACACTCCCACTCCCCCCATGGTGACTCTCCGCTGTGCGTAAAAGCGCAAATCCGGACACTCCGCACCGGGAAGGGGCCGAAGTTTCCTCTCACCTGTGCCCGGGGTGGGCTCCGCTGTCGAGGTGAAAATGCTCAGAGGCTCCGGGTGATCCTCGGCCGCGTGTCCTCCTGCCTCGTGCCGCCGCGCGCTGATGTGTGAGTCGAGCCGGGAGTGTCAGTCAGTCAGGAGCCTCGGCACTGATACCTGCCCTCTCTGCCAGAGGTGTGCGCCGAGCATGCGCACAGGCAGCCGCCCCGACAGCCATTTTGTTGATGGAGAGGATGACGGTGAGGAGGAGGAGGAATGTTAAAGGTGATGATGATAATGACTGACAGTGATGAAGAGGATGATTAAGAGGAGGAGGATGATGAGAGTGATGAGGTCATAGCAGAGATGATTAATATGAGCTGTCTAATTAAAAATCATCATCTGGTTATCTTCTAATGTTCGTTTAGTGAGAGGGAAATGTGCTTAAAGAAATTTATTTATCGTGTAAATGTGACAAACAGTTGACCCCGGTGTGTGTGGGCGGATTAAGAGACAGTTTGCGCATCTTAGTAATTATTTTTAATTTTTGAAGCAAACAAAAAGAAAAAACAATTAAATAAGACAGAAAATGAGGCTAAAGAGGCCCGTGGAGCCGTTTTGTGCATCTTTCTAATTATTTTTGTCTCTTTCTGTTTATATAGTGACATAAACAAGGACACAAAACTAATTAAATGAAGGAATGAGACAATATTTAAACTCTGAAGACTATTCGTGGCTACTTTTAGCTGTTTCGTGCCTCTGTTTTTATTTTTTTGATGAGAAGGAAGAGAAAAATTAAAAATTAGTCTAAAACTGTTTCTATTGAGGGGCTTCGGGGTGGCGGCCACCTGCTGATCTACCTGAATGTGTATGATGTGAAGTCATAGTAACAACTGTGAGTTTATTACAACTTCCTGTCAACATGGCGCATCTATATGCTGCTGCATAAACGCCCCTGATTTGTTCTCAGATTGTATAAAAAACTAGCTTGTGTGTATTTTTGTCAGTGATTTGTTGTCATATGTTTAGGTTTAGTTTCCTGAAATCCATAAAAAGAATTGAAAAATTCCCCCAAAGTGCCTTTTTTTCTGGCGTAAGAACACATTTGACGCTAATTTCACGGTATTCTCTGTGACCACGAACAAAGAGCTTCAGGTCCAAACTGTGAAGCGTGACTGTGGACCTCACTGCTTTGTGCGTCACTCACACACTGAAGTGTGTTCGCACACACTCGGGCTCTGAACTTCAGTCATTACATTTTACTGTGAGGTGAGTCTCCAGGAAGTGAATAAAAGCCAGTGTGATGTCCTCTGAAGTGATGAAAACACAGCTCTCCGTGTGTCTCTGAATGACACTTTAATTGACTCAGAACAAGACAATTGACCCTGGAGGTCAAAGGTCAGAGGAAAACTCCCTCTTTTATGTGTTTTGTCCTGCAGCTGAAGGCAGCGAGACGTCCTCTGCTCTCGTGTTGTGACCGAGGCGATAAACACGTCCATCAAAATCAAACTTCAGTGAAATCGAGGGATCTCTACGGTATCATCGCCTTAATGCAGTGCATGATGGGAAGTGTAGGCTCATCAGCTGATTGGACATTTAGTCAGCTGAAGTTTTATTTTATGTAAATTAAACTATTTAAAAAGAAAAATCACATGAAGTAAAAAATAAAAGAATAAAAATCAGAAAAAGTCAACAGCTCAAACAACTTTTTTTCTTTTTTTCCTCTTATCACTCTTATGTTTATGTAACTCCTTAACTGAGCTGCTGTTTTGAGCGCATTTCCACCAGATTGCATAAACTTAATGGTTCGTTTTTTCTCATGTAAACACTACATAACCACAGTTAAATGACTACACAGAGATCTGCTTTTTCCATCGTTAGTAACACCTGGAGATGCATTTTTATAAAGTAAATAAATGAAATGTTTGTTTTTCTAATGATTCATAGCAATATAGTGCTGATATAGTGCTGAGATTAATTTTGTAGAGAGCAAAAAAAAAACCTGGAAAATCACGTCAAGTGAAGACGACACCTGAGCCATTGACTGTATGTGTAATGTAAATTACTCCAACATGAAAACATAAGACAAATAATAAACAGTTTTGGGATAAAAAAAAATTATTAAACAAGTCATTGATATACAGGCTAGATCAGTGATTCTGCCTTAACACTTTGCATGTGACTGGGTAGCATTAGCTATTTATAGCTAACAGCCCGTGTTTGTGTTTTTTAAATAAATATTTTAAGGAAATCCGTCACTTCTGTTGTATTTTCATTCGAATCTTAAATTGTTAGAAAATGTAAGATTCAGAATTTCAGTTTTTTTAGGTAGGCTGCAACTAGATCACTACAACAACTGATTTGCGTGTTCTGGCTTCTCATGGCGTTACGATTACTGTAGCAGCTACGTGCTTATACTTTTCTGTATGAATCCCTCGTAGCCACAGAAACGTCTGAATACCCTACGTTGTAACCTGACGTGCACCAATACAGGCCACACAAGTATAAGCGCTGCTAATGACATTGGCCTTTTGCATGATTTACATTGTAGATTCAACACAGAAGCATAATTAAGGCTTAGTCAGGCAGGACTGACTAAGTTAACTATTCTACCAAAGTTGCAGTTAGTTGGCTAAATGCTCCCACGTTGATTGTTACAGTACAAAGTAAATATTATTTATCTTTGCTTCAAACCAGATTTACTGATAGCTAAAATAAGACTGTTATGTATAAGTTGAGTGTCATGGATTACATTAGATTGTAAGGTATTCAGGCAAGCTAGAAGACTAGCTTTTCCATTCAGATATTATTTTAATAGTGATGACAGCCAGCTAGCTGCTGTTTATAATGTTAGCTTAGAAAGTAATGTGAAAGTGACGTGCTAGCTTATCAGATTAGCCTTGGGGGTTTAGATAAATTAGCCATCGTCATCAGCTTAAACCTGTATTTTGCTTTGTAGGTAAGTTACAGTTTGTCCATATTAGCAGGCAAGTTAATATTGATTATAATTGGTTTTGGTTTTTTATTATCTTTTTGAGCTGCATCCGGTTTGACTGAATGTCAGAAAAAATATTGTCAGGTTTCATAAAATGTGCCTTGCTTGCTCATGATATCATAAGTAGAATAAAATCTGAAGCCACATCAGGGTTACTTTCTGTTGTCATGTGTAGTTTGTGTTGTAATCTGTGTCGAGCCAGTCATTTGGGGATGTTAGAGATGAGTGGACTGTATTTCTAAGCTAATAGTAGCTAGCCAGTTAGCGTTAGCTGGTGTTACCTTCTCACAGAAATCGGTCCATTATTTTGTAATATATTCAGATAATGACAATAATACATTTTTAATACGTTAAAAATGTATTATAAAATGAGCCTATACTAGGCAGGTGCATATAAACCAACAAATCTCATCAGTGCTGTTACTGGGGACAAAATCCTTTGGTTAACATTCTTGATCCACTTCTGGCAAACATCCTAATACTCTGTATGCTCAGGCCACCTTTGTGAAGTGGTCTCATACAGGCTTTTCTATTTCACATTCAGTTTTATTCCAGAGTTTAACTTTGCCAATATTGAACACCACAGGTTCTCCCTGATCCTGCTCATTACCATCAAAAGCAAATTAAAAGTACAGAAATGTTCACGCTTTGTGAAAACTTGCACTTAAACATGTCGGGGGAGTCCATTACAGTGATGCCTACATGTTACCTTCTGCTACGTCACTGGGTTAATCAGTTTTAAGGGTAAAGCTTGATTTTTTAAATTCTGTGAGAACAAATAATTTTTCTGTGGTTAATGGAAATATTAAAATATTCTAAGCTACCGTTAGTATATGAAGTATATCAGTTGTAATGAATCATTAGAGGGTTTCAAAGGTTTTTGATGATCATAATGAAGTTTTAACAGCTGAAAACATGAAATTTATGGCAAACATATTGTTGCAGTTTAAAGGAGGAGGACTGATCTTGCATTTACAAAAAATAGAAGAAGAAAGGGGCACCTCTGTGTGTTTTCGTGCCTCGTGTCCTCAGCCTCGGACACCACTTGCACGCCAGGTTCGACCCATGGGGCCCAGACTCGGCCTTTCCTGTGCAGCTTTGGGACCTGGAGGACAAATGCCAGCCCATTCAGGAGGCTCTAATTGTGGCCCGGGAAGCTCCACAAAGCCCCCCTGCCTCCACCTTCAATGGGCTGCCCTGCAGAGGCCCGTGTGAACCGCAGAGCCCCTTTTTCCTCCCCATCCTGCCTCAGTATGGCAGCCTCCGCCTCCCCGTGCTCCCCCCACCCGCTCCACATGTTAATTAATAGGCCTTACTGGCAGATTTGGATCCCGCTTGGCTTTGATTGAAGGCGGCCATTAGCATCTATTAATTTTGCCTCTGGCGTTTTATCGCCGGCTCTGAAAGAGGGAATTAAGTGGTGTGAGTCATTGTGAGGCTGAGTTAAAGTGTGATTATTGTCCCTGCAGCCTGGAGCCAGCTAACTGCTGCTAAGCCCTCTTGAAAGTGAAGGGGCGACTCCTCTCATTAGACCCCAACAAGGGAAAGATATTAACAGGAAATAACTGCAAATTTCTTTTTCTCCACTTTTAATCGCTCCTGTTCATGACCCGCATGAAAAGGACACTTAAAAAATGTAAAAGAGGGAAAGTGGAGCGCAAGCGACGTGGCCAAACAGCGACAGCGATGATACAGTTGTCCTGCTGATGCCTGTCACTTTCATCAGGTTTAATTGGGCAAGGAGGAGCAGCTGCAGGACGGTCGAACATGGCTGAGGTGGTTCTTAAGAACGCCACAGAGCACGAAGTAGTCTGAAAAAGAAAACTGCAAAAAAAGTGGCTGACAAACTTCAGACGACATATAATGCGTCTGATGATACATGGAAACACTGGTGTGCAGCAGCTTTTATAGGACCTGATTAAAACGTACCATTCTATGATTTTGTTCTTCATGCCTTTTGTTACATGCTGACAGGCTTGTCCGCTCGATGGACTCCTAAAGAACTGTAAAACATCTTTATTTCTATACATGATGAGTGGTGGACGAATTTTTAAGAACCTTTCCTTTCGCAAAACACTATAAAGACGCTTCAACTACACATTCAAATTGATTTATTGGCAGGTTATATATAAAGTTTGATTGGGAACATTTTTCTGCAGAATACTTTTATTTTTCAGTGTTATGTATGGATCAGTATTACTGCTGCAGATGTTCAAGGTTTAGCTCAGTAGATATTTTTGCTGTATTATTGTTCGGTCTTTAACTTGTGATCATCTTGATGCAACTGTTGTTCTATAAAACTGGAAATATTTTATAAAAGATGTTTGTAGTGACTGTCCTTTTAATGAACAGGTTTAATGAATGCAGAAACAGACATACAGCTTGATTTAAAAAGTACATTAAAATATATCAATTAAAAAATTACAGCGGAATTGAACATTTTGGGTGTGTACAGGAAGTTTAAAATCTTTACTAAAAATGGTGTGCCAGCAGAACAGCTGGTTAAACTTTCTGCAGTCATTTGACCAAGAGATTTCTCATAGTTACTAATCTGAAAGTGCTGGGTGAGCCTGCACCTCCTTTCCATTATCAAGACTGTCTTTGCTAACGTGCGAAAGGAGTTCCTATTAGTCCCATTAGTTTCCCATCAAAAAGGCAAAGAAGCAGAAAAGCTACTGGTCTCTCACCTTCACAAGCCCCAACTATTGTTAATGTGGAGAATGAAACTGAGAAGTGCTGCAGGAGCTTGAAGTTAAACAGAGTTAAGCCTGCTTCAACAAACAGCAGTCAACTGTAGCCACATGACGGCAGTAATTAAAAGATGCATGCAAACAGGCAAGAAATTTTTAATAAGAGAATGCTGTTAGAGATGGAAAGAGTGAAGCCATTTCACGTTGGTTTTGAGTGATAATTATTTTCAGCTTTCACTGGGCAAGCAGTGCTCGACTTGCTTGCCCTGACAGAACACCACTGACAGTCTGGGGCCAGGACTGATTAAAACTTTAAGGAAGAGATTTTTTAAAACTCTTAGAGGACCAAATATCTCATTTAATGAAACTTATTTGAACATATCATGGGACAGTTTTTAAAATTTCAAAGAACTGACTGGTAAAAAAGTTGGTGGCAGAATTTTTATTTAAAACCTAATTAGTCCTCTAATTAGGTTTTAAATAAAATGAGGACAGATTGACACACTGGTGAATATTTTCTGACCAGATTAATATTATTTACCTGGATTTTGACAAAGGCTTTTCCCACAGGACAGACTGGACATTTAGCTACTATTCATATTGATACAATTAAGATTTGTAAGTAATTAAAACTGCCAAAAACAGAGGCGATGGATGAACTGTGGCTGTTGGGGATCTGAGTATAGTCGCTTTGTTCCCATGTGAGAGCTGTTAAAATCTGTCTCTCATAGTCTGATGTAGTTTTTTTCAGCTCTTAAGTCAGATGAAGGTGTTAAATGTGTATTTTCGTTGTTATATTTATTATTACAACCTGTGTTTTTACTGTCTGAGCTGACTAACACTTCTTCTTTCTTTTCCCTTTTCTATAAAACTCCTCTTCACACACTTTGCCCTGGGCTCCAGGTGTTCCCAGGTGGCGGTGAGGTGTCATGGGAAACCTGTGACATGGCAGCAGAGTCTGTGACCCGTAGCTGACACACACACAGGCACAGGTGTGTTTTCATCTTTGCAGAGGATTTTACATGGACTCATTTACTGTAGTTGCACCTAAACAACCTTAAACCAAGCCTTCAGAATCAAATCTACCTCATGGGGACCTGCTGTTGCTCCCCAAAAACAGGGTCCCCATAATGTCAGCAAAAGAAGCGCACACACTGTATGGTTGGAGGGGTGGGGGTGCTTTTGGGGGTGTCGACCTGCAGGTTTCAGGTTTTGTCTCAGCTCATCAAACAGCCACTGACACGCTGATCCCTTCACATCCGTTCAGCACTTCACGCTCTCTGCAGGTCAAAGGTCTCCATCTTCCTGGGCCTCAACATAGAGAGACAGACAGCAGGCCAGTCCCCAACCAATCACAGCGCATTGTCTTTCATGACCTGCGTGATGTCATCAGGAAGACAAGGACTTTCTAAACAAACAAACATAAATTCGTGTATGAAGCGACGTCTGTGGCTCACCTGACTGCTGCCCCCTAGAGGCAGATTCAAGTATGAGTGGTCAGCTGGAGTTCATTTTTTCCGTCAGTGTTAGCAGTTTTGGTGGCTTTTAATTTCTCCCTTCATCGAGGGGGTTTTATGGTTTGTTCAGACTGTTTTCTAGTTGTTGCTTTTTTAAATCAGTATTACCAGTTTTGTTAAGGTTTAATAAAAATATTTATATGAGCAGTATTCTTGGCCCAACTTACAACTTTTGGAGTTGACCCTGATCTCATATTCTCATAAATATGTGTGAGATGTGTTCTTGATGTTTTCATAAATATATCACAAACTAATCTGGATCCATACCTGTGGTCGGTGGAATTTCAGCCACGCAAGTTGCTCTTTTTAAGTTCGTTCGATTTCTGATTGACTCGGCACCATGTTGTGGATTTCTCACATGTGAGGACGCCTTTTTGTGAGGACTGTTGATCTCTCACCATCCCTCAGGTTGCTGTCCACCAGTGCAGGCTCAGGGTTAGGCTGTAACTAGATCATTATTGGCATTTTATGACAGAATGCATGTGAGAGACTTGATTTGAAAGGAGACTTCTAGTTTGAGAATCTTTTAGCTTGTGGCTGAAACCAAATGCTAACCCTGGTGGACACTGCCTGAGGTGTGCTGGTTGACTTGTATTGTAGCAGTTTATTGACCTGCTGTCTAAGATGATGCACGGTTCCTGGATTTAGGATTTCTTACAGCCCCGATCACTGAAAGGCTGATCAAAGCCATCCCGAGCTTAGCTAAAAGACTTAGAGGACATGAAAACATTTCCTCTCGTCTTCTCGTAAAGATGGCAGCTCTTATCTCTGTATTTTCTCAACTTATAAACTAAAACACATCTAAACCTGACTGTGAGAGACAATGACCTGGGTTGGTCCGGAAACACTGGTTAGTGACATCCCCAGTTAATGCTCACAAATGGAAAACCAGGCTAGAGGTTAAAAAAACAAAAAAAAACAAAAACAAAACCTTTGATGACCCTGAAGTACCTGTAGCCATAATAAGAGCTGGTATAAAAGGAGATAATGCCATTCAACAGTCCATAGTTATGTGCAATCAAACGAAATGATCAACCAACAAGTGAAGCTGATCATCATGTAAATTACTAAAGCTTCAGTAACAGTTTCTTAAACCCAAAACTTTATTCAAATCTGCTTGTTATAAAGTTTTTTCCTGTATGAAGCACTTTCTGTAATGTGGCTTCACAAATAAAGAGAATGTGTTTCATTAAAATAAACTGAAGGATGTAGAGATTATTTATCAGAGTTCTCCAACATTTATAAAACAACATGTTAAGAACACATAGGTTTTTGAATTCTCCTTCACATCTTTCCTTAATCTAATTTATCATCAAGGAAGTGATTAGAAAAAGATGTTGGAGGAAATTTTAGGTTTTGGTTTAAAGCAACAAAGAAAAGGGAAATGAAAACACTATGAAGAAACAAGATTTATTTGCAAAAATAAACAAAAGATATACCCTATATTTGTATATAACATTGCTACAGATGTGATATCCAGAGACCAGTTAATAATTAAAAAAAAACAAAAAAAACAACAACAACACTGCAGGAACTATTTTTTTAACCCATAGCCAAGGTGCCTCCAAGTACAACTCCAGTGTACAGCTAAATACAGCTATTTGTGAATTATATTTCCTGGAATATTCTTATGACTTAAATATTTAAACGTCCTGAAAGCAGCCAAGGATCTCTCAGTTCAGAATAAGACTGTTTAGTATATGGTCATCTGCTGGGCATTAATTTAATGTTAGCATTAGCTCCCAGTGACATCAGCTAGTGATGTAATGTCTTTGGGAAAGCCTGTGGTGGTGATCACATTCACAGGTTGTATTCCAGTGGCTGGTTTCTGCTGCCCCCTCATGGTCACAGATCAGCATTACACAACTCAATCTTTATCATTTAGTAACAATTTTCTGCTCGTTCTCCTTGTTCTTAGTGTCTTTTTTTGTTATTTTTATTGTGGACTTAAGAATTTTAGTTCAAATTCCTCACTAAATTATATATAAAATTCCTGTTACCCACTGAAAGTCCCCCCCTCCCCCCGCCCATTTTCTTCTTAATATTTAAGATTAGGAATTTATACTTTATCTTTAAGTTTATTAGGGAGTTTAACATTACATACAAACTGTTTTTTTTAAGTATTTTCGTTCTCTGTACGATATTACATCTTGATCAAATCCAAATGTAAGTAAAAATGTAATCTCAGATGAAATTATTAACAGCAGTCAAACTCAGTTACAGATTTTTATTTCAACAAGTCAAAAACAAAACAAAGAAAACATTTGAGTGTATTTACATCACGCTGTGAAAGCAAACCGCTTGACTTCCATTTGACTGCAAAAAGACATACTACTTTTTTTCTTTACATGTAGGAAAGAGAAGAAGAAAAAAATCTAAACTGTACAATATGTAAATCTCTATAAATGCCTGGTAAAAATAGCGGTCAAAGTGCTGGTGCAAAATACAGAGCTGTAACAACACTGACATTGTTTTTTGGCAATACAAACTTACATCATGCAAAAAAAAACAAAAAAAAAAAAAAACAGACAAGATAACAATATTTTTCAAATCTTCCAAAGGAAAAAAAAAATCCATCAACTGACTCAAAGACTGTATACAGTGATTAGATTTCTGTGACTGTTCTTAAGTATTTACTTGTGAAAATTAAACTGTTCAAGCTTTAAATGTGCCTGTTACTGAAATAGACATTTTAAGAATCCTGCAAAATGGCGGATGCCAGCATGTTAGCATTTCGTTGTCTGCTAAATGACTAACAGCTTCACAAAGTTGCATGGAAAAGGACACTTCAGATTTATGTGATTTAGATAACTATTTTAACTGGTCGCAGAATTTAGCTCAATGTTTACATCACATCACTGAATAACTTAAAACAATAAACACCCAAACAGCCAGTCTGCTAATATTTGTGAGCTACTGTGGCTAGCTGGCATATTACCAGTTAGATAACACAGCTAAAAGGATAGATTAACTGACTAACAAAGAGATGTAGAAAGGAAAAGTACTGATGTTCTGTGGTTAAACTGCTTTAACTTCTAGTTAGCAGCTAAGCTAGCTAGCTAGCTAACAAATACACATGATAAAATGGTTATATAAAAGCAGTAAATATATCAAGAACATGATAAGCATGCTCACTCTAATATATTATGAACACAACCAGAACAAGCTGGCTAAGCCTACACAGCTAATTACTGGAGCCAGCCAACATGTTAGCAGTTAGCCTACCTGCCACAATAGCTCACGGACTAATAGAGCAGAGTCTGGTGCGACCTTGCGCCAGACATTTTCTAACTGTTAGCATCCCTGTTAATGTAGTTTTGAACCAACAGTTGGTTGAAAAAAAAAAACCCTCACCCTTTAAACCATTCTGCTTGCTAAGGTTAAGATATGAATGTGTATTTTATTAAGTATTGTGTGCTAGCACTCTGACATGTACCTTTTTTTCTGGGGATGTTAATATACTAACGGGTAAACACACGACTAACATGCTAATAATTTACTGCTAGCACATCATCCCTAATTGACAATAACAACCAGCACTGATAGCTCTTACAGAGGTGTTCACTGAAGCTCTGGTGCTAGGTTTTAACATTCAGCTAACATATCTTAATATTATTGCAACGCTTTCCAACCAAAAGACAATAGCGTGAGATATTATGTTAGCGTGCCATATATAGCGTGTAATTTTTTTTTAACGAATAAAACTATGGCTGAGAAAAACTGTTGATCTGAAAGCCCATTTAATGCTTTAATAACCTTTAATGCAGTTTGTTTTTTGACTCCTAAATACTCAATTACTGATGCTGTACAATGAAAATTGTGATCTCAATTGAACATCAAAAAAAAATAGAAGTGCTTGGAAAGAACTGAGAGAACCAACTACAGTAAAAAAAAAAATATATATATATATATATATCTGAACCTTCCAGCAGAAGTTTGTAATGAGAGAAAAACCTGAAAGACTTCCCTACAAAGCACTAAGCACTGTTCCAACACAGGGTAGGTGTGAACTGGTGTCAATATTTACCTTTCTATTTCCATTGCTCCACCCTACATCGATAACTGTACTAGTCCTTTCAGGGTTTAAACTTCTGCTCACTTTTATGTTTACTACTGGTGTTGTAAAATACCACCTCGTGAAAAATAACCCACAGCCGAAAGTTACCAGTAGAAACTGGGGTGATTTACGTGAAAAGAAAAAAATAATTCCAGACAGAGCCAGCAGGTCTGTTGTTTGTAGAGATAGCCCTGTTTTTTGTTTTGTTTTTTTAAATTTTGTGGACTATTAGTGAAAGGAGCAAGTTGGAAATAAAAAGGATAAAAGAAGTGGAAAAACAGTCCCTGCAGTTAGAAAAGGCACAAAGGTAAACGCTAAAACACTAATAAACTGGAAAGCCATCAAGTACTAGTCATATTTTTTCTTGAGGATCCTCAGGACGCTCATCAAATGCATTAACCATCCAAGTAAAACAGGCCTTTGTTACAACCCTTGAAACCTCAGAGGTCTCAGATTTTCTGGTACCATCAACAAACCTGGTTCCCAGCAGAGTCCTTGGAGAAAGTTTAATACGTTTGAACCTTCAGCTACTTCACGTGCATCAAATACTGTTCAACTCAGCAAGGCTCCAACTTCAGCAAAGACGCTCATGAGATCTTTGATCAGCACTTCGGTGTCCTGATGGGAGGCACTTTGGCATTGGCATTTGGAATTTCCAGAACCATAATACCTACGGATACAGTGACTGGAGTAACAGTTAGTCAGCAAAAGAAATCAAATTAGTCAAGTTTTATGGCTTTTGTCACACGAAAATTGCCTGTTATTGGATGTAATTTATGAAATAAATTCTAGACTGATGATGGGCTGAAGGTTTAATTCAAAAAGGAAAGTCATGAATAGCTGAAGGCCTAGACCTGAAAAGGCACACCTGATGAAGCATCGCAGCATATGATGCAGGTTTTATGGCGCCACCAGGAGTTCTTGGACTTGAACTCAAGATTGAGTCAAGTAGCGGAGTGAAGTTAACTGCTAACGTGATGTTACGGACAGAACGAGCATTTCTGTGCTGCCACGCTCATCAGTCCGTTTTTGCTCTGCAATAAAATAAAACTCTTCCTAGTATCTCAGTTTCATGCTTTCTGTAGCATTTAAACCACCATCAAACCGATGATCGTCATTAGAAAATGCCAGAAAAACAAAAATAAACATGTCTCTCTGGCTCCAAACAGTTCGTGCATACAGCGGTAAACGCTCAAAGCTTGCTGTGATCTCAGAGGATCCAGAGTTGTTCAGTAAACCTCATCGACTGCAGAAGATCCGCTGGCTGCAGTGAAACCGATGTTCTCGTTGATCAGCATTAATGTAGGCAGAGTCAGAGCTCCAGAGACTCTAACGTGAACTCGGAGGGTTGGCCGCTCTTGCTGTTTGACTCTTTTGCTCAGTTAATGAAACCAGACGGGCTGCGTGCTAGTCGGAAAAAGATCCAGGGTCAGACTCGCAGTCGGTCATCTTGGCGTGATCTCCGGCATCACGGTGGGCAGGTGGATGGGCGGGCACGAGTCCCTGTGTCTCAGCTTGAACATCAGCTGCTCTTTTTCCTGAGAAAGCTTCTGGTTGGATGCTACCTGCCTCTCCAGCGCCACCTTCAGGTCTTGCTGCTCCTTCGATAGCTGCCTGAGAACAGGAAGAAAGGGAAAATTATTTGAGAAAGGACAAGGTGGTTGGGGACCTCTGTTACGTCTTTATGTTTCCTAGAAAACGGAGCAACAGACTGCACTGATCCAAGGATACTGATTTGTTTCGGCTGCTCTGCCTCACAGATTTTAAACTGGTGCTCAAAGTTGTTTTTAGAACAAATTTTCTTTAGCTTGTGACACTTGGAGTGGATGTAAACACATTTCGTAGCTCTGAAAGCTGAAACCTGCAATACTTCAGCAAAAAATAAAGTTAATGTAAACAGAGATCAGCTGATTCTGAGAGGGTCAGGTGGGAACTTTGCTCAGGTTTGTCTGGTTTTATAAGAAATTACTCTTCTCTAATCTTAATGAGGTTTTTCTGAGGGTTGAATCTGAAGTTAGATCAGTTACTATCACTAAATCAAAATGTGTTGCTCCTTTAGCTTCAAACATGCACCTCCTTATATTAAACTGTTCTAACACCAGCCCATTTTGACTGAAGCGCTCCTGCAGGAAGATGTTCTGTCCAGCAGGTGGCAGCACACTCATGCCTCTGCTTTCTTCACTCTATTAAATATTCAGGCACGTACTGAATGAGAGTCTGGCAGTTGTCTATCCGGACCCTCAGGTCCTCGTTCTGCTGCATGGTGTGGACGATCTGGTCCTCCAAAGCCAAATTCTTCTCCACCTGAAAATCATGAGACGAGCATGAAGACGAAGAGCGTCGTGGAAAGAATGAGCCCCACAAACACAAGGAAACGTAAAGTTTGAGGTCAAAGTTCAGGTTGTCTGCAGTGTTCAGCACATGAAGTCAAACTTTTAAAGTCTTGTAACATCACAGTTACTACAAAGAGATGTCTTTGTACTAACAAAGTTTTTTTGCATTTTCTCTGCAAACTCTGGACTCAGGATTTTAAAAAGCTCATTTAACGATTATCTTACTGAGGAGGTGCATTAATGAATTATTCAGAGTTGTTTTTAAACAGCATGGGTCTAGAACTCAAAGATTTAAGGCAGCGGTCCCCAACCTTTTTTGCGCCACGGACCGGTTTATGCCCGACAATATTTTCATGGACCAGCCTTTAAGGTGTTGCGGATAAATACAACAAAATAAAACTAGTACCGGTACCGAAAAAAAGAAAATTTATTCATAACACACGTGAAAAGACCAAGGAAAACTGAGTAAACGATAACAAAATAACGCTGAAAACCGATAAAAACCCTGAAAACTATGCATTTCACACCTGAGCCTCAACTCTCGCGGCCCGGTACCAAACGACTCACGGACCGGTACCGGTCCGAGGCCCGGGGGTTGGGGACCGCTGATTTAAGGTAAATGGTTTTCTCTGATATCCACAGGCCTTTCTAAAGCCTGCAGCTTGCAGCTGCTATTATATATTTTGTATAAAACCTTCTGAACAGATACAAAAACTATAGCTGGCAATAAAAAAGGAGAGCAGCTCCTGCACATCTGAGAAAACTCAGATCATTTCACATGAAACACAGCTCGCTCTAACACTCAGCATGTATCTGGTGTCTGTAGCTTCATCACGTCCACATCAGCTTCGGCGTCATCGTACGGACAGGTGACGTAAAAGCTTCACACCTGCAGAAACTCTTTAAACATCATCACGTACCAGCGTGTCCATCTGCTGCAGCTTCCTGTTCTGCTCCTGCACACGCTCACTCTTCATCTCAATCACAAACACCAGGGACTCCTGCTCAGACTCCCAGAATGCACCTGGGCTCCCGTGAGCCTAAACAGGATATTAAAGAGTTTTAATATTGTAGTTACAGGTGGTTTAAATTGATTTAACTTCAAACACAAGTTTAACTTTAATTTTATGTAAACACACACACACACACACCTGTATATTCCTCTGCAGGTCCTTCTTAAACGTCGATTCTTCGACTCGTCTCTTCAGCTCGTTGTAAACCTGCAGCTCTGCCTTCAGCTCCTCCACTTTAGCCTGCAAAAACAAAACAAAAACACTTAATTCAGCTTCTTCCTGGTTACTGAATACATGAAACATCAACACGCTAACATCCAGAACAGCGCCCCCTACTGGAGTTCTCCCAAGGTTTCTGCAGGTATGTTTAACACTGCTGCTTACAGAAACTAATTCAATACCTTCAATGCCAGAAGGGGCAAAATGTACCCAAATATGTCCATGCAAAACCTTTGAAGCCTCAAATTCACAGAATTTAAAAGGATCACCAGAATTATTAAACAGATTATTACTGTTGTAATTTACTGCTGTTTCTCTTTTTTCCCCCTAGAACAAACTGGATTCAGTGTTTTAAAAAAATAAAATAAAAACACTCATTCAGCTCATTGCCATTAGCAGGTGCCTGTGTGGTTCTCCCATACAGTTTATGCAGTTTAATAACCAAGCTAACTGACGTTATTTGATGACTTAGCACTAAAAGCTAAGCTCATACCGAGGCTTCCAAACACAGAGTCTAATATATACAGACAAACATGGAATCTTTTATATACAGGCTATGTCTTTAACTTTAAGCTCAAATTAGTGAAACTGAGGTCTGTATCATACAAACGATCTCCGCTCTCACCGTTACTTCACATATTTGTTCTTTTCATCAGCTACAAATACCTGAAATTACAATTACCGCTTTTACCAAGTGCATCAACTGTGGGAACCATATCTTTTAAAATGTAGACTGTTATAAGAGCTTCACTAACACTTAATAATTAATGGGTAAAACAAAACAAAATTACTCACACACAAACAGGAAACACAGACTTTGTGAGATAAATCAAGAATGAAATTAAATCTAGTCGTTAAATACAGAATTTCATTTACATTCTCGGCTGATTTTCAGACTGTATTAACAGACACAAAAACACTGCTCGTCGTTTCCACATTTATGGGTTTACCTTGAGAACGTTTTCAGCCTCCTGAAACTTTTCTGTCAGTTGATTTTTCTCGTGCTCGTTTCTCCTCTGCAGCTCTGCAGGAAACAACACAAACTCTGTTTATAGTCCCAGCATCACATGACCTCAAACAAGTACATGTAGACCATAGCTAAGAAGTTTGGCGAAATGTTTTTAACATCTAACATGACTCATACAGGATTACTTTTTAAAAGTGGCTTCACTTGTGTTTGTCGGGTTCTTTTATCTATAACAGATATTCTAATTAGACAAGAAAAAAGAGACAAAAAACAACCACAAAGACATATAAAATGACCAAAAGGAGACTAAAAATGACTTCAGGGTGACAAAAGAAATGAGAATCCAGTCTGCTTCTTAGTCATTTCCCGCTTCTTTGATCCTGGGGGTCTCTCTGCAGGAGGGGAAGTCTGTGGTCCTATAATCACAACTCGTTAAACAAATACAGCAGATATAAGTGTCGACTCTCCAGCCGTCTGCTGTGCGTTACCTTCCACGTGCCTCTCGTGCTCCTCAGTAGCAGATTTACTCTTCTGTTCATGCAGGATGTTCAAATCGGCCGTCGTCTCCGTTTTCACCTGGAAGTTAGGACAGATTCAGTTTAATAGAGAGGAAAATAATGAGACAGTTGGATGGCAGGTGTCAATAAAACAGGACACATGAAGTCCCAAAAACCTGTTGTGTTTTACAAAGAAACTTGACTGGTTTCTGTGCTCTTTTAATCACTGACATCTTTTTAAGAAGTCCATTCACTAGTTTTCTTCTTTTTTAAAATCTTCTTTGGCAGAACACAGAAATGTCTAATATCTTATTAAAGGTGGCATCCCTCAAGGCACTATTTTTGGTCCTCATTATTTTCAGCATCACAACACTTCGAGTCTATATTTCATAAGCACCATATTCAGAATCATTCTGTATGCAGATGATAGTACATTTTAATCTACCTGCTGTACCTAAGAGTTCCTACTCACTGAAAAACCTCTTCGGCTGTTTAGAATAATTTCTGGATGGTAAAAAAAAAAAAAAAAAAAACAAAAAACAAAACAGAGAACACTGTTTATTTTCAATCAACAACGAAAATCAGTGATTCCAGATAATCAGGTCAGTAATCAGAAGAACATCTCACCTTATCGAGGATGCTCAGTACGAGGCCACACAGTTCTTCATCACCATGGTCTTTCAGTAACTCCGCCCTCTCTGGGTTCCCATTGGCCTCCCTTAAAATCCTCAGCTGCCACTCAAACCGCTCCAACTGCTTCTCCAGACAGACGTCCGGCTCACCTGACGCACGTTTACCTGCCAACCGACACAAAAACATGACCTTGAGTTACAAACATGCTTTAGAGCAGAGGTTCCCAAAGTGTGGGGCCCGCCCCCTGGGGGGGCACGCAGTCATTGCAGGGGGGCGCGGTATGAAAAGAAAAAAAAAGAAAAAAGAATGCTTGGACACTGCTAGCATAATGGACAGGGTTTTGACGGGGCTCCCACACAAACCCAAAGCAGTAGATGAAGCACACCGCCCTCTTCAGGCAAAGAGGGGAACTACAGACACACCGCCCTCTTCAGGCAGAGAGTGGAACTACAGACACACCGCCCTCTTCAGGCAAAGAGCGGAACTACAGGCATTATAGGTTGACTAATGTTTTGGCTGCCGTGACAGCATTTTCCCAGCTTTTATGATGAAGTTTATATTAAAAAAATATTTCAATAGAAAGACTGAAGAATTTTTTTTTGTTTCTACTATTTTTACCTATCAACCTCCTTACGAATAATCAGAATCTGCGTTGGAAAAGCCACACTAAGTTCATAGTTTGTATGTCCTGTTTGTTAATGTGTTACTGAAGCTGTGAAGCACTTTGCAAATTTGTTTTTATGAAAAATATTGTAACGTTTTTCAGGCCTTCTAAACTTCACTTTTCTTGACTTTAATTTCATACTTTTTAATGACCGTGGGAATCATGAAAAAAATGTTCTCTCAAGGTCTAAAGCTGAAGTTCATCCTTGCAAGAACACACGGTCATGAATCACACCTGTATGCAGGAAGTGTTTCTCACTGCAGTTCTTATTTCAACCCGTCGATTACAGCACGGACATGCAGACACACGATCTGTTCATTCAGTTTCAGTGACGTCTTCAGTTTGGATAAACCCGATCACATTTCAGCTGTCACAAACACAATGAAGGTTATCATTAACAAAACATCTGGAGTCAAAAACAAGCTGCCACATATTTTAATACCGGGAGCCAACGGGGCTTTCAGGCCTTACTTAATATCTGTATTTTTCTAATAATCCCAGTTCAAATTCAGCCTCAAACAGGTCGGAGCCTGTCCGATGTTTAGACAAAGACCAGCTTTACTTTGATTTGAGTTTATTCACAAAGTCCTGCAGCAGCATGTAAACACAGAAAAATGAGACCCGACGGAGTTCAGAGCAATAAAGTCGCATTTTTAAAGCTTTAAAATCCACGTGGAGACAATTTAACATGAGAGGAAGTGATGAGTTTTAGTTTAAATCTTCTGAGAGCTGGAACAGTGCAATTTTCAACCAAAAAAAAACATGAATGAATGAATGAATAAATGTGCAAATATGCTGTTTTTAAGGTGAACTTCCAGCTAGTGGTTCACAGGATGACGACACATCTTCCTCCATCACTGCAGTTTAAACGACCGGCTCGTAAACAGGAGGAAATGAGGGTGCAGCGAGCGTCAGCGGTGAGTCAAACCTTCAAAGCAGCTGCTTCATTCAGTCACTCTGATAAAATCAGTGTGAGGATGATCGTTCAGAGCTCGTTTGTCACTGCTGGGAAACTGGAGCTCGTAAAAATGTGAATATTGTCTGTTTTCATAGGACCGTCACATGATTTGGCTGAGTAAAGCCACACACTGGAAAGCTGAACTGAAACATGAGACATATGGCACTACGTCATGTTAAACTCTGTAGTTTTATTCCATTTCATAGTTTTAAATCTTTTCATTAATAACATAAAAATATTTAATAAACCTAAAACAAGAATAATGAATAAGTCGAGCTTTGTTATTTGACATAGATTAATTTCATTTTTTTGTTAAAAAGGTCACTTTTTTCCTGTTACTGCATTATTACATCCATTTCTATGGATTTGATTCTATTTAAGATGATTCTGCCTTTTTTGTGACATTTTATTTGGCTGACCGATGCAGGATTTTTAAGGCCAGTACCAATAATATTTAACTCATTCAAAGTCAGATATATGGGCCAATATGTAGCGTAAAACATATTGCCAACATTCGTTATGTGTAATCATTTGTAAGCCCTTAATATAAAACGACAATGCAGTTTAAAGAAATTGTGGATTACTTGTTTACTCCAACCAGCTGGTTGTTGTTTGCTCCAAACAAGAGTTGCCAGCTGGGAAGTTGCACAGCACCCTCCGGTGGGCAAACTATGCAGCATCACTTGTAACAGGTTTGAAGGGTGTTTCTACAGTCTCTACTTACCTTTTTCATTTTCATTCATCAGCCATTATTAAAACTGATACGGCAAGACTGGCAGTCAGTTAATATTGGCAAATATATTGGTCGAACTGTCTTTATTCTATTTATTTAGGGGTTTTTTCTTTACTAGCTGATTGTTTTTAATTTAATTTGATGTACTCTTTTGTCCATTTAAGTATTTTAAATTTGTGAATGACTTTTCTTCTTTTTGATTTACTTTAAATTGTTGTTTAGCACTTTGAACTCTGCATTACAAGTGCTATCAGATACATTCTCACTACTGATCTGCAATGTACTCCAGGGTGTACCCAGCTTCTTGCCCTATGACCGCTGGGATCTCCCTGAACCCTGAACTGGATAAATGGAAGAAAATAGATGACTGACAATAAGTCCGGGTTTAAAGAGAACTTTTTGAAAACTCTTACATAAAAAAAAAAAAAACATCCATAAACTTGTTTTATTGGTGACAAGCATGTTTAGATTCCCTGTTACTGAAGCGTAAAATAACGCTTACATAAAATAAACGCGAGGCTAAGACTAACAGGCTAAGTGTCCGGCTACGAGGCAGCGAAAGTAAGAAAAATGTTAATAATCTGCTCCAACTGATGGATGTGTCTGAGGTGGAGACATCTGTCCTGCATAAACAGAACTAGCCTAAACCTTCGACCCAAATAAGGAAAAAGAAACACAGTAGCATAAAATCAATGCTATGCTAAAGGCTCCGTTAGCATTCGACCTTTAAACTGTCAGGTAAAAAACCTGAACAGGTAAAACTGTAAGACGTGTTCTGTTAGAGGGAGATAAAGGTGTTCTAACAGGTGTGAACAGACACCTGTAACGTTCTGATGATGATGTCACTTCAGTTTCTGTTTATTTAGGAAAGGCCAGGAAGCATGACTTCTTTCGTCTGTCATGCAACAGATTTATCTGCGCACAGGCTCATTTTCATCTGCAGCACCTGGCAGCTTGATGGCTCATTAAAAAAAGCCTTAGAATAAACTAAGATGGCAGTTTGTTCTATATGAAATGGTCAGAGCTCTTTTCCAGCAAGTTCTGAGGTGACTCGAAGGTTTTCCCGTTCCAGGAGTGTCCTGGCTGTGGCCTGGGGACAAGCCCAAAACACCGCGCAGTACAGGTGAGCATGGGATCTACTCTGACCTCCTCCCGAATGACCAAGTTCCTCACCCTCTTTCTAAGCGAACCTTATTTATTTATTTTTTTAGAAAAAAAAGAGAGGATGAAACCAGTCATATATCAGCTGCTTATTTTCACTGGAAGTGTAAAGAAGCAGAATTACAAAAATCTGTGTCACCATCTAAATACCAGCCCATTTACGGAGAAGAACACGCTGTAATTATCACACATGCATTTATCCCACCACCAAAAACAGAAACGAGAACTTCTATAGAAACAATTCTGTGACATCACTCAGAGAGGAAGAGGTCGGTCCTTTTTCCTCAGAAAAAAAGGAGTCTTTGTACTCCTAAAATATGAAGTATGACTCTACGCAACCACAGCCGCATTACAGCAGAGTGAAAGTAAAACCTCTCATCATCAGTCAGACTGATTCTCATGACATTAGGTTCAGAAAAACAAGAGAAGCAAACAGGAAGCGAAAGAAGAGTGAAGAGGAAACCACAGTCTGCAGCACATGCATAAATATCTGTGTAAAATATACTCACCTTCATCATCCTGGCGGATGTTTGCCTTCTGAGTCTTCTCTCCTTTCTTGCCTTTGCTTTTCTTCTGATAAGACAAAAAGGAGACGTTGCAGTAAATAAACAGAGGTTCAAATTCCTCTTAATGAACATGTATTATTAAAAATAATCAGAGAATGGCATCAAACCTCTGGGATACTGACTTAAGTAGCAGTTTCAGCTGCACTAGACGGGCAACAATGGGAACCCCCAAAACAGGAATGATTTCACAGCTGGAGCCCACTCACATTTTCTCCCAGCTAACATTGTGTGACTTCTTTTTCACTAGTTTTGCATTTGGGAAGTGTCAGTGTAGCTACTGATAGCATAAGGCGATACCTGGACCCTGCAGGGGTTACACAGGTAGTACATCTCCACATGTCATTAACAGGTGTGCCTCCCAACACAGTCTCAGGAGCGTGGAGGAGACTCCTGGAGATGGGCAGTTACTCTGGGAGAGCTGGACAGGGCGGCAGAAGGTCCTAAACCCATCAGCAGGGCTCATGTCTCCTTTGTGCGAGAAGCAACAGGATGAGCACTGCCAGAGCTACAAAATGACCTCCAGCAGGTCACTGGTGTGAATGTCTCTGACCACATGATCAGACACAGACTTCCTGAGGGTGACCAGAGGGCCCGACATCCTCCAGTGGGCCTGTGCTCACTGCCCGGCACTATGGAGCCTGATTGGCATTTGTCATAATTACAGCCATGTGAGCAGTAGTTTTATGCTGACAGTCAACTTCCTGTTGGCTCTGACCAGGTTCATTAGAGAAAAGCGACTCTCTAATATTAGCTAATGCTGCTAATGCTGACAGACTGCTTGATACCCACTTTACCAGCTAACGTCAGCATGCTGATAGCCGTCGACTGGTTATGTTAGTGACTGGTAGACTTCGTTGCTAAGCTAACATTAGCTTGTGTTGTTTGCTACTGATGGTGAGGTGGAAGAGAAACGCTGAGCAACTCACAAGAAAGGAAGATCTGAAACACTTTGAGTTTAAAGAAACCCGAGTCAGGGAAGGTTTGAGCTTTTGATGTACACTACCACCTGTCCAGAGATCAGCTTTAATAACATCCCATAATAATTAGACATGAAGTGAAGTGTTACGATGTGACCGAGTCCTGGTCCGGCTCCAGGTAACTAACTGGAGCAGGGAGTTTGTTATGAAAGCGTCTCATTAGTGTCCACATGACTGACGCTCAAACTTTCCCTCTTTTCTTTGTGTGTTACATAACTTCAGCTGCTGCAGGACAACAGACGGCTGTTCCTGCTGCTGAAAACCAAACGACCTGCAGCCGCTCGGTGCCTGCACAGAGACGATCCACCACCTGGGGCAGGTCTGAATCCCAAAAGAAAGATTAAAAAGACTTCAGATTGTGACAAGGTGTTGGGTGAGGAGCTACAAAAATATAACAAACGATTCAACATTAACACGAATGAAGTGCTTTTAATGTAAAAACCTGCAGCTGCACCTGGAAAAGGTGGAGCAGACAAACAAAAGGATCAAGTGATTTACTGAAAGCCTTCTTAAAAACTTCTTAAAAAGAAACATAATCTAACTTAAACCAGTTTGACTGTTCTACCCTCTGAAGTATGAAACCATGAGGACAATAAAGGCTTTTATTACACACTTAAGATAACTGAAGTAGAGCTTAATCCAACAAGACATAAAAAGCTGATATAAAATAGATAAACACATGTTCTGACTATGGAATAATTACACTGACAAGCTTCTAGCTATTCTTCTGCCCATTATTATTACTACTAAACTTCAAGTTATTATTCTAATTTCAATGTCTCCCTCCATACTAGAGGAGAGCTTTAAGAGGCTGGGGTACAGGAAGGTTGTGGGAGGGGCTTCAGAGGGAGCGTGGCGGTGGGGCCAAGTGAGTCTGGGTTTACAGCGAGAGGAGCAAAGATGTAATAAATTTAAAAAAACAACAACAAAAAAAAAAAACAGATGTTGCTTCTAGATGGGAAAAAAGAAGCCTGCGTAGAAGTGACTTAAACATGCTTTTTATCTGAAGGCCACCAGATGGCGACAGACTCTGTAAACACGCCCCTGCTGAGTTTACGGACTCCGTCACTCGTTTCAAGTCATACTGAATTTAAAAAAAAAAAATTATGTTTTGTAATTGAAGCGTTGAAGCGCCTTGAGGCGACTTTTGTTGTGATTTGGAGCTATATAAATAAAATTGAATTGAATTGAATTACATCTTGTTTAAACCCGTTTCAAAATACAAGATTATCTGTGGTATGGAAACACCGAGTACTCATCACTAGTCATTAGCTAACAGTCAGAGCCAGCCTTCACAATCACATTTGGTTTTTGGATGGCGATCGCAGAAACGCGCAACTTGAGAAATTCAAATCACAATAGCTGCCTTAGGGCGCTTTATATCATGAGGTAAAGACTCTACAATAATACAGAGAAACAGAGAAAGCCCCAACAATCAGACGTCCGCCCTGACCAAGCGTTTTCGTGACAGCGGGAAGGAAAAACTCCCTTACAACAGGAAGAATACTCTGGCAGAAGAGAGGGGCGGCCATCTGCCACGACCCAGTGGTGAGGGGAGGAAGACACGCTGTGACATCACGTCCAGCATGAACTGTGGAAACAGTCACCTGCAAGTGAAGGTGCATGTGTGCCTTCACAATCTGGCTGTAAATCCATGTTTTTTTTCTTAAAGGTCCATTAAAAAGACTTTCCCTGTTTTGAAGCATCTGTGTGCAAATGCTGAACCCCTGTTTTCCCGCAGCATCTGTAAACTGTAATCTTTCAGCAGCTCACAGGAAGCCAGCATCACTTCAGCGAGAGAAAAAAAAGGAACGCCGAAAACTCGCTTATCCCATTAAAGAAAGAAAAATATCGATCAGGATACACGCAACTCATTACTTAACCAGCATTGTTCAATCCCAGCAACACACACACACACACACAAACAAACACTTGCATAAGTTAGACGTGTATCCAAACACACACTGAAATGCTTACTGTATTGCCTCACACCATCTTATTGCTCAAACACTGAGGCCAAACAATCACGCCCTAAAACACTGCCACACACACACACACACACACACACACGCACACACGCTATATAAACACTTCAAACTCTGCTCTGCAAACCGGACACCCTCTTTATTTAAACTCGGAGCAGAAACAATAAATATCTCTGGCTCAAACACGTCGACGTGGACTCAACCTCTGAGGAGGAGGAGGAGGAGGAGGAAGGTGGTGGTGAGGAGAAGCATATGTTCCTGCAGGCGTTGTGGAGGCCCTCACTTTTTAAAATGGCCATAAATCAGAAGCAAGATTCCTCTCCTGTGTTTAAACAACACTTCACCTCGGAGAAAAACCTGCCTGCAGAGAAACAGACGCCTGGTTTCACGGAGCAGAGACCAGACTCAGCTCCCGAAACCTCCACCACGAGGAAAAAACACTGATTAACAAGTTTGGGTTAAACTGCAGCAACTGAACAGCTGAGCGAGTAAACGATGAAATGCTGAAATGGTCTCTGTGCCATGAACAATCCCACCGGACATCCTCAGAATCAGCTGTTTTTTTAAAAAAGAATTTTAGTTTATTCAGTGAAGCCGAGCAAAACTTTACCTTCTCGCTGTGAAGACTTTCAAAGTTTCACACTTTTTAAAGCTTTTTTGTTTAGCCTCCCTGAGGCTAAATTAGCCTACATGATATTTATAAGACTAGAACACATTTAAGCTCTGCTAAAACCTGAACCTAATTCAGGTTCACGTCCACTCTAAACACTAAACCTGGTTTCTGTTTTTTGACACCGACTCTGAGCATCAGCATGAAGGATCCATCAGAGCAGGGTGTTTGATCTGATCTCTGATAAATCACTGGAGCAAACTTTAAAAAGTGCATTCTGGGTAAACTTTCATCACCACGTGGCGGTGTAGCATGGTGTGTGCTTAGAACAAGTGAGAGCAGATGAAAGGTCTCCATTTAAAAGATAAATCAGCTGGAGGTCAGGATGGAGCTGCTCCTGCTCACACAGCAAGAGGTGGAGCGGCAGGTGGTTGCAGTGTTAGCAGTGATGCAGGTTTGATGTCACTGGTAGTAACCAGGAGGATGAGGTTGTGGATGAAAGCAGATGACATCAACTTCCTCTGGCGGTTGGCGTAGTTTAGAAACAGGGAGAGGAGTTCAGAGGTGCCTCCTAAAACCTGGACCCCACACCTCGTTGAGTAAATTTGGTTTGGGAACACCTCGTGGTCCCTGAGAAAAAAAAACTTTGCCAGAAGTAGAACGTCTTGAATAACGACTTCAGAAAAGTGGAACAGAAAAAAACTTCGAGGTTTTTTTTTTTTTTTAATGTGTCAGAATAAACTGTAACCTCTCAGTCAGAGCGATGTGTTCATACATCGCTCACGGAGGTCAACCTTTAAGGAAAGAATGCTAAGATTGCTAATGTTAGTACATGCATTCTTACTGCTAAACTAGCTGTCTAGTATTAATTTAAATTTCAGGTCAATCAAGCAGGTAATCAACTGAATTGGAGAACTCAACGACATATGAGTGAACAGAACTGAGATCATCTTTGAAATAGTTTATTCTTTAGCCACAATTTTCTGCACAGCTTCGTTTATCAGCTGTACTAAACCCAAAGTACTCCTGAACAGTTTACTAGTTATACTTTGTTTACTACTTCCCGTACATACTGCCCTCTATCGGCTTTTTCTTACAGAGCACCGCGATAACACGCTACTAAAGCGCAGCATCTGTTTTGAGAGACAGAAGTGACAACAACTCATCCAATTAAGACCACAGCCAGAGTATTTCATAACTTCACAAAATTCTTTTTTAGATCATTTATAACGGTTTATTTTGTGGGGTTTTCTGGGAAAAAGAGAAGATGTTTAAATTCTGTGTAGATAAAAACAGAATCCAGATATTTGTTATTCCTTCTGACATTTTTACCAGTGGTTCAAAGCTGAATTCATCAGTATTCATTAGTTCCTGTTATTTTAGCTCATGTGGTGAACTGATAGTTTTACTGCACAGAGGTTACACAGAGGGGGAGCAGAAACCGAACAAGCAGAAGTGCGTTCAGGTATTCGAGTTTTAAGCTTCGAGTCCTGCCAACTCTTATTTCCAAAACATCTTCCTCCACCCACGTTACTCTTCTCCTATCATCTTTAAAACAGACCGTCTGCTCTGTCTGGAGTCCAGACGGTGGAAAACTGTAACCTCTGAGAACCACCACACCATCTGTTGGTAGAAACAACTGGACGG
Organism: Perissodus microlepis; assembly: GCF_051167445.1. Lineage (NCBI taxonomy): Eukaryota > Metazoa > Chordata > Actinopteri > Cichliformes > Cichlidae > Perissodus > Perissodus microlepis. Next base: position 25,179,566 of record NC_140462.1, read on the forward strand.
GTGCAAACGAGAAGACCAAAGGTGAGAAACAAACTGCACGCGAGCAGAGCAGCAACACGAGCGGCGTTAATAGTCAGAGGTTTGAATATATTTGAATAGAGCTGCAACAGCTACTGACATGTTTCCAACAATCACAGCTGTGGATTCACCACGAGGCCTTCACGCGTGTTTAGGATTAAAGATTTTATAAGATTCAGTCTGAGAAGCCTCTCTGACCCACAGCGAGGAGCGGCACTCATTACTGTTATTAAAACCTTTACAGGTCAAAGAAAATGAATAAATAAATAATCAAAATCACCTGATCAACAAGCTCAAAGGTCCAGAAAAATGTCCTTTCAGCTGTTTCCCTCCACCACCCATCACAAACCAATAAACGCATTAAACTTTACTGTTTCAGACAGAAGCGCTCTGGTTTAATCAGCCACCTTTACATGCATCAGATCTCTTCTCTGTGTCCAAGGCTACAACGAGTTGATTAAAAGGCTCAGTGGTTACTTTGTATCCAACGTCTTTAGAAACTTTTCCTCTGGCTGCTCCACTCCGTGTGTGAGGAGGTGCACACGCAGCGAGACAGAGCAGAGAAAGGAGCAACTAACTTAACTTATTTTACTTATAAATCTAGTTTACATTCTCAGATGTTTGTCATGTTTTCATTTCAAAAAGAAGAATGACTCCAAATTTGTTAACTTAACACTCGTACCAGACTGATACCAGTCGTGCTAAAGAGGCGTCCAGTGAAGAGCAGTGACGTGGTGACCAAAGACCGTAGAGAGTCGCTGATGTTCAGCAACATAAACATAATTTATAAACATAATAAACATAATTTGCCCACTGTGAGGCACGCAGCTGACACCAATGAGTGAAGAATACTGCTGATTTACACTTGACAGAGCAGTAAATGCACGGTTACCTAGACAACCACACCCTGGAAAGCTCACTGGTTGCTAGCATAAAATTGTGAGCAACAATGCGATGCTCACTGAGCGAAATGCTTCCTAGACGGACGTCCTTAACAGTTTATTCCCGGTTATTTCCATAACTTTATCAATACGGCGCTCTCAGTTCAATAAGAAAGAAAACAGACGAGGTTAAATAAGGTCCGTACGTACTGTGTTTATGTAAGAGCCTGCAGTCTACATTAATCACATTCTTCAATCACCAAATCATACTTAGAATGTTGGCTTTTTACGCTGTACACATATGGTGTCACATTATGTAATTACCGATACAAATTAAAGGTTAGTTTAATCACATTTCACCTGTTTTAGTCGTGAACTAGCGCGGGACGGCACTGTTGCCAGTCACACAAGTGATTCTGTATACAGCCTTCAGCATAGCGAGCACAGATACCGCAGTGACTCCGCAATGTCACCACTGGCTGTTCCCTTCCAGTCCATTTGAAAAATGGCGGCAGCAGTAAAGAAGGAGGAAACAGGAGGAAATGATGGGACCAAATGGACCAATCGCAGTCACTGCACAACATCGTGTTACAGTGTAGGGTTTCAAAGGGGTTTGCAGCTACGATTTTTAGTTTCCATGTCGCTGTGTGGACGCGTCAGCAGGCTTAAAGAGATTTCAATCCCAAACTGTGTTCACAATTTTAACTGCTGATAGAAAATCCATTTTATTTTTATTTAAAAAAAAGCATTAAAATAAGCAGAAATGTTGCGACTGACAACAGTTATAGGAATCATTCATAAATCATTGTGGATGTTAGTGGGGAAGGTGGTATTTGAGCAGCAGTGTAAATAAGTCTACTTTAATCTGAAATGCTATTAAAGCCGTCAGTGTGAGTGTGGATTTCCTCCTCAGGCTCTGAGCCTCTCTGACACGCCTCTTTCTATTCTGAGCTAATCAAAGATTTACTCGGCTTTGTGTTATGCAACAGCATCTTCAGCTGCCTCTGCGATGGAGCAATGTGCCCAAGGCAGGTATTTAAACCAGGATCAACATCAAATTATCCATCAACTTCAGTGTTATCACTCTGAAGCTCCAACCGAAGGCTTCAGCTGCAGCTCGTCGATACCAGGAGCTCCATTAGTCGGATCAATCGGATGGAAAAGTCTAAATGTCTCAGCTGGTCAATCAGTCACACTAAACACAAAATGCAAAGGTAGGTAAAGCCAAAACATCTGTATTGTCCAATAGCAGCTGGGGCGGTCCAGCGGTCCCCACATTAGCAGATACCACATGAAGTTTGGGAAATATATGATGTCATCACATTTCCTGTTGATTACTCGATGCTATAAAAAGTGTCGGCGTTTCTACGATTGTAGGTGGACATGAGCACAGACTGTAAATAAAAGATGGACGTAGATGTGACAAAAAAATGTGCATGTCCCATCTCAGAATTAGCAGTTAACATCATTGTGCCACATAAATTGAGTCAAGCCTTAAAGGGGAGGAGCTAAAACATCTTGCTTCAGGTAAAGGATGCATCAAGGGCCAGTATAGGATAAATAAGGGAAACTTTAAATTGTGCAAAGTTACTCTAACACAGTCCAAAAACAAAAGTACGGAGCTGGAAACCTTTTTCTCTGAATCTCTGCAGGAAGCAAAATGCTGATAACCTTTCTCTCAGTTTCAGAAAAATGCTGCAACCTGCTCGCTGAAAGGATCAGAGTGGATTCAGCTTCAGTGATATCAAAGTCCAAGTCGGCGGGACAACAAGAGGCTGTGTGAAGTTTTAGTGGCGCTGTCACTTTCTATCAATAACCAGTGGAAGACAACAGCTGGCAAACTTCACTTTTACCCCTGAGTGGGGCAGAATTACAGCCACAAGATGGGTGAACGCCGCAGAATCACACAGAGGGACGTATTAAGCACCAACAGCTGAGCCGCACGTGGAGGTGAATGGGTCGACAGCTCAGAAAGTGTAAAAACTGCAGCCGCAAACTCAGAAACATCCCGACCGAGGGTCCGACACGACCCGAACAAGGGTTCTGCAAAGAAAGACGGAACAATGTTTGGAGTCTTCACTGCCATTTCCTCTAGGAAGTATCATCTTATGACCAATGTGGTCATCTCAGGCACATTAGTCCCACTCCAACTCTTCCAACTTTTTGCTTGTGAGGGGCAGCCTATCAGAAGAAAGGATGAATTCAGAGGCCCAGGGAGTGATAAATAGGCATTAAATTGAACTGTGAGTGATGCAGAGCAGTTCTATCAGAGTGCAGCGATAAAACCATGAGCAGAAAGGTGTTTTTAGCATTTTGTGCTCTGGTTTGTGCTGGTTTGAGCCACCGTTTGTGGCCCGTGAGTACAGCTGGTTTAAACTGATGTAAACTTCTCCTTTTAAATCAAACCTCTCAGCTGAGTGAGGCTCACGGAGGGAAGTCGAGCTCACTGCAGCACGTTTTGGTGCTAAAAGCTTAAAGCTGCTTTAAGCTCGTAAATAAACTCACTTTATCTGCACACTGTAGGATTTCAGAGAAGTTTCTAAATGAATGTGTCTGAGGTCACTTCTTAGAAAGGAGCATCGTGGGAAAACTCAAACTCAAGATTAGAAACAGATGTTCAGGACGAGGAAAACGCCGTTTTTCCCACATTTTAGCGCCAAATCTCCACTTGCCGCCGTGTTTGTGACTCGGTTAAACTTGGGTAAAGACGATGCCTGTGCCGCGGACACACAGTCCGCTCCCCGTCGCTCATTCCCGGCACGTCTCGCCGCCGCCGACCGCCTGTTAATGAACCTCCGGCGGCAGAAAAACAGAAGACAAAGCAGAGCTGTGCCGGCGGGGTCCGCGAGTGTCTCCTGCCCGTGTGTCTCACCTTGCTCTGAGTGCAGCCCATTCCTCCTCCTCCGAGCTCCGCAGTCCCGTTAAAGCCGCTGATCTCCTGCTCCTTCCTCTGCTTCTCTGTTGACAACTTTCAAACACTCCGGAAAAAGTCCCATGAACGCACCGCTGCAGCAGCCGGCTAGGAGGGCAGGGCTTACCTTTGCTGCCTTCAGGGACAATCAGGAACTCTTTCTACAATCATCTCTTTAAAAAAAGGAAAATGTCCGAACTTTTTTTCCACCTCCACTATTCAAATTAACATTTGACAACACACAAAAAAGAAAAATAATTTTCTCCACTCAGAAGGCAAAAGAATTCAGACACTACATTGTTTACAACAATTTAGCATTCGGACTTATTTTCTGTTACATCCAAATTTCTGAAAAGGTCAAAAATCCCGAAACGTCCCAAAACGAATATATTTATTATCTCTATAGAATATAAATAATATATAAATCTAATATATTTTATTATTTATTTTATTCAGTGGATAACATTTTATTTTGTTTTCATATAATATTATTCTTGCAAATAAGTCCAGCTTCACATCTGAACAGTAAGAACATAAATCTTCAGACTGCATTTCCTCCACACTGTACTAAAGTCTGGACAGTAAATTTACACATCACTTTAATACCAACTTGTAAGACTTCAGAAATCTTTCACACTCCTGTCACGGCTGTAGCATCGCAGTTCTATTTTCCCACAGCGTTTGAAAGTAGCCGCATATCAAAACTGTGACATGCGCAGTAGCGACTCTATTGTCTATGGGAACCGTTATGGTAATGCAGAAAACTCGTGTGTAAGTTACACAACTGGTCTTAACCCCCCCTCCCCGCCCCCCGCTCAGCGGTTTATTTATCCTGAGGAAACTCCTACACAACAAAATTAATCTGAGAGCACCAGATAATCTATGAGTAATCTGAATTTCAACATAAAGTGAGGGTGTAATGGCTCTGAAACGCCCTCTGGACCTTAAATTACTTCACATATTGAAAAAAAAGTATGTAGAATATGTTACTGTGGATGTCAAAATAATAATAATTTAAACATAATAATAATAATAATAATAATAATAATTTCCAGGTGGGAAATTCACACAAACGGCTATTTTGATTCACGAGCTGCAGAGTTTCACGCAGAAAGGTGTCAGATAAAAGTAAATATTTAGTTAGTCACGGTAAATTTTTCATATCTGGTGCAAATTAATGTAGTGCAAATAACTGTTTTATTGTATTTAATCTTTGCAATGGTGTTAAGTTATAAACGTTATCTGCTGCCAGAGAAACCTAGATTAGTTAGAAAGGTTATTTATCAGCAGTCATCCTGATAAGTTAGATAAAGACAATATAATATCAAACATCTTTTTACCATTCATCCACTATTTTGGTATCTATCCAAATACCAAGCAAATACAGGGCCAGTATTTCAGATACCAATAGAATACCAGTAATTTTACTCTACAAAGGCAGGTGTAGGGGAGAGCAGTGTCGTGATTCATAAATCATCATCAATTTGAAAATTCTGAATACAATCTAAAGACCAGTGTCATTTTTTATTTTATTTCCTTTTAGCTTATCGTGTATATTGAACTTTTTTTCTTTCTTTTTTTTTAGAAAGAGATGGAATGTAAATGTGCCTTCTTTGAATCACTTTCAGTCAACTTATGATGTTTAAATGTGCCACAGGCTATAAAACAGACAGAGAAGAGCAGGAATGATCAGTGGGACTGAATCAGTCTGTGGAGAAGGAGCTCTGCTGCCTCTGTGGAGCTAAGACTGGTTCTTCATAATGACCTCCTGAGTCCTGACTTTCACTGACTCCTTCAGATTCTGACCAGCCTTGTGCGTTAGCCTGTCCAGCCTTCTGGCATCTGTGTTACACAGAAAATTTGAGATGTACGAAATGAACGACAAAGAAGATGGGACTAGCTAATGAGGGTGGGGGCGTGGCCTGCTTGGCTTCACCTCAGCTGAAGTGGACCTCTGCACTGTTTGCACTGATGATGTCACAAAGTCCATCCTTTACCTACAGTCTGTGGTTAAGCTGTGTCCAGATGACTGCAGATACAGCAGTATCTTCTGCAGGCCCTTGTAGTCATTAACAAGGAGACTTTCCCTACTTGTCCATGTCAACTACTGTCATCTTATTGTCAGCTGCAGCAATAGTGTCAATACTGTCACTGTCCTGACCCGCAGCTGAGCTTTCAGGGTGGTGTCTGCTTGAATTACAGCATTTCTATCAGCTGATGTCATGGTCAAGGGTGTGTGTGTGTGTGTGTGTGTGTGGTATGTAAACGCTAAGTCTGACTCTCTTTAGGGTTTAGGAAGATGACGTTATTGGTGTGATCAGGAAAAACTTCTCAGATCATTCACAGTTATTCAAAATAAAAATATATAACCAGCATAGTGCATGCTACTTACACATACACAATGCTTTATTGTTCCACACTGACATATGTTTTTACTTATGAGTTTATCACTGAGATATGAGATAAACATAGGAGAAGAAAACAGTGAGCAATGCTAGCTAACTTTAGCTTAGAAATCAAATCAATAACTTCACTAAACAAGCACAACCCAGGTGCGACACGAGGACAAAAACCAACACTCACATGTCTTCATACAGGGTTTAAACAGAGACAACATTACAGTACAAGCTAAGGTTAGTCAGCTGGTCTAACTCAGCAGTCCCCAACCTTCTTTGCGCCACGGGCCGGTTTATGTCCGTCAATATTTTCACAGACAGGCCTTTAAGGTGTCACAGAAAAAATACAACAAAATAAAACCAGACACATGGGAAAAGACCCAGGGAAACCGGTTAACAATAAAAACGAGAAAAATAACTATAAAAACTGATTAAAACCCTGAAAACCATAAATTTCACACCCGAGCTCAACTCTCGCGGCCTGGTACCAAACGACTCATGGACTGGTACTGGGGTTGGGGACCGCTGGTCTAACTAGTTCTATATTAGCAAGCACTAGCATGCCTGCTAACACAGACAAACGGCAGTCTGTGTCATTTTAAATGGCTGGTTTTAGTGGATACAATCAAATACCAACTTATCCAAACTCGCTGCCCTGATATGAGAACTTATCAATCCTGGAAGCTGATAAATTACATCATCAGTTAGTATTATTATAGCCATCATCAGACTAGCATAGCCAAAATACAGCTAGTGGGCTAAGTATAACTTGATTGCAAGCTTTATCACTAGCAAAATCATATCAGAGAGGTAATGCTAGTTGGCTAATTTTCCAAATTACCTCACCCATTCTCTTGATAATGACACAAATAGGGTTGCCAACCGTCCCTTAAAAAACGGAATCGTCCCGTATTTAGAAACAAAAGTACACGTCCCGTATTGAGCTAATAAGGGACGCACTTTGTCCCGTAATACAGTGAGAATCAAAAGTAGTCTATAAATGTTTATGGAATTAACGCTTTGTTTGAAAACATAATTCCCAGCCCCTCTCCTGCTTTGTGACCAATGAGCTGACAGCACACTTATGACAATTCGAGTATGACAATTCAGATTACCGCTCATCTCATTGGTCGAGGAAAGGTCGCTTACGGAGAAAATACCGGAAGACAACAGATGACCACAACAACAAGCATGGCCAACAGGGAAACAAACGCCGACACTGCGGTGCAAGTCTCGGACGACAGTACACCTAAAGCTGGGCAGACACTGTGCGATTTTTTCAGTCACGTTATTCAGCTCCTGCTCAAACTGCACGATTGACTCGCAGGGGTTAGAAGTTGGTAGGTCACGATGCAGGGTCTCACACTATACCGCCCGATGCTCTGATGCGACCTGAGTGCTCACACTGTGCCTCCATAAAATGAAGGTTATAACAGAAAATCTGTCGCTCGCTCTCTCTCTCTGTCTTTCACTCACACAGACACACCACCGCCATCAACTTTGCTAAATTGCTAATGAAAAACATTGATCAGGCAGCTGTGATTGAGCAGCAATGTAAATCCAACTATTTTCACGGTTGTTGTGGTCGTGATAATTTTGTGATGCCACATCGAAAAGGTTCGGATGAGCTTTCCAAAGTTCTACAAGTTGTGCTTCCATCGCTTGTGTCCAGATCACATGCTGCACAGCCGTGCTGCTCCATCTTTTTCATCGACGTTTACGTGTTTGCGCGTGAGCAGTGTGAGCGGCTGTGGTCACACCCTCACGAGCGATTGATGATCGGGAGGTGGTCGTGAGGTGTTAATCGCTTCTCGTTACCCCACGTATACTACACGATGCACGATGAAGGCCAAAATCGGGCCGATCACCAAATCGGTCGCACGACTCAAAAATCGTCTCAAAATGGGCCAAAAATCGCACAGTGTAAGCCCGGCATTAGACCAGCAATGTTTGTTCGCTCAGAGAAAGAAAAAAAAGGCTGCAAAAGTACAGGGAGGAATGGGAAAAGGAAAACACCTGGCTGGGAAAATGCACGATAACACCTTTAAAGCGCACTGCACTGTGTGCCGGCGCACTTTTTCCATAGGCATGCTTCTAGTGGTGGGCACATGAAGAACATGAGGGGCGTGAAAGCTCGGGGAACACTTAACCAATTTTTTGTCCACCAGGCCAAGGCAGAAGCAGATATGGTATGTAAACACTGGTTTGTTTGTTTTTTAAACCCTCTGGTTAAGGTTAATATGGGCATGTGCAGTGAATATCAGCGCTATGTGGCCAGAAGTGTGATAATATAATTTATTTTGTGTAATAAACAACTGCAAGGATAGATGATTACAACAAATAGATCACTAATACATAAAAGTAATACATAGATTAATAATGATGATGAGTTATGATGCGTAATCATGGGAACAAGTGGGTTTACAAACAGGAGCAGCTGATTAGCATTAGAAAAGCTGAAATAATACCTCAACTGAAGCCAATTGTACTAAATGCACTATATGTGCACTGTTACAAGAATATTTTTCGTTCTATTGTTTTCTATTAATTTATATAATTTTAAGTTAAGCAGGACAGAGTTCTTTTAAAGAAAGATTTACTTATATTCTCAAAGGTTAAGCATGACAGGTTTCTGTTTAAGAAAGAGACCTGTTTTACTGTGTTAATGTTGTCATTTTGAGCTAAAAATAAATGGCTAAATGATCATTTGTTTCCCATATGGTCATATCACAAAGAATATGCATCTGCTTAAATCAAATTTAAGTCAAATGGTTAAAAAATAATTTCCCACACAAAAAAAAGAGCTACAAAATTCACCACACTGGGAAGGGTGAACTGGGTTGCCCGGCCCTGGCCACGAGGTGTCCCTTATTTATTTTTCAGGGAGTTGGCAACCCTAGACAGAAATGAGGACTAGTTCTAACTATTTTAACTAGGTAAACACATTTAAAGTAGAGACAGTCATTCACTTAAACTGCTAGTAAATATTTTTGAAATTCTTTATTAGCTAGTGGTACAAAATAATTATCAGTATAATTGCGCAGCATAACTAAGTTACAGCTAGCTGCCTGACCATGTCGCTTGCTAACATTATAGCTACAAAAATCACATCTGAATGGGAATGCTAGTTAGCTAGCTTTCCAAATTCCTTTTTCCAACTAACACAACACTAAATTGTGTATAATGTGTTTATTTTAGTCATCAAAGCAAATAAGACCACATATTTGGTGGTAACCTGGTCTACAGGAGTGAATGTATTTCTGTTAGAGATTACAAAAAGCCTAAATTCAGAGAGTCAGCGGCTGTTTGGCTGGATGAGGTTTTTGGGTTTAACTGCAGCTCGGCAGTGAAACCCTGCTCCTGTTTTATGACCATTATGCGAGCAAAACGCAAAGCTTGTAAAGCTCTGAAACTCACTTAGGACATGTGCCAGCTGTGTGTTTCTGTTAAAACACTTTTGAGCTTTAAATGTGACCAAAGAGAATCCCATTTTAATAATTACAGGTTTTGATATCATACTTTATGGATCCTTGAACTTGTGGGCCATCTTTTTCTGCAGATATCAGAAAAATAAAAAGAAAATGTCCTCAGCACCAACTCTAAGAACATATCCTGAATATAATGAAATCAAAAAATAACAGTAAGTTTCCAGTGTTCCCTTATTTCCTCATGTCCTCCTTTATCTCCTGAACTTCCTGAGTCATTCTTGTCCAACTCAAACACGTGAAACACGTGAAGTCAGTGATTCAGAACATGGCAGGGAAAAAGACAATAACACAATCAGGTCTGGAAGTGTCTGCAAACCTTCAAAGCTGATGCTGACATAAGCTGTTTCCTCATAATGATGTTTGGTTGAAGCTAATCTCTAGCTGGAATGTTTTTTTAAACTATTAATCATCCATCTTTGGTGGATATGATCAGAGGAGATAGAGAAGCAGGTCGATGCAGCACCTTAAAAGGGCATTTTGAATTCTCTAGAGTGGCTTTATATTAAGTTCATGTGCTCAGCACCAGTCTGGGATTACTAACTATCAGGTTAACAGCCTTTCTCATCTTAAATGTGCACTATGCTCTCTTTACATTTATTAAACAGTATTAGCAGCCTGTGGACAGATTTCTGTGTGAAGTTTTCTGGATGAATTTGCTGCTAAAACTCAGAGGACATGACATTCGTGCCCTGAGTGTGTCATCAGAGACCAACACGTTAGCTTAGAAATTAAGTCAACTGCTAGCTAATGTCATTAATCAACACACCAGAAACAACAAACACTCAGGTGGCTTCACAGATGATTTAGATGGAGACAAGTAGGGCTGTAACTATAGATTATTTCAGTAATCAAGTAATCTATCGATTATTCCATCGATTAATCTAGTAAACGGATAAAAAATACTTTTGTCTTATTAATGAGCAATCATAAACATTCAAAAGAGAAAAAACACAGGTCTTTCACAATGAACGACTCATTGGTTTCTGTTTTTTCCGTGGAGCTTTACTGCAGATTCTTCTGCCATGTAAGACAAACGGCGGTGGATGGAGCAGCTACAAATTTCACTTTTCTACTTGTCGGAGTTTGTTGATCAGGTGCTTTGATGAAGGACTCCCGCAGCTTTTTCCCAGTAAAGTGTTTTAATGTTGATCACAGGAACAAAGCTGCTGTTTGTTTTCACTCTGCCTGACCTCACCGTGTTGTAATGGCTCCGCCTCTTTGCCCTTTGTGGTGTGTAAATAGACTCCGCCTCTACGTTAAAAGGTGCCAGCGTCATCATCACTGCTGCTGTTGTGTTAGGTGTTTTTGTTTCAGTATTTTTGTTTTAAACTGAGAGCTGTGTGGCCTTATTGTTGTCTGAGTTTTTATTCACACGCTGCTCCTAAATACATTTGTACTGCGGGTCTGTTTTTAGTCATAAACGTGTGTGAAGCACTCCCATTTACATCATTTAACACATCGCCATGCTGCAGAGCTGTGCATTAAACAAATCATCGAAGTCAAGAATTTGTGTCAAATCAAATTATTTGAATTACTCAATGAATAGTTGCAGCTCTAGAAACAACATTAGCGAGCAAGCTAGCTATGATTAGCTCTGTCAGTAAGTAAACTAATGTTAGCTAATGCTAGCCAGCAAAATATCTACTTTTATGTAATGAAGCCAACCAGGCTGGGGACCTTAGGTGGTCAACATCAGCAGGACATTCAGGACATGATGGGATCATTTGGTCGTCAACATCCCGTTCATCCCTGAGGTGTCTTTTTATCTGGCTAACGTTAGCAAACTCTAGCTCCTCCGCTATCATAGATGTATTACATATATATAAGTTGTCTCAGGTAGCAAAATACTTTCTGGATAAGGTCGGCAAATACATGTAAATTCTGGATCTGGTAACTTAAATTGACATTTTTAAACTTCTCTTCCAGCTAATGTTTTGACTTTCTGAAACAAGATCACTGAATTGATGCAGTGTAGCTGCTTTTTTCCTAAATTGTTGTTAGCACAATCATACCTGAGTGTAATCGTAGGCTATCGTGACACCTTTATTTAATTTCGGCCGTCTTTATAGAAAATTTTTACTTTTTATGGTGAACTTAAGTTTTTCTATGACCTTATTCAAAGTCACTGACAAAATCAGGATTCTCATGGCAGGGCTGTGTTAAATAAAGATACGTTTTTAAAATAATTTTGTTTGCCTACATCTTAAAATGGCAGTAGGTAGACACCTGGACACACGGTTAATCTGATCCGGCTCAGATTAACCACCTCACTAATTATGATCTCAGCCAATCAGCATTAAGCTCTTAATAGAATCACTAGAAACAGGAAGCTCAGCTGATGCTGCTGAAAACAAATGACAGGACCTGTTTAACAGATCTTTATAATCTCACATCCACAGGAAGCAGGCAAAGTTAACTAACTCACTGATTTACATGACAAGAAGCTGGTTAATGATAGGCTCAGGTCACTCTGGTTGTGTGACGTCTTTATGGTGGCTTTAAATAACAACCTTCTTAAATGAGTCATCACAACATGTCTGAGTATACTTTAAGATCAAATCGACCACTTTTAGAAGTCGTTTGTTTCTTTTTGTGGTCCGTAGGTGTCTTTGTCCATTTTTTTTCCATAACCAGTTCCCCTCTCTTATGTGACCACATACAGATGCACCAGTGTCACATGGCACCACCCATGATGGGTGGTCAAATGTAGTTTAACTCGAGTCCCTCAACTTCTGACACTAGAACCTGACCCTTTAGGCTCTGAGCACGTTCAAGTAAAAAGCAGGTTTTGTGCGTCATGTGACTAAATGATCCCTATGAGTGACTCACAGGGAACACAAAAATATAACAATAAATAACATCAGAGATTAATGCTGCAGAAACTCATTAATATGGTGATTTAGTGCACAGAGCAGTAAAATAAACATGTTAATTCAAAAAAGTGCGCTCAAACTGGATCCATTTAAATATTCAAGCCTTCTGTCCGACAACCTGGTAAAGGAGACGTGGAAATCGCTTCAGGTTGTCTGCAGATCAAACTGAAATAATGTTATTGACTGATCTGGTTTTCTGTAAGACTCAGAGACAAGTTGAACAGCATTCTGTCCATCACCAGATGAATGTTCTTTCTCCTCTGCTCTTCTCCCTGTATACCAACTGCTGCACCTCCACCCACCAGTCTGTCAAGCTAATCAAGTTTGCAGATGACACCACCGTTATTGGACTCATCTCGGATGGGGATGAGTCTGCCTACAGGAGGGAGGTTGAACGTCTGGTGTCCTGGTGCAGCCACAACAACCTGGTGCTGAATGCCCAGAAGACAGTGGAGATTATTGTGGACTTCAGGAAGCACACAGCTCCACTCCCCCCCATCATCCTGACTGACACCCCCATCACCTCTGTGGACTCATTCCGCTTCCTGGGTACCACCATCACCCAGGACCTGAAGTGGGAGCCCACCATCACCTCCGTCATTAAGAAAGCCCAGCAGAGGATGTACTTCCTGAGGCAGCTGAAGAAATTCAACCTGCCAACACGGACGATGATGCAATTCTACACTGCAATCATCGAGTCCATCCTCACCTCCTCCATCACCGTGTGGTACGCTGGAGCCACTATCAGGGACAAACAGAGACTGCAGCGTGTTGTGCGCTCTGCTGAGAAGGTGATTGGCTGCAGACTCCCATCTCTGCAGGACCTGTACACCTCCAGGACACTGGGGCGTGCAGCTCGGATCTCAGCTGACCCTTCTCACCCTGGACACAGTCTGTTTGACCTGCTCCCCTCAGGCAGGAGGCTCTGGTCCATTCGTACCAGAACCTCTCGCCATAAGAACAGTTTCTTCCTCTCTGCTGTTGGACACATGAACAATAACCGTATGACTGTTCCCACCACTAACACATGACCCTACGCTGTGTTCACTGCATCATTCCATGTTTGGCACTGATCACCACCTGCACTCATGTATATATCATGTATATATCTATCTACTTAGCACTTTTAATTCTTATTCTTATTTTTATTTTCATGTCTATTTAAGCGTAATTTATGACAGTATATTTACACTGAAGCACCGCAGCAATTTCCTAATGTTGTAAACCTGCTCAACATTTGGCAATAAAACCCTTTCTGATTCTGATTCTGATTCTGAATAGGTGTGCAGAGACACACAGTCTGTGCTGCTGTCTTGGTGATGTTTGTAAGGTGTGGCTTAAGAAGCCTCGCATTTAAACTGTATTTAAAACATGTTTTATGCTTCAGATATTAAAAAACTGTGATATCTTCCCTAAACGTAACAAAGTCTCTTTAGTTAACGTTTGTTGTTTGTTTATGTGGAAGCAGAGCCAAGGTCCATCTTCCTGGAGCTCAGTGGAAGCCAACTCAGGAGTTTAGCAGCTGTGCAACATTTTCCAGCTCCTCCTGAAGCTTTTCCAGACTGAGGAGGAACAAGTCAGGACCTCAGGTATCGTTTACCTGTTGGTAAACTCACAATCAGAGGTGAGAGCTGGACTCTCCTGTCACAGAGACGCATGAAATTATTTTTACGTTGTTAGATGTGATTGTGAGCCTTTCTCAGACACGAGGAGCCGAGTCTTAGAAATGTGTTTCGCTGGTGTTCAGGTGTTTGATGGCGAGCGATGGAGGCAGTCTGCGGTGCTGTCTCTGATGGGCGGAGCCTGAGAAGACGGCGCAGAGTGAAGCAGCTGTTGTTGGATGGAAAGTTATCCTGACGCTGAGAACAACAACTGCTGCTCCGCCGTCTGCCAGAGAGACGACGACACGCTAAAAATACACACAGGGCCGCATTCCACACATGAACCAGCGCACGCGCACTTGTGTGTGTGTGTGTGTGTGTGTGTGTGTGTGTGTGTGTGTGTGTGTGTGTGTTGATAATGTACAGGCTGTACAGACCTGGCTGCACCTCCTAATATAAACTCGAGCAGAGCTGCTCTATAAATAGTCTTCAGTTCTTTGTGGTGCAGATTACAGTTCGGCGTGAGAAAATTCAAACAACCTGAGTGACAACTTACCCACAATCCACCTCTGACCCACAGACATGTGAAAAACTAAGACAAAAGTCATTTAATAACTAGTGACTGATAGTTGCAGCCTATCACCTTACAACTCTATGTAAATCCCTCCTGAAACGAGGGCAGAAATGGCTCCACGCGGGTAGAAGAGAGGTAAAAGTCAACACGGTGGGGGCTAAATATAGATCACGGTCATAGACTGCATATAAATGGATTGATGTTGTCACCATGATGCCACCCACTGTTTAGGGGCTGTTCATTTTGAAGACTCGACTTAGCATTTTGACTGCTGCCTCACCTACAGACTGTATGGGAGCATCAAACAGACACACATACCTGATGATTTAACGCTCAGTAGAATCCAAATAAAGTCCCAAAACTGGAGCTCAGACTTCTTTGATGGTCTCTTAGTTTAATTAATCTCACAGCAGCCAGATTATTGGTCAGATAATTCCATTAAAAAAGGCTCCAACAGCACAAACACGGTCCAGAGCTCCAGGTCAGGGACTCCAATTAGCTGAGGTGAAGACTAGCAGACAGCTAGCAGCTACAGCTGCCTGTCAGTCAAAGAGGCTGTCAGAAAGAAAACATTCACACCTGTACAGGTGTTATAAAAGTTTAAATTATCCATAGAGACCAGAACAGTTGTTCTATCAGGCTGTAAACAGGTGTATGTCTGCTGTGAAGTCAGATATTTTAACATGGGAGTCTGTGGGGACTGACTCACTGCTGGAGCCCCTGCTGGACGTTAGAGGAACTGCAGCTGTTGGTGCCTCAGCTTCATTTTCTTTTACCCTGCAGCTTGATGGCAGGTCTGAGTGTTACTGGTCAGGGCTCCTCTCAGGCTCCAGGTTGTAACTTGGTTCTCTCGCTTGGTGGATGTAGAGAGCAGATAGAAAATAGTTCCTACATGAAAGTAAGAGATTTTGGTGTATTTTAACCGAGAGATGATTTTTATAGAGAGACATTACTGGTTTGATTAGCGTAACTTTCAGCTGATGGCAGATGCTTGTCTAGCAGACACTGAGCAGTTTACACCGACATGGATAAACAGCAGTGTGCTCCAGAGGAAAAATATCTACATCAGACTTCAGGACAAACACAAAACTATGTAACATGTCCTCCTTCTTTTTGTTGTTGGAGGCTTCTGAGAACTTCTTAAAGCTTTAATTAGAGCTGTTTTGTTCCGCTGAAGGCAGCGTTCAGATCACACTGCTCGACGTGACTCGGCTCTCCTCAGGCTGCTGGTCGGATGATCGGATTTTTCCAAATAAACACAAACTGTTTATTTGGTTGGTACTGATCGATTTGATCTCCAACAGCCGGTCACTTCACAGTTTACAGGCTTATATCAGCTTCTGCTGCCTGGGGTTTTTACAAATAGACTACACTTGTGATACAAAGTAGTTTTGATTTTAAAGATGAATCCTCATAAACCAACAAAGACGCCTTTATCCTCCACAAACACAGATCTCACTGTTTTACCTTATAAATGTTACCTGAAGATCAAAGGCTGCAGGATTATCTTTGAATTATAAAACGTACTTTTTTTTTTCATAGGACAGCAGAGTTTAATGAATGTATCGATCTCAGTATAAACCTCATGTCACAGATCTAATGCTGTTACACTTCTGGCTTTCATGACAGACGAGTCAGGCTGAAAACCAGCAGAGGGGTTTTACCCCTGCCTCCATAGACACTCATGCTTTAGGAGCCCCCACCCCTCCACACCCGATGGCAGCTGTGTTGGTGCGGTCCGTGTTTTTTTTTTATAGGCAGTAAGTGGAAATATCAGCCTGCGCCTGGATCACATTAACGGCCTGACTCGCTGGTTTAATTAACCGCACATTAACTGTAGAGATCTCAGCAGCAGCAGAGTTATGCTGGTTTTAATGTTTAAAGATGCTGCAGAAGCAAATAAAAGCATAGAAACAATCAAGATGTCACCTGAAGCTTCTTTTTAGCTTCTGATAAACCTGAATGTGCTTTTGTGCAAAAGGACTGTGGGTTTCATGTCCACCACACACTTGTCCCTGAGGAACAATTACAGCAAAGAAAAAAATGTTTCAGTGCTCATACTGAAGACACGCCTCAAATGTGGTAGAAATTTTGAACATTTTTACTTTTTAAGAACTGCTTATTCTGAAATCCTCCATATTGTTTCATTTATGTTTTTTAGAGGTGAGGCTGTGATGGTTTGGACTTGTGCCGAGGAGGCAGCATGGACATGTTGGACAAAGGATGATGAAGATGGAGCTCCCAGGCAGGAGGAAAAGGGGAAGACCTCAGAGAAGATTCATGGATGTAGTGAAGGAGGACCAGCAGAGGGGCTGGTTTCTATTTCAATCATCTCAGGACGCCTCAGCTTTACCTGCTGTTAGGCTCAACAAAAGTCCATCGTATTAATTTAAGGTTAAAAATAAGCACTATAGATTTGAGGTATGAAAAGAGTTTTATAGTGAATTTAGAACTTGTTTTTAAACAAATTTTTATTTAAATTTTAGAAACAAATATTAAAAAATTTCTTTGTATGACTTAAAATCTGTTTTTCTCAAAATGATCAAGTTATTCTTCATCTTCAGTGTTTATTACCCAGAGCCTCTATAAATGAAATTCTGCCACCTCGTGGCCAAAAACAGGAACGTGAGGACTGAAATGTGGTTTATAAAAAGATCCATTCAAAGATTATATTTACAGTTTTTTCTGATTGCTTAAGCACATTTTTTGTAACTATTGGCTATTTTTGCAAAACTCTACACACAAATAAGAAAACCTGTCACCCAATTATCAAAACATTGTAGTTCTCTTGCAAAAGCGAACACAGCTAGATTAACTCTTCACACCTTCGTAAAAATGGTGTTCTCGTATCAAACAGTACACGCAAGCCATCATCTACTAAGCACACAATGCGCCAACTGCACACTGATGGTATGAATACAAAACACATCTGGCTTTTGCTTTCTCTGTGTACAGATGTCAATTTAAGGTCACACTTTTGTCATAGTGTCATGTAAACATACAAGGATCCAAACTTCAAGTATTGGTGTTTATTCACACTCATCAAAACCAAGACAAAGTCAGAACACAAAATAGGAATTTCACAAAAAAAAGGAAAAAAAAAAAAAGACAATCAGCCTACATCATGTCGTCTTTCTGGGTCCAGCCACAAAATTTCGTCCACATCGCATGCGATATCCTCCAGTCCAAGGCACCGGGGAAAATATCTCGTTGAATGCCGTATCCAGGCCTGACATGATGCCTGGTCAATATCTCCACATGCCTCCTCCATTGCCTGTAAAAGGGCTACCTGTTGATGAGGATGACGGTCGTACACTTTCCAGCGCCAGGCAGAGAAGAACTCCTCGATGGGATTTAAGAATGGAGAGTATGGAGGGAGGTTGAGTGCCATGAAGGATGGGTGGTCTGTAAACCAGTTGCGGACCAAAGCAGCCCTATGGAAACTAACATTGTCCCATATGATGACATATCGGGTCTGCTCTGGTCTCTGAACAGTGAGCATGTCATGCAAGGTGTCCAGGGCCCTATTTCAGGAAGCCAGTTTAGAAAACCCAGAGTGAAAAACGATACTCAGGGTTGAGTAACCCCGAACTGTCCAACTCGGAATATTCGGTTTCAGAAAGGCTGATAACAATTAGTTCAATCAACGCGGAGTTGCTTCAACCCCAAGTTAAGCGCGCGCACGAGGATACATAAAGCCCTGATTAGTGGAGCACAGATTAAGCGAGTCACCATGGAGACGGAGGGAAAGAAGGCGCGGTCAATGTATTTTACAGCGCTTGAGGCCGAAATTCTGATGGCAGCATATGCCGATAACATGCAAATTTTGCGGAAAAAAAGTAACACAGCCTCAGCTGCAAAAGAAAGGGAGCATGCATGGCAAAACATAGCCGACAGAGTCAATGCGTGAGTGTTAATTTAAACATTGATCTAGGGATTTCCACCCATTTAACACGTTATTTTATTTTATTTTATTTTATTTTGTATTTTATACATTTTATTCTGTGATGTGATGTGAGCGCAGGTGCAACCCAACAGGCCCCAAACGTTCCTGGCAGCAAGTGAAAATGAAATATAAAAATATAGTCCAAACAGGTAAGGTGTAATTGTATTATGAGCCATAGTGCTTGGTCTGTTTGTCCTATGTAAATCAATTGCAGTTAGAGGCTACATTAATTTTCTTTCTGTAAGCACTTATTGAAATTATCTGAGCACATTACAAGTACATATTTGCTTACTCTGTATGCTCAAATGTGACCCGTTATAGCCAACAGAAAAAAAGCGGAGGCCCGAAAAACAGGTGGGGGTCCTCCACCACCACCACTCACAGAGCCTGGCCACTTGGCTTCCACATTTGTGATAATGTTGGCAGCATCACATATGATCTTCACAGTGCAGAGAACACAAATTAGCATCCATTACTATAATGAAATAATTTGTTAGTTTGAAATGCTACAGGGAACTATGTACCTGTACATTAATGCTGTGGAAAGACTTCCTGTTCACATAGTCTCCTTCATTTACTGAAGGAGCAATGATTGGAATGTGAGTGCCATCTATACAGCCAATCACGCCTGGGAACCCTGAAAATAAATGTAAAATTTAAGTAGTAGTTCAAGTATCACCACATCATGAATTAAGTTTTGTTCATCCTGATACCTGCAATTTTGTGGAATCCCTCTTTGATCAATCTTGTGGGTCTATGACCGGGGAACACCACAAACGAGTACAGGAGACGTTTCAGTGCAACTGTAACATTCCTGACTGCCCGACAGACGGTAGCCTTGGAAACGTGCTCAGCGTCACCAATATTATACAGAAAGCTCCCGTTTGCAAAAAAACGAAGTGCAATACAAATAATATGTACAGAACTGAGAGAATGTCCGCGATGTGTCACATGAGCAATATTAGGCCTGAGGATGTTATTCAAATGAATTATAGATTGTGCTGAAAAACGGTAACGTTCACACAGAAAATCATCAGGAAATGATAAAATGTCCAAACGCGCTCTAATCACTCTCTCCCGGCGGAGAGCTCTGCGGAGAATTTGGGCTCCAACATCTACTGGCTCTTCAAGGAAGGGGCACGCCATGTCTGACACTTCCTACAGTCAGGTTTCCGACAAAGAGGCGGGGACAGTCAGGGTTAGTTGCAGTAAACCTGCTAGGGGGCAGGTTAGCTTCACGGAGTGTGTCGTCATGGTGACTCACTCAGGCTTCATCTGAACTCGCTTTGTGAAACCGAAGACCCAGAGTTTTCGTTCACTCAGGGTGTACTTACTCAGAGTTTGCACTAAACCGGCTTCCTGAAATAGGGCCCAGGAATGCAATAATGTGTGCAGTGTTGTATGGGCCTATGGTTGCATGATGGTGAACAACACCATTTTGGCTTATAGCTGCACACATGGTTATGTTACCACCACGTTCTCCTGGGACATTGATGATGGCACGGTGTCCAATAATGTTCCTGCCACGTCTCCTGGTTTTACTGACGTTAAAACCGGCCTCATCTACAAAAAGTAGCTCATGTCCCATTGCATCTGCTTCTAGTTCCATCACTCTCTGGACAAGACAAAACAAATGCAGCACATCAAGCCCATGCACAGCACTATAGTATGCACTTCCAAATTCAGAACCAATGGCACTAGCTTACCTGCACAGTCATATCGCAGTTGCTTTACACGTTCTGTGTTTCTCTCGAAAGGAACTCTGTAAATTTGCTTCATTCTTATTCTGTGGCGCGCAAGTACACGACTTAGTGCAGAAATGCTTGCACTGTGTATATTTTGAAAGATGGTGTCATTATCAATTATGCGCTGCTGTATTTCGCGCAGTCTTATTGCATTATTGGCAGTCACCATGTTCACTATATGGGTCTCTTGCTCTGGAGTGAACATTCTGCCTCTGCCCCCAACATCTGGACGTCTAGCAATTCTGTAAAGTAACAATTTCAGTATTTTTGCATGTATGGTACTGTTGTGTTTCTCATTAGAGTATGGCAGTGCTACAAAGTACTTAACGATTCTCATTTCGAAATGTCCTAATGATGCTTGCCACAGTGTAGCGGCTCAGTTTAGGCTGAACCCGTTGGCCAGCTTCCCTCAGGGTCATCCCATGGTTGATGACATGGTCCACTATTGTAGCTCTGATGTCATCAGTTATTCTGTTTCTTACTCTTCTTACCCTTCCTCTTTCCCCTCCTCGTCCTCTTCTTGCTCCTCCTTGTCCTTTTCCTCTAACCCGCTTGCTTCTTCACCTCCACGTCCTCTCCCTCGGCCTCCTCTGATTCTCACTCTTACTGCTCCTTCCATTGTACTCCACATAGACAGCTTACCTGTGGCCTGTTTATAGTGCTTAGGCTGATTGCAAAGTGGACTAATTATCTAAAACAGTTTTCACAAGTGAAAGTGTGCCAGACAGTTGGCAAAATAGTGTTAATGATAGCCATACATGTGTATAATTTTGCTAGGAGTGTGTTGGAAATTTGGTAATTGAGTGTAAGCAGTGAGTTGTGTTTAAAGTTCTGCAAAAAGAGTGTTGTGCAGTGAATTGTGCTTACAGTTTTGCAAAGTGTGTGTTACAAAATTGCAAACTGAGTGCAAAGCAGTGTTTGTGCTTTTAGTTTTGCAAACTCAGTGAGTGGTTTTGCTATAAGTATTAATAGTTTTAGGAATTGTGCTATAAGAATCACAGTTAGGGTTAAAGCCATCAGAAAAAACTGTAATAATAGGAAGTTAAAAAGGGCCAGTATGTGGGGGTGGAGAGGTGTGTGTGTGTGGAGCATTAGAAGAAAAAAAAAAAAAAAAAAAAACAACTTCATGAATATTTATCAAAACAGTTAATTGTTATTTAT
Source organism: Perissodus microlepis (assembly GCF_051167445.1). Classification (NCBI taxonomy): domain Eukaryota; kingdom Metazoa; phylum Chordata; class Actinopteri; order Cichliformes; family Cichlidae; genus Perissodus; species Perissodus microlepis. The sequence goes on from NC_140462.1 coordinate 25,201,160, forward strand.
TGTCAAAAGCATTGTTTCAGTTTGCTGGCTTTTGTTTGCCTTCCACTAAAATTCTGTTGTTAAATCAGTTCAAGCATAAATGGAAATTGTAGGGGAGATAAGAGGTTCCTCTTTCTGTAAACACAGCGTTTCCTCCTTGGTGTGCTGTGTAAATATGACTGAAGATGTCCTGAAAGCACATTTATTAATTATAGATGCAAAACGAAAGAGTTTAAGTTTTAAATATTGACTACCCCCTTATATCCACTATAATAAGAACGGGGCTTTAGCATGCAGCGCTTTAAATTCTAGTCAAGTATTTTTAACACCGTGATGTCTGTCGTTTGAAATGAAGAAACTTTGAGGTCAAAGTCGGGGTGTGGTGCCCTCTGCTGGTGATCAACAGAAACTGACAGATGCAGATACATCATCTCTCTTTATTCCCTACTTTCAGGTTGATAACAGAATATTTAACGAACTGTATGAGAAATACAGAGATGAAGATCAGAGTAGAAGACAACCTCTCCTCCCTTTTGTCACTTCTTATCCTCCTCGGTCAAAACAGCCCGAGGATGGAGCAAAGTTCCTGCAGCAGGTCCACGTTCAGGTAAACTCGGCAGAAGGAGAGGAAAATGCCAACAGCCGAGAACCCGATGAGAATCCAGAGAATCTGAGCACTGAAGTAAAGAGGAGCCAGACTGAAAGAGACCAGAGGCATGAACAGTGTTGAGTCAGTTTACCTGTTACACACCTGCACAGGCAGAACTACTCACAGTAAGTCATTTACAGGAGGCAGAAAGCTCTGTTCCACCTGGTTGAATGAACATTTTAACTACTGACTATTTTCTAAAAGTATTAGCATTTTAATCACAGCCAAAAGAGGCCACATACAGATACTACAGGAATCAGCCTGTAAACATTTTCATTTCTTGCTGTAAAGTTAGACATTTTTACATGAGTCTATGCGGGAGCCTCTAGTGGACATTAGAGGAAGTGCAGAATTTAGTTTAAAAAAAAAAATACAAGCTTTGAAAAAACCAACATGACGAGGCATTCAGGGGACAGTCTGGATCTAAACAATCGCAGTCAAAATAAATAACCTTAGCTTGGTGATTTTGTACTCTTGTCCTCTGTTTGCATAGCTCAAAATGTTGATAGTTGCCGTTTGTCAGCCTGATATATAATTTCCCTAGGGATTAATAAAGTATGCTGATTCTGATTATGTCACACAGTTGGACATTTTTAACTCAGCGTTTAACTTCACTGTGAACATTTAAAATTCAATAACCCTGAGAGATCCCATCCTTCAGAGGGTATGAAAGCCAGAGCAGGAACTTTCCATAAAGTAAAACTCATATTTCATATGGGAGTTCCTGCAGTGCAAACGTTAGCATCAGTATAAGAATGATTTTAAACAGCGAGTGTATTTATTGTAAATGCAGGGGTTCTCATAGCTCTCACCGTCCCTGTGCAGACTCAGAATATCCTCTAAAGTAATTGAACCGTCCGTATAAATAAAGCAAACCGCAGACTGAAGACAGACCTGAAACACACAGACACACCTTTAAATATTTACCTTTTCAGGTCGTAAAGTGTACGTGTTAATGCTGCAGCAGCCTCTGTGGCTTCTGTCGCCTCACCTTGGCTGAAGAATACTCCAGATAGCCACAGCACGGTGATGAAGATGGGGAAGTACTCTGAGCAGTTTGCTCTAAACACAAAGGACAACAAAACTAACCGAAACTAAGTGGTAAAACACTACACACCACAGCCTCCAGGGGGCACCAGAGGCATCCCTTTCATTCTTACCAATTTATCAGGTAAAATTTTGCTCTCTGGTGTAAACCTATATAGTTAAGAACTGCCCTTATTGGGGACTTTCGTCCCTCCAAAATTGAAGGGTCCCCACAGGATTTTAGTAATACAAGTACATGCATAGACAAACAGACACAAAGGGGCTCACTGAGCTCTGAAGACCCTCTCAAATTCTGGTGGTCCAGTTGTGGCAGGTGGAGACACTGAATACTTCCTCCTGGCAAAAATTACCTGGAGAGAGAAATAGGCTAAAAACATAAAGAACACATTTTAGTGCACATTACACTTTAATTACATGAACATTAATTTTTTTTCAAATGTTAAATAAAAGATGGCTTCATGAGCTGTCCTTTACACAGCTTCTGCTACACAGACCAAAGTACACACCACGCTGCTCATCTATGCAAATTTTATTTATAAAAGCTAAAAAAAAAAAATCTAAAGTGGAAGCACGAATGCAGTGAGGGCTGTGAACGCCAGGTGTCACATGTACAGATAGTGTTAAAAATACTCTGTTAAAGTACTGACTCAACTCCTTAACTCAAAGTAAAGAGTAGCGACTCTAAAATGTACTCTTGAAAGTAGCTCTTTGGAGGACGTTTCTACCAGCTATGTGTGTGCAGAGCTAACTCAACCTTGTGCTATATTAATGTAATAAAAATATTAGATTTAAAAAAAAAAAAAAAAAAAAAGCCTACATTTTAATTCTTATAAATATTCAACTTGAATCAGATCAGCAGAACATGAGCAGAGAAAGAGGAAAATTTAAAAACAAAAAAATATTTTCCCTTGCCTACATTGTAGAGGGTGACTTTGGCCCTAAACAGAAAGTGTACAGTCAGGGGTTAAAGTGGATTCAGCAGGTTAAGGAACCCTAAAAATTGGACACACCAATCTGTAATGGCTCAGCGTGGGGGAAATCCTAATTCACAATTTCTATTGAGAGCTGCAGTAGATTTTCTTAATGTACAAGCTGTGATCAGCCGTTTTAAATCCATCACAGTACAGCAAAGTAACCCATTTAACCCCTGCACTAACCTGCAGATGATTTTCATGCAGCTTTTAAATAACAGTCAGTAAAACCTAATGTCACATGTACAGACCCAATATGCGATTTAAAAACACGATGACTATGCGTACAGGGAGTGCAGAATTATTAGGCAAGTTGTATTTTTGAGGAATAATTTTATTATTGAACAACAACCATGTTCTCAATGAACCCACAAAACTCATTAATATCAAAGCTGAATGTTTTTGGAAGTAGTTTTTAGTTTGTTTTTAGTTTTAGCTATTTTAGGGGGATATCTGTGTGTGCAGGTGACTATTATTGTGCATAATTATTAGGCAACTTAACAAAAAACAAATATATACCCATTTCTATTATTTATTTTCACCAGTGAAACCAATATAACATCTCCACATTCACAAATATACATTTCTGACATTCAAAAACAAAACAAAAACAAATCAGCGACCAATATAGCCACCTTTCTTTGCAAGGACACTCAAAAGCCTGCCATCCATGGATTCTGTCAGTGTTTTGATCTGTTCACCATCAACATTACGTGCAGCAGCAACCACAGCCTCCCAGACACTGTTCAGAGAGGTGTACTGTTTTCCCTCCTTGTAAATCTCACATTTGATGATGGACCACAGGTTCTCAATGGGGTTCAGATCAGGTGAACAAGGAGGCCATGTCATTAGTTTTTCTTCTTTTATACCCTTTCTTGCCAGCCACGCTGTGGAGTACTTGGACGCGTGTGATGGAGCATTGTCCTGCATGAAAATCATGTTTTTCTTGAAGGATGCAGACTTCTTCCTGTACCACTGCTTGAAGAAGGTGTCTTCCAGAAACTGGCAGTAGGACTGGGAGTTGAGCTTGACTCCATCCTCAACCCGAAAAGGCCCCACAAGCTCATCTTTGATGATACCAGCCCAAACCAGTACTCCACCTCCACCTTGCTGGCGTCTGAGTCGGACTGGAGCTCTCTGCCCTTTACCAATCCAGCCACGGGCCCATCCATCTGGCCCATCAAGACTCACTCTCATTTCATCAGTCCATAAAACCTTAGAAAAATCAGTCTTGAGATATTTCTTGGCCCAGTCTTGACGTTTCAGCTTGTGTGTCTTGTTCAGTGGTGGTCGTCTTTCAGCCTTTCTTACCTTGGCCATGTCTCTGAGTATTGCACACCTTGTGCTTTTGGGCACTCCAGTGATGTTGCAGCTCTGAAATATGGCCAAACTGGTGGCAAGTGGCATCTTGGCAGCTGCACGCTTGACTTTTCTCAGTTCATGGGCAGTTATTTTGCGCCTTGGTTTTTCCACACGCTTCTTGCGACCCTGTTGACTATTTTGAATGAAACGCTTGATTGTTCGATGATCACGCTTCAGAAGCTTTGCAATTTTGAGACTGCTGCATCCCTCTGCAAGATATCTCACTATTTTTGACTTTTCTGAGCCTGTCAAGTCCTTCTTTTGACCCATTTTGCCAAAGGAAAGGACGTTGCCTAATAATTATGCACACCTGATATAGGGTGTTGATGTCATTAGACCACACCCCTTCTCATTACAGAGATGCACATCACCTAATATGCTTAATTGGTAGTAGGCTTTCGAGCTTATACAGCTTGGAGTAAGACAACATGCATGAAGAGGATGATGTGGACAAAATACTCATTTGCCTAATAATTCTGCACTCCCTGTATATGCTTTAAATTGCCAGTGAATCAAATACCACTGAGCAGTCTTTAATTTAAGCCCTCTCCTTCCTCTTCTGTCCTTCTTATCCTTCTCTGCATTATTCTCTCTTTTCTCTCCCTGTGAAATAAGCAGCTGGACCTTTACACTGACAGTGCAGGGTTACCTCCATGCTGAAGTACCTTATGGACATCTGCAGTCGGCTAACTGCAGCCCCTGACTTTGCACTCGGTCATCTCTTTGAATGCCACACCCTCAAGTACAGATATCTGGAAATTTTACTTTAGTAAAGTAACGAAGTACAAATACTTCGTTACTTCCCACCTCTGGTGTACGCTGACATGCAAACACAGGAATTCAAACACGACAAACAGATAAAACACGTGTAAACAGAATTCAGGAAATAAAAAGGCGTAAAACAGTAACCGAGCTATAGTGTAAAACAAAAAGATTCAAGCATCATGACCGGTTAAATCACTGTGTTTAACTTTTTTGTGCATTTATAATTTTAAAACGGACGAGGTCTGAAGACGGCCTCGACTATGAAAACAGCAGCTGAGCCGTTTCTCGAGTCTGCAGGCTGGAACAATTTAAAACGGTCATAAACATACAAAACGATGTAAAACTAAACAGGAAGGAGAAAACAACGTTTAGAATGATCATTTAATCCCAGTAAGAAGTCGTGTCACAAGAAGCTTACCTTGCTCCAGGACGCCCAGCAGTGTCACGGCGCCGAGCCCGACCAGCTCCTCCATCATTTACAGAGTCAGACAGGTGAGACCGACACACACCTGGTCTGCGAGGACAGGAGGACAGGTGTAATGCCAAGTAGTTCGTCTCGATAGAATTTATCTGCGTCGGGAGCGCGCACTGGGCAGGGAGAGCGGACCCAGTTGACTCCGCCTCCATTCCAACCACACCAGACCTGGAAGTAGTGACGTTTTACTTTAGTGAACAGGTGAGTGTCGTTACATTACAGTTCAGTTTGTGGGTTACAAGAGAGGGAGGGATTATTTTGGGCTTGACTCCATGTTTGTGTTTCAGATGTGCATCTTCGAGCATCCACACCAGATCACTAGACTCAACATGTTCATGTTCTCATCAGTAAACGGCGTCTGTTATGACATAAGGTTTGTTATTTAATTCCACACTGCCAGAATTAGTGTCCCACGTCTAGTATTTTATTTACACACCTTTAACATTATGATCAGTTACTGCTCTTGATCTTTGCCTTTTTAAGATCATTTACAAAAACACCAATATTTGATTTTGTTACAGCCTTAATATTTCCCTTTTAACAGTTTAAATTAACTGTAGTCATTAGCTGCAGTAATAAGTATTTTCACAGGGCATTTGTTTTTTTCTACAGATGACCTGACCAACCTCTGTCACTAAAAAGAGAATTAACAAAAAGACAAAAACAAAAAAGAAAACTCATGACACTGATGACAGCTGGGTAAACTTAAAACTGTTGTCAGACGGTTACAAGAAATCCCTGGAAATTCGAGGCTGACCCTTTTAAAAAAAAAAACAAAAAACCCAAAACAAACAAAAGGAAAAAAAACAGATTCAGTGTGACAGGTGTGTCCGCGATGGTTCCACCAGCTCTGCGTGGAAAGCGTAGCTTTCTGCTGTTGGTACATCAAAGAGTAATGCCACAAATTGGCTGGAAGTAGGTGACAAGCAAGGAGTTTAAATAAAAGTTTAATTATTTCATATTTAAGTAAACATAACCTAACCAAGAAAAAGATGATCAAAAGGTTGATGTCAGGTGGAGTGGAAGAGCAGTTTATCTGGGCCAGTTTTTAATAGCCTGCAAGACACAAGTGACCTGCATTAGCTAACACTCAACCCCCCCTCCCCCCCCTTCATAAAAATCAATGTTCCACCTTCACATTTGCAAATTATTCTGAAAACAAAAAAGCAACACAAGGCAACGTTAAAACTGCTACCATACAACCTGGCCCACAAACAAGCCAACAGCCGCACCCTCACTAAAGCCAGTTTTCCTACCACCACAAATTAAGTGGAATGTAAACGTGAATGTTGGCAGTTATGGTAATGCATAGCAAACCAGTTTTTAGTACAGGAGGTTTCTGATAGCATAGCTGATATACAGAAGGGATCAAGTCATGTCAGCCCCAGGATAGTAAGTCTATCCTTGCAAATGGGTTCAACAGGAAAAAACAAAACAAAACAATAACCTAAGAACAGCAAGTGAAAATCTACTGTGCCTAAATGAGCACCAGATCTCATCAAAAGTGCCCAACACCAAATAATGTGCAGCTACACACCCACATACACTGCTTTGCTAAAATGCCAGTATGAGCATCAGTAACATACCAAAACAACAATGCCTACATCAACCAAAATTTCCAAGACGCCAACAAAGAGGGAACGTAGCTACAAAGCTCACAGCAAGTCACAGCAATTAATGGTCTACAGAGCTACCAGACCCAACTACCAAGCTAAATTTTCATAACACTATTTAAGTTAAACTTTGCAACTCCTGCTTTTCATACATTCAACAGTTACACTCTGCCACACCACAAGACTCGTCCAGCCATGTGTCCAGTCAGGCCACAAACCCACAAGACTAATATACCAGTGAAACACCAGCCACGTAGTTTATGCTTCCCAGCCCTAGTTATTTAGTACAAGATGATTTTAACCCTAGTCTTCAGACAGATACCTGTGGTGGGTATGTAACAAGTGCCACCTGGCAGTTTGCCAGGTGATTGGCTGTTCACCTGTTTGTCCATGATTTGGACAGGGGGAACAGACTGTGGCGAGGTCAGCCTGATGGAATCGGTTCACCTCCAAATAGGGGAAAGCTGTGAGCTGACCCTGTGCAAGACTGGGGCAGAAAGACTTAAAAAGGTAAAGATCAAGAGCAGTAACTAATCATAATCTTAAAGATGTGTAAATAATTCTGGCAGTGTGGAATGAAATAAGAAACCTGATGTCAGTAAACAGCATTTGTAGATGAGAACATGAATATGTTGAGTCTAGTGTGGATGCTTGAAGGTGTAAATGTGAAACACAAACATGTAGTTAAGCCCAAAATGAGTCCTCCTCCTCTCTTGTAAACCACAAACTGAACAGTAATGTAACAACACTCACCTGTTCACTAAAGTAAAACGTCACTACCTGAGCACAGGTAACAGGGCGAGGGAGTAAACCTGTGGGGCCGGACTGAAACGCCTGATAGGACTGTAGTTTCCTGACAGTTCCCTCGGGCTCTTTTCTAATAATAACCAGTTTTTGTTTCCTCCAAGAGACCGCTCACTAGAAGCGATGGAATCAGAAAGGTTCAGGTTTGTTTATACCTGTAAGTCTGCAGTAGATGAATCATCTGTCCTTACAGCACATTTTCAGAGGAGACTGTTACAAGCCCAGGAGTTGATGTACTTTATTAGGTACCTGTTCTGGTCAAATTGGACTTCATTGTTTATTTAGAGTACAGCAGAGCTGCAGAGAGCAAGTCAGGAGGATGTTACCTGTCAATAACCCAGCAGCAGCCCGTGTTTAGTTTTAATATTGTTACAAAGGAATGTAAATCAGCGATTTATTGGACTGTAAACTGTTTTATTGTTAGATTTACCTTTAGGTGAGAGGAAGAAAGTTATAAACTTTTCTAAAGCTTCTAAAGTAGCTTCTGCTTTGCCCAATTAATTGAATCATTAACTGTAATGAAAAGTAACAGTTAACAGGATTAATATCACTGTAAACATGGCTTGAATAGGATGGCTGCCACTACACTGAAGTGACAAATCTGTCCACCACTCTGGGGTTTGTGTACCTGCTGATTGTGTGTCTGTGTGATTGCTTTCTGCCTGTAATACTTAAACAGCTTAAAGTAAATTCCACTGGCTTTATACAGTTAAGAGTCTGAAACACTGTGTGCAGCTGCTCCTCTCTTCTGCCTCAGATTCGATAACTAAAGGGTCGACCCCAAAACTGGTGTCTTATATTAAAAACTGTGGTTTGACAACAAAGTCATCCAGTTAAATTGCTTCCAACATGCTGCTACAGGTAACGCTGTAGTGTGAACCCAGCTGAACTGAGGTATGAAAAAGTGAAAATTAATGTGTTTGCAGCAGCATAACCCGTTAACTGCAAGGTGCTGCATGCGTGACATGGCTGGGGGCTGAAAGTCTGACTCTAGAAAACTTTGTATACTAGGGTCACATCAGAGGCAGCTAATACAGAGCCTAAAAATACAATTTAAAATGTATTATTTGTTATGATGTCTGTTATGAGCAGACAACACCGGTTCACCCTTGAGTATGGAGTCTTTTTATGCTTGAATAATTCAAAGAGTTTACAAAACAAAAAAAAACAAACAAAAATCTTCTCTGAAAATGGTCAGGTACAAGGATTGGACTGAAAATGACTGAAAAAGCAACTAATGACCAAGACTTGACTCAAGACTTTTGCACAGCAATGTATGAGAAGGTGCGAGCATTTGTCACTGCTCATCGCAGTGACTGAGGATGGTGCTGGGTCTGATGAGCAGTGCTACGAGGTGGTGGCCTATGACACCATTAACAACCACCTATAACAGTCATGAGATCGCACCTCGGAAGAGTCCCCACTCACACCTTGATCCACGTGACCTTGAATAAGAGGCGAAACAGCTTCATGAACTAGAAAGAGCTTCATTTCATTTCCATGATGGAGGACGGAAAACCTCCACAGAAAACTCAGGTCGTCTCATTTAGTGAATGTGTTGAATCAGGTCTAGAGAATTCACACAGACAGAAACACACAGGCAGCAGCTTTCTAAAGAACTATATTTACATAATACTCTTGTTTTACAGAGAACCATATCAAAAGTATAAAATACTTACAAAACATCCGCTGCAATATATAAAAATAACATCTATCTTCTCCAGATCATTAGGAAAGGCATACATACAAAAAATATATTTATAGACATTTACACAGAGCCTGTTTACAACATTTAACCCAGAAAACCCCGGGAGACCGAGCGAGGCTGGAAGTCGAAGGCAGGCCCAGGGATTGGCAGCGATTTGAATGGAAACACGAAACCATCCCCGAGCGACCGATCGGCGACAAAAACAGGAACAGCGCTGCCGCGAGGACACGCAAACATGGACAACAGTACAGTAGATAGGACGACCGGGTCACCGCTCCACTTTCAACGTGGCGACCCGGCCGGAGTTCCACCTTGCAGAGAACCGTCAGAACGGTTCATTCTGATTAACGCCGGCGGTGACAACTGTGTGGACACAACGGAAGATTCATCAAATGCAGATGACGCAGCTTGAAGTCTCTGAATGAAAGGAACGCCAACGCCGCGTCCCCAGCACGGAGTCTGAGCAACCTGACCGAGCCCAACGACTGCAGGGATGTTTAGTTCACATTAAATTTCTATCTTAAAACAAAGCGTCAAACTGTCACATGGAAATGTTTCGATTTTATTTTTATTTACTTTATATTTCTATCTTAAATCACATCCAGGTGAGAGCAGTGGGATCTAAATCCCGAGGCCAAATTTTCTTGTACATATGAAGCAGGTGTAAGACGTGGGTGAAAACTATTTTTACTTGAATTCTGCCTTAAATAAAAGGACTGAAATTCTTCAGACTGGCAGGGCATTTTACTCTGAATTTGGACTCTCGGGCTTTTCTATCAGCCTTCAGACCACTGTCTGTCAGACCACACACAGGGCAAAATGTCTTGATTAAAGGGCACAAGTTTCCTGTGTTTTCCATGTTTTTCCGCTCAGAAACGCAGCTTTAGAGGAGGCGATGGATGATTTCTCTGCAGGTTCTCGTCAGGCTGAATCACAGAATAACATTATGAGTGACTTAAAGGCATCGCGGTTCAGTGCGCCTGTTTGTTTGGACTCTGCGCATTCACCTGGAGGTTCAAGTGCTGGACTCCGCGACAGAAACTTTCCGATTCCTGCTGCTCATTTCCCGGCGGCTTGTTACGTTTTTAAAGGACCATTTCTCTGTTTTTTTTCCCCTCGATTTATGAAATCTGCTGGAATATCTGTGAGCCTCCAACAACCAGCTGGCCTTAAATTTAACACATGACATTCCATAGGGGGAAAAAAAGGCTCGATATACCAGCAGCTCATTTACCTAAACAAAGAAAGCGCTATTGTTAAGTTATTTAAATGTTTATGGAGAAAATCATTTCCCTACAGTATGAAAATCACCCGGCTCGACCTGTACAACCAGAAACAAACACATGTTGATTCAGTCCTAAAAATAAAAAAACAAAACAGACATCCAGCTGAAACCCCCCCCCCCCAAAAAAAAACAGAGGGATGGTCCTTTAATGTGACTTAATGCTAACGTGGCGGTCGAAGGCAAGGACTGCGGGTTCAGTAGTAATCTTACTGCTGTTTTCGTGCATGCACACAGTTTGTTTGTGTTTACCGTTGACTCGTGTGCAGGTGTTTAGATTTACACTCCTGGTGGAAGAGAACAGAAAGTCTCAGAAACCAGTTTAATCAGTTCAGGCTACTTCACAACAATCAGGAAACCTTCAGGCAAAGGATCACAAACACTTTCAGTCTTTATACGGGGAAAAATTAAACCGAGCTTCAACGCTCTGATTTCATTTCCTTTAAAAACAGCTGATCCAGTATCAGGTGGTGGGTTTTTCAGGCTATGACCTGAATCTCGTCTGGCTGCTCTCGGAGCGCCAGTTAGTTCTTGTCCCGTTCATCAGCAGATATGCTCTGATGTTTATCACGTAATGTCCTCCAAATGTGCAATAAAAGGTCGAACACCACACAGCAGCCAATGTTTGGCCCACACCTGACTCTGAAAATCAGCATCTGTCTCTGTTGTGCCAAAGTTAGCCCAGATTAGGCCCAAACACGCCTGCTATGTGCTGATTTCATTCCATAAATTTAGAAAGTTTGAGGACAGAAGCTGATTAGTGCCATCCTGCAGGGACGACAGCAGCTTAAAAGAAGGTGGCGATCGTTTTAGAACCAATTCTTAATATTTATGTAAAAGTCCACTTTTTTTTACTCCATAAAAACCCCAATCTGCATTTTAAAACTGGTTTTATTTGTATAGTGCATCCAAGTCCAGAATGGAAGCTGATGTCAGGACTGCAACAGTAATTTTTTAAATGTTTTTTTTTGAGGACTTTTCTACCAGGAGTGTTTTTACACACCGAGCGCTTCATTAATCTGCTTATCTGAACGGAGCCTTCGAGGACCGCGTGGAGATGTTTAACGACAATTTTCACTCAAAACGACAATACGATCAGTTTCATAGTGGACTATCCCATCACTCTTATTTTGAAAGGTCAGTCACTGCCCCAGCCGTTCCTGTCGTGTTTCCCACAGACTCGCTCAGCTGCTTTCCAGAGACTCCATCACCTCATCTCATATGGATGCCTGCGGATCACCGCTGATGTGGGCAGATGTTCTGAAGCTGCGGTGAGCTGGGAGGTCATGCCACCTTGAACCTGAAGCAGGTTTAGCAAGGTCACCGCGGCTTCAGAGCAAGAGGACAGCCAGCTGCAGTCTGAACAGCGGGATGAGGAACTTCCTGGAAAGGCAGCTGGTTTTCTTACTCTATTATTTAAATATTTATTGATCTAATGAAGAAAGTGTGGTGTTCCCACCCGTGAATTCAGTCTGATCTGTGGGAAACCCCGGAGGAGCTCAGCTGCACGGATCAGCTGACTCAGCTGAATTGCAGAGCCTCCGAGCAGGAATGTGGCCGCTTACAGGAGCTCTGAACACTTTGTGTTTCTTCATCGTGCTGCAACGATTCAACGGCCAGTCTGTGCGTGTGCGGTGCTGACAGGCTTCTCTCTGACAGCGTGAGAACGTGACGCGGTCGCCAGCCTTCTGCGACTAACGCTAACACGTGGCGGCAGCAGGAAGTGGTCGGCGGCTCACTCTGCAGGCTTCATGTGTGTGCGTGCGTGCGTGAGACTAGTGGTGGTTGGCGAGCAGTTCGTCCAGGTCGGCCATCCACTCCTGCGTGTTCTGTCCTTTCAGCAGCGAGTCCACCAGGTCGCTCTCCGCAGGGAAACTCCCTGACGCCACGTTGTATCCGAATGACACCTGATGCTGCTGCTGACTCACTGTTTGGCTCACCTGGTATCCTTGGTTACACTGTAGTCCCTGGCGACCGTTGCCTTGAGGCTGTCCGAACGCTGCCAGGTTGGGGAGTACGGCCTGGTTCTGGGGGCCCTGCTGCTGATTGGTCATTGGCTGGCCCTGTCTTTGGGGGTTGGGCAGTGCCCTCTGCTGGGGTGCTGCCATGTTTGTCTGCATCATTTGTTGTCCGGGATTCAGACCACCCATCGGACGTCCACCTGGGTTTCCGCCAAAGGGGGCGGAGCCGGATGGCATCTTGGGGATGCAAGGCTGCTGCTGCGGCGGCATGTGGAAGGCATTGGGGGGGCCGCTGAAGGACAGGCCTGCATTACTGGAAGGCGGCTGGTTGACGAGCTGCTGCTGCCAGGCGGTGCTCTGACCGCCCGGCATGCCACCCCCCATGTTGCCCTGCATGGAGGCCGGGAGACGGGCAGCTCCGGCCACATGAGGCTGCTTCAACATAGCTGCATTGGGCGGCGTCTTCAGGTGCTGCTGCTGAGGCAGGAGGTTGTGCCCGTACGGAGCGCTCATGGTGGTGTTCAGAGACGTCTGGCGCTGCAGACTGGGTTGCTGGGCCAGGTGGTTGGGGTGCATGCTCATGGTGTTGTAGAGGACGTCCACGCCGGCTCCACCCCCCTGACTAATGTCAGCCTGACTCACTGTCGGGGGCGGGGCTACGCCACCTGCTGGACCACCACCCTGACCCATGTTCATGCTCATCATGCCCTGGTTCTGAGGGAACATACGGGACCCGGGGGCGGGGCCTCCCATGGAGCTGACACTGCCCATTGGCTGAGAGGAAGCTAAACAAAACCAGAAGAACAGAAGAAAACAACAATCAGGAAAACGTGCGTCAAAATCTTTTTTCAGAGTGGGCCACATAAGTGGGTCGGCCCCAGTGAAGCTCCTTAGTCGCACATTTAATCCCTAAGATCTCGTAATAGAAAACATAAAAGAATTTTGTTTGTCCCCGTAACTCTAACCCTGCTGGAGCTGAACCGCTGATCTGTTCAGCTACTTTCATTTCCCATTCAAATGAGCGGCATTTACACAGTCAGGGTGAACCCACAGAAACCAAACTCACTCTGGTTTCACTTGTCCAGGTATAAAACACAGCCGCTCGGAAACTTTTAGAACAAACACATTTTTAAAGATATTCACCATAAATCTGTGGTCACATGTTAAATATGAATGAAGGTGAAACCTGTAAAAACGCAGGCTGTGTTTTTATTTCCATGAGGACACTCGTCACTTTGGAGACCAGACGGTCACGAAATCCTGAACTTTGATAAAAACTCTGCTGGTTTTACAAGGTCCTGATTCTGGCTTCTCTGTTGGCTCCCTGAATGTTTTAGAGGTCATTTTAACATTTAATCTTTTGTGTGCTACGACTTTCTGCAGTAACAGATCATACCATTTTTAACGGGCTTTATCCTAAGGCCGGAAAACAGAACGAACCTCTGAACTGTGCGTCTCCATAAACTTGATCATATTGGAAGCTTCAGCTTCAGCCGCCCGAGCTGCAATCTTACGGTCTTTACCCGGTTAAGGTTTATGTTTGATGCCGGATTTGTTTGTTCTGTGTTTTTTTTAAACTGGAATTTTCCCATTGGTCAATGATCAACTCTGCATTTTGAACCTTGAAATTATTCTTGAAAAAAAAAAAAGCATGTTTTCAAAACATTTCATGGTCCGATCTTTCGAAGCACACGCACAACTTATACCCAAGTGTCGGCACTTTGATCCTCCTTCCTCCCGCGGATGAGGAAGGATACCAAACCAAAAAGTCCCATACCAATCCCATACCAAAAAGTTGCAGAACACACATTCAAATAACTCCTACTTCCTGTTATGATTACTTAAGTGCTTTTTTGGTACTTAATAATTGTGTTAAATTCTGCATTGCAAGGTGTCTGCTTCTTATATTTTGTGGCCTTTGATTTTGTGATTCTGAACTGAATCACAAAGCATTCATTATGAAATAAATAAAGCAAAGTAATAAAAAAAAGTCCCAGGAAAGGCTGTGATCCTGCTCAGGAGCGTTTCATCTTTTTCCACCTTTTTCTTTCAAAAAAATAACCACTTTTTTGTCTTCTGTGTATTCTCCCTGAACAACCACATGGGGCAGTAATGAGCTCATTCCACATGTGAAGAAGCAGTGGGCAGTTTTTTAGAGTTACAGCTCTGTCACAGAGGTATTCATGCCTGAGAGACCTGAGAAATGCATTGTGTGAACACTTCCTGTAGGCGTACCTGTAAACTGGTTGGCCGGCTGCTGTGGGTAAGGGTTCTGATTGGCTGTTGTTCCCGACTGGTCCTGGTACTGTGGAGGAGGTCGGGTCAGGTGTCGCTGCCGCTGCTTCTCCTGCACAGACACATGGAGAGGGTTACTGTGTGGGCTTCAGATTTAGGACAGACGCGAGGTGTAACTCATTATCACGTGGCCACTGAAGGTGAGCAGTGCAATGACAATAACGGAATAAACTGACCCTCTCAGCGTTCAAGCAGGTTGGAAATGTTGGAACCACCTGCAGATGAGTCGTACCTGTTCGGCTAAAATCTGCTGCTGCCTCTGAATGTACTGCTGCTGTTTCTGCTGCTCCAGGATCTGCTGCTGATGATGTTGTTGCTGTTGTTTCCTCGCTGCTGCCTCTTTACTGGTCATGTACGCGTTACCGTGGTTACCCGGCATGGCGTTGTTTCCAGGCTTGGACGTCATGGCGTTTGTGGGCCCCGGGCCGTGTGGAGGAGCAGGGTAGCCGTTCTGATCCTGCAGATGAAGTTTTGTGTTTTGTTACTGAAGAAGAAGCGACACTTTTTTTTCTCTGCTCTAAAAAAAGCTTCATGTGACTTTGGTAACAGCGTCAGGCAGTTCTTCGAGCAAAAAGTTTAACCAGAACATCTCATAGGTTACCTGCTGCAACATTCTCGTTTAATAACTTCAACCACTTGTTGAGCGATCCTTCCATTCAGAAACTTACCGGTCTTGTCTGTATGAAAACACAAAACTGTTTTTCTTTGTAAAGCTCCTGATTTCAGATCTTTAAAGTGGTGAAGTTATACGGATATTTTTGAGTTGATTAATATTGTGTGTTCATTCGTCTGATTCTATGCTGGGATCATTTAGGTGTCTCCTAAAGTCCTCTTGACAACAATCTTTATATCTGAAATTATGGAACTTGTCTTAAAAGCCTCCGAAAACCAGCCACCATTTCTACAGCCTAGTAATGCTGTTCCTTCCTGACCAGCTGTCCTTGAACAGCACATTTTACTTTCAAGAATGAAATAAAAGCAAAATAAATTAAAATAAACTTCATCTTGGTTAAAACAACATTTACAGACTAAGTGGGACAGCTTTCAAATGTGATGATCAGAGGGCAGTGGTTCTGAAATCCTCACTAACTATAAATGTAATTTTAGTTTTTGACAACACTACTAATTGTTCATTTTTCACTGCACAGAATTTACCTGAAGGCCTGCTAGTGCCCCCTTGAGGCTGAGGAGGGAACTACAGGCTCATGATGGCTCTACTGCTGAGAATGCATGGTGCACCCTGAGGGGGGAGCTACAGGAAAGGTTATTCCATTCAGGAAGACGTATCCTTGAAATTAGCTGGGAATGTTCATCTTTGAACAAAATGCAGACAGACAGCAGCGCAGGAACAGTGTGTCCTGTCTGCTGAGAGGAAAAGTACAGGCAGGAGCGGCTAAATTTAAATACACAGACAGGGACAGAGGGGGGAGGGTGGGGGTATAAAGTATGAAAGGCTGCTTTGTCATGGCCTCCCTCCCTCCCTCCCTCCGTCCGTCCACCCCCCCGTGGGAGGGTTAGCAACCAGCTGCTCGACCCAAACAAACACTAACAAGCTGAACAAAAGGCTGCTGCCCGATTTTACCCCCCCCCCCCCCCCCAATTCCAGTGAGGAATATGGGGGGGATTTAAGTTTTTCTGTCAGTGTTGCTCTAAATCAAGTTCGGATCACGTGTGATGGCTGTGTCTCGTGGGTGCTTCTCACCTGTGGGTGTGGCATATGAGGCCGGTAGGGCTTCTCTTTGCGGCACTGCTGCTGGATGAGTGAAAGCAGGCCCACCTTCTGGTTCTGGTTAGTGGGTCGCGGTGGTCCGGGCCCCGCCTCATAGTGCGACAGAGGTTTGGTGTTGTTGTAGTTCAGCATGACGGCCGGGGCCTGAGCACCTGCTGCTGGCGCGTGGCTGAGAGGCGGCCCTGAAGTCGGGTGACCCAGCATGTTGGGGTGTCCGGCGGAGCCCGGCATGAAGCTGCTGGCACCCGCCTTTGGAGAGGCCTTGTTGGGCTGACTGGATATCACCAGCTGCTTCTGGGCATTGGGATTGAAATCCTGTGAGTAAAGGGAGTTACTTGTGGATTTGTCCATACCAAATGCACTCGCTTGTGAGCTTTGAGAGGTATTGGGCATCTGGGACCATGGAGAGGGGTGGTTGGGGTGGTTGGGGAACTTGGCTCCTGGCTGCTGCTGCTGCTGCATATGTCTGTGGAGGTGCTGGACTCTCTGCTGCCGGACAGCCAGTTCCTGGAGCTGCTGGGCAGGGGACAAGTCTTTGGGCCCCTGAGGGAGGAGGTGGTTGGGTGGAGGCTGGATTTGCCTGGGAGGAGCAGGCTGGGAGGTGGGAAGAGCTGGGGAAGAGGCAGAGGAGGAGGCGACAGGGGAGCTAGTGGGATGAGGAGGAGCAGTCCCGGAAGGCGTGGATCTGACTTGGGGGGAGCCGGTGCGAGAATCCTGCTCGAAGACGGCAGAGGGTGGGGAAAACTCCGCCTTCACGCTCACCAAATCTGGAGGAAGTAAACCCTGGGAAGACTGTCCCCCCCCTCCTGCCCCTCCCCCGACAGCACCACCACCAACCTGAGTGGCTGCCAGTTCCAGAGGGTCTTTGCGGTCCTCAAAGCCATCGTTGAGGATCTCCTGGATGTCTTCGTAGTCCACAGGGAAGTTCAGCTCCTCCATCAGCTCTGTCCACTCCTGTTCGTTCAGTTCAGGGAACAGGCTGTTGTTGCCAACCGGGGGTGGCATGATGGGGAGGATGTCGTCTGGCTCCTGCTTCATCTCTTTTGGATGGAAGTCTGGACCCGGCTCTCTGCCACCGTCCACCGACTCGCACATGGGCCCGTTAGAGTTGCTGATATCTGGCTTGGAGTCGAGCGGGGAACCGGCGGTAGCGCTGTTGTCCTGGCAGCCTTTCTGGCTCGACGGGAAGCTTTCATAACTGTTGACCTGTCCTCGCAGGTCAGGGGGACTGAGGCTCTCCAGCTTCCTCTTTAGAGTCTCCTGCAGTTGGAACGACAAAAAGAAGCATCAAGAGTTACTCTAAGCAAAACCCCAGACGGTTCAAACCTCAAAGTGAACCTCTGAGTTTAAAAAACAAACAAACACATAATTTACAAAACAAGGACTATTTATATCTGTAAAAAATACATTACTACATTTTATCTGACCCAGACCCAGCATGTAACACAGGTTCTGAATTCTGACCGGCTGACAAATAAAGTAAAAAAAAAAAAAAAAAGTGCCACTTTGTTTGGGAAAATAAAACCTAAATCAACGAAAGGCTTTAAATAAAATATTCTAACACAAGGCTGAAAGAGGAGGGCAGGGGTGATTTGGGAATGACCAAGTTACCAAAACCTTTGTTGCACAAAAACAGGATATAACATAAATAATACTTTGTGGTGCATTAGAAACTGATACCCTGTTCAACTGCTTCTGTTTTTTGTGTAATTTGAATTCTTTCTCACTTTGGTATCATCACCATCAGTAGGCACACGCGCAGCTGAGCTGCAGGGGGTGTGCAGCAGAGAGACGGGTGCTGCTAAAATCACCGGCAGGCCGGCTTACATAAGGATATAAAGGGCAGTCGGCAGGTCTGACGGCTGCGTTCTGTCGGCAGCTCGACTCGCCCGATCGCAGCACGTCAGCTGATCCTCACACTGCGTGATTGCCAAACGCTCTGAACACCTGCGGTACCCGTGATGACGAGCAGGCAGGTGGACACAAGCTCCAAAGCGCCTCCTGCTCTGGAAAGTCAAACAACAGTAATGTGACACCGCTCCTCAAACCGGCTCTCAGCGTCCCTAACAGCTTGCAGGTTGTGCATGATATCATGAACTTTTCCTTTAAACCTTTTTTTGTTGCATATGTGACATTCCAGAACATTAACAAATAAAACTTTTACTACCAAAAGCAGGAAAAAACATCTATTAGCATATTTGGGCCGACTTTAAAAGCAAAAGTGGCCCCTGTGTGTGAGCAGATTTATTAAACCAAAATTACTCTGATAAAAGAAAAAGCACCCTCTGAAGTCTGTCATCATTACTAATTTCCAGGTTTAAACTCTTCTTCAGTTTCCAAAGATCATCCAGAGCACCCATGAAAACGAGGATTTCCAAAGTTTAACCATTTTCAAGTCTGCAGGAAGTTAGCTCACTTGTTTCCATCTAAAGATGAGACATTAACCCTCTCCATGATAAGAAAGAATACTAAACAGCAGCCATGTTTGTAGGGTTACTGAAGGTGGGCTAACGCAAAAGACGCTGAAATCAAACCAAACTTCAGTGAGAAGAATAGCACAGATGATCTATCCACAGCACAAGTTTAGTCATTAATGTGCTGCTGTGTGATTACTCGCAGTGAAAAATACCTGACCCTCAGCTTCATGTCCACATTGAAACCTTAGTTTGCCTCAGAGTCACTCTGATGTTTGGCATCAGGGAAACTAGGGGCTGAAGATACATCTCAAGGTTTTAAAAACGGAGCTTAAAGACGCGGTGCACATGAATCGTGCTGATAAAAACCCAAAGAGGTCAATGATGACCGCTGATTATTATTAAGGGCTTATTTATATTAAATAAAATAAGATACAAAACATTACAACACCTTAAAAACAAAACAGCAGTCAAATATCCTACATCACCCGTTCTTTCCTTAACGTGTTCACAAAGTTCAGTGTCCACGCCGTCCGCCCAACGAGGTGACCGCCATTAACTGTCAGCTGTTATCCTGTTTATGGTCGCCTTATGGATATGACACCTAATTTCTCTGGGTTTTTAAATCAGAATGAGTTCCAACTACTTTTGTGTTTTTTGTTACTCAGGTTTTCTCATTTCCTTTCTTATATTCTGTCATCTTGTCCTAAATTTTAAGTAATTTGATTATTTTAGATGTACAGCTACTTTTTTTCAAATGCGTTATATAAACAAACTTGACTTTTACAGTCAAAGGGTTTAAAAAAATTGTTTTAAAAACGTCAAATAATCCACCTACTCCTCCTTCAACAAGTCCTCCGATTTTCGGAGTCAGTTTGTGCGATTGCGTCCATGCTAAGCATCTCGGCAGAGCTTCACCTAAGCGACGAGAACAAGGTGACAGACGGAGGCTGTGACTCACATCGTAAATCACTTTAAAAGTCAGTAAAGGCTTCTCAGTTTTATACTTGGAGAAAGCAAAGAGTTCATTGTTGTTTTTCGACCGTTTCTTGCCAAATGCTCTGGGAGTCGCTGAGTGTGGGGACTTTCCATCAGTAAATCGACTACATGTCGTCTCAGATGGATGAAAAAAATACACCTGGAGCATACACTGCACACATTAACCGTGTTCATAAACATTAAATACTGGTCATGATTCAGTGATGCGGGTCAGAACAGGAAGTTATGTCTGTGTAATTGTGCATCTCCGCCTGTGAATATTAGCACTTTGTTCACTGATGCAGGCGCGTGCTTTAAAAGTTTTTTTAAAATAGATTTATTTTAAAAAAAAATCAACGATCACACTGCTTTTAAAGGGTATTTTTTTCCTACAACAAGTCCTGGATCAAAACTTCACAGATGTAAAAGAGGCAGGGTTTAGCCTGCTCTGCACCCACTGGTCCAGCCTTTGCTTTCAGATGAGCAGCTTTGGCCTTCCTTTTCAAAAAAATCCCCAAAAACACGTCCTCGCCAAAAAATGCTGAGAATTTCCTGATTAGCCAGACTGAAGCCAAAGTGGCAGCATCCAAACATTCAGAGCAGCTTATCTCTGACTCCTCAACTCCTCCAGGGACCCTGACGCTTCTCCCGGAAGCTCTGAAAACAGTCTGAAGGCCTCACATTCACCTGTGTGGGCATGCCAACACTCTCGGTTGGTCATGGCATTTGAGGTGTGTGGCGGCATGTGTGCGCGCATCAGAATCTGAACACAGATAAGTTTCAGTTTCCTTCAGTCACGTTCGCCCACACACTCCCTCTGTTTATAAAACTCATGATGCCTTCACTGGTGTCCGAGTCAGACAGGCTTAACTTTTTTTTTTTTTTTTAAAGGCAACCATTTTCAGTTAATGGTTTTTATTCTTAGATTCTTCTGAGTAACTCTGCATGACCCTCAGTTCATAATAATCCTTCTTTGTCTAACACGAGCCTCTGTGAAGCTCATTAGTCCGAAATAAGATGCTTTAGCCCCTCCCCCTTCAGGAAAACTTCTTCCGTTTGGCAGGTGGGTGAGAGCGTATCCCCTCTCTGACATCATACCAATCAAAGTGTAAAACAAAACAAAACTGAAATCTACTAAACTGATACCTGAACTTCTGAATGACACATTTTGCCTCATTTACAGTTACTCTGCTCTGATCAGCTGACCAAACAAAGCACCTGTCGTACCGCAGGTGTACAAGTTTTTATGTTTCTGATGCTAATAAGACATTTAACAAAAATGAATATTATCTGCTTGAGTGACTCCCAGAAAACAGAGACAAGGTGACCACGTGAACGCCTTTAAACCTGAAATACAGGTCCCACTCCACCCATGTTGCTATGGTTACAGACCTGGAGTGAGACTAATGAGAGTCCTTTCACTGAGACAGCCTCGACTGTCAGGTAACAGAGTGATATAACGACACATGCTGACATTACAAATAACAGCAAGTCATCATTGTGCTCCTGGGCACAGACTCAAACTGCTTCTTTTAAACACAAATCTACGTCCCACCCTCTGACCTTCGTAACTAACAGTGACACTGCTGAAACTCCTAGGACGGTAATGGCCACTCTGTGCATTTTTTCTGAGAAAAAAGGATTGTTTCCAAATATTTACGGGGTGATTCATCCTGGAATTTTTGACTCAGCCTTTGCCACAAAATTCCGGACTATGGGCCCCATTTCTGTCGGTCTGCAAGTGTTTTAAGGGGAGAAATCCTGACTTCACAGAGTAACCACTTTAAACAGGTTCACTGGAGTTTAGTTTGTCCACAGTCAGCTGTTCAGGAACCAGCCCGACGTGTCTGATATCAGGCTGGCCAACATACTCTAGGTGAAACCATCCACAGCTCGCTTTCTGCTTTTAGATCACTGACGGTGTGACAGCCCTACAGCTTCTGCTCCATCATCATCATTATTACCATTATTGTTATTATTATTGTTATTATTATTATTATTGTTATTATTATTACTACAGATGAATTGCTTTTTTGGCCAAAAAATGCTTGACAACTTTTTTTTTTTTTTTTTAAATCAGGAGTGGTGAAAAATGTACCTTTTTTAAATGGGTGATATCACTGTGTGATAAACACAGTTTTATTGTTTGGTTTAAATATGACAAAGAGCAACATGACATGCAATTACTGTATGTTCTCTGACACCACATACAGGACACAGGAAGGAAGGAGAGAAGGACAACTAAATGTTTGTGTGACAGCCAATTAGAATACGATGCTCAGAACCCACAGGAAAGGATTCAAGCACAGAACACTTTCAGGTCCTGCTCCTGCTCGTTAACTGACGGACAGAAAAACGCTCAGAGGATCCGATTACACTGAAACATCAGTTCCTCTCTGACTCAGACTCTTATCAGCCAATGTGTTGTGAAAACACTCAGTTTCACTCAAAACTTCTACACGCACACTCGGTGACATCAGGGGGAGCCAGTTGTAGCCCCGCCTCCTCCCAGCCTTTGCTGAGCGAGGCATTTCCTAACAGCGGGAGTTTCCTCTGTGATGAGTCAGCAGTGGGGGGTGGGGGTGGGGGGTTCCTGCTCACACTGAGTCACCTCTCAGGGCTTTCGGGCCGCCTCACATTAATATATGAGGAAATATGAGAACACACACCCTGAGCCTCTACCGCAGCGTCACACCTTATTGATCCTGCATGTAAGCGATCAGCTGCAGGAAACTTCTGAGTGACTAAAACCTCTTCATTTCATCTAACCAGAAAACGGCTGACTGACAGGAAAACAAAAACTACACTGCTGTTTGTTCTCAGGAAGCTCATCTGATCTAAACCCTTCAAAAATCTTTCAGAAGAACAAATTTATTCCATCATCCACAGGCATTTTTAATTCAGCTCGAAATTACTGCAGAAAATGCAAATGGTCAAAGGTCAGAGCTGAGAGGTGCCTGGATTTTCAGAGGCGCTGAACAGAGAAGTTTGTCAAAGCGACCACAGGCAAACTTAGGGGAAATACGTCACATGACCACACAGCAACGCCACAACACACACACAAACACACGAGTGCAAGCAGCTTCACTGATCAGCAGCTTTGTCGTGGTCTCATGTTATTGATTTGGAATTTATCAATGGTGGTGATTAGAACAGACTGATTAACTGGGGTATTACACCTAGTGAGTGATTTCAGACTGAGGGGGTGAGGCTTGAAACACTGGCTCATTCTCAGCGCCTTAATCAATAAACTGATCAGCTGGGTATATTGTCTTTCAGCCACACCTGCCCATCATGAAGAAGCAGCTATTACCCCAAAAGAGTTTGTTTCACACCTGTAGACTTCTTCCAGTTACTTCCTTTCACAATAAAAGTCCTTGTTTTATGTACTGCTGATTGGCAGATTTCAAGATGTAACAAAAAACAAGGTTTCTTAAAGAAAAAATACAGTGAATCATTCATTCATTAAATGTTGGAAACAAGTTCTTTTAAAAAAATCTTACTAAAAAGAGTTGGACTTAACTGCGTTTTTGGTGTTAAACACCAATTAAAATAATGTTTGCAGGGATCTAATGAACATGGCAGGGAGTGATGCAGTCCCTGGCTAACTATGCTTATAAAAACGTGTGGAATGACACTGGTGGATGAATAAAGACTCTTCAGTATCAGTGCTGTTGTCTCTTGTTTGGACCCTCCAGCTGCTTATGTTGATTTTTATGAAACCTGTGGGTGTGCTCACTCACCAGGGTGCTGCTCCTGCTCTGCTCCCCCGTCGTCACCCCGCTCTCCCCGTGCTCCCCGCCGGTTCCTCCTCCGCCTCCCGGCGCTCTCTGCCCGGCCTGGTCGCCGCTGGGCTGGTGCTGCCGGTGCTTGTTGGACCGCTTGGCTTTGGACTGCAGGCAGCGCTGGTGCAGGGCGTAGGTCTGTTGCCGGTCCATCTCCTGCCGCTCCATCATCGCGGCCAAGTAGCGCTCCTCGCAGTTGTTGTGATGCTGCCGGAACTGCTCGATCCTCCGGCGGAGCCGCTCCATCACCTCGCTGCGTCGCGGTGTAACAAAATCCGCCATCATCAATAAAGCCTTGCAGTAAACTCCCGGCTCAGGTTTCGTCCATATATTGCTGAATCTGGCGTCTACACCCCCCCTCACCCTTTACAAAGACTCCGGTGCTGGCTCCATGGAGGCGGCCTTTGTGTTGCTAACGGCCTTCAGTCACACTCACTGCCGGAGAGGAGAGGTCAGGTTTTTGGGGGCAGCACCATCCAGCCTCCTCATCTACCTGGCCTTGTGTACAACAGCTCGTTTAATTAGCTGTGTAAAGCTACCGGAGTCCTGCTAGAGCCTATCTGGTCCTCCCTTTACTCTCCGAGCTGCCCCTGCCCTTTGCTCCTGATCATTTATACCCCAGTCTAAGAGACAGGCTAGTGCCTTCAAACTCACTCCCGCTGGGCTAACTTCGGCTAGCGCATTCCTCCACTCTAAATCAAAGCAGGAGCCTAAAAACCTCCCACCCCCACCCCCAGAAAATGAGTTAAGCGGAACCTGGTCTGGAGCTAGCCTCCGTCTCCTCGTCCACCTGCCCGTTACCGGCGGTGCTCCGCTCCCGACAGGCTCCTAACGGCTCCACAACTCCCCTCAAACTTTATTCTCCTCGGCTGATGGAGGTTAGCTCGGGTAGCATGGGATTAGCTGGCTGGCTAACAACTTGTCAGCTAATGGAAATAAAACTTCACGCGCTTGAAAACAAACTGCCAGACTTTCAGGACATCTGAAGCACAGTTAGAGTTAAAGTCACTTACTGTGAGAGTGCTGCTGTCCGCTCTCCTACAGCATCTGTCCCAGCATCTGTCCTCCGAACAGCTGATCCTCCCGCTAGCCGTTAGCCGCTAGCTACTAACGCTGTTTGGGGTTCGGCTAGCTAGCAAGATAGCTAGCCTGAAACGTTTAAATGAACCATCATACTTTAAAACTATCTCCCCAGAGTTACACCCAAGGATAATCTTTCCCTCGGCTGAGCCCACGCCCGAGATGAACTGTTTGGGAGCGAATTCCTGGGAAACAGTGGGATAAGAGTCCCTCTGCGCCTCTTCTATTGTTTTCCAACGAACAAGTTACACCGCCGCCATCTTGAAAACTTTCTCTTTTCCCCTCCTTCATCTGCGTTACAGGAATGTCCCCGCCTTTTCCGGTGACGGACAGTAGAAACAGCCAATCAGAAGATGAGACCGAGTGTCCCTCGCGTTTAAATCAATGACTGTAGAACAATACATAACAAACACACACGCGCACAGAGTGTACGATCGGTAAATCTGTTCAAGGGAGGGTTAGTGGGTTATTGTACCACAAAAAAAAAAACAAAAAGAAAAAGAAACCCAAAACAAATAAACTCAAATAAATTCACTTTTTAAATATTAATTTAATTTAACATGAATATAATTTTTTAAATTATGAAAACCGCTGTCAGCTAATTTTACTGGCAGCAGGTTAAACACTCATCAGCAGTTTGACCGCCACAATAAAGATTATTTGGGGTCATTAGCGGCCCCTGAAGGACACTAATGGGGCCAGGACTCCTGCCTCGCCCCTCAGAAAAAAATAATTAATTAATTAATAAATCATAGATTAGGAAAAATACCAAAATAAATACATTAATTAATACTATGCAAGAGTTACATAGAAATTAACATAGAAAAAGAAACCAAAAATAGAAAAAAGCAAGGTTGGACATACAAATTTACATTAAACTATAAATTAGAAAGAATAATATAGAAAACAAAAACCTCTACAGAAATTGAATGCTTGTTTGCTTTTATTTTAAGTAAATTTAATAATTAATCTCTGGGCTCACTACTAGCAGGTGGCGACATGCGCCATAGGGTTGGAGTGCTATGTGAGTTGGGTAAGGGTCATGTGCAGTGGCCCTGGTGGTCCGATTCCTGGCTACTGAAACTTGTTCCTGGGACCTAGTTGCCTCTCTGGTGGGGAAGGAGTAGATATACCCCTGGAATCTGTTTTCTGACGAGCAGTTGTGTTCTAATCTGGAGTTGCCCTCGTGAGAGATGGCACACAGGGGTAAGTATACTTGTAGAGGGTGTCTGGTTCAGCGGTCATAGGATCTAATCTCTGCTTTTTTGCACATGATGTGATTCTATCAGCTTCATGAAGTGGTGTCCCCCAGCTCGCAGCCGTGGAAACGAGAATTAGCGTTATTCCAGAGTAGCTTTGCATGATTTACGGTTCATAATAATCCTTCATCTCATACCAGGACAGCCCTGCATTTCAACCTCAGTCTGACACAAACTGACTTAATGACTGCCTGCTTTAAGAGAAGACAAATGTTAGATTTATAAGAAAAAGCGGGGCTAAGTTTACATGAAAAAAAGTGGGGAAAAAAGCTAATTTGAGGGAAAAAAGTTAATTTCAAATAGATAAAAATACTGTTAGAGATGGCATGTTTATTTATGAGCTAAAATAAGAAAAGCACAATAGTAAATAACCACGCTGCTGCCTCTGCTTCTGTTTCCATTTGATGTTTTTATTAATCAAATCGAGTGTTGACCACGTGTCCGCACACACATAAACACAGAGCAGGCTCCATCATCACAGTATTTCCATTGAAAGCTGGAGCTTCCTGTCAGCAGGTCCACTCAGCGTGGACGTGGGGAAGGCGGCCGGGCCAACCATTAGTACAAACACAGAACAAAATAAAAAGCAGAGTTACAGAGGCAGAGTCTCCCCCGCAGGTACAGTGTTCAGTCTACAGTCTGTTAGTGAGGCAGCTTCAACAACGCCGTGAACAACGCCATCGTGCCTAAACAACAGCATCTTCACGGCCACTACAAGCAGCAGAGCCAGCAAAATCGTCCTACGAGGAAGAGGAGATGGTCACCTGACACAAACTTTCAACACTTGCCATAAACCACCAGGCAATCACAAGCAGCCTGTCCCGACTGAAAAAAGGATCTGGCTCAGGATTCACACTGGAATAATTTTCCACCTGCTGATTGCTTCAGTTTCACCTCAGACGGGGAAAAAAAAACCAAAAGAAAAAAAAAGGTCCTGCAGGAAGATTAGCACATAAACAGGTGATCAAGGGTTTGAGAGCATCAATAAGTTTCACAGATATTTGAAATCATTGTTACCTGCCAGGCACTTTTATCTTGGCAGTGGAAAAGAAAATATCAGAAGAGTGAAGGTTAAAGTCTGTAAAATTCAGATTTGACTGAATGAACAATAACGATTTATAATCAGAATAGTCAAAAATTACAGCAAATGATTTGATTTGAAGCATTATTAGTGAGAAAATAAATCCGGCTCGTTCTGTGATTCCCATTGATCCACCCAAACTCTGATAATCACACAAACCAAAGATGGAGTTTCTCCTTCTTTATTAAGTTTGATTCTCCACCGACAGCATTACCTCTGACACCTGCTTCATATAAGATGACTTCAGGCTCAAAAGAGAATCAAGTTAGAAAATGAAAAACAACTTTTAAATGTATTGATTTTGTGGCCCACCAGAGGGCTGCAGACGGGACACCGTAACAGCGCGTTACATGACCAGTCAGAGTTTATATGCTGATCTCTGGTTTTACCAGTTTAAGAACGATGGTTGTTTTTTGGTAAGTTATCACAGACAGATGAAAAATAAGTCTCACTCTATGAATAAATAACTTTTTTGCACTACAGGGCAGGACTTAAAACTGTTGGTTGGACGGACACCAGGCATTTTCCCAGCCTGATGCTGAGGTCACGTGATTATCTTCCAGGGGTATTGGTTCTGAATTTGGCCCCACCTGTGGTCACACATGGCAACTGCTTCAGCTCACAAGGTCAACTTACTCACACCACCTGAGCTTTGAGCCACGCCTATGCTCCACACCCTGAAAACGACCACCAGGCGGGTTGACTCTACAGGCGGACAGCTGAGATGTTAAGCACCTCATTGTGGTAGTGTTTTTGTGTTGTTCAAATGTTCAGAGAGCGCCACTGCTATAACAAAACAAACAAACAAACAAAAAAACAACAACTTAATTTTAAAGATTTTTTGTGTGTGTATGAGCTGAACCTTCATTCACACAACTATCATACCCGAGATCAGCAGACTGTTGCACGTACGGGACCTTTGACCTTTTTTAAAATTAGACGAGCTAACATATGCTAACATTTACATAAGAAAAACAAAGACGAAAAATGGAAGAAAAGGTGTTACCAGTTTATTATTTCAGACGTTAGCATGACTGATAGCTAATCAATGAACTCCACAAGCTGTTAGCAGCTAGCTGCTGTAAGCATTGGTGGGCTGACTGTGTTATAGCGCCACACAGCTCACTAACTTTACTAGCACCTAGTTAACACCAGGTTTAAGGAGGGTGAAGAAACAGCCTAGTAGTTTCTGGATAACATCCCCAGCTCGACCGATTAGCCAGCAGGAAACTGTGGTTGTTAGTAGGATAACCACCAGCAGGCTGCTTTACTGTAATAAACAAGCTGTTAGCTTATAGGTTTGCTAATACAGGTACGGTTGCTAAGTTTGTTGTAGCATTCATTAGCAGCCTGGTGGATCAAATTTAAAAACAAAACCCGAGCAATGATGGCAAGCTGATCCCAAAGCTAATTAGCAGCATGTTGGTAAGCTAATTGGGCTTTTTCGATGCTTACTCACTGACTGTTGGTAACGGTTAGTCTAGCTAGCAAGTTACATTGCGTTAGCTAGATGACGACATATTGGATTAGCCAACTGTTTATAAGCTCTTTAAGGAACGAGGAAGACTTCCGGTTGGTCAAAAGATTTTAAAGTCATCCTGACTGTTGGTGTAGTGTCAGCAGGTGTTTTCACCCAGACTGCGACGACACAAGGCAGCAGGATCACGGCGGCTCAAGCAGGATGATGCTAGGCTAAGCCCCTCCAGGGACCGATTTAGAGTGATCTCATTGGCTGTTTAACACCCTGGTTACCTGGAGACTGTTTGACCTGACTTATGTTTTGGCTGCTGGAAGGCTAGAGACTGCTGGAAGCTCAACAAAGACTGCCTCAAGCGGGCCCTCTGAGGGTGGCAATGGCGGTGGACAGGATGTTGGTCCTGCAGGTTCGACTGCTCAGGTGTTGTGAAGGAATGACGCAGCAAGTTTTAGTAAATCTCTTTGAAAAACAAAAATCCTTTGAATCTAACTCGGCGCTGTTCATACACATAATCATTATCATCATCATCATCATCAGGTGTCCATGTTGGAGGTTTTGATTAGTTTCCCGTTGCTGCTTCCACTGGTTCCATTCAGGCCTCATCGCCTCAGAGTGGACGGGAAGAAGAATGAGGAGGAGGAGGAGGAAGGGGAGAGGGAGGAGGGATGAAGGGGGTGAGCTGTTGAGGTCAGGGCTGCAGTCAGATTTCACTCCTTCCTGGGCTTCCTGCTCCTCGGAGATCTCCGCAGAACATCGTCCTCGAGCTTCTGCAGAGGAAACGAAGGCGAGATGACGAGTCAGTTTAAGTCAGAGAGGAAGCTCGATGTTACTCGCTCAAATCAAATCATCTGAAACAGACTGCACAGCCTCAGACGGAAAATTCAATTCAGTTTTATTCATACAGCACCAAATCACAACAACCGTCACTTCAAGGTGTTTTATACTGTAAAAACCCTACAACAGGGGTGTCAAACATACGGCCTGTGGGCCACAGTCAGCCCAGGAAAGACTCCAGTCCTACGCAATGCGCAGCTTTGGAAAAATAAGGAGGGTTTGTTTTGCAGCTTCACCTACTGATAAAGACCTCTCTCCACCCCCCATGACCATTCATACTACAGCATTACGTAATAGATGATCAATGACATGACAGAAAAGCTGTGTTTACAATCTATTGTAGAAAATTCAGGGTTTGTTTTTTTCTTCAAAATCTACAGGTTAAAAAAGAAAAAGGCTATTTTCTGTTAACAAGAACCCCTTTTCTTTAATTTTACACACTATTTAAAATTTAAATAATTTATTTACTACAGCAGCACCTGTTAATCATGTAGAAAAACTAAGAAATAGTCATCAAATTGCTCCTCTTTTTCTAATATTCTGATATCTGACGGATTAAACGTGTAGTTAAACTTCTTTATAATAACACAAAGGGAGGTTTCACCTGTTTGGACCACTTAGGGTCAAAGTGGGGCTGTGCAACATGACCAAAATCTCATATCCCGATAGAAGATTGTCCCGACAACAATATATAATCACAAAATTTTTACATTTTTACATTTTCTGTAAATATCGGGCAAATCAACTTGTGCGTAAAATGTTTTCAGCTGGGCGTCGTGTACCTGGAGTTGAGTGTTTTGAACAATGCATGAAGCTATACATTTTTTTGGACATAACTTGTAACAGCCGCCATTTTCTTTGTTTTTATTTAACGGCGTGCTGCGGGTAAAGCCTGTTCTAACGTTTGAGTCCAAGGTTTATTTTGTGCACCAGACGGCTCTTTTTTTGCTTCTCACCCGTAAACTCTCTCCACACTCTGTCACATGATTCTTGTGTAGGTGGTAGAATAGGTTTGTTGTGTTTGAGTCTGTGGTGGGGACTGGTTTGCAGCATAATTTGCATTATACGGTTTTCTGGTCTGTGTCAGACTTTTCATAACCAAACCATGTCCATGCTACAGAGGTAGCCCCTCGTTTAGGAATAAGGTCCTGGATTTGCTTTGACTGGTCTTTCTGTTTGTTATCATTTAGGTTTATTTGGAAAAAATCTCAACAGGATATTGAGCTTTATTGTGAAAAGTTTATGTGGAAAATAAACAAGCGGACAGTGGAGCCACACGCTGGGTTTATCGTCGTTGTTGCTAACGACAACATGTAAAAACAGTTGCTTGTCCGTCCGTAGTGTGGTTATTTTAAATATAAGAGAAAACTTTATGAAATTATAGCCAATACAGTGACCCTCAAAACCATGAAAAAAATATTGCAGTAAACAGTTTATTTTGCCACATCATGAAACAAACGATAATGTAATATGAAACGATAGACATTTTCATATCGTCATCCGATATATATCATATCAAACAGCCCTACGTCAAAGTGGGTTGTATGGAGTCCACAATGTAAAACGAGTCTGACATCCTTGCCCTATGACTAGGGATGGGTACCGGTATCCGGTGCCATGATGGCACCGGTTCTGACGTAAACGGTAGTAACCAGACTGAAAAGCAGTGCACATTTCGGTGCTTTTTTTTTTTTCCTGAGATGTCATACACTTTGAATTCTAGCCAATCATTTTCCGTTTCCGAGGATAGTAGGCGGGCCCAGGTATGTACGTTCTTTTAGAGCAGAGCTACAGATTAAAAATGCCCAAGGCGAAGCGGTCAAAGTCTGGCTGTACTTCACAGCAAAAGATGCAAACTCAGCAGCCTGCAACAAGTGCTTTAAGCTGATACTGTGATACTGTGCACAGGAGGTAACACCTCAAATCCGATGAAACACCTGGCGACGCATAGCCTTTTTTTTTAAAGCCGAAAAATGCGCCGTATTTGATAGCTTGCTGCGAGACCTCACACCCTGCACATCTACTACGGGTGTGGTGCCTGTTATCGGACCCGGAGTTAGCAACATCCCCCAAAAACCCGAAGAGAAGAGTCCTGGCCCCTAGCCCTGCCAGTGTAGCAGAAATGATGACGGATGATGATGGCAGCAGCAGCCGTTCTTCTCTGGGTCAGTAGCTTAATGTTATTTGTGTGTAATTTACGTTGAGTAGGCTAACCACGTTATTACATTAATGCATGTAAGGTGAACTAGCAAACATCATCATAGCTACATGCGGCTGTCTTCTTGTTTGATGGCAGATACTCCCTTCACCCTGGCCAAAAAGGCTAAAATGACCAAAGAAAAAGTGGAAAACAGCTAAACATGAGAGGTTTTTGGACAAAGTTTGTGTTTTTTCCATTGTTTAAGCGCTGCTTCCAGCCAAGAATGATACCAAAAATGCCCCATAGCTGCAGAAAAGGCTAACATTGTTATCTTTTTACAAAAAAAAAAAACAGCTGAACATGAGAGGTTTTTGGACCAATTTTGTGTTCTCCATTCTTTAAGCACCGGTTTGAGCACCATTTAAGCACCGGCACCGTTTCAAAAGTACCGGTTTGGCACCGGTATCGGATAAAACCTAAACGATACCCATCCCTACCTATGACTATGCAGAGCAAAGCCAAAAATCAGAGGACCCCATCTGAGCAAGCACTTGGTGGCAGTAGGAAGGAAAAACTCCCTTTTAATAGGAAGACACGTCAGGCAGAACCAGACTGTGAGGGGCAGCCATCTGCTGAGGCTGGTCGGGGATTTCAACTCTCCTGGAAAGCAGCAGATGTTACACCTGCAGCACATTTACAGCACGCTGCAGACTGAGCTCATCCCACATTTTTACTGAATTGAGGCTTTTTCAAGTTTTCTACATTTTATGTTTCAGACTCCTTCAAAACAAATCTGAGAAAATAAAATGAAATTAAAGTTTATCTTTGCAACAAGCTTTAAAGACCGGTGCGAAGACATTTAGAAAAACAAAAAACTTATTTTCTTTGTAAAATATAAATGACTAAAACTACAAAATGAACCTTCATTTATTTATTAATTTTTACATCTTTTCAAAAGTTAAAGGAGCTGAAAAGTCACGATTGAATCTGCTGTGATGAAACTTTGCCTCACCTCATCAGCTGTGTTCTCTTTTTCTTCATCCTCCTCTTCCTCTGCAGGTTCTTCATCTTCACTCTTTTCTGTGTCTGAAAAGTAAAGATGAATCAGATTAAGAAACAGCTGCAAACTCAAAAGAAACAAACAGATTCAATTTGAAGATCTCAGTAACCTGGGCTGCTCTTCTCAGCCTTCGGAGCCTCCTCGGCTTCCTCCTCCTCTTCCTCCTCCTCCTTCACATCAGGCTGAGGTTCGTCGGTCTTCTTGTACTCTGCCGGCGACGCCGAACTCTTCTTCTGCAGAAGGAAACGAGTCAGTTCAAAGCGCTCCTGTGGTGGATGCTCATACTAAACAAAGTTTGTAATAATAAATTTACTGTATTTAAAATAATCCCCTGAGCTCAGTTTATCACAGTTTTTCCTACTCTTGGATCTTTATGATGTCATACAGACAGGATATCCCAGATATGGTCACCTGAGAGGTTTGTGAGGGGCAGCCAATTAGAAGAAAGAGTGAGGTTTGCCAAATTTACATTACTTGTGGTGGTTGGCTAGTGATAGTTTTAAAATAGCATTATCTAAACTCTTGGGTAACATGCTGATCCTGGACCAGCACTACGATGACGCAGGAACAGCAACACGATGATTTCAGGTTCCCTCAGCTGAGGATCTAAGACTGATACAAATACATAAAGGCACCGTCACATTTATGAATGGACGGTTTTACTTTTGCAGTCAAGTCACACTGCAGTTCACACCCGCAACAGTAATTTACTGTTATTACCAAACTGCCTTCTCCATGAACAAGCCAGCATGCCACAGTGGAAACAGCTGAGACGGCCAGATATGTGACATGTTCATAGGAAACAGTATTTATAGGCCAAAGTACTGGGCCACACCTCTTAACCTTTGAACTCAAGCGTTCTCAGTCCTAGTCCTGCAGCACCTAGCCAGGCAGTCCAAACCTCCTCTGGCATTAACATCAGCACAGACAGTGTGTTGCCGGGAGCTTCGGTTTCCACGGCTGAGCAGCTGCTGCAGGTGTGACGTGAAGGTGGCCCGGGACTTTGGTCCATGTAGAGCGAGTTAAACAGCAGCACCGCCTTCTCAGATCCATCATTCACAAACACATCACTGCCTTTCACTCACGGTTTTTGCCTACGTTTGATAAAAAGCGCCCTTTCAGACGAGCATTTTCAGAATGTGTTGGCCAATAGGAGAACAGAGTTGTGCCACCAGCACGTCTGCTGCAAAGGATTTCACCTGATTTTCCAATATTCAGAACACCAACAAACCAGTCACGAATTCTCAGTTATAATTAGTGTCACAATTACAACCAATGAGTGACAAGGTTTAATGAAACAGAAAGACTGCACTGCAGCACCACAGACGCACACAAGCAGCACAAACACAACAACATGACATGAAGCTATGCTAGCAGCAGTATCAGTCACCGGGCCGGAGGAGGTGGTGGCAGTGCGGTTAGGGCGTCCAGCGTCATTAAACTCTTTCTGCAAGCTGGTGAGACTCAAGTGACCCTGAGCTGATCCTGACGACCTCTGTGGACATTAATCAGTGCGATACAACTTAAACCATTAAATGAAACCTCTGGAATAACAATGTGTGGTTTTGACAGCAGGCATGACAGGATGCCCTGAGGATCAGACTGCAGGACGGACAGAGGTTTGATTTTCTCATGTCCAATTAAAACCTTAAAACGATTATCAATAACAGTTAAAAATGCAGCTTGAATTATAACAACAGTTTATATTGATTAATTTCCACCAATCACAGGTCCACCAATCACAGGAGTCCACCTGTGAGGAAATCCTCCACAACAGCATTACACCAAGCTGCTCTCTTATTCCTGACAGGGTCACCACAGCAGATGGATCTGTGTGGTTGATTTGGCACAGACTTCCATTGATCCGGGCCTGAGAACGGCACCAGGAGTATGCACGCTTGTGCCCCACAAGGCTGGGTTTGCAGCATCGAACTGTGGCTCTTTGAACTGCTGAATTTTAACTTGTAAATATCAATTTTCATATTTTCACTACAGAAAGTTTGACAGTTAATAGGAGCTTCTCAGCTGACTGAGGCATAAACATAAAGTCATGCATTGTTACTACCAGCAGAATATAAATGAATGAGTAACACAGTAACACTCAGTGGGGGAAAATGTTAAACTCTCCGTGCTCTGAAGAGGCAACAGCTTCACTTTTACTTCAAACTTATATAAATCAAGACAGACACTCGACTTTCAAATGAGGAAACTTCAGTTTGATGCTGCAGAGGCGCAGACCGTGTGTGTGTGTGTGTGTGTTAGTTACCTTTCCAGTGCAGCAGAAGACGAAGATAAGGATGAGTGGCAGAGCCACAGTGAGCACGTAGACGACCCAGAGCCACGGACGCTCCTCTGCAGCGCTTAGCATCTGCGCTGCCAGCCCAGGCTGCACGACCACAGGGGGGGGGGATAAACAAAACAAAACAAACAAAACACATGAGGAAACATCACGGGGCTCCCGTTAACCCAGACTTCAATAAATCCACTTCACACATTTCTTTTTAAATGATCAGTAACGATATCAGAGTTGAACACCAAATCTCTCCCAGTCATGCTAATAAGTGTGAAACGCTTGTCTATTAAAGGATATCCACTAGCTCGGAGACATTTAGAGGGATCCTTTTATTTTTGATGACTTTGGCTAAGAGCTCATGAAACTCAGCAATCCGGTTTCTCAAATGATCAGAATATTTCCTAAAATGAATCAAATCTCTTCATGAGCCATAATCATCAAATTAACACAAAAACAGACTTGATACATTTCACTTCATACTGAAGAATATATTTCAAGTTAACCTTTCGGAATAAAATTATGGGAAAAGGATTTTGTCCTTAATATTCAATTGTTTTGTGAAACATTAGTAAGGAAACATAATTTTCTTTCATTTCTGTTGCGCAAAAATAAAATTTTAACGTGTTTGATGCTCCACCGTGAAGCTGCGCTGAGGTGTGTGAGGTCACCCTGAGCATTTGAAACATGAGCACACACTTGATTAAAAAAATAAATAAATAAAGGAAAAGAAAAAAACTCCCAAAACAAATACAGGTCCGATTTATCCCAGAAGACTGAATTTAATCTGATCTAATAACATGGACCAACCTCAGCGGCACCCTCTGCTGCCTTCTTCAGCCCCCAGCTATCAGAGGCCCAGCGTTCGGCAGCGTTGCGATCATTGGTGATGAAGAAGTTGTCAAAGAAGATGTCAGCGGTCATGGACCAGAGTTCAAGCCCCAGGGCGCTGAACGGTGACATCTTGTAGGGGTGAAGGTCCTCAAAGTACGCCGGGTTGGGGATCTTCCTCGGCTTCCAGACGCCCTGAAAACACGAAGGGTCGGAGGTGAGGAGAGCCTCCAAAAGACTCCACCCCCTCCATCTAATGATCACCTCACACTGAAGTCAGACTCACCTGATAGTTGGGGTTATCAATCATGGGGGGCTTCCATTTGCCCTTGTAGTTGGGGTTGTCGATCATTGGCCGTTTCCAGGTGCCGCAGCCGGGGGCGGTCTCACAGGCGGGGTTAGGGATCTGAGGGGCCTCCCACTCTCCGTCCATGTCCTCATCCCTGACAGGCACGAAGAGTACTCTGTTATCTTCTTTATACTGGAATACAGGTTTTACTGGGACTATTTTCAGCAGTGGATTAACCCACGTGCTTTGTCAGGAAAGCGGTTCACAGTGAAAAGGAAATCTGTACTCTGTTTGCTTTAGACATTTCTTTCCTTCCACCTGCTCCGGGCCGACAGGCAGGTGTAACTCACCAGTCTTCAGGTTTGATGGCGTCAGGGTCTCCGATATACTCGGGCTCATCGTCCAGCCAGCCGTCGGGTTTCACTGCAGATTCATCTGGAATCTGAGCCGGAGCATCTTCATCCCTGCAAACACACAACAACCCAAGTCTGCTGTCACAGAGTGGCAAACATGGAAGCACCAAACCTGCAGTTCCTCTAACATCCAGCAGAGGCTCCAGCAGTGAGTCAGTCCCAATGACAGGTGGATTGTGACACAGGAGGTCATAGCTGCTAGCTGTCTCCTAGGGTTCCCCTCAGCTAATTGGAGTCTCTGAACTGGACCTCTGCACGGTTTTTGTGCCTTTGGAGCATTTTTAATGACATCATCTGACCAATAATATAGCTGCTGTGAGGTCACTGTACTTAAAGGGAAACATGAAGTAAGCCTTTGATTTCTAAATAGACATGGATTGTGTTTTTAATACTTTCTGAATCTGTTACTGAAGTGTACGGTAAGAAGAAGCACAATCTCCAGATTTTAATTTTTTTTTTTTTTTACAGTTATAGAGGGTTTACTTTATTTCCCCCCCTTTAAATAAATTGTAAATAAAAAATTTTTTTTCCCCTTTTTAAAACTTTCTTAAAATTTTAAGATCTTCAATTCAGGAAAAGTAAACGATCTCAGAAATAACTGAGCAACATAATCAGCTGCGTCTCTCTGCCATCTTCAGCTGGTATTCCTCGTTCTGAACCAGATCAGACTGTCCACTTATAAATCGAGACTGACCCCGTGACGCTTTTACTGCAAACAGGTTTACTTCAGTTCCAGTCGTGCAGCCGTGGCTCAGTTTGTTTTCTTTAGGTCAAACGCTTGGACGAAAGTTTGAGCAAACTAAAAATGAAACCCTTGTACTGACCAGTCCTCGGGTTTGACGGAGTCCGGGTCCTGGATCTTGGGCCTCTCATCCCAGTCCTCAGGTTTGTGGTCATCAGGGTCCTCGATCTCAGCGGGGGGGTTCACAGCGGGGGTCATGTCCGTCAGCAGGTTGCCGCTGTTCACGACCGTCTGATCCACCAACACCTCAAAGCTGTTGTCAGAGTTCACCACTGTTGGAGGCAACAGAGACGAGTTAGGCACTCAAAGAAAAAAATAATAATCAAAGTCTGCAGTTCCTCTAACGTCCAGCAGAGGCCAGGGTCCACAGACTCCCTTGTTAACATTTACAGCAGAAATAAACACGTTTGCAGCCTGTGTGTCTCACCCAGCGTGTACAGGTGAGTCTTCTTGTCGGTGAAGTATGTCCTCAGGTCGGCGTCGGGTTTCTTAGCGTGTTTCTCTTCGTACTCTCCGGTTTTGGGGTTTTTGTGCCTGAAGATGAAGTGCAGCTTGTAGTCTTCTCCACATTTGTCGGGTCCAAACATGATGGTGTACGGAGTTTTATCCACAAACTGGTCCTGCCGACACACACGGACATGTTACAGCGCTTACCTGCCTCGTAGCCTGCAGGTGTTTTTATCAGTCACTTATTTCAGTGATCAATAAGAACATTTCATAGATATATCATAGATTTGCGTCTTTGGCTCATGACAGGAAGATGAGTTAGTGAGTTAGATCATTTAAAACCTTTTTAAGTCACTGTCCTGCTTTTCTTTTTGAAGCGCCATCATTAATAAACTGAATTAA
This sequence comes from Perissodus microlepis, assembly GCF_051167445.1. Lineage (NCBI taxonomy): Eukaryota > Metazoa > Chordata > Actinopteri > Cichliformes > Cichlidae > Perissodus > Perissodus microlepis. The sequence goes on from NC_140462.1 coordinate 25,239,322, forward strand.
CGTGTGTGGGAATCGCACTGACCAGGTCGAGGTCGGGCGTCTCAGTCAGCAGCTTTACGTAGGCGCCACCGCAGTCGATACCCGACTGGAAGTTCACCTCATACCTGAACACAGACAGATCACACTGCTGATCAGTACCTTTCAGACTGAGAACACCTGGGTGTTCACACCCATCTACCAATCAGAGTTTCAAATGTGAATCAGACATCAAAGCTGTCCTTACTGGATGACAAGGGGCATGGTTTCAAAGGTGAAAGGTCGCAGCAGGTGGGCTGAGATGGCATGATGTTTGGCTCGAGACTTCAGGATCAGACCTTTGTCGCCAGGCAGCTTACTGTCCTTCATCTCCTCCACAGCCCATTTACCTGTTAACATTGTCATCATCATCATCATCACAGACAAACACTAAAACAAGGCGGTAATCTTCAGTACAGTGGCGTTTTTAGGACATCCCAGGCTCAGCTGATTTAATATCTAATGTAAAAAACTGCTCATGCACGTCATCATGTACACAATGAGGTTACAGATCTGCACTCACCGTCGTACTTCGCGATCTCTTCGTCTGCGTCATCCTTCTTGGCGTTGGACAGAATCCACCTGAAACAGCACACAGAGGGTTACGACTCGCAGAGCCGCAGCTCTGAGGTTTACAGGTAGATGTACATGTGTGCACCGACTCCTCGGCAGCATTTTTCACAGATCAAACACCGAGGCTTTTCTTTGATGAAACTGATGATCAAATTAAACCATATGACTGTTTCACTAATCAATTGTCTTGATAACTGCTGGGAGAATAACTTCAGCTAATTGTTCCAAACTCTGGGCTAATCTGATAGGTTTAAATCAACTAATGTTACAAACAAACCATCACTAGGTTACAGCAAGCTGGCTCTGCGCCAGTGAGGGGGTGTCCTTAAATCCTTAACTGACCAGTTGGCATGCATTAGTGCGATGCTAGCACGTGTAATAAGCTTTAAAGTAAGAAAAAGAAAACATGTAAGTGAAGGTTATGATTCATGCGTGTGTGCTGCTCACCCATCCAGTGTCCCCTTATCAAAAGACTCTGCAATGAAGTGTTCCCCCTTCGGCTCAGGAGCTTTGTAGGTCACCTGAGTGAAGAAATGAAAGTAAGTTATAACATCCTCATGTGCAGGTTAACCAACACATTTGTTTGGTTCGTCCTCCTCTTCCTATCTCAGATTGAGCTCAAAGCCTTTCAGGTGTGTTCACTTTACCTCAGCTCCACTCTGAATAACCAGTCAAACTGGAAGTGAAGCAAACATGATCAAAACTGTGGAAATGATTCACGAGCAGGTTTCTGTCTAAAACCTGCCGACTCCGGGAAAATTCACCCATTAAATCATTAGACTGAATTATTCTGAGGTCCGACTCTTAGTCCGGTCTGTGTCTGTAGAGAGAATGCAGGTCAGTAGATCAGCAGGGGAGATCACTACTCTCTCATCAGACCCACTTCCTGACCTGATTGGTTAATGGGTAACAGACACTTCTGGGTTAAACATTCAAAACCTCAGAATGAGCCAAAACAAATGCTGAGAGCACAGCAGTTATAATCCTCACAGGTAAAAACTTCAATAGAGTTAACTTTATTCATACAACCAAAAACTTAGACAAACAATTTTAACAGCTTTCAGAAAAACAAGAAACAAGTAACTTTTTTAAAAACCTTTTTAACACGTCGGTAAATAAAAATGAGGACGTCACTGATGCATCATATTTGACTTTAGGAACTGATGGAAAATCTGGACCTGGAGATGGTTTCTAGCTGATTTAGTTTGGTGCCCCCTAGTGTGCAGACCCATGTAACTACAGCTTCTATTGAAAATAAACTTTAACGACTTTATGAAACTAAAAAAAAAAAAAAAAAAAAAAAAAAAAAAGATTTTCTACCATCTGCAAATTTATCATTAACAAGAATTCATGAAAAACATTTTTTTTTAATTAATAATAAAATAAAAATACATAAAGCTGTCTTACCTGTGGACTGGGAGGGGTTTTAGGAGCAGGTGGAGCATCATCTTGCACGTCGTCCTCCAGGTCCTCGTCCTCAGCCAAGCTCAGGTCCATTTCGTCCTCCACGTCGGCATCGTCGCCATCCAGACCGTCTTCGACCAGATCGTCAGCCCGAGAGACGGGGGCCAAACTGAGGCAGAGGAGGCCCGCCGCCAGGAGAACAAACAAACCGACCCGCTGATTCATAGTCTGCACAGAGAGGAGCAGAAAAACCGTCACACCTGGATAGCAAGCAGGGCTGGGCCAAAAACCAGTGATCTTAGTTATACAGAGATTTCTCTCATTTTATTGTTTTTATTTTCAATTTTATAAACAACAACAAAAATCCACACAGTCGTGTTCCCCCATCATTAACAGACTGCCAACCTGTGTTTCATCCATCACCATGGTGACCAACCACGGAGCGCCCACAGGACGTGCTCCTCGGCTCCTTTTAACCCTAATGAGATTACACCCCGAGGGATTACAGCAGCACCCCGGTACAAACAGAAATGCACACGCACACACACTACCTTAGCTGTTTTACGGGTTATTTAACATGAGATGGTGTGTCAGTCATGACTGATGACTGACTTCCTGTCGTCTTTCAGTGCAGCAATGCCGTGATTACACAACTAACGTTAAGCTGCTGTGTTCAGTGACCATCAGAATAATCAGGCCCAAAAAGGTTCTGTGTTCCTGAACCACATCAAACAACAAAAATTAAGACTTTACAACATCAGCAGGTAAAAATCTGGCAAAAAGATTTGTCTCATCAGGGCTCAGCAACCCCAACTGCTACTTGGGTTTACAGTTGTTCTTACATTGATGCTTGCCACTAATGACAGTAAAAGAATTTTAGCCTGACAAGAAAGTGATAAAGATAATCAGGGACATCGCCACGTACACTGGAAAAAAGTAAAACCAATACTCGGAAAGTCTGCTAAAATCACTGACGGCCGAGCTTGGTCTCCTAAAAGGAAAACTAAACAAGCTCACTGAAATCAGTCAGCAGAAGCTGTAGCCTGCCTTCTTAAAGCTACAAATATAATCACACTACATATACACTCTGTGTATACATACATACATACATACATACATACATACTCTGTAATTCAAATAATTGCAGAAGAAGAATGTGTGCAGATGCCCAAACAGAGAACCTAAATCTGGAGGAAACCAGGGAATGACGGATCTGGAGTTGATTTTGCATCTGATAGATATTAATGGAAGTGGTGCAGTGCAGGTGCAGCCGCAGGCGGAGCAGTCTCAAGTAGTGATAAGACTGGTGATGTATTTAAATGAGAAAGACAATTTAGACTGGCTGACTAATCTAAAGACAAAGTTCTCCATCATTCATCATCCTCCATTAAATCTGAGGAGGATAAGATTCATGATCCAGATCACCACATGACAGGAAGTGCAAAACCTTCTGACCTCAAGTGTCTCTATTAATATTTATTCCAGCAGATTTGTCTCATCTGAGCTGATTCTAAAAGGTAATCAAATTACCGATCAGTCCGATTGGTGCCAAGTAAAAACAAAACAATCTGGTCACATGACAGGAAGTGTATTAAGATTAAGAAAGGCAAGAAAAGTGGATCCTGAAGTTAAGCACATCTCACTCAGCAGACTGCCAGCTAATCAGATTAGCCTTTCAACCAGATTAGCATACCTGCCAGCACTAGTCGTTAGCTTAGCATCAAAGGCGTTTTGTGGGGTCTGAAGGAGCCCGAACTTTAAAACATTTCTGTCCTTAATTCTAGTCAGGTTAGTTTTGTTTCTGTGCACGGGAGGGTCATCTGCCAGGCTGTCACTTAAATGTGTAAAATGGATATGCATACACCTTACTTTCCAAAATAAAAGAACAAAAATTTTACTTTAAGCCTTTCTTTCGGTTCCCTGCTGCACAAACAATGCTGAACTTCACTGATGAGGTCACAAACTCACACTGCAGTTTTCCAGCTGCCTGTGGGCAGTAATAAGCTCTTAGGTGGCCTCTGATTGGCTGATAAAACAGCAGCTTACAATCCTAATCAGCTGAGTGAAACCAGCTGAAGTGGCTGTTATCCACCCAGACTGAAGGCTCCAGTTGACATTAGTAACTTAATCTGATCTCAGAGCTGAAGGACATCTGCTGCTCCTCACACCAACCAATTTCTAATAATTCATCAATAATGCCACGAATTACAGAAATGTGTCAGCTTTTTCTACTCTTGGGTTTTTGTGATGTTATTAGATGGCGACATCTGCATTCAGTCATCTCAGTTGCACTGAGGCCCGGTGTCACATAAATAAGGAACTGTGAATCATGCAAAGCTGCTCTAACAGAACAAACGGTGGAGCTCAGACTGCTGCAGGTGTTCAGGTTGTGTACAGTTAAACAGCATGTGTCAGTTAAATCGTAACCAAACCGGATGGACTGGTTAGCATTTAGGCTGAACAATGAACCCGAAAAACTGAATAAATCAAGAACAAGCCCAACTCACTCAGTCTGTGGTCGTGACTTCAAAAAACAGTTTGAATTAACGTTATGATGCGTTTCGAAAACCAGAGAGCAGAAATAAGATTAAAATCCCAAATCCTGTTACTGCCGTGTCTGAATTTAAACATGGTCAGGTTGTTTTGGCTCAATTTGTTTCTAATTTATGATTTTTTTTCCCCCCCTGTGACACACTGTGCAGGGTGTACACCACTGGGATAGGCAGAAGCCCCACTACGAAGTGGATATGCAGAAGAGAATGGAATTATTTATGTTCTGTTAAGGATCAATGATACGGTTTTTATTTGTCAGGTAATTTTATCAATTAAAGAGTCACTGCGTGTAAGCCCTCATATTCCCACCAAAGATTGCTCCTGTAATCTAAGCGAGATGATGAGATGATCATATATTCCTTCAATAAGCAAGCATGCATATGCTACTTTTAAATGTGGGAACAGAAACCATCTCAGATTATGCGCCTAACAGATCTCGGGCCAGTTCGCTTTGTTCTTGCTAACTTAAGACAGACCAACTACTCAGACAATTCTTGTACCCATTCATTTTTTCACAGTCTTGTTTAAAGAAAAAAAAAAAATCTACAGAGAGCATCCAGCTGTGATGTCTTTGCAGCTGCCCTTACAGTGATGTTGATCTACAGGAAGTAAAAGTCAAAGATTTCTGCAGATTAACATGCCTATATCGCCACCTGCAGACATCCTGGAGTAAACGCTACGGACAGCGGCCCTTTGAGCGAGATGTTACAATGAAAAACAGCTGCTAACTTATACCAGACAGCCCAGTGTTTCCCTTTTTAATATTAACATTCTGATCTTACTTTACATATACACCTGAAAAAAGCAGAGAAAAAAATTATAGCTCGGTAAGCATCAAATGTTTAGTTAATGAAGAAATGTCTTAAAACAATCCAGATGTTAATCCTGATCAATGTGATCGTGATCATTTCACGATCATGGAGCAATTCAACTTTAACATAAGACTTTGAGCTTTTCAGCATCACCGTTTTGGTGTTTTGAACCCAGGTGTGATCTGAGAGGGGTGGATATGACAGAGTGAGCTGTCAATGATGAAGGAGCACCACCCATAGTGCCCCCAACTTCCTAGGGTTCTTTCTGACCATAAAAAATACTTTTGGCTACTCAGTTACCCCACAGGTAACGGGAAATTAACCAGCAACCTTTCGTTTGCAAACGTGAAAATGACACCAAACATCATGCTTAACTCAGTATCCAGCTCTGGTTTTACTTTAAAATGAGAGGAGTCGCCCCCTACTGGTAATTCTAAGTCATACTGGTAAAAACCTGTGCTTACATACAGCCTAGGATCAGCTCATTTCCATCCACTTTTTCACCGTGATAGTCTGACAAGTTCGACCACAGTGGTCACTGAATCTGCAGTGTCTACCTGTAATGATGCTAACACACCTGTGACAGCGGACAGGTGAATGGAGGTCAGTCATGAAAGCGCGTAGCTTATGATTAACTTTTTTTTTTGTTTGTTTTCATACACCCATTTTTTTCTGCCAGCCTCCTGCAGGCTTTGCTACCCGGATCCTAAAGCGCGGTCTTCTCTGGACAGTTTATCAGCTGATCCTAAACCCTTCAAAGAGCCTAAAAAACACCGCCCACCTCCTCCAGATCCCTGCTTAGCCCAATGTTAGCATAGCACCTTACGGAACACCCGACTTTGAATGAAGCAGTCGGACCAATTTTAGTTTCGTGTGTGAGAAAAAACCCGACTGTAATGCATGTTAATCAAACCAGATCACCGGGACAAGACTCGGGTTTAAGGTGCGTTTATTAACCGCTAACGGAGGCCACGGCAGCGGGCTAACGGCTAGTTGGGTTCACCTGCGGCTAATTAGCCATCAGCCCGGTGCTAACTGTCCGCAGGAGCCACGGAGAGGAGATTTAACGGATAGAAACCGACAGCATGTAAATAACTACAGCCCGGGCGACGTGAACGGAACACCACCTGTCAGAAAACAGTTGTATTCGGCTGAGCTACCCTTTAAAAATTCTCATTTATTGGCGTTTTCACTCACCTCAAGCTCACCCGTGCGCCGCCTGGGAACTACTGAGGAGGATCACGTGGGGTACTGGAGGGCACTAACCGCCTTCCCCCGTCGCCGATTGGTTATCCAGCGCGTAACTTTGACGTTTCCTGTCAACTGTCAGGAGCTGATTGGTCAACAGAAACTCTCGCTCGACCCGCCCATATGGAGCTGCACCTCGTGGACAGCGATGATTGGCTGAGCTGCCAGGGGAAGTGTGCCCTCATTGGCTGTAGTCATGCTTATGAAAAGGCTTAAGAATTCGGGATGAGATTGAAACTGATTTTTGCAGATTTTGATTCATAAACTGATTTAATTCGGTTCTAACCTATTAAAGACATGAAAACGGTCTTTATTTCGCATATTTGCTTTATTGAATAAAACATTCTGAATTTCCAAAGCTATTTATTTAATAACTTAGTTTAATTATGACTTTTTTTTTTTTAATTTATGCTAACTGTAACCAAATCATACAGTCTCTGGGGAACAGTTTTATTCAGAGCAGAAACAAAGGTCAAATTTATTGTAAAAGGTATTTATTACATGTATTTCTAATCTAACAGCACCTGAAATACACATTTGGTACACAAATATGAGATAAAAAAAAAAACCCCAAAAAAGTTACCTTTACTTTAATGAGAACCAAAAATGAATTTTCAACTGTTTTTGTGCACACAGTAAACATGCACACCGGTCTGCGCTAAAAGACTGTTTGATAAAGTCTAGGGGGGAAAAAAACGTGTGTGTTGTTTACCTGGGAAATCACAATTTAAATGCGTGTGTGATTTCTGTGTTTGAGGGTCCCTTGACCTGTGATGTGGTGTTGTTGTTAGTGTGATCATCACTGAAACAACAGCCAATCAAGGCATGCTGACATAGCTTTGATTAACAGTTGACAACTGAGCGGGCTCAGCTTCTTCTTTGATGCTAAAGCGAGACCTCCAGGCCTGAAAAATTAGTCCAGCTCTGAAGAGCTGGACTAATTTCAAACCCCACAAGGCTGCCCGCTGGGATTGAAATGATGGGACGAGGCGTGAGTTTCTCAAAATGGGCTCATTGAGTGCAGCACGGAGAAGATCTTGGAGAACGCACGGCTGCCGTGAATACTCAGAACAAGACCTCTGAGTGAAAAACTGGATTACATCTGGAGGGGATAACTCGAATAACACCTTTGAGCGCAAATTCGATCACATCTTGGGGAAGTGCACTGCGGTCGTGAGTTCTCAGAACCTGCTCTTTGAGCAAAAAGAATGACAACATCACAGAACGTAAGTTTGGATAACATCATAGAAAGCTCACGGCTCTCCAACGGGAGATTGAGAGACCAGTGTTGGACTGTTAGAACAGCTTTGAAATTCATATGAGTTGTTCGCACTAAAGTAAAAAGCACCATCACTTCATGTGGATACCCTCTCGGCGCTAGCTGCGGTCGCAAGGCTGGAGCCGAACAAAAAACACCCTGATAACGACTGTGTTTAGTCTGTTCCTTCCCATTCCATGCAAGGACACCTGGGTTGGCTGGAAGACTGTTTACTTAGCCTAGCAGGGCGAAGGACACTGTCTCAGCTGAACTCTGGACACGCACACACATACATATACACTGATATGCACACACTCATCCCCCCTCCCTTTCCAAACGCTTTCAACGCTTATTCCCTTCCGATGCTGACGGTGGATCAAGGAGACCGGCGCACAGGCTGCAGGCCCGGATGTACTGTCTAAATCGGCTGTCTCTCACCCTTTACCCATCCCTGTTGCTTGTCATGTGTTTCTTTGGTGTATTAAGAGTTTGTTTTTTTCGTGTGCTATGTGCAGAGGTGTTTTTTTCTGTTCTCAAACTGATCTCCCTGTTGGAGCTCAGTCTGGGGGGAGTTATTTTTTTCTCCTTATCTTTCCTCATGTGGTGCATTTTCCATTGTTATACCTCTCTGACCTGTCTTCCCCATGTGATGTTTTGTGTAATGTATGTATGGTCGGAGGGTAAGATGGCACCGCCATTGCGTGCAATAGGTCGGCAGCCTTATGAAATTTCCCCTTGTGGGACTAATAAAGGTATATCAATCAATCAAGATCCTCTAACATCTACCTAAGGCTCCAGTAGTGAGTCAGCTAATTGGAGTCTCTGAACTGGACCCGTGGACTGTGTTTGTACTGTTTGAGCCTTTTAGAATATTTTTAATGCAATTATCTAATATGGCTGCTTTGTGGTAAATTGAATAAACAAACCATTCAACAGGCCTGAGCTCCAGTATTGCTGAGTGAAACTCTAGGATTTTAACTGGATGTTATTGTGCCCTAATTAGCAGCGACTGAATAAACATAAATCACATAAGACTGATTCTTTATAAAGCTTCTTTGGGCTGTTCCCTTATTCACCAGGGGTCGCCACAGCAAATAGATCGGCATGCTTGATTTTGTCAGGTTTTCAGATCAGATGACCTTCCAGCTGTCCCCAGAGATTTGGGTGACCTCCTGGACTTGAAAAGGGATCTTCTGTGTATTAGCTGAAGGTGTTAATCCCTACACTATGGAGCCACAGATAGTGATGCTTTATCATCGAAGAAAATGTTCTTGACTCTGTGTCAGAGCAGAGCTCTAAGAATCATGTGATCTTCCTGCATGTGACCGCCACACCACATGCTGCCGTTACCCTTCTAAACCAAAACTCAGTTCTCTTCCAGAGCTGGTTGTTAAAGGTACCCATCCACCTGCTGAATTATTTGTGACTTTTAAAGTGATCGTAATTAAAAGAGTTAATTTTTTTCAGTCTTCAGCACTTCTTGTCACCTGACTTTTTTCAGATTGAGTTGGACATAAACACACTTTTAAATTCAAATCAATTCAGTTTGATTTAGATTAGGCTCATCAAAAATCCAAAGCACATCATATTGTAAGGTAAAGACCTTACCTACAAGACTATAGACAAACATTCAGTTCTCCACCTGAAATGAAGATCACAGAGTCTGTGTGATGAAGCAGCTTCTGCAAAAAACAATGAGTGATGCTGCCATTTCATCATTTTTGTGATGAAACAAAGTTCCCAGAAAACTACTCACCTCCTCCACATCATCCACCTGACAACTCTGCAGCCAAATATGCGCATACCTCAAGTCCTTACTGACATTTGGAACAACCAGTGTAATTCATTAATTTCATTCATAGAATCATTTATAATTACTGCAGTATTAAAATGTTCAAAAGTGATGAAAAACCCTATTTTCACTCTATTTTATGACGGAAGTGTAAAAGTAAATAAAGTAAGTAGAAAAAGATGCTTTTTAACACTTAACCTCATAACAGCACTCCTGTGTTATATGTATGTAACCTCGCTCCTTCTTACCTTTCTGACCTGTTAACCACCACTTGTTCTGCCCGTTCACTTCGTTCTTCTTCTTCTATTCAGCTTACTGTACCTTCCTTCCGCCTCACCACCATGGGAAGCAGAGCTTTCAGCTGCTCTGCTCCCAGGCTGTGGAACTCTCTGCCCCCAGAAATAAGAAATATTGGTTCTCTCCCCCAGTTTAAATCCCAACTCAAAACTCATCTGTTCAAATCTGCATATTCACTGTGAATCCACTGTTTGTTCATTTTATCTTGTGCTTTTATTTTATTGTTCTTATTCTGCCATTGTTTTACTAAGTGTTTTATCCTATTGTAAAGTGTCCTTGGGTGACTTGAAAGGCGCTCATAAATAAAATTTATTATTATTATTATTATGTATGTTTTTTTGTCCTGTTGTAGTACAAATACAACGGTGCAGAGCAGAAATTTTCTGTTGTTGGATAGTTTCGATGGAAACAGCTCTGCTGACGAAGTTACTCTTCATCCCATTTATCGATCAGTTCATTTAAGAGCAGAACCACAGCATGATGATCCAGTTATCACCCTGACAGAAATTCACATTGATGATGATGACGATGGTGTTTCTTCACCTTTACAATAAATACTGGTGTACCACAAGGCTCAGAATAAGGACCTGTGTTTTTTACTGAATCTGCTCAGAATGCTGAGTTCAAATGTCAGTTTACATGCAGATGATGCACTGATTTATTTTCCTAATTAATCCTACAGTTTCCTTATTTGACTCATAGTTGAACATATAAACATAGAATGAATTTTCCATCATGAGAAGCCAGATGATGTCAGACACACCCCTGGAAAATGTCGGCTTTCATCTGAAAAGAGTAGCCAAGACCTTTTTAATATATTCTGTAAATATTTTCACAAAACTTTCCTCCATACCTTCTCCTTTTTTTCATGTCTCTATGTCAAAGTGAAGTTTAGTTTTTGTGACAGTGTGAAGTTAATTTTTTGAATGTGAATTCCTCCCCATTCATAAAGCCTGTCAATTCACCTCATTACAGAAACGTCAGTATGAATGCATTAATCTGATCCGAAAATGACAAAAACGAGCAAACATTAATTATTTAGGAAGCTTTTTGCTCAGTTTTAACAAACCTCACGGGGGGTGAGGCTGGAAAAAGAAAGACTTTCCTGCATTAGAAGAGATGCTGAAATTTAAAGACACAAGGAAACCACTTGAATTTCTGTCTTTATTACAATTCACAGATTGGATAGAAGTTTAAGCTCATTTAAATAGAGTTTATCTAAAGGATACAAAAGACACATACAAGATGATAGCAATGCATTCCAGTGCATCTTTCAAAGAAAATAAAAATAATAAAATCCTGGGATGTTTCCTGAAGCTAGAGTTAATTTAGCCTAATATCACTGATCAGCTGACTTCACATCTGAAAATCTGAACTAGTGACAGTTTGTACAGGAAAGAGAGCCACATCTTAATGGAGGAGAGTCTCGATAAACTGTTCCCGTGGTTCATTTACCTCCTTTACTTCACTTAGCCTGTTCCTTTGGATTTCTGTGAGCAGATTATAGATGTCAAAGTTACATGCTGTTGTGTTTCTGCATATTAGCAAGCCAATTTGTACTGTGAGAGGAGCTAGAATCCTTTATCAGACAGGAATGGGATGCTATTCCTCTTGAAGCTTCACTTCACTGTTGCTGTGTGTATTTGAAGACATATTTAGTACAATAATAATGGAAACAAATTAGAATTACTGGGTATGTTTTGTTGTTTCTTATGAGCGACTGCACTGAGTGCAAAGGCAGTGCACTTCAACACATCCACTGGAAGCTGCCCAGTATAACCGCAGCGTGACAGGCATCAAAGCAATAACCTTCCAGCCACACTCGCACTTCATAACATGGTTTAAAGCTCCCAGAAGTGCAGAAATAACGGGTGAAATTAAGTTAAAACAGCATTAAATGTTACAGAAGGAACAACACACTAAAACACTCTTTTGTCCTACATTTGTGTTTTAAAGGCAGATGACAGCACTTAGAACACCACATATTTACTCATTGTTAAACCACAGAACCACTAGAGAAGGAGAGAGCCTCCGGACGGCCCCTCGCTCTTCACTTTAGTCCAGTTCAAGACCTCAAAATGTCTAGAACCCAGAAGATTAATCAGAGCCCTGGCCATTATCCACCTCGAAAACCCAAGAACGTAAGTCCTTAAAAGTGATTCTGGAGTTTTAATAAACTTTGACAGGATGTTCATTTCGCTCTCGGTCTTTCAGAGAGGTAATGTGGCCCCTAAATCTGACAAATGTCCTCATAAATCAGTCGATCCAACATGAAGTCAATTAAATTCAGTCGGTCCAAAGTTAGACGCACAAAAGAAACAATGATAATGTCATGAATTACGTCACTTTAAGGCAGCTGTTCGGGGAACAGATTAAAATCTGCAAACGAGGGAACAATTTATCACAAACTTCTCTCCTGTAAGACGACACTGACACTGTCGCTCAGCGCGAGACAAAGAGCCGAAGGACGACGGCGTCTGCTCAGAAAAACTAAAAATCGACCTGTGGAGAAGACACAAGAAGGAAAAGTACCCAAGTGGTACAACAGAGTACATCAGAGTACTACAAAATACATCAGAGTACTGCAAAGTATCTCAGATTAGTCCATAATATCTCAGAGTCCCTCTGAGGGACGGTTCTCTGATTATTTTTCAATACTCTCTGCAGTACCCTGATTACCCCAGTGTTCTGAGGCACACTGTAGTAGTACTGCATAGTACTGTGGAATACCTCACAGTACTGCAAAGTATTTAACAGTACTGCAGAGTAAGACCAATGCAGAGTAATCAGGGGACTGTACTTCAAAGTACTGTGGAGTGTACCTCAAAGTATTAAAAAAAAACAAAAAAAACCCCTCAAAGTACTCCAAGATACCTCAGAAGACTGGAATACCTCAAAGCATTTTACAGTCTTCTGAGGAATTCAGAGTACTGTGGAATATTTTTGAGTACTCTAGACTATTTTAATGTAATTAGAGTACTGAATAACAGTCAGAGTGATGTGGAATATCTCAGGATACAGTGGCGTATTTCAGAGTACTAATGAGGCCCCACAGAGTACCAAAGACTCTCAGAATACAATGGAGTTTTGCAGAGTAATCAGCGTACTGCAAAACACAGAGGAATACCTCAGAGTACACTGGAGTATGTCAGAGTAATCAGAGTATTACACAGCAATCAGAGTACTGCATGGTACTGAGGAATACCTCAGAGCACAGTGGAGTACAGCAGAGTAATCAGAGTACTACATGGTACTGAGGAATGCCTCAGGGTACAGTGGTGTACTGCAGAGTAATCAGAGTAATCAGGACACAGAGCAGTCAGTGTGAAGGCCTCGGTAACTTAAAGATGTGGTCATGAACAGAAACTCGTCGGCGTCTTCGTCAGTAGTTTGAAACCACGATAACGGGAAGAAGGTCCGAGGCTGCAGCAGAGGATTCTGGGTATTTGTGGACGCTACATGTCGGGAGGCGGGGCCTGTTTGAAGTGACTCTGCTCTTCGTTAAGGCAAATTGAAGGAGGGGAAACGCCTGCAGCCACACATCACCACACGCAGCGAGTGGACGCACATACACGGGTACTGTGGGCGGGGCAGGAAGGTCCCGTCTGCAGACAGGAAGTCCCAAAGCAGCAGATCGATCATCAGAGGTGGCTCGCCGCTCTTGCCACAGCCTCCGTGATTACCAGTGTTTCAACATTGAGCTTACTGTATGTACACATAAATACAGGATGAGGAGTAATGACATCACTCCTCTGGGTGGAGACAGGTGAGCCCACCTGTCGCTGTGTCTCAGTCTCTGATCTGTTCAGTCCTGCAGCGCCGAGGTCCTGCCAGGCGGCGGCGCTGTGGCACCGCGGTGGGGATCTGGTGAGCGGGACGAGGCAGGACAGGAGCCGAGGAGCTTCCGGTCAGCTCGTCTGAACGCCGCTGAGGTAACTTCAAGGGGGCGGAGCTTTACTCGGCTTTCTTTATGAAGATCTGACAGAGGAGAGACGGCGAAGGCGTGAGTCACAGAGAATCACTAAAATAACGAGACAAACCCGCCTGACCTGCTCAGCATCAGCTGCTTTGCACGATCACACAGGAAGTATGATGGGGTCCAAACCTGCCGCTTTTCACTTATATAGCCTATCTGACCCCTCATAACTCCAAATACAGGGGATATTCAGAAGATATGATAGATTTATTAAAGTTTGAATAAACTTTAATGAGAGGAGCAGAAACAAGCGCGGTAACCTGGATGTTTGATCAGTTTCTGAAAAAGCAGGTGGCTGCTCAGAAAAGGTGCGAGCATTCATCACAAGCTGTGCCCAGTTTCACGTGTGGCCCTGCATCTATAAATCCAATCATTATCGAGACTGATGCGTCTGCAGCTTTGCTTCACAGCTGATGGGCGAGCTGCAGCACGGATTCAAGCTGTTTTTATTTTCAGCCACGCTCTAATTATCGTTCCATCTGGAGACTCACAGGTTGCTTTCCCGGTGTGTTGGCCGCATTACTACAGGAGAGCTTTCAGTTAATATTCACTGTGCTGTCATCGTTTGTGTGTGGATCTTATCTAAGCTCTTATAAGACATGACAACTGTCGGCCTAATAGTCAACTTTACTGCAGTCTGTCACTAACTGGAGCTACTGTAGCTGATTCAGGACACAGCTCTGCTTCCTGAACTATCAGTCCAATGAAATAAAATACAATAAATTAAATTTTTTAAAAAAGAAATCTTTCAGAAAACCTGCTGGACACTGACATCAGTGGTACCAACTTTCTGTCTTTTTCTGGTGAATATACCTGAAATTAGATTGGGCACTGGGACCACATTCACTGAAAAGGACTTAATATACTGGACCAGTTTGTACAGACAGAGTAAAGAAAGGATTACAGAATACCCCGGAGACTTCAGAATCCTCTCCAAGGACTTCTTCTGTCAATACTCAGCAGTAAGTGTGGATAAATGTCTCAACAGAACACTGTCTTTTGGTTAGTTTTAGTTTGATTAAACTCTGAGGCGATCTCACCTCGCTGAGGATCACCCAGACTGGTGAGTCCGTGATCACTGAGAGACGCATGGCCTCCAGGGGCCCGAAGCTGGGGTCCACCTCCCCCTCTGCGATGCCATTATGGAACGTTCCTGGAAAAGATGAAGATCAACAGGCTCAATAACCTGACAGGAGAAGTGAGGATGGTTTCAAACAGAAGTGCACTGTGACAGCTTTTTAATTTACAGAGATTTCTACTGTCATTTTATTTAATCTGCCAGCGACCAAAGTAAACACAAGGCAGTTAATGGTGCAGCATCCTCTTTGCGATCTATTTCATCCATTTAAATACAGCAGCCAGCAACCACATGCCAACTGCTCAAGGGATACACATTTTTCCCCGGTGACCTCCCTGCCTAGGTTTTCTAAAGTCTTGTTCTTTGCTGTTTCCTGTTATTTTGGACATGTCACTTTGGTGATTTTACTTCCTGTGTTGTCCCTCTGTTATGACTGTCTGCTCTGCCCTCATTGGCTTCACCTTATTATCCTGGACCCTGCACTATGAAATGAGATCCACATATCCACAGTATTTTTCTTTTATCTGGATTCATTTACTCAGTAACATCAGTAATCAGGATAAATGGTCACATGAACATGGCAAGTTAACCCACGGTTTCACTCATAGTTATAGATAAATGTACTGACAGCAGACAACTAAGTATTTCCAAACAATAACAATAATAGTAAATAAAAACATAATAAATGGTTTAGTCCATGTGTAAATAAGTTCAAATAGCTGCTCTGTTTAATGATGAGACATTAAATCTTATACAACAATAAAATGACTGTACAGTTGTTTGGAGGGAATAAAGTTGCTGATCATCAGGGAAATGCGAATACAACAGAGCTGTACTCATTTTACATTTAAAGCCCACTTTGATCTTAAAACTCAGACCTAACCCAAAAGTTACCCGGGTCAGAGGAACACATACTTCTGTTCTTCATTATGTACTTTCAGTCTTTGTCAGGCTTCTTCTTCACTTGATTTGGGTGTGCTTTATTCTGTTTTGTCTTTCTGTACCCTTGAATAGAATAAAACTCACTTTTTTTTTGGTCACTAATTTTGTGCCTGTGTTTGGCTCCTGCAGGACAAAGAACATGCTTCACAAAAATACTGGCGGTGGGCAGTGCTCACCTCCAGCCTCATAGTACATGCACCTGTGGTATAAATGTGGTATAACTCCTTTTTGAGATATTGTGCCTGAAAGATTTTCAGAAAACTTCACCTCTGACCTTGATGTCACTGAGATTTTACTAGAAGCACCTATAGTATAGACCAGCAGTCCCCATTCTTTTTTGCGCCACGGACCGCTTTATGCCCGACAATATTTTCACGGACCGGCCTTTAAGGTGTCGCGGATAAATACAACAAAATAAAACTAGTACCGGTACCGAAAAAAATAAGATTTATTCATAACACACGTGAAAAGACCCAGGAAAACCAAGTTAACGATAAAAACGATAACAAAATAACGCTGAAAACCGATAAAAACCCTGAAAACCATACATTTCACACCTGAGCCTCTACTCTCGCGGCCCGGTACCAAACAACTCACGGACCGGTACCGGTCCAAGGCCCGGGGGTTGGGGACCGCTGGTATAGACTTGAAAATCCTACATCGCCTCGCTCTGAAGTTATTGTGTTCACAAAATTGCACCACCCCGCCCAGCCGCCCTGGTGGGACGACGACCCCAAGGTTTTCAGACTGAGGGGTAAAAACTGACCCCTTGATATACCTACTTTTGGCTCAGATAAAACATCTTATCTTTAAAGAAGGTTTATTTGAATCTTTAACCTGCTTTTTTAGCATTTTAAAAGGGATTTTGAAGTAATTAAGGGATTGTTATACTTTCTGTGCAGATTTACAGGGTTATTAAGACCCATTACGTGTTCCCACCATCCATTTATTGCCCCTGTGGTTCCAGCTTTCTCTGAGCCTGACTACCAGAAAAAAGCCTCAGTCTCCATCAGACCCTCTCTGGCGTCCTGCCGGTATCGGGTCTTCCAGCAGAGGTTGGTTTCAGGGCAACTGCACCTCAACAGAGCAATAATCCCTCAGAGGATTTATTTACTAGGATTATCATGCTGGCAGTGATGCTTCCAGGTAGCGACTGTAATCCTGACAGAGAACAGCATCTGCGGAGCGTGTTATTGTTTATCACAGGGTATTATCTGATATTATTGTGGGTATTATGGTTTTCACTCAGTATCCAGACTCGTGTACACGGCTGTCTGAGAGCTGTCCCCAGAAACACAGATCACACAAAGGCTCAGAACATAGACAATAAAAAATAATCAGACAGCAGTTCTTGGGCTGACATGGGAGCTTTCTTTTTGTTTCTCCTACAATAAACGCCGACAGAGGCGGGAAACAAATCTTTTAAGAGGATGACATTTTACACTTTCAGGCAACAAACAGCAGACTTCAGGTCCACTTCAAGTCTAGATTAAAGCACAGGAAGCAGAAAGGAGGACGAATGGAAATACTCGGGTATGAATTCTCCAGAATTCTTGAGCTTGATTAAATGAATTGAACCAAAGTCCATCCCAATCATCTGATGGGTGATTCCATTTTTAACTGAAACAATGCAAGCCTCATGGTGGTGCTAGAGGAAAAGTGAAAACATCAAAGTTCCCATGCTTCCCCCTCAGGACTGATCTCTTTGTGAAGGAATTTTCCACAAAAATTCAAAGCGTGTTTAAGATGCCGAGCTTCTCAAAAATGAATTTATATAAAATAAAGTTTGAACCGCCTAAAAGTTTCTGTAAACTTTTGATTTCTGTGGAAGTGACGGGAACATTGACCTTTCCAGGACAGAACCACGTGTTTGGGCTCTTTCAGGCTCGATGCTGGGACATGACAGACTGGAGGAGGAACCTGAACTTCACTGAAATGAAGTTCCCTCCTTTCTGTAGCCCACCCTCCTTCAAATATGCCGTTTAGTCCTGACTCTCTCAGACGGTTAATTTTCACACAGAAGATCTCACACACTGAAATTGGACGCAGGTCTCCTGAAGGCAGCACGATGAAATGAATAGAGTGAAGGAGCGCGGCTGGATCGATCCGCCGACTCATCTGAAAAATTGATGAAGGGGATAAAGAGCTGCTGGTAATTTATGATGTCAGCCCACACTGGCGCTCCTTCCACCTGCTGTAGGCCAGTATCTTCTTTCCCTCTGAAGTCCTGATTCCTTCAGGTGGATTCAAACATGCACAAAACAACGTCTTTCATGCAAATAATGAGAAAGACAAAAAGACGACTGTGGTCCAGAATAATCTAAAAGGGTAGATGAGCTAAATAGGCCAGAAGCTTCAATGTTTGCATTCATATAATAGAAACTGACCATGGATGCTCGGTGCTCCCGATGCAAAGAACAAATGAGCAGATTTATTTTGTTCTGTTGGTTTTATTTCAGTTTTTATTCATTTTAAGTCAAATAACTTCACACAGCATGTCAGGACACCTTAATTTATTTACTGAAGGTTCCAGTTAATCCTGCTGAAATCAGCCCAGCTGGAGGAAAAACAAATTCCAGTAATGAAAAGATAAATCTGACAGTCTGCCAATGTGTGTGAAACCCCGAGGCTACACTGAAAATCCAACCTGTGACATGAAATCTATTCCTGGCGAGTTTATTGATCGATTGACTGAACGCACCTACGCACAGTCTCTAACTTTTTCTGCTTATTCTTTCATCTGCTCATTTTTACTTATAAATAAAGTTAAAATTTTTACGAGCATCATCCTGCAAGGCCAGATTTCTATCAGATGGAAAGCGGACTGATGTAAGGTCTCTGCACGATACCTGACTCTTTACCTTCTCACATCCACAGCGGAACCAAGTTTTGGCCTTCAGCCTGTCAGTTTTTACAATCTAATGCAAAGTTTTCATAACAAAAGTTGTTGTTCAGCTCTTAAAGTTTGGAAAACACCAAACCTGTCAGGCTGCGTGCTGGTTAAAGATGTGCAGAACATCACTGTTAAATTATTCAATATATAAAAATAAAGGAGGAGAGGTTTGTGGGTTTTCGCCTTGTGAATCACGAAACCTCCACGAGCTGAAAGAATACACCAAATAAAAGCGCAGCGCTAAAGCCTGCAGTTCCTCTACTGTCCACCAGAGGCTCCAGCAGTCAGTCAGTCCCCATAGACCACCCTGTTAAAACTTTACAGCAGAAATAAGCATGTTTAGAGCCTCATACAAAAATGGTTTTTGTCTCTGTAGATAATTGAATCCTTCAAAGCAACCGTACAGTTATAAGTCACCTGTTAAAATATTATATAGGCTTAAATTATTATGCTTTGTTAGGGGTGTGGCTTCTTTGACTGAAAGTTGGATGGAGACACAGGTGACTGTAGCTGCTAGCTGTCACCTCAGATTACTGGAGTCCCTGAAGTGGACCTCTGGATCGTGTTTGTGCTGTTGGAGCATCTTTAATAACATCATCTGACCAATAATATGGCTGCTGTGAGATTACTGTACTAACTGACTGTCTGAGATCTAGTTTTTTTTTAAATTTATTTTATTTGGATGTGACTGAGCGCTAATTATCAGATGTGTCCGTGTGTGTGATATGCCCACAGGATTTAAAATGGAAAGACTACAAAGCAGCGAGTGAACAGTCTATGGTCACAAACACAGATCATTCCTGAGAAAACAACTCAAAATATAATCTAAAATCAAATTAATGCAACTTTTTAGCGCACAGGGCTCAGATATTTGAAAGATCAGCTGTTCCAAGGTGCTTTCTTTACAATAATCCTTGCTGGGAGGTGAAATATTCAGCACTGAGCTCTGCTGATTGGCAGTTTTGTGGAGCTGCTTACAAGTACAGGTTCTTAAAATGGTCCTGCAGTGGAGAACAGCCGAACTGGATCAGCTGTAAAGACTGCGTGTTGAAGTTCACTCCACAGTTCAGGAAGATAAAAGAGTAAAAGGAGCGTTTTCCCTCCTTGCAGATGTAAACTGTGACAGCTCATGTGCAGGGAAAGAGCTCATTACAGCTCCTCAAATGCAGCAGTCAGTCGCACGTCCTCAGTTGCTGCTACACCCATCACTTTATGATGATCGAGGAAACTCGGTGAAGCTGCACACAGCTGGCTGCTGTCTGTGTGCCATCACTCACCGATTCTGATGAAGCCGTCCTCGGTCCGGTGGTACTTTGGCGTTTTCTCCTTCCCTTCTATCAAGGCCTCTTTCTCTGCCTGGATATTCTGGAAGCAAACGAAACACCAGCCGATCAGTTAATCAATTAATTTGACTCTGCGTTTGTATTGTTAGTGTGTCAGAAAGAAAACGCCTCATCATTCAATTATAAATCTAATCTAAGGCCATTCATTGAAAGCTGGAGAGTCTCAATTATAGTTATAATATGGAGAAAACTCATTTTTATCATGGATCAGTTACATGTGCAATAAAAGCAATAAAAAAAACCAGCTCCTCTCCTCCAGCTATGTTTAACTTTTCTATTTAAATTCAGAACTTATGTCTTCTGCAGCTTTCGGCTCATTTTACACACTAAAAGTTTAATAACTTCTCATATAATGGGGAAGGGATAGCTCAGTAGGTAGAGTGGTGGCCCCGTGACCGGAAGGTCGGGGGTTGAATCCACTGAACGGCTACCCTGAGGTACCCCTGAACAAGGTACCGTCCCTACAAACTGCTCCCTGGGCACCCAATGGCTGCCCACTGCTTCACTGAGTGAATGGGTTAAATGCAGAGAGGAATTTCCCCACAGGGATCAATAGAGTATACATTATTACTATTATTATTATTATTATGAATACAACAGCACCACGGTTAAAGGATCACACTATACTTGTAACATTAAATCAGGTTTTTACTTGAAATAATGCAACACTGAATACCCTTTTCTAAAAAACTGAAACCTTTTCACTTTTTTCAGAACCTCATTTACCTCCTTAAACAATCAAAGCACTGCGGGGTGCATGTGACACACCTCAGGTCAACTGGATTTGTTTAACTTAAAAAAACTACCAAAACTCTCCATCCTGACAGGAATAACGAAGCAAAGGTGTCACACATCCCGAGGATAGCTCGTTTCCCCGTTCCTGGTAAAAAGCACAGTTAAATTCTAAGGAAGGGTTTCCAGGAGAAAGTCTTTTCTCTGTAAAAAGAAATTGCAGCACGGTTTAGATTTGCAAAGCTGCTTCTGAATAAACAACAAGACTTCTGGAAATCTGTCCCACAGCTAAAGCTCAGACCAAACTGGGTCATTAACAGGACAATGATCCAGAGCAGCGCAGCAAATCTGCGACGGTCCACTCAGAGTCCAGACCTCAACCGGACTGAGATGTTGTGATGGGACCTTCAGAGAGCTGTGCATGAATGAATACTGCAAACCTCAATGAACTGAAGTAACGCAGTATAGTGAGAAACTTATAGAGTCACACAGAGAATGATTGTTTCAGGTTACTGGAAGGACGTTCTGCTGTATTCACAGGATCTGTCTGAAGAAGCAACAAGAACAGAAACACAAACACGAGTCGTTGACGAGACACAGGCGGAAACACTCAGAGAAGACAGACAGGAAGTTAATGTATAGGCGACACAAGAAAGAGCAACATTAGGAATGAAAGAGGATGTTTTTTAAAAACTGCGCAGCTAAACTGAGACTGCAGTGCCGTTTGTGTCGCTGTTAGTGAAATACGACTGTGTATCTGATCAGCACTGCAACTGAAAGCCCGAACACATCACCCGCTCTGCACTTTATACATGTGTTTCACACCTGTTACCATGGTGATCTAGCCAGGTAAAAGAAGCTAAAAGGAGATCCACCAGTGAAAACTCTGACTTTAAGCTGCTCACTCATTAATCTTGCTGCTGTTTCTCGTGCTTCCTGTGCCGGAGTAACAGTACTCATAAAGGCTCTGGAGCTTTCCCATGTGCGCACACACCTGCACTGTTTCCTGTCCTCGCACAGACTGAAACGCTGTCCCGGCTGCTGATCAACTTCTGAATGGAGACGCTGCCTCAAGACGCACTCTGACATTTAAACCAACATCAGTTTATCTGCTCTCAGCTGTCACAGCGATTATTCACACCTACAGCCTCAAAAAATCCAAACAATACCGCCGGTTCGACATAACGGTTTAAATGATCATATTACATACATATTAATATGATAATTCAATGACCTTTTCACCTAAAATTAATTCTTTTCAGCTCACCTCCATCATCCTCTTATCAGAACAGCTCAATTACTGACGGCTCCACTGACACATTCACATCATGTTTGAATCACAAATGAAAAAAAGAGATAAGTGTGAATGAGAGGGGGGCAGGTGAGTGTAAATACGTGGGGTCAACCATTCAAACCACGAGAGGTGAAGAAAAGAAGGGGGTGGAACGGGTGGAGATGAGCATATACGGATATACTGATGGAGCTGCCAGGTAGGAGGACAAGAGGAGGACCTCAGAAAGGATGCTGTGAAGGAGGTCATGCAGAGGGTTGGTGTGACAGAGGGGGATGCTGGGATAGGAGGAGATGGAGGCAGAAGGAGACTCTGATCATTTTTGGACTCTTCTCAGGCGATGATCTGATGATAAAACTCGACTGCAGGTTTTCTGTGCGTTACTAACTCGATACACAGAAAAGCCGAAGCCCTTTGATGCTTTTACAACAACAGACAGATGAGCTTCATATGAACTAAACCGATTCAGCTCCACAAACCACACTTTGACACGTTTCGGCCCCGAGAGCAGCCGCAGCATGGACGATGAAATTTCTAACAAATTTAGCAGTAATCGTGTTTTGTACAGCCACATTTTCTGGCGTGTACCTGCAGTTTTTAGGGCCATCATCCAGTCCCACCCCCTCCTTCTCCTCCTCCCTTCCTGCTCTTGGTCAGCATTACTGCAGCAACCGCCTCCCTCCCCCAGCTCTGGTCTGCACGTGTCTGTGTGCTCAGCTTCCTGTAAGGGCGTACCGATTCTTCTCCTCGTTTTATCTCTCCTGTTGATCTCGGTAGGAGCTCCTCTTCCTCTCAGCGCACCTCTCTCCGCCCCGCTGAGGCTCTCGGCTTCATTCAGCCTTTGTTTTACAGTCGACCACAGACAGAAAGTGGCAGTGATCCATCACTCTGCCTCCTTTTCCACACACCACAAACTGAATCTGTTCTCACTTATAGCAGGCACTCATGGCAGAGTCCGATATGGTCTCCTGCTATAGATGGAAATTAATCTCTCGGTTAGGGGCTTCCTGGATTACTCCAGTTTGTTTCAGCCTGCCTGCCTTGTCCTTGATGTTTCTAAAGGCTATGTTAACTTTGCACTCTCATCCTTTGCTGTCACTGTGATGGATACTGGGTCAAAAAGCAGAAATTTCACCCATCTATCCATTAACTGAAAACCTCATCCAATTCAGTGCTGCAGGAGCCTATCCCGGCCGTCACAGGCTAACAGAGACAAAGACCAAATTAAACTGAACCTCACGCATGTCTTTGAACTGTGCTGGAGGAAGCACAGGGAGAACAACCTCCTCACAGAAAGGCCTTAGCCTGGATTCAAACCCTGGACCTTCTCGAGGAGAGGTGATGCTGCTAGCCACCACACGAGTGGGCGAAGATAGTTCTCAGTTGACCCTCTGCTGGACTGCACCGAAATGATCTTTTTAAAAAGTAAGCACATCTAAAAGATTTTAAACTTCTATACTTTTACCCAAAACAGCTAGCAAAGAAGCATGTGGACACTTTAAGGCTTCCCAGGATGCCCCACCCATTAAAACTGTATCTGAACACTCACATCGAACGGCAGAACCTCCACCGACGTGTTGAAGAGTTTGTCTCCTGGATGTTCGATGTTTCCGCTCCGGAAGAAAAACCTGAGAGAAAGAGAGAGAGGTGATATTTCAGTAAGAGCAGCAGGGACGGAGGGAAGACTCTAACCTGTGGTACTCCCCCTATCCCGTCCTTCGTTACTGACCTTTCGATGCGAACAGGTGTGAAGAATCGTATCCGTATGAAATCCCCCGCCACCGGGGTGAAGGCCCAGAAGAAGTCCTCACCCAAGTAGGCCTTCTCCAGGGTGAAGTGCTGGTAGGTCTTCAGACTGGTCGTCACCTCCGCCAGCGGGTTGGCGTGACCCTTATGGAGAGTCTGTTTCCCAAAGTCCTTATCCTAAAAAATCCCCCAAACAAACAGACATCACATGACTAAATCATTTCTTCAGTATGAAGTCACGCCTTGCTGGATGCTTCTGCAGCTGCACGTCTGAATCACTGCACAGCTGACGCCGCTGTGCAGTGACCAGAAGATAATTCGAACCGCTGGTATCATCGCCAGACGCGCTCGCTGTCCTTGATGACTAATCCACTTTCGCTTCAGTGCAGAAACAATTCCGAAGAGCAACAGAAGCATGATGTCATGCTATTCTGGTGCACTTACAGAGACTTTTCGTATTCTGGATATCATTCAACAGCAGGACTGAGTGACCACGCACTGACCTCTGAACCTAAACTCATAACGCAAGACTGCAGCCAACAAAACGAGAATGTGATAGGATTTTAACTGCACAGACACAAACAGCAAGAAAACAGACTCAGTCCATCAGGATCTAATTCAATCCGAAGCCTTTATTAGATCACAATATGCTGTAAAAATCCTACCATGCCACTCTGCTACCATGCCACCTCATCGTGGATGAAACATGAAATATTCACAAAACCTTTTCCACCTTTAGATTATTAATGAGAGCGTTTCCCTAGTAGAAATAATAAGATTCATCTAATGAAGAAGAATAAACACCTCTGTTAGTTTTGGAGTTTAAAGAATGAAGGCAACGAAGCAATTAAACCTGCATTCTCACCAAATGATGTGGCATCCTTTCACTAACACCTTACCCAGCCCATATCAGTACAGATATGATATTCTTCCTCATAGCTTTACAAAGGCATCACGTCAGCGTGGATACAGCGTCTATGTCGTTGATGCAGTTTGTTAACAGAATAAGTTCAGTGTGAGCAGGCTCCATGTCTGTTATGCTTCTACACTCCAATAACGTTACTCTCTGTGATAAACATGCACTGGGAGGCACAGCGCCCTCTGTGGTCAACATTTCATTACCAAATATTTGTGTTACGGGTGAAATGACAGCAGCAGCTGCAGGTCTGACTCCTGTCAGCAGTGGCGGTCCTAGCCCGTTTGGCGCCCTGGGCGAACACTCCCTCTAATTGTTATTGATCCCTTTAGCCCTGGTCCTAAAGAGTATATTTATTTATTTTCTTACTCTTCTTATATTTATTGTTTGTTTACTTGCACTGCTGTAACTGGAGCCTCGTCGTCTTGTCTCTATATACTGGACCATAAAGATGACAATAAAGTTTACTTTGACTTCAGCAGCGAGCAGTGAGGGGTCTCGCGCTCACGTTTCTCGTATAGAATTTCGAAAAAACATCGGTGCAAATTATAAGTCTGTATCATAATGTCTGGCGTTTTCGTGTTTGTTGGTTTGTTTTTATTTTGTTTTATTTTGCGAGTTGGTTATTAGATGCTGCTCCAGCCAGCCAGAGAACCCTGCTGCCCCGCCCTCTCCTCCCTGTGCCGCAAGCACAGTGTTGGGAAGGTTACTTTTAAAATGTATTCCACTACAGATTACATGCCCCAAAATGTATTTTGTAACGTATTCCGTTACGTTACTCAATGAGACGCATTCTGAATACTTTGGATTACTTAATATATTATCATGCTTTTTACAACTACATGAATGTACTATTGTGATTTATTAGGATTACTGAAGGTCCCCGGCTCCGAGCCGTAGTAAAGGGCCCTCTGGCTAATAGTCGGTTCCATGTCGGGCTCCTAGCCGAAAACTAGCTTTACTTTGTTGTCTGGGTCAAGTTTGCTAGCGAGAGACAGAGAGAGGTTGAAAGGCTGCTCCAACGGAACTTATTGTTTCGGAGGAAAACACAAACACGGTGTACAGTCCAGTCTTAATAGCTTACTTACAACTGGGCTCATCAGGCACTCTTCTTGGCTGCATTGGTTATTATTATATTTACATGCTTCCAGCTCCCGTTTCTGCTCGATGACAACTCCTACTTTTCCACTCTCCTTTTTCTCCCTCCTCACGCTCACAGACACATAACGGGTATGGCAGTCCATTCTCCCTGCAGCACGGACTACACTGCCAATGAGGCTACGTTCTTTAGGGCTATGCCTGTAGCATTCTGCCTATTAGCTTAGCACAACAACAACAACAACATCAAAAAGGCGCTCTCTCACCCAGGAAACACAGAGAGAGAGAGCGTCACCCTGTAACCATGGCAACCGTAACGCTGCCGCCTGGAACAACAGAACAACAGCACAAGCAAAACCCAAAAAGTCCTGACCCGCGACAATATGAAACAGGAAAATACCGCCGTGTAATCCATTTATTTCAACAAAGTAACTGTATTCTAAATACTTTTTAAACGGTAACTGTAACGGAATACAGTTACTCATATTTTGTATTTTAAATATGTAACGGCGGTACGTGTATTCCGTTACTCCCCAACACTGCGCAAGCAGCAGGCGCACGTCGCAAACGGAGGGCGCCCTTACTCCCAGCAAATGGGCGATAGAAAACCGATCGGTGCCTATGCCATTCCCACTATGCGCTGGCATGACGTCGCGCAGCATGAGTACGAGCAATTTTTTTTGTTTTTTTTTGCCGATGGCCTTGAGGCCGCCGGGCTACCGCCCGTTTCGCCCGTATCAAAAACCGCTACTGCCTGTCATGAGTAATGAGGAACAGGCAGGCAGAGCAACTGATCTGCTTTTTTAGTGTTACCTGCAGGGGAGCAGAGGTGGGTAGTAACGAGTTACATTTACTCCGTTACATTTACTTGAGTAAGTTTTTGAAAAAAATGTACTTTTAAAGTACCCTTTTTGCACGATACTTTTTACTTTTACTTGAGTACATTTGTGAAGAAGAAACGGTACTTTTACTCCGCTACATTTGCAAAATTTGACTCGTTACTTTTTAAAAAAAACAATTAGTTTAACACATTAGATAACATGCCGCCAGTGGAGTTTCCGGTACCTTTTTTACCAATCAGATGTGGCCATGCAGTCACATGACCAGTTTGAAACTGTGGCGGGCAGAGCGGCCCAAGCGTTTCAAAGTAGCTGACACACGGAAAGAAGAAACATTAAAAACATGGCAGAGCCAGTCGTCTACGCTACAGCTGAAGAGGATGAGCACCCTTGGCCTTACATACAAAGGATGTTTCGCTTAAAAGCAGTACAAAAGAACAGCTATGTCTTCAGCGTGAAAAAACTCAGCTCGTGTAACCTGAGGAAACGGTAAGTTTTCTCTAAATATCTTTTAGCTGTGGTTAGCTGGATGTCAGTCGTATGTTACAGACGCTGTGTCGAGCTCGAGCTGCGAGTCATGTTTTCGGCGCTGCGTTGTAGTGAGATAAGTTTGTGTGTTTTGTGCATCTTCGGCTGTCCTTTTAACTGCTCGCTGGTTAGCTAGCGTGAGCTATAAGCTAACAGCTAGCCTGGTTAATGACGCTAGAGTTCCACGCACATGTAAACAGCTTGTCTCTACTGCTTTAACTGTTAAAACAGAAGGCAATACTGCGGCTGACAGGGTTTATTATGTGAAACAGCAGCTTGTTTAGTTTAAACAGTCTGCGTTAAGCTGGGCAAACACTGTGCGATTTTTTTCAGTCGCGTTATTCAGCTCCTGCTCAAACTGTACAACGGCCTGATGCTCTGATGCGACCTGAGTGCTCAAACTGTGCATTCATAACATGAAGCTTATCATACAAAATCTGTCTCTCGTTCTCCCTCTCTCTGTCTTTCACTCACTCACACAGGCACACACACACCACCGTCAACTTTGCTAAATTACTAATGAAAAACATTGCAATGTCCAT
The DNA here is from genome assembly GCF_051167445.1 of Perissodus microlepis. Lineage (NCBI taxonomy): Eukaryota > Metazoa > Chordata > Actinopteri > Cichliformes > Cichlidae > Perissodus > Perissodus microlepis. The sequence continues at coordinate 25,267,198 of NC_140462.1, forward strand.
CCAACTCTTTTCATGGTTGTTGTAGTCGTGATAATTTTGTGAGGTCACATTGAAAAGCCTTGGATACGGAAGCGTAGAGCTGCCACCCAGGCAAAGAAAAATAGAAAAATGAAAAGTATATTGTTCTAACAATATACCTTTCACGTTTGAACAATATAATATCACGTTATTACAATATACAGAATTATCACGTTTGTACAATATAAATATTATATAGGCTACATCGCAGCTCCAGTCACGGCTTCCATCACTGTCTTTCTCGTCTTTTCCCAGAGTAACAGCCAAACAGGAGGATCTATTGGCAAGCACTGCTTAGCCTTGCACGCATTCTTATTTTAAACTTAATCTGGAATTCATTGCAAACTGTTTGTGCAGGATATGAATGACAAGATTTTGTTTTTCTACAAGAGTTAGTAAAAAACATCTCCAGTGTGATCAAATCTTCTTGCCAAACATCTGCAGCTTGGCAGTGTATACAGCACTATAATGACCAGAGCTAATTCTTTTGAAAACCATACATCTTTCCACAGGTCTCAACTTCATCAGATATCACCTAGACACAGAGCTGGATGAGGCCAGCGCAAACAGCAGCCTAACCGACTAAGATGATGGATCCATGGGGTCAGGAAAGCCAGAAGCAGGGCTGGAGAGGTACCTTTCATGTCCATTCACTGGAGGGGTGGCTCTATTGCATGGCGTTCCTCACATCAAGAAGCTGTTGATCAAAATCAATACAGCTCTTCCTGCATCAGGAGCCTGTGAAAGACTTCTTAGTCATGCAGGACTCCTGCCTAACCCTAACTCCTCCCTAACCCCCCTCCTGTTCACTGCCAAATGGTCACAGCTTCACAGCAAGAACCTTGAGAGCCAACTGCTGCTGAAGCTGAACCACCATTTCACTGACTGAAGAAACAATTTATGGTAAAGTGAGCCATACACATATGTACATCCACATAGTGGAAATTTGTCTTTTATAATTAGTTTTACTCTGATTTCAGTGCTTATTTTTGAGTGTAGTTTTTATTTGAAATATTTTCATTCTGATGTTTGTATCGCATGTTTTTAGTGTTTTCATATTACATTGTGTTAATCCACTGTCTATACTTCAGGGTATTTTAGTATACAAAGAACATTTTATACTTTTGTTAGAATGTCTATTCCTGTGGAATTTTAGCACAGATGTGTTGTGTGTGGTTTGTTTGTTTGTTTTTTAATTCCTGCTGTCCGCCTTGGGAATAAACTTTTCCTGATTATACCTGTTGCATCTCTGTGTCATTTGTTTCTGATTTACTTAATCCCTCCTTGTATTTAAAAGAACCACCCCTAGTATGACATTCTGGCGAATCAGCTGTAGTCTGTTATGTTGAAGTTGCCTGTTCTAATGTTTTCTCTGAGGCTGCTGTAAATGCGAATATATTTACTGTGGGTTTTGCTTGAAAAAGATTTACGTTGTGAAAAACTGTAGAACCAGACGTGGTGGTGCTAAGCTATCAGCTAATTCAGCTAACCTGGTTAGGAAGCTCTCCACATCCACAGTCACAGATTTCTAATTAGCTAATTAGCAGTCAGTAGCATCCAAATAAAATCCTAAAACTGGAGCGTAGACTTCTCGGACGGTCTGTTAGTACAGTAACCTCACAGCAGCCATATTATTGGTCAGATAATGTTTTTTTAAAATGCTCTAAAAGGCTCCAACAGCACAAACAGACGCCAAGTTCAGGGGCTACGATTAGCTGAGGTGTAAACTAGCAAGACAGCTAGCAGCTACAGCCGCCAACAGAGGCCACGCCCCTAACAAAATAAGGCTTAATACAATTTAAAGTGGTGAGTTATAATTAAACTCACACCTGTGGTGTGTGGAAGAGTTAAATTATCACAGACCCCAAACCAGTTTGTGTTTTAGGGTGTTAACATGTTTAATTCTGCTGTAAAGTTTTAACTTGGGAGTCTATGGGGACTGACTCGCTGCTGGAATCTCTGTTGGACGTTAGAGGAACTGCAGCTTTTGGTGCTTCATCACTGGTTTCACCTCCAGAGGCTGATGCATTTGTGTAACAGTTGTGTGACTTTGTCTTGTTGTGGTCCTGTTTATGAAACTTGGTTCTCTCAGACATTGTAGAGTACAGATGTTAAAACACATCCCATTCACAGTTTACTGTTTGTGATGTGCGAAATATTTTGGCTTTGTTTATCCGCTGAATGTTCTGTCAGAATATTTTTATCGTTTATGCTGCTTGATTTGAGGTTTTCTGTCTGAGCTCTGCCTTTCTGACCCTACCTGTCACATTTCTGTCAGGAGGATTTTATAACATTTCTGTTGTTTGTGAACAAATAATAAAAGAAACTCAAATCTGAAGCTTTTCCCTTTTATAAACTTTTACAGCTCAGCATCATATCAGGTTTTAAAAGAGCAAGTGATTGGTGATGTCTGAGACTCTCTTATAAGAAGCTCCTATTTTCAGATCTTAAAGTGGACCCGCTCTGCTTCTCAGTACTTCCTGTCATAGATCTGCTGTTCTAGCAGAAGATGTTCACATTAAACACGGACAAAATTTATAATAATGAGGTCAGAGGTCAGGCTTTACTGTGCTTTAAATGCTCAGCTTCAGCAATTTTTTTCTGGCTGTGTGTGAGGGTAACCAATCAGATGAAGATCTTCTTAAAGGGGGTGGAGCTAAACCAGCTTGTTTCAGACAGTGGATGACCTGAGGAGCTGCAGCAAGTCTGGTGTGAGATACAGAAGGATGATTCTGAACTGTGAATCATGCAAAGCTGCTCGGGTGGAGCTCCAGACTAAAAGAAGTGTCTGAAGATAAAACTGAGGGGATGAAAAGAGGATGATTATAAGTTTAAACTCCGGTTAAAGGAACGGTTTGGCCTTAAAAATAATTCAGTCGTTCTCACTGACAGTCAGTGAACAGATATTTGTTCAGTGATGAGTCCTTATACAGCAAACCAGCAAACTGAAACACCGCTACAGCTGAGTGTTAAAGTCTCTGCAAGCAGAGGTCAGGGGTTAACTCAAGACATTTAATGACTTTGGAGAAATAAAACTCTGAATCAGTTTTGTTATTTTCACTCCGTCGTCCATAAACAAGTCTCCAGACTTAATTTTCCCTCTTAATTACATGACTCTACAGTCGAATAAATCCAACGTCCACTTCAATTCCTCCCATTATGACTTTAATTTTAAAACTCTGGGTTGATTTTCTCTCTGAAGTGGTGAACAGTTCAGGCTGGAGGGTAATAGCGGAGTTAGCCTCCATAGTTACACGGCCCCATGCAGCCGGCCTCTGCGCTTCAATCCCCACAGCGAGGAGGCTCTGGGACAGGGCAGCCGGATCAATATCCAATTGATTAGAGCAGATTGCAGCACCAGTCAGCGGGCTAATATCCACCGCGCTTAACACAGTAATCAGAGGCATTAAACGGAGGCGCTCAGGCCGAGCTGCTGGCAGGAAGCGAAGCTGCGAACGACTGCAGAGGCTTTCAATCTTCATCTCTCCAGAGACGCTGGACTGAACTCGGACTGAACCTCACCCCGCTTCAAGCTCAGGAAAGTCACACTGAGGCCGTCCGGGTCAGAGCTGAGCTTTAGAACAGAAGAATAATCTCTAAAATAATCTGAAATGACACCACGGGTGGCCACGCTGCCTCATTACAGCTTAAATTATAAAGAATCTTTAACTAAAACACGACTGAAAGATGTCGCCTGCCCCTTGGAAACAGATGAAATAAGCACCATTTGTCCACCAGCTCCATAGCGTGGCTGTGAGTCTACCTGAGATTCACCAAAACAGACGTGACAACAAATCAAAGATCAACATTCACAGGACGTTTGTGCCAAACTCTTCTTAAAGGGTCAGCCGGTGCACTGCAGCAGACTGCAGGCACAATGGGATTCGATTGTTTTGTTTTGATTTATTGACTTATTTCTGTCCTTTTTGAGACGAATCCTTTATTCGAAAATAAATATTTTAAGAAATTTGGATGGGGCTGGAAATTAGGTTGTAGCTCAATTCCAGTAAAGTTATGAGTTGATTCAGGAATAAGAGCAGAAACAGGATGTTAACCATGCTGCAAAAAGGACAAAAAGAAATCACTGGGACGCTCGACTGGTTGCCAGCTGGTTGTTTTCTGGTTATGTTCCTGTATTAAAGTGAGGCTGCTGAACGACTGCAGTAACTACGTCACGATTCATGGAGGAATTTCTGAATTTATGCTTCACATTTGTGAGGTTCTGGTTTTATTTTGAAGGTAAGCAGTTAATATGGATTTGTGTTTATGCAGATAACAGCAGTTTTGTGACATTTGTCAGTTTATTAAAGGTGGGAATCATCAGACACAACACCAAATATTATCACAGTACTTCACTAACAACACGATGTTATTACAATTTCCTAACAGTTCTTCTGATTACTGTAGTGACATATATTGTAAATTATCACCTTTTTAAAGTGTAAATTATGTCCTCAATGTTAAACTGTCCGTTTAATCCAATAAGATAAAGTTATCTTACTTCACTTATTTTTTGCTGCAAAATGCCTAAACTGTCACTAAAACCTGTAATATGGAGTCCAGTTGGCAATTACATGTCATCTGTTTCTAATAATACAGCAACTAGCTGCCATAAATAGGTGAAAGTCACATGCCTGCTGTGTATATAGACAGACATTCACATTTAACTGTTACATTTGAGCTCAGCAACCTTCCCAGTAGTATAACCAGAATACAACCAGCTGGAAACCAGAAGACTCGAGTCCCCTCATTGACAAAGACTCATTCAGACTGATGTGATCTGCAGCCGGTCCAAGCCAGACTGCAACTGTTTGCAGAAAGTTTGCCTCCTATTAGGCGAGATGAACAAAGTGGTTTCTGACTGCAGCGTTAATGAGAGCTGACGAGGTGAAGCAGCGCCACCAGCCAGGACAGCGAGCATCTACACACGAGTGGCTCGTGGGCGTCCAGGTGTCAGGATCAAACTGTATGTAGCGTGTGGATTGTGTTGAGCTACACAGTATGTCGTGTCTGGCAACTATCCAGGGTCACACCAAGAGAAACAGGAACACAGGAGAGAGATGGCCTTATAAGACGGGAGGAACAGGAAGACAAGCTGGAAAAATGTTCCTGATAAGTTTTTATATTCATGGATGTTTTCGTGTGTCTGCTGCTAATAGGTGTTTGTGGTCGTCCTCAGGAACACGAGGCTCACAGAGCGGCACATTTCCCACCGTGATATAAATACAGCTGCGCTCAGAGAGATGCTCGGTCATTACCTTGAGTTTCTGAATCTTTCCAGCCAGGGACGAGTGGGTGCCGACATGCTGGAAGAGCGACGGCTTAAACCGAATCCTCAGGTTGGCTTTCTGCCTGTCACAGTGTTTCTGAAAGACAGAGAGGGGGGAGATGCAAACAGGTACATTTACAAACACACAATCCTCCCAAATCTTCAACTACAAAGCGTCCGTGCAGCAGCCCTGCAGTACGAACGCTGTCACGTTAAACCGCTTACTCTCAGGCTGGAAGCACGACTCACCCTGCTGTTAGTAAGGAACGAGGGAACAGGTATGCTCCAGTATTCACTGAGGAGACGTTAACCACTTTTAGTTTGAACTTTGCCCTTAGTACATTACAACTAAAAGTTAACTAAACTGTAATAAAACAAAACAAACCATAAAGAAAGGAGAAATCTAAAATACAAAGCATCATTAACTGTTGTGAAGGAGTATTTATTTTTAACCCAGATAATGTTTAACCTGTTAGTAAAAAGTAATCAGCCAATGAAAACAAAGTAAAACTAAGCCTTCTGACTAATCCCACTGACAACCCTCCTCCTCCTCCTCCTCACCAGGATATATTCATTTATTTCCAAAAATTCATGTGAGCACAGTTTGAATTTCACACTTTAACTGCGTTATTAATTACCACTGGAAAGGTTTCGGTTTTGAAAACCAGCTTTGAGTTCAAATAAACTGTTGCCACTTTGTTCAAAGTTCTGTTTCTCAGTCAGGAATTTGTGTCCATCGACAGAAGCAAATCAAACTGTGACTTTTTCACTTTTTTCCAGGAGACTGAGCTGAAACACTGCACACACTCTTTGTAACGCCAAAGCTGATTTTACATTCTGACTGAAAATCACACAAAGGCAGCAAAAACACGTCAGTCACTTGTTCGCCACCAATATGCCCCACTACCGGATCGCTAACACATGATGTGCTTAACAGTGTGACACAGGTGCCACTCAGAAACAAAACAGCCTCATATGAAGCTCCGGAAAGTTGGAAAATTGTCAGGGCCAATAACAATCTGAAGCCTTCATCGATGAAAAGACTTCAAAGTGTTCCTGTTATCGTACTGATGCACATGTGAGAGGTTTGGCAGCTGACAGAATGGTTAAAAGTATGAGTTTTTTTGTTTTTCTGGCTGATGTTTGTTTTTTATACAGTAGATATCATGGTAAACCCTTCATTCAGTATTGATCTCCTCTGTTTTTGATGATTTCTGTTGGATCCACTCACCGCATCCTTCTCAGGGTTGCACACTTTGACCCACATGATGTGGTCCAGCAGCCAGTCGATGGGTTTGTCTTTGTAGAACATTAGCATGAACTCCACGATGAGCGACAGGTCCAAAGACTTAAACATCTTACCTGCACAGAGAGAAGCACAGCTCAGTGCAAGCCCTTCATCCATTTTGGTTCATCGAACTCTTTGACTTACACTCAGATATTTAGATAAGCAATGAGCTCCCCAACAGAGCTGCACTCAAAAAGCATGTTAGTGAAAAGATGCAGTGATTCAGAAACAGTTTGCTGGTTGGATTCTGGGACAGTATAAAAGCTCTGATTCCCGTCATCCAGCAGCAAGAAAGTCAGAAGTGAGAGGTCACAACAGCAGCGACACATCAAGATGGAGCAGTGACCTTTATTGTCATTCATCAGTGCCAGACTTATATTTCATACTGCTGCTCTGTTTTCCTATGCCCAGAGGAAGTATTCAGATTCTTTATTTTTAGCACGAGAATCAAAACTACAAACTAAAAATATTCCTTTACGAATTAAAAAAGTATGAAAACAAGAAAAAAGAAATACATACAGAAGTAAAAGTACTCCCATTGCAGATAATGATCTACCTTAGCTGAGGCAGCTAAAACAGGTCATTTGTCATATTTGTTTTAAGAATTTCAGCGGATTCTCCCAGTTATTCGGTCTGTTTTGTTTTTCACTCATTTTGCTAATAGTGTGGGGAGTCATGCTGGAAAACTTAATACCAACAAATTCAATTTGTTCTGTTAGTTGGTTTACTAATAAACAGATTTCACAGTGTTTCAAGTAACAGACATTTTGAATCTATGAAAACATTCTATGCTCTTTCTTAAATCTATGAGAACATTCTAAGTCTTTTTATTACTCTATGAGAACATTCTACCTGTTTCTTGAATCTATGAGAACATTCTTGGGTGTCTTTTCAAATCTATGAGAACATTCTAGGCTCTTTCTTAAATAGAACAATCTAGCTCTTTTTGATACTAGGAGAATGTTACAAGGTTCTTTTTTGAGAACATTCTAGGCTGTTTTTTTTTTAAAAAAAACTATGAGAACATTCTACAGGGTGGGCCATTTATATGGATACACCGTAATAAAATGGGAATGGTTGGTGATATTAAAGTCCTGTTTGTGGCACATTAGTATATGTGAGGGGGCAAACTCCTCAAGATGGGTGGTGACCATGGTGGCCATTTAGAAGTCAGCCATCTTGGATACAACTTTCGTTTTTTCAATAGGAAGAGGGCCATGTGACACATCAAACTTATTGGTAATGTCAGAAGAAAAACAATGGTGTGCTTGGTTTCAACGTAACTTTATTCTTTCATGAGTTATTTACAAGTTTCTGACCACTTATAAAATGTGTTCAATGTGCTGCCCATTGTGTTGGATTGTCAATGCAACCCTCTTCTCCCACTCTTCACACACTGATAGCAACACCACAGGAGAAATGCCAGCACAGGCATCCAGTATCCATAGTTTCAGGTGCTGCACATCTCGTATCTTCACACCATAGACAATTGCCTTCAGATGACCCCAAAGATAAAAGTCTAAGGGGGTCAGATCGGGAGACCTTGGGGGCCATTCAACTGGCCCACGACGACCAATCCACTTTCCAGGAAACTGTTCATCTAGGAATGCTCAGACCTGGCACCCATAATGTGGTGGTGCACCATCTTGCTGGAAAAACTCTGGGAACATGCCAGCTTCAGTGCATAAAGAGGGAAACACATCATCATGTAGCAATTTCAAATATCCAGTGGCCTTGAGGTTTCCATTGATGAAGAATGGACCCACTATCATTGTACCCCATATACCACACCAAACCATCACTTTTGTTGTTCCAGCAGTCTTGGAGGGATCCATCCAATGTGGGTTAGTGTCAGACCAATAGCGGTGGTTTTGTTTGTTAACTTCACCATTCACATAAAAGTTTGCCTCATCACTGAACAAAATCTTCTGCGTGAACTGAGGGTCCTGTTCCAATTTTTGTTTTGCCCATTCTGCAAATTCTGTGCGCCGATCTGGGTCATCGTCGTTGAGATGCTGCAGTAGCTGGAGTTTGTAAGGGTGCCATTTGTGAGTAGCTAATATCCGCCGAAGGGATGTTCGACTAATGCCACTCTCCAGTGACATGCGGCGAGTGCTACGCTGTGGGCTCTTGCTGAATGAAGCTAGGACAGCCACTGATGTTTCTTCATTAGTGACAGTTTTCTTGCGTCCACATTTTGGCAAATCCAACACTGAACCAGTTTCACGAAACGTAGCAAGCAGTTTGCTAACTGTAGCATGGGAGATGGGTGGTCTCGTAGGGTGTCTTGCATTGAAACCTGCTGCAATGACCCGGTTACTGCGTTCACCAAATATCAACACAATTTCGATCCGCTCCTCACGTGTTAACCTCTTCGACATGTCAATGGCTGTGAACAAAGAGAAACGTGTAAATAACTCATGAAAGAATAAAGTTGCGTTGAAACCAAGCACACCATTGTTTTTCTTGTGACATTACCAATAAGTTTGATGTGTCACATGGCCCTCTCCCTATTGAAAAAACAAAAGTTGTATCCAAGATGGCCGACTTCTACATGGCCACCATGGTCACCACCCATCTTGAGGAGTTTGCCCCCTCACATATACTAATGTGCCACAAACAGGACTTTAATATCACCAACCATTCCTATTTTATTACGGTGTATTCATATAAATGGCCCACCCTGTACTCTATTTTCTAATCTATGAAAACTTCTAGACTCTTTCTTGAATCTATGGGAACATTCTAGGCCCTTTTTTAAATCTTTGAGAACATTCTAGGGTGTCTTTTCAAATCTATGAAAACATTCTAGGCTCTTTCTTAAATAGAACAATCTAGCTCTTTTTGAAACTAGGAGAATGTTACAAGGTTCTTTTTTGAGAACATTCTATGCTCTTTCTTAAATCTATGAGAACATTCTAAGTCTTTTTATTACTCTATGAGAACATTCTAGCTGTTTCTTGAATCTATGAGAACATTCTAGGCTCTTTCTTAAATAGAACAATCTAGCTCTTGATACTAGGAGAATGTTACAAGGTTCTTTTTTGAGAACATTCTATGCTGTTTTTTTTTTTAAATCTATGAGAACATTCTACTCTATTTTCTAATCTATGAGAACATTCTAGACTCTTTCTTGAATCTATGGGAACATTCTAGGCCCTTTTTTAAATCTTTGAGAACATTCTAGGCTGTTTTTTTTTTTTAAATCTATGGGAACATTCTAGGTCTTTTTTGATATATGAAAGCATTCTACTCTCTTTCTTGAATCTATCAGAACATTCTAGACTCTTATCTATGAGAACATTCTAGGCTCTTTTTTTTTAGATCTATGAGAACATTCTAGCTCTTTCTTGAATCTATAATAACAGTCTTGGCTATTTTCTTGATCTATAAGAATATTCCAGACTAATTTTTTGTAGCTGTGGGAACCTTCCAAACTGTCACCTGTGACAATATTTTACAATTTTGCATTTTGCACTAAAGGGCTGCATAATGAAATCAAAATATAATTGAAATGACCTGAATGTGAACACTCTTCCAGTGGTCTTCAGAAATGCAAGTCACCAAGTGCTTTACAAAGGCAAAAAACAGGCTGACATACAGAGACTCCTTCATTTATTTGAGAGATGCGTTGGGTTGTGTATTGCTGGAGGTAGTATTTTGTGTGTTAAAGTTGGAGCGGTCATAACAAAGAAGTATTTCCACAACTACGAAATGAAACTTTTGAAAGCAACTTATGTAAAAAGTGCAACTCCTCCTTTCTCCGAATTCTTTATGACTTGGGTCAACGCAAAGCTAGAACGAACCACAGAGACACCGTAAACACATTAAACACATGAGAAACATGGAAATTATTTGGGGCTTTTAATGTTTGAATGGTTCTTTTTCCAGGGTGGAGTGATTGCACAGCATCCATCATCAATGACTTAAAAAAAAACAAAAAAAACCGAATTTATTTTGTATTTTCTCAAATCATTAAACATGCTGCTGTATAATCCTTCCACCCTGGAAAAAGAGTCATTCCAAGAGCTCACTAAAAGCCCAAATTACAACGATATTCATGCTGTTGATGAGTAGATGCAAAATGCTGACCACAACTCTAAATGTGAAATACCAGTTAAAATAAAAACTGGAATCATTGCTTATTTGCTGTTCCTTTTGGTTACTTTTTGGTATCTGGTGGGCTAGTTGCTGCCTACAGACGAATAGCTGTGCTATTCAAACTTAAAGCAGCCTCACTCTCTCTGCCTGATGATTGCTGATTGGTTTATTTTCAATAATTATCTTGTTAGTTTCTGTTCAGCTGCTCCTGAAATCTGAAGGCATGTTAGAACAGTGCAGCAGGGGTTGCTTATCCTTCAGATTTATCACATTTTTACTTCACCTCGCTGCATGAGGGGAGCTGGAGCTTTATGCCACTGCCACTGTCCAGTTCATCCAGCTGCCTGAAATAACTTCTCGTCTCTCAGCTCTTCAGTCTGCTTGTTTCTGTTGTTTTCTCTGCAGAGTCAGGCCGAGCTGAAGGAAACCTTCTCCACAAACGAAAGGTCAGAAAGTGAGCCGCACAGTCTCCACAGACTGAAACAATGACGAGGGCGAATTAAAAGGCCAGCAGAGAGCTCTGCCATGCTCCTGCCCCTTCTACTCCGCCCTGATACATTTGGACAGTTGAGCCTCTGGAAGGTCGGATGTTCGACGAGGCATCGGAAAAAAAAACTACCCCCTGCAGATGTGAACGAGGCTGAAGAGAGGCTAAACTTAGCAAATGCAAAACCCAAATTCAAACAGTTGAATTAGAGAGCAGCCCCGCAGCGCCACAGCTCTCCCTCCGTCTGATTTAATTCAGTGAGTCAGCTTCACCCTGATGAATTTATTAAAGCAGCCGCTGCTCGCAGGCGACTCAGGGTCAGGGAGGATTCGTAAGGTCGCAGCCGAGGACCAGAGGGAGGCCCGGAGGTACGAAGAGGAGCAGGAGGAGGAGGTCTGTGATGCTCAGACAGTCAGAGATGAGCACAAACATCCAGGTGTGAAATCAACATCATCCACCTCAGAGATGAGACTCATGCTGTTCTCCATCACACACGCCTCCCTCTGCATTCACCTCCATCCCTCTTTCTATTTCTGTAGCCCTCGCTATCATTTCTCTATCAAATCAAATTTCGAACGAGCCAGCAGGAGCAGGAGGCGAAACGCTGCAAAAATCCGTTAAAGACAGGTGAACCCTGTAACCGATTCATTCAGAAAACAAACAGACTGCTGAAGGAAATGTTAGAAACACCAGCTCCAAATCCTCCCTCCTCCCATCACCACCGACTGCTTCTGCCTCTAATTCTGCTTCATTTCTTCTTCTGCTTTGATTTATTCTGGAGCAGCTCAACACACAGCGGCATGCTGTTAAAACAATGACATCAATCTCAAGATTTCCAAATCTAACACCAAACTATTTCCTGTTTTGTTTTTTCTAAACACTGGCAGATAGTAGCCTCAGTTCTCAGTGCTGGATGTTGCTGGTTAGTGACTGCAGTACCTCTAACGTCCACTAGAGGAAGCAGCAGCATGAGCAAGTCCCCATAGAAATAAACAGGCTAATTTCATGTGAAGTTTACAGTAATGATAGCTTGGTTTGGTGTAATGGTTACTGGCATTTATTCAGATTTGTGACAGAATTTAAGTCGTCCTGAAGCGGCAGAGCAGCCCAGACCATCACACTACCACCACCATGTCTGACTGTCGCCGTCATCTTTCTATGAAATGCTGTTAGTTTGATGCAGATGTAACGGGACTCAAACCTTCCAGGTCTCATCAGTCTCGTCAGTCCACAGAATATCTTCCCAGAAGTCTCGGCGATCATCCAGATGTTTTTGGCAGATGTGAAACGAGCCTTCGTGATCTTCTTGCTCAGCAGTGATTTTTTTCCTTGGACTCTCCCATGGAGGCCATTTTCTTCTCTTTCTTATGGTGGAGTCATGACCTCTGACTTTATCTGAGCCGAGTGAGGCCTGCAGTGCTTCACTGTTGTTCTGGGTTCTTCTCTGACCTCCTGGATGAGTCGAGCGCTCTTGGAATAGTTGGAATAAGACCGGCTGCTCCTGGGAAGCTTCATCGCGTTCCAGGTTTTCTCCATGTGTGGATAATGTCTCTCACTGTAGATCACTGGAAACCCAAAGCATCAGAAATGGCTCTGTAACCCTTTCCAGACTGATAGATGTCAGAGACTTTGTTTCTCAGCTGTTTCTTTAGAGTGTGGCATGATGTGCTGCTTTTTGAGATCTCTTAGTCTGCTTTACTTTGTCACACAGTTTCTACTTAAGCGATTTTGTGATCCAGCAGTGATCTGGCCTGGAAACGGCAGTGAAACTGTGTTTAATCACAGTTAATTCATACTTTAGCAAGGTGTTACTTTTTCACACAGGTTTGGATATTCTTTTTTACCTTTATAGAAGAAATAATCATTTAAATTTTTTAAATTTATTTTATCTTTGAACCCTAAAAGAGCTCATCACATCGGCCGTAACTAATCAGACGATAACTGTTTTTGCGGATATGAGGAAAGAATTTAAGCAAAGCAAATATGACAAAAACTGTAAAACCTGTCCGGAGATCCAATTGTTGAGCACATGATTAAAATCTGTTATGACGTGAGAAAATATTTCAAAGAAACGGTCCGTCTTGGTGTTCCTGTGGCAGATGCTACATGAAAAGTTTGGGCTTCTAAAAGCTTTAAAATATTCAAAATCCTCCAAACTCTGATGATGTCTTTTTAAGACCTGAGGCATAAATTAAATTTGAATAGAAACTTTTTTTACTATCACAGCCAAGAAGTTTAGTGAGCGCATTGTGTTGATGTGCTTTTACCGAACGCCCACAGACACCTGCCGAAATAATGAAAGCACATCATATCAGCTTATTCTCTGTTATTCATACATTATAAATAAATACATAAATAAATAAATAACAATTTCAAACTAAATGTAGTGGCACACGGAGCCAAAAATCATGCAAACACTTCTGAACCGCATCGTGTTTTAATTTTAAATAATTATTGCACTTGTTTGGTTTAATGTGTTAATCACCCTCATTATTTCCATTATTATCAGAGGCTGATGCGAGCGTGTCCCTGAGCTGGATGCTCTTCATCACCTTCTGTTGCCCAACACAGTTTTTCCTCTTTAAAGAGAACAAAGGCCGTGTGATGAAGGCACAGAGCGACTCTCACCCCTTCATTAACTTCACTGTCACACGACCCACAAAGCAACAGTTTCATCAGCCTCCCGCAGCAGCAGGATTACATCTGAGGATTTCGCTTAATGATGTCCCCGTGCAGCGCAGACACACAGCGACATGAGTGTACCCTCACCTACAGCACGCTCCACTCTTAAATAACAGCGTTAAAGAGATTTTCATCAGAAAACTTTGACGCTCCTGTTGAGCCAAGAACATAAATCCGTTTGGATTGTTTTCTGCATCCCTCTGGGTTTCATAACACACATAATGATAATTGATTGTTTTCTGCTCTGCAGTTAGCACGATCAATAATTCACAAGTAAAAATGTTTAATTTCTTTTGATGGAGAAGCTGCGCCTGAAGCGGAGACGAGGCGGTGAGGGAGGCGGCGTTCCGATGACTGCAGAGTGTCTCCGTGGAGATGGATCTGTCTGGATAAATACTGACGTTCCTCCAGAGATCCTGCGAAGCAATTTAGTCCCGAGGCTTTGTATTAAAATGGGGGACAGTAAGAGCGAGAGGATTTAACACATCAAAACAATACGGCTCACTTTGAAGGCTTCGGCAAAGCCTGGCAGCTTTTTGTACCGAGCTGTATCACGCTTCCTGAGAAACGTTCAGACTCGCCGACACGTGTACAAATCCACTTTCACTGCGCATCAGCATTTCTTAACCGGACTCATGAAGGAATCTGTCAATGTTTCAAGCTTAATGTGGAGAGGACCCAAAAGCAGAACACTTCCTCTTCTTCTTTCAGCTGCTCCTTTCAGGTTTCACCACAGTGGATGATCTGTCTCCATCTCCTCCTATCCCAGCATCCTCCTCTTTCACACATCCTCCTTCATTGCATCCATGAATCTTCTCTGAGGTCTTCCTCTTTTCTTCCTGCCAGGCAGCTCCAGTATATCCACTCTTCCTGAGCTATCCCTCTTATGGACACATTTCTAATCCTGTCCATCCTGCTCACTCCCAGTGAGCATGTTAACATCTCCAGCCCAGCCTCCATCATCTCCAAAACATCTATCAGAGCAGGTCTCATTACCATCTTGTAAACCTGCCCTTTCACTCTTGCTGATAACCTTCTGTCACATGAAGTCAAAACAGAACCAAACGCTGCACAGCATCATAAATACTCGGGGTCAATAGAAGAACAATGATGCAACAATGAGGATGCAGCTGCAAAAATGCGAGATGGGAATAAAAGTTTTGTGCAGCTGTGTGATGTTGCTGATATTTTTTATTAGATACCTAAGTCAAAAGAAAGAATCTGACATAGAGCCAGCTGTGGTCAACAAGCAGTTTCTGTAAAGTCACATTCAGCAATACCCAAACACTTCACGTGGAGCTGTTCATGAACATAATGTCTTCCTCTCCACTGAGAATGAAGACGTCTGCATCCGAACCAGAAAAAAAGGACTGCAGCAGAAACAGAAACATCAGGAGAAATTTTTTATGCTGGTCCCTGTACATAGACGTAATGTAGGAAAAATTTACCCACAGTGTCTGTAATTAAGTCCTCAGTCACACAGTCCTCAGAGACCATGTGGTAACTGCCTGACAACCATCAGTTATTAAGGAAAAAATTGTCTTCCCTGAACTGTTGTGAGTGTTTGCTGGGAGCTGCTACGAAATCAGTCACGCAGGCCTGAAGATGGGCCCGTGACCCCGTGGTAACCTGTGGTTGCTACGGAAAAATGAGCATTCTCCAACTCGTTGATGAGTGGCTGCTACAGGTTGTTGTCATGGACTCTGAGAGACTGGTTGCAAAGTGGTATGGAGTGTGTTTGTATGGAAGACACTGACCAGATCAATTCAGTTTAGTTCAATTTCATTTATAAAGCGCCAAACGACAACAACAGTCACCTGACAACGATATAAATCACAAAAATTTAATATTTTCTGTAAATTCTGTGAATCTCGGGCAGCTCGACTTGCATTTAGTTTTTCCAGCTGGGCTTCCTTTTCCTGGATTCGAGTGTTTTAACTGATGCATGAAACGATACATTTTTAGACTTAAGTTGTAACGGCCACCATTTTCTCTTAAAGTTTGAGTCTAAAGGTTTATTTTTTAGCACCTGACGGCTCGTTTTTTGCTTCTCATCCGTAAACTCTCTGCATACTCTTTCATGTGATTCAGTTTATTTTGAAAAGTCTCAACAGGATCTTGAGCTTTATTGTGAAAGGTTTACGTGGAAAACAAACAAGCGGACAGCGGAGCCGCGCAATGGTTTTACCGTTGCTAACAAAAACACGTAAAAACAGGCACTTGTCCGCCCATAGTGTGGTTATATTAAATATAAGAGAAAGAGAGAACTTTAAGAAATTAATATAGCCACTGCAGTGACCATCAAAACGATAAAAAATATTGCTGTAAACTGTTTATTTTATGACACCACGAAACAAACGATAGCATAATAGGAAACAATAGACGTTTTTATATTGTCATCCGATATACATCGTTATATGAACAGCCCTACCTCAAGGTGCTTTATACTGCAAGATAAAGCCCATATAATAATACAGAGAAGACCCCAAAAATGACATAAACCCCTATGAGCAAGCACTTGGTGACAGTGGTAAGGAAAACTCCCTTTTCAGTGAGTCAGGAAAGGTGGCCATCTGCAAACATTCACCAGATACTCGCTGGGCTGCGGTGAAACATGTGATGCCTGAAATGGCAACCCTTTGTCTTCAATGTAAAAATTATGCTTTTACTTTGAAGGTCAACGTTCAGTTTCACTACCGCTCAGCATGTTTTCAGACAAGCTGGTCTTCCCTGTGGGAATCTGCTAATGACCAAAGTAATCAAAAGGATGTTTTCAGTGTAGCGCACTGTGTGCGACCAGTTTCACCCGGCAACCACTTGCCAACCAGTTGAGGACTCGTTTAATTTTTCTGGGTCACTGTCCGCGGCATCTGCCTGACACTTTGCTTTGTAATGTTTTTGACTTTTACTCACTGTTTAGTTTTCATTTATTGGCTGGTCAAACGTGCATTTGTCACCATCTTACTCAGGATTTAGAACTGTAATATTCAATTTAACATTATAACTGTCAAAATACTGTCCACATGGGGTGAGCATGTTGTTTATTCCTATTTTAATGTGCAGCATTTGAAAACATCCAACTCAGAAAACCTGGTAAAAATTCAGTGAGTTATGATGATTTTGGATCTGGATAAAGATAATTATGGATCGACCTTCTACCTCAGTCCACCTCTGCTGTATTTTTATGTATTTATGTTGATTTGGAAAGACTGAGCTTGGGTTTGATTTTCTTGAAATTAATTCATGTGTCAGGTCTTTTGATATAAATCTCCATGGAAGTCCTTATTTCTAGGTGTTTTTTCTTTGTGTTAATTGTTTTTAATATAAATGTACTTTCAGGTTTTCCGTGCTCTTTGAGCTGCGGGGGCTGTGGGAATTTATCACATTAAATCACACATGGATTATTCTCAGCAGCTGTTTCAGTCCTGATCAACCATCAGTCGAAGCAAATTAACGGCGGCTCTGGTTGGGAAGAAGAGTTTACTTTTTGGGCACTGAAGGTCTGAACTTTCAGCACAAATACACGATTAGTAGGTAGCAGCTTCAGGATGTAATTACCGAGCGTGTTAACGTGACGAAACCTCTGATCTCGCGATTTCAGGTTCTGTTACATCAGCTTATCTGTCAGCGCTGGAAACAGTTCTGAGGATAAATCCTGACTCTGGTTCCAGGTGAATAACGCCGGTGTTCCACGTGCCGCCGACAGCTGATTGGATCCAGGAAGAATTCATTGATTAGACCTGACAGAATAATTAGAAGGCAGATCAGATGCAGGCTGATGCCTCAATTAATCTGCTGGATTTAATTCATGAGTCAGATGGAAACTTCACATCCTGTCAGAGGCAGCGAACCTCACTGCTTCCATCATTGCCTCAATTGTGAAGCTTAGAAGGTGTGGAAACATCCGGCCTCCATTGTCTGGCCACTCAATCCCTGAAATGTGCTCTCTGGTAACTTTTGTTCTTATATATGTGTGAATATGTATGAATCAGTATTAATTACACTGGTCTGCAAAAACCAAAGTTAAATATTTATTGTTTATTGCTGGAAACTTCAGACTGGCTCTTTATCAGTTTACACAGATATGACTTAAGCTTCCACGTCATGTTTTTGAGCTACAGATCACTGATGTTTACACTGACTGGAATTTTAACTTTTCCCGCCAAAATAATTTAAAATGTTTGTTCTGAAAAGAAATCAGGAGAGACGTGTTAAAGCAAATCTCTGTAAATTCAGACCAAAATAAAACGAGGTCAGCGTGGCCGAAAGCGTTGCTCACATCCGTGTCTCTTTTCAAAACCCAACAGTAGCCACTCTTCAAGCTCAGATTCAATTTTCCCTGATATCAGTTTTCCATCACTTTTATATCTTGATAAAATCTTTCTCCACGATGTCATCGCACGATGACACGGCACGATGTCATCGCTCTTCGCTGACATCATCCCGATCTGGTGGGAAAAAGTTGAGATGAGACTGCAAAAAATCTGCAGTGATATTCTGGCATTCATGTTCTCAGCAAGCTCAGCAGGACAACCGGCAGGAGCGTTTCCCGTTACCGTGGACTCAGCTGGATTCAGCTGTCGTGTCCTGGGTCGTATTTGTGAGCTTTGCATCTTTCTGGCCTGTTCTTTAAAGTATTTAGTCTGTTCCTAGTTCCTGGTTGCTTTAGAGCAGGGGTCCCCAATCCCAGGCCACGAGGGCTGGTGTCCCTGCAGGTTTTAGATGTGTCCTTGATCCAACACAGCTGATTTAAATGGATAAATTACCTTCTCAACATGTCTTGAAGTTCTCCAGAGGCCTGGTAATGAACTAATCATGTGATTCCCCGGCCCCGGGGACCAGAGTGTCAGACTCGTTTTACTTTGTGGGCCACATACTGCCCACTTTGAGCTTAAATGGGCCAGATGAGTCAAAGTCGTTCTATCAATCTAAAAACGTTTAATTACACATTTAATCCCTGAGGTAACTAATCAACTGTAGCAGAAATCTGTTACTTCTTTACTTTGGTGGTGTCTGAATGGCGATGGAGATGCCAGTATAGTATGAGACGCTGTAAAAATTTATTCTCTCCTTCACTTTTTCCACAGCTGTCCAGTCGGCCAAATTAAGACTCTTTGATGGGCTGATTCTGGCCACCGAGCCGTCTGTTTGACACTCAGTGCTTCATCCTACCGTGTCATTCCTCCAGTATTAAGTCCATTCATGTGTTTTCCCCATTTGGTTATCATTCTTCCTGCTTTATTTTGAAAGTCAGTTGTTCCTTGTACTCTGCTTTCACTTGTCCTCCCCTGTGTTTTTTTCTTTGATTTAGTTCAGCTGAGTTTCGTTCTCTCAGCTGTTTCCACTTCCTCTTGCTTATGTTTATATAGTCGCCGTCTCCTCTTGTCCTTCATCAGAGCGTCTGTTCTTCATGCCCCAGAGTTTTCCAGCCAGCTGTTTTGATCATGGTGATGTCACACGCTGCTGTGCTGAACTGCAGAACCGTCGCTGTGCTTTCCTCCATTTAAAAAGTTGAGAAAAGTTTAACTTTTAAAATGCAAGCGCTGTTCAAATCAAACTCAAATCACGATATTCTCATCCTCTCAGGGGTAGATATCCTGAGAGAATGAGCTAGTTCTTGTTCTTGGGTACAGGAATAAAGTTTAATAGTCAGCTAGTCTGGATCACGCTAATGGCTAATTAAACCCAAATATGATGATCGTGTAAGCAAAGACACCCCCGCAACATCAGGCCTGTAACACCTACGTGTGAATCTGGCCTGAGAGAGAAGCGAAAGAGGATTTTGCAACTGAAGCAAACCTGGCTGACGACAGACTAACAGAAGGCACGGCTTTTTATCTAGAGTGACAAGGCTTATGGAAAAAAACGGAGGTTTGGGCAGCGAGGTGGTGAATGCATTTCCCTCGAGACTATGACTCAAAACAAAGAAAAGGACTGGCATCAGAGCTGAAACAGAAAAATGGCAAAAGAAAAAGAAGGACGAAGGCGGAGGACGAGGAGAGCCCGGCATGTCAGCCCAGGATGAGAAACTACGATTATTGAAAATAAAAAGCATCCATCAGTGCTAATTACAACTTAGAAGTTTAAAATATTAAAGAAACGAGAGTAAGTGGAAGGCTGAGAGCCTTTTTAAAGATGTAATGCATTTGCATTTATGGTGTTTTCTAATCTTACTGACCACTCAAAGCACTTTAGCCTACAATCACATTTTAACCACAGACTCATGCAGCGCTTTGTTCTACATCAGTGATTAACGCAGCACTCATATCTGTCGACTGTTTATGGGGACAGTCAGACCTGAACTAGCCTGTGATGTCTCAGCGCTCCAATGTACAGACATGTTACAAACGGCAAACTGACTAAAACAAGAAGCGTATTAACCAGTGAAAGCAGAGGATTAGACACTACTTCATCAGTGCTCTATTGCTGATTTTTATGCTACTTATAAATCTTTATGAACAGATCCTTTGATCATGTCTCTGACTGGAGTAGGCGGCACAGAGGAAGAGTGAAAGGACATGTGAAACACACCGCTTTGCTTTAAAAGGCGTGGACTGGAGATTTCGACCCCTGGGAAGCCTCTGGTCTCTGGCTAAAAACCTCCCTCTGATTGCTTTGGTTGCTAACATGCATGTTCAGTTTGTGTCACACTTTTCACACCTCGCTTAGCAGGTAGTTAATGATGACAAACCTGTCTTCTTTTCAAACCAGAGGTGTTTCACTGCATACTTCCTGGTGATCACTTTCACTCACTGATAGGCGGCAACCTCCACCAACCACTCTCCAACCCAGTGGCGGTCCTAGCCTGTTTGGCGCCCTGGGCGAACACTCCCTCTGGCGCCCCAGAGCGAGAGGATCACCACCCATCATCTCTGACTGAAGTCTTACGTTTTATCAAGCCAGCTAACTCACAGAAAGATTGGCTGTCGAAGGCGTTTGGCAGCGACACACTTTGTGCGCTGTGCTGACCGTGTGTTTATAACTGCAGGCTGTGTTTCAGGTGTTTGTTCACCTGTTTGCAGTCCCTTCAGAAGCTAAAAGAAGACAACACCGAGAAGTTCTCCTCCACCCTTGATGGAGCCGAGCGCTGCGACTCACCGATGAAGCCAAGCTGAGAGAACTCCAGGATCATCCAGTCCTCCGACGGCTGCTGCAGCGCAAAGTTCTTCATGGTGGTGAAGAAGTTTGGGCGAGCGACTATATCGTCCTCTAACTGCAACAGAGAGATAGAGAGAAAGACACAGTTTAGTTTCCTCCTTTAACTGTGTGTGTGTGTGTGTGTGTGTGTGTGTGTGTGTGTGTGTGTGTGTGTGTGTGTGTGTGTGCCCTCCAAAACAAAAGCCTGCTTAACGTTGACACGCACGAAATGCCAAAATTACCGCGGACGCCTCGATGAACTCCTCAGATGAAGATCATAATAAATGTGCTGAATGTGAAGAAGCAAGAGGGGAACAGAGGGAGAGGTGAGGTGGAAGCAAGAGGCAGATCATTTAAAACCCTCCAATCAGACATTTTCACAAGAAGTCTGGATCTTGCTTTTTTATTACTTATAACACAGATAAACATCCATAAACCTGTTCAGGACATCACGGAGCACAGAGCCAGAGGAACTTTCTGGAGGCTCATCAGCTGTCTGAGTTTGTAGCATTAAAAGTCAATCACAGTTCGAAGATGTAAACATAAACCGGTAAAAGACAAACGGTGGCTCCAAAAACCATCAGACTGTGAGAAAAATTAAGAAAGCGATGCACATGCAAACTTTAACAGGGTTTCCGCCTCTCGCCTCGTCTCAGCGAGGGAATCAGTAAGACTTCAGCAGAGAAGCCAGACTCAACATTCCTGCTCCTCAAACCAGCAGAAGACGCTCCATAAACGCCAGCCTCCTGACACACGTCTTCCCGTTTCGTCCCCGGGGGAGTCGACAGAGTAATTACCTCCTCGCCTCACCGCCGCTCTGTGCAGACAGCGAAAACTCTGCAAAGTTCAGAGAGAATTTAGGTGTCAAAACAGCGTGTCGGGTCCGTGTTCCTGTCAGAAAGCTTCGTGTGGGAGCAGCCAAAGCTCCGCCGCCCCCGGCTGAGATGATGTCGGCAAGACTGCTCCATTAAAGGAAAGTAGCCAGAAAAATAACCGGGCTCAGCTCCGGCAGGCAGACCAGCGTTCAAGTCTGCGGCTCTCAACAGCCCAGCGCACAGAGCGGCATATCCATCTGCAGAGCTTCCTGCTCGCCATTCTGTCCGAAAACGCTGGAAAATGCAGGTTTTATTTGTTTGTCACAAACACCTCCCGCCGGCCTCGACCTCTGACATCACCTGTCTGCAGGTATTCTGCTGCATCTTTGAGGAAAATGTCATCTTTCATCATTTCAGTGGAAGTTATTTGTCTTTGTGACGGTTTCACATCTATTGGTCGTCACTTTCTGTATTTTTGTTCAGTTGTTCTTTGGTTGACCTTCGAACGCCGAAATAGGCTGGTTTTATAATTCAGCCACATCCAGGAACAATCAGGCTTTGAATAAACAACATTTCAACAGTATTTCACAGACGTCACCTTTAAGCAGTAAAAAGTGTGCATTTTTCTTTAGTTTTTACGCTGATTATTTTTAAACTAACACTCAAAACACTGCTCCCAGTTCAATAAATGCACCACGATCACAAGCAAGCCTCGTCAGGTGAGGATGAGGAGGGCAGGAAGTGAGAAATGACCGAGAGAATATGATCCACATTCAAAATAAAAGCCCTGAAAGCCAAAAAGTCAAACAGAGCTTCTGAAAGTGTGATCTGATGCTCTGAACAGAACAAAAGATAAAAACAGAAGAAGCCGTGAAGAAGAAGAACAGAAGCCAGAAAGAGGAAAAAGAAGTAAAGAGGAGAAGGAAGAAGAAGAATAATCCAGGGAGGAACCATTATGAATAAGAAATGAAAGAGAAGAAAAAAAGAAGGAAGAAGAAGAAGGAAAAGGAGATTAAAGGGCCGGGAAGATGTAGGATAGTTTGGTGTGCTTTTAAACGCTGCACTTCTCCTCTGCTGCTCCGCATCAGCAGCTTTATCATCACCGAGCTCAGATAATTAAAGGTTAGCGAGCGTAACGAAGCGGACGGCAGAGCCAAAGACATGAAGCCTGCGCTTTTAGGTTTCATTTAATTTTTATTAGCATGAGAGAAAATATCAGAAGCAGGACGTGACACGGGACGCTTTTAATTCATGAGCTGGTGAGACGCACCTGAATGCAACACCGGCTTCAGTGTGAAGCCGGTCGGGTCAGGCTGTTTAATTTCATATATGTTTATGAGGTGTTTTTAAGACCTCTGGAGGACGCCGGGGTGTCTGCAGGTCGCGAGGAAGCAGGTGAGCTAAAGATCACTTCCTCTCATTTCCTGTTTATTCAGATAAACGCCTTTCTGTCCCACATGTTGAGGAGGAGGACGAGGGACGAGTCCTTCTTATTTTCATCTTTAAAGGGAACAAAGGCTCTGTGACAGCGCCACAGTGACGCGTCCATTAGTCTACCCACAATGCAACAGTTTCATCATCAGCTTCAGACACCAGCGGGATTACATCACAGAGACCTTTTATCTTAAAACTTCATCGCATTCAGAGCGCGACTCGTTTTGTTTCTGTGGAGAGACGACTGTTTGCTGAGAGCTCACGTGAGGTCACGTTAACGTTCCCGAGGGGCCGCACGAGGAGCTGAGACTGATGCAAAGGGCCGCACCAAGAACCTTAACTCAGTTCTGCTCATTATTAATTTTATCTTCTTACAGACTTATTGCCGTGACCCTCTATAACAGTCCCATCTCCTCATGTGACCCCTCGGGAAATTAACCATCCACACCCGATTTACTCAGAGACTCGAAAAACAACCAAAACGTGACGTCTGTCAAACGCCTACAAAGAGACACAGCCTGACCAAAATCTGACCTGAATCAGAAACATCAAACAGAAAATAACCACAATGTGTTTCAAAAGGGTACGAAGGAACACAAATGACCAAGATGAGGCACAAAACAATCCCACAGCGATACAACTGGACTAAAAAATGAGACCTGAAATGACCCAAATACACAAAAACAAACAAAATGTGACAAAAAAAGGACAAAGACGATAAACCTGAGGAACACGTGTCCAAAAATCACCACCAAGTGAAACGACAGCCTGACCCAAATGTGACCAGACGGCGAAAAACGAACTAAAACAGACAAAAAGATGCAACCTGAAATGACCACAGACTCTTCTGCCAGCTGCTCCCTTTAGGGGGCGCCATAGCGGGTCATCTGCATCTCCTCCCATCCCAGCATCCCCTCTGCATGTCCTCCTTCACTGCATCCATGAATCTTCTCTGAGCTTTTCCTCTTTTTCTCCTTTCTCCAGTAGACCCACCCTCCCTCCTCTGCACATGTGCAAACAATCTCAACCTCTCTGACTCTGAGCTGTCCCTGTGATGGACACATTTCTGTTCCCCTCCACGATGCTCACTCCCTGTGAAAATGTGACCTCGGCCTCCATCTCCAAACCAGACATCACAGCCACAGACGCCAAATCAACCAAAATCTAGCGAAAAATTAAACCTAAAGACCAAAATACGGAGTAAAGAGTGAAAACATGCAAAATGATTAGAGATGTGAAAAAGCAAAGAGGAGATCAAAGTCCTCCCAGGAGCTCTGCAAACATACGAGGACATGTCATCTGAATTTACACTTACATGATCCTGATCATTTCTGAGCACGCCCCCTTCTCCTTAATCCTGCTTTTGGAAAAGCAGACTAGCTTTAAAGGAAAGATGCAGCAGTGAGCATAATTTTTATTCACCACACGGCAACGAATCATTTACCAGAAAATCCACCGATAAACACTCAGCGTTCACTCTGACGTGAAGCGGAATGAACAATTTATCTCAACTGTCAGATTCATTCATTTATCTTTGGCCCCACCCCCAGGATTTTGGCACAAACACATGAAACGACCGAAATGCTTAAAAATAACCACAGACAGAGAGAAAGACCAGCAGCTGCTCGCCGAGCTTCTTCTTCTTCTGTTTCTCTTTACCTGGACGTAATAGGTTCCTTTAGACTGAGCGTACATCATCAAGAAGCAGTAGTCCAGGTTCTGCTTCGTCCTCCACCTGAAGAAGAGGGGGAGGAGTTAATGTGTTAATGCAAGTATACCTGCACCTCTTCTTCTGAGACACACACACAGTTACTGCACATGCACACACATTGTGACATCATCCATTGGTTAATGGGTTGCTATGGAGCTGTTGCTATGCTGGTGTTTTAAAGTTGGATGTTACAGTCGAAACGAGTGTAAGCGACTTGTAGCTCCGCCCTAAATCACACTCTGCTGTTTCATCCTTTCTCCCCTAAAATCAGCGACTGAGACCAAAAGGAAGACTGACCAGAGGAGTCGCCCCCTGCTGGACATTAGAAATACTGCACATCACCTGTCCACATGTACCACGCCTCCCCTCAGAGAGTAAAGGAGGACATCTCCATCGCTGAGCAGAGGTGGAGGGTTACACACACAGATCAGTTCATCTGAAAATATCCAGGACGGCGATGTAAGTAAATGTAATGCTACATGGGTGTGGCTCCTCCCACTGATACCAGTAAGAGAATCAAGAACCAGCTTTAAAAGACATTTACTCTTCAGTGGAGAGAAGTGCGCAGCGCTGTAAAGCTGCAAACAGCTGGCTTTTCTTATTCTCATCACTTTATTTCACTAATTTAAGAGTCTGTTTCTGTCTGAGACTGCTCACAGCCTTGTGGATGTTCTCGAGTAACCGCATGTTTTTCAAGTGTATTCTTTGGGCTCTTCTACAGATACAAGCGGCATTTACTTTCACTGTAGTTAAGGAAAGTCAGTTTGGCAAAGCTAAGCAAGTCAAACACGACTGTGTTGGATAAACAACGCTGCAGCCCAGAGGCAAAATATGTAGATGTGATTTTGGAGTGAACCTCTCCTTCTTAAGTATGTGTGATCTTATAAGTGGCAAAGACAAGGCAGCGTGTATTTGTTTCTTCATGAAAGTCAATTATCCAACGAGAACCACAAAGGTCCACAAAACAACCACAAATACACAAAAAAGCTACAAAATAGAGAAAAATAAGACAAAAAGGCAAAAACAATGAAAGAATGAATGAATTGAATGAATGACCAGAGGGGGGGAACTGTTCCCTTAATCGTAGAGCTGATCTCATCGTCTGTTCACCTGTAAAATGCCTGTTTGTGGAATAAAAAACACTGAATGTTTGTGTGTTTACGCTGCACACACACACTAAACAGGTAACAACTGTCTCTGACACACACAGAGGAAGCACATCCAGCAGGATCAAGGTTGTAGCTCTGCAGGTTTCCATCGACGCCTTCGGCCCACGAGGTGGGAAAGAGAGCGCGCCGCTAGTTTCAGGCGCTCGCAGAAACAGAACAAAGCAATCAGCGGTGAACTGAATCGGTGTGTTTACAGACGAGGTTTGCTAAACACACAGCTCGATATTTACAGAGCGAGCGCTCAGCTGTTTGAGGTGTCAGAGCTCAGAGGGTTCCTGCATGCGAGTTTACCGCAGTCTGTTTAATGCTCGATAAGTTCTCAGGAAAAAAGAGAAATCGATAATGAATTCTTTATTTTAACAGGGAAGTCACTAAAATCTGATTCATAACTTATACACTGGTAACGGTTTATATGTTGACTTCATCAGAACAGGGCGGCGTGATCAGTCTGCATCCACAGACCGTGTGACCATCACACAGATACAGACACCTGCTAATCAGAGCTCAGTGATGATGTCATTAAAAATGCTCCAACAGTAACAACTTACTAGTTACTGTTACGTCTCTCTAATCACCTTTTTCTGAGCCTCAGAGGCAGAGGTTAGAAATCAAACCAAAGGACTTGTTTTCTTCTTCTTCTAACTTCTCCCTTTATCGGTCGCCACAGTAGATCATCCCAGCATGCTCCTCTGCCACGCCAACCCTTTGCATGTCCTGTTTCACCACATCCACAAATCTTCTCTGAGCTCTTCCTTCTGCCTCGCAGCTCCATCTTTAACACCATCCCTCCTCTGCACACATGCAAACTTCCATCCTGAGCTGTCCCTCCCAACAAAACTCTCCAGCTTGGCCTTCTGTCCTTTTGGCAGTGCCGCCGTCTCCAAACATACATTACAGCAAGTCTCTATTCAGATTTGGACATTTTAACATGTTGTTTTCATTCTTTCAGTGATATAGTTTGATGCTTGAGGGTAAAACAGAAGTGAGGTTTTATGTTAGTGCGTTTAACTTTTTTGTGTCATTAAACATATAAAAGCAGAAGGATGGTGCAAACAAACGAGGTCAGATTTGTCCAGAAGCATAAAAGCTCCTCATGTGTCCATCCACACTGACCAGTGGAGGTCTGCAGCTTTGTGCAGTGAGCAGGAGCACATGATCACAGTGCCAGAAAAACATCCCACACATCTCAGGGTCAAAAAAAAAAAAAAAAAAAGCATTAAAAGATGCACTTTGTTGAAGGGGTTTGTGCAGCATGTGATAAACACGAGGTGCCACTCCTTCAGTTAAGAAAACCCATCCACGCCTCCATTGTCTCTTTATTGCGCCATAAAAAAACGATCCACGCTCATCTCCTCACGCAGCACTTTAAAGGCTTATTTTTACTGTTGGGAGTCAATAGACTTTTTATAATCCCACCGAGGTCTAAGAAACAATCCCGGGAAAAAGAGGCTTTTATAGCAAAACAGTAAAGTTAACACAGAGGCTTTCTTGTCTCGCACTCCCTCGCGGCGATCGGCGAGGCGATTTAAGGCGACGGGGAGAGTCAGCTGGTTCTCCACGCAAAGACTCGAGTGTTTCCAGATAAAACAGAAATGATTCTCTGGCAGCTTCTTTCACAAAAACAGCAGCGGCGTGACCAAAGAGGCATCACTGCACTTTCACAGTGCTTCCACGCTGCGTTCAGTCAAAAAGGCAAAAAGGCAAAAAAGCCAAACACACAGCTTCTGAGCAGAGACGTCATTCATGCTTAACATCCTTTAAAGGTCAAACCATAGAAGTTCACGTCACTGAGATTATTCTAAAACAAACACGACAGACAAATTAAAAACTAAAAAGCAAACTTAATGACGCCTTATTGCAGCTGTAATCACTTAAGATCACATATTTACAGTTAAGCGTTAATCATGTTTACTCTTTACTATAAATTCTCCTGTAAGAATGTAACAATATTACAACTCAGGTTATTACATTATTATTGTTATCAGTTTACACACTAGAGGCCAGCAGTCTCAGAGCTCAAACAAGCTTCAACAAGTTCTTATATGAGTAAGAAAAACTGAAGTTTGTGCTGTGTTCTTGAATCAGCATCATGACCATGTCAACTCCTCTAAAGCAGGGATGGAGAACTCCAGGCCTCGAGGGCCGGAGTCCTGCAGGTTTTAGATGTGTCCTTGATCCAACACAGCTGATTTAAATGGCTAAATTACCTCAACATGTCCTCAAGTTCTCCAGAGGCCTGGAAATGAACTACTCATTTGATTCAGGTGTGTTGACCCAGGGTGAGATCTAAAACTTGCAGGACACCGGCCCTCGAGGCCTGGAGTTCCCCACTGCTGCTCTAAAGGATTTCCTTAAACCTGACCTGTGGTCATGTTTATTTATGTATTTGAACTTTATTGGTAACTGCTGCATTTTAACACAAAGATCTGGACTTTCTCTTCCTTACACTTTCCAAACAGAAGTGTGTAGTCATGCACGATGCCGGACTCGTGCTGAGCAGCTGTGGTGTTCATGGTCAGAGTGATGTCACAACATCAGCTTGAATTGAAGGAGACGATACAGATACTCTGCCAGTCAGCCACGATAGCTCGTGTAACATCGTCTCATATCTTGTTGAATTCAGTAGTTTAAATCCACAAACACGAGCAGCACAGCTCAAAATGGAGCTCATAGTTGAAACGATTGTCACTGATTTATAAGCGATTCCTTTTCCCACGCTGCACCACTAAAACCGACCTTAAGGTTCCCACACCTGCTGAATCCCTGTTAACTCTTCTTCACTTTTACTTGAGTAAAGAAGTTAAATCAGTGCTTTAACTTTAACTGGAGCATTTTTAACACATTTATCGCTGCTTCGACTTAAGTGATCATCGTGAGTGTTTTTGCCACCTCTGCTGTGATTTTTGTTCTTCTCGTTCTGCATCCTCGTTTATAATCGTGGATGTTTGAGAAGTTCAGAAGTAAAAACAAAACTTCCAGGTGTTCTTTTTTTCACAAAGCAAGAGAAACAACAGCATTTATCCGCTGCTTTCTATTAATAAAAAGTTTCTTATCGAATGCATGAATGATTGTCCTTCATTTGAAGAACATAAGTGGACAAGACAATGCAGTTTTTGTTTCCTTCTTCATGAAAGTCAATCATCCCATGACAAGCACAAAGTGTCAGGAGTGGTGACGTGAAGAAGACCCGAATGCAGGACAATGAGGCAGCTGACATGAAGATAAACACATTTTATGACCAAAGAAAAACACCCAGCAACCAAGATACTGAATACAAGTCCACAAATACACACAAGGAGCTAAACTGGGGAACGAAACAAAGATGGACAAAACAGAAGGGAAGGAAAACTGAGAAAGACTGTGGAGACTAATGACAGTAAAATTAAAGAAAATTATATCATAGACTAGAACTCATCATAAGAACAACAATAATGTTACCAGAGTCACAACTTCAACTATTAAAACAGCAGAAAAATCCAAAAAGAAACTAAACGCCAACATTATAAACCCACAGTCCAAAACTCAAAAGATATACAAAGGGCGAAAAAACAAGTTTTAATAGCATCAAAAGCCCACAAAAAACTAAAGCAGTGATAAAGAGAAACAAAATCACTACAAAGACACACAGAAAGACCAAAAAATACACAAAATATCCACAAAAACAAACAACAACAAAGAACCATGAAAGAAGCACAGAAGACATGGAAACAACATAAAACAACCATGAAAGCACCACAAAAACAGACCCATCAGCTTCATACTGTACAAAGTATTTTCACTGTTGCATTGATTGGATGTAATCAGAGTTTTTCTGAATTAAAACAGGCCTCTTAACCTTAAAAGCTCCTGCGTGCGTCTAAATGGACCCATAAATATGATCAAATAAAGGTGCCTTTATTGTGAGCGCACAGGTGGAGTGTTCTGGGAGATGAACTGAATGAACAGCGGTTAGCTCGCGAGGGTGGCCGCCTGACTCGCGTCACCATCTTCCTCTCACACCGAGAGCATCGGGCCTTCGGCAGGAACCAAATTGCGGCGGCAATATGCTCGCATGCAAACTGCGTTAAAAAGGAAGAGTCAGCGCAGACGTGTTCGTCTTTTGCTCGCTCAGACTCTGAAGTGTTTAAGGAGCAGACAAGTTCTGCATATTAAAGTCCATTTTCTCCGAATAATTAAGTTTTCAGACTGATGTAGTCCCTTCCTGACAGCCATTCGTCTCACTTAAACTCTGAAGAGCGTGGACACAAATCCATCACAGTTGATGTATTATCTTCTGTTTGCAGGAACGTTTCACTTTGCGAACTAACTGCTCCCATGATGCTTTAGGGTAGAGGCTGGGCTGATGTGGTAAATCTGTACACTTCTCTAGTGGTGCACAGGTGAACAAACTGTAATTTCAAACACCTGAAACCAAGAACTCAAACCACACAAAACAGGTTTTCGTAGCTAAAGCTAACAAAATGTAAACCTATCCTTGTGAATTGTAGTATGTTAACTAAGTTTTTGGTACCTAAACTTAACCAGTGACTGAAAGAAAAAAATAAATTTGCAAAAAACAAAACTAGATGCAAAACATGAAGGCCCAAATCTGGATGCTAGCCATGCAGAAGGATGCCCAGAAAGGAAACAACAGGTGGCATGAAGACGACCAGTGGTGTAATATAACATAGTCTAACTTTACTAAAGCACAGTTTAAATGTACTTGTGGTATTTATTACTTTTCAATCTGCTAGTATAAGTCGCTGTCCTAATATAGATAAACCTTCCCAGCAGAAGTTTAGTACCTAAAATCATCACCAGCTGACATACACATTACTGAAGCCGTAGTTCTGATTATAGATTATATGACTATGAATTTAACTTAAGAGTTTTGTAATATTTGTTTCACATATTTGGTCTTTAACTCGCGCCACCACTACAGAACTCTTATTTCATCTCGTCGTTACTGAATCTAAAAACCTGTTTTTGTGTTTGTGTGTTTGGATTTCAGGTGTTGTGACTCCATGTTTGATGAAAATGACAGCAGTCTATCTCTCTGAGCTCCAACAGCTGGCAAACTAAATCAACTCGTTCCTGTTGTTTGAAGAACAAGTGCATCACTCAGCCCAGGTCTCAGCTCTTCTCATCAGTTAAGACTTGCAGCCCAGGTTCTGTCTGACAGATTTTCCTTCTGCATCGCGTCTCTGAAAGCGGATATTTTCTAGGAAAGAACTGAAGATGATGTCTGCAGACAGAATGAAATCACAAAATCAGAAGATCTCCTGGTCTCTCTCTGAGATGAGTCCCAAAAGGGAAGAAGAACGCTGTTTCTTCGTCTTCCTCTGCAGAGATGTTACAGTCAGCTACCCGTCGCTGCCGTTTTCACACCAACTCGCTCCAGAGCGTGTGTCACAGAGAAAACGACTCCACAAGCTTCAGATTTCAGTTTCTTCAGAGGCGGTGAATGAAAATAGCTCATCAGCACACAGACAGTGAAGAAGAGGATGAGGTGTTTCTTTTTTTTCCTTCTCCCTTCCAATCATCTTTTCTACCTCCCTCCCTGTCCAGTGTTACCACAGGAACGGGGCCAAGGGGCGGAGCAGCAGTTCATTAAATAAAATGATGTCACTTCGAGCTGTGTGTGCGTTTCCTTTTAAGATGGCTCTCTCAAGGAGACAGGAAGGCGAGAGGACCAACTTAAGTGTGTGTGTGTGTGTTCAGTATGTGTGTGTGTGTGTGTGTGTCTGGTTAGGTTGCTCAGAGACTCATGAATTAGCCACGACAGGCTGACAGATGCCTGGGGAGATGGGGAGATGTTAAACACATGCACACACACACACACACACACATACACACACACACACACACACACACACACACTGACTGACATGCATGCATAAATACAAATGATTAGAGACACCCACCAGCACCAGCTTTCTCTCATTGCTGGAGCTCATAAATCACATACAAACGCACACCTGATTGGACTGTAAAGTTGACTGTGTGGACTTGCACACCTATCTTTGTGGGGACCCTTGTGTGAGGACATTGCTGAGACCCGAGGACAGATTTTTTAGAAGCAGGATCTCTACAGTCTTTGGTAGATGAGAATTCTCCAAACTGATTTCTATTCAGGATTTACTGAGTGTCATATCTATTTATATAACATGCCTCTATTAATGAAATCCAGAAACAGCGTTATTTATATGACCTGATCCAGATGCTTTAAGTATGTCTGGTTTTGAAGAGTCCACATCTACTTAAAGAAAGTTGTGGAACACGTGCACACACACACACACTCGTTTTCATATCTTAGTGAGGACATCTATTTGAAACAATGCTTTCCCTAGTCGCTTACCCTAACCCTAACCATAAAAAATTAATGCCTAACCCTAACCCTTACCCTAAACCTAACCATAACCTAATTGAAACCCTGACACTAAAACCACATTCTGAGCCTCAAAAATGGCTTCAAACTCGTGTGGACGGGTATTTTGTTCCCATAAGGGCTGTTGGTCCCCACAAGTATTGTAGCATGCCAATTTTCTGTCCTCACAAAGATGTCTAAACATGTACAAAGATACACACACACACACGCGTTTGCTGACCTGACTCTCTCCTTTGGGTCTCCGAAGGACTCTCGGAGTCGGGAGAAGTCGGGGTAGAAGTGGACCGACGGAGAGATGACCTCCAACAGACCCGACTGAATCTCTGCTGGAAAACTGAGATTCAGACAGACCGAGTGAAACAAACGATCAATGTTCACACCAAACCATGAGCTCCCTCTATGACAGGAGTAGGCAACTCCAGGCCTCAAGAGTCGGTGTCCTGCAAGTTTTACATGTGCCCTTGATCCAACACGGCTGATTCAAATTGCTAAACTACCTCCTCAACATGTCTTGGAGTTCTCCAGAGTCCTGGTAATGAACTAATCATTTGACCCAGGGTGATATCTAAAACCTGCAGGACACCAGCACTTGAGGCCTGGAGATGCCTGCCCCTGCTCACGAGCTAAGGACAGAAGAATAAAACAAACATGCACATATATAAAGCTGTTTGGTGTTCACATTCACAACTCTACACAGAAACCAAGATTCCCTGAAGTCAGCTATGGGGCCAAGCCTGACACAAATAGGTTAGTATGGGATATAAATTCATGTTGCTCTGTGTTCACTAGGCCAAGCTAACATGACATGGTCAACAGTTTGGAGGTGCTCCACAAATACAAAGTCAACACATTCCAATATGTTTGTTTGTTTGCAGTTTTTGACTTAATAATGCAGTCAAGCTTGTTGACACAACTGATTGTGGGCTGTGTGCGCTATAATTTACTGTCATGAGGCAACAACTCATTCACACACGACAAAGATTTATTTATACAAACTGTAACTTGTCCACTGTGAACAGTGACTTGATCCCACAATACAATAAGTTCACATATTTGAATTTCAATATATAAATCTTCATGATGATATGTAGTGTTTCACTAATAAACACTAATCCAGAAGATTCATATTAATCAGCATATCAATCTGTTATATTTTATATTCAGAAAATTAGGAAAGCGGCATGTAAATTCAGCCTGATGTCGTCTTATACATGCAGGAATAGTTCCAGTCCCAGTCTACTTAACAGTGGTATTGTTATCTGAGCTGAAAATGTCCATAAAAGGGATGACAGGCACACACACACACGCACACATACACACACACACACACACTCATGTTGGCTGCAGTAGTAACAACATCCTGTCATGCAGGTTGACTTACAGGCGCTTCAGGTTGTCTGCTACACTGCTGGCGTACTGTTGGTCAGCCTGAAAACACAGAAAAGCAGTTTAAGTCTCGGTGTGAAACTCACAGCTTCGAAGCATCAGATGAGTAAAAGTGATGAAGTCAAGAATTCATCCATATAAGCTGCACTACACGGTCAAGTTACTTTAAGGTAAAGACTTTATAAATTTAGAGAGAAACCCAAACAGAGAAGCACTTCTGGGGTAAGAAGGATCTGAGAGGAACAGCCATCTGCCAGGACCGATTTGGGGTGAAGAGAAAAAGGAGAGAGAAAGGAACAAAATACACACTATTTATTGATGTGCATCAGTGGGATATAAACACTTGGACGGTGGAAGGAGGAAGTTGAAAGTGCTCATACATCATAGGCAGGCTCCAGCAGCCTGAGCTTATAGCAATGTAAATAAGATCCAGTCCTAACTGTAAACTGTTGTAAAAATCAAGGTTTGAGCCCTTCAGTCCCATCTGGGAGGTGTGATAGCTGAAGGCTCTGCCTCCCATTCTACCTTCACAAACTCTAGAAACCACAAGTGAGCCTGCAGCCTGAGAGGGAAGTGCTCTTTCAAGACAATAAGAGAAACAGTGGGGCATGATTATTCAGGTTTTTGTACATGAAAAGAAATATTTTTCTTTAAGAAAGATTTCATATCCAAGTGCTGTTCATTCTCTTCACTGCCCTATAATAAGGGCATAAAAGCTCAGTTCATGCACTGCTGCAAGTGTCTCTCTCTCCCAGTCATTAATGCAGAATGGGTCCAAACAGTAAAGGTTACCATTTAATGAAACCATGGAGAGTAAAAACACAGCATCACTTCGAAATAGTTAGTCAGTTATTTCATAATGAGGCGCACCATGAAATTAATTTAATAGTTTAATTGTTGATGTATTTGCATGTTTAAAGTGAGGTAATTTACACTAAAAGAGCTCAATTTAAAGAAGTAGAGACAGCAAACTGAGAAAACTATAAACAGCAGGAGTCATAATAAGTCTAGTGTTTGGTGTCTCTGCAGTTTCGTGTGATTTTGTAGTCTAGTTATCACTCTGTGGTCTTTAGGCCTGTCTCTTCGTGGCTGTTTAACATCTGTTTACAGCAACTGCTCACATGTGTGAAGTAACTGTGCATCACTGTACAGCTGTTTTATGTTGTTTAGCATTTCTCTGTAGCCACTGTGTTAACAGGCGGCACCGAAACACTTTTCCTGTCTTGCAGAATCATGTTCATGCCCAAGTATCTCCGACACGCAGTGTTCAAGTTCTCCTCCCTTTTTCTTGTTATGCACAATAACACACAAATGCACACACACTGAATTAATGAATGTTCACAAATACACACGGGAGGCTGAGGTCATCTCAATATTTTAGTTTTTTCCTAAAACACACACACTCTTGTTCAAGCTCAAACATCAACAACTTAAGAAATCGGTAACATCAGAGCTCGGCCCAATCAGGGCACAGATGGACTCCCTGTGGGACCCAATCATCTGGCTCTGAAGGTCACAGCACGGTCACATGTATTTCCAGCGCGCTTTTCCGAGAGTTTGTGGTTTGTTTTGGCATCCTGGAGGTGCCAGCTGGGTGGAGCTTACCGCAGAGCTCAGTGTTAACGAGAAGCAGACGCCATTAGAGCCTCTCGCTGATGAAACAAACACTAAAAGTATGACACATATTTTTAAAGGACCATATTTTATTAGAAAATGAAAGGGAAAACTTCTCCACTATAAGAGAGGCAGGAAGGGCTTGTTAAATCTATGTCACTGACATGGAGCCCACAAAGTCTGAAATAAAAACTGGGCTGATTAGAGAACGAGACTCAGGTGGACAGTCACAGGAAACCACGACAGAGAGATGATCTTTAAAGGTGAACAGAAAACAACCACAGCATACTAATACTACAGGAATCTGAACACTTAGCAAGAAGTACGACACAAGGAAACTGTACTTATCACAAGAAACCCTAACCAAAGGATCCATAACTCATAAGAAAAGATTAATAATAAAGAAATCAAAAGAGGAAATCCAAACTCAGCCTAACAACAATCCAAAAAAGAGGAGTAGAATGGCCAAACAGAAACCAGGAATCCAAAAGTGACTCAAAACCCTGGGACCACAATCAAGAGACCATGACATAATTATGCAATTTTCCAAATTTTGTTGGTATTTTTCTTCTATTTTACAGCCGACTGCTGTGTCTTTTCCATGTTTATCGTAGTGGCCTAGGAGCCTGGTCATGACGCCATTAACTGTTATCGTACATTAAATTGTAGTCACTTTAAATGGTAAAGAAAACACCACAGACTCTGATCTCTGACTCTGAAGCTAGAGGATCTTTTCATCTCTTCTCAGCTGTCTCTCTTGTATTACCTTTCAGCCCTATTCTGAGTCAGGTGACAGAGGAGATGATTGCAGACCTGTTCGTGTGAAATAAAGGATGTGTGGTGGATCTGTCGGGGGCCGGGACACCAGGTTGGGCTGTGTCACATGCTCCTCCGCATTTTGAATGGAACATGCTTTGGTCATGCAATATTCATGTTACACTTCTTTAAAAGCTTTAAGTACTTTCGTTCCTTGTTCGTCTGCATAAACAAACCCTGCTGAGACGCCATGTGACGAGTTTATCCGAAACCCAAAACCCCAAACCTGAACAAAAGTTAAATTAAAGCCAAGTTTTTAAATTTTAATTTCAGCCTGAATCCAGCAAGTAAAACTGAAACCTGTGACTATGAGATAAAAACAAAAACATTGAGAGGATTTTAAATATTATATCAGCCTGGAGGAAAAACAAACACAAGCATCCAACTGAAAAACAGAGATAGAAATTAAATTGCAGAACAGAAAGTAAAGGAAAAATAGCAAGATGGAAACAGCAGAGCAGAGAAATGTAGCTGGCTCTGAAACTGATCTGAGTTTATAAACCAGGGAGTCTTCAGCGGCAGCTTATAAACTCTCCAGTCAGTCTACTGCAGTAGATGCTTGCACAACTTTGAGCTTTAGTCTCGGTACAGTGTCCTCTACCAACTCAAAGCTAGAGGTGTTTTTGTCCCAAAGAAATTTACATCCCAAACACTTTGCCTCTGGAGCTCTATTCTGCTTTCAGTATTAACTATTGTTAGCTTAAAAGTAGACTCCAAGGGCAGCTGTATGCAAAAATGATAAAATATATTTTTCCCAGTTGTAGGTACAAGGCAGGGATAACTCTTCTTTTGTTGTGCCAACTGAACCACTGGCTCCATCTATAAACCACTGCCTTTATACAACTGAAAGACCTCTTGCAACCACAGGTGTCGCCCGCTGTTGGCCAGTAAAATGAATAAAGATTTAGGACACTTCCTAGTTGGTTTCATGTTTTAATGTCTGTAATCTACACAGTCTCTGGCTGATATGCATGAACTGAAAGCTATCTCATGGAACTAAAAGTGCCAATTCATCCAACCCCCCCTGGCCATTTATAAATTAGTTTAGCTAACATGCAAGATAGCCAAGTTATAAAGCTAGCCCTAACTTGATGTCCATGTGACCTTTGTATAGTATATACACTGCTCTCTAAGTTGTTGTACAACTTACATGATAGACAGCACATTCAGACCAACATAGCATTAATCTGACTCTTGCTCATGCAAACAACAGATTGATGGCTGGAAGTCGCATAATGGAGGCAGTTAATAATGATGGTTTTCTAGAAGTTACAGTGAGCTCATTTAAAGAGATTATCACTATTAATGGGCTTTCAGGTGAATTTGAAGAGATGCCATAAAGTACTGTGAGATTAACCGACACAGTATTGGATTGGATTTGCACAAATGAGATTTGACGAAACAGTAAGAAGAGATATGAACTGAACTAACATGAGATGAGAAGCTGTGAGTGAGAACAAACAAAGACAGTATAAACTGTGACCTTCATCACTGTAAAGACACAAACACACTGACTTTATTTATTAAAAGAGCATACAGCATACACATTTCGCAGATTGACTTTAATGATCTAATGTGTGAGTGCGTGCTCACACACACACACACACACAACATCATTGCTTTACCTCCCTTGGGCAATTAGAGGTTACCATTAGCATGGAAGCTAAACACGGAGAATCACTGACATTATCGGTATGTGTGTGTGTGTGTGTGTCTGTGAGGTTCATTAGCTAAACCACTGGCCTTTAGAAAGCATGCAAGGAAGCTCACGCATCAACACACACTCACTCTGATGGCCAATTATCCACGCACGTGTTTCCATCACTTCAGAGGACATCACTTGGACTTAGATTCTTTCTCAGAGAATGAACTGAACATAATCAAATCAATTCTGTATTTGATTTCCTTTTAACATCATTGCTGTAATTGAGGTTGGGAGGTAGTGCAGTAAAGTAATGGGTGTGGCAACACAGTTTTTGATGCGCAACAAAGGTACAACCAGCCAGTGGATAATCCAAACATACTGCAGTTATAGCACGCAACCAAATCTAGCCTTTAGCTTTAATTTATCCCGAAGATCATTTCATGTTTTTAACAAAAAACACACAGCACAACAGGACAGAGGTTTTAGTGCCAAGGCAGGAAGTCAACATATGCTTAGACATACATATTAACATTTGTAGCACCTCAAGTGGCCACTACGGGAACTGCAGTTCTTGATGTTGTGTTGAATCAGTTCTTCAGTGCTGGGAGGTTGGTGCTTGGGTCTATAATAGTACCTATTTCACATAAACCTTTAAAGGATAAAGATTTAACTTATGGGGACTTTCTGTCACATTAAGGAAGACAAGTCCCTAAAGTGTGATTGTGATTAGGATGCAGGTCCCCACAATGTTAGTTATACAAGTTCACACACACTGACCTCGGCAATGAGGACCACGATGACGCAGTCGTCTTTCTCGGCGGCGCTGAGCTCTGACATCAGAGAGGTGAGCGTGTCGGTCAGATAGGAGTGGACCTCCCTCTTCACACTGGGAACCCCCATCACTATGGAGACTACACACACACACACACACAAAATTTGAAATGTTTGGTGAAGATTGCCTGTAATGTCCCACAATATGAAAGGTCCAGATGGAGAAGCACTCACTGGTAATACCAAGCAAATAGACACTACCAAGGATTTAGGAGATCCATTTATTTTGCAGGAAATAAACAGAGCCTAAAGCAGCCAAGGACCTAACATTTTCCCAAAACATACACAGAGTCCGAAGCATTGATGCTGTAAATATTTCCAGCAAATACACAGAGCCAGTGGTTTAATTAAGGGATCTGGGAGCACTGAGTATTTCCAGTATGTACACAGAGCCTGGATGTGAAAGAGTCTTAGGAAGAGAGACTGGTTAAACATAAATATTCACAGGAAATAGACAGAGACAGTGAGTAGACTGACATTTCAAAATGAAAAACATTTCTAGGAAACACATAGGTAGTTCAAGGACTGTAGGAGTGGAGAATATTTCCATTCCAAGAGCCTGGGAAATTTTCAGTGTTACCAACAAATACACAGAGCCAGGCCAAATATATTGGATAGGTAGGATTGCCAACCGTCCCTTAAAAAACGGAATCGTCCCGTATTTAGAAACAAAAGTACACGTCCCGTATTGAGCTAATAAGGGACGCACTTTGTCCCGTAATACAGTGAGAATCAAAAGTAGTCTATAAATGTTTATGGAATTAACGCTTTGTTTGAAAACATAATTCCCAGCCCCTCTCCTGCTTTGTGACCAATGAGCTGACAGCACACTTATGACAATTCGAGTATGACAATTCAGATTACCGCTCATCTCATTGGTCGAGGAAAGGTCGCTTACGGAGAAAATACCGGAAGACAACAGATGACCACAACAACAAGCATGGCCAACAGGGAAACAAACGCTGACACTGCGGTGCAAGTCTCGGACGACAGTACACCTAAAGCTGGGCAAACACTGTGCGATTTTTTTCAGTCACGTTATTCAGCTCCTGCTCAAACTGCACGATTGACTCACAGGGGTTAGAAGTTGGTAGGTCACGATGCAGGGTCTCACACTATACTCTGATGCGACCTGAGTGCTCACACTGTGCCTCCATAAAATGAAGGTTATAACAGAAAATCTGTTGCCCGCTCT
Organism: Perissodus microlepis; assembly: GCF_051167445.1. Lineage (NCBI taxonomy): Eukaryota > Metazoa > Chordata > Actinopteri > Cichliformes > Cichlidae > Perissodus > Perissodus microlepis. Next base: position 25,307,163 of record NC_140462.1, read on the forward strand.
CCCTCTCTGTCTTTCACTCACACAGACACACCACCACCATCAACTTTGCTAAATTGCTAATGAAAAACATTGATCAGGCAGCTGTGATTAAGCAGCAATGTAAATCCAACTATTTTCACGGTTGTTGTGGTCGTGATAATTTTGTGATGCCACATCGAAAAGGCTCGGATGAGCTTTCCAAAGTTCTACAAGTTGTGCCTCCATCGCTTGTGTCCAGATCACACGCTGCACTGCCGTGCTACTCCGTCTTTTTCACCGACGTTTACGTGTTTGCACGTGAGCAGTGTGAGTATGGGCTCAAAATGTGGTCATAAATATTTTGTACTTGTAAAAAAGATTTGTATGTGTAAAAAAGATTTGTGTGTGCGTAAAAAAGATTTGTATGTGTAAAAAAGAATTTGTGTGTGCGTAAAAAAGATTTGTATGTGTAAAAAAGATTTGTGTGTGCGTAAAAAAGATTTGTGTGTGGACTTAGCCCAAAAAACCGCTGCAAGTTACAAGTACGAATTTTGACCCTATTTTTCTTCCTTTCATCTGATTGGTCAATGTCATGTCAATCACAAATGTAACAATCCAATCAGAGAACAGATGGGTTTGGCTGTTGGAGGGGCGCTTTTTTTTAACTGCAGGTCTTTGAAGGGAATAAATGCCCTTTTACATGCCAACCCAGCGTTTTCCTTCATCACCACGAAGGAAAACAGTCTGTGGTCATCCGAGTTTGGTGATTTTTGTGTCACAGGTCTACGTGTTTAATATAGGGACTTCCACAGCCTTTTCAACAGCGCTGCGGACCGCGGGGTGGGGGCGGGCAGTGTTTTGGAAATGACAGTCTTCATTACGAAGCTTTCTTCGTTATGAATTAGCATACATGTTTTTATTGAACATTTGAAGAACCAGCAAAAAAAACAGAAACTCTTGTAGAGGACATAAAGTCAGAGATAGAAAAGACAAGGAGCAGGTGCATCTAGTACAGGTAGAGCTGCTGCAAAAACCCACAGAGCCCAGCAGCCAGCGTAACAAATTCTGGATCCTTTGCTTTTAGTTAGCATTAGCAGCACGTCCTGCGTCTGATGTGAAAGGACTTTTATGCTGCGCACTGTGACTCACAGCGATGGTCCTGGGTCAGCCCTGACTTTGTGTTAAACTAATCCTAAAGTAATAATGGTATTTCTAACCACTGATATACCACAACTTTTTCCTTTCAACAGCTACTGAAAGCTAGGGGACCTAGCTGCTATCGGATATTTATATAGAGATCCTCCAGCTTCAAACTGTATCACCCTTCAAGGACCTGCAGTTCAAAAAAGCGCCCCTCCGACAGCCAAACCCATCTGTTCTCTGATTGGATTGTTACATTTGTGATTGACATGACATTGACCAATCAGATGAAAGGAAGAAAAATGGGGTCAAAATTCGTACTTGTAACTTGCAGGGTTTTTTTTTCTAAGTCCACACACAAATCGTTTTTACACATACAAATCTTTTTTACGCACACACAAATTCTTTTTACACATACAAATCTTTTTTACACATACAAATCTTTTTTACACATACAAATCTTTTTTACAAGTACAAAATATTTATGACCACATTTTGAGCCCATATGTGAGCGGCTGCGGTGACACGTCACAAGCGATTGATGATCGGGAGCTGGTCGTGAGGTGTTAATCGCTTCTCGTTACCCCACGTATACTACACGATGCACGATGAAGGCCAAAATCGGGCCGATCACCAAATCGGTCGCATGACTCAAAAATCGTCTCAAAATGGGCCAAAAATCGCACAGTGTAAGCCCAGCATTAGAGCAGCAATGTTTGTTCGCTCAGAGAAAGAAAAAAAAAGGCTGCAAAAGTACAGGGAGGAATGGGAAAAGGAAAACACCTGGCTGGGAAAATGCACGATAACACCTATAAAGCACACTGCACTGTGTGCCGGCGCACTTTTTCCATAGGCATGCTTCTAATGGTGGGCACATGAAGAACATGAGGGGCGTGAAAGCTCGGGGAACCCTTAACCAATTTTTTGTCCACCAGGCCACGGCAGAAGCAGATATGGTATGTAAACATTGGTTTGTTTTTTTAAACCCTCTGGTTAAGGTTAATATGGGCATGTGCAGTGAATATCAGCGCTATGTGGCCAGAAGTGTGATAATATAATTTATTTTGTGTAATAAACAACTGCAAGGATAGATGATTACAACAAATAGATCACTAATACATAAAAGTAATACATAGATTAATAATGATGATGAGTTATGATGCGTAATCATGGGAACAAGTGGGTTTACAAACAGGAGCAGCTGATTAGCATTAGAAAAGCTGAAATAATACCTCAACTGAAGCCAATTGTACTAAATGCACTATATGTGCACTGTTACAAGAATATTTTTCGTTCTATTGTTTTCTATTAATTTATATAATTTTAAGTTAAGCAGGACAGAGTTCTTTTAAAGAAAGATTTACTTATATTCTCAAAAGTTAAGCATGACAGGCTTCTGTTTAAGAAAGAGACCTGTTTTACTGTGTTAATGTTGTCATTTTGAGCTAAAAATAAATGGCTAAATGATCATTTGTTTCCCATATGGTCATACCACAAAGAATATGCATCTGCTTAAATCAAATTCAAGTCAAATGGTTAAAAAATAACTTCACACACAAAAAAAAGAGCTACCACACTGGGAAGGGTGAAGACAACTGGGTTGCCCGGCCCTGGCCACGAGGTGTCCCTTATTTATTTTTCAGGGAGTTGGCAACCCTATGGATAGGGCTATATATACTTCCTGTTAAGCCATTTCAAATTAAAAGATGTTCAGGAGGTTTCTTATGTTCATTGCATTTGTGTTGAACATAAGAAAGAAAGAAGAAAGAAACTTCATCAAAAAAGACTAGACAAGGACACACACACGCAGGCACACACACACACACACACACACATGCAGGCACACACGCACACACACGCAGGCACACACGCACACACACACACATGCAGGCACACACGCACACACACGCAGGCACACACGCACACACACGCAGGCACTCACACACACACACACGCAGGCACTCACACACACACACACAGGCACACACGCACACACGCAGGCACACACGCACACACAGGCACTCACACACACACACACACACACACGCACACACGCAGGCACACACGCACACACGCAGGCACACACACACACACACACACACACACACACACACACACAGGCCATATTTCTGTACATTTAAGTCTTTCAGTTTTAGTTTAATATGTTTTCCTCCCCTTGATGCTTCAGAAAAAGAAAACACTTCGTGCTGATCCTGTTTTGTTTCAAAGCTTTAACATATAAATCAGATTTGTGTCTCTCTCACACACACACACACACAAATAAATATATATAATTTCCTTGCTGTGTTTCTTTTCTTGGTGGTTATCTCTGTCCTCTGCTGCACCATAAAGCACTTTCCACACGACTAACCCGTTTTAGTCAGGGCATCATAAATTTATCTGACTGCTTGTGCGCACGCACGCGCACACACACGCGCGCACACACACAGAGAAATATCTTCCATTTTCTGATGTGTTTGTTCTCTGTGGTTTTATCTGTATTTATGTCGTCTGTGTAAAGCAGAGTTGTCAGAAAATGGTTTACTAAGCAGAAAAAAAAAGCTTTAAAAATAAATTAGGCTTGACACACACACACAAACACGCACACAGGCAACACACACACACACACACACATCAGGAGTGACCTTGGTCAGCCTGTTTGATCACAGCTCTGTATTTATTCGCCAGAGGATGTTGGGTTTATAAGGGGGCCTCGGTGAGCTGCTGCCCCCGGAGAGGAGCACAGTGCCTGGGCTGTTGGTTCAGCCAGGACCCCTTGGCCATAAGAAGGCTAAGACAGTTTTACCAAAAAGACTGAGATCCATTAGACTTATGCCTATGTACCTTTATATAAGGCTTAATTTTAGGCTCTGTAATATTAACTTTAGATCTTTTTATATAAAACAAGATCTTGCCTTTATTTAACCTCAAAGTTTCAAAAGATTTAAAATCTTTTTTCAACAAAATTAAAATCTTCTTCCAAGAAAGCAGGCTATTTACAGGCTGTGAAGATTATTAAATCAAACAAACTCCATGCAGGTGTGCTTAGAAAAAGGTGTGATGGATTTTACCTCCAGTGCGTCCCTGTCCCAGGTGCACGGCGGGCTGTAGGCTGTCCTCTCTGTTCAGCAGGTGAGGAAGATGATGGAAGATGGAGGGAAGCTGCAGCACGTTTTTACTGCTGCTCACGTTCCACAGCTTCAGCCTCGTCTCCTCTGCAGACACACAGAGGCCAAACCAGGAGAGATCAGGTCACGTTTATTCAGGTCTCCCCGCCGCCAGCTTAAACCGGCTGAATCACACTTTCATATAAAGTACTTAGAAACACGCTCGCAGTCGGACGAGTGAAGTCGGAGTAAACTGAGCACGCTAACAGATCAGATTGAGCTTTATCTCCTCTGAACACACACAGAGTAAATTAAAGCAGATAAAACAGATCAGTTTAAATGGATTACAGATGATTCTTCACATCTTCTGACTGAGCACATTATTCAGTTTTTGCTTCGTGGCAGCGAGACGAGGACAGAAACGCTGCACGCTGAGTGACTGCATGACTTCAGGCCTCAAGGGCACCTGATTTATTTTAAATGTGGGGTCGAACAAAAATCGCTTTCCAGATCATGAGAGATGAGAGGTGTGTCGCTGGAGCCGACTGTGCACTTTACCAGCGCAGTCTATCCCAACACTGTGAAAGGTATGACACAGGACTTAAAGTGTTTCACCCAAACCCCTAAAAGTGGCGCTACTTAACCCTCGCCATCAATGGCAGACCTCAGACAGTGTATGACTGCAGTGTTTCTTTGTAAGGAAAGCAAACTGGTAATGAGATATTGTTAAAACTTTATATTTTCCTTGAGACATCTCAGCATATTTTTAAAATAAATAATTAAGATATTTTAAAAATGTACTGAAATTTCTTTATACCAAGAAAAGGGAACATTTGTAAGGTGTTTTCTTAAAAGGTGCAGTAGGTTTAATGGTTCAGTTGTGAAGTAGAATGAGTTTGACACCCCAGAAGGTCGAGACTGTTTAAAAGAGAAGTCAGTATCACAAATTTAATCAGGTCAGCTTTTGATTTTTATTGGTCGACTGAAGGAACAACACTTTAATCAGAACTCGTGTGAAATGACCTTCAAAATCAAATAAAGTGTAAAGATAAAGGAAAAAATGACAGCACTAAAATAGCTGTAGATGTGAGTACGATGATGGGAAAAGGCAAATTCAAGATATAAAACACAGTCCCGATCAAAAGTTTAAGACCACTTGAAAAATGGCAAAAAAAAATCATATTTTGCGTGGTTGGAACTTAACAAGGTTCCAAGTAGATCTTCAACATGCAACAAGAAGAAATGGGAGTGAGACAAAAGTCATGCAATTTATTGATAACAACGCTTAAAATGAAACAGGCTGTTTTACAGCTGATCAAAACTGACCCGAGAGGCTGCTCCAGGTGCGGTTGATGTCTCTGAGCGCCTGCTTCTCGGCGATTGCCCTCTTGATCTCCTCCAGGACCAGGTTCAGCTCTTTCGAGCGCCGCAGGTTCTCCTGCTCGGCTGAGTGGAGGCGCTCCCTCAGCGCCAAGAACTCCCTCTGGTAGATATCAACCACATCTCCTGCAGACGAAGAGGAGAGGAGGGGACGAGGTTATTACATGTGTTCAGGTGAACTCATGTAATAAAAAAGAAAAAAAGTCCCACAAACAGCAAAAACAAGAATCCACTTGATGCCTTTCTTTGAAAAAACAATAAATTGCAGTAAAAGCAGTTTAAGTCTGTCCGTCTAAACTCGCACCATTGATGTAGTGAAACGTTGACATGTGGGCATCAGAGATCAACGTCTCAAACCCATCTGACCAAACACGGTCACAAACAACCATCAACATCCAGGACCAAAAAAATAAAGCTAACGATGAAGCAAATAATGATATTTCGCTTGCACGGTATGTACGAAGACTTACAATCGGCTTTTTAAATGTTTATGTTGCACACTGTGGGTCAGGTGGAAGCATGATATCCTGCAGGATTGACCATGAAGTTGACTGAAAGGTGCCAAAACCTGCAGTTTCTCAAACGTCCACTTCAACCTCCAAACTGAGTCGGCCCTCGTTTTGCTTTTACAGTAAAGCTGACCAAGTGTTCATAATTTTATCCTACTGGATATTTTGATGGAAGTTTGAGAATTCTTGCGTTATACAAAATCATCTATTCCAAATTTAAAGAAAGTTCAGGGTCTGCAGGGCTAACAATGGAATGATGCTTTTTTCTGCCAGATTGGACAAACATCAGGTAAACTTGTACTTGCTGTGGAGTATTTTTCTGCATTGTTCTTTTACAGGATATATTTAAATTTTAGTCCAGTGTCTATAATGAAGCTGTAATCTGACTCAAGCCGTGTGCAAACACAAGAAGTAAAATCAATACAGGTTTATTAATGGGCGCATGTCGCTGTTTTATTACACTTGTGCATATTCTCCGTCAGCGCCGAGTGGCAGACAGGAAAACAGAGACAGACTGAGGCTTCATGGGATTACTCTGAAGGCAGACAGAGCGCATAGGACTGTGCCAGATCGTCATCATCAACAGGTAGGAGGGAAAAAAGGACATAATCTGGGTAAAAACATGGAAATAAAAAGCTAAATCCTTCATCTGCCGCAGCAAATAGCATCCGGCCGTCCATCATACTGCCATCATCCCTCGCTGAGTTAATGCTATGTGGAGGTAAATCTGCACTAATCCCTTTTGGGCTCACACGCAGACGTCCCCGTTCACTTTGTTCAGCCCTCCAGCTGTAATACATCCGACTGAGACTCCAAAAATAAGAAGTGTCAACATGAACAGCTTGGCCTCAACTTTTCTCAGCCTGAGCCTGCAGATAATGAGCTTTACACATTTTAATTTAACAGTTTTACTGAATTCGATATACAGAAGACGGAGGGCGGTCGGTGCGCTTACCTCGTCTACAGAGAGAGACACGCTGTTATTTTGAAAAAAGCTTCACATAAAGTGTCACCTGTTCCTATTTTTGTTTTGTTTTGTTTTACAGGAGACACTTTTCTATGTTAATCTTATCAGTTTTTTATTCATCATTTTATCGCCAAAGAATCAACAAAAAGGAAAACTGCATGAAGAGAAAGAGCTCACGTACTTCCTGACACGCCCACAGGGTTCACGTGACTAATTATTCTGGAGGAAGAGGCGCTCGCTCTTCACAAAAAGCTTCATTTTATTCTGTTTTTATTATTTTAAATCTAGAAACACAAATATAGAAACAGAAAAAACCTCCACCTCAAACGTCAAACCCGAGATAACTTTGACAAACTCAGCCGTACTTCCTCTCTTTAACATTTTCAGTTCATGACGTTTGTTCCAAACCATCAGTCGCAGCAGTTAGGACTAGTTTATGATTAGGTGTGGTTTTACTCAGGTGTTGCTCGTCTCCTCCATTGACCTGAATATCACTTTTATCGTTTTAATGGTTTTTTTAATATTTTTTTATTCCTTGGCTTATGACACAGTTTGACCCTGATTTTAGTGCTTTAATTTAATCTAATGTGCCGATTTTATTGTTTTAATTTAAGTTTTTTGTCAAGTGTACAGCACTTTGCTTTCAGCTGGGAGTTGACTGAAAGTGCTCTATAAATAAATTGCTTGCTTGCTTATATGAACCTGAGCATTTGCTTCAGTTTAAAACACACTAAATTATTTTCCCTTTTTTCTATTCTTTCAGTTTTGTCTCCTGATTCTGTCTTAGTCTATTTTTTTACCTTGTTTAGCTTTTATACTTTCATGCTTGTTTTTTTTCATTTACCTTATGTTTTTTTTTTATTTATTCTACTTTGTGTACTATTATAAGGTGACCTTGAGGGTCTTTAAAGGCACCTATAAATAAAATGTATTATTTTATTATATATTTTTTTCTGTTTTGGTAAAAAAAAAAAAAACTATTTATTTAAAATTGAAATCTTTGCTGATGTTGGTATTATTGGATGTTCTAGTAAGAGAAAGTTTGTGTTCAATCATTTTAAATTGTTTAATTATTATTCAATTACAATGACAGAATTGATTTTTTGATTTAGAGGGAAGAAGATCAAAGAAAAACAAAATCAGCAGGAAATTCTCTCGCTCCAAACGTCTTGACTTACTCAGACTTACTCAGTAAGTATAAATGTTTATATTTAATAAACAGGCTCCACTAATACAGGGAGTGCAGAATTATTAGGCAAATGAGTATTTTGTCCACATCATCCTCTTCATGCATGTTGTCTTACTCCAAGCTGTATAGGCTCGAAAGCCTACTACCAATTAACCATATTAGGTGATGTGCATCTCTGTAATGAGAAGGGGTGTGGTCTAATGACATCAACACCGTATATCAGGTGTGCATAATTATTAGGCAACGTCCTTTCCTTTGGCAAAATGGGTCAAAAGAAGGACTTGACAGGCTCAGAAAAGTCAAAAATAGTGAGATATCTTGCAGAGGGATGCAGCAGTCTCAAAATTGCAAAGCTTCTGAAGCGTGATCATCGAACAATCAAGCGTTTCATTCAAAATAGTCAACAGGGTCGCAAGAAGCGTGTGGAAAAACCAAGGCGCAAAATAACTGCCCATGAACTGAGAAAAGTCAAGCGTGCAGCCGCCAAGATGCCACTTGCCACCAGTTTGGCCATATTTCAGAGCTGCAACATCACTGGAGTGCCCAAAAGCACAAGGTGTGCAATACTCAGAGACATGGCCAAGGTAAGAAAGGCTGAAAGACGACCACCACTGAACAAGACACACAAGCTGAAACGTCAAGACTGGGCCAAGAAATATCTCAAGACTGATTTTTCTAAGGTTTTATGGACTGATGAAATGAGAGTGAGTCTTGATGGGCCAGATGGATGGGCCCGTGCCTGGATTGGTAAAGGGCAGAGAGCTCCAGTCCGACTCAGACGCCAGCAAGGTGGAGGTGGAGTACTGGTTTGGGCTGGTATCATCAAAGATGAGCTTGTGGGGCCTTTTCGGGTTGAGGATGGAGTCAAGCTCAACTCCCAGTCCTACTGCCAGTTTCTGGAAGACACCTTCTTCAAGCAGTGGTACAGGAAGAAGTCTGCATCCTTCAAGAAAAACATGATTTTCATGCAGGACAATGCTCCATCACACGCGTCCAAGTACTCCACAGCGTGGCTGGCAAGAAAGGGTATAAAAGAAGAAAAACTAATGACATGGCCTCCTTGTTCACCTGATCTGGACCCCATTGAGAACCTGTGGTCCATCATCAAATGTGAGATTTACAAGGAGGGAAAACAGTACACCTCTCTGAACAGTGTCTGGGAGGCTGTGGTTGCTGCTGCACGCAATGTTGATGGTGAACAGATCAAAACACTGACAGAATCCATGGATGGCAGGCTTTTGAGTGTCCTTGCAAAGAAAGGTGGCTATATTGGTCGCTGATTTGTTTTTGTTTTGTTTTTGAATGTCAGAAATGTATATTTGTGAATGTGGAGATGTTATATTTGTTTCATAGGTAAAAATAAATCATTGAAATGGGTATATATTTGTTTTTTGTTAAGTTGCCTAATAATTATGCACAGTAATAGTCACCTGCACACACAGATATCCCCCTAAAATAGCTAAAACTAAAAACAAACTAAAAACTACTTCCAAAAACATTCAGCTTTGATATTAATGAGTTTTGTGGGTTCATTGAGAACATGGTTGTTGTTCAATAATAAAATTATTCCTCAAAAATACAACTTGCCTAATAATTCTGCACTCCCTGTACGTCTGTCTTCGTGAGCATCTGTTCACAAACATTTAGGCATCAAATTAGTGTCCAAATTGTTGAATTAAAAACCAAAGTCTGTCCGACTGACCCTCTTCTCTCCATGGAAACAAGGTCCACCTTCGTTTGGCCTCAAATCAGCTTGATCCGAGGGATTCAGCAACACCTGATTTTTAATGGTTCAAATTTCCTGCGCATAAACACACCACAAAGCTCAACCCGCCCAAGTTTAACAAGCCCCGAGCACTTCAAGCTCCCTGTAGAGTAACGAAGAAATGAAACTTGGTGATACGGGTCAGGAAGTGTTTACAGCCGACACTTCAGACCTCACAATTTTTTACCAGACGGGTCTGGACGAACGCTAACCGGAGCTGTGCTGCAGTTTGTCTGTCAGCTGAACTTTAATAGCCGGAGAGTAAAATCACTCAGAAAGCGCCTCATTTTGCTGTAATTATTCCTGTAAACCCTCATTAATGAGAACAATGGTCACATCTGTTTGGCTGATAACTGCAGTGAATTTATGAGCGCGCACACACACACACTCCTCGCTGATGAGTTTTTAATGATGCTGCTGCCCAGTTATTTATCTGCGCTGATGAAATAATCTTCTTCCTGCAGCAGTTGGTCTGTTAAACAGTGAAACTGTGTTTCTGCGAAGGCTTTTGTTCCAGCAGTGGTTTCACATCCTTCGTAATATTTAATAACTGTAGCAACTTCAAATTTTGAGAAATATTTTCCGGGCGCTATTAGCATAGACCGGGAGTTTGTTAGAGCCGACAGTAAAATACACCAAAAAAAGCTCAGTTATTAAAAGAGTTTATATTTTGGTGTAAATGGTTAAATTAAGCAGCACAGTAAACTCTATCGCCGTCTTACTATCAGAAGAGACATTTCAAACCCAAACAATCTGTATGGATACAGATCGCACAATGCAGGTGACACAGACTAGAAGTATAAACCTCAACACTACAAACAGCTGTAAATAAAATCTTTCACGACATGTCAGGACAATGCGGTGGTCTAGCTGGATGTTGTCGCTGTGTTTATTAAACCTACAGTAATTCATCACTTATTAATGAATTTATTTATTCATTGTTTACTTTTATTGCCATGAAAACAACAAGTGTAAAGTGAGGGGAAATAATCTGTTAGCCTTTTTAGCCTGACTTTAAGCTACACGGGCAACTCTGAGTCCTACCAACAATAGTAAAAATATAATAGAAAGCAGCTTAATAGCTTTAAAAATGGCAAACGTGAAACAGAAATTAAAGTAGGTGAGCTTCAGTTCAGTTTTTTAGGAAAGTCCAGGTGCAGATCAAGTATACCAGTGATGCCTCAGTCACACGGGCCTAGATACTGGCTGGCAGCTACTGGAAACAGAGACTGCACTCATGCAATGTTGTGTTTTAAAACAACCTCTTCCCATGTATGTATATTACAACATGGTACAAAACCCAAAAAAGTAGACTGCTAATCCAACTGTAAAGCACATGAATACATGTTATTATGATGTGCCATATATAAAGCCATTCTTTGCTGGATAAATGTGAAACATATAAAAGCAGCCAGACTCTCCGTCTCAGTATTGTCTAATATGGGGGAACCAGTGGAAGAGCAGATGCTCCATCCAAAGGTTGAAGCATACAGATGTTGTCCTTTAAACATCTGTATAGTCAAAATTCTTCAAAATTATGATGACGTTTGGTCTGTTGAAGAACTGAGGCATACAGCATACATGGATATCAGAGGTTCATCATCTGTTTACATCCAGCAAACAAAGTTGAATTAACGAGGCACAAAACTCGGGACATGGGACATTCACGTCTCACCTTTGACCCCCTCCTCCTCTCCAGTGACTGATGTCATTTGTGTGCCTGCTTTCTTTCAGTAATTAATCAATGCAAAAAGATCAATAACAGGAAACAACACGGAGGCACTAGTCTGAACACTGCAACAGCCTGAAAATGTCCCCACTTTGTACACGTCCTCATGCGAAAGGTCCCAAAACTCCCACGTGTCCTCACAAACATATATGTACAAGTAGATGTTCACACTTTTCCCCTCTATTTAATTTTTAAGCCTAAAACTGAAAAACCTGCATTACGAGTACCACACCGATTCCCCACAATGTGATTTCTGTACCCACAACTTTAGTAACACAAGAACATGCACAGAGAGATGGATAAACATCAAACATCACTAATAGTAATCCTGCACACTGTAATACCACAACACACACAATTCTGACACAGAGCAGAGTGTGGAGGGCAGACAGGGTGAGTCATACTGTAGTAATGTGTGTGTGTGTGTGTGTGTGTGTGTAATAGTATAAAAGCCACCGATCACAGGTAATGAGATTACCCTATACACACACACACACACACTCAGGATGACTCACAGTTAATGGCCTTGTGGTTCTTTTAGCGAACAGGAAGAAGGACAAGGACTAAAAATCAGTTCAGCTGTTCCTCACTGATCAATCAATACATTAAATGCCAATCATCAGTCTGACATTGATCAGACCCGGATCTATACAGACCTGTATGTGTTTAAACGTGTGTGTGTTCTTAGGTTCTGAGGTTTAAACACTCCTATAAATATAAGTAGGTTCCATCATCAAAGAAACAAGGATTATTTTATTGGTTTTTTACACGTTTAAGAGAAGATAACAGCTGACAAAATGTCAAAAAATGTGACACTAACACGGTGCCCTGCGGTGTGTTCGTGTAGTTAAAATATGTGCTTCAGCCCCGTAATCCCCAATCCAGCAACAACCTGAGGCTGAAAAACGAAGCCAACGTTTAGGTTGCAAAACCTGCAGCTCCTCTAACGTCCAAGTCCAGGATTCAGTAATTCAATCATTCTGAGCAAAATGCAACTGAAATGTATAAAAACAAAGGTTTATTTATTGAGATAATTAATCATTAAAGACAATTTGCTTGGTGTAAACTAAATTTATACCAATCAAATAATTTCAGTTGACCAGATTCCTTTAAAATTTCACTCTTATATTTACATGTAATTAAATTAGTTAAAGTCAGCTTTATGAGTCTGAAGAAGAAGCTGTATTTCTTCTCCTTGAGTGTAACCAGCGCTTGCACCTTGCTGTGAGCGCTCTGGATTTACAGTTATGATTGCAGATTTTGATGACGACTCGCCTCCCTCCTCGAGAGTGCTGTCAACTTGGTTAGATGTTGTAAAGTTGTTTCTCTGAACCATGGAAATAATTCTGTCATCATGCACTTCGGTTGTCGTCTGTGGACCTTCAGGTCTTTTGGTGTTGCAGTGAATTTGTTCCTATCAATAAAAAAACCAGATTGCTCTCAGTCTCTAATGGGTTTATTGTGTTTGGTTTGCTACAAAATAATGAGGGAACAGGCCTCGCTTGGCCATGAAACTGCCAGTCAGTCAATCATCCAATTGCTGTATATAAAAATATAACAATGGCTGAAATTCATTTCTGTTGAACCCGTTGAATTAAAGCTGAATGTCTGTACTTCGGGCACATCTTGACCGTCTGATTTAAAATGATGTGCAGAACAACAAAACCTATCGACTCTGTTCAGGTCCTGAAGAAAAGCCCAGTTTTTTTGCACTTAGCTTTTTTTACTTGGCTTTCTCTTCTTCTATTCTGTGCTGTAAAGCTTGACCCACTCAAAAGTCACCCTGACAGACGTCCACTTCCAAACCTCAAAATCAAATTAACTTTTAACAGTTCATGCACTAACTCGTGCTCCTTTCCCCTTATGCCAGACTGTGCAGGACCTTCTTGGAAATTTCCTGTCATTTGAAACTTAATAGCGGCAGTCTGTTTTTTTAGGACATTTCTGATGTGGGCATCCAAGAAACGGGGAAAAACAGGACCTGTGTGATGGAGTGTTACAGAAACAGAAAGCCTCAGACGCAGGATTAAACATTAAAAGTTGTTTTTACTGATAAATGTGTTTCAGCTGAGCTTTTACGGTCACTCCCGCTGCTTTCATGTTATGAAGTGGAGACGGCTGAGGACTGCTAATAAAGTTTTTATTTTTCAGTGAGTGTTCGGTCTCGTGTCGTGCTCACAGAGAGAAACTGGGCGATGCGTTCACATGGCTGAGCATCACGGACAGATTGGTCTGGCACTTTTTAACGAGGTCCCTAATGAAGGGTCTTCCGGCCCGCTGGCCCCTTGTCTTCCTCTCTCCATCCTCACCCCCCAGCAGATGGTGTTTAATCAGCAAGTGATAAATGAGGGAATACAACAGTCAGCTGTCTCTGCAGTTCCCATCATTTGAACCAAATTAACAGTTATTAGCCCTTCATACACGATGAACACATCATTATTATTATTATTATTATTCCAACAGGAAGAAAGTCAGGTGGAAGAGATGAAACAGGAAGAGCACTTCTCCAAATAACACTCTGACACACAGAATGGACCCGTGGGACCCCCAAAATGTCAAACGGGATGTCAACAGGACACGAAGGACGGCTGACAGGAAAGTGGCGCTCGGTGATTTGCCTTCTGAGTCAGACTGATGTGTTTATTAGAAAAAGAAGAGGAGGGAAGGAAATAAAGCTGCTGAGTCAGCCCGATGTGATGGCAGGGTCGTGGTCCCAGAGCGGCGTGATGGCAGTTCATTATCGACAAAACCACTGAGCAGCTCGGAGAGCAAAAAAAATCACGCACATGCACACAGAGTGCTTTGAGGACAAATAACCCCGAATGCAGGAGAAAAACAATGTCCTTTACATTCATGTGAACATAGCTGTCCGACCGGAGCAGCCATCATCAGGAGCTCCGAGGTCATTCCCACAGAACCACCCAGCCGTGGGGCCACAAATACCACGCTCGCAATATAAACCGCCTTATTGCAGCTTTAGCGTTACAGCGGCACTGCAACAGTGACCATGTTTGTTGATAAATGACGAGTTGGGAGTGACTGTGCCATGAGGTTCGCCGCCATTAGGACAAGATGGTGCCAAGTGACACTCTGGAGACGAGAACAGGCTGAAGCAAACACCCGAGAACGGCCCGACCGCGGGGGATAAACCTAAATATGTGAGTTTATGAGAGATGCTTCAAACTGAGAGCAGATCAGAGTCACGCTGTTTGACTTTTAATAACAGCTCCATCACGTCAGACTTCACTGGAAGATCCAAGCTAACCTCCCCGTCCTTAGTAATCCATGTGCTCTTACAGGGGAAGGCATGTGTTTGTGTTGACTGTGTAGTCTCTACTGCTTCGGTTACAAATATGCAAGTGAAGAGTGAGACCACACCAAAGGACACTTTGATTTCATCTGGATCCAGGGTAAGTTCCTGGACCTTGTTGCGGAAGCCAGTGGAGTTTTGTGATGGGGTGTGTTCCCCACGAGGGGAGCTAGGACAGGTGGATGGAAATGCTGTTGTAGGATGAGTTTAACTGCTAACAGTAGGTCTGAGTGGGTCTTTGTGGATCTTTGGAAGTCCATATATACATATATACATGTGTTTGTGTTGTTGTGTAAAGGCCCTTCACCTCCTTTTCCGAGTGAACAGAAGAAGAAACAGCTGGAATGCGTCAGCGAGAATAAACAGGTGTCAACCTGTGATTTTCAGTCAAGCAGTGTCACAGGAAGTCAATTATCCCCCTCCACACTCTCTCTCACACACAAACACACATACACACAAACAGGAAAGTATGTGAGGAATGTTAACACACTTGGCAAGTCAAGGCTGGAGCATCAAAATAATGACATCATCCAACCGCCAGCTTTACAGTGAATGTGTGTGTGTGTGGGGGGGGGGGGGGGGGGGGGGGGGTCTCAGGAGAGAATGAGTGATTCATTTTACACAAGCAACATAGAAACTACTCACATTTCATCTCATCAGCTTGAAGCTTTGCTCAAACATTAACCACTAAGGCCCCAAAATGCAGTTATCAGCTAACGCTAGCTAGCTTGGTTATCAACATGCATCCACAGACTGTGTTTGACTTGATAATCCCTGTTCAATAAAACCAAACTTAACTTCCCTTGCTGGAACTGGAGCTCGGGTTCTAAGATGGTTCATTAGTCTGCCAGATAAAGAGCTCTTTAAGCAAAACCTGCAGTTCCTCTAATGTCCACTAGAGGCTGCAGCAGTGAGTCAGTCCCCATAGAAGAAATTTTACAGTAGAAATAAACATGTTTGCAGCCTGATACAAAAACTGTTTTCGTTGCTATAAATAGTTTCCCCCTTCATAGCAGCTGTATAGGTGGTGAATTTATTTTGCAGCTTGCCTTTTTAAATTGTATTAACACTTAAAGTTTGCATTATTAGGGGCGTGGCCTCTTGACTGACAGCTGCTGCATTAGCATTAGCTGACAACTTAGCATACAGAGCATTCAAATACGGTCCGAATACGGTTACTCGTGCCTCCAACAAATCCGAGTTCCATGTTGCAAAACTATGACATCACAACAATTTGATTGGCCACTTGCAGTGTTCACGTTAACATACCTTAGTGTGTGAGACAGCCCCCTACGTTTGTGTGACGCCCACAAGTGTATGGTCACAATTGTAATTTTTTTGTAAATTGTTTTTTGATGTAAAAGGTCTTATTTTATGGTGGTACTGCACTTTCATTTAAAGTTAGGGATGTAATTGCGTGGCATTGCTACAAGGGGGAGATAGTGGTGAGCAATGTTCCCTCTAATTTTTCATGTGTCTGAGCGAACACACAAACTCCCTGAGCGGTCCCTTGGATCACTGTGAGCGACATCAGACGTGTGCACTGTGGTCACGCCGGCATCTAATCCATCCAAGTTACATGGTTTATTAAAATAATCAAATTACAGGATTTACATTTATGTTAGACTACTTTTAATTAACTGCTTTAGCCCATTTACAATGAAAATTTTAAAAAATCTAGTCATTGACCTGTGTAGTATGTTAACACTATTGGAAGTAAAAATAACTTGAACTCCAATTTCGAAAACACAACTTACTTTTTTCTTCTTTTTTTTTTTTATAAAGCTCTGACGTCTGTGGTCTGGGAGAAAGTCCTGTAACTCTCTGTCTGCAAAATATAGTATATAATGACCAATGCTGGGCAATTAATTATATAGCTACTTCTTCAAAAAAGTAACTCAGTTTGGCAAACAACAAAGTTTTTTGCAGCTATTTTTTTTTAAATGCAGCCAAGGCATTTTTAAATAAACATTTCAAACTATTTACAGAACAATCAGCTGTTCTACGTCAAATTTGATGCCACACAAATTATTTGTGCCACTCCAAAAATAATTTCTGTCCACTATGAGTTACAGGAGAACAACAGCCTGATACCTGCAGGCCTGACAACAGGAGATGTATCACTCCTGTAACACCTGTAACATTCAGCAGTCGCCTCATTGTTCTGACACACACAACAAAACTACACTACACACTAACTACACAAGATTTGTGCTAAACGTCTCAAATCTCTCACATCTCAAAACACCGCCGTCACTCCTAAAACTTCCCCCCGTTTCTTAACAACTAGATGCCACGTTGCATCCGTCTGTCCTGCTCACATCTCCAGTGGTTGTCCACGTTGTCATTAACGTGGCTTCACTCCACATCAGCCACGCCACTTTGCTAGCTAAAACACCGGTGTCGGCACATAAGGACACTGTCATAGCCTGTCAACGACGTTGATTAGCTGCGTATATACGAATGTGAATCGCATTATTGGCTGGACTATGGGATAAGGTGGCATCGTTCTAATCCCGTACGGGAGCAGCCAGTCACTCACTGACTAACACTGCAAGACAGAATTGTTAAAGTATTAATTTCAATTTCAATTCAGGTTAGATTTTTTTTGTACGCAACGCAGATTTTCTGTGCGCAGAGACCGTGCCAGCAGTGCGCAATTGCGCACGTGCGCAGCTTAGAGGGAACATTGGTGGTGAGTGCGACAGGCCGTTGCAACGCTTCTCTGCCTCAGACGAGGAAGAGCCTGCAGACGAACGCAACTGATGTCTCCTGTCTCTGCTTTTCTGTTAAAAAAACAGGTTAGTAGTTCAAGTTTGCTAACTGCAACGCACATACAAAGGCAAGAAACCTTTTTCTGTCTTGGTTTAAAGACCACAAATGCTGTGAGAGAGTGTGTTTTCACAGATTGAGAAAAAGCTAACCTTACTGCCATTTGTAATGGAAGCTGTGATTCCACTGTTAGCTTAAATAAGTAACTGGTCTTATTACCCGTTTTATTTTGTGACAAATGCAGCTCTTAGACACTTCTTTTATCCTGACATTATTGGAAGTTACAGTTGGACCTACCCAGTTCTTATGTGTCAAGTGTAAATAGTCTGATGTATACTGTTTGTGGATGATTGTAAACTGTTTGTGAGCAATGGTAGAATATTTTTGTTTATTGTTTACAAATGTAATATATGGTTTGAATCTGTTAGAATATAAAGAAAGTATAATGGCAACATAAATAGGTTAATTGCAGTGTTAATGGTGCTGCACAGAAATGTTTTTGATGCTGAACAGCAGTAGAATTTGGTTACAGATTTATTGTGTCTGAATGAAAAGAAAAGTAACTGTTTAATTCTGTTAATAAATTAGACGAGGAAGAGGCTGCAGACTGACCGCAACTGATGTCTCCTGTCTCTGCTTTTCTGTTAAAAAAACAGTTTAAAAACAGACCCCAGCGAAGGCCTGTAACATTTGCAGTGGCAATACATCAGTCAACTGAAATTAAACCTGAAATCGTGCCACGTCGTGACCTTCTGCATGAAAATAAATCCACATTTCAGATGTTATAGTGACTCCAGACAAGCTGTTTGGTCATCATGACAAAAACAGAAATGAAAAAGTTTCATGAATAACCAGCACCACACCTCTTTTTCAAACATGCTCTGTTGTATATTTGAACACAGCCGAATAAACATTTTGAGGAAAGTTTGAGTAAAATGAAGCAAAGTCTAAAAGTTCACACCTCGCCTGTGATTTTTCACACAACTCCCACAATCCACCTCTGCTGTTCACACAGATTTATAAAGTGAGAAGTCTCCCTCTCTCTGTCCTTGGTTCACCTTCTGTAAAGTCAACCTGATGCCAAGATCCCGCACCTTATCTTTAGTTATGAACAACAGCAAATATCTGCCAGGATCGTGGCTGTAGCAGCGGTGATGGAAAACAGGAGGAGGTGAACAGAAACTACAGTCAGCTTCGAACAGCAGAACGAACCAAAACAAAGGGCTTTTCTTCCTTTCTTCCATTAATTCACACAGATCAGAGCAGCGGACCGGTAGGAATATTAGCACTCGAGCCAGACGGACTGAAACTCTGAGAGCTCAATGCCAAGGGGAAAAAAAAGACGATGGAGCAACTGAAAAAGCAAAAAAACCATCAGAAACTAAAGAGCAGGCAGACACAAAGAGGCAGAAAGCTGTTAGGAGCATTAGCACACTAGCCAAAAACGCTGAAATGATGACAAAAGCAAAGGCGGCGTCTGTTTTCTTTCTCCAATTCTAAAGACAGACCGACGGAGGAAAGAAGACGGAAGCAAAGTCTTAAAAGGATCCGTCTGCTCAGCCAGGTGTTTCTGTCAGGATGACTTTAAAGAGCTCTTTCAGATTTTACACCAACAAGAAGGAAAATTCATGCTTCTCATCAGGTGTCCATTTAAGTCTCCAATGAGCACACCTTGCACAGATGCTGCCGTCTATGGAAAATGTGATTTCAGCGTGAGATTATGGAGATGCCATATGGTTTGACGTTTGTGAAAAAAGTGGCTATTTTTATTATGGGCCCCCACCACAGTAGCTTAGCATGATTCATAGGTCAAAAGTTATGCCAAGTTGTTTTAGCGCCAATCTCTTCACAACCTCTAGCGAGTTCTGGTTCTCCCTCGGGGGTTTATTCTAGCCTGCAAAACCTAAAGAGGGAGGTGCCATGGAGGCATGCAAAGAAGCAACAACTTCACTCAGTGGAGAAGCCCGAGCTCCTCGCCACATCTCTGATGGTGCATTAACCCAAAGTGAAGGTTTTGCATGGTGCAGTTGCAACGTCTGTACATTAAGACGAACTAACACAAATCTGCACCAGGAGACACAAAAGGAGGTGAATCTGGGATTTGCACAGCTAAAAGTATTTTAGCTTCAGCTAAATGTTCGCTTCACGCTCACCACAAATGCACAACAGCTGAGACTGTCGCCACCGGCAATGAGAAATGGAGGAGGTGGTCACTGAGGCAGCGCGAGGGAAGCTGTTTAGTGTATCAGCAGTGTTGGGGAGTAACGGAGTACATGTACCGCCGTTACGTATTTAAAATACAAAATATGAGTAACTGTATTCTGTTACAGTTAGCGTTTAAAAAGGTGGTATTCAGAATACAGTTACTTTGTTGAAATAAATGGATTACACTGTGGTCTTTTCCTGTTTCATATGTTAGGCTATGCCCTCTCCATTTTTGGTAATTCTCAAACAAAACACGCATTAAGAGGCTCAAATGCCCGTGTCTTAATCTTGCGTCTCATAATGACGTGAGGAAATATTTTTAAAAATTACTGTTCAAAAATGATCTAATATGAAGGCAATAAGAGAGTGTTACAGGCATCGCCCTAAAGAATGTAGCCTCATGGGCAGTGTAGTCCGTGCTGCAGGGAGAATGGACTGCCATACCCGTTATGTGTCTGTGAGCGAGGGAGGGAGAAAAAGGAGAGTGGAAAAGTAGGAGTTATCATCAAGCAGAAACGGGAGAAGAAAGCGTGTAAATATAATAATAACCACTGCAGCCAAGAAGAGTGCCTGACGAGCCCAGTTGTAAGTAAGCTATTAAGACTCGACTGTACACTGTGTTTGTGTTTTCCTCCGAAACAATAAGCTCCGTTGGAGCAGTCTTTCAACGCCTCTCTCTGTCTCTTGCTAGCAAACTTGACCCAGACAACAAAATAAAGCCAGTTTTCGGCTACGAGCCCGACACGAAACCCGACTATTAGCCAGAGGTCCCTTTACCATGGCTCGGAGCCACGGACCTGTTTTATATACGCGCGGAATAGTTTTCTGTACAAGATCTCTGCAAAAAGCGCAGCCTGTTACGAAACCAGTTTCACCCCGGTTCTTTTTTATTCCTCGAGGCATCCAGAGACGGCACCGGACTCAGTAGTCATTTCACAAAACCTTTATTCATCTTCATTCATCTTCAGCTAAGCATGCATCTTCTAGAAGGGAAGACGTGTAAGGCCGGTGTCCCTCTGCAGATCTTCACTCCTTTGTCTGTGAAACACAGTTTTGTAGAAGCGACCCTACCATAAAACCCCCACGGTGTCCTACAAACTCTGTGTCTGTGTGTGTATGCACGAGCACGTGAGTGACTGTATGTGCATACCTGTGTGTATGTGTGAGTGCATGTGAGTGAGTGTGCATGTGGGTGTGTGAGTGTAACAGTCAAAGCACTGTGTGTGTGTCTCTGTGTACGTGACTTCCTGCCGGTCATAAAAGTAATCTCCTCACCCAAGCTACACCAAATTCCTCTACACAACATAGAAAACAGAGTTAACATATAACAAACACTGAGACCCCCACTCTGAATCCACTGGGCCATTGGCCTCTCGTTGTCTTACATTTACATTTACATTTAAGGTGGAGAGTCTCCTGCAAACCTACTTCTAAGTTTATAACAATTATGAGTTTTTATTAAAAGGTACAAGCATCAGCATCAGCAATCCCCAACTGTAGCTTCCTGTCTCCTTTTATGACAGGCAGACCCTGAGTGTCCATAAATTCCTTTCCCTCTAAACAATTACACACACTCTCAGGCCACAGCTAAGCCCAAAATATAACACACAGACAAATCATTCCTTATTCCTCTCATCTACTGCTGGACCCTCTTATCTAAGCAAATTTAACACATTGTATTCTAATAATTGTTTTCTTGTACTCACAAGCCTTACCTAACGTCAACCTACTGTTACTCATTTTATATTAATATTTAAACATCTAGTTGCTATTGGTATGGTGAGTAACCTTCAGTAATCGTAATAAATCACACAGCAATAGTACATTCATGTAGTTGTAAAAAAGCATGATAATATATCAATATATCAATCCAAAGTATTCAGAATACGTTACTCTCATTGAGTAACGTAACGGAATACGTTACAAAATACATTTTGGGGCATGTATTCTGTAATCTGTAGTGGAATACATTTTAAAAGTAACCTTCCCAACACTGTGTATCAGATACGAAAAAAAGGAGAAGGTTTGGAGAAAAGTGATGAAAAACTTCATAGAGAGTACTGAAAACGTTTTGCTATGAAGGTCGGGTGGATTGCTCTTCGTCTCATTGGCTGTTAGAGGCGACTGTTTGTGTTTCACTTCACATGTGTGCACCATGAGGATGAGCCCAGGCATCCCCAGAGTTCATGGCCACACTTTGATTGGTGAATGGAAAGCTTAGAGATACACTCAAGGAACGATTTTAAAACAATCATGCTGGATATCTATACTGATATGGACTGACTAATGTGTTAGGAGTGAAAATTATCAACCAGCATGCTGCTAATGAGACGACAGATGGTGTCCTGGGGGGGTCCCACCAGCGGCCTGCTGGAGGTAATTTTGTAGCTCTCACACCGCTCATCCTCTCCTCCTTGCACAAAGAAGCAGATACCAGTCCCAGTAATGAGTCAAGGACCTTCTACAGCCCCGTCCAGCTCTCCTACAGTAACCATCCATCTCCTGGAGTCTCCTCCATCCCCTTGAGACTCTGCTGAGAGACAGCAAATCTTCTGCCAGCAAGGAGCCATCCTGGAGGAGTTGGTCTACCTGTCCAATCTCTGACCCTAGCCAAATGCAAATTAGTGGAAAAAATAGCCAGAAATATGAGAAGGGAAAATATATGAGTGTCCTCCACCTGTGAGACCATTCCTGTTTTGGGGGTGGTCTCATTGTTACCCCTCTAGCACAGCTGAAACTGATTAACACCCTCCTCTGCTACTAAACTGACCCGATCAATATCCCAGAAGTTTAAAAGACCTGATGTTATACAAAGTGTTGCTTTCATTTTTTTGAGCAGTGTGCTTAGTGTACCTCGGCTGGGGCAAAATCCCACCTCCCCACCCCAGAGGAAACCGTGGCCTCAGATTTTGTAAGCACTAATTCTCCTGCCAGCTGCTTCCCACTCATCTGAAAACCACGATGGGGTTGACACGTTGACATGAAGGACTACACTGCTGACGAGAAGCAGGGTTATAACTCTAAAATCACCAAGACAGATACCCTCCTCATGCAGGCTGCTTCTCAAACTCCATTAACATCATAAATGCTGATGCAAAAATTTAAATGAACAAGTTAATTGTGTTTATTTTGAACGCCTGACCATAACTGCTTAGCAGAGCACAATTACGCATCTTAAGCTTATTTTATTTTCCAGCAACCTTCTGCAATTATCATGTTTCAAGATCCCAACAATGGCTCTGGATGCATGTTAATGAGCAGTGGTCCTCATGGGGTTTCACTCCAGGATGGGAGGGATTCATCCCATGAAAAACTCGACTACAGCTCCGAAATCAGGCTGGCTGCTGTGCACGGAGAAGTCTGCAGATCGATTCTGCACAGGCCTGGATCATCTCCGAGGAGCAGAGTATCATCTAATACCATGACTTCATCATATGAAGAGTGTGTGTGTGTGTGTGTGTGTGTGTGTGTGTGTGGATACCACACCGTCTGAGCTCTTGTTTCAGTCGATGTGTCGAGTGGATTTGTGTTTATTTGAGCCTTTAGTCAATACTGCTGTTTGTATGAGTGTGCTTGAGAGATAGTGTGTGTGTGTGTGTGCGTGCTGAGATGAATGAAACCCGGAGATGGTAAGCTCCACAGAGTCATTACCATCATCAGACACGCTCGCTCTCTGTGTGTGAGCTGGTCAGCCTGGCAGCGCTCACATATTTTCACATGCCGCTTCCTCTCAATATCAGCTGTCACATCCAATCGGAACAGAGACAAAGAGACGAGAGGAGCAAAGATCTGGCGTCTGTGAGGCAACACCAACTCAGTTTGAGCCTCACATTCTGTTTACTGGTCCGTTATCGGTTTCTGACAATTAACGTGCATGCTTTTATCTAACATATATGTTTGAGATGACACAAAAATCTGAATTTTTCTCCTGTCGTCATTAAACTTTCAGTGGCACCGTATCAGCCGAATTATGAACTCTTAGATCTGTTTCTCTTTTGGCTCCTGAACAGTTTACAGAGATTAAAAACATCCTTTCTCTGTAGCTGAAATCAAAGGTCCAGACTGCTCCAGTCTTCATCTTAAAGTCTTCATCATCTGCATCTTAAAATGAAACCTTTTTCTTAAATGCTAACAACTTGAAACCTGTCATCCAGGTTTATATAAGTCCTGTTTAAATAACAGTCCAAAACTAGTCGTCAGCATTCTTCCACTTGTTTCCTGCGTGTAAAAAACACTGATGCTAGTATGTTTCGTTTTGCCACAAGTGAAAATCACAACAGCCTCGGCATGAATACACAAATCTCTTAAAGCCCGCTACATGACTGCTCCATTCGGCTTCAATTTAAAACACAACAAAAGGCAAAATCGGTCCTGTTAGTGTCCATAGAGGAGCTCCGATTCATGATCACATCCACGAGGCTTGATCATAAAGTTCGGCTACTGGACACATAGACAGCAAAAAGCTTTATATCCGTTTTCCGTCTGGCTGATCTGCACCTGAAAGTTCGTCTCTCTTCGCATGTGGTTGCTGTTTTTAATGGCTGCCTAGAAGTCTAATTTTGACCACTTGCACATGCCTTTCTGCAATTTCAGAGTAAATAGCTTCATTTTTCAGCATGGCAATGATCCCAAACACGCTGCCAGTGCAGTAAAGCACAGCTGGATAAAAACATTTTTCAGCCTCCCCAGAGGCCAAACTTCAACGTCATTTAAGCAGTGTGGGATCATCCTGACAGAAACCAGGACAAGAAGAAGCTTGGAAAACAATTCCTAATGAAAAGAAAGCTGCCTCACACCAAATATTGACTTCCAAGCTTGTGAGAACTGTACAAACTCTTGTTTTTGCCTTTTATACTTTATTGCCATGTTTGTTTTTCCATCTATACAAATAGTGCTGTACCACCAGGCTGTATGAAGACTTCTACTTGTGGTTTAACTGACCATCAGAGTTAACTGTATTAACATCAATCCTCCTGTTTTGTGACTTCCAAACTAAATGTCAGCTGATATGCAGATTATGCTCAGATGTATGTTCCTATCCTACCAGCAGAGCCTGATCATTAAGGGCAGGGGTCATCAGAGGGGCAGGGATAGCTCAGTAGATAGTGTGTTCGCCCCATGACCAGAAGGTCGGGGGTTCGAATTCACTGAACGGCTACCCTAAGGTCCCCCTGAGCAAGGTACCATCCCTACACACTTCTCCCCGGGTGCCCAATGGCTGATAGGAATTTCCCCATGGGGATCAATAAAGTATACATACATACATTAACTCAAACTTTATTGATAATAATAAGTTTCCAGGTTGTGAAGCAAGAGGATCTCCAGGAAAACATCAGCCTTCAGCTGCCGAAAAGGAGAGCGGAGCCATGACTTCCATAAGCTGATGGAGGCTTTAGAAGTCTTTATTAGTCCAGAATCAGAGCTACTTAAAAAAATCCCCCTCAGCTGTCCATCCACACTCAACAGATCACAGAGCAGAGTGCATATGTGCAATAACGAGGCTGCAGTAAGTACGAGCACGATTGCTGATTATGCAGCGTCCTTGTGTTTCAGAGCTGCTTCGTTTGAACAGCATTTCTTATTTCTGCATTGTATTTCACATATGTGGTAATTTGTAATTTTCTAAACTACTCTGCAGCTCGCATGTACAAACAGAGCTGTTAACATTCTCTGAATGATTAGGATCAGCCTAGTGAGTCTCAGGGCACCTCTAAGAACCTGTGTTTTCTACCAGCGCTGTGTGTGTTGGTATTCTGAGGACATCGCATGGACCACGAGCACACACATACCAAATACGTCTAAAGTGTGAGGTTATAAATTACCTGTACAGAGTGAGTGTGTGTGTGTGTGTGTGTGTGTGTGTGTGTATCATCACAGGCTGCAGCAGAGGGAGATAAAGACACGCTTCACAGTCTAGAGGACATCTCACCTCGTGTGAGTGTGTGTGATTGTTGAGTGATTGGTGTCAGGTCAGTTCCTTCAGTCTCACACACAAACACACACACAAAGAGTTGTCATGGTAACACAGTTTGCAGCAGCAGGCTGACAGACAGACAGACGGCATGCTAACAGGCGGTCATCCTGCCTGACTGTCGCTCTGATGAACACCGAGTCTGTTTTCCACCAGCTGTCTGACTCTCAACGCCTCCACCGCCTCGCTGCTCCTCTGCCTGCTGCTTTGTTTTTAGCTTACATGCTAATACAGTTGCCTTGATGGTAATCTCTAAGAAGCCAATGAAAGTGGACACGTGTAAACACTCTGGTGTAAACCTCTTTACAAACATTTTCTCCAACCTCTGAGATATCTTTCCAGATTCTACATTTTGAATTTTCATTCAGAAATATTTAGCTCTGTCGCCTCACAGCATGAAGCTCCTGGGTTCAAATGCAGCCTACAGCCTTTGGAGTATGCATGTTATTCCCACAAAGGATTTCCTCCCACAGTCCAAAGATACGCATGGGGTTAGGCTGACTGCCATGGGAGTGAATGTGAGCACAAACGGTCGCCCTGCAATAGACTGACAGTCTGACACAGGTGCTCCTTACCCCTCACCCTATGACAGCTGGGTAGGCTCTAGCCACCCCACAACTCTGAATCACATGGGTGAAAGAAAATGGATAGATGGATGAATGCTTTTAAGAAACACAGGCATAATAATTAGCTGGACCAGTACAGTTACTCCACAATGCAGTGGTCATACATTTAACTTTGCTGTTGCTGGAAATATAAAAGCTAAACCCGATTTATCTTACCTCTGACCTCGAGCTTTGAACATTTCCCCGGTATTACTATAAATATCGTAGCCTCTGAAATGAGGCTGCACCTGAATAACTGGCAGCATCATTCCGAAACAATGGGATGATCTGATTGTCAAATAGACAAGGTCTGCAGCTGATGAAACGGGACTGGAAACAAACTTCAAAACATGCACAGATGCAAAGCAGCTACAAAAACATAAAAAGAAAACGTCGTGAAAATGACGACAAAAAGAAAACCAGTGATTTCTAAAAGAAGGAAGTAACTTCCCTCTCCACCTCTGAAGGAGTGCAGGGCCATTTTCTTATGTTTACACCTGCTCCCAGGGGCCATTAGTTTCATAACCCATCCACTTTCCACGATAAGTTTCCTGTCTATATGTTAGGGTGAGTGGCTTCCTGTCTGTATGATAATAGTTTCCTGTCTATGAGAGCTCTGATGTTGATCAGTTGTCTCATGCAGAGGTCATACAGTAACATTTCCTCCTCAACTGTTCCCACCCTGTTCTGCATCCACTCCTGGCCTTCTGGAAGGAGAAAATAAAAAACCTTCCCCATGTTTATGCATTCCTCCCTGTCATTATATGACATGTGACTTCATAGCGCCTCATTAGCCTGCAGTCACTGCATTAGAAACACCTGCTGTCATGGGGCAGGCCTGCAGGCCCCAGCATCCACCTCTTAAGCTCACAGCAGGGAGATCGGCCACATAAATCTGGGAAGTCATCATGGATGGGAGACTTCACCGTCAGCGGCGGTGATCAATCTGAACCAAGATGCAAAGCAAAGCCACTCACATGATCACTACACCTCATGTTTTCACAGTTTAACTTTCTGTTCTCGCAAATCTACAGCTTGACTAGTAAATTAAATCACATGTGTATAATGGTTCGTTACCTTCTGCTTTGGTGCACTTGTTTGGTTTTTGGTGTAGCAAAGTTGTCAACTCCCGGTTTTTTGATCATGAGCCTAATTAGCTCAACAGCTCATTTTATGCTCAGAATGAGAAGATTCCTGTGGAGCAGTTGCCTCGAAACCTGCAATCTTCTTTCAATTTTCATCCCGTTTTCAAGAGGAGAAGGAACCCAGACAACAGATGCAGTATAATTTATATGTTTTTATGTTTTTGCACTGCAGCAAACTACCTTTATGTAAGTGTTATCGATGCTAGAAACAGAAGCAGGTGTATGCCATGCAGCATTTTGCACATGAAAGCCGCACAGCTTGCACTTAACCCAAATATAACTTCTAAAGTGGTTTAATTTATCTTCTAAACAGAGGACATAATGCTCTCTTAACTACTAAAATCCTCAATCTGGGGGATTTAACCCTTTAAGACCTACCATAGAACCAAGTCCGCCAGAGATTACTTTATATTTTTACATGTTGTAGTGCCATTTTTGGGAGCATTTCAAGTTGCTATACATCAATACAACTGTTATAGCCCATATTTTAATAATATGTATGCATTAAGTCCATAGTAACTACATTAATTGCAAAAAGGTACAATAAAGTACAAAAAAATTGAAAATCGTTTTTGTTTTTTTTTTACATATATTTCTACTTGGAGAAATTTAAGAGGTTTATCCCTCAAAACTTTAAATACAAAAAAGTTGCAAAAAATAGTTTACAACAACAGGAAATTTATTTTGAGTGTCTTCATAGTTTTATTTTTGAGATACAGCAATTTTTATATACTGCAGGAAAAACGAAAAACAATCCTATGATGCAAATTTGCAAAGAAAACAGCATGTGCATCAAAATAAACTATTTCCAGCAGTGCAATTCGAGTTCTAAGCATCCCAGAAACTATTCAGAAAAGCATAAAGTCAAACATGACTTATAAAACACCAGCATAGGCTTTTAAGTCCTACAAGTAAAAAACTACATTTTCCACGAAAATGACGTCACTTCCGGTTTCGGGCAGGAAATGGCGGACATGCGTTCGTTTGCGCTGATGTCTGTTTCAATGTGGGAAGTGTTACGAACAGCTGATCGGATCGGCAAAGCGTGTTTCTGGAATATTATGTTTTTGTTCCTGCAAGCGCTTTTTATGCAATTTTTGCAAAGCTATATGTGGAAGGAAACCGTGACCTAGCACAAGCTGATGGCATGAGATGTAATACAAGTCCTCCGGTTTCATATGCAGAAAAAATTATTGCGCTAGCTTACGTGGTTAGTGGTTAAAATAGTTACGCAAAACGGAGCGTGCCCGCTCCGACCGGCTTTAAAGGGTTAAAGGAGCACAAAGCTGTAATTACAGCATGTGGCCACAGAGGCCGCTGTTGACACTGCTGTGCAAAAGTTGCACGATGTGACCTTAAGCAAGTTCAGTGAAACAGAAAGAGGAGGTTCAATAAATCTAAGAAATGAAAACACATGCCACTGTGTAGCTGGAAGTACTTATTGTTTATGACTTGCAGGAAGGACGATTCCGATTCTGATAAATTTAAAAAAAAAAAAATCCTGAGAAAACTTGTGTCCTTGTTTAAACAATCCGTACTTCAAACAGCAGAGCAGTAATACTCCATTACTACTGCATCCGCCCTGATGGATTTACTCTGCAGCCAAGCAAATGCCATTAAGACTCTTAGCCGAGCTCATAAACATGGTCCTCTAAGCTTTAATGTTAGACTGTTAAATCAACAGCAGACAGAGGCAGCGTGCAGCAGCAGGACAAAGGTTCACTTCTGCCCGAGTTCACCCGGATACAAAAAAAGTTCATATCTTACATGAAATTACAGAGCAGCTAAAAGAAGCCCTGATGTGACCAATAAGAGCCAATTAAAGATTACACGGACCAATCAGAGAGAGAGAGTGAAACCCTCGTTAAACAGTCATACTTTCATGATATAAACCAGATTATGATATATGATATACACTATTACACTCATAATGTTCCACCAGCCACCCAATCAAAGATTGAAGCAGGTTAATTACTCTGCCAGGGCAGTTTGATATCACACTGTTACATTTTCTTTATTTCACTCTGTCAGTTCTAGTCAGCTCTTTTATTTCTACAGCACCAATTCACAGTCACAGTAATAAACATTTATAAACAAAGTACAAAGTAAGGTGATGATACTACAACACGACATGGCAACACGGTCCCCAGTGAACAAACACTTGGCAACAGTAGGAAGGAAGAACTCCCTTTTAACAGGAAGAAACCTTCAGCAGAGCCAGGTTCAGGGAGGGGCGGGGCCATCTGCAGCATCCGGTTTGGGTTTGACGGGAAAGAGAGGGCAGAAAAACAGAACAAAGTTAAGGACATGCAGCACAAACACAGGATGCTTGGTGCATCATGGGAAATCCCCGCAGCTAAACCTAAAGCTTTATCCACCTGGTCCAGCTCTAACTATAATGTTACGAGACGGGAAATTTTGAAGCCTGAAGAGTGTGTGTCTCCTGAACCCGAGCTGGGAGCTGGCTTCACTGCTGCACGCTCTGTGCTCTGAATATTTGCACTTGCATGAGTATACAACATTTTCAGTCAAAGTCAAATGAAGCTCTTTTATTTTCTAAAGTGCAGACGCTGCAAAGAGCGCCGCGGTGAACTCTGAAGTTAACACAGTCAGTAAATAATTCATGTCAGCAGATGCACTCGGCGACGGTTTGAAAGATGCTCAGAAAGTCAGCACTCAGTATGCTAATGTTTCTTTTAATTGATGTTAACATACGATGAATGTAATGCACAGAGTGACATGTATTCTTAAAGCCACATTATTCCAGGCTAATACGTAAATTACTTTACTGTAAAACTTCCTAAGTTGTCTTTATGAAATGAAAAATGCATCAAATAAACTAACTGCTCTCATCTTATAAGAGGAGGGTTATATCAGCTTGTTTTTTTTACTATCTCGATATAATCGCATTAACTTTACGGTACAACAAAGTAAAAGAATTTTACTAGAGTTTGATAGTAAATAAGCTGAGATAGAAGTCTAAGAGTTTGTTGTTTCTGTGCCTCGTACAGCACACAGGAACACTGGGCAGGAGTCATTAATCGCCGCAGGAGTCTCAGTCACGGCGCCTTGTTAACAACTTAACCTTTAAACAGTCCTTTGGCCACAAACGCTGAGATGAAACAATTATGAGAACACACTAAGTTTAGGATTTCAAGGTAAACATTAACGGTCCTGTTAGTCTTTGCAACTTGCATAGCAAAGGCTCTTAGAAAAATCAAGTATTAATTATTCAGCGAAATGAGTGTGCACAGCTTTACTTGTCAGCGTGCAGGTAAAAAGTACAGCCAACTCAAACATCGCCTCACCAAAAAAAAGAGAGAGTTAAAGTGCAGAATTTTGATGACGTAAGGATGTTGTCTGCATTTACAGAGAGAGGTTATTCCATGAAAAACCAGTGAGCGCCTGACGAATGTTAACATCTGAGGTCTAAGTCGTGACCAGTGACGACCTCAACCCCAACTTTAACTCTAGGCATTCAAAATATGGAATTTTTGGTATTATGAAACTATTTTCTCGGGTTTTAGGAATCAGGGAACAAGAAAGACTCAAACACCAAAAACTAAAAAGTGTGGCCTCGCAAGCCTAGAGTCTGGTCGGCGACCGCATGCAGGAGTGAAACTGTGAAACATTCAACAGTTGCCTTCAAAGTAAAAGTTGCGCCTTTTTGTAATGTCTTGGTTTCAGCAGTAATGCAGAACTTTGGAAATGAATGTTTTCCGAACGTTTTCCATGCAAAGCACCGGAGATTGCTGCAACCTGCTGGTGACCAACGCACTCACCGGGAGGTTTTTTAATGTTTCACTGTAATCAGTTTCACACTGACTGGCAACAACCTCCCCCAACTGTGCCAACCGGTTGTGGAGTATGCACTTTGACCCAGTGACCGGAGGTTACCAGGGGGTCAACAGCCGGTCTCTCAGCCTGAATGACAAAGGTTATCATCTATGATAAAAAAAAACATTTTTGACCCACAAGGAATCTCGACTATAGGATGATCCTGTAGGATCAATGTAGGAAAAAAGAAGTTCTTTCATATTTTCTAACGTTTTTTTGCGGAGCTCCCGATCTCATGTCACGATATGAGCCATAAAAGATCATACACACAACTTTCCAATACTTGTGCTCACAGCCGGCTTTATGCAAAAATCACACAAAACAAAAACCAGATTTAGTCTTGAGATTGTAAATCTTTGAGTGGGAATAAAAATTCTCAGTTTTTCCTTTTTAAATAAAGTTTAAATGTATTCTCCAGCTTTGGCGGTTTCATGTGAACATGAAGTCAAGAGGACTCAAATGTGTACGTGAGGGGGCATTTAGGGGGCCGGTGCCAAAGTCCTGTGAGCTCGTCCTGATCTACATTTTATATGTCCTTCATTTACTGTGTAGCTCCTCTGTTGTCATAAATGTGGAAAGAGAGAGATGGAGGGAGGCAAGCTGCCAGCGCAGAGAGAGATAAGCTGTCAGCAGAGAGCCAGTTAGGGTCAAAGGCCACAGATTGTGGTTTGTTGACACTCTAAAGCACTTGACCTGACCTAGTAGTCAGGTGGTCGACGTGCTGCGGTTCCCGCTGTGATGCTTTCAGACCGTCCTCGTCCCATCAGCAGACCTTTAGTTCACAAATTATTCATCACATTCTAATTAGTATCAAATACAGAAACTCTAATTAAACACAGTAAGAGCGCAGACGCTGTGCTTCCTAGATGAGTTATTAACACTGGGCCCACCATAACCTCTGGAGCAGTTATAATGTAACCAGGCCTGGATCAACCGGAGGATTTTAAACTGTTAACACATCAGTGAGTAAAATCATTTGCAGCATGAGCAGCCTCTGCACTGCAGATCACTTCACAAAATATCATTTTTTTTAATGTTAACATTGTGATTTTAAAATGTTAATGTTATCTGTCCATCTAGCCATCCATTCGCTTCCGCTTATCCTTTTCAGGGTCGCGGGGGTCGCTGGAGCCTATCCCAGCTGTCATAGGGCGAGAGGCGGGGTACACCCTGGACAGGTCGCCAGTCTGTCGCAGGGCCAACACACAGGGACAGACAACCATTCGCACATTCACACCTAATGGCAATTTGGATTATCCAATTAACCTATCCCCACAAGCTGCATGTCTTTGGACGGTGGGAGGAAGCCGGAGTACCGGAGAGAACCCACGCAAACACGGGGAGAACATGCAAACTCCACACAGAAAGACCCCGGCCTGATGTTGGAATTGAACTCAGGACCTTCTTGCTGTGCGGCAACAGTGCTAACCACCGTGCCACCGTGCTGCATGCAATGTTATCTAATTGAGTCAAAATTAAACTAGGTTTAAATATGAAAATGAATTAGTGCATTTTAGCACTGCTGCCCCAACAAGTAGGACCCTAGTTTGAATCCAGAGTTTGCATGTTGTCCCCGTGTCTGTGTGGGTTCTCTCCGGGTACTCCGGCTTCCTCCCACAGTCCAAACACATGCAGTCAGTGGACAGGGGTGGGGAACTCCAGGCCTCGAGGGCCGGTGTCCTGCATGTTTTAGATCTCACCCTGGGCCAACACACCTGAATCAAATGATTAGTTTATTACCAGGCCTCTGGAGAACTTCATGACATGCTGAGGAGGTAATTTAGCCATTTAAATCAGCTGTGTTGGCTCAAGGACGCATCTAAACCCTGCAGGACACCGGCCCTCGAGGTCTGGAGTTCCCCACACCTGGGTTGGCCTAACTGGTGATTGAATTGTCTATAGGTGTAAACGCTTGTCTGTCTCTCCGTGACAGACTGGGTGTACCCCACCTCTCGCCCTATGACAGTTGGGAAAACCCCTAACCCTCCAACTTCCTCCTGCTAATTTATTTATATTAGCCTCAGCAGGTAGCCCATCATCATCTGCCAACGAGTCCAACGGCACCACCCCTCCAAACATCGCTGCCTTTTTATGTACAAAGTTAAAGCGCAGCAGTAAGTGTTGGTTTCTCACTCAGCTAAACCTCGTGAATCCTCTTCTTCACATTTGGATGTTAAACAGCTGAGAGGACAGCCACTCTGATCATCTTATGGGAACTCAAAGAGTTTGACCTCTCAGTCTGTTTGATTTTGGAAACTGAAGGAGCGTTTGGACCTGGAAACTTGCAGAGATCTCAGACTTGACATGCCGGTTGTCCTCATTAAACAAATGACGACTGACTCTAAAACGTTCCTCTTAACAGGGGGAGGATTGAGTTACACTCAATGTTTTATTCAGTGTTTTTTCCAGTGGTGGATGTGTGCAGACATCACTTCATTGCTGAGGCTGTGATAAGGGTGAGAGGACTGTCACAATATTAGAGCCAATCAAAGCAGCAGCA
Source organism: Perissodus microlepis (assembly GCF_051167445.1). Classification (NCBI taxonomy): domain Eukaryota; kingdom Metazoa; phylum Chordata; class Actinopteri; order Cichliformes; family Cichlidae; genus Perissodus; species Perissodus microlepis. The sequence continues at coordinate 25,341,252 of NC_140462.1, forward strand.
TTTACAAAGGACCCGTCATTGTAAACATGAACTGTTTCAGGTAACGCGGGTAATGAGTCTACCTGACGGCCTCACAGACAGTTCAGTAACAAACTCATATCCCTGCTGCAGCAGTGAAAGGGACAAAAGACACAAATCCTTTGGTCATTTACGGTCCAATCATTAAATATTTCAGTTCAGTTCAGTTCATTTTATTTCAAACATGTGCCTTCACAATCATACAAAATATCATTCCATTATTTGTTTGAAAAGGAGTAGGCAGAAGTATTTACTTATTTGTCCCTACCCCCTCAAGTTTTACCTCTCATTCATTTAATTTTTTATTTTTTTTGTCTTAAATTAAACAAACAATATTTGACATTTTTACAATTAAAACTAACTGCTTTAAATATCGAGGCATCGCGAGCGTGCTTTAAATTCACTCAGCAGGCTATTGAATTTCAAGTGGACACCGACTTTGGTTGAATAAAGCGTGCAAGGAGAAATTAGTGCGTCACAAATGTATTGGTCATACATGTCCAATAAAGAAACCTGGAGTTATCAAATAAAACAGCTCTGACCTTCAGAGCTTCAGTGTAAGTCTCATGTTGAGTAATACTCATTAGTTTGCAGCCTTTGACTGAAAACGCTGCTTTGTTTGTATCTGAAAAGCTCAGCTCAAAGACACATTTGTCCAGTTTTTCCCCGTTTTTAGGGATTTTTCCTCGTCTGAATGGAAGCACAGAAGATGTTTTATATAACCAAAAATACACTGACTTGATTTGATGGGCATTTAATGGGTATTTTACTTTAACAAGCGTTTTCTGTCGAAACAGGCCGAACAGGCCAGAAATTTTCCACCTTGAATTTCTGCTTGTGGATTTTTCCAGAAAAGGTAAACAGACCTTACCCTCTGTGTGTTTGCCTGTCTTTGTGAGAACCAGTTTGGGGTCAGCTCTCCTATCTGGAGTCACTGAACTGGACCTCTGGACCGTGTTTGTGCTGTGGGACCGTTTTTGTGCAGCGGCCCCCAACCTTTTTTGCGGCACGGACCGGTTTAATATCAGACAATATTTTCACGGCCATTAAGGTGTCGTGGATAAATAAAACAAAATAAAATGATACGACCAAGACAAAAAAACTGTGGTATTTTGTAAATATAATAATAAACGCAAATTCACTGTTTAACTGTGTAACTTTATTAACACTGAGAGTAACGTCCTCCTCTCTGCCGCTTAATGCTGTCTGGTCGCTATGGTAACACGTAAATATTTATTTCAAAATAAGACACACAACTACAACACGGGAAACGACCCAGGGAAACCCAGTTAATGATAACAACCCTGAAAACCATCAATTTCACACCCGAGCCTCAACTCTCACAGCCCGGTACCAAACGACTCACGGACCGGCCTGGAGGTTGGGGGCCGATGTTTTAGAGCATTTTTAATAATCTGACCAATAACACAGCTGCTGTGACATCAATTATAGTTACAGAGGAAGTCCTCAGCTTAAGCAAGTGAAATACCAGGATGTTACTCATTAGCAGATATCTGTATCTGTGTGATGCTCCCACACAGGCCGTGGATGCAAACTGATAATTAAGCTAGCTGATAACTTAGCGCTCCACCTTCAGGTGCAAATAAATGCAATCCCTGAATAAATCAATAATGTGGAGACTTCAAAATGCAAAGCTCAAATCTAAAGTTGGTGGCTACGTCCATCTTTTATATACAGTCTATGTATGCAAAGGTCAACCTGTATTTGGTTCAGGAAAAACTGGCCGCAGAGATCAAACTAAAGCTGGGTTTTTTCTAGAAGTTACTCGACAGAGCAGCTCGGGTTATATCACACAAAGGTCTTTAACCCGCTAGCTCCTCACTACAAAGTCTGTGTTCAACAATGTCCAGCTGCACCAGCGTGAGAATAGCACAACAATTATCTGGTGAGTAGGTGTCCTGTGTCCTGCCTCCTGCACGCTCTGTTTAGAGTACTTCCATCAGTTAAATTCAGCCAGCGTTACAGAAGAGAGTTTCCATGTGACTATAACGAGTGCTATAATGATGTAAAATGAGCACAAAGAGACAGAAAATCCTAAAAAGTCATTAAATAAAAACGGTTTTGTACGGCAAAGAAGGACCACCCTGTACGGCAGGTTTAAGGTCGAGGTAAGAGGATGTCAGCGACGGCCCTGTGTGTGTGTGTGTTTGCCTGATGGCCTTCAGGGTCAGCGAGTGGACTTTACACTGAGCGATCTGTTCTCACACACAAACTCATTCAGCTCAAGTATCACTTCTCCTTAAACAAGGCAGCAGTGTGTCTCTTCTGGCAGTGTGTGCATGTGTGTGCGCGTACGTGCGTGCATGTGTGCGCGCCCTCTGTAACATCTCACTTCGTTCTAGCGCTCTCACACGTTACAGACAAACATGTGCGAGAGCAGCAGCAGCAGCCATGAGTATCTGAGCTGATGTTTTACATCTGCAAACACGGCTCCGGTCTGCTGTCACGGATCAGAGAGGTGGCACTCAAATAAAAACGCGGTTTCATCGGTTTCCCTTTGTGCAGTTTTAAGAGTCAAGTATCGCATTCATGAATCTGAGAGTATCTATGACCTCGTTTCCTCTGACACATCAAGGGCTGAAAGGTAAGCACTACAAGCATCTGGCTGAGAACAAGAGGTCGTTGGAGCAGATGGAGGGCATAAAAAGCACTTGAACCTCTAAGCAGAGACCTCACATACATGTATATATGTATTTTTATTTTACATTTATATATTAAAGACCATATTAAAGTGTCTGTTTTCCGAGCCCTACACTTTACTGCCTGAAGTCTGGTTAAGGAGATAAAGCATCCCTTTGGTAAACACCGAACCACCTCATCTTCTTGGGGACTGGAAGGCATTCCCAACAACATCCCATGTCTAAATTACCATTTCTTGTACAAATATTTTCAAGCAATTTCAGTCATTTTTAAGTTCAATCAACTCAGAGTCATTGCCAAGGTAAAGCCTTAGCTCTTGCAGAAGGACCTGGAAAAAGTTCTTCATGCTTTTATCTGGACCACTCTAACTCCCTAAACTTTGGTATTGAACAATCATCTTGACAACGCTAACAGTTAGTCCACAATGTGGTAGCTGTGCTATATAAAAAAAACTTTGCTGACCTTTGCAGAGTGAGAAAATCCTTCAACTTAGTGGCATTAACTTCCACTGCTTTGCATCTGCATGCAAACTACCCCAAGACAAATGACAGTATCATCTGCAAAGTAAACAAAGATCACCATCACTTTCACTGCACATTACATAAGAGTTCAAAGTGGAAGTGACTCTGCTAAAGTCCAACAACTGCAGGAAAATAAGACTGACTTATTTTCTTGTAATGCAAACTAAGTTCTTCCTGAACAACTCCAGGTCCACAAATTAACGTAACCCTTGAGTACACTGGGAACAAGAACAGGAAGACTTCCACCAACATTATTGAGACATTACACGACAGCCAGGACATCCATGCACTCATTATTCGACTGTTACCAAGGTTAGCCTTCACAGATAAATTATACAGACATTTAATTGGTCAGATAGAGAGCCAAAGACCAAAAATGGTGCTCACAAACATTTTCAGCTAAAGTTGATGTTTATTTCTCAGAAAGTTCACCTTTAATCCAACTAAAGTGTTGCAGGTGTAATCTATGTTCAAAGCAGAAGCTTCAATTTAGTGTATAACTGTGCAGTGGACTGTAAAGCTTTACTCACTAATTCAGCTTAGTTCAATTCAGTTTTATTTATATTGCACCAAATCTCAAGGTGCTTTACATTGTAAGGTAGACGCTACAATGATACAGAGAAATCCCAACAACCAGACAACTCCCAGTGAGCAAGCACTTGGCGACAGTGGAAGGAAAAACTTCCTTTTAACAGGAAGAAACCAGTGAAAAAGTGAGTGAAGAAGAAACACTCAGTGCATCGTGGGAAGCCCCCAGCAGCCTAGGCCGACTGCAGCGTAACTAAGGGCGGATTCAGGGTCACCTGATCCAGCTTTAACTATATGCTTTAACAAAAACTGCTTTTTATTTGTAAATGCTGTTTATTTCAGAGCAGTTTACTTCACAACCACGCCTACATTTGGCTCCCCCCTCAGTGTTTATTCAGGAGCTACTGCCTCTTGAGACTTGACCTGTTCCCAAAGACTCGAGGCCTGACTTCTGTAACAGTTACACTTGGACTTTACTCGGAAACCCTCTGCAGATCCAAGAATTCAATACAGCCCCTAAACTCTAACACTAGCTGATGCTAACAACATTTCCTGTAAAGCTCCACATTCACTGTGTGTCTGTTTTCACCCTAATAGGATCAGAACGGCCTGAGAATAAAAACACTGACCGCAGAATCCAACGCGGACATCTTAGTATCCCAGTGAGGGCTCCCACTGGCAAAACACAGCACATTCTCTGACTCTGACTTTATCCGAGTCGGAATGTGAACATTAAAAACAAAAGCGAGGCCAAACTCTGAAACACGCTATTAGAGAGCCGAGGACTGAGCGGAAACATCCTCCGGCTCAACATGCTACCCTCAGAAAGTCCTCACAGAGGCAGGACTCCCCGGCTCACACACACTCTGTTCCCATCCCCACTTTGGGCACGCTGACTGGAAACTTTCCCATCTCTTTGAAATGTGTGTGGAGGGGTTGAAGTCCAACAGGGGGAAACGAGAGCTTTTGTTACCGTGGGAACAGACGCTTGACAGACAGGGTGCTCAACTGTTGACGTGGTAACGAGATTCTTATCTCTGTGAACCAATCAGCTTCTTCCCAGGGGAGCCTGCATGTCCTAGGACATTATATATAGGTCACAGGTTCGATCCCTGCACAGTACTTAAGGTTTTTCTGAATAAGACGCTCAGGAGTTAATTTATGTGGTTTTCTGCTTCAAATAAATACATTTTTCACCAGCTCCCGATGGGTCTCAGGGTGCTAGAGGTGAATCCAGGTGTCCTATAAAAGGTTCTAAACAGGTAAAAGGTTTTCTTTAAGTTTTAGGAAGGACCTTTAAGGTGTGGAAATTGCTTGGTACTTCCTTCAGAAGTCTCAGACAGTTTTAAAAAAAAGTCTTAATAAGGGTCAATTCTTGTCCTGGAATTTTAAAAGATATAAAAGATGTTGTCTGGGGGGATCCAGGTATCCTATAAAAGGCTCTATGAAGGTTTGTGGTGGTCATGGTGTGTGTGGAGGGGGTGTTCCCTCAGGAGTCTTTTCAAACAGTCCAATCAAACAAGTCCTAATAACCTTTAAGAAGATTACAGAACTCTTAAAGTAAAAACCAGAGCTCCCTTTTCTTAAATAGTATTGTAGCTTTCCTATTCTTTTTTGTTCAGTTTTTTTTTTTTTTGGGGGGGGGGTTAATGCTTCAGTGGTTTCAGTGGGTCGATCCTTGGGGCAGTCATTTAAGGACCCTCAGAGGCTATGATCAGTCCCAGTCTCACCAGTGATATTTAAAAAGGTTACAACACTCTCTCTAGGGAGGTAAAAGGCTATTTCAATCTCTGATAAAGGCTTCTGGTGATGTTTATTTAAAGATATAATTCAGGAGGGGCATTCTTGTAGGTTTGATTAGTCCTTGCTTTGATTTTGGATTTTTAGGGCAGCATTCCCTTTGAGCGTCTCAGAGATACAGAAAAATGTCCTAATGAGGGACAATCCTTGTCCGTGAATTAGTAAAGATGCTTTTTAGGAGAGTCTAGGTGTCCAAGAAATCTTCTGGTTGACTTTCAAAGTTTTGTTTTGGGGTTTTTTTTGTAGCCCTTTGATGGATTGTTTGGTTTTTTTTCTTAAGGAGTCTTAAAGAAATAAACAATTCAAAGAGGTTCCATCATTATCAGGAAGGTTTGAGGCCTATTACAGGAAGTAGAAGATGGTGTTTATGTCTCATAGTAATACAACATGTCCTAATAAGAGGTTTTCAGAAGGATCAAAAGTTCCCATGAATGGCTAACGGTCCTTGTACAGTTTTGAAATAATACTTAAATACTTTCCTCAGCTTTCCAATGGGACAATTCTTAAAGGGAGTTTCAACAATCCTTTAAAAGGGACCGTCCTTTTAAAAATGGTTTCTAAATAGTTTATGAAGCCCTTACCTGCAGATATGTGACTAAACTAAAGCACCAAATCTAGAAAAGGTGAACTGGCAGACTCAGACTGGGCAACGTGAGCAAGAAGGATAAATAATGGTCCCCTGATGTAACCTCTTCGGTCTTTGACGACACTGACTGGTTATCAGTGACCGTGTTTGGTCTGTCAGAGTGAATCATCCGATCAAACAGCAGCTCACTGCCAGCAGGGTAATTCTGATTAATATACAGCCGCCATGTTGGCTCACATCCCCACCCCTGGATCTAATCTGATTTAACTGAACTTAATTTGAGTGTAATAAGGGAATTATGTTATGATTAGGGGCTTTATTTCCCAAATCAGTGTACCAGAGAAACACACTGTGGGAACAGCACCTTCATTTGACATACTGTGTAAAATTACAGTAATTTATGAATAAATTCTAACGGTGTAAACCTGCATCAGTACTTTGCTGACAATGATCCAACCCTAAAAGTAGAGTGATGGGTTTTTTTTTTTTAACAGAAACTCATGTGATGGACACAGGATGGAGTTTTTTTTTTCAGAATTGGTTTGTAAAAATGGTGCAACTTCAGTGATGTGGAACTGGTTTGGCTTTCATCCGTCAGAAACACACCAAAGCACAATTTTTGGTAGAGCATGCAAGCGGGCCGTTGATATTACCGTGTTTTTCAGGAAATAAGTCGGTTTTAAAATCCTTTGATTTTCTGAAAAGTCGACAGTGCCCATTATAATCCGGTGCGCCTTATGTATGAATTCTGGTTGTGCTTACTGATCTCGAACTGATTTTATGTAATACACGACGCTCAAAAATCTGTCAAAAAATGTTTTAGTACGACTTTGCTAAGCTACGAACCTGCATGGATGGATTGTCTGAGCATTACGGCTACCGTAGTCAGGAGCCTCGCGGAGTAATACGTAATGTGCTTCAACATAATATTACTGTATTGTGTGTGTAGAACCTCTTTTTAAGTTGTGTGGATATTATACATGGTTATGCTCAGGATATGTCAGCCCATTTCCACTGGAAATGCCTCTTGGTTAAACTGTCAGCAAGGAATTTGCATAAAAAAACAGCTGCTTGTTTAAGTGAAAATACGTTGATGGGTTTTGGGGTTTTTTTGCACTAATAAAGTTGTGGAGTTGTAAATTATTTTGTCTCGCGCCAATTATACCGTGAGTTATATCGTTCTTGCAAATTTCCAAATATATATCGTGATAAATATTTTTGGCCATATTGCCCTGCCCTACTCTGGCAACAAATTTCAATCATAAAGTCGCAATAATTTTGGTCATTTTTCTATTTGAGACTGTAGTTCACGGATATTAGCCTAAAAAGTCCTCTAAATACAAATACCAATAAATTACCAGCTTGTTTGGTGAAATTAGCTAATTTTAGCCAACACTAGCTAAATCTTTTCTCTATTGTTTCTGGCTAAACTTAATAAAACTGAGGTCCACATCAGTGGGGCAATGACTTCATGGAGGGACAGTGTGGCTTTGGGGATCAAATCCAAATCAGAGTTCTTTTCACTAACGTTAGCTTGCCTGCTAGCCCAGAGGCTATCCTACAAGTTATCCGTACAATAACACCTACAGCCAATTCAGAATTAGTTAACCAGTTAACCTAACACATCAGTCATTGGACCAACTAGAAGCTGTGTAACTTTGAGCAAAACACTGTTTCGACTGTTAAAGGTCAGCCAGTTCTTACAAGCTTTCTTTGCTAGCTAACATTATTTTAACTGAGTTAAAATGCTAGTTATCTTTAGCTTTCCAAATTACCAAATGGCAGCTGAGGTGATTCTAAATGATATGTTATGCTAAAACGATATTGATGACAATACAGAACAATAACTAACAACTTGTTTTTTTTTACAATAACAGCCAACAGTAATGCAGGACAAAGGCAATTAATTTCAGATGTTTTGTGTTTCGATTTACAGGCATAAAATAGACATAATCAAGTGTTTGTTTCCATGAAAGCAAAAACAGGATTTGTAAAAATGTTAATTATTAAACCTAACACTAAACCCAGGCCTTACAGGCAGCTGGGTGCTCTTTGTGTAGCTGCCCAGGTGGAAAAGTGAAATCTTAAGAGCCAGTTTGGGTCTATGTGGAGCCATAAATGTTATAAATATTGCTCAGAATATGCGGAAACAGGAAGAGCAGACAGGGCAAAGGGAAGGACAGTGAATACAACCATTTGAGAGGTTTTCTTATGGCAGAGTCCGGACCTGGTCTGAATCAGCCTGGATACGGGATACTAAGGCCCAGACGGCGTCACCCCTCCCTCTTCCTCCTGTCTGGGAGCCGGAGGTGAGCAGAGTCAGGTAGCAGCTGAATGAGGGCATTTGTGGAAAAAGACTCGAGCAGTCTCCGACACAAAGACAGCATTTAGAGAGTGAGGGGCCACATCTGGAGGGAAACTCAAATACCAACCAATTAACGACAACACCTCATCCTCGCTGTGGACAAAGGTGTCGTCAGGTTTCAGTGCTCCACTTCACCTCCGTTATTCTATTTGTGCTCTACCCGTTTCAGTTTCACAAGCAGAATTTCCTCACCTGATATCAGCTGTGTTCACACACTTAATCTCTTACATGATTTTATATAAATAACTTCTCGTTTTTTCCACAACAGTCAAAAACCTCAAATATATTCAGTTTGCTGGATATCTTAGCAGAGGAACTAGACTCAGTGAGTTTATAAACATTAATAAATTTAAAAAGCTGAAAACATTCTCACATTAAAGATTTATTTGACTTGATTCTTGAAAACAGAGTAAATTATTTGATGATTAAAGCAGACTAATCGTACCTCCCGACTGCATGGAGCAGGTGCTCATTTCACCTGCTAATTTACATTTTTTACAAGACCTTTTTCACTTTCACTAAAAAATAAATAAATAAATATATATATATATATATATATATATATATATATATATACATATATTTATTTCTGTCTTTCAAAGAGATTTTTATATATTTAGGTCAAGTTTTTAGTCCTTTACCCAGTGAATGATGCATCTCTCGCACAGTCACAACATCATACACAAATCCTGTACACGGCATTATGCACAAACAGATTTCTTTCTGTCCCCTGATATCCCCAGAGCAGCCTGCTAACCAGGATACTCGTGCCCTCTGAAGCACACTGTGATGTTTGTTGGGCTCTGAGTGCCGCAGCTGAATGGATGCAGTGTGACTCGGACAGGAACCAAAGTGCTGACGAGCCGCTTTCACCACACAGTCGGCGTGTGGACGCCGTGTTAAGAGCTGAACTCTCTCAGGCACCGTGCATGTGACCACCATTTAGAAAATCATCAGCTATGTGGGCTATACAAAAAATGTATTCCTTAGTTTCTTTGCATATTTGAAAATCACACTTACATCTTTCCGATCATCAAACATATTTTAATATTACACAAAGTTAACCAGGGTAAATACAAAATGTAGTTTTTAAATCATTATTTCATTTATTAAAGAGAAAAAGGCTTTCCAAACCTGGCCCTCTCTAACAAAGCAATTGCGCCCTGTTAAATCATGAGTTAACTGTGATTAACCACATTTAGTTCAATTTCACTGGTCACACACAAGCCTGATTATTCCCAAACCTGTTTAAGCAGTAAATCACTGACGCAAGCTAAAAGACCTCAAAAAACAACACAACATGCCACGGTCCAAAGAAACAGCCATTATCCACACAAGGACAAAATCTGGAACGGTGCTGAACCTTCCCAGGAGCAACTGGCTTAACAAAATTACTCCAAGAGTGAATTGATGACTCATCCAGGAGAGCCAGAAACTGCTGCTGAGAAAAAAAAACCCCACAAAGGCTCGCCTCACATCTGCCAACAAACATCTGGATGATCCCTGAGACTTCTGAGAAAATCTTCTGTGGACTGACAAGATAAAAGCAGAACTTTCTGGGAGGTTTGAATCCCGTTAACACAGCATTTCATAAAGAGAACATCACAGCAACAGTAAGACATGGTGGTGGTAGTGTGATGGTCTGGACTGCACTGCTGTGGACTGCTCAGGATGACTCGCTGTAACTGATGGAAACATGCATTCTGTCTATCAGTCCATGAAGCTTAAGTTCACCTTGGTTCGCCAGCAGGACAACGATCTGAAACACGGCAGCACGTCCACCTCTAATGGCCTTAAAACCAAAATGAAGGTTTAGAAGTGGCCGAGTTTAAGTCTGGACATAAGTCAGATGGAGATGCTTTGACCTTAAACAGGTCGTTAATGCTGGAAAACCCTCCAATGTGACTGAAGAGTGGAAGAAAATTCCTCCACAGCGATGTGAAAAACTCACTGAAGTTATCACAAATGCTCGACAGACTTCTTGCTGCCGAGGTTGGCACAACCAGTTATTAGGTTTAGGGGGCAGTTACTTCTTCAGACAGGACATTTTTGATGATCTGAAATGTTTGTCAAAAAAATATAAATCAGGGAGGAAGCAAATTTCACAGCACTGTAAATCGAGGCCACGGTAACAGAGGACAGTCACAGCTGAAGCCAACAGCGACGGCTGGATAGTTTTTGGGAGCTCGTCTCTGTTAGAGTCAAAGAACTGCAGGACGTTAAAAAGGTCGAGAGACTCGACCGAGGAGACGCTCGAATTGGAAACACGGTCGATACGTCAGAACTTAACAAGCCGAATGATTAACGGCTCTGTGTTTGTTTCCCCTCTGCGACTCTGCTGAGTTAATTTATAGATTTTCCAAGCACATCCAGCTTTGGCATCTAGTTATTTTTTTACCAGGTTTTGAGACGCATCTTCCAAAGCTGGTTCAGGGATGCGCCTGTATTAAATGCAGGAGTCTGGTGCCTCTTTTGGACATTATAACCCCCCGAAGAACTTCCGTGTTGACATCTTTTAGTTATTTTGACCTGTAATGTGTATCACTTGCTGTCAGTATCCAGGCAGAGCTGCCTGAACTTGATCTGAATACGTGTGTAAATGAAGCCGGAGATTTAAACATCTAATCTAATGAAGCGCACTCCCGTACAGTACACACTCCCTGCTGCCCGGACGCTCACATTACTCATTTACAGTAAATGAGTGGCAGAGCTGAACGTGTGCGCACACACACACACACACACACTGTTTCTGGTTGACAGATGGTTCGCTCTGTGTGAGGAAGCCGATCTGATTCAGTACAGAGACCCCCCCGTCACCTCCTCCCTCCTCCTCTTCGTCCTCCTCTTCACTTTGTACCTTCTGCTCTCGTCTCGTTTCGGTTTCCTCTTCTCGTGTTTAAATATTCTCCTCGTCTGTCTTTAGTTACCTTCCAGATTTCTCTTCTCTCCGTGGACATGTTTAATGGGACTCCAGGATCCTGTTTACTGTTCTGTGGAAATTACACTTCCCCGAAGATATTACGCATCTTTAATACATTACACATATTTTTAGTGTTTTGTTGGGGGGTTTTTAAACAGCAGAAATCTACTTTTAACCTTTAAACACATGTAGACGGGAATAATTCATGACTGCATTACAGTGTCAAACTCAAAATCCGAAAATGGTTTTAAATCCGTACACATTGGAAATTCCTAAATCCAAACACAGTGACAGCAGTTTGTCCGACTAACGGTCTAACTGTCTGCCTAAACTAACCAAGTAATCATTGTGATTCACCCTGACCCGTCAAAATGAGGGTTACACCTGAAGTTCCCTCCCAAAGCTTCTGATTCTGCTTTGAATGAAACTGATCCATTCAAAGCTTATAGAGCGTACGTCTCATTCACACAAGCACTTTTTTTCTGCTTCTAAGTGCTTTTTACCTGACATTCACACTCCGATGAGCACATCGGGAGCGACCGAGTGTTCAGTGTGTTTTTTTTAATGACACCGTGTGTGAAACAGCAACGTGTACACTCACAGGACACTTTATTAGGTACACCTTGCTAGTACTGGGTTGGACCCTTTTTGCCTTCAGAGCTGCTTAAACAAGATGACAGAAATATTCGTGTTCACATCTCAAAGGTGCTTGTTGGATCTGGACCTGCTGACTGCGGAGGCTGTTCGAGTACAGTGAACTCATTGTCATGTTCAGGAGTCATAAAGGGATGGACGCAGTCAGAGAGAAAGCCTAGGTGCACTGCGGTGTTTAAACAATGACCACAAGAGTGGCACTACCGTCGGCTATGAACAGGGAGGAAAAACGATGCCTGGTCTGTCTCGAGTCTCGATTTCTGCTGCAACATTCGTAGAGTCAGAATTTTACCATTTTAACATCCTGAAAACATAGATTGATCCTGCTTTGCATCTGAAATGTTTGTTGTTTTTTTATTTGGTGACTTCCTGTTACACGTAGATGATGCTCTGAGTTACATTCCCATCCCGCCAGCAAAAACTGATCATTAACTCAAACGGACTGCAACTTAAGAAAACACCAGCAATAAGAAAAACGCTCCAAAAGCACACAAAACACAACAGAAATAGGAAAAACAGAAATAGGAAAAAACAGATTTCCAAAAGCAGAGGGAAGTGTTTCTGGGGAGACAATAACCCGACTGACCAGTTGCAGGAACCAAAATATGCTAAGGATTGCGCTGGGAGACACTTGAAAGAAGTGGAGGATCTATCGGTTTTGTGAGGAAAGAAGATGAGAGGTAAGTGTGTTAGCCCTAACTATTAGCCTAAAAATCTGTCATCAGTATTATATGAATCCTGAGATTAAAACACACTTACCTAGCATGTTATGGTTCCTGCAACTGGTCCATCGGGCTAAAAAAAAAAAGTCAAGTGAGGAGTTTCTGTGTACATCTCACCCACCGACACGGCGTGTCATATAAAAGCGGTAAGATAACACGGCCTCGTGCGTGTGTTTGATCTGTATTTGTGTGGAACTTTTCAGTTAGTTCAGTTTAGGGCCTAGGATGTGTAGGAAGATCCTGCTAAGCAGTTTTTTGTCCATCAGACTCAGAGATAAGCAGCCAAAATGATTTTTTGTTGCATTGATGGAGAGTTTCCTGAATCTGCTGAGAGCAAAGTTAGCACAGCACACAGAAAAAAAAAATCAGCACATTTCTGATAATAAAACTCTGCTGATGCAACGCTGAGCTTTGCAGCCAGAAAAACTGAAAACAATTCAGTCATGCTCCAAAAATCGTCTCTGTCTGTGAGGGAGATTCATTTCATTCATTCCACAATTTCGTTGTACGTGTACAATGACAGCAAAGGGCTGTTCTTCTTCATCATCTGCACGACGGTGGGTTCTCAAGCAGCTGATTGAACACCTCAAACTAAATATTTGAAGAAGGCAGAGCTCTCAGGACCACTTGCAGCTTTGTTTTCCTCCAGCTGAGCCGAGATCTTGGAGTTTGGTGCTCCTCCACGGTCCTGTTTGCTCACCAGAAATTGATTTGAACCCAGCAGGTAGGCTAACTTCAAAGACGCTCTATTCTGGACACTTTCTGTGTTCTGACACTTTTTTTAGGCTCCCAGAAGATCAATAAAGCTGCTTCGCTTCCTTCAAACGTCCACAGAATCACATCCAAGAGAATACGCAGACAGGCAGCAGTAGGGCTGGGCCATATTATATTGTTCATGGTAATACCGGTACAATGTTAGGCAACAATAAGAAAATGAAATATTGCGATAGAATATGGGTAAAACGCGCATGCGCAGTTCCTTTGTTTTCATACGCACATGGCAGATTGTTGAGTGAAACGGATGAACCAGAATTGGTTTGTAAAAATGGTGCAACTTCAGTGATGTGGAACTGGTTTGGTGCTTGTCCCTCAGATACACAACAAGGCCCATTTTTTTGTAGAACATGCAAGCGGGCCGTTGTTATCCGGTCGTTAAGTGATGACATGACGAATCCTACTTCCGGGCCTAAAGTAGTCTGCGTTTAATATGGCTTTTGTGTCGTTAACATGTTTAATGTTTTGTATTTTCTTCTATTTAATCTCAAAAAGCTCCTAAAACAGTCAGTGATCACTGTAGACCTCCCTCGGCTTTTATTACCGCTAATCATTTATTTAAGCTCAGTTTTTAAAACCTTAGTATGTAACTACAGCCCAGCCCATGCAGCAGTATATGAATGACTAACCTCGTATTGTGGATGGATTATCTCAGTTGTTCTCCTGGCTGAAGTTTGGTCCTTTTACAGCATCCTGCCATGCGATTACATTTGTTCCTGACCACCGAGAACACTCACGTTAACTTTTATCGAGTGGAAAAAAAGTTAGCTTGTTTATATTATGCTAACATAGCTGTGTCGCTAGCGGTCACGTAGCACGTAGCCAAACTTCAGTAACCCTACAAACGTCACTGCTGTTTAGTTTTCTGTCTTCATTTATGTTGGAAGTGATAACAGAGCTGTACGTTTTAATTTGTTTCCAAAACCCCACAGTCAGGACATGCTATATTGTATTTAGATAGAAGCTAGCGAGCTAACTTCCTGCTAACTTCTAACTCCGTTAAATGTCATAAATTCCGTTTTCATGGATGCCTGGATGTTAAACTCAATTGTTACACCTGGTAGAGCAGAACGCTGATCATTTTATTAAAGATGAAAGACTTTAGACAGTTTTTCAACTCTCAGTAGTGCCACAGTGATCGTTTGATATATGGACCTGCAGCAGAGTTTAGGCCCAGACACGGATAGTGACTAGAGATGGACCGATCCGATATTACGTATCGGTATCGGTCCGATACTGACCTAAATTACTGGATCGGATATCGGAGAAAAATAAAAAATGTAATCCGATCCATTAAATATCACGAAAGCACCTCACAAAACTTGCAACACGCCGTAACTCGCCTCAGAACGTTAGCACTGAGCAGTATGCATCACGTGATAGAGCAGCTGTGGCATGCGGGACCTGTCGGTGGTCTGGATAGCATTTGGAGCTTTGCTAGCAACCCGGCATTTCATCTCTGACAAAGTTATCCCCGAGAGAAGTAAAGCAAGTGTGTAAGTCCATCTCTGAATGTTTGTAAAGCATTCCTGCGTTAAGCTTAACAAACGATATATGGAGCGACTGCCTCTTCTTGCTGCTACTTCAATCATGAAACTGCTTAATGATCAGCTGATCGGCTTTTCTGTCGCGAGTCCGTCTCTCTTGTTTGCTTTTGGCCCACTTTGCACCAGAAAGAGGAAACCAGTGGATAAACAACAGCAGCACGTTTAAGCTTGATAAGCTGTTGTTAGAATTTATTTAATATTACTTTCTACACCAGGATCTTTTTCTACATAGCTGACGCTGGTAACTGTGCAGGGGCGGATCTAGCAAAGTTTAGCCAGGGGGGCCGATAGGGCATGAACAGGGAAAAGGGGGCACAAAGACATACTTTTCTTTCTTATTCTCATTTAAAATGTCTAGCTTTTAATAAATAATTATCTGACACCCAAAGTTTTAATTTGATGTAAAATGAATAGAAGTCCATTACTGTATATAGTAACTATTAAGTCTAATGTATATACCCTAGTAAGCTATAGTACTTTTTCCTTTGGGAAGGCACCATCTGTGCAGTCTGCAATTTTGTTGAAGAAAGATGTTGAATCTATTTAATATTTCTTGAAAAATAATTGATTTCTGTGCATTTTTTTTTTCACACTGCATCAAATTAAGGTTGATTACGTCGATTAAGCATCATGAGGTGGAGCGTGAGGGGTGGTTCCCTATTTTTTATTTATTTATTTTTGTTGTTGCTGGGAGTTGGAACCCTATTAGTTAGGTTGCTTAATATTTACGCTAAGTACTCTTTAAAATACCAGAATAGGGAGGATGGAGTAGGTTTAAGTTTATTAGATTGATCAGTATTGCTGAACTATGAAATATTTTTTTTTGCATACAGGTATAACAGAATAGCTTTAGTGTAGTTGTTGTTTTAAACTTGAGTATGAACTTATACAAAATGCAGCAAGATATTTAAAAAAACAGTTTTGTTGATTAAAAATCACTATATCGGATTCATATCGGTATCGACAGATATCCAAATTTATATCGGTATCGGTATCGGACATAAAAAAGTGGTATTGTGCCATCTCTAATAGTGACCTCAGACTTAACGACCGGATTGCCTTATTTGTGGGACTAAGGTGCTCTAAATCTGGGAGTAATCTGGGTCCGAAACGCCGTCTGCTTCAGGTCCCAAAGTCAAACCAACACTGCAGCATCACTGAGAGTTAAAAACTGTCTAAATTCTTTCATCTTTAATAAAACGATCACCATTGCTGCTTTACCAAGTGTAACTATGAAGTTTAACATCCAGGCATCCATGAAAACAGAATTTATTACATTTAACGGAGTTAGAAGTTAGCAGGAAGCTAGCGGACGTTAGCTCGCTAGTTTCGCTAGTTACCTAAGCATATTATAGCATGTTCTGACTGAGAGATTTCTGAAAAAATTCAAACGTACAGCTCTGCTGTCACTTCCAACATAAATGAAGACAGAAAACTAAACAGCAGTGACGTTTGTAGGGTTACTGAAGTTGGGCTAGCTGGTATTTAATGATGTGCTACGTGATCGCTAGCGGCACAGCTATGTTAGCATAACATAAAGAGTGAAGCTGGAGGATGAACGCTAACACTTTTCCACTCGATAAAAGTTAACGTGAAGGTTCCTGATGGTTAGAGACAAATGCAATCGCATGGCAGGATGCTGTAAACGGACCAAACTTCAGTCAGGAGAACAACTGAGATAATCCATCCACAATATGAGGTTAGTCATTAATATACTGCAACAACACGGGAATAGAGCAGCTGTGATAGAATACAGCATTAATGAATCAATGGTACAGAAGTGGAGGAAGCAAGAAGAATGAGTTGAGTAGTTTGATTTATCTGACTGCTTTGTTTCGCTTAATGTGCCTTACAATCCCGTGCACCTTATGGTCCGAAAAATACGTATTTGACTTTTTTATTTGGCACACTGCAGTTTAATTTTGCAAAGCACCTCTTTTTAACTTCAGTGGATATTATACACGGTTATGCTCAGGATATGTCAGCCGTTTTCTACTGGAAATGCCTTTTGGTTAAACTTTCAGCAAGGAATTTGCATTTGCACTGTTAAATTTTTATATAGCTTTAATGCACATAAAAAACAGCTTCTTGTTTAAGTGAAAATAAATGGATGGTGTTTTTTTGTGCTAGTAAAGTTGTCGAGTTGTATTTTGTCTCGCATCAATTATATCGTCAGTTATATCGTTATCGCAAATTTTCAAATATATATCGTGATAAATACTTTTGGCCATATCGCCCTGCTCTAGGCAGCAGTGGTCGGGCAGTTGATTTAGTCGGACCCAGAATATGCATAAAGTTTGAACAGAGATAAAAGTCATTCTATATGTTAAACTCTGTTGGGTTTTTTGTTTTGTGGGGGGGGGGGGTAAGATAGAAACCACCCAGGATATCATCACATGTGCGGAGCTGCAGTCTGCGAATGTTTAATTTTTTATGGTGACAGACGACAGAAAGGTGAACGATGTGGGCGTTTGAGCTCCGACTGGCCAAAGCACAGAGAAAAAACTGGAACAAGAGGTCAAAGGTCACACACACAGCCCATCACATGCTGAAGGCAGTGGGTCACATGCTGTCCTCCTCATACCTCTGGCACACACACGATGTCAAGTCTGTGCCTCCGAGCAAACACTTGTCAGCGCCATTACTTCAAACAGACAAAATGTGTTTCAGCAGCACTACTCTTACTTTAGTTAAAGTTATAGAAAAGTAAAAGTACAAAAAAATACTCCTCATGAAAAACAGTCCAATTTAGAGTCGTCTTGGATTAGTTACCTTTAACAGTATAAATATATTTAAAGGAGCAAACAGTCAATTAATCCAGTTACATGTGTCACAGCTATACTGACAGCATGTTTGAGCCTAGTCTGGCTCATAAATGGCACAGCTGGCTCAGGTCTGGTACTGAAAAATGAGGCGGGGGCGGATGTGCTCCAGAAGTCACGAGCTTTAGCAACAGGAAATCTATCTTTGTATTATTTAACTGGTTACAATCTCCTAGATGCATGTTTAGTGCTTTCTCCTGTTACTGATGTTTGGATATAATGATTGTTGGAAGTAAGGGAAGCTTCAGAAAGAACAAATGGAAACAAGTTTTTGTTTTGAAGCCTTTTAAAACAGAAAGTGCGTAAAAGTGACTCTGACAGCTGGGTTTAAACCTTTCATGATGATCGTTATAACTGTAACATGCATGCCGTGGCCCGCGGTCCTGCAGCCGCACCGACATACGCGTGACGTTTTTTCTTCTGATCTGAAATCTGATTAAAATTTCTAAAAAAAAAAATGTGATAAAATCTGAACTGAAGACTTGATGTGTGAGGGAGGTAATCTGCGGTTCAGGGTCTCTTACACACAGAGCAGAGGTTGTCAGGCGAGCCGAGCAGCTGGAGATAAACGACTGCAGCCGTCAGTCTGCTGACACGCTGCAGACAGTTCAGCGCACACATCAGTGAAACATCAGACACCTGCAGTGATGTCGTGTTTCCACTTCCTTCAACTCAACTTTATCTACACGCCGCTGCAAACCTGATCCGGAGCGGTGGTGGAAGGAGCGCTTGGGCCTTTCCATCAGCTCATCGCAAATTTCAAAGATGAACGAGTGCGCATGTCTCCAGTAATCAGTTTGGTTCCTGCTCATGGAAACTTCAGCAGAGATATCTGATAACATCACAGCAATGAATAACTGTCAGTGCTGATGAGGGGCCAGTTTATAAAACAAATGTGTCTCAGTCTGTGAACTGTTACGAGGGTTGCTGTGAGGATCAGCTGAACCAGTTTTATGGGAGCTGGAATAAAAACTCTAATATGGCAGAAATGGAGATCACAGCTGCATTGAACTTGGCTTCATCACAATAATCCAGCTATGCTCAGCTTCTTCAAAGTGTGGCGTGGAGTTCAGTAGCACTTATACACACCTCCGACTTTGACCCAATGGTGGCGGTAGAGTGCTTGAGGAAAAACATGTAGAGGCTACCTGAGACTCCACTGGCAGAAGAAGAAAGGGTAAAAGGTGTGTGGGAACGAGCATCAACCTCTGGGGCTTAAAAGCACCAAAGGTGCAGTTCCTCCAACACCCACTAGAGGCTCTAGCAGTGTGTCAGTCCCCATAGACTCCCATATTAAAATATCCAACTTCAAAGCAGAAATAAACACGTTTACATCCTGATATAAAAACTCTCTGAGGCTCTACAGATAATTCCTACCTTCATAACAACTTTACAGGTGTCATTGTTTTTATAACTCACCTATTTAAATTGTATTAAAGCTTAAGAGTTTGCATTTTTAGGGGAGTGGCCTCTTTGACTGACAGGTGCATGGTGACACAGGCGACTTTAGCTGTTAGCTATCTGCTAGCCCTCACCTCAGCTAATCAGAGCCACTGAACTGGATATCTGGACCGTGTTTATGCTGTTGGAGCATTTTTAATGACATTACATGACCAATAATATGGCTGCTGTGAGGTTACTATACTAACAGACTGTCCAGGAAGAGCTCCAGTGTTGGTGAGTAAAATTCTAGGATTTGATTTCTTAGCATTAATTAGCTCCTGTCTGTGCCAGTGGGAGCTCCTATACATTTTACAGATGCAATTTGCTAACCAAGCTAGCAAGCATTAGCTGATAATTTGACACTTCACCCTGGTGTCCTGATAAGGTCCCCTCTGGCTGCAAAACCCAACATGGTGGCCATAAAGCGTAGAAGCTTCAAAATGAGCCCAGAAACCACTGGCTGCATCCGTCTTTTACATACAGTCTATGAAAAATGCTGCTACATCTGTGAGATCTTTGACAGAAAAACTCAGACTTCAGGATGTGCTCGTGAATCTGCTCTGTGTTGTCTCAGTTACACACTCAGGTGATTGTACATTTAAATGTAGACTCAGCAGTTCACATGTGCCTGATGGACCCATTAAAGATGACTTTTAAATCTTCTCTCCACACATGAATGAGGTGAGCTTTGTTCCCTGTGCAGCATGAAGGCAAGGACAGTTTCTCTCAGAGTGCAACCTGACCTGCTGGAGCTCGCATCAAATATTCATCAGCTCCTTTCACAGCGTCTTGGACCCTCCAGGAAACACACAAACACGAGACGGTGCGTGCGGCTGCATGATCTCATCGCATCAGTGTTCATCTCTGTTTAACACATTATCATCCCATTATGCTTCCATAACTAATGATGAAACAATAAGGCCCCATTGATGGTGGGTAATAAACTTTATTGCTCACAGTAACACGACTAACACATCAGGAACAGGAACATCTGCAGGACATCTTTGCAAAAGTGCGCATTAAACCTGAGCTTGGTTTCTCTCATCGAGGTCCGATGGATTTAGTACTTTCTGCCCTGGTCAGTGATCTGAATCCAGTCCAGTATGAGAGTAATTTCAACTCATTACTGATAACAATGTCAGCTCTAACCGCCTCCAGGATTTCATGAATGTGGATTCTGTAGGGAAATCACTAGATTATGACTTTTTCTTTTACTTTAAAAACTCCCGAATTTTATTAACTCAGAAGAGTTTCAGCCAGATTTCACTCAGGCTCAAACCTGTTCTCCTCTGTGTGTGTGTGTGTGTGTGTGTGTGTGTGTGTGTGTGTGTGTTTTATTAGTTTATCTAGTTTATCTCAAGAGTCTTATTTTCTTGGTTAAATAAAAATAATGTAAGAATGAAGGATACGCCGCCTCACTGAAGCACACGATTCAGTAACACTTCATAACATAGCCGTTTAATTCCTCTGTAATTAAACAGAGTTTAACTGTATCATATTTTAAGTTACAGCGTAATTAGATCCCATCAAAGCATTTTAGAACAGATACCAGATTGTATAACAGAAGGACTGAATCAAATCTTATCTTTGACTTTACAACTGAACTCCTGCTGCCAAAGAAACTCAAAGCTTCACAGCAGGTCAGACAGAAAAAGCAGTAAAAACGAAATTTTACTGTCCACATTTATTCCAAATGTCCCTCTTACGCACACACACAGAGTTGGCTTGCAGCCGAAACCACCCAGCAGTGACAGATCGTACCATGACAACGGTCGGCAGGGGTGTGTGTGCGCCTTTTTTAAATCGGGCGGTGTTTGTTTGTTTGGGGGGGGGGTTGAGGCTCTGTGCCCCCTGGGGCGAGGGCAGCAGTCAAGGTTGCAGGCTGAACAAACACGCAGGATCAGAGCGTGCCCGGATTGAATGTTTCAGCCTCGAGCTGTCAGGTGGACGTGAAGAGGAAAGTTTTTATTTCTCAACACTTCAAACCTCAAACTTCAGTTGTGCCTATATTCACCCAGAGAACACATGAAGACTTAAATCTGATATTTGTAATAATCGTATGTGTTTGTAGACATCAATCCTTTAACATGTTTCCTCCTTCACTTCCTTCAAAATAAAAGACCCCATTGGAGTATATAGAGCATCATTATGCAACACGGTGCCTATAGAGGACTGAGGGTTTCCATGGAGACGATAGCGGCTCCACTTCGATTCCTCAATTATAGGTGTGAAATCTTTATTAGTGAGAAACACAAACACACACACACAGCCATCTTTCTTTTACCGCCTCAGAGGGTGTAACCCGATTTTCCAATAGGAACATCCATCACAACATTCCTGCTCCGCTTTTAACACAACGTGATTAAAAACCTCCGTTAACCTCTAATTATTAATCAAAGTGGAAACGAGTTGCTGTTTCCTGCGCGGCCATGGATGTGGGAACGATGAGAGACGACGATCACGATTAATCAGCATTTCTTTGATCTTTTATAAAACAATTTAAAAAAAAGATGTCACCGCAGATGGCGGGAAACTTTAGCGCACATTTTTTTTAAATCCTATGTTACAGTTTTCCGGTTCAGTGATGAAGAAATGTGTTACATCATTGCTAGAGGATAGACTCAGACTTATTTTGGCTAAATAATCCACACCTTCAGCAGGTACCTGAGCGTGTCTCTGGTCTGCACAGGAAGGACCGAGCCAGTCCAGCTTACTTCAGCCTAAACCTTCTTGGAGAAACTCGAAAACCTGCACATTTAAAATGGGCCGAGGCTGAGCGCAACTTAGGGAGTGATCCTGCTAACAAAGCAAACTGCACCCAGAAGGTCGTCGACTGAGGTCACACAGACAGTAGAAAACCTGAAACCATCACTGACCCTGACAGGACGACCCCAAATCAGACCAAAGTTTCCGCAGGAGCACGATTCAGTTCCACACGGCGTGCTGACCAAAGCACGTCAACACTGCCGAGGACCGATTCACAGAGAACAATTCGTGCTAAACTTCGGTACCAGAGCACATCTGGGCTAGAGGAAGAAGCTGAGCGAGATCATGTGACGTCACTCCAACGACATGTTGAAGAACAACATTCGCACAGGGCAAAGACGGCGGTGGCGGCAGGCTGAAAGCGGTCACCGGTGGGGTCATACTTTCCAAAACTTACAATGGCAGCACATCTGATCTGAGGAAACATCTGCTTAAACACTAAAGCTGCAGACTGCACCGTGTTTGACAGCCTGAAAGCCAAATTCGCCGACAGTAGGCTAAATAGTTACTGAGTTGTCATAGAAACGTGTTTTTCTTTACCGTTTGTTCACATTTTAAGTGAGCATTTCTATACCGGCTGCACTGAAATGTCAGAATGCTATTTATGCTCGAGACGCGCAAGACGTCTGAAACCTCAGAATGAACAGGAACCAAAAACAGTCGAGCATCAGCGGTGTGAACGCTGCGTCAAATGTTTCAGCCAAGAAACATTTTCAATCCATAATCTCGAAATGAGTTGAGTACCAAAGACAGATACCGCTGGCTGCGATACCAAATTCCAGGTACTGGTATCGGCTCAAACGGTAAACGGGAAAAAGCTTCAAATGTTTGCTGTCGATCAGCATCAGGCCTCCTGCTGAGCTCTTCAGGAAACAGAGCTTCGGTCAGGGACTACTTTCTTCGGCGTATTCTTACATGTGTGACCTCTGATTATTATCAGCATTTAAATTTTAAACAGTGACACCGTGTGAGTGAGATCGAGTTTACCTACAGATTATAAACAGATAAAGTTTGTCCCACACACACACACACACACACACACACACACACACACACACAGCTACAGCCGTTAACAGTGTGACTGACACCTCAAACTGCAGCTTGTGTAACAGATCACACAGTTAATCTGGAGCTCACATTACACACACACACACACACACACACACACACTTAGACTCTCAGTTCTCATATTGATCACACTGTCAAACATCCTCTCTCTCGTTACTACACTAAAGCCAGAGAAGAGGAGGAAGAGTGAGGAAATAAGGAAAGGAAACACAGACATAGGAAGCAATAAATGATGGAAGGAAGCAGAGGAGAGGAAGCTGAAAGACAGGAAGTCAGAATAGGAAGATAAACACCAACGAGGAAAAAGAGAGGAGTCTCCTCTTCTCTGGTTTTCTGACTGACAACAGCAGCTCCATCAAACCACGGAAACTACATTTCCCTTTAATCTGTCACCAGACTTCACATCTTTAAAGCTGGAACCACCTCGTGAACAGAACCAGAACCATCACTTGAAGATAGGACACATCATTACATTTAAAGCTGTTCTGCTTTCACACTGTGAGCTCAGAGCTTAGGCTGCAGATGCTCCAAACTCTCAGTGTAGCACAGTTTTTTCTACTCTTGGATCTCCATGATGTCATAAGGAGGGATATTCCTAATATAGTCACATCAAGCACAGAAGCCCCACTGTTATGCGTTTGCAAAGGGCGGCCAATCAGAAGAGAGAGTACTTAAAGGTGGGGGAGCTAAAATGTTTCTAGCTGAACTTGGAGGCTGATGCAGACAGACAAAGACAAGAAGGATTATTCTGAACTGTGAATCATGCAAAGCTGAACAGAGTCTGAACAAATGACGCTCAGTCATCTGTTATTGATCTCTCTCACACACACACACACACACACACACACACACACACACACACACACACACACACACACACACACACGGGAAACACACACACCTTTTAATTGACTTTCTCCTTCAAACTGAAGGACGGGTCAATCAATACAGAAAATCGTGATTTCTGATGCCATTAATGGTTCACTTTCAGGCTGTATTTTATATGGAACACACACACACACACACACACACACACACACACACACACACACACACACAACAATTAAACCAGAATAACTGAACAGACGTTTGGATCAGTTCTTGAAACAGAAACAAACTGAACAGAGGAAAGTAAAAGCCAAGGTTATCACTGCTGAACAATGCCAGGCAGGGTGTGTGTGTGTGTGTGTGTGTGTGTGTGTGTGTGTGTGTGTGTGTGTGTGTGTGTGTGTGTGTGTGTGTGTCCTGAGGACAAGACAAAACATGTTCACTTCGAATCTGATGCGTCATCTAATCACTATGAGTCGTCTGCTACGCTGTAAACCAATCTGTGCAGGTTTGTTTGTGTGTGTGTGTCTGTCTGTGCGTGTGCATGTGAGAGAGAGAGAGGCAATCATACACATTCAGCTGCAGCAGCCCGAAAATAAAACCAAAGTTTCAGAAAGAAAACTTGTAAAAAAAAATTTTAAAAAAAAGTTAAATGTGAGACATTAAAGTAAAAACAGTAAAATGGTTCTTTAATCTAACGTGGACATCACAGAGGTAACAAACAGAGTTAAGTTCAGCCAATCACAGGGCTGGTTTAAAAAAGGTGCTGCTGACCTTTGACCTCATGGCTGCAAATGTGACATCACTGCTGCAGTCTCAGAGGAATGAATAAATCAAATGCACCCTCTTTCTGCAGCTCCACTGACTGGACTAATTTACCCTGAGTGCTACAACACACACACACACACACACACACACACAATGGTTAACTGCCATCAGCGTGTGAATCAATCTCCACTCTGCAGCAGAAACATGCCTTCATTTGGAAAGGATGGAGAGGACTGTGTGTGTGTGTGTGTGTGTGTGTGTGTGTGTGTGTGTGTGTGTGTGTGTGTGTGTGTGTGTGTGTGTAGGTGTCACATCAGAAGGATGGATGAGTCACGGCAATGTCTGATTCATCTGAAGTTCAGGTCTAATCAAGGTTTTGGCATCAAAACAGTATACATATACATATATATATATATATATATATATATATATATATATATATTATAAAATGTTTGTAAGATTTTCCCAAAGTGTTGTAAATAACATACGAAATAATGTAATATGACAAAAGGTTTATAAAAAAATATAAAATTTATGAAACATATCAGTAAAATTTTCCCCAATGACGGAAAATGACACTTTAAAAAGTAAAAAAAGAAAAGAAAAGGAAATAAAAGAAAAGGAAAAAAAAAGGAGAAAAAAAAAAGTTGTTCATTATTTACCAAAATAAATAAATAACTCATCTGAAAAATCTGTGAAATTTCCCCAAAATATCTAAATCTAAAAATGTAGGTCAAAAACATTCACAGCATGAAAAAAATATATAAAATGAACCAAATCTAATTTAAAAAAAAATCACATATTTTCTTCATCGAAATTTAAATATATTACTAAAATCTGAAAAATATGTTAAATATGTAAAATGTGCCACAATAGAACATCGCTGAAGAGAGTGTGAATGAATTTTATGTTTGAGATGATTTTGTTTGGAGAGCTAAAGCTCCTGAAGGTCCATAAATCGCATAAATTTGCTTCAACGATGACACAGTTGTGACATTCAAACCTGATCACTCAGTTATTAACAGCAAGGCAAGAAAGTGAAACTATACGCACATTTAATTCATGCCAAACGCGTCAACGTTTAAAAATATTACTAAAGATAAAAAAGAAAATAAACCAATCTAAAATATTTTTTAGCGCAACTAAAATAAGACCAGAAGAAGAAGAAGATGTGTGTTGTGTGTCAGAGTGAAGTGTGTCAGTGGTTCAAACCATGTGTGTGTGTGTTTGTGTGAGCGTGTATTGATATCTTTGTGGGGACCAAAAATTGGAAGTTTACTATACTTGTGGGGACCAGGATTTTGGTCCCTACAAGTTTCAAGGCATGTTTGAGACTCAAAATGTGGTTTTAGTGACAGGGTGACATTTGGTTATGGTTAGGTTTAGGGTAAGGGGTTAGGGAAAGCATCATGTCAGTTAGATGTTCCCACAGGGTATGAATACCCGGCGTGTGTGTGTGTGTGTGTGTGTGTGTGTGTGTGTGTGTGTGTGTGTGTGTGTGTGTGTGTGTTTGTTTGTTCAGATTCAGGGAAAAAAACTGAAACAGATCAGAGACGTTAAAGCCGAACGGACGGATCTGAACATGTCTGACTCTCTGATACTACAAGTGTCACATACACGCACACATAAACAAACACACACACTCTTCTCCTCAATTCAAATCAAAGTGAAAGTACATGAAAGCACAGCTGCACACATTTAAAGGATCGCTCCGTGGTTTCTCAGCCGGCCCGAGGCGTCAGCGGCTGTCGAAGCAGAGGTCACGCTCACTGTCAGTGCTTGTGAGCTGACTGCAAACACTTAGAGAAGAATTTAAAATCCCTCTGAGGCTGAAAGGAAACAGGAACGAAAGGCGGGATAAAGGTGGTGGGTTTAGCTGGGGGTGGAGGCACCGCATCAAATTCTGCTTAAGGCCCCACTAACTGCAAACTGTCCACGTCAGATACAGAAACACCAAAAACTGATGTTTACACGAAAACTGAGTGCAAAGTGAAGGAACCGAAAGCTGCAGTTCCTCTAGTGTCCACCGGAGGCTCCAGCAGTGAGTCAGTCCCCATGGTTAGGATTGAAAATGTTTGATTTCTTTTACTAAAATAAGTGGTTATAATCATTTTCATACATTTACTGCAAATGTGCTCATAATGAGTTGGCACTCAGTCTTCTGAAGGTCATAAGCTTCGTTCAGCGTGACTGTCCGGACTGATTTATCCAGGGGTGCACATAAGTGGTCCGCAGGTGCGCATTCGCTGTCAAAATAAAAGACGCGCACCAGATAAGCAGTTGCAACGCACGTTTGCATACATAAGATTTTCTGGAGGAGGACAGACATTTGTTTAGAACTCTTAAAGATGTTGAAGAAGCAAGCTCCTTTAAGCAATTACTTTGGTGTTCCTCCACCTCCAAAGAAATATCAGAAGGAGTCCGAACCGCAAAATAAGCGCGTATTCTCGGAAAAGTGGTTGCAGGAGGTGAGCTGGCTTCAAACAAATGATGAACGCACAGAGGTGTGGTGCAGAATGTGCAAAAATAAACATGTTTACAGCCTGACACACAGACTGGTTGGTCTCTGTAGATAATTGAATCCTTCATAACACCTGCACAGGTGAGAATCTATTTTATAGCTCACGTTTTTCATTTGTAGTAAGTTTGCGGTATTAGGGCCGTGGCCTCTTTGACTGACTATCAGCTGTTTAAATCACCAGATATGTCTGCTGATTGTTCATTTTGAGATTAAAGTTGTTGTTTCCTCCAAAAGTCCTGATGTAGACGAGTTTGTAGACGACTTTATGTCTTGTGATACGACAAACATTGTCTATACTGGACGAGGGTGTAACCATCACTATCCTTGCATCAATCCAGTGTGAGCTCTTTCATTTTGCACGAATCCGTCCAGCTATGGTTCTAACTTCTGACCAGATGCCAAGTTCTGCACCAGCGTCCTATCACCACACCATGCTTATGAGCTAAAACAGAAATAACAACGAGAACACCCGTGGTGTTCACGAAAGCAGACGATCCATGACGAGCAAAACTACGACTGCTTCCCTTAGTCTCACGCCCACCCACCGGTGTGCGCCGTGATAAAAAGCAAGCGTACAGATGCTGAGCTTCCAGCTGTTTGGAAAACTGCTGCACTGTATCACAAACCAAGCGCCCCCTTTTCCCAAAGAGGGTCTCACGCCAGAGAAAAGATCATGTGAGACCAATCGCAAACTGAGCACTCCTTTCACAGCAGATACTGATCTCAAACTCCACCCCTCTTGCAGGCTGGAGGGAGTTTCGATCCAAGCGCTCCTGTGGACCCACAGCTGCAGCTGACAGCTGAGCCTGCAGAGCTCCTGGGAGCAAACACCCACAGGTTAATAACTACGTGCACACACACACACACACACACCAGGCCTGCATGTGTGTGTGTTAATCTTCGCTTTGTTTAAAAAAAAAAAAGGGACAAAAACAAAACCCTAGATCAGTATGCTCACCCCCAGTATAAACCAAACGCACCTCCTCACAAACATGCCATCACCTCCCCTCAGCTCACAGCACTCCTTCCTCTGACCTCTGAACCAGCTGTACTTCCACTTCACCTACCACCACCCACCTTTCACTCTCTCTTTCTCTCTTCTAGCACATGATGGACAACAAACCAAGCGCTCTTTTAACTTGAGGCTCGACTCTGGCAGACTTTCAGTCCAAACTTTCATCATCATCGTCACATTTTTCTGCTCCTGCACAAATAAACACAGCACCAGTGTAACCACAACTAAATCAAACCAACCCCACCTCTCATTTCCACATCAGATGGAAAACAAGCGCTCCTTTCCAGCATCCAAAGCTCTGTTCTTCCTCATTCTGAAGCTGTCAGATGGCAGGTGTGAGTAGTTGTTTTCCACAAAGTGCAAGGCGGGGCTGAAACAAAATCAAACCAAGCCCACTGTCCTCCATCTGGAACCCCACCCATCCATCCAACCATCCATTTTCTTCCACTTATCCAGTTCAGGGGTTCCAGGAGCCTAAAAAAAGAATCAAGTGCTCCCTTCTTTACCCGTTCCTCTTGCATGCACAAGCTTTAAGGTTTACTCGAACTGGAGACAGACCTGTAAATAAATCAAACCAACTCCTCCTCTCAATGAAATAAACCCCTTTTTTCCTCCACCTCCAACCTGAGCTGGTACATGGTACATGGTGCAAGTGCTCCTTTCCAGCATCCAGCACGCTCTTCCTCCTCAGTCTGAAGCTCTGAGATGGCAGTGTGACCTCACAAATCAAGCGCTCTCCTATATACCACGGAAGCAGGAGCTTGAACTGTTGTTCTTCTGTTCCCAACTGTACTTAATCTGGTGTGTCATGTGTCTGAAATCAAACACTTCCCTTATCTAAAAGCACAAAGTGAAGCTGCAATCAACTCAAACCAACCCTCCACTGTCCTCCACCTGGAAGCTCATCTCTCAGCTGAGGGATAAATCAATCGATCAAGCGCTCCCTTCATTATCTCTTCCTTTAACCTCAACGTTCAGGAAAGATAAAGCTGAAACTAAATCAAACCAACCTTTCCCGCAGTGCCCTACTACACCTGTATGTGGTGTATGCATGCAACCCATGTAACCTGAATGAAACAAACCCCCTCCTTTCCTCCATCTCCAACCTGAGCTGGCATGTGGTGCATAGGAAACCAAGCGCTCCTTTCCTTATGACCTGGAGTTTCCTTCACCTGCAAAGCATCCTCTCTGAAACACAGAGAGGGGTTGCAACAAAAATCAAACCTACCCCTTCTACTCTCCCCTCTTTTTCTACCTCTGGCACGTGGCACATCACAAACCAAGCGCCCCCTTAGATCCTATAGGTCGCCTTCACATTTTTCAAAATTGAAAGTACAACAAAATCAAACAGTCTCTGAAACATTATTCACGCCCCGCCCCCTCCCCGCCCCCGTCTTCTTATAGCAAACCGAGCGCCCCCTTCTGCCTCTCCTAATGAAAAAGCCCCCCCCCCCACACACACCCACCATCATTTCATCCTGGACCCGGACTCCCCTGCTTGGCGGGGAGGCACAAGCGCTCCCCTCATTGCCCTCACGCTTTCTGCAACAAAATCGCCCCCCCCCCCCTCCCCACCCACCCGACCCTCCCCTTTCGTGGACCCTCTCCTCTTGCAGCTGGCACGTGATGCGTCTCAAACCGAGCGCTCCCTGCACCTCCAGCCTCGCATCAGCACACCATCATGCGTTTTTTTCCTGCAACATCCAAAACCAAACGACCCCCCGCCTCCCCTCCACTCTCTCTCCCCCTAAACAAACACGTCATCAACACACACGTGCACGCGCGCACACACGCAGATGCGCACACCGGGACACACCGGCTCTTACCTCTGGAGCTGCTGAAGGCGGTGTACCAGGACAGGGAGACCAGCCCGCACAGCCCGAACAACAAGACCGTCAGGAAGGAGACATTTCGGAGCCTCATCTCCGGAGCCCCGGGAGCATGTCCGCACTGAGAGGGGGGAGCAGGGCAGCGCGTGGATGGAGGGAAAGGGGGAGGCAGGCGGAGACAGGTAGACGGAGAGAGCCACAGAGACGGAGGGAGACGGAGAGGCGGGCGGAGCTGTTGCTGTTTGAGCAGCAGCGGAGAGACTGAGGAGAGGGAGAGAGAGAGAGAGAGAGAGGGAGGGAGAGAGGGGGAGGAGACAACCAGGTAGAGAGACGTGAGGAGAGAGAGGGAGTCAGAGGTCTGAATTTCTCCGGAGCTCGGAGTTATTCCGGTGGGTTCCTCACAGGCAGAATCATCGTAAACACGTCGGGTTGCTTCATCGTGTCTTACGTAATGACTCATGTAACGGATTGAAAGGGAGTTTCCACCCGGCGTTACTCCAAAGCGCCGGCGTCCCAGGGAGAGGCTCAGAGTTCAGCTTTATTCACTAAAACACGACCACAGGCCCCTGAAAATGACTCCGGCAGTGACCTGTGAGCAAGGGCTTGGCAACGGCGGGGAGGAAGAACTCTCCGTTAACAGGAATCAGCCCAAGACAAAACAAATGATCCTCAATTGAGTTAAAAAAAACCCAAAAACAAATCCTCATACATCACGGAGCCGTTAGCAGCTTTACTGAAGAGCGTTAGAGAGTTAATGTAGGTTTTATTTTATTTCATTTGGACTTTTTGTCTTTTATTCAGTTTCATTGAGTTTCCAGAATGGATTTTTTTTTGTCTCAGTTTAGTTTTGATCATTTGAAAATGTTTCTTTTCATTTTATTTATTTATTTATTATGATTGTGTTTTGTTTTGTTTGTTTTTCATTAGGGACGTCCATCAAGGCAAGCTGAAATAACATTATTACTCAGGATGTTTCCTCCGTTATTTATTTTAGTTTTGTTTTCAAAGTTCACAAAATCATTTCATTTATATTCGATTTTATTAAAAGTCCAGTTTTTATTTGTTTTTCAGTTCAGGGGTGTCCAACAGCCACACTAAAGCTGTTCAGTAATAGATTTTTATTTATTTTTTTAATAAAATGAAAATTCCCGTTTTTTCACTGCTAATTAGAACTTTTTTTTTTATTGTTCCAAAAAAAAAAAGAAGAATTTTGTGTGAATTAACAGAAACTTTCTGTGTTATAATTAGAGGACAGTCTGGGCAATGAGCTGCTAGAATTTTTTCTAGAAATTTTACACATTTCTTTTTTATAAAATTAAAGGGAAACAGTCGTGCTGGAAAAACTGAGACATGCTGTTGAAATTGGCTTCTTTTTAAGATGTGGATCTCGTGGATTAAATTAAATTAAGTAGTTAAACTTCTTCACAGTGACAGAAAGTGGGGTTTCATTTAGTGGCCCATGTATGGTCAAAGGGTTTGACGTCCCTGTTTTAGGTAACTAAAATGTTTTTTCACATTTAGTTTTAGCCAACAGTCATAACTTTGGTTCAGGGTCACCTGATCCAGCCCTAACTATATGCTTTAGCAAAAAGGAAAGTTTGAAACCTAATCTTAAAATTAGAGATAGTGTCTGTCTCCTGAATCCAAACTGGGAGCTGGTTCTATAGAAGACGGGCCTGAAAACTGAAGGCTCTGCCTCCCATTCTACTTTGAAATACTCTAGGAACAACAAGCAAGCCTGCAGCAACCATCAGCTGATGGTCTTTTTCATTTCCAGCCAACATATTTCTGAAGTTAAAGTTCCCAGCAAACATGGCTAAAACATTACCCTTCTCTCTTGAGTCAAAGCTCGCCGCAGTGCGACGGTAGAAACCTCAGTATAAACAGATGAAGCCCGGCGGCCTGGTCACACAGCTCCTCACAAAACAATCATCTCCCCATTAAAGCTTTAAGATCTCTGTTTCAAGACAGACCTGGCAGAGAGGGCAGCAGAGGTTACAACAAACACAACAGAACAAGTAAAGCTAGAATTAAACTGATGCTCAGCGCAGAGTATGGTCAGAACATCCTTCTGGATGAAATTTTATCGATTAAAACAAAATGAAATCCAGAAAAGATTCTCACCTGACAGAAAAGACAAAAGTACTCCCCACAAGGACATCTCAGAGCCCCGACCTCTCTCTCCGAGTTCACTTATTATCTCACTGAGCACGCTGCCCTGTGTATTGATTCAGCTGCACCGGGGCTTCATAACGCTGAGCTGGGGGCAGAGAGGAAACTCAGCATGCAGCAGAATTTATACGCAAAAAAACACAAGCAGATTCAAGGTGTTTATAACAGTGCATCCTAACGCTCCCACAGCCACAGCCATTACTCAGACACACACTGAAACTCCATCCAAGCCCACTTTCTTCTGATTGGTCAGCTTCAGGAAGCCTGCTGAGGGGTGTGTCTATACTTTTTGTGCTGCGTGCATTTATCAGACGTCCATTCAGCTTAAGACAGACGCAAGCCTCATCAATCACTGAGGTGTTACAGGTGGATTGTTTGGTCACAGGTGCAGATTACTTCACAATAAAAGCATTACTTAGTGAGGAAAATTGTGAGGGTTAGGCCTGTTTTTCCTTATTAATGGCTCATTTTTGAACCCCAAAAGCATGGGTTTTGACCAAAACAAGGCACAGGAGGCACACAAGGAACAGGAAAGAAGGGGGACAAAGGCAGCAGGAGGATGAGAACGTAGAAATACAACAAAGAACACAAGTTTATTCAGAACGTGAACCAAATGTCCAATAAAACAACTTGATAGTGTGAGACCAGAGTCGATATGAGGTTGATTATTTTCTCTGTGAAGCAGAAATGCTTCATTTGCTGTTTGTTTGTTTTTTTTGGGGGGGGGGGGGGTTAGTATGCAAAAAGGTTTAATCTGGAGCTGAAGGTGTGCTAAAAGACAAGTGAGCTGCTACGACCAGGAACAGGTGAAAGCAGGTTGGATCCCCGGCCACAGAGATGTAAACACATCCCGATGTCACGGAGAACTGTAAACCTTTTATACTCGTTCATGTCTGGAAAACAGACATGAAACAGAATGAACCACATCTCTGTGTGAGGGCAGACTCAGTTGGGAAAATGGTAAATGAGAAGAATTGTGAATAACTGATGAAAAACCATGAGAGTTATCCTTTCAAAGTAAAACTGTGAGCTTCAGTGCAGGTGAAGCACCATCCTGGTTCAATCCTGGTTTAATCTCAGTTTAATGTCATCTTAATCCTGGTTTTCAGGGTTTCAAAGGTGGTACATCGTCATAGTAACTAATGCTGCAGGCCTAACCTGCTCTGGAACAGGTTATGTTCACGATAAAACTCACCAACTACAGAAGCTGTTTCCTGGAAAATAACCAGGAAGGCACTGACTGGTTCTCTGATGGATTTTTTCATATATATATATTTTTTTTTCTGTCCAAACAGTGAGAGATTCTTAGATAATTTATTCTTTGTCCTTTCCTTTTGGCTGGCTCCAAACAAATTTAAAGTCAGTGAACTGCTCTCTAAGCCTGTACACAGAGATCTGAGGCTAACATAGAGCCTCTACTGTAAGCCTTGCAGCTGAGCCTGGTGTGAATTCAGTGTTTTAAATACCATCAGGCTGTTGGGATAAGGCTGACACTGTCTTACAGAAACACATCGCATCTGACTTCAAACCTGAGTCACACTGCTTGTATTTGTCAGACTCTGATAAGAACTTCAGGAATCATCGTGTAACGTTGTTCTGTGTAAAGACAAAGATCTTTGCAGTTAGGCTTGAACCCCATGATATCGAGTGAGATTTGCTGGGTTTCACTTTTTTTTAAGTTTCTACCTGCCCCACTGCAGAGCACCTGTCATCCATCAGAGCCATGCAGAGCTTCCCTCGTCCTCCTTCCTTTTTCTGGGTCTGCTCACCTATAAAGCCAGCACTTTCATGGCTATGTGGAAAAGAGTCTCCATCGGATGGCGTACAGGTGCTGTACAGGAGGATGTGTGAGCAGGAAAGAGATGATTAGAGAGCTGTTAGAGTGAGCTATGGATGCAGTCAGAGCATGCTCACTGTACAGAAAGGGACTCCTGGTTTGGGTTCGGATTTGTTAATCTGCAGCTCCCCCTGGTGGTCAGGGGTGTTACCCATGAAGGATTTTATTTTACTCATATTTTTTATTTAATCATTCAAACATATAAAGCACGCTCCAACAAAGCAAACTACACATTAACTTACAGGCTGTAATTTAATGTGTAGTTTGCAGTTTTTAGCATCTACTATGCTAAAAACTGCATCTGAGGCCTGAAGATGGTTATATGCAGACAGATGTGTTGAGTGTCATCGAGTTTTTTTGCTGAGGTTTCCCACGATCGCAGTGCTGCTCAGTCAGAAACGCAGAGGTCAGGGAGGGGTTTGATTACTGTGTCACACTGACATCTAGCGGTCAAAGATAGCAAGTATATTTCAGAGCGTTTATTTTACTTTTGTTCAACCTTCATCTGACTCACTCCATCCATCCATTCTCCTCTGCTTATGCAGTTCACTGGCACACTTGGGTGATAGGTACAGGTGTCCCATATGCTTGATTTCTGGTTCATGGTGAAAGCGAAAGGCTGACCATGAATTCTGGAGCCAGGATCATTTAATGTCATTTAGAGTGAACACCTTGAATGAAAAGTGCTCCAGAGTGAGGTTTAAAACTCACTTTTACTTCAGGTGTGCAGTAAATGACAGTGAATAACAGCCTCACAGTCCCTGGGTCTGATGTTAATGAACTTGTATAAATGTTATGCAACAGTAAAAACACTGCCTCCATGTTTAGTCACTTGTCATGCCCAGACAACCTTTTCTTATAAATGTGTTTAGGTGGAAAGAGCTGATGGGGGAAAATGTCTGGTTGAACAAATTTACAATAATAAGATTAAATGTTGTCCTCGTGTCTTTTTAAAGCAGTGCCTTGCCTGCTGTCATTTGGAATATTGCATTTGTTCTACAAAACATGAGAATTTGCTGAGAGCAAAGAGAAGGACAGATGAACACAGACAGAGATTCTCAGATGTATTTGTGAGATTACTAAGATGTTGGCTTCTTTTACAAATTAACTGAATTTAATTAAACCACCTTAAGCTTAAAGAGAGAATCTCTCACCAACTTTTAAATGTGAAAATGGTCTACAACCAGCTCAGAATATTTAACTATACGTTTCATTTGATTTGGTGTAAAAATAAATAAATAAATAAACTCTTATTTTGGTAAGTAACCAGATGTAATTGCTGAAAATTACAAATAGGTTTTTTTGCCACCGCCGTCACTTAATGAAGCAGTGCAGTACACTGCAGCCTTTATTATTTTGTTCTTTAATATTTTCCGTGGTTCTCTAAATCTTGATTTTTTTGTTCACCTGCAGCTTCTTTACTTTAACTTTAAAACTTTTGCACCACATCAAATCGGATGTTTCAGAATCAAGCCTTCAGTGAGGAGACGCTGAAGCCGAAATTTGATCACAGACTTTCACTTTACATGTTTCGTTCTCATAAACCACTCAACGTGAAAGACTGAGGAAGAGGGTAAAGAAAAAGAGGAAGGA
Organism: Perissodus microlepis; assembly: GCF_051167445.1. Taxonomy (NCBI): domain Eukaryota; kingdom Metazoa; phylum Chordata; class Actinopteri; order Cichliformes; family Cichlidae; genus Perissodus; species Perissodus microlepis. The sequence goes on from NC_140462.1 coordinate 25,377,010, forward strand.
AAAAAGCATCAGGAGGAAGGAAATGAGATAAGAAATAAATGCTTTAAGGAAACCGTCATTCAGTGAGACAGGGAAGAGCCTCTGTGATGAGGAGGTAGGGAGGAAGCGAAGGAGACTAGCCCTTGTATTATGTTGAAAAAAAAAATCACATTGATTATGTTGCGGGTCATTTTGACCCATACTGTGTAAATCCACTCAGAATTGTCAAAAAACTGCAATAAAACAATAGCAACTTTATTTTCCATTAGATAAACATTTAGAACACAGACATACAACAGTTTGAATTTCCGGAAGTATTTGTAAGAACAATTTAGTAAAAGTTTTTCCTTCTTTATAAACACATTTCTTTCGAACTTGCTCTCAATTTTTCAATGCTAAACATTTTCAGTGTTGTCCACATGATGGACAGAATGTAACTGTGTTCTTTCTGCAGATGCAGTTCTTGCATTTGTTAATGTGATCTCTGGTCTCCCACTCAGAGACACAGGTCTACGAGTGTCCAACATTCAGACAGCTACCTGAGGACACTCGTGAGAGAAAACCTGCTCACACAGATATGTAGAGACAAATACTGTCAATAAGGCCTCTGCAATGTTCTGAAGACAGTTAAACTTGTCAGGTAGTGATGTCCAGCAGGTGAAAATACAAGCTCCATGAACACGCACAGCTGTGGATTCCAGCTGCGTCTGTAGTTCTGCAAACTTTGACCTCCACAGAGTCGAGCTTTTCAGTTCAATCAGCTGCATTTCGATGTCCTCTGTGTCCAGCCAGTTAATGCGAGACAAATCCAGCTGCTCATTAAAGCTTTCTGGTTTGATCAGAAAAGAAAACATTGGTCCATACACCTGAAAGTCCCGAAAACACATAGTGAAGTCTGTCTCGAGTCTACAGATGTATCCGTGCTAATGCTGCGCTGAGCGGACAGCTCCTGAAGCATTTGAAGTGTCGGAATGTGGAAATTTCAACATCGCTTGAAAAAAATTGCCAGCTAGCAACGTCCCTCTCAGTTATTTTTAGCCAATTACAAGTTGAATCTGGTAGTTGGGGTTGGTAGCTAAGATACTGTCATTAAGAAGAGGCACAACTAATGTGTCTATGCGAGCTGATATGCGATGTGCACCGCTGGCCCGGCCATTTATTTTTTAATGCACCTTCTCAGATTAATTCACTGCATGTCGTGCCCAGGAATGGACTGGGACAAAAAATCAACCCAGGCATTTTGACTAGAGACCGCCCCACCAGGTATTATAGGAAAAACCATAAAGCCTTTGAATGAAAACAAACGCTGTTGTGACAGTGATGTACAGTCTTGTTGGTATATGTATGATGTCTATACATTTTACATCAGATAAAAACTTTGATTGTAAGATTCAGATATTTTTTTTATTAAAAGCTAGACATTGTAAATGAGAATAAGAAAGAAAAGTATTTCTTTGTGCCCCCCTCTCCCTGTTAATGCTAATGTTAAGGATCCTGGTGTTACTGGTCTCTCAGAAACAGTTCATAACTTCCCTTCAACTCATCCATGTCACCTAAAAGGTAAACCTGTTTCTCCATCACCTGTTCAGTAAACATAAACTCCACCTAAACTTGGTTTATATCTGACCCAGACAGACTGCAGGTCATAACTTCTTACCTGAAGTTCAGTTCACCTGACACTCGGACCGGCGGCCGCCTCGGGTCTCTGCTCCTCCTGCCTCCCCTTTCCCTCATCCACCTGCTTCTGTGGAAGCTCCGCCACAGCCACCACCAAACAACTCAGTTATTTTTACACATCGGCCAGCATCTGGCCAATCCACCACCTTTCATTGTTTATACCGTTACTAAAAACAACCAACCAAACAAAAAAACCATCGGCCCATAAAAACGAAAAATCACCCTATGGTCGTGCCATCAGTGGCACGCGTGCCCAGGATTGCCGACCCCTGCATTAGAAGATGACAGCATGCCTTGACCTCGGTGTGGTGATAATGAACATTTTATATTATCATCTTTAGATGTCCCTGTCTCCTCTGTGGATGATGATTGCTGTGTTCCTTGGTTTTCATTTGATGTAGAGATGGCGGCACACTCCTCCTCAGAATCCTCCTCGTCGTCGGACAATTGGCAGTCTGGATCATCAATAACATTGTCCTCGGCCTCTGAAAGATCCTCTGTCTCTGCAACATCTTCTTCTTCATCACTATCCCAGTTAAAAAGCAGTGATAAAGCTTCTTCAGCTGTCAACCTTCTGGAGCTCACTCTTGGTGTGTTGAAATGACACGAGAACACTGACAAGAACAGGGGAGAGAAAGTTTCTCGCATACACGCCTGGGTCTGAATGTATATTCAGAGGCAATCAAAAAAAGTACATCAAAGAGAAATGTTTATTTTGGAACTAAACTGCTTTTTACTTACATACACTTTTACTTAGAAGTGTCTGGGTCAAAATGACCTGCAACATCATCTGTCTTTGCAGTGTATACAAACACTGCAAAGACAGATGATGTTGCAGGTCAAAAGTCCTGAGCCACTTCCAATTTCTTTATATTTTGCAGGAAAATGGCAAATAGGTGCAAGGATTTACTGGAACATGTGCAAACATACATAAAACTACAGCATATGCACATGTTTCAGTAAGTTTCACTCTATCGTTGGTATTTTTTTACAGATTCAACCAAAGAAATGGGAACAAATGTTGCATTTTTGTGACAGTCTGCTAATAAATAGCCTAAAGGTACATTTCAAACTGGTTCCGTGCTATGTTGTCTGTTATGTGTAGACACAACACTGATTCAGGAGGCTTTTTATGCTTGAATGATTCATGGAGCAGAGTGAAGGGGCTTAACAACCCAAACTTTCCTCAGGGAAATTGTGAGGTGCAAGGACTGGACTGAAAATGAGAGAAAAAGCAACCTAATGTCCAAATAAAACTATTGATTGCTTTCTCAATAAAAGAGATAACGATACATAACTATGAAAGGCCTTAATAGATCCTGGAGAACTACTGATGAAGACCACTTTAAAAACTGAAACTCCTTGTAAGCTAAAAGAAAGAAAAGAGAGGTTGCTCAAGACTTTTGCACAGTACTGCAAGCAGAGGAGATGGGTCTGCGAAACACATTTAAGGTCAGCTAAAAACTGCATCTGAGGCCTGCAGATGGTTATATGCAGACAGATGTGTTGAGTGTCATCAGGTTTTTTTGCTGAGGTTTCCCACGATCGCAGTGCTGCTCAGTCAGCAACGCTGGCCTGAAACCTCGACGCACAGCAACATTTCTAACGGTGATTTAACCGAACACGCCTCCAGTGAGTTTATGAAATCCATCTGAGCGGTGCCTCGGTGGGAAGAAAGAACTCTTCATAGGTAACATAACATGATCACTGGAACAGGAAACGGGGCAGAGTCTGAAACATTTGTTCTTCTTTTAACATCTCAGGACTTTTTTCTAACATCTTTAGGGCCATCAGATCATCGGTGAGCCCCTCAGAGGTCAGGGAGGGGTTTGATTAAGACCACATGCTAAACAAGCACAGTTCCAGAAATGAGTTACCGTTCAAAACAAATCTCTTACATGCATTTGACGCTCTATTATGTGATTTCTGTTTGCATGCACCATATAGATGAAAATCCCATATAAAAGAAGAGCTGTGTTGCACATTAGTAAGTGTTGCATTTGATATATTTTAAAGTGAAACCACTGAATAAAACCTGTTTTTTCAAAGTGTAACCAGTGCACCAACATAAGAGTTTAAGTGTGGAAATTATTATGACAAAAGTTAAGGAAACAAAAGTAATTATTAAGGTGGGCGTCTTTTTTTCTACCTTTGACCCTCTCTGTGGTCTACATTCATTTTTACTGTGTCACACTGACATCTAGCGGTCAAAGATAGCAAGTATATTTCAGAGCGTTTATTTTTACTTTTGCTCAACCTTCATCTGACTCTCTCCATCCATCCATCCATCTATCCATCCATTCTCCTCTGCTTATGCAGTTCACTGGCACACTTGGGTGATAGGTACAGGTGTCCCTGGGCGATAGGCGGGACACACCTGGACAGGTTGCTAATTTTCTGCAAGGTTAACACAGAGAGAGAGACCATCTACACCTACAGCCAAATTAGAATCACCACTTGAGCTGACAGGCATGTCTTTGGACTGTGGAGGGATGCCTGGATTCAAACCCACAGCCTTCTTGCCGATAGGCAATAGAGTAACCTCTCCATTAGAGGGCAGAGTATCAAAATTAATTTCAGGAGTTTTGTGACAATAGAGAGAAATTGTAGAGGAAGTCCTTTTAACACACTGTGGTCAACATTTATAGGTTCAGGCATTTCTGATCAGATGGACGTGATTAAAAAACCCAGAGTCATCATGTTTACATTGTAGTTTTTAATCCCCAGGGACTCAGTAAATGCTCACACAGAGCTCCACTGCAGCCGTGTTTCATGTTTCAGGTAAGTTCATGGACAAAACCAGTAACAGTCGAGGATTAACACTAATTTACATATGCTTGATTTCTGGTTCATGGTCAGAGGCTGACCATGAATTCTGGAGCCAGGAACCAAAAGAGGAAATATCTGTTTAGTTTGAATGCATGCAAATTCATTATGAAGGTTCCCCCCCCCCCCCTTACTTCTGCCATCTAACTATGAACTCAGAGGCAAAACAGAGTTTACTGACTGGGAGTCATCATCTCCTTCCTTTGCTACAGTTATTCCAACGAAGCAAATGTACACAACCCACAAAATGTCATTAAAACATTAAAATAAATGCACTCCTGTTTTCAGCGATGCATATTCCACCATGTAAGATTTTCATATCATTAATACCTTTACTGCAGTGTAATGTCATTCAGAGTTAACACCTTGAATGAAACGTGCTCCAGAGTGAGGTTTAAAACTCACTTTTACTGAACAAATTTACAATAATAAGATTAAATGTTGTCCTCGTGTCTTTTTAAAGCAGTGCCTTGCCTGCTGTCATTTGGAATCTTGCATTTGTTCCACAAAATCATGAGAATTTGCTGAGAGCAAAGAGAAGGACAGATGAACACAGACAGAGATTCTCAGATGTATTTGTGAGATTACTAAGATGTTGGCTTCTTTTACAAATTAACTGAATTTAATTAAACCACCTTAAGCTTAAAGAGAGAATCTCTCACCAACTGAGTCTTTTAAATGTGAAAATGGTCTACAACCAGCTCAGAATATTTAACTATACGTTTCATTTGATTTGGTGTAAAAAAAACAAAAAAACAAAACTCTTATTTTGGTAAGTAACCAGATGTAATTGTTGAAAATTACACATAGTTACTTTTTGCCACCGCCGTCACTTAATGAAGCAGTGCAGTACACTGCAGCCTTTATTATTTTGTTCTTTAATATTTTCCGTGGTTCTCTAAATCTAGATTTTTTTTGTTCACCTGCAGCTTCTTTACTTTAACTTTAAAACTTTTGCACCACATCAAATCGGATGTTTCAGAATCAAGCCTTCAGTGAGGAGACACTGAAGCCGAAATTTGATCACAGACTTTCACTTTACATGTTTCGTTCTCATAAACTACTCAACGTGAAAGACTGAGGAAGAGAGTAAAGAAAAAGAGGAAGGAAAAAAGCATCAGGAGGAAGGAAATGAGATAAGAAATAAATGCTTTAAGGAAACCGTCATTCAGTGAGACAGGGAAGAGCCACTGTGATGAAGAGGTAGGGAGGAAGCGAAGGAGACTAGGGAAGGGGATGAAGCGCAGGGAGGAGGAGTAAATCAGTGTTGGAGACTGACGCGGAAGAAGAATCAGCCTCGGAAAAGGAAGAAGAAACCCGAAATGAAAGCAGCCCCCCCCTCCGTCAGGGGGACTTCACACTTGTTGATTATCGTCGGTCTCCAGTACTGAGGCGCTTTTTGGACTTCTTTTCGACCGATTTGTTGTGTCTTTCTGTGGGCTTGGACCGGCTGTTTTGGTGGTGCCTGGCTGGCTGAGTGATCGCTGAGACTGAAAAGATCACCCATCCATTTCACAGACTTCACGCTGCTGCGGACACACTCGGCATCCAGTTCTGCCCGATCGATATTTCATAATTTATTCATCCACCTTCCTTAGCAGGGAGCTTCGGGAAAGTGGCCGAGCAGGGCGCCCTGTCCTCCGCGCTGCGCCGCTGGGTGGCACCGCTGTCTCCGGGCGGAGGGTCTTTCTGATCGCGGGGATCGAGAGCAGCAGACGCCGTCGAAAAGGATCGAAAATCCAGTATTAATCTCTCACTGGAACAGCTGTCGTGTATTTTGGGAGAGTGGCTGGTCGATAAATGTGCAGGGAGTTTGTTTTTTAACGAGCCTGTGAGGCGGGATTCTCAGACAGCACACCGACCTCGGCGCCCTTTCCGCCGGGCAGCACCGCTGGCTCCAGCCGGTGCGATGACCGACCCTCCACGGGGCGACACCGACGTCACAGTCGCCATAAACTGAGCCGTGAACTGGTGGCCTGTTGTGTGTTTTAGGACCTGGATAATTATCTTCCAGAGCGAGGGGGAAAGTCCAGGACACACACCGAGTACGGCGCCCTTTGCCGGGCTGCGCCGCTGTGTTTGGCCCGGTGGGATGTCTCTCCACTACGGGTGAACTACTTCCTAGAAATCCAGCCCTTTTGGCACCAGGAGTTACCGCTGTTGAACCCCGTGTTGTCGCCCTGCTGTTGGGAAGTTTTTATAAGAGGGCGGGCAGGAGGACATGGCGGACTCCGGCCGGCCCAGACCGGCGGACCCTGATGCCGCAGAGAGCCGGACAGCGAGCCCGCTGGCCGGGAAGAAGAGGGCGCAGCAGTCCCCCGGACTCCGGTCCAAGTACCAGAGCTCTGCACCGGGTCACTGCTTTAAGAAAGTCACCCTGACCAAACCTACCTTCTGCCACAGCTGCAGCGACTTCATCTGGGGGATCATCGGCTTCTTGTGTGAAGGTAAGACAGCAAATATGCTTTGTTTAGTTATCGAGGTCATTACTTATGCACGAGATCAAAGTTCAGCTCGTGAGCTTCGCAAGCGCACATCCGGTTCTCCCCGCCGGAACCGAACCAAGCCTGAGCTGAGGTGTGTTTAACAACGTGATGAACCCGACTTACACCGATACCTGCCCCGGACACGGAGCTGATCCGCTTGAGGAGGCCAGGCTGGATCCCAGACCGTATCCCAGTCCGACCTCAGGCTGCAGCTGGAAACTTTTACAGGATAATGTGTGGTTGCTCTAAAAGTCTGTCTGCATGCACCAAAACATGCAACATCTGCAGTTAACCAACACAGACAAGGGCTCATGTGTTCCCTTTTTCCTTTCCTGTTCATTTTCTTCCTCCTTTCCTTCCCCTTGCCTCCTCTTTTCCTTTCGACACATCTTAATCATGAATTGGGAGGAGAATCAGAGCGAGTACATCCAGCACACCAACACAATTCAGTCTGCCCAGTAACACACTGGTTTTGCATAGTGTGTATGTGTGTGCACTTAAGTGTGTGTGCATGTCTAAAGGAGGCAAAGTGTCTATGGCACAATTGGAGCTTCAGTCAAGTCGTGATTTACTTCCCGTGGTTGTCATGGCAACAGGAGACTGGCAGGGATGCTGGTTGTTGGAGGAGTGTGAGTGTGTGTGTGTATTTGTGCGTCTCTGTGTGAGTGAGAGCAGAGACCATCCTCTTCATCACAAGCAGCATCAGATGCATTAAAATGTGCAGCAGCGCTTCTGCTCGCTTACGTAACCTTTCTTCTTTAAGCCATCACTTGGATTAACACAAACCAGTGATGTCATCAAATTGCCTCATCCGCCGCCGCGTTGTTAAAAGCCCATTTTCATGTTTCCCTTTACCTTTATTTAACAGGTGAACCGAGTGGACTCTGACCTCCGTAGCCTTTAGTATAGAGGTCACAAGGTCAATCAGGTGAGCTACAGCGGCGCCCTGGAGATGACTTCTTAAACCTGCATTTGTTTTAATGGCCAGTGGGGAGGGGGTGGGGCTGCATGACAATCACAGTGATGGCGTGCAATCGAGTGAATAAGACATCAGTCACACAAGCTTGGAGAGCGGTGGAGTGGTTGATGGCTGAAGCCTCAGTCACACAGGGCTGCAGACCAATCAGTGACCCTCTGGCAACCACCTGTTGCTAGGGAAAAACATGTATTCTCCGACCAGTTGGCCAAAGCCTGGCTGTGATTGCTTTGGTTGCGAGGATATTGCTGCAGTCACTGTTTGATGGACTTGTGCATAAACACTGCCCAGCTGCTCAGGAGCACGAAACTGGAAACTGTGAACACAGGAAACACGGGCTGTTTACCTTCAGAATAAAAGCTCACCTTTTCAAACATGTTGGCTTCAGCGTTGAGGCACAACTTTAATTTCTGTTTACTGCCGCTCGGCATGTAGTTGGCGAGCGTTTGCAGACGGACGTGAAACCTGCTGGCAACCACACAAATCATCCAGCTTCACCCAGCACGGGCCAGCAACCTCCAGGAGTCGCCGCCAACCAGTCACTGAATGCACGTTTCCATAACAACCAGTGGTCTTATCACGTCCAGGGTCATTATAAATAATTAAAGTTGACATGAAATAACATTTTTGTTGAGTAAAGTTTAAACAAACGTAGAGGACCTCTTCGTATCTGTTTGGTAAAAAAAACTCTGTAGACGTTTAAGGAAATTGATGCTTGGCTCCTTTGACCTTTAACCTCAGTGGACTCTTTCCTGATGAGTTTGTTGTCTCAGTCACTGTTTTCAGCTTTTATTGAATAAAACATGAAGTTTATTTTGTAAAGTGGGGTCCCATCAGAGTCAGAGAGCAGGATGCGTGTGGTTTACTCTGTTTCTCAGTCACATCTACCCCTCGCTTGCCACAGCCAGTTTCAAAACATCAAGATGGATGTAGAACAGGACTTCACCAACCGAAGGGTGATGTCACAATGGCCACATCCATCTTATATACCATATATGTCCGTTTACGGCTGTGACTGCAGCAGTGAGTGAGCTAAAAGCAGAAAAAACAAAGTGAGCACAGAGCACAAAGGGCAGCCTGGATTACTGTACATACACTGAGCTCATTATGAGAAACTGTGTGTAACAGGAACGGCCACTGCTGGGACAGGAGTACAGATCAGAATAGATCCTGTTTTGGTTACGTATCTCGGTGAAAACACGGGGCCGTGACGGCGGCTGTTCCTTTGTGACCAGAGCTGCTGCGAGTGCTTATCACGCACTGCTGTAATTTACATGTTTCCAGCGGCAGCACCGCCAGGAGCCACGAGCACCGACTTCTTATAAAAGACGGTTGCAGCCACCATAATGTCACACACAGGTTTGCACGCAGCATTCAGGAGCCTAAACTTTGACCTTTTGGCTTCTACCATGTTAGTTTGTTGGAACAGATAGAAAAGCTATAAAAGAGCAGGACACTGATCAAACGTTCAGGCTGCAGAAGGGTTTTTTTTGTCTGTCCAACATTTAAAATAACTGACTGATTTAAAATCAGTCAGTGAAGCTGCAGGAAGCAGAGAGCGACTGTCTGATAAGATTCAAGTATGAACGTTTGGATTGACATTATCATCAAAAATTCATTCAAACTGCTCCTCATCAAACACATTAAAGTTTTAGCTGTGATATCGTGGACTCTGAGCAGTCATTGCTGAGTCACCGGCTGTGAGAAAGTGCCTTCATCGGGGCTGTTAATGACCCGCCGGAGCTCCTGGACAGGAAAAACCTGACTGATCTCCTCTGGCCTCGGTCTGCCTCTGTGTGCTTGTTGTCTGGATGGTGTGCACAGACGTGCTCGCCTGCAGCAGGCTTTTATTGTTCAAACTGGCCAGAGTGAACATTTGAGGTTTACCACAGTGTGACAGCACAGGCAACAACACGCACACTCACTAAATGTCACTTCAGCACACACAGCGAGAGCAGACGAGGTGCAAACGTGACCAGCAGTCATCCAGCTGACAGCTTCCTTTCTTCTTCCAAACACATTTTTATTGTTCGCTCTCACGGTGTCACGGCTCCACGCCGCTTCTCTTCCACCGGGCGCTCGAGTGAAAGCGTTCTTATCTGTTTAACTCCATTTAACTCGGCTGAATTTGGAGGCAAATCCAAGTCATTACCTGAACTCTGACCCCCTCAGAATCAGCTGATGTTTTTTTATGTGCAATATCTTATTTAATAAAGCAGCGCAAAGGTTTACCCTCATAGTGTGAGTATTTTCAGAGTCGCGGGCCTGCGAGGGACACGGAGGGTCCAGATTTGATGATTTTTAATTGTTTTCAGCATTTTTGAGCTCTCATAACATCAGGAGATATCCATGAGGTTATTTGAGGCCTGAAAAACAAATTTAAGTTGGGTAAAAAAAACCAAATCAACTTTTTACTGATGGGAATCACCAGATACCCCACGATGGGACATTATCACTGTACGACTGCAATACTGTCAGTTATTTTTTTGCTTTAAAAATTGTGAAGCACAAACAGACCGAGTTTATAGAAGGAAGGAGGTCGCCGTCCTGTTTTTACTCGCGTGATGAGCTGTTAGCTGCTCTGAATTCAGACTTGTCTTCATCGAGCTCAGCGTGTCCAGCTTTGGATGGTTTTTCAGTTGTGGCAGTTTGACGTAAGGTTATCTCAGGACACTGGTGCATGAGACGAGCCCTCTTGTTTGTAGTTTTATCATTTGGTGTCCATCTATCCACACGACATGACAAAATATCACGATACTGTGCTGATTTTTCTTTTACTTTTTACCCACTCCAAGCGTCACAATCTGAAGACAAAATCAGTCTTTTTGTTCGGTGCCGCTTTGTCTGACTGTGAGCATCAGTATCGTATCATAGTTTCAATAAAAGGCGCCAGTTTAATGTCAGGCAGAGGAACAGAAACAAGCGTCGGTGCCCTGCATGTCCGAGCTGCTTTCTGAGAAACCCCCGAGGTGTGCTGGAGGTAACGTCAGCTGTAATGAATTAAGAAAATCATGCTCCAGGTGAAAGTGATGGTTTGCAAAATTGCACTGAAACTTTTTGAATCTGTACCTGTTTAATTCATGCCATGCTTTTTAATTTTTTTTTATGTTTGTGCGACGGCTGTATTTGTGTTAATGCCTGCTGCACACACGGTCAGTTTACCACTGAGATGCAGAGATTCTCGTATAAATGCCAAATATCATAAGAAAAAGCATCTCTTTAACAACAACTCAGAAACCCGAGAGAAACCCCGACAGTGTTAATGGTCTCTGACTGTGCTCCTCTGTCTCCTCCTCAGTGTGTAACTTCATGTGTCACGAAAAATGCCTGAAGACGCTGCGGAAGGTTTGTTCCTCCATGACTCCGTCTCTGGTCCAGGTGAGTATCCAACATACGCTCATGCTCCAAACTCCAAATGAGCCAAAATGCGTCACTACAGACACGGGACAATGTTGGCCCGATGCGTCTGGAGTGGGAGCAACGAGAGTAAAAACAGGAGGAAGGTGCTGTGTGAGAAAACAGAGAATTTACATTTATTTCACAGCCAGTTACTAGTCCGTACAGACATTTGCACATCTATAAAACCTTCCTGCATTGAGAATACAAAGCAAACGTCGCTACAGGATGTTTTCTGTAACATACACGTGGTAGTTGGTTCGGATTGGAACCGCACCGAGACCATCTCCTCCAAAATGTCTCAGTGTGGTTGTTTTGGTTCGCACCCGTTTTAAACAGACTAAACACTGCAGGTGAGGAAACACCTTTACTTTAATCTCTGGACCCCAGTCCGGGAGCCAATGGGACGAAGGCAGGGATCCCCAGATGTGATGGGATGGGGTTTATTTTTACACCTTGCAGGGCTGAACTTCTTTAGGCATTACCCATCAGAGAACGAGAATGCAAACACGATCAGATTAGACATCAGCCGGCCTTTAACCGACCAGCTCCCCGGTCCAAATGCAATTATGCTGATGTGCTCAGCTGAGAGTCTGGTGCATTTACTTGTAGAAAGTAGGCGCCATGTGCGCTGCCTCCTGCACACTACACCCATGCATCCACCCGCATCTAAACCACACAGAATATTTCCAGTAACATGAAAGCATCTGAAGAGGACTATTTCCTGCTCGCTGCTGCATGTGAGCGAGGAAAACTGGAGAATATTCCAGTCTGATTCTCACAAATGTGTCCTGAAAAGTTCAGCTGCGAAAGTTATTGTAACCTCTAAGTGAGAACTGACTTTTCATGTAATTGTGCAAACAGGAGACTAAATCACACTGTAAGCCACAATAAGACTAATAAGCTGATGTTACACGGTATACTTAACCGCTACAGCGTAGAGTAAGTTAGGATCTTTGGCTTTTTGTTCACAGCTAAAAGAAAAGTTCAAATATTTATTTAAACTAACAAGTAAACAGTAATTTAATATTTCACAACAAGGATTTCCAGCAGTCCATGTTTGTCAGTCCGCACACTCAAGTGGTTCAGAGTCTCTTCAGTTCAGGTGTGTGGAGTGTGTGTGTGTGTTTGTGTATAGCGTTTATTGTTAGCAGTACTACCCAGGTAGTGTGTTATATTGAGCTCTCATAAGCTAATCTGTCCAGAAGCAACGCAGCTTCACTTGTAAGTAGGCTGGAAACTTTCCTGCATCACAGGTGGATTAATTTGTCTTACTCGCACAATTTCATTTGTGTTAATTCACATTTTCTCGATTGTGAACAGCGGCCACATGAATCCACCACTTACTGAATTGCGAGAATGCAACTCATTGCTACAAAATGTGGCTGCAATATAATCTATACAAAGACCGCTTGTACAGTACATTAAACTTACTTCCTAGCTTACTTAGTACTTAAAAGTACTTCCTTCCTACTCTAAGCTCACAAGTAAATAACTTAAAAAATAATACAGCACTTAAAAGAAAACTAATAGAATTTACACACTTAGCTAACAGGACTTAGCTAGCTGTTAGCACTTAGCTAACAGCTAGCTTGTTATGCTAATTATCCTTAAAAATAAAAACAGAGGTATATCTGGATCAAAACAAAAAGTGTTCTCATTTACCAACAAGCAGAAGAGTAAAAGCCAACTTTGTATCTTCAACCATAACTTTTTAATCAGGACTAAAGAAAAAAAAAAAAAACTCCAGGTGAGTTGCTCCAAGCAGCATAACTAGCATCAACGTTGTTCTCCTGCGCAACTCAAATTCACAAGTACCACACGGTGTCATAGTGCCACCTGCTTGCATTCCTTGAGTTAATTTTATGAGGCAATTTTGGTGAGTTAGGGTTGAAACAAAATGCTTATTTTCAAATCCGGACCTGAACCTCTCACAGACCACCTGTCCACTCTTTAAGTATGTCTGTCATTGTCTCAGGATCTAAGTGACATTCAGAGCCCTCAAAGAGTCTGTTTACTGTAAATAACAGTTTAGAAACCAAATCAGAGCATGGCTTTAGCTTCTGCTGTGGACGTTATCACTCTGTATTGTAAGAAATGAAAAGCTGCAGAGACTTCATTGCACTGAAACAAGTGGATAATTGTGCTTCCAGTGAAGGTGACATTCTAGAAATGGCCCATGGTGAGTGAACAAACTCTACCCAGCAGAACAAACCAGACATAATCAGCCAACAAAGTTATAAAATGAAAGCAGCAGACCTGCTTTGTTCTGTCAGCTTCACAGTTTGCTCTCCAGCCCTTCTTTTTATTGTCTCCTTCACTTTTGCCGCCTCGCTGAAACGCTCCACACGCGCCGACACGATGTTTATCGATCAGCACAGCACTGATCACTGAGCTTGACTAACTGCTGCACCGATCAATAGCTCTGCAATAAACACGAGCAGGCAGCAGCAGTGGTGTTTTCTCCTCACCTGCTTTTAATGTGAAATATCCTCAGGCTCCTTATTATTGCTCAGGCAGCTCTTGGGTCAGGTTTAACTAAAGAGCGTTCAGTATTTCTACCCTCCGACCTGACAAGCAGCAGCTCCATTATAAGCACAAAAACGGCGCGGCACAAAAAGAATCAAACAAAACACAAATGGAAAACAACAGCTCAGAATGTGGTCTGTGTGGTGCTTCACGTAACATACTTTCACTAGACACACTGAAGTGTGATCCAGGAAGTCCAGTTTGGAGGTTTGGACACCAAAACACTCAGCTTACAGAAATATGATGGACAGTTCCCAGATTATTATTACAGAAACCAAAACCTGAAGGCAGCAGGGCCCCTCAGAGGTTTCCTACATGACAAGTATCATCATGATCTTCTTATCACCTCTGATAGTCGACTGGTATCTGTGCTCAGTGCAGTGTTTGATGTTGCTGGTCACAACATTTTAATGAAGAAATTAGAATACACAATTAGCATTAAAGGAAACGCACTGTACTAGTTTGAATTGTATTTATGGGATACTTCCTGGTATTTTGCATGCAAATTTTGTTGGAGATTTCCTCAATCACCTAAGGGTCTGTGCTGAAGCCAAACTTTTTACTTTATACATGCTTCCCCAATGTAATATTGTTAGAAAACTATATATTTCTATGTAGATGATAACCAGTTATTAGGGCTGCTCGATTATGGCAAAAATGATAATCACGATTATTTTCACTGAAATTGAGATCTCGATTATTTGACGATATTTATTTAACCCTTTCAGACCTACCATAGAACCAAGTCCGCCAGAGCTTATATTATTTTTTTTACATGTTGTAGTGCCATTTGTGGGAGCATTTCAAGTTGCTATACATCAATACAACTGTTATAGCCCATATTTTAATAATATGTATGCATTAAGTCCATAGTAACTACATTAATAGCAAAAAAGTGCAATAAACTACAAAAAAATTGCAAATCGTTTTTTTTTTTTTTTTTTTACATACATTTCTACTTGGAGAAATTTAAGAGGTTTATCCCTCAAAACTTTAAATACAAAAAAGTTGCAAAAAATAGTTTACAACAACAGGAAATTTCTTTTGAGTGTCTTCATAGTTTTATTTTGGAGATACAGCAATTTTTATATACTGCAGGAAAAACAAAAAAACAATCCTATGATGCAAATTTGCAAAGAAAACAGCATGTGCATCAAAATAAACTATTTCCAGCAGTGCAATTCGAGTTCTAAGCATCCCAGAAACTATTCAGAAAAGTCAAACATGACTTATAAAAACACCAGCATAGGCTTTTAAGGCCTACAAGTAAAAAACGTCATTTTCCGCGAAAATGACGTCACTTCCGGTTTCGGCCAGGAAATGGCGGACATGCGATAGTTCGCGCTGATGTCTGTTTCAATGTGGGAAGTGTTACGAACAGCTGATCGGATCGGCAAAGCGTGTTTCTGGAATATTATGTTTTTCTTCCTGCAAGCGCTTTTTATGCAATTTTTGCAAAGCTTTATGTGGAAGGAAACCGTGACCTAGCACAAGCTGATGGCATAAGATGTAAGTGTCATATGCAAAAAAAATTATTGCGCTAGCTTACATGGTTCAGGTTCTACAGGGATTTAAAAATAGTTACACAAAACGGAGCATGCTGCTCTGACCGGCTTTAAAGGGTTAACAATAACAATGTATTAAATAATGACTTTAAAAAATAATATAAAAATAGTGTGCAAATACTGATAACAGTGCAAATGTTTGCAATATAAGAAATAAATGAAAAATGTAAACATCTATGTTTAGTGAACTTTGCAGTGTTGCTCTTTGGTGCAGCTACAACACTGTAGCAAAGTTTACACACTATGTCTACTTGATCCACGTCTGACTCCGCGAACCCATAATGTTTCCACACCACTGAAGTTTTTTTTTTTTTTTTTTTTTTACCTCTCTTTTCAACCAATGCTAGTCACTCTCCTCTCCAAATAACTTCTGCTTAGCTTTCTGAGCTTCCCTCGGGTCCTCTTAATTGTTGTGACACGTGTTCGAAATGCAGAGAGGTGCGCTCGATTTGCCACACGGAGCAGCGCGAGAGTAAAGCACGAGGGAGGGGCTAATAATCGGCTCAGTCATTTTTAATGATCGTTAAAAGCCCAGATCGTAATCGTGATTAAAATTCGATTAATTGAGCAGCCCTACCAGTTATATTCATCTATGACATCATCTGACACAAGTCAAATTGTATTTCTCTCGATAATAAAATGTGAACAGTAGAGATGTGCCATAGGAGAGTAACAGAAATGTGGTTTTACGTACATTCGGTACAAGTTTAAGATCATCTGAATCAGCATAACAAAATAATATGGTATCATCTGCGTATAACTTTACATAACACAGTGCCATCAATATAAAAACTGGAAAAACAACTGAACCCATAACTGAGCCTTGTGGGACACCATTAAGCATTAGTTATCATTAATGTCTCCAACATCTCTTCCCAGCTCCACGGCTTTTCAGGGGCAAAAGTTTAAATAAAGCTCTAAAAAAATGTCATATATAAACATCAATGTGCACACACTAATAATAAGATAATGTGTAAGTAAATGATTAAAGCACATTCGTGGAGTAGAATTCAAACTTAATGTAAATACACTGTGCGCTGCCATACAGCTGCGTTCACTTCGTTCTGGGGTGTTTGGCTCTCTTGGATGTGATGTAGCTGCAGGCCTTCACTCTGCCCCTCATGTTTGAATGTTATCTTCTTACATAACCTGTCATGCTGCTTTAGTGGTGGCTCATTATAAATAAAGGATTTGGAAAAATGCAAAACTATAACAGATCCCTCTGTCCTGACGGTCTCTTTATTCATTATAAACATTTCCACCCGGTCATTACAGTAAAGTACACAAGCGACACTGAGCGAGGAGCGTTAAAGTGAAGGAAAAACAGAGCAATAAAATGCATTTAATCATTTCTTTTTGAGAAATGAAGAGAGGTCATTGGATCAAACATGGCAATTACAACAACAACAACAAATAACAGCCATGATATTTACAGCAACATCTGTAAGTCAACATAAAAATTGCAGCCAACAGCTGTATTTTGATGGGGACTATTTTCATCAGAGGAGCAATACAGATTTACAGACTGTTTGGAGCAGCAAGAGCAATGTGCTGTTTTGTTTTTGGGGTTTTGTTTTTTTAATTAAGCTCTGTATTCATGGACAGCCAATAGGCTGGAGGCTCAGTGTTGCGTTTACTTTGTCTGTTTGTTAACATACATTGCTGCTGCCCCCTGCAGGTGCCGGTGGCTCACTGCTTCGGTCCCGCCGGTCAGAAGAAACGTTTCTGCTGCGTCTGCAGGAAACAAACAGAGGGAAGCACGGCGCTGCGCTGCGAAGGTCAGACCAGCACCATCACCAAGTAGACCAGTGGATTAAATCTTATGATTGATTTTTTTATTAGTGCGTGTGTGTTTGTGTGTTTCAGTGTGTGAGCTGCATGTCCACGCCGACTGTGCCATCTTCACCTGTGCCGACTGTCGCAGCTGCCACCTGGACGGGATTCTGGAGCAGGTATCGCTTTAAAAAATATCAGTATAAATATAAAGTGTTTCCAACAGTAAGCTGGACTCAAACTACGGAGGCCAATGCTACAGTTTTCAGTCTGACCTCATGGGGGCGCTACTGCCTCGTGTTTCTTGTGCCTAAACTCGCAAACAGTGACACAGAAATGTCACTGAAGATGAGGAGTTTCTCTGTGATGTTCACAATCAGATCATAAAAGGGCTGAACCAGAGAAGTTCAGTCAGTTTGGTTAACAAACGGGCTCTTCTTAACTGGCACAGAGATGCTGTGTTAAGGCCGTGTGTTATGTTGTAATGCACAAAAACACCACCAGAGGGCAGGCTCTATAGGTGGAAGATGCAGCTGAGCTCAGCAAGCTGTGAAACATGACTGCTGGAAGTAGTTTAGAGTAGACTCCAGCTACGTGATCCATCAGTGAGCCGTTTGGCACATCGATCGCTTTAAAAATTATTTTAGGTAGTTTAATAGTTTATTCTGATCCCTCACATCCATAGCTATGATGACTTTATTGTAGATTTTTATTGTATTTCTTTTTAAAATACTGACTTTGTTAGAAGTAACACAAGGCCTCTGAATTTATTCTCTCATATAGTACCTGCTGCTCTCTGGTGCCAGCTGAACCCTCAGCGTCCACTCATCTCGCGGTTTTGGTTGGCGCTTGTGCAAACCTGAAACTGTGTCTAACTCAGTTAAAAACACAAACAGGAAATAAAGCAGTCGTGGTGGTCGTCTCAAAGTGTTCTGCATCAGTGTTCTCCATCTCTGTGCTCCTGCAGTGAGCGATCACTGAGACGTGCTGAAATAACCTTGTCTCTCACGCTTCATCCCTCGCCATGCACGCGAGGTTACCAAAAAAACCGTGCGCATGGCAGGGATGCTCTGTCCTCCGGCATCTGTGACATCATTTTTTGTGACAACAATGAAAACGATCAGTCACTCCTTGAACTGAAGAGCAGGAGCTTGAGAAAGTTCATGCATCAGTATTTTCCACTAAAGGAGAGGGAAGTGTCACCAAATGCAGACTTTGTGATTAAAAACTGCTGTGAATACTGCAGTGTAATACCATGTGCACAAGATGAGATGGTAGATATTTCCACCTTAAAAAACTAAAACAAAAATAATTAATAACTGAATTCCTACCTGACAAATTTTCTATAGTTTGAAATGTAGGTAGCGCCCACTGTGCAGCTACTCTACAATAGAAACTGGGCTCTGTGATGTAGTGATATTGATCAGGTCCAGTCAGTCTGACTTTAATCAGAGACGTTGTAAGACACTTCAATGAGGATGTCTGCCGTCGGTTCAGTGTGTGTAGCTCGATCAAAACCCATCGATCGCTCACAGTCTGGATAAAAAGTGAAAAGCATGAAGCTGATCTCCTGCAGAGCTGATGATGGCAGACAGGCTGACAACAACCCCGGGAAGCTGTCGTCGGGTTTCAGCCCATCTATTCACACAGTGCACTTTTCTTTTTCTGTGCTTTCATCCTCACAAATATGACATTTCATTTTTACATCCTCCTCAATTAGCTGCGGCTGATGGGGACTATTTTTAGCGCTGGATTGAAACTCATTTGGTGGTCTTCTTTTCTTTCTGCTCCAGGATACGTTCCACCACCACTGGAGGGAGGGAAACCTGGCGTCAGCGGCAAGGTGTGAGGTTTGCCGGCGTTCATGCGGGTCGTCTGACGTCCTGGCAGGGATGAGGTGCGAGTGGTGCGGCATCACGGTGAGAATCAGCGAAGAATGTGTCAGCGTTGATTTCCTCTAGGGTGGGGTTTAGGTTGGGTTTCAAGAAGCTCAAGTGCTAAAACCTGCAGTGCCTCTAACGTCCAGCAGAGGCTCCAGTCCATTCATGACACCTGTACAGTTGATGAATTAAATTCCATTAAGGCTTAAAGCTTCACCCCAGCTAACTGGAGTCCCTGCATTCCCAGACTATTCTCTTCCTAAATTTAAATTGAACCTCTTTGAGATCATTTAGCTGTCTCTGGTCCTGATGATACAGAAACTGTTAACAAGTAAAGGTGATTCCTGAGTCTCCACAGATTCACCTTACCCCATAGACCAGAGGTGTTGAACTCTGAGATCACGGGTGTTACATGATGTTTCACTTCCCTGAGCTTTGTGTGTGTAAAGTGACATGTTGCTTTCCCGCCTGCAGAGCCATGCGGCATGTTACCTCGGCATGCCGGCAGAGTGCACTCTGGGACGTCTGCGCTGCATGCTGCTGCATCCGGCCTGTGTCCGCCTCGACTCCAGAAACTTCAGCAAGATGCACTGTTACCGCATCACTGAGAGCTGCAGCCACGAGTTGGGTATGCACACAGTGAACCCCGCCTTACAGAAAACGTTCACACTTCAAAAAAAATAAAGATTTACATCATCGGGAGTTAATGGGAGGCAGGTCTGCACAGCAGGAGTGAAACAAACACACATATGCTCCTCCAGACCACATCCTTTGACACTACTGACACAAACTGTGTGAACCGCAAACGCTCGGCTCGTTTCCTGACAGCTTCACTGCTGATCTGAGCTGTGAAACTGAAAAAAGATGTTTTTAAAGAAGTCAGGATGTGAACAGTGCAGACAAACATCCAAACACAGAGAGCTGAAACACGAGCCCCTGCAGGTTTCAAAGGGCCAAATCACAAAATTCACAAAAACACTTCAGGGTGTTTCTGTTTTCCAGAAAATTCTTCCAAAATAAAACTCTTAACAGCAAAACAAAACAAAGTCAGAGCTCAGGAGGCTGCCCGTGAAGAAAGGCAGCAAAGTCAGGAACAACAAGAGTTCATTTTAATCCTCCAGACGATCTCCAAAGTCTCACAATATCTGAACTCACTTTTCTACTCTGTTTGTAGAAAGAGTTGAGACACTGGAAATTAAATACAGAATTTGATGATTTTAAAATCTGTATTTTATTCACATTAGAACACAGAAAACCTATCAAATGTGTAAACAGAAAAATAAGATATGAGCTAAAACTCACAGGTTGGTGAATCTCTGCCCATCGTTACTTCTGAGAAACTCTAAGATGCTCTTCTTATACCCGATCATGTGACTGACCTGCTGCCAGTTCATCTGATTAGCTGTTCGACGTTTCTCCAGCTGTTTCTTTTTAGTATTACTTACGTTTCCAGCCTTTTCTTGCCGCGTACCAACATTTTGAGACACGTTTCTGCCATCAAATTCAAATTGAGCTTATAATTTTTGGGAAATCTCTCAGTTTAAACATTTGTTCAATTGTGAATAAAATATGGGTCTATGAGATTTACACATCATTGCTTTGTGGTGGTTGGTGTTGTGTTTCTACGCTGAAACACCAACTGTTGTGATAAGAGAGACAGCCGTGGTGCTGTCAGAGACCTTTTGTATTTTTTAATTGATTGTTGATGCTTTTATTACTTGACAAATCCACAAACTAAGATTTCAGACGTCAGGCTCTAAATGAGAATAAGGTGAGCTGCTGATCTGGGTCTGTTTCAGGTTGTTCCAGCTTGTTGAAATCTGATCAGGAAGTTCTGTGTCCAGTAAACTGTCTCACCTGACCGGCTCTTTTCCTCCATGTTTCCATTAGATAACTCCGATGATGCTGATCTCTCTGCTGCAGCAGCGCCAGCATCCAAAGACGGTCAGCCGGCTGCCTCAGAGTCAGGTCGGTTCACCGTATGTCTGTATACGAGCTCCCTTTGTGTTTCAGAGGTTTTATTAATGACCAACTGGTGGATGATACAGCTGTGGAATAACATTTCTGCTTGCAGATGTTGCAGTCACATCTGGTTGTGTCTGGTTTGTTTACTGTGACCCACAGGTAAACAGTTTCTCAAGGTGTTTGATGGCGACGATGCAGTCAAGCGCGGTGTCTTCCGACTGGTCTCAATCACAAAGAATGAGGAAGTGGTGGTAAGGGCTCTGCTTCCTCCCAAAAACCTGACACACACACACACACACACACACACACACACACACACACACACACACCAAGACGGGTACTACTACCTCTTCTACCACCGAAATCTCACACAACTTTCATGGAACACAACTTTCAAAATAAAAGCAGTGAGCTATAATTCTGTAAAAGCTATTTTTAGTAATATGACACAGAATGGTGTCAGAGGAATATCCCGAACACCGTGACTAATCTTGCTTCTCAGTAAGACTGTGTCTAACTTTGACCTTGGTTGGATTAGAATATTAATTAAGGAAAGATTATGAAATGAAAAACCAGGATTTACATAATTAAATAGTCACAGATATGAAAGGCTTAAAACCCCCAAACTTATGAGTAAAGTCAAAATTATGGAGTAAAGGGTTTAAAAACTTTTCATATACAAATTAACAATAAGTTACAATAAAAACAAAACAAAATTTGACTCAAACTTAGAAGAAAAAAACAAATCAATAAATTAGAAGATGACAAATGATAAAACTAAAAATAATAGTCAAATTTCTTTGATTAAAAAAAGTAAGAATTCTTTAAAAAAGTTTAAATTTTGTCCCAAAAACAGGAGAATGGTCAAAGTTCAGATTTTAAATCTTAAGTAAAATAAATTAAATAAATAAAATTCATAACTGTCAAATGAAAAGTCAACATTAGGTACAATAATAATTGAGATTATATTATCTAATAAAAATTATATAATAATATTATAATATAATATTATTATAAAAGAGATTATGAGCTAAAGAGTAAGGCTTTTAAGTAGTGACAAATTAAAACCAAAATGAAGACTGTAAACTAGAAAGTGAGTTAAATGCCTGAAAAAATATACTTTTTTTTTAGCCATTTAAAAAAACAAACAAACCCCCCCATAGCTCTATGATACCTGTGTTGTCCTGCAGGAGGCGGCGCTGAGGGCCTTCTACCTCCCCGACGACCCTCAGGACTTCGAGCTGCACGAAATCGGCGGCCTGCAGCGTCTGCACAGCGACGACATCCTGAACCGCAACGGCAGCCCGGACAACAGGAACTCGCTGAAGGACGGAGGCGACTCGTGGCTGCTGAGGGCAAAACCCCGAGTCACTGAGGTCATCAAGCTGTACACTGACTGGCCCAGGTGAGTTTAGTCAGGACTCTGTCCACCACAAGAAAGCAACCTTTTGTCACGTACTGTGTATAAGAGATGAACGTAGCCACTGTGATGTCACCCACTGGTTGAATCACGAGGTAACCCCGCCCACTTTGATTGAATCAAAATTCCTGACATGATCATCGTCCTGTATATAGTCCTTCAAACTAATGACTAATGAGACCATAAACGTGTACAACCACAGTTGTTTGCAGCCAGAGGAGTCGCCCTCTGCAGGTCATTGGATTTAATGCATATTTAAGCCCATCAAACCTGGAAGCTACATCCACCCGTTACACACAGAGTCCCTGGTTTTTGTCAACTAACTGTTTTTGTGTTTCAGGTCAGGCGTTGCTTTCATTTCGGTTTCCGTCTCAGACAGCAGCACAACGTCCTCGGTCCTCGCCGAGGTCCTCAGTAAGCTGGACAGACAGGTAAAATTACAAGTGTTAGACGCGTCCAGGCTAATATTAATGCCTGAATGAACATGAGCAGGACATTTGAGCAGTTTATACTTCAATCGGCAATTTGAGCTGTTTATGTAAGTTCAGCCCTGAAACCACTGATGGTGTCGATGATATGTGCGGTTTCAGGAGGAAGATCTATCAAAATTCTCTCTGCTGGAGGTCGGCATGAGCAGCAAGCAAGGTGAGAACTACCTGCATGAGGAAAAACAAAATCACATTTTGGTGACTGAAATCATGTGAAGTAAAATAACCCAACCTGCAGCTGATCTGAAAAACGAGTATGAGCACTGCGGTAGAGCACATATTAATGCTGACACGATGATGATGCGGTGTTATTCATATGTCCCTATTACATCGTTTATCACTCAATCACGGGCCTCTTTTCTACAGCTCGACCAAGCAGGACCAACTACAGGAACCATATTGTTCTTGTACAGATTTCCTGTTTTAAATCTTATTTTATTATCACTATTAATAAAAACCATTCATAGATTTAAGTTGAAAAAAAAAAAAGATTTGTCTAGAAAAACAATCACTGATTTCAAGCTTTTCATAGAGTTCAGCATTCTGATGTATGAGCCACATGAAGGTCCAGTATGAAGGTCAGAAATTGCAAGGGTAAAATTTTAATTGCAGATAGTTTAGATTACAAATTTATTTATGGTGAGAAAAAAAATTAAAGTCACCGATTAATTTAATATAATATAATATATAATATGAATCAGGTCTTACAATCTTACTTAAATCTTACTTTGTACAACCATTAATAAACAATTATTGAAATAGAGTTTTTTAAATAGGCTCCGCCCATATTTGGTGCATTTCTGACCACGCCCCCTATTTTGAGATTGCCTTTAAGCCACACCCAATACAGCTTTTGATTTTCTTTTGTTTTTTGTTAAACTTACTTTTTCAGATGCTCAGCCAATATCAAATTTCAGCCATGTTCTCAGAGAACATGCAAGATCACAATGAAATACATTAGGTCTCTAGAACACGTCAGAGTGTGGGTTTTTTTTTTTTTTGTAGATCCATTTTTGAAGTGGTTCGTGGTCAGCGTGGAGCTGCTTCTGGCCCATGAATATTTTCAGCTCAGTTTAGTGTTTTGAATACTTCACCCACACCTGAGCTGCACACAGTACAAGCCGCTGTCATTCTCTTCATTTTAAACATTACGCACCTTCTTCAGCGCTTCTAAAACCATAAACCTGGACCTTAGAGCAGAGCGTGGAGTCTTGCCATGCTCTGCAGAAGCTCTATGTGATACCGGAGAAGGTCGTGACCTTTCTGTCTCTGTCGTCCAGTGCAGAGACAGACGCTGACTCCTCAGGAAAAGCTTCGGGACAAACTGCGGGAGATCAGGAAGGTAAGAGGACAAACAAGATTTCATGAACTTTCATAAATGCCAACGCTGAGAATAAGTGATGCATTTAATTGTTGCCTTTTGCACATCCAAAGATTAGTGACTAGCCACGTGTCTGAGGTCAGATTATATGAATATATTAGATTATATTCACCAAGTTAGGGTAAGGTTTTGGTAGCGCCTGCATGTCATTCTGTCTGTAAACACGAAAGCACAAAAATTTTTGAATGAATTCTGATAAAACTCTGTAAGAGTGCAGAGTGGGCTGGTGTTGGCGGTCCATTAAAGCTTGGCTTACATCTCTTTAACTTCATGATTAATTGGTGCAAAACTGACTTAGAAAACATGATTCAACATATAGAAGGTCTCGTCCAACATAATTTGACCTCTGACCTCTCCTACAAGGTCAGTAGATTGATGTGAAGGTCACAGTGGTAACAGCAATATTTAGAGCTTTCTAAAGCTACGTTTCCATTGTTGATTGTGTTTATGGTGGAGTGAGTACTGTCAACAAAAAGAGGATGAGCTGCATAGTTAAAAGTATTCTGCAGTATAATATTGTATAAAAAGTTCTGTTTATTGTCCTGTTATTTACAAATCAGTATTTATTATCCGTTACCAGCTCCTAGAGAATGTTTGCTATGCTCACCACAAAACTCTTGAAGTATGTTTCATAAGAACAAAGAAAAGAAGTGTTTATGAGCGTTTACAGCTCAAACACAGCATGAGGAAGAAGTGCACCGCAGCCTGCTGATGCTCGATGTGTCGACAGATTTAGCCACACTGACCTCGTGTTGTTGGTACACAGCATCGTTTCACTTCTCTTTTTTATTTTGATTATACACTTTTAACACCCAGCTTTAGTCTGGGGTTTAATTTTAGTTACTGTAGTAACTCTGACAGAGACACGTGTCACTATAATAAACATCACTTTTTTTCTTCTTTTTTTTTGCATTATTATTATTATTATTATTATTATTATTATTATTATTATTATTATTATTATTATTTTAGTTGCAGGTATATAAGTCTGCTAAGCTGGATATCCGAGCTGCAAATATAAATATTTTTAAAATATTTTTAAAAATAATGGTTTCTGCAGAGGGTGACACTCTTTGTTTTCTCTGTGGCAAAGCCGCCAGCATCAGTTAGCTGATTCTGCTTCTTTCGGCGTCTCCTGCTGTGCATGGTTAGGATCTGCAGTCCTCGCAGGGATTTCAGTCTCCTCTCGCTGTCAGACGTTTCCATGTGTTAGACCAGGGGTAGGCAACTCCAGGCCTCGAGTGCCGGTGTCCTGGAGGTTTTAGATGTGTCCATGATCCATCACAGCTGATTTAAAGGGCTAAATGACTCCTCAGGATTTCTTGAAGTTCTCCAGAGGCCTGGTAATGAACTAATCATTTGATTCAGGTGTGTTAACCCAGGGTGCGATCTAAAACCTGCAGGACACCGGCACTCGAGGCCTGGAGTTGCCTACCCCTGTGTTAGACAAACGTGTTAACCACTCCACTGTGGAGCCACTCGTTATTCAGTTTGCAAAATTCATCTGCAAGTGTTTACATAATCTTTTATTTTGTCTGCATGCTTTCTGTCTTTGTGACCATCGAGAGGGAGAGGGAGGGGAAACGTAGAGATGACGGGCAGGTAAAGGTCGGGGACTCGTGGTCTGCATCCTAACCGCTTGCCTCTAATTCAGGGAACTTTGTGGTCATTCCTGCGTTGTGCCTCAGTTAGATCGTAACCATAGTGCAGAATAAAAAGATGGTGGACGCGCCCTGACGTGGTGATGTGGCGTCGCGCTATGTGCAGGTGTCTCTGCGGCAGATGAATCAGACTCGGTTCTACATCGTGGAGAACAAGAACCGGGCGGTGCGGGTGGAGCTGCTGATTGGAGGGCTGCCCCCCCTGCTCACCACAGAAAAGTACACGCAGCTGATCGAGGAACACCTCGCCATCAAGAGTGAGTCGCTTTAAAAAACGCATGCTTTCCTCCTGCGGCGCCCTCTGGTGGGTGGATGTGAACCAAACGTGATTAAAGCGTGTGACGAAGTTAAAAAGTGAAGCTCTGTCGTGTTTTTATTCAAACCGAAGTTTTATGTTCAGGCTCATTTCCCCTTAACTGTTAATTTCAGGTTTAATTCTGCCGCTCTGACTCACCTGTCCTCCTCTTCCTCTCTGCAGGTCACCTGGTCACCATCAGCAATTTTTATCTCAATCAAGGTGAGTCGTCCGTCATGAAAGCAGCCTGCTGGGCAGGTTTAAGGACACATGTAGTCTTTCCTGGCCTCCTTCTGCTCAGATCACCTTCTGTAGTTTTCACACTGGTTCTGTCCCACGAGGACTTCTTGTGTCCTTATGGGTAAATAAATTTGAACACATCTTACTGAATTTATGTCAGAAGAAATCTGTGAACTGCAAGATAACCATGGTGAGAGTGGGAAGCAGGACTCGAGCGTCGCCTGATGGACAGAGATCTTTTCAAGGTCATCTTCAGGTGCAGCTGAACTCCTGTGGTTTGTTGAAATGGTGACTCTTCAGCTGTATTTTTCTCTGTGCTCAAAGGTGCAGTGAGGTAAACCTGCTGAGCAGGTAGGGTGCGTTGAACATTGCGTTGAGTGGTGGCATCACTGGCGTCGCTTCCTTCGGTTTTCTCCGTCAGAAGTCTGTGTTCGCTGTCCGACCCTGGGGGACAAATATTTAAAGAAATGATGATAACGCTGATGGTCACACTGCTGGCCCGATGAACCTCAAAACCATGACTTTGTATTATTTAAGAGCAAATTCTTTCTGATCACACCTGGTTTCCTGTCTCAGTGATGGATGTTCATATTTAACACAGTCAGAGTTTCTAATGATGAGCTCAGTGCGTACAGATCCCACAGCTCAGCCTTAATATGCTCTAAACACTTGGTTTCAGTTGGCTTTTTGTACCATTGGCTCTATATGATGTCACAAAGAGTTATATTCCTAATATGGTCATCTCAGACCTACAAGCTCCACCCCCTTCTGTTTAAACCTATAAGGTATGGCTGTCTTAGAAGAAAGTTAGCAGCAGCTGGTTTGAGATAAACTGAGAGTCTGAGACATCAAACTCAGATTTTTCCTGTGTGTGTGTGTGTGTGTGTGTGTGTGTGTGTGTGTGTGTGTGTGTGTGTGTGTGTGTGTGTGTGTGTGTGTGTGTGTGTGTGTCCAGGTGCGGTGGTGTTGCAGATCTCGTGTTTCGCTGAAGCGGAGAGGATCTACATGCTGGCTAAAGATACTTCCATCAACAACAAGACGCTCACCTCGCTGGTCATTCCGGCGATCACGGTAACTGTTGTTCAAATACGCCTCATTAAACTCAGGCTCTGCGAACACACTCTTAGCACGAGGAGTTTTGGTGTCTTCTTACCGAACCGAGCAGATGTAATGAGGCTGCGGTGCTTAAAGAGCTCCAGGAAAATCTCTGGAAACAAGCACACTGAATAAAACCATTCAGCTTCCAGATGTCTCTTACCTCTGCCCAACATCTCACCAGCATCTGGTTTTCCTTTCAGCACAACACGCTGGGAGCAGACGTGTGTCCTCTGCTGGTGTTTGTCAACCCGAAGAGTGGTGGTCTGAAGGGGAGAGAGCTCCTCTACGGCTTCCGGAAGCTCCTGAACCCTCACCAGGTCTTCGACATCATGAACGGAAGCCCGCTGGCCGGGTGAGGACGACAGCACACCTCCTCGGTGAAAGCAGAGGATTTTCCGACGCCGTCACTACTTGTTTTATAAAACAAACTACAGATCATCACTGTAGACATAGCAGTGGGTTTGCAGTTAGCAGATCTCTTCTGATTTCTGTTGAACTTTTCACCTCACTGGAACCATAACCAGCAATAAATTTACTTAGGGAAGAATTATTGAAGAGGCCTAAATGTCCTTCAATATGAAAGAAACTCAGAATCGAGCACCAAAGAAAGGGCCACCCCATCACTGAAAAACAAAACGTTCAAATTTCAAAATGTACCCCTTCATAACACCTGTACAGGGGGGACGTTTTATAACTCATCTTACAGTTTAATTATTAGGGGCGTGGCCTCTGTGACTGGAATAAAGGCCACACAGAGTGTTTGTGCTGTTGGAGCCTTCTGGAGCTTTTTTAATGCAGTTATCTGACCAACCTGCTGTGAGGTTAACTATTTCTAGGATTTTATTTTATATGTTTTTTTTGTTTATCTGTGTCATGTCTAATTCAGCTAGCTATCATTAGCTTATAACTTAGCTCCACTTCTGGGAGCCAAATATTGAGATAATATTAAGGGTTCAAAATGGTGGAAACCAGTGGGTTTCACATGTAGTGTGTGACACTAACTGGCAAACCTGGCAACATTTCCATCAGTCTGCTGCAGACCTGATTTATCACCATCAAAGTTAAAAGGTGATACAAAATGACGTTTGCCTGTTTATTCATGATGTTATTGTTATGGTTTGTTAGTAATTGTTTAGGTTTTTACCTAATTTTTAAAATTTGAAACAGAAGAAAACTGAAGTGGTTCTGCTTTCTAGAAAGAGTTGCAAACAACCTCAACGCCATGCAGAACAACTGAAAATAAATATAAGACTGCAGGGGGATGCGACAGAGTACAAAGAGATGAGAAATTACCACAAAAAAGACACAAAACAGCTAACGAGAGCCACAAAAACCATTGCCAAGTAACATAAAATCATCTCACGGAGCCACAAAAAGCTGAAACAAAAGCATTGTAGATGCAACCCAGCAGCAAACAGTGAAGCTGGTTCCAGTCTGGGCAGGTAGTCTGTGGAGGGGTACCAATCTCCTAAAGACATTTGTGAAGTTTCAGTCGGTGTCAGAAATGTTCACCTTGTTTTAAATTGTGGTCATCGCAGTAAAACTGTCTCTACTGTTCGCTCTGCAGCCTGCACACGTTCAGGGAGGTTCCCCGGTTTCGGGTGCTGGTCTGCGGGGGCGATGGGACGGTGGGCTGGGTGCTTGGAGTGCTGGAGGCTGTAAGGCACAAACTGACCTGTCGCGAACCGCCCATCGGCATTGTACCACTAGGAACAGGTGAGACCAAACACTGCTCCTTTTATTTGTTTTCTAATACAGAGACGAGTTCCTGTTGAGTCGATTTGGGCACTTGGCAGTTTTTAACTTGCTGGTAAACAGCTGAGTTTGATTTGTGTCCTGTCAGGTAACGACTTGGCTCGTATCCTGCGGTGGGGTCCAGGTTACAGTGGTGAGGACCCTTACCACATCCTAGTGTCGGTTTATGAAGCTGATGAGGTTCTGATGGACCGCTGGACCATCCTGCTGGACGCCCAGGATGTCTCAGAGGATGGCAAAGAGAACGACTTCTTGGAGCCACCCAAGGTCCGATCCAAAAGCATTATCATTATTAGATTAAGAGATAAAACATAATTTCCAAAAACCTGAAACATGTTCGTGGTCTAGACTTTACAACCAGACAAAAGTCCATGAACTAACAATGGTCATGGTTAGTTCAGATGCATCTGTAACAGCTGGAACAAGAAGTTCCACTGACTGCTTCCCGAAAGCCAATCAGCTGAAAACATCCTGCAGTCTGGTCATTCTCCTGATGCCAGAAGTGAAGTACAAGCTTGTTGTTGCCATTTGATTCAGTTTCAGCTGCTCACAACTTTCCTTTCATACAGAACAGAAAGGATCTGTATGTTACTTTGTTCCAGCTATCAGCTGAACTTTGGAGGGAGGTAGTTTTTCTCCTGGTGTGTAGAGGGGCTATGATGTCATCCAAAAACACTCCACTGATGTTTTTGCATAGCTGATGCCAGAGCGAGTTAGGAAAAACCCATAAACCCAAACAAACTGTTAATTTTAAGGATATCTATGAACTCCACAAGCTACGGTAGTTTCCGCTGCCAAGGTGGAGCCCAGTGGTGGTCGATGATTGTTTGACAACAAGATTATGCACAAATTTCACAGAACCCGAAGGGGGGTGGACAGGACACCTCCCTTCAAAGTAAAAATGTAACAAGCCGTTAAATTTTGGGATCACTTTAGAGAAAAAGTTAAATAAATCATGTTAGCCTCGGTGGAGATCTCGGTTCTCTGGGCATCCCTGTAGTTCTTTTTGTTTTCACAAGTTAGGGTTGGTTTAACTTCGCTCAGGTTGTGGATGTTTCCGTTTTTTATACAGATGCTGTGGTGGAAAAAATGGATAAAAGTATCATGGAAGTATCTGTCTTTCCCTCAGATTGTCCAGATGAACAACTACTTTGGTCTCGGTATCGACGCGGAGCTCAGCCTCGACTTCCACCTGGCTCGAGAGGACGAACCCGACAAATTCACCAGCAGGTGAAAATTTATGAGAGAGCCAGAATTTTGTGGTCGATTGTAATTTCCCATTAAAGTTGATGCTTTATGAATAAGAGTTAGGATTGTTTTGTAGTTGACATCTAGTGGCCATCAGTGGTATTGCACTTTACAGAAAGCACTGGTGCGTGTTTCTGACAGTGAAGACCACGTTTCCCATCAGCCCTTTTGCTTCCTGTCTTCCACAGGTTTCATAACAAAGGTGTGTATGTGAAGGTAGGCCTGCAGAAGATCAGTCACACCAGGAGTCTCCACAAAGAGCTGCAGCTTCACGTGGACGGGCAGGAAGTCCCATTACCCAACATAGAGGGGCTAATCTTCCTCAATATACCCAGGTAACACACACACACATACACACACACACAGACACACACAGTATTGACCTTACGTTCATCTTCTTGTGTGTAGTTGGGGTTCAGGTGCTGATCTCTGGGGGTCAGAGGTCGACAGTCGCTATGAGAAACCCAGCATCGATGACGGCCTGTTGGAGGTGGTTGGGGTCACAGGGGTCGTCCACATGGTGAGACAGTTTAGAGTGAAGAAGTACAGACTGGTTTTATCCAGAGGGTTTACCACACTGTGTGCGTGTGTGTGCGCAGGGCCAGGTGCAGAGTGGTTTCCGTTCCGGGATTCGCATTGCTCAAGGGAACTACATCAGGCTGACATTGAGGAAACCGATACCAGTCCAGGTGGATGGAGAACCGTGGATCCAGCCGCCGGGACACATCATCATCTCTGCTGCTGGACCAAAGGTACACTCCGTTTGTCCCTGCAACGCTTCCGTAGTGTTGTTTTTTTTTTTTTACTTTAGTGAGTGTTTTTTTTCCATTTTTATAGAAAATAACATTTGAACATAAGACAACAGAAGAAGGACCGACCAAACAAAAAAACAGAAGGGGGATTAGGCCATCTAGGTAGAAGTTTGATATACACAAGGTTACAAGTTGAAAATTATGTACAACAGATACATATTATTACCAGAGGTAATACAAAGGAATACCACAAGGCTCCAAAGTAATTTCTCAGTAAGAAAACATTTACATTTCTTCCAGTATTTTTCACATTTTTCTGAGGACAGTCTCAAGGAGGTTAGTCGCTCCATAACGTGAATTTCGTGTGTTATTTCTGTCCAGTCCGAAACAGTTGGAGGTTCCCCATTCAACCACTTGCGTATTATAGCTTTTTTGCTGGCTGCCTGTAATATCTGTAGCAGGTATCTGTCCTGTTTCTTCAGTCCAATTGTTATGTTGCCTAAGTAAAAGACACTGAAGCTCCCCTCCACCTGTAACCCAGTTATCTGCTTGGTTCTTTCAACCACTTCTGTCCAGTAGGGGGAGATTTTAGGACATTCCCAAAAAGTATGGAAGTGGCCTACTGAAGTATATCCACATTACCTCCAACATTTACTATGTTCAGCATTTTTACTTTGGAGTTCTTTAATTTTAGGGGTGATAAAAAAAAAAAAAAAGCTCCGAGTATTTTTCCAAGTGAACTCTCTCCATGAATCGGAGCTTGAAGTAGTGGCTATGGTTTTACATATATTAGACCAATCTTCTTCAGATAGGTTTATTCCGCCTCTTTCTCCCATCTGAGTTTAATGTAGTTGGTAGACAGTTTCCTTTCTATCTGTAGTATTGAGTAGGTCATAGAGATTTGTTTTTTTGTCAGTTTCCCTTTACATGCATCTATAAAAATTTGAACTAAAGGCTTTCTCTCCTTGGACACAATAGCTGTATTAAAGTGATGTCTTAATTGGAGATATCTAAAGAAGTCACCCCTCTCCAGGTTGTTACTGTCTGACATTGTTGAAAGGTATATAAATCTTTTTCAGATGATATTTTCCAATATGCAATCTTGAAATCATCAAGATGGCAATGAAACAGCAATTAGACAGAGTTATCTCTTATCTGCTATCAGTCTGTGATTGGATGGGGTCAAGTTGGCAATTACATGCAATCTTTTTGTGAAAATACAGCGATTATTGTGATAATCGGCAAAAACTGCAAATTAAACTGCAGAAATTAACTTAAACTATTAAGTCCAGACAGATCCTCATGGATGCTAATGATTAATTCATGTGGTCTCCTACAGTTTGCATAGAAGTTACTACTCTCCCGGTGGTACTTAATCTATTAAAAGTGTGATGCGAATGGGAAACGGGGAATGTCTTCAAAGTAAAAGTAGAACCTTTTGTAACATGTTAAGTTCTATGGTAAAGAGCAACTTTTACTTTGAAGGTGATCTTTACAGTTGTATTTCCTGTAGTTTATCTTTACATGTAGCTTGTTATATATTATGTATACACCTGTAGATGGTCTGTGTTTTAGTTTGGAGCCATTTTGGCTCCTCGAATATGTTTGTGTGAGGAAAAAAACTTTGTTTGGGAGTTTTTAGGGTTACACTTCTGTCGTCTTCTGCCGTTTGTAGGTTCGGATGCTGAGGAAGTCCAAGCAGAAGCAGAAGAAGTCATCAGCTAACATGAGGGACGGACACTCGGATAGTCCTTCTTCCAGAGATGGACACTGACCCGATCACCCGATAATGGCCGTCCTGCCTGTTATCTGCCTCCTGCTACTGCACATGGGTAACCGTTTTGGTGCCAGCAGCCAGCTGTGAATTCACTCATGTAGTTTTGCAGCGACACTAACGGGCCGCCGACGGACCACAGACTCGTGGACGTTTACCGTCTTGCAAAGTGGGAGAAAGTCATGGATCACTTGGGATTGCATTTCATGCCTACTGTCCAGGCGCCGACCATTTACAGAAATCACAGTAACCGTGGTTAATAATTCCACTCCTAACTTTTTTACTTAACAGTAAATAACTCACAGCAGGATGTCTGCATAGACTGCAAAATAAATTGTGTTGAATTTTGACCATTTCTCAGTATGAATAAGCTCTGCGCTGGAAAAAAAAATCTAGACAAGTATTTAAAGTGTCTGTCCGGACGTGACTGTATATGTGCAGTAAGTAGCAGTACTCAGTGTCAGCTGATATATTATATAATAACTTTAGTCGTGAAAAATAATGTGCAGCTATAGAATAATTATGACCTCAGTGTTGGTCTGTTTGTCATCAGAAAATATGAAGAAAGCGGATACTGGAGACAGCGACGGGCAGTTTTTTTAAAAAGCTGTTACTACATAATGTTTCTCGAAAGCAGTAATTTCCTGGGAGGCCCCACTACCCTTCTTCTTCTTCTTCTTCTTCTTGATTTCTTGTGTGAAATCCTTTAGTAATATTTACACACAGTGTAGAAATTTTACACTATTGAGTGTAATTAAAGTCATATCAGGGTGAGCTATGCTAAGCAGGGTTAGCTGGAAAGAAGAACTGTTTATTTTTGACGCTCACACAGATTAGTCTTGCAGTAAACCTTGTCTTACATAGAAATGTGTTTACTGGAAAATATAAAACAAGAGAAACTCCAAGATAATTTAGAATAATTTTAAAAAATACCAAAGGCCACCTAATAATTTAGTTTCAATCAGCAGAAGAATATATATATATATATGTACAGTATAACATACAAGTGCAGATTTCTTATAAGAACTACAGAACATCCAGTTAGGATAGCATTAAAGAGACAAACATTTTTCTGACAGGAGCCTGTTTTGATATTTTTGATGTTTTAATTTTTTACATTTTTTAATTTTTATTTTACAGAAGTGTGTGATGGCACTTGTTCAAGCCCTCAGGTTATTCGAGATACTGAGAAACAACCCAAACAGTGGTCATTTAAATCAATTTAATTTTGAAAATTGTGTACCAGATACGAAAATTAGCCTAATAACACTCCTGTAGCAGTTAGTAACTGTGCAAGCTTGTTAGCTAGTTTTTTTTTTAGTCAGTTGTGTGCATTAAGGCACATTGAAAGTATGTTTATTAAACAGGATTTTTGCTTTTGTTCATTAAGTTCATTTGCAGCTAAACAAAACACAAACATCTTGAAGATGCAAACTAAGTGAATGGTTACTTAGCTAGCACTAATCTTTACTTTTGGCTAGTGTAAAAACGTGACTAATATTTTGTAACCTGAAAATGATTCATTTGAGTCCGTTTTTAAAATGCAGAGGCCAAAACCACTCAATAAAAGTTATTTTAAATTTTTAGACATTAGAAAATTAACTCACTGTGTGCCATTTTAGTTACAGGTGCCAGAAATTATCTAGACGACCTGTTACATTAAAAAAGCTTCCTGCTAAGCTAGTTTTCTCAATTTAAACTATTAAAATTATTAGCTTAGCAGGCTAGTTAGCTACTTTAAAAAAAAGTAAGCTATTCAAAGATTGAATTTGTTCATTGTCCATATCAGGAACTAAAAACTGAAATAAAACTCTGTTTTCATTTCCTGAAAATTGAAAAAAAATGTAGCTAGGTAATGTAAGCTTAAAATATTAGCTAGGGTAACTAGCTATAACAGAACTTTGCTATGTGTAATAGTAATATTAGGCTACTTATTTTATAAGTCAAATTGAGGGTTTCAGTTAAACTAACCTAGATACTATATTGTTAAGCAAGCTTATAAAGATATCATATACAAATGAAATAACAAATTCAATTCGTCTGAATGTTACTGAAATAGAAAAGGTAAAAAGGTCAGTGGTAAATGTAACCAATGAGGTCAGGTATAAAGTAATTCAAATATTGTGTAAGAGGTGTGTTGACCTTGCACAACAATCTAATAAATCAAATTATTTCATTTTCAGTACCACTTTGTAGATGAT
The DNA here is from genome assembly GCF_051167445.1 of Perissodus microlepis. NCBI lineage: Eukaryota > Metazoa > Chordata > Actinopteri > Cichliformes > Cichlidae > Perissodus > Perissodus microlepis. Next base: position 25,412,375 of record NC_140462.1, read on the forward strand.
GCCTTCGTCCGATCTAAATTCTGTATTGCTGAATTTATCCAAAAATCCCAACTTAATCTAAACCAGACCTAAAACAACAGAGCCAGCAGAGTCCAACCTTAAATTTTATCTCCCCCTTTTTGCTGAGTCCTGCTCTTTAACCATAAAGGAAGGACTCAAAGTTGAGCTCCATTTGCCATTTTAAAGACTCTGAGAGAAGGGACTTAATGAAAGGGGCACTTTGTTCACATTCCCAGAGTATGAAGTAGCTCAAAACTTTGAAATAGACGAAAGATCCTATGCTGAAGGTTCCAGCTCTTGATGTAGCCTCAAAAACATTCAATAACTGTACTTTGGCTGTAACTTGTACACTTAAAATCAACGTGTGCTTAATAGATTTATTTTCATGTTATTTGGTGCTAGAAGATAAAATATGTATAGTTGTTCTGTGCTTGGTTTGAGATTCGAGGATGTTGTTTTTATTTTCTAAACCTTAAAATGAAGTTTATGAAATCTGACTAATGAAGGTGAAATACCTCTCGATGGCTTCATTCAACCCTTTTCTGCAGTCGCTCTTTTGGCCAGTTTCCACCATTCTACTGTTTTACATGTTACACGTTTCTTCATTTTATTTTTCTGTCTCATATGCAATGTTTCTGCATTTCAGTGTTGTTAGATATTCATGTTAAATATCTCCAAAACTGAAATACTGAATTTCTATTCAAGTCAGTTTTATTTGTATAGCACCAAATCACAACAGCCACTGCCTCACAGCTAAACATATGTAAAAGTGATTGGAAAAATTAGAATTTGTATGCCTGAATTTTTTTTTCTTTATCAGTTAACCCGTGCATGGCTACAAAGTACAGCCTGAAAGCTCTATTAGCTGCCCCTTGGTAGGCCTCCTTAAGTTGGCCAATCAAGAGGAAGCGGCTTTTTAGCTCTTCTGGAGTCTCAGAATAAAAGTATAGAGTTTGGAAATAAGCAGAATAGGTCTCCTCTGATAACATCACATGTGGTTAGTGGTTAGTATATAAAGATAAATTAGTTGTTGTAAATGTTGAAAACCTACCAAATTATGATTTATAGCTCTTTAAATTTCACATTTCCTGGTTTCCCAGACTCGTCGTCCACAAGTGAACCAGACATCAGCTTGTAATAAAAAGAAAATGAAGGGTTGGAAGACACTTTCATACACAGCAACATTTAATTTTGGTTCACCTATTCTAGAGAAACAAACTGCAGAACCTGGTGGACACACCAGGAGGCGCTGCAGAAAAAGGATTAATAATGAACAACAGCGAGGGTTTCTGGCTTTAAACAGAGGTGCAAGTCGACCTCTGATTGAAGTGCGTTCAGGCAGGTTGTGTTTTCCTACACTTGATGCTGTGTGTCTACTGGCAGTAGGATGTAGCTGTGTAACTGTACACTTATGAAGTACTGTCAGAGTGTTTGTTACATGAAGTACTGTAGCTTTGTTCCATGTAGAGCTGCGTTTTTGTGCTTTTATAGCAGCGTTTGAGCTCGTCTTCACTGATGACGATGAGTAAAACTGCTGCAGTCACACCTTTGAAACACTCCATACACCCACCAGTCTTAATGTGTTACCACGTTCTTCTGGTCAGTCAGTCCTCTGTGTTAACTTTTCATTAAAGGTGGTTGATTCTGTTTTAGTGTCTCCGCAGTGGGCAGGAAGTGTAACTTCTCTGCAAAAGAACTACACCAGAATTCATCCTTAAAATGGATTCACAGTTTGAAAGAGATCAAAACCAGAAGACTTGTTTTCAAAATTGATGATAAATATGTTTAATTCTGCTGATGGGCAGAAGAATGTCTCGCACATGTTTTGTTTTGAGTAAAGAGTTATGGAATAGCATTGGACCAAACCACTGTGAGGCCATGTGTGTGTGTGCGTGTGTGTGTGTGTGTGTGTGTGTGTGTGTGTGTGTGTGGGGGGGGGGGGGTCTATAGTTATATAGCTGTATAGTTACAGTTACAGCGAAGCATTGAGAACTATCTGGATGTGACGACACACTTTTGAGAAGGGCCTGGTCCCCCACCGCCCCCTTCGGCCACACCCCTGTTCCTTTAAAAACAGTTCATCGGCGTTGTTTCACCTGTTCGGTCTTAAAGAATGTCCCAGCTGAAAGACATGCAGAGATTTTGGGTCACTTTCTCACATTTCTGGGGAAGCCTTCATTCATTTTTGCCACGCTGTAATTCGCACCGTGCCATACGAGTCGTTCTGTTGTGTCAAACCTCGCCGCTTTGACTTTCTGCTTCTCTGCATCCGTCGTGCCTCCGTTGTAGTGTCCAAAGTATCAGACACCAGGCCGAGGTCGGCGTGGCCTTCGCGCCTCGACGCCCTGAGTGCGCTGATGTTTAACGTGTGTGTTTCCTGCTGGTGCAGTGGTGTGTTCACTCTGAGCTGATGTGCCTCCAGTTTTCTGTTGCTGTAATTCTCTCTGAATAGATGATTTGTCTATTTTTGCAGACAGAAGCTGTTTTTTTAAGTTTTAACTGTAAATTATAAATTGCACTAATTGTTTTACAGATGCTCTTAGATGTGACGTTCAGGTTATTATGAATGTTGTCATAACTAAAGCTAATTATCTAGCATATATATATATATATATATATATATATAATGTTTAAATTATGTGTCTAATTGTAATAAACTAAAGACCGACTAAGAACTAAGCTTTGGTGGTTTGTCTGATATTTGAAGAAGAAAACTGTGAATAAGAACCTGCTGATTTTGTTCCACAGAGTTCACACTTTAAAGATTAATAACACAACAGAAGACCATTTGTGATTCTCCAGGTACAGGTAAATATGAAAATCAGGGAAATTAACATTTTAAAATATTTTAGAATTTTGAGATATTTTGAGCAGAACCAGGCTCAGGGAGAAGGAAGCCAAGGAAGGAAAGGAAGGTCTATTAACACATAGTGAGTGAAGAAGAAGCACTCAATGCATCATGGGAATCCCCAGCAACCTACACCTATTGCAACATAATTAAGGGAGGATTCAGGGTCACCTGACCCAGCCCTAACTATATGCTTTAGCAAAAAGGAAAGTTTGAAGCCTAATCTTAAAAGTAGAGATAGTGTCTGTCTCCTGAATCCAAACTGAATATTTGAATCCTGTAAATCTGCATCTAAACCCATGAATATTCAGTTTCACATTCCATTAAATGGTTTTATGTCTGTTTCTTATATAATCCTTGTTTGAAAATAAGACTTTTAGGAAAGAAATGCTCCATTCTCGTCTGATGGAGCATTCTAGTCACACATTCTAGTCGAGCTAGAAAAGCACGTGATCATTTAATCATTATAAAAAGTAAATGTGACGATTAGCATTAGCATTCATTTTGTAAATCAATTTTTGCTTTTTCATGTCACCATCCACCTTTGAAATAAGAGGCCACGCCTCTAATAATGCAAACTTTAAACCTTAATAAAACAAACATTCCACCTCATACAGGTGTTAAGAAGGCAGAAATTATCTACAGACCCCAAAACAGTTTATGTATCAAGCTGTAAACGTGTTTATTTCTGCTGTAAATTTGAAGATTTTAACATGGGAGTCTATGGGGACTGACTCACTGCCGGAGCCTCTGCTGGACATTAAAGGAACTGCAGCTTTTTTTCTGTTTCTTTTTGTTTTTTTACTTTTGGCGCTGTAGTTTCGGCTTCATTAGTTGACGCTTGTATTTCATGTGTGTTGGTGTCAGAGCGGCAGCTGTGGTGATGCTTTGCCTGACCAGCAGGGGGCATGTGGCGAACAACTCATCAAAGATGGCCTGCGAGGGAAACGATTGCTCACTCTGCACTTTGACTTCTCACCCCGCATTATGAAGATTTTAATGCCAAGCCAAGCATGAAATCAGCACCACAGTTTATGAAAACAGTGCAAGTATATTAACACGAGTAAGCTGCGAGTAACTTCTACACGATGTTTAAAAGTTGGAAAAGATCTCCTGTAAGAGTATTTATACTAATACACGTGCACTCCAATTTATGTAAAACTAAATGTAGGAATGGCAATATCTTTGTTTATTTGTACTTATAATGCATTCTATACTATAAGTCATACTTTATACTATACTTTATACCTTGTTCTATATTTGTCATTACTCATATTTTGATAGATTTGTGTAACTTTACTTAAATAGAAAGCATACTTTGAGTACTTCTAGAATATGGTATTGCTCATACACATGAACCTTTTATAAAATTACCAGTTTCAGTATATTTCTACACTGAATGTGTTATTGCTAATACTAGTAGGTATTGTTACCCTGTAATAGAGTATTCCTTCACAGTATCATTACAAATCTACATTGATAGTTTTTTTTATTTAAATAAAACTTCAAAAGCATGATTTATAACAGAACCTTTACTACGATTTTAAAAGCCTTACTTAACACTTTTTTCAGAATAAGGTGTTACCAGTACTGTGGTAAATTTGTATACTTTAAATGCACAGCAAAGCTTGTGTTCATGAGTGTGATGAGACAAAGTTCTTCTAGAGGAAAGTCCCTGTACTCTGTCTCTTTTTAGGAACACCTCTGGGCACTTGTTTGATTTACTTTGAAGCGTTTTTAACCTGATTTGAATTTCTTTGGTCTCTGGAACATCAAACTTAGAACAACTCAGAGATTTTGCCCCTAGATACGTTTTTTTTTTCCCGCCCTCAAAGTTATACTTTTACCATCTTTGCTACAGAATTCTCTCTAAAGTCTTATTACTAATATGTGTTTAAAAATATATGTTTATATGCTTATCTGTGTTTTTTCACTGTGGTACTTTTAATTTGTACTTCGAAACGTGTTACCATTTGCTACTGTGCTTGTACACTTTACCTGTTTCTTTGAACCACCTGCTGTGGTTTTGTTCATTTGTACCTGAGTATTTATGGTGTCATTACTAATACTTTGGCCATTTTTGTACTTTAATAGGAGGGTTTTTACCTGTAATGAAGTAGTTTTAGTAATAAACACACTGCTTTTACCTCTTTTTTTTTTTTTTTTTTTTAAAGACGAGCTAAAACAGAACTTTAATTTTTTTCTATACTTACGAAAACTATTGGATGGATATTTTTTATTTATCTTTTTGGATGGACTTTTCAAAGTCCAGCCATCTCAGCAATACCTGTGGGCACTTATTTGGGAAGTTATCTCGAAGTGTTATATAAGTTGATATTTATTTGTCTCTGGGAAAGAAAAACACAGAAATAAAATTCAGATTTTGCCTAAAACCACATTTTAAAAAGCTTTCTTTCTCCCCTGTAAGTTACTTTTCTGCCATCTCTGCTTTTACAGAATTCTTTTTTATACATATATATCTGGTAATGCTAATAAGTCCCTATAGGGTTTCTGTACTCCTACTTGTACTTCACACTGAGGTACTTCTAACACAGTAGAAATGAGCTTCATTAAAGGGGTGCCAGGACTCTCTCAGAGCCTGCAGAGCTCAGTTGTTCGTAGGAGAGTAGAGGCCCTACTCCACCATATCAACTGCTAGCAAACCATCTGAGGAGGGAAAGCAGAGCTCCACTAAAATGGTGTATAGTGGAGGTGGGGTCCTGCTGACTTCAACTAAGGATACAGTCGGGTGGTGGGAGGCAGCCTTCGAGGATCTGCTCAATCCCACTGACATGTCTTCTGTAGAGGAAGCAAATTTGGTGACGAGGGGAACAACTCGTCCATCACTGGACCAGTTCTTTATCCTCGAAGATACTTGAGGGTGTTTGGCCGTTTGTCCAACCGGTCTACATGTGCTTTGTGGACTTGGACAAATCATTTGACCAGCAGGAGTCAGAGCTGTATGGCCCGTTTTTATGAACCATTCTGTTCCTGTATGAGCCACGTACAACCACATTACTGGTAATAAGTCGGACTCCTCCTGAGCGGGTGTTGTCACAGATTCAGTTCATAGTTTTTATGGACAGAAGTGAAACACGACAAATGAGAATCGGCACCTCCAAGTCCAAGAGCATGGTTCTCAGCAGGAAAAGGGTGGAGTGCCCATTCTGGGTTAGAGACCCAAGTGGAGAACTTTAAGTGCCTCAGGGTGTTGTTCACAAGTGAGAGGAGGGTGGAGCGGGAGATGTCTGTGATGTGGACTCTGGTTTGTACTGGTTTGTCATGCAAAAGAGAGATCTGAGTGTAATGCCCATTTACGTTCTTACTTTCACCTGTGGTCACAATCTCTGTGTAGTGACTGGAAGAATGAGATGGGAGAAATGGGGCTTTCTTCAAAAGCTGGCTGGGCTCTCCCTTAGAGATTAGGAGTTCAGCCATTTTGAAGGGACTCAGAGTAGAGCCAGCTCAGGTGATTCAGGTATCTGATTCTGAGGCCCTGGGATAGGTCCAGGACACACTGGTGAGATTATGTCTCTCGGCTTACCTGGTAATGGCTCGGCGTTCCCTCGGATGAGCGATAGGTGACTACAGAGGGAGGTCTGGGCTTCTCTGCTCAGACTGCTGCCCCTGTGACCGGGCCCTGGGGTATTTTCTTGTACCTTTCCTTAAGTACAGCATTTATAACTAAAGACGATCTAGACGGAAGTCCCTGTTCATATTTGACGAATCAGCTCGAAGAATGACATAAATTAATTTTAATTCCAATTATTTCTGAGATGTAAAACTTTTTTAAAAAAAAGTTTTTACTGTTATTATTGTTGTTATTACAAAAGATCCCTAGAAGTTATACTTGTACCACCTCTGTCCTGTAGCAAAACCTTTCTCGTGTGTCTGTATTCTGTAACGTATTCCGTTACGTTACTCTCATTGAGTAACGTAACGGAATACGTTACTTAATATATTATCATGCTGTTTACAACTACATGAATGTACTATTGCTGTGATTTATTACTGTTACTGAAGGTCCGCGGCTCCGAACCGTGGTAAAGGGACCTCTGGCTAATACGGTGGGTTCTGTGTCGGGCTCGTAGCCGGAAAATAGCTTTACTTTGTTGTCTGGGTCAACTTTGCCAGCGAGAGACAGAGAGAGGCGTTGAAAGGCTGCTCCAACGGAACTTATTGTTTTTGGAGGAAAACACGAACACAGTGTACAGTCGAGTCTTAATAGCTTACTTACAACTGGGCTCGTCAGGCACTCTTCTTGGCTGCAGTGGTTATTATTATATTTACATGCTTCCAGCTCCCATTTCTGCTCGATGACAGCTCGTACTTTTCCTTTTTCTCCCTCCTCGCGCTCACAGACACATAACGTGTATGGCAGTCCATTCTCCCTGCAGCACGGACTACACTGCCTATGATGCTACATTCTTTAGAGCTATACCGGTAGCATTCTGCCTATTAGCTTAGCACAACAACAACAAAAAGGCCTCTCTCACCCAGGAAACACGCAGAGAGAGAGCGTCACCCTGTAACCATGGCAACCGTAACGCTGCCACCTGGAACAACAGAACGTAGCTGTCAAACAAAACCCAAACAGGCCTGACCCGCCACAATATGAAACAGGGAAGTACCGCCGTGTAATCCATTTATTTCAACAAAGTAACTGTATTCTAAATACCACCTTTTTAAACGGTAAAGGAAACGGAATACAGTTACTCATATTTTGTATTTTAAATACGTAACGTTACTCCCCAACACTGCTCAAGGCTAATGCGTCTGTATGGAGTTGGAGTACTTTTGTAATGTATTACTGTGGTATTTCTAATGCAGGACTGAATTATTACTAACCTATGTGTGTAACTTGAGCTGTTACTGTGTATTTCAACACGTTTTGCTTTGTCTGGGCTCAGTTCCTCTTTTGAGGTGAAACAGGAGGACTCGGTTTCTGATTCATATTCTTCAGACTGTGTTTTCTTCTCGAAGTGAGACCTCGTGGTTTTCCCCGCTCTCTGCCTCATTTGGACGTCACAGGGAATTTCCAGTGGGGAAGGAAATCAAGTCAACTTTATTTCAACTGACAATCGTCAGTCAGTGTCACCTGCGGGACTGCTGTCGCTCCCTCTGGATTATAATCCCACTCGGATTAAAATTGTTCATTAAAATTGTTAAAGTGTAATGACGCGCCCGTGTCGCGTCATGACGTACTCCGGGTAAAGTGGATGGATCGGTAGCTCAGCATGGCGCAGTGATGTGCACAAGTGAAGCGAACTGAGGAGGACTGTCACTCAAAGAGAACTCTTCACCTGACCGACCGAAACAGGTAACAGCCTGGTTAACTAACCAGCTAACTAAACTAACCAGCCAGCTGCACGTTTCCATTCATAATCACAACTTCAGCGGGACCCGTTACAACTCTTTGGCAGCTGGCTTTGTTTTGCTGCTTACTTCCTCATTAGCCAGGTAACTGTTAGGACCCCGGGCCAAACTCCATGTTAAAAACGGTAAGCTGTTATTTTCTGTAATGTCAGTAGCCTCGGGAATATTTCACGTCACCGTTAAAGTGCATTACGTGTTTGTAACACCCACCAGCTAATTCGGCCACGATTAATCAAACATCAAAATCTCGGGTTAGTGAAAGTTTGAACTTTAATCCAACTTTTAATCTCGTTTAACTCGCTCTGGTCTTTGGTAGCCAAAGGGCAGAATGGTTAAACTGACAAAATAATTAAAACGACATTTTTATTTACACTGAACTGCTGTGTGGATTTTAGACTTGCCGAATAAATGACTGGGGTCGGCTGATTCTGGTATCTATTCATTTATATCGCAATGTTCGGTGTACCGAAGTGAAGAGCGAAGGACGGTGTAACTGGCAGATTTTAATACGAAGTTTTGTGTTACCCTCTCCGCATACGGAACCTACGAGGCTAGCTCCCGGGCAGCCAGGACAGGCAGCGGTTAGCGAGGACGGGGCTCGCTTTGACTTGAAGCCCGAGATTAGACCCGAGCTGCACTGAGGTCGGTGCTGTGGAAGCGCCGGCCAACAGTCTGCCTGCTTTAACGGCCGCTTTAGCCACATGAACAACAACAACAACAACCCGGAGGAGCTAATTAGCTGTTAGCCGCAGAGCTAACGTAGATCACACAGGCACGCTCGTGAGAACGAGGACGAGCGATGCTGCTGACAGGTAACAAGTGTCAGCGATCAATAATCAGTAGTTATTATCGGGTATATACGACTGTGTATTACAAACTGTGTATCACCGAAGGTTAAATATATATTTATATATATAATAAACAAAGAGTGAATTCCGAGAACAGAAAACTCAGTTCACAAGGTATAAAATTAATAAACTGACAATAAAAAACGACAACAGCCAAAAAACATTTAATAAGATGGCCAAAAAAGAGGCAAATTTATGAAAGACCTGCAGATTCACGAGAAAAATGTGCACTTTGCAAATCCAATTTTTGAGGAAAAGGATAAAAATTGATAAATATAAGGAGAAAACTCAGGTAAACTCACGAGAAACACGTGCACAAGCGTAAGAAAGCAAAAATGAGGAAACCTTCAAAGGTGCTCAAATTTCAATAATCGTTGAGGAAGTTAGTTGCTGGAGACACCTGGCCTACTCCTGCAGGTTAGTTCTGGAGGTCTCACAGTGTGATGAACTGAGATGGAAGTGTTTCCCTCCATAGTCACGTTTTTAGAAGTCAGCAGGTAAATTTCTCAACGGGACTAAAGCCCGAGTGTTTACTGCCGTCATGTCAACTGTTTACATTTAGTTTTTTGCCTGCATGTTTCACAGCTTGCTCAGCAAAGTTTGTGCTCTTGAATCAACAACCTTAATACATATTCCTCATTCTAATGCAATAAGGACTGTCTCCATGTTTTTCTTTTCTGCTTCTTTTTCTTCTTCTTTTTTGGTACAAGAATTTCCAAATTCCCTGAAATACTCTAATACAAGACCAAAGCCGGCCTACCAGCTTAAATACTATGATATTAGCTCTTTATTACTCCTTATAAAGGACTTATCAAAGCCTTATTTAGCATGACTGAAACAGCAAACAAAAAAGTGTCAGTGGTGTGTCCCCATTGTGAAGTGAGGTGCAGTTTCTAACAGATTCACTGGTAGTTTGACGCTCATTAATCCACACAGCTCCAAAATAATGATAACAGCCACTGAGTTCCAGTTAAAAATAACAACTGCATGCTTGTTTAAGCATCTAAAAGCTGTCAGGTGAAACCTGTGCAGCAGGTTTATATCTCCCACCACCAAACCAGCCCCCCCCCCCCCCCCAGCTCCTGTCCAACAGCATGCCTTCAAAGACCATTTACTGTGTGATCGGGCTGTTGTGTGGTTTCTGGGCTGCAGTGAAAGCAGCTTAGGTGTTAAGTGAAGGAGGAAGTGACATACAAGTGAAATGGCCTTCACTCTAATATCGGTCGAAAGACTGCATTAAGACACACAAAAAGGCAACTTTTATAAAGGCCTCTAGGTCAGGCCTCTCTTAGTCAGTGGTGGGCAACTCCACGCCTCAAGGGCCGGTGTCCTGCAGGTTTTAGATCTCACCCTGGGTCAACTTACCTGAATCAAATGATTAGTTCATCACCAGGCCTCTGGAGAACTTCAAGACATGCTGAGGAGGTAATTTAGCAATTTAATTCAGCTGTGTTGGTTTAAGACACATCTGCCCACCCCTGCTCTTAAGTGGTCAGGTATAAAATGCAGTTTTTAAGAACCAGTTTGTTTACCATTTACAGGCCTATATGCATCATGAAAAGGGATGCACCAGTTCAACTTTCAACGCCATTCATCTGCACGCTAACATCAGGTTGAGCCTTAATGTTGCTTCTCTAACTTTCTAAAATAAAATATGCCAAAAAAAAGAAAAGAAAAATGCATTTACAAATGTATTCTGTATTTGAGCTGAGTGTGAGAGTCTTTACTGCTGGTACTCCTCCTGTCCCTGGTCTCAGTCTCGCTGTGGGTGCACCTCCTCACACACGGAGTGGAGCACACAGAGAAACAGGAGAAGAGAAATAGTATTATAATGCCACTGTTCTGTCACTGCAAGTGCACAAAGGCTTCCCAACATGTGGGAAAACGTAACGAGAGAGAGGATGGAAAAAGCTGTCGGCAGTTTCTGGTTAAATTAAAAACTTTAGCAAATGTTCAAAGTAACTGCTGACCTCTAAAAAGGCCTTTAACCCTCAAATAAACGGTCAATAAAGTTGCTTTCAGTAAATTTTCTGTTGCTAAAATAAGAGATTAACCATTAATTGTTGCAGTTCTGCAGTTGATCATTTTTAATGGTCGCTTTGAAAAAAGAAAGTTGTGAATGAAGTAGTTGTAACAGAAAGTAGAGTATTTAGAGAGTAAGTCATTTTACTCATGTAGAATTTTAATTCAAGGTGAAGACGGTTGTGTAGAGGAGTGCAAATAAAAAGCCTCAGTTATAATTAAACGTGTTGTGATGAGCAGAAAACATAAAAATAAGAAGAATGAACAGAGCACTTTTGTCATTCTGGTGTCTTACTCATAATAATAATCGCTGATGTCACTCCGTGGGTTTAACTGACGTGTTGCTCGACCTTTTGCAGACGCCACCATGGCCGGAGACGACCACTACCTACACACTCCCAACCAGGTAAACTCACCTGGGGCTCAGCCTCCATGTTTTTTTATAATGTCCAGCTTGGGGCCGACTATTCTGGGTATAAAGAGAAGTCAGAGAGAACAGAGGTCTGCGGAAAAATGATCTTACCTCTGTGACCTCAGTAAACAGTTTCCTGATGCATTTATAGTCTCATTTACTAATTTTAAGTCGTGTTTGACCCAATATGATGATGATTTGGTAAATTATGCTCCTTTTGTAGTCAGAAAGGGAGACAAAGCAAGGGCTGTTTTAGGATGTCATTGACAAAATGATGATGAAAAAAGCAGCAGGCTCCAAAAACATGACTTTAATAACCAGTGGGAGATGTCACAGTTTCTGCAGGCTGACAAATAACAGCCCATATTTCTGCTCTGAAGGAGACAATCTCCCCCCTTTTTAAACCCTTTGAAATACTTGGATCTACACCAGTATCAAGGTATCACAACCTTTTTAGAAAAGCGGTATTAAAGTGGGAAGTGCTCACATGTGTGCATGTAAATGAGACAGTATCAATATCGATCCTCAACATTAGGAAACTGTGCTGCTATTTTTGTTCCTTCTTCCTCGTGAACGGAGCCATAAAAAGGCTCTTTGAGTCACTTCTGTCCAACATCATGCAGATTATTGAAGAACGTGATTGGCCAGCAGCTTTGTTGTTTGATTACCTGTGCTGATCATCGAGCCTAGTGCACTAATACTTTCTATTACTGTGTTAGACACAAATGTAATGTGATTACAGTAACTCATTTCTTTGGAACATTTTCCACGCAGCACTTTTCAGTTGTTCTTTAGCTTTTTTTGATCATTACTGTTTCTGTGGTTCTCCTCTGATCTTCTTCTGATCTTTTCCTTCTTGGTTGTCATCTTCAACTCCTTCCTCCTCTCCAGCTTCATCTTCCTTGTATTTCTTGGTCTTTGTATAGCTCTTATTGATTATATTCTTCATCTGCGTGATCTTCTTCTCGATGTTCGTCTACATCGTCACCCTCTTCTTGTTATTTCCTATTCTTCTTTTTCTTCTTGGCCTTAATCTTCTTGAACAGCTTCATCTTCTACTTGTCGGTCTTTGTCTTCCTCGTGGTCTTATACCTGTTCTTCCTTGTCTTGATCTGTCTCTTCTTCTTGATTTGCTTGTATATTCCTGATCTATGTCAGTGCTTTCTTTTCCTTCTTTGTCTTCTTCTCCTCGTCCTTCTTATTGATCTTTCTCCTTGGTCGTGGTTCCTTTGTGGCACCGATTCATGCAGTCTCTTTGAACAGACCATGCTGGGGTATCTCTTCTGCTTGAACCCTGAGAAGCACTGATGTGGGGCTCTGATCCGAGCTGCTGTTAATAACTGTCCTGTTCTCGTTAATGGACCGTTGTTTCTTTGGTATAACATGAATTATTGCAGTTAACATCACTCAAGCTGCACACATGTGAAGAACAAGAACTAAATAATAATAATGTCTTCCTGTGTTTATTTAAGTCTAAAGTCAGACTTTGTGTTTTTGTCTTTACTGCAGATGTTTGATAACATCATGATGGACCCGTCATGGGAGTTTCCACATTTTGCGATGCCTCAGACGTCTCTGCGGACAGGTGAGAGTCCTGCAGGTGTGTCCCACACCGTCAGCTTTATCTTTAAAGTGGGTGTCTTTGGGGTTCAGACTGCTGGTCCAACAATAAGACGTCATGTAGTACTTTCCTGTTGGTTTGATTTGACCTCTGTACTTTCAGAGTTTATTTACTTTGAATGTGTTGTGTTGTTTTTATCTGGATTTCCCCTTTGTTTCTGAACAATAGTATAATTTCTGAAGAAAAAAAAGAGCAGCCATGGGTGGCATTAATCATCTCTTAAACTTGTCATTTTGAGATGACGGCTTAATCTTCGTGCATAAAAATACCACACTGTCACGCAACCATCACGCCTGTCTCTCCTGCCGTCACCACAAAAGCTGTCAGGTCTTTTGTTTTCAGACGGTTTCCTTTGGTCTCACTCACTCCACCCTCCTGAGGTTATTACTGTGTGGTTAGCATGAAATAAAAAACACGCAGGTGGAGATAAAGTATCTGCTGCCCCATTTGTGTAATTGTGTTGAGCTCATACTTTACATACTCAAGCCTGATTGAAAAGCAGTTTAGTTCTTTTCCTGTTGCAGTGTTTGCTTCCTGACACTCGTCGTTTGGTTGACTGTGGTCGTTATATCCACACGTATCATTGTTGTTTAGGTAATACTCAAAATTTAAAGGGACCCACTAAGACTTATGGCACTGGTATTCCCTGTAAAAAAAAACTATGTACCAAAAAATCCCCAACAATAAATTTCATGTGTGATTTGGTTTAAAGTTCCAGGAAAAGTCAGACAAATGGACTTTGACTTGGACTGTTATGTCAGACAATGAGAGCTTTATATGGACCGTTACGGCATGAATGAAGCCTTTGTTCAGACAGAAGCTGAAGGCTCTATAACATGTGTGAAAGAAACATTAAAACCACACACAGGTTGAACAGATGCTGCTGGGGAGGAAAAACTTCCGAAACTCCACTTTCTTTTTGCAAAAGTGAATTTCTGTTGAGGGGGAAAAAATGAAGGTAAAGTGAAAGAGGAGTTTCATGACGTGTCCTCTGTGGTGGCTGTGGGACGGCAGCTCAGCTCTCACTTCCCTTTAATATCAACACATCGTTTCTCTGAGTAGAGACAGAGGTGTAGCTCACATGGGGAAACTGGCTCCTCTTTACATTTACATGTGGCTACAGTGGTACACAGAAAGTGGCGATTACAGCATTTCTTCTTTTAACGTGTGGAAAAATACAACCGGTCTCTCCTGCACATATGGATGGCAGAGGAAACGCAACAAGGTCGACATTTCACAGTTCATATTTCATGTGAGACAACATTTCACCGACATTAAACAGAATCTCACATGACGGGAAACCTGACATGAAACACAATATGTCGCAAAAGACATTAAACATAACGTGACATTTTAGAAAATGTGTCATCAAAAAAACTGAATGAAAGATGACGTTTAAATCTCAACGTTTTAGAAAATCGACATTGTGCAAGATGCCCGCGTTACGAGTTTTACAAATGACAATTCGGGAAAGGATCACTGCAAAAGACATTTCAGGTGGCACGAAATTTCAGTCGAAGCGCAGACACTCGAAACACTGTCGCGTACAGATTTCTTGAAAGCCGTTTTACAGGATGTTGATAGCAAATGAGACGAGATTTCAGGGAAGATGTTTTACATTCTCCTACTTATTAGATGCATATTTTAACTGATGACATTTCAAAAAACACAACAGAAAAAAACATAAAACATTTCTGAAAAGAGAGTTTAGAAAAAAATGAGACGCCACCACAGGTAATGACCTCACACAAAACATTTCTTATTGCACATCACAAAAGTTTGAGGTTAAAAAGGAGCTCAAACTGAAATGTTGGTTAAACACTCTTTACGGTCTACTTATCAGTAATAATGACATAGTTGTAATAATCTTTGGTTATTAAACCGTGGAAACCTCAAACCGTGGAAGGGAGTTCCCCTCACTGTGTCACAGTGCTGCTCACAGGAGATCGTTGGGGTTCTCCCTCTAATATTGATGGTCTGCAGCTCAAAGAGTCTTATCACTGAAACTGAATAGGATTGGTTAGAGCACTGCTGGTCAGCAGATGCTTGTCTGAGGGGGACAAACCAGAGACCAGACCCAGGATGAGGGGTGACAGATACCCCAGGGAAACTTTGTGTAGAGAAAAGCGTAGCTCGGTCTTTATTTCATGTGTAAGATATCTCAGATAAGTTCTCTGACACCTCTAAATGTCTCGATTGTCTGAAACCCCAAAACGAATTTTCAAATAAACAAATCAGCTGTATGAGAAGGTGTTTGAATCTGAATCTGAGTCTGAATCTGAGTCTTTGTGGTTTCAGTGGACGGACCGTTCCTGCAGATCGTGGAGCAGCCCAAACAGGTAACGCTCACCTGTCCTGTCTTATCAGAGACGACTGACCGCTGGGTTTAGTTTATTTTTAAATTGGTTTTATTTAGAATTAAAAAAGGGAAATGACTTAGTACAGGATGACTGTTTAAGTCACACCTGTAACTACTGCTGTTTTCTTTTCCTGTCTTTTGTTGCTGATGGTCACGCTGACTGCAACGGCACTCTGACCGTGTTCTGATGTCACTTCCTTTAATGCAGCGGTCCTCAACCCCCGGGCCACGGACCGGTACTGGTCCATGAGTCGTTTGGTACCGGGCTGCCAGAGTTGAGGCTCATTGTCGGACATAAACCGGTCCATGGCACAAAAAAAGGTTGGGGACCGCTGCTTTAATGGAACAGTGAAACACAGTTAGGTCGTAAGTTGTGCAGCAAAGTGGAGCAAAGACTGAGGGTGGGGGGTGGGGGTGGGGTGGGGTGGGGGGGGTCAATAACAGGGTCCCCCCTGAGTCATTAAAGAGTCAGTAATTAAAGTGAAGGATGTTAAGGTGTTAAAAGGTCCTGTGTTGAACTTACAGGTGTTATTTTTAACACTGACGGAAGAAATACATTTAACGCTCATAAGACCTATTTTAGTGACCGTCTGTGGTCATTAATGTTCTCTGTTATACTTTAAACAGGAAATCTTTATTTAACGTGCTTCTCATGGTGCTGCTTGCTTTCTGTTCAAGCTTGTATTTACAGTCAAACTGAAGTATGTAAATTTGGATGTAGCCGTTGGCACGTCACCCATTGATTTTAAAGACTCATCATTAGCATTTCTGTCACCGCCATGATGTTTTTGGACGAAAGGTCAAAGTGTTAGCGGCGCTGTTTATCCCGGGAGTGGGAGGGCACTGACTTGGGTGGAGTTTTTCCCATTAATTTTTGAGCTTTGAATCCTAAACATTTACACCTTTAATCTAATTTCACCCCCTAAATGTCACACCCTCCCTGCCCGTATATATTTATTTGATGACAGAGCTCCTTTAAGTTCAGCTGGATTAACACTGATGACTCAACAGGAAGAAAGGGAAGCATCGCGAGTCTCAGAGTTGGATTTCACCCACCTGTTTAATGAATAATCACCTGAACGTGTGTTTAGGACAACAAGGCGACTGATTGTCAGCTGATGCATTGATACAGGTGTGTACTGTTGTCTTTGTTTTCCAGCGCGGCTTCAGGTTCAGGTACGGCTGCGAGGGGCCGTCTCATGGCGGTCTGCCGGGGGCCACCAGCGAGAAGAACAGGAAGACCTACCCCACCGTCAAGGTAACGCTTCCTGTCTGCGCTTGTTCTCCAGGTGTCGGACGTGCAAATGTAAACCTCGTCCTGCGCACTCGCTACAGTCAGCTGACTCACCTGCTGAGCGCAGCGTTTAAACTTTCTTCCAGTTTGTTAGTCCAGGAAGTGTTTGAAGCACACAGAGTGAGCACTAAAATCAGATTGTGGTTCACTTCTGTCTGCAGCGGCAAGAGGAAATAAAACAGTTTCCTGCAGAGACTTTAATACTGCTGAGGCATCAGGCCGACTGTTTCTGTCGTTTTGCTGATTGAAGTTGTCAAACTGACTAAACCTGTTTTGAGCTGAAGCTGAAATGTGAAAATAATGCCGTAGTGCGATTGAAGCTCTGGGAAATGATTGTTTATATCAGTTTCATCGCAGTGATTGTTCAGTGAGAGTAACACAGAGCTCCTTTAACTACAGTTATTAATAACACACGCAGCCATTAAATGAGTTATTCATCACACTGTTTCTGCTTTCACAAGCTAACACAGAGTAAGGCCAGCGATGAGACCCAGTCCTGCTCTGCTGTATGTGCTGTATACCTGAGTATCAATATAATGACACCGAGCTCACCTGGATGTTTGGAGGCTGAGCGGTCCCTCTGTGAACTGACTGTCCTGCTGATGTTGAAGCTCACTGTTTGTTAAGACGAGCCTTATTGGATCAAACCAGCTCCCTTTTGGTTAATTTTGGCTGACGTCATCTTGCCAGTTGAAGTTTTTAGTTGTAGGAAAATAAAATCAAAGCTAGTTTTAAGGTCATGATTATACGTGACGCGTGCTTGAGTCCATAAATTTCATCATCAGACGTTGATGACGAGCATCCGTGTGGATGTCCACATGCTCGCCTGTTTTTTTTTACCGCACAGACTCACAGAATTTACAGTCATTAACAGTGCACCAACTACACGTGTCCCAGGCGGCAGACTTCAAGCAGCCTTCACAGGAGTATAACAGGACTGACTGCTTGGCTGTCGGGTCTCCAGCTGTTGGTGTTTGTGTCCGTCGGCCAGCTTAATGTGGCCTTAACCTGTTCAACTGAAAAACCAAACTACACTGGACACACTGAGGCCATAAAGGCCTGTGTTCACTTACAGGCGTGTGACACCATCATACAGCTTAAAGCAGGGGTGTCAAACTTATGGCCCATGGGCCAGAATCACCCCACTGCAGATGGCTTTGGGAAATGTGAAGGAGGTCATAGATTTTGGACTTTGAACTGTGTTTCAGATGAAAACCTCCTTTGGGACCATCGAAGTAACAAAGTAACAGAGTAAACAGTTAAATATCAGGTACTCTTCTATCTACTGCAGAAATTCCTTTGCTTTATTGTGATTTCACGTTTTACCGTCTGTGATCAAGAGAGGGATGGGTCTATAATAATTAATATATACATTCTTATCTTTACCTTAATAGTGTGAAACAGGCTTCGTAATGACTGAGGGAGAGATCCTAGTTTAAAGCAGTCAGTGTGGGTTGGACTAAGCTGTGCAAACAGTAATGTAAAGACGTGTTTGTAAAATTCCAAAAGGAAACAATTCCGATTGGAGCATTTGCCGGATCAAAGCTATGGCTGAGGACACTTCCAGCTGATACATGGGTTCATGCAACCCTGTTTTAAGTTCTGGTGGAATTTCAGGAATGTTAAGTTTGGCTAGAAAGTCATTAATTGTGTTGCAGTTAGTTTGTGATCCTGAGGTGTAGAGCTCTGAGTAAAAGTCCTTTAATACATCGCCAAAAGTTGGTTCTGTTCATCTGGACGTCCAGATGAACAGAACCAACTTTTGGCGATTTACTTACCTGGATGATTGAGCATGCATCAGGATGTCCCTGAATACATGATTCACTTTTTCATGAGCTGTGAAAGTTTAAGAATACTTGGCCCTAGATACCTTAAGAAGACTTGGCAGTTATCTATCAGGTTTGTGGCCGTTCAGTTGAGTATGCTGTTTGTAGGTCAAGCCTCGTTTTGAGTTCAACATGCTTTTTAAAAATTGTCTGTTTAACTTGTTGTATTAACATATTTTGTTCATGAGCGGCTCGTTTTTGCTGAATAAGTAGTAATTTGGCCTTAAAGGCATCCCATACAACAAGGCTGGAAGTCTCTGGGGAGGAGTTAGTAGCAAAGCAAAAGCCTATCTCATCTTCTGTCATTAGACAGAAGGGTTGAGTTGAAATCCCGTTGTAGGTGTGTGTGAAATAACTACACTGTGATTGGCACAGGAGTGGACCTGCTGCAGGCATTAAGTGTCAGTGATAGCGTAAACGATTCTCCAATACGTGTGGTACACGTGTGAGAGGTCTCTCTCGAGAGCTGAATCAAATGATTAGTTCATCACCAGGCCTCTGGAGAACTTCAAGAAGTGTTGAGGAGGTCATTTAGCCATTTAAATAAGCTGTGGTGGATCAAGGACGCATCTAAAACCTGCAGGACACCAGAACTGGGTCTAACCAACAATTAAAATCATCCCCCGGGATGAGAGAGTACTTATTTAAGGCAGGTTTGAAGAGAGTCTCGTCATCTCTGTTCGGAGCATAAACATTTACTAGAGCGACCAAAATGTTGCACAATTTCCCACTGACTATAACAACTGTGCAGATTTGTGTGCTACAACAACCCGGGCCTCAAAGGGAATATTCTCGACGATCATATCGTGCTTTAGCCTGGAAACGTGAGTGGAAGCACCGGCACCTCCACCGTGGGAGGACACGTCCAGTATTTTTACTTTTCAATTTTTAATGAATATTTACTGCATACCTAGGATGTTTGTGGATTCCTGGGGATGACTAAAGTATCTACCTAATCTGTCTAATGTAATCTGAATAGTGTTTGTTTTTTCTTGTATGACGATTCAGTGTGTGGTTAAACGTTTTCATGCTGACATGAAGGGGAGTTTCACCGGTCTGCCCTACTTAAGGTCAAAGTGGGCAGCATGTGGCCCACGATGTGAAACGAGTCTGACATCCGTGTCTTAAAGGGTTGCATTAACTTGTAACGAGTTTAAAATCACAAAAATGTTGTGTTATGAATGTGTCGTAACAATATCATAGACTCAAACCTCTCTTGGGAGTCGTCTTAAGGATCCTGTGATTTAGATATCTGAGTCCTCAGTGGAGGAAAGGTCTCGTTTACTCGTTTACTACACGTGGGCAATAATGCATTGAGTATTTAAAGCATGTAAAAAAAAAAAGAGAAGAGAAAAGTTGCATAAATCACATTTAAAGGAAGTGTGCAGGGTTTGCCCCTGCTTACTTGTGATTTAGGAAGCAGCTGTTAAACAATGCGTCGCTCCGTCTGCTTGAACAGGTCAAAACGAGTCGCGTGAAGCCGTCGTTTCACTGGCGTTACAAAGCTGCACGGTCTTTTCTCGTGAGCAGGGGAGAGGCTGGTGTTTACTATTGTCTGCCGAAGGGTGGTTTTGTTTCACTGTGGTTTTGGTCGGAGGTGACCGTCGCTGGCTTTAGAAGCCGGGGCGCTCTTGTTTCCACCCCGCGCTCTGTATGAGACTGACACAAGCACACGAGCTCGAGTTTCCTGCCGTGTTGTTTCTGTTGATGTTTAGTTTGGAGTCTGAAGCTCCCACATGTTCCGACCAAACCAGAAAACATGGGAAATCCCCAGATTCCTGCTTCTGTCTTTGTCTCGCTGACATTAAAACTATATGAAAGCTGATTAAAGAAATCCAGACTTTCAGACACAGGTCAGAACAGGAAGTGTTCGTTATAAAAAAAAATCATATGAGCTCATTTGTTTTCTGTACGTAGTCAAAACAGTTGCGTACGAGCTGAGAAGGACACGTTTTTTCTTGATGTAGAATCTGAATCTGAATAAAAATGATTCATTTTTGGACACAATGGGCTAAAAGAAGTTTATTTCAGTCACGCTTTGCTCTCTGCCCTTTAACTGAGTACATACAGAAGATGGACGTAGAACTCTGACAGAACCTCCTGGTTTGGGAAACGCTGGTTTAACGCCTGGCATTTTGACTGCCGCCATATTGTTTTTTTTTTTAAGCTTGATCTTTTCCTTCCTGGTTGTCTTCTTCTTCTTCTTCTTCTTCTTTTTTTTCTTAATCTTTTTGATCTAAAGCCCAAGATTGTCTTCTTTCTCGTTTTTCTTGGTCGTCTTCTTCTGCTTCTCCTTCTTCCTAAGTCGTGGTTACTGTGCGGCAGTGATTCACGCAGTCTCGTAAACTTGATGTTGTCAAAACACCTTTTCTGCCGTCATCGCAGCAGCCGATGGTTTTTGACTTTGTTTTAAAGTCGAGGGATCTTTGGAGGAGCTGCAGCTTTTGTTGCTTCAGCGTTGGCTGATGCTCAGTTCGTCACGTTATGCTACGTGTGGAGAAGAAGCATTTAAAAGGAACAGAAGGTGACCAGTGGTACACCGAGCGCCGTAACGTAAGGACAACATGGGCTCATATGCATCAGCTGGGTGTACGATAGGCATGAATGAGATGAAGTCACTGACACAAATGAGGAAGTGTTCCTCCCACTCGCCGTGTTTGATCTGTGGGTCGTGTTAGAGAGATGTTGATGATGGTGAGTTTGCATGTTGAGGCTGCAGAGTGGGAAAACCCCTCCAGCTCTGGCAGGACCAGTGGGACGATGACTAGTCTGACTCACTCGACTCACCCGCTCCGTCTCTCTGTTTTTTTAAAATTGATAAGGCATCTGTCACCTTCACTGCCTGCGTCCCGTGGTGTCATGCTCTGTGTACGTACTCTGCTCTAATGTGTGCTCGTGAAGTTCCCCTGAAGTTTCCACAAGAGTTTTTGTTTTTCTAAACTACTGACTTTTCGTGCCTGTAGTTTCTTAAATATTTCTAAGGAAGTTTTCTGGATAAAATTGGAATTTCCCTTTAAGGTTCTCGCAGTGATGAACATTATACACCTTTAAGACTTTAAAGGGTTTTTTTAAACTCGAGCAGACTTACGAGAGATCTACTCAAGCAGCTTAAGCCACGAGTTATTTTTGTGACTGATGATGGTGTTAATAGTGGAACGAGGTAAATCAATGTGCCCTGAGTCATTCCTGCTTTCATGAATATCAAGTTTTATTCAAGAGGATCTGAAAGCAGCGACTGATCGACTCACTGGGGCAATCATCGAGGCTGACAGGTGCTTTACCTGGCACAGGATCATCCATGCCACAAAGTTTTGAAGAATAAAACCAGATTTGAAGCTGCAGCTTCATGAAGCCAGATGTTGAGTTTAATCAAAAACAGCTGCAACAAAAAGTGAGGGAACGGCCTGTTTTATTCCTTAATACCAACATTAAAGTGTTTTATGCATTTTATTTATGCTCGATGCATGAAATCCACCGGAATAAAAAACACTGTGATAGAAATATTAGCGGCCTGCAGTGTGTGATGAATGTGGAGCGCTCACGGATGTGTTTCACGTTGGAGAAGAAAACAGGAAAATGTCTGAGCGCGTGTTAACCACAGGCCTTATTTCAGGCGAATCAAACTTGTAGAAACGGTGAGTGCAAAATGTAAACTCATTCAGAAAGTTTATTTATTCAGATCAGAACAGTCCCTTTTTTTCCTCAGCCCGGCCACAGCGCACACACCGGGACAACTTGGTGAATGTTTGGATTTACTAAGTGTCTGAACCAACTTTGGCATCATTACCGTAAAACAAACATCCCCAGTAGCTGCATGCAGACTTCATCCCACAGCTGCTTTTCCTCACAATATTCCTCGAGACTCCGATAAACACTCGGAGCTCCTGCACGGATCGGATCTGTGCTCCGAGCGCTTTAGTTTTCTGACATCAGATGAAGTTTCAGCAAAATCTTCTGCTGGCCCGGACCTGTCCGAGAGCTCTCTGCAAACCACACACACACAAACACACCTCTGCTGTGTTTCATGTCTGTTGGGAATTTCCTCTCCTTGACACCCACATGTAATTACAAGGAAGTGGAGTTGCGTCACAAACAGGAAAGGTGCCGAGTTTCAGCTCGCAGATGAAAGCTCTGCATCCAGAGGTGTAATATCTGCGTTCGCGCCCACTCTGGCCCAGAAATACTGACATATTTAACCCTTTGTTGTTCGCTCATGGTCGCACAGCGGTGCTGCACAGACTACAGGCTGCCTCAGCGGGTGAAACTCATCAGGTACAGAGAGACCGAAACAAAAACACATTTGGTCGTTGGATTTAAATTACTGTTGTCATTTTGCACTCGGAGGCACCACTTTGAATTTTCCACAGCCTGATGGTTCATGACATTTCATATTTGTGGTGATGTAGATTAATCCCGAGCTTCACTTTCATCGGTTATCAGACGTTATACGTCT
Source organism: Perissodus microlepis (assembly GCF_051167445.1). NCBI lineage: Eukaryota > Metazoa > Chordata > Actinopteri > Cichliformes > Cichlidae > Perissodus > Perissodus microlepis. Next base: position 25,435,434 of record NC_140462.1, read on the forward strand.
GCTCACTTGACTTTTCTGCTTCTTTATGAGGGCTGAGAGTCTTTCATATTTATCGAGGACAAACCTCCAGAGCTGAAAGCTAAAGCTGGTGTGGAAGTGTTCGAACATTCCCCACAGAGCAGCTTGGTTTGGTCTCTGTGGATAGGTTCCCTCTTCATAACGATTCTCTCATCCCAACCAGTCGCAGCAGATGGCCCCGCCCCTCCCTGAACCTGGTTCTGCCGGAGGTTTCTTCCTGTTAAAAGGGAGTTTTTCCTTCCCACTGTTGCCAAAGTGCTTGCTCATAGGGGGTCATATGATTGTTGGGTTTTTCTCTGTATGTATTATTGTAGGGTCTACCTTACAACATAAAGCCCCTTGAGGCGACTGTTGTTGTGATTTGGCGCTGTATAAATAAAATCAAATTGAATTGAGTGGGTGAGTTGGGGCGTGGCCACGTTGATTGACAGATGCCAGATGGATAGATACTGAGGAAAATTCTGTTACGGCAGCAGGATGATGAATAAAAATGGTGCCATCCACAGTAAACAGGCGCATAGTGAGGGCCTTTTACTGCCAGAGATGCAGAACATTTACACTTGTGATGGCTCCACCCCTATATTTATTTGGAATTTCTATTTATAAAAGACTCGACTACAGGAGATGAGGTTTCAGGTGAGTACATAATAAATAATTATCTCTTCCCCCGGCATTCACAAGCTTAAATCTCGACCTTCACAAGAGACAGAGGTTAAACTAAATCAAACCAACTCCTCCTAATACGCCTGCTCCAATGAGTGAAATCAAGCGTTCCCAATGACATTTAAAAATATGTAAAATAACCAAGCCCTTTGTCTCAGTGTGGTCCAATATGGGGTCACCAGGAAGTGTAGGTCCTGTGTTTAATATTTGGTCCTCCAAAGGGGACTGGACCCAGCCCTGCAACAACCCGGGAGGCAGCTGAAACTGGCTAACTGGTTGTATCAGCTGACCTTTCAAAATAAGAGAGAGCAGATTGTCCATCATTAGATGCTTAAATGTAAAAATCAGTGCTTAGATAAACATGAGTGCTCAGGTTTCATTATGGGAATTGGCATTGCACATACTGCCCTCCTCTCTGCAGTTTAGCTTCATCGGGAGCAGTGAAGGCTGATCACTGAGCGCTTCTCTGCAAACTCCACTTGGCTGCTTCACCGTGCTGGGAACGTCAGAGACCTCAGGTACTTAGTGTGAGCGTGTTTGAACCAGGAAACCATCAGATAGCAATGCTCGCTGTGTTTCTAGGAACTGGGTTTGTCTGCCAGAGCGCTTCGAGTGGCCCACAGCACCGGGAAGAGGAAGTGGGCTCGTGTTTATTTACTGCTGCAACGTTCCTGCAGGCAAATGTCTGCAGCAACATCATTTGTACATGCACACGTGTGTGCACGGTAGAAACGGGAACAGATTTCCTTTCCGCAAACTCAGTTTACCTCAGAGTGCAATTAGATAGAGAGATAACTTTTAATTTAGGGCGTGGAGAAACCTCAACGACAAAGTGAAGGAAATCATAACGAGAGAAAAAGCTACAAGTTGAAGTTTTACTTCCTCTGAAGGAATCTTACAGATTGTTTGGTTTTGGTTTGGCAGATTAAGAAATGCACTCTCAGTTTTTGTAGTTCTGGAACAGGAACAGTTATCTGGATTCAGGCTTGAATGTCTTAAATGTGACTTTGAAAAGGATCCGCGGTTCCTGACCTGATCACAGATAAAGTTTTTTTTTATCAGAGATAAAATGTTTTGTAGCTCATTCAAAGTTTAGCTGCTTTCACACTGTACGAAATCTCCACTGATGTGTGCGCTGTGCTCAGACTGAACGAGCTTTCAGCCACGCCTCTAATGACTCGGCAGTATTCTCAGGTATCGATCAGCTCCAGCTGGCAGTGCGATGCCTTCACACGTGTCTATAGGTTTCTATAAGTTACTATGTTGCTGTTGAATGTTGCTGCAGCAGCTCTTTGGAACAGAAGGATGCACACTCGTTAAAAGTGTGCAGGTTTTTTTTTTTTTAATTTCACTGGAAATATGGTTATTGCAGGTTTCCTTGAAAAGCTGTGAAATAATTGGAAGGCTGTGCCCCCCCGTACAGTTGGGACTGACTCACTTTTGCAGTCTGAATTGGACTTTAGAAGAAATGCAGGTTTTACTTCAGGGAAAACTTCAGTTATATATCTCTAACCTCGTCTCTTCGGTATAAATATAGGTATAAATGAGGCATTAATGAACACCTGTGTGTTTCACAGCTGAAACTCATAAGTTTCAGACTCGTTTTTATTTTACAGAATCTGTTTAATGTAATCACCTGATAGAGATCAGCACGCTTTCATGTTTCTGTCTGATGTTCGGACAGGGGATGAAAACACGTCTTTGCGAGATCCGTTAAAAAGTAGGTGAGGCGGCGTGAAACTGCGTCCGCTGAAGTTTGGCTGGTATCGTGAGTCATCCGTACCAGGAGAAAGTTTTTTCTGAACCGCAGCAGAGAAGCGCCGAGGGCAGAAAAATCCAAAGTGCCCTGAATCTGTCACCGTGAGTCATCTCTGGATCTCCGAATGACTTCTCTGAAACCACATCCATCCAGTCTGACCTCTCCCTTATTTGACAGACTCTAACGATCCACACCGAGCGTCCTTCAGCACAGTCACTGTTTAAGGTTCAGCAGAAGCGCATTTCCTCTCAGACTGAGTGTGTTGGCGATAAGCTGGTCTCCTGATTTGAAGACCAAAACATGTCAAAGATTATTTTCATGCATCAGCGACAGATGACAGATGAAGTTCCCTCTGTGATCCAGAACTTTGCAGGATTCAGAAAAACTCCTAAACTTGATCTGATCGGCATTATTTCTCCATTTCACAGCCAGGAGCCACATTCAGATGTGATTTATAAGAATATTAGAATATCAGAGCTGGAAGGCGAGTCTGGGATTGAATTGTAGGTTCATCAGCTGATCCCACGTGCCAATATGAGCCTGGAAAGTTTACCCATAATGCACTTTTTGAAGTTTTCTCCAGTGGATTATGGAGATCAGATCATCCAGGGTCCCATCAGTGGTATCTGCTGCTCTGCCTCACAGACATTAAACTGATGCACACAGCAGGTTATAGTGAGCCTGGTTTAGTCTTAACACTGTGAGTCTTGGAGTAAAGTTGCAGATATTTATGGTGGTTATCTGTGCGTGTGTTTCAGATCTGTAACTACCAGGGTCAGGCCCGGGTGGTGGTCCAGCTGGTGACGGCGCTGACCGCCGTCCCTCACCTCCACGCTCACAGTCTGGTGGGAAAACAGTGCGATAAAGGAATCTGCATTGCTGACCTGCAGTCCAAAGACTCCACCATCAGGTCTGCATCTCTCTCACACACACACACACGCAGTGAAGCCCGTAAAACGATCGTATGTGACGCTCAGTTTATTTCTCATAGCTTCCCGAACCTGGGGATCCTCCACGTGACGAAGAAGAACGTGGCAAAGACTCTGGAGGAGCGGATGATCGAGGCCTTCAAGCTGGGATACAACTGCGGGGTCTCCATCCACCCCGACATCGACAGTGTTCAGGGGGAGGTCAGAGTCCCCCGAGAAATCACAGGTGAGTGAGACACATAACAAATTTAAATTCGGGACGTTTTATCTGTTTCATCGTTGACTCTCGCCCTCCTCTCTCTGTCTTCAGAGCACCACCTCAGTGTGATCAGAAATGCTGCCTCTTCTCAGGCCAAAGAGATGGACCTCAGCGTGGTTCGGCTCATGTTCACGGCGTTCCTCCCCGACAGCGACGGCGGCTTCTCCAGGCGGCTCGAGCCCGTGGTGTCCGAGCCGATCTACGACAGCAGTGAGTCCAGGCATTTCTAATCTTCTCCCTCCAGCAGGAAGGTTTGCAGGTCCGTCCACGATGCGTTTAGGGCTCGGAGGAAAGTGTAACTTTGACTGTTTTTATCTCGTGAGATCTGCTTTGAAGGTACCGCCTGAGTCTTTGAACCACATGAAAGATGTTTCGTTTTCGCTTCAGTCCCATTTTGTGCTCGCTCGCGGTGTCGCTCTCAGTCTCATTTTTTCCACCTGCAGCTCGAACTAAAACCTGAGCAAACTTTACAGATGTGCAAGATAAGATTCTGGTTGCTGCACTTTGTCCCTGAGGTAGTGACAGTCTGTGTAATGCTACAACGGGGATTTATTGAAGAGCAACTGACAGAGAAACGGTTTGTGTGGCGGGACTTTTTGCACGTGTACTTAAAGATGAGGAGATGAAGATTATTAAGGTTTGCAGAGGCAGTTTGCTGCCATTTCCTGTACTTCTCTTTAGTGTTGGATCTGTTTCAAATTACTGAAATGTCCGACTGAATGACCGGTGATTATTGCGAGTCTGAGAGACCTGAAACAAGCTGGATGTAATGCAGTTGGTTGCCCACAGAATTCTTTCCTTTGACTTTAATAAATGCCTGCAGCCTCACCAGGCATGCAATAAAAAAAAGAGTGAGGTTTGGTCATAATGCTCCAGGTTCTGCAAATCCTGCAGGTCAGCTGTTCCACATCTCGGCTGTACAAACATCAGACTTACCTGCTAAGTTATTGCTAATGCTAATGCTAATAAGGGTGTGTTGATTATTGAAATGATAAAGCTGCTCATAAATTAGTGCTCTTTGGGGCACAGGTGTAGACCACCTGGTTGAGTCCTTGCTCTCCTGTCCATAAAAGCCAAAACTAAAAAAAATGAATCCATTATTTGGAGCTTGTCCTCAAAACTTTCCCGTTTCCTTTCATCAGCTCTAATCTTGTCATTGTAACCTGACCGTGTGTTTGTCAATGTGAACAACCCTTCAACCGGTCGGAGCACACACCTGAAGGTGTCACCGACAAGTTGAATTAAAGCCCACAGAGAAACGTGTTAGATGTGCACACCGAGCTGCACACGGACTCCACGCCCACTTCAGTTTGCTCCGATCAGTTTTAAGAAAAATGAAAACGGGTTTTAAAGTGAAGCTTTGAGTCTTGGTCTGCGCTGAGAGATGATCATGTGTGAAGTTTTGTGTTGGACCGTAGATTCGATGGATCATTGGTTCCTACATACTTAACCTCAGCTCCAGACCTCATGTTTCGGTCTGAAGTGTTGAAAGTTTATGAAGTTTGTCATTTATATGTGTTGGATTTGTGGTTTGAAAATGTTAAATGTAGAGAAACAGCTGAATAAAGCGACTGGTCGGAATCGGAGGATCGCTCTGGACTGAAGATCGGCGCTTGCGTCTCGTCAGGCCGCTCGTTTCGTTTCCCTCTTCCTGCTGAAGCTGCTTCGCTCTCTGTGCTGCACTTCCTCTCAGAGGACTGAACTCGACTCCGAGTTCATCGTTTCAGCCCCGCTCTGCACTTTCATTTTACCGGCAGGAAACATTTCACACACTTTTCTCTTCTCGATTCGCCAGTTTTCACTCTTTTACTTTTGGTTTTTGGACTTATCATTTTTTTAATTGCTAGACTTTCCTTTACCAGTTGCAGTAGACCCGCAGCGTTCAGGGTTCAGGCCAGCTTCAGTGTAATAGTAGTGAGCAGGAGTGGATCACCTGTTACAGCTACAGCGTGCCAGTGTTTGCTGTGCATCTGCAAGCTGCTTTGAAACCCACCTCCACCTCAGCTCCTTTTCATCCAGTTTCCACTTCCTGCATTCTGTATGAATCCTGCTGTCCTGTCCTCTCCTCTCACAAACCTGTCCACAGTCATGGACGTACCTAAACTACCAGGCCTCGTCCTGGCGGTGACTGCAAACTTCACAACTTCCTGTTGACTTTGTCTAAGGGAAGCGGCGCGTCTGTGATCTATTTTAGCATTAGTGGACACGTGCTCAGTGCCTCTATTTGATCTTATAGTGTGCTGTGGTTTGAAGACCTCAGCCTGTCCAGCACAGACAGGAACCCGTTCACAGCCCCTGTAACTTTGTGTTACAATTACACTTAAAACCCCTTCATGGTGTCTTTTCTGGCCCTGATCTCGAACACAAACCTTTGAGTGATGTAAAAGTGTGGTTACTTTACCTTAGAGTGATGGTGCAAAAAAAAAACCCTCCCCTTTGAAGATGCGTAGCTCTTGAGGAAGCCTCGGGTAGGTAGATCTCTGACAGCAGCTGTTTCTCTTTTCGCCCTCAGAGGCTCCGAACGCCTCCAACCTGAAGATCGTGAGGATGGATCGGACCGCCGGCTGCGTGACCGGAGGAGAGGAGGTCTACCTGCTCTGCGACAAAGTCCAGAAAGGTGAGCTTTCCGAGCAGAGCTTTTCCTGTTTTCTGTTTGACATATATAAGGTCGGGTGCGGGACGCTCATATTAAACATGGACGCAATTTAAAATAATGAGGTCAGAAGAAGCACAAAGGGGGAGGAGCTAAAACACGGCATGCAGAGCTGCTCCAGTAAACAGCTGGAAATGAGCAGGGCTGTTTGGAAGGCTGGTTCTGGTTTTTAAAGCACCTCGGAGCAAACATGCATGCAGGTTATTTTAAGGGCTGCTAAAAAGTCTCTCAAGTAGTGATTTTTTTTCTTTTTCACTGAACTTTATTTGATGACGTTTCCGTGCAGTTGAGTGTAAGTGAGGTGAATCTGAGCAGTTTTTCCTGGTTGGAGCTGTGTTAGTGCTGTTGGAGGAAGTCCTGCTTCAGGGAATTCCCCTCCAACGTACAAATCCCACAGGAGGAAGAGTTGGATTCGGGCTGCCGCCTGCTCCGCTTCCAAGGTTTCTCTGAGAGAACCGATGTGCTCTGAGATCACGGTGGTCTGGCCTCCAGCAGCGGGGCAATGTTATTAATTATCAGTAGCCTGGTCCGGATCTCGTTATGTTGATGATTCTCCATGACGTACACTGCACAAAAGGTGAAAACCAGGATTACCCCTGAGGTTATCACAGGCCTCTGGATTAGCACAATCAAGATCTGAGAGCTGATTTTAAGCCACGTGAACAAAGGTCGATCTTTATGCAGTGCATCTGAGCTAGAGATGCTCCCAAGGCCTGAAAGCGAACTATGAAACCATGGTGACCTGATGTTTGCGTTTGCAGATGACATCCAGGTTCGGTTCTATGAGGAGGATGACTCGGGTCTCACCTGGGAGGCTCTGGGAGACTTCTCCCCCACAGACGTCCACAGACAGGTGAGCATTCCTGCATTCGGAGCTGCTACTTTGACCTGCAGGTGTTGGGAGTGTCATTAACCGTGCCCGTTACTGCGCCGACAGTTCGCCATTGTATTTAAGACGCCGAAGTATCGAGACCAGAACCTGCAGAAACCGACGTCTGTGTTCGTCCAGCTGAAGAGGAAGTCCGACAACGAGACCAGCGAGCCTAAACCCTTCACCTACCACCCCCAGATCTTAGGTAGGTCACATGACCCCGCTCTTCCTCTGGAGTTGGCCAGAAATGAGTCAACTCAGGTAATGCGTTACCTGCAGGTCCCTAATACTCCTCTCAGGCCTTTATCTCTTCTTCTTCCCCCACAGCCTAATTTTACTTTCACTTTCAACAAAAAGAAAATTAATAAAACTCCAAATTATTAAAAAAAAAACACTGGAACGATTACAAGCAAATCAGCTGGAAACATTAATAAATAGCAGCATATTTCTGTTAATGTTTTTACTATCTGTGTCCCAACACTGCCCCCTGCTGTTTGATCATCATGATTGATTTATTAACGATTTTAAATGTGGGATGCCACAGAGGTTAGCATGGCGTGAACACGTGTGTGTTTTTAGACAAAGAGGAGGTGCAGAGGAAGAGGCAGAAGACTTTACCCAACTTCCAGGACTTCAGTGGTCATGGAGGAGGAGGTCTATACAGAGGAGGAGGGGGAGGTCCGGCTGCTGGAGGAGGACCTGGATCCACAGGTAGAGTCTGTGTTCTGGTCTGGTCTGCTCTGCGGTTTAACACATACCTGAGGGTGACGTTATGTGATGTCATCATTAATCTCTGTGTTTGGGTGGATTTCCCTCAGGATACCCAGGATACCAGGGCTTCACTACCTACAACTATGGAGGAGGAGGTGGAGGAGGTTTCTCCACAGGGTACTCAGCGGGTCTGGGAGGAGGTGGAGGAGGGATCAAACACGGTGAGGAGCTACGATGAAGTAGTAGAGCCATTCAAAGTAACTTAGGAGCTGGGAGAGGTTGAAATAATCTATGATAATCTATAATACATATAAAGTAACAGATTTAGGAGCGTGACCTTTTAACCTTTAACCTAGTTAGGAGGAAGAAATAAATCATGACTCAGTAATCTCGGATAAAAGCCAAGAAAAGTTTTGGAAGTCATTAATATTATTATTGATATTATGTGAAATTTAGGTGACATCTAAGACAATCTAGTTAAAAACCAGATTATAAAATCTCCATTTATGAGAAAATTCCATCTCTGAGATTATAAATCTGTAAATTTATGTGGAAAAACTTGAAAATCATCTGAGAAAACACAACAAACGCCGTTTGTTTAAAGCCTCTCAGAGCGGCGCCGCAGACAACGACGGTGACGACAACGACCCGGACGACGACTCGCCATCAGGAGCCGTGCTGCGAGCTCCAGCCCGGCCCGAACCCGTGGAGGTCAGGGAGAGGAGCGAGGAGGGAGGGGTCAGTGTGGAGCCTGAAGCAGAGAGAGGTAAACGTTATTCTAAATTTGGCAGAAGAGTTTGTTTTTCCCGCCTCGGTGTTAGACCTGACGCTGCTGCTTTCTGGTGACACCGGGGATTATTTCCTGCGTGGCGCTCCCGGGTCCACTCAAAGATGCTCAGATCACACTGACGGCATCAGAAAGCTCAGGATAAATTCAGTTTTTACGAAGCGTTTAGGCGTTCCACACATCCGATCAAGTCTTTCTTTCTCCTTCAGAGTTCGACGCCAAGGAGCAGCTGGATCAGGTGATCAGCAGACTGCTGGAGGCCATCTTTCAGTACTCAGTTACGGCTGACTCGGCGTACCTGCTGGCTCCACAGCGCTCCCTGATGGCCGCGCAGGATGTAAACGGAGACACGTCAGTAAACGCATCGTGATGATCAGATGTGCGCACATTAAAAGTTTTTATTCGGCCGTGTAGTGACGCCTCCTTTTTCTCTTCTCAGCGGGCTCCATTTGGCTGTTCTCCACAACCAGCAGGAGGCGCTGAAGAGTCTGACGCAGGTGGTGTCTGCCCTGCCCGGAGAGGAGGTGCTCAACATGAGGAACCGCCTGTACCAGGTATGGAGCTCATCGTCTCCAGCCTTACAGAGCTGAAAGCTTCAGGTTACAGAGCTAAAGCACCCTCCCTCTGTTCCCCAGACTCCTTTGCACCTGGCCGTTATCACGCAGCAGAAGGAGGCAGTGGAAGCGCTGCTGCTGGCTGGCGCCGACCCGACGCTGACGGATCGTCACGGCAACACAGTGCTGCACCTGGCAGCTCAGCATGAGGGAGAAGGGATGATCCAGTTTTTACTGCAACACAGAGAGCTGAGAGAGCTGCTGGACCAAACCAACACAGCAGGTACACACACACACTCACACTCACACACACACACACACACACACAGAAAAACACACATTTTTTCTTGTATTATAGGGGAAATGAGTCTTGGTGAGTTTTCGGGTTTAACAGACAGACAAAGACACGGGCACGTCACAGAGAGCCTGATCAACTGTACACTTCCTATTATCCTTGAAAACTTCCCAGAGTTACTGAATGGAAATATCCTGAATAGCTTCACAGTCGAGTCCATTAATCATAAACGTCACCAAATGTGCGGCTCCAGCAGGGTTTTGTCTTTGTGGAGTTCGTGTTGTTTGATGAAGGTCGGTGTCATCGATCTGCGAGTTAAATAACTTTGGTGTTTTAGCACGACTACTTGAATCTGTAAAATCAGAAAGTCGAGGTAACAGCGACTGTTTTTGTAAGATTCCTGTTTTTGTCAAAGAGACAGTGCGGGGGTGTCGTTTTATGTAATGCTGTGTCAGACATTATCGTTACTGTCATCTCATTTGAAAACCTACCGGTAAACATGTTTGCAGGTCTGTGTGCGATCCACCTGGCGGTTCTGGCCAACCAGCTGTTTTCTCTCAGGGAGCTGCTGGAGGGCGGGGCCAATGTAGAGGTCCAGGAACGCAGCTGTGGCCGAACGGCCCTCCATCTCGCCACAGAGACTGACAACGTATCGCTGGCGGGCTGCCTGCTGCTGGAGGTACGCCTGGGTTGTTGGGCAGACTGGGAGCTAACAACCAATCAGAGCAGAGACCTTTGCTGAGGCTTTGCTGGCTCAGCATCAGAGCTGCTGCAAATCATTATCTCGTTAATAAAGTGGTTACACATTCATATAGATGCTGATGTTCTCTCTCTCCTTGATTTGACTTTAACTGATGAAGGATCAGATGACCGATGGAGTGTATGACGACCAGTGGTGGGCGTCTCAGTGCTGAGGAATCTTTGTGTGATGTAACTTCACCTTTGAGTCGCCTTTGCATGAAGTGCTGTTTGTGTGTTTCTGCCATCAGGGAAACGCCAAGGTGGACTGTTGCACTTTTAATGGCTCCACCCCCCTCCACATCGCTGCGGGTCGAGGCTCTGTCAAGCTCACGGCTCTCCTCATGGCTGCAGGTAGATTTTTATTAAAGCTCAGAGTTCTTTTGTTCACCAGGAGCTCATTTACTAGCATCCACCTGAGGCCCCATCGTTTCTAACGGCTTCCTTTCTGAAGAGGAGGAAGCCTGTGAGACGTCCTGATCTCTTGTTTAATAAGTTCGTATTTGGGTCTTTTCAGGTGCAGACCCACAGAAGGAGAACTTTGAGCCACTGTTCTTCAGGGAGGAGGATGAGGAGGAGAGCTGTGAAAAGGAGAGCGAGGATGAGGAAGAAGATGAAGGGTACATCCCAGGGACAACTCCCTTCAACATGGCTGCCACCCCTCAGGTACACGTAGCTTCTGAGCCTCTGGTGAACCTCACGACACGAAGCAGATTAATGAACCTGCAGGTGTGTGTTTGCAGGTTTGGGATCTTCTGAACGGCAAAGAATACAAACCAAAAACACCTCAAACGGCCTTCGTCCCTCCTCAAGGTGAGCTCCTCCCCACACGTGGACACTTTATTACCCTGTGATTGACCACTGTGTTAGACGTGGTTCATTGTTTCATAACCACGAAATACAAAATCATGACATCGGCGCATCGGTTTGCTGATGACATGTTTGCGTGTGTAGGCGACCTGGCGAGCCTGGACACAGAGGTGAAGCAGGCGCTGTGTGGCACTCTGGAGAGTGAAGGATGCTGGGAGAATCTGGCTCACAGTCTGGGTCTCGGGATCCTCAACACGGCCTTCAGGCTGAGCCCCTCCCCCGCTAAAACCCTGCTGGACAGCTACGAGGTAACGCACACACACAACACACGATCTCACACACTCCGACACACACTCCAGCATCTGAGTGTTCTCAGAAACCTGGGAAACGCCCCCTCGAGGATTTTGTGGACAAACTGCTTCCCGTCTCTCCTGCAGGTTTCTGGTGGAACGATCAGGGAGCTGCTGGCTGCTCTGAGGTCAGTCGGCGAGTGCAGAGCGCTGAGCGTCCTGGAGGAGGCGCTGCACGAGGAAGCGCCGGCCACCAGCGCAATGAGTGGTGAGCATGCGCACATAACGTGCACGTAACACCGACTGCCAAGTCACATGACCACGAGTCACTGAGCTGCGTTTGTGTTCGCAGGCGAGCTTCTGTGCGCTCGGGTTCAGGAACTGAAAGTGGACACTCGAATCGACAGCGGGGTCTGCGACAGTGGGGTGGAGCTTTCCACGGCGTAATGATCTGATCGGTCCACCTCCAGCTGAGTCCATCCATCCACCCGTCGTCCCTCGACTCGCTCTGGACCGAGTGCGACGCTCGTCCTCGTGATGGGTTCAGGGCTGAAAGTTTCTCTGAGCTTTTTAAACCAGTTTGTAAAAAAAAGGGTCAAAAGAAAACTTGATTGTAGCGCGTGAAAACAGTCAAACTCAACTTTTACTTTTTTTGTTTTGTTTTTTTTGGCCACGACACTCCAGCAAAGACGGGGAGCAGCTTCTGTTCCCGCGGAGCCAATACAGGAAAAACATACCAAAAATCCCCCCCGCCTTGGTAAGCTGACGTCTCCTCCTGAGGCGCGCTCTGTTTTCTGTGGATTCGATGGTAAAGTTGTGGATTTGGGGGGTTTTCTGTTCACTTCAACCACTGAACGCTTCGCACAGTTTGTTCTTTCTGCAGCCGCCTGCAGAGAAAAGGTGCTACGAAACTGAAACGATTGTAAAGGATCAGATGTTCTGTAATCTGTTACTCGTCTGGTGTTAATCAGAGGGCAGAAACGCGCTGTGATGACACCTCAGATTAAAGAGAGGTTTACCACAATGGTGATGAAACTGGCCTCTCATGGGTTGATAACTTTAATCCACCTGCCACAGCCATTGTACGATGTGAGGATCTTAATCTTATTTTTCCTGTTGGTTTACAGCTACAGTTTACTCGCACAGGTGTTCCTAATAAAGTGGTCACTTTGGGCAGCATGAGCAGACTCTTCACGGACAGATTATCACGCGTGTTTTATTCAGACACCCCCGACATCTGAAACTCTCCTCCTGGCGCTTTTTTTAAAGTATTATTTACTCTCTAAAATTTCAATGACGATATGTTTTCCTCTCGTGACGTCATCATGAACTGAACCTGGTTTTTATTTCGTGATTTTATTCTGTGGCACGAGTGCTGAGGGGAAACTCAGAGAAACGAAATGTAAGGCATTGTGGGAAAGGTAGTCCAGAGCTGTGGGTAGCTGCTGTTCCTGTTTCTGTAATCCAGCAGATGATATTTATGTTCCTGCCCTGCACTGTACAGTCAAACATGAGCTTTTAACCTTTTTTTAAATAAAATCTGATTGTTTTTTTAAAATAAATATTCAAATTGTGATTTATTTCCACTCACCTGCTCAGCTGTGGAGTTATCCAGAGAAGCTGAGATGCTGTGTTGAAAAGAAAATATGGTAAGAGTTTCTGATAATGACGACTGTGTGTGTTGGAGACTGCTAAACACTCAGTATATCACAGGCTCAGTTTGAAATAAAGGATTATTTTGAACTATGATCATGCAAAGTTTAACATCAGCTAACCCAGCGTGACCAGACAATGGTTAGGTCCAGTACCTCCAGTTATACTGAATATATCCCAGATTCATCCTGCAGCAGGACGATGACTCTCAGCATCCATCCGGAGAGATAAAGGACCAGAACAAAAACAACTTGTATTGAACTTATGGAGGTGTTTATAAAACTGGTAAAACCTCCTAAAATCACTGAAGATATCAGCGAAACGAGAAGAAATAACCACAAAGGCTTTACGTCCCAAACATCTTTGATCTGTGATGAAGAGATACAAACTAGAGTTAAAACACTTTGTACCACAAGACGGCACAGTGAGTCCAGGGCGATGTGGTAGACCTGGGGTAAACATTTAAACACCGCCCCCTGGTGGTTAAAAACATGACATGTTGAAAATAAACGCTGAAAGCTGAGCTGCGATACGAAAAAAAGTCTGAATGTCCTTCAGCTTGAGTTAAATTCTTAAAACTTTCTTTCTGAAACATTTCAGATGTGCAAATATATTTCTGTGTTTCCTTTACAATTTTGTGTTCCAGCTACTCCACAGTGATCATGATCACCATGATTGATCGTCACCAAAATGATCAGTTTGAGATTTTTTGGCTAGAATTGAGCAGCTCTGCTCTGTAAGGATGACGTTACATTGGAGTTTTTAACATGTGAGATGTTTTCACTCTATTTTGTGAAGTAATTACATAATAGCTCCTGTTTTTTTATTCTTTAGTTGTTTTGTAATTCCTGGGGAGTCTGGCTAATGAGCCTCCAGAACCTTTTTTGTCATTTTACACTTATTTAATTTAAGCAGCATTTCTTCATTGTGTAGAAAAACTGTGACATTATGTTGAAATTGCTCTTTATTTCTTAATAAATGGGATTAAATGTGTGACTTATACTGACAGAAAGTCCAAACCACTTGTGATCTAACTGTCTGTGGCTCTCAGTGTGAAACGATTTTAACCTCTCTGAGCAGGAGGATTAATTTCGCTGATAACAGCGTTCATGTGACCTCTGAGCCTGGCTGATGATGTCAGGGTAGCGGCTCCTGCTCTCAGAGTCCGCCTGCGTTTGTGACGAATAAAAAGAGTCTGTTTCCATTCTTCCACCTGTGAGCGAAGCAGAAACAGACTTTTTTATTCATTAGGAGGAGTCTCAGAGCAGGATTTTTGATTCCCTGGAATGAAAACAGGACAACAGGAGCTGCAATTTGTTCAGCTTTATTGAGAAAAACCATCACGGAGCTATTAGTTGATCGATCAGCCGCGGGGAGCTCGGTTTGTGTTCCAGTGCAAAAAGAGGACGACAGTGTTGGATGATGGATGAACTAACGGCTCTAACGGTCTAAAAACAAAAGAAACCAAAAAGCCTTCTTCTTCTTTTTTTTTTAAAAGCGGTCTCATCTGCAGGAGCAGTGAGTCCGCTCTGCTTCCTGGTTTCTCAGTTGGCACGTTGACGGCTCAGAGTCTCAGCCCTTCACCCGGAAAGCAGAAAAAACCCAAACAGACAAGCGATAAAAATCAAAGGATGGGACGGGAAGGAAAGGTGAACAAATTGCTGTTACAGGTGGATGAGAGGGGGGTGTGGCCACATGAGAAAACAGCAGGAGGCAGATCACATGGCGTATTTCTGAGTCCAGTCCTGAGCCGTCTTGTTGTACCTGCAGGGAGGGAGAGAAAAGGTGAGGAGGCGGGAGGCGAGAGAGGCTGCAGGACGATGCCATGCCTGAGAAACGCAGACCAAAATCCACCTGCAGCCGTTCACAGGAAACAAAACATCATTGTCGCCGCTTTACTCCCACTCGCCACACGTGCAGTTTACGCCAACTGTTAAACACAGGACGCTCCTCAAGCAGCAAAACCTGCAGTTCCTCTAACGCCCACCAGAGGCTCCAGCAGTGAGTCAGTCCCCACAGAAATAAACATGTTTACAGCCCGATACACAAACTGTTTGGTCTCTATAGATAATTTCCCCCTTCATAACACCTGTACATGTGTGAGTTTTATTATATCTCACGTCTTCAGGTTTGCGTTATTTTCCCTTTCTGTGACGTCCGCCAGGTCGTCCCTACCTGCGCTCCATGCAGTGAGAAAACTCTGCAGTCATGCTTTATTTGCTTCAACGTGCGTCTGAGACACAGAATCAGCAGGCAGCTCAGGTGAGCTTCGCTCTTACCCTCACAGCATGGCATACTTCTCTGTCCACTCCCTGGCTAGTCTGTTATACCTGAGACCAAGCAGCAGGACACTCGGTTATAAACCTTCACCCGCTGCTCGAAGCCGCTCTCCTCGTCCTTTGAGCAGCCGATTACCTGCAGGTTAACAGGTGTGGACTCACCTCACAGGGTCTGTTTTGTAGATGCGGGCGATCTCTGGCACTAGCGGGTCGTCGGGATTCGGGTCACATAACAGAGAACAAATGGACAAAAGGACTGCAGAGAGGGAAAAGAGAGAGTCAGAGCAGCTCTGAGGTCTGCACCGTGCTCCTGCTTTTCACACGTGACTGAGTGATTATGAGTCTGTATGGGGGACCAAAACTGCCAACAAACAAGCAAACACATCACATTATAGGCAACAATTATTATGAAAATGTGATGTATTTATTATACTGATTTCATCTGCTTCATTATTTACTTCTTTTTTTTTTTTTTTTTTTTTTTTACTTTTTTAAATTTTCATTGTTATAGTTTTGGCAGCTGTGGACCTCCACATCGACACGCCTGCAGTGACAGCAAGAAAACAAAGAAGAAAAGAAAGAAAAGAAAATGCATATGTTCAGGGAAATGTATATACAGGAGCTAAACAAAAGTAAGATAGTACATTTAAAAAATAAACAGGAAAATTATTTAAATTAGTTGAAAATAAAAAACTGTAACTCTTAAAAAAATAAATGGAAAAATTATAATATTAACAGAAAAATAAATTAAAGTAACAGGAAAATTTAACATACATAAATATGATGAGTAAATGGAAATATAATAGCATAATAATTAAAATTAATATTGCGCATAAGATAAAAAATAGGTAAGTTAATAATTAAAAATAATAATAATAATAATAAAACCAAAATAAGTAAATAAATAAGGATGAAAATGCTTTAAAAATCAGATTTCAGCTTCAGGTTCAAACTTTGAACTCTGTGAACAAACCTGTTTGATGTAAATATCATTATTACCTGTTACAAGGTGAAACTACAACCAAACAGCTCCACCTACTGGTCAAAACCTGTACTAACAGTAAAGAATCACTGCAGGACAAAAGTTTTTAACCATTTGTCTCCCTCTGATGGGAGCGTTAGAGTCGCTATCTATAAATGAGATGCCTAATTATAGAATCTTTATTAATAAACTACAAGAAAATTAAAGCTAAAAAAACATATTTCACACATCTTTTCATTATTCTCACCAAAGGGGAGCAGATTTAAAAACTCAATTTCAGGGTTACAGACACAGAAACATTTGGCCGTTTATATGACTGTTTCTTACCTTTAGAGATAGTTAATGCTGGAGACCACTGAGATCTCAATATATCCAAACAGATGCTGCCATTACTGTTTATATTTGGGTGATAAATTCTCGTCGTAAAGGCGACCTGAGCGGGGAGAGGAACCGAAACGACTTAGCATCACTCCAAAATCTCAGACATGTATTCAATTTTTTTTTATTTATTTTAATTTTAAGGAAGTTAAAAGGCTTCAAAGGTTTAATAAAAAATTTACCTTGGGTGGTTTGAAGGGATAATCTGTAGGGAAATGAATAGTCAGGAAAAATACGCCGCCCTGATAGGGACTGTCAGGCTGCAGTTAAAAACAGAGAGAGGTTAAACACTCACATGTTCACACCACGTCACTGCCAACAGTTTGTATAAATATCAGTGAAACGACCAAAACGGCCCCTGAATCGGCTCGAACTCCGGCGCTGTTACACCTGCAGCAGTTCTGTGGATTCAGGTTTTACAAAAAACACGACTGCAGCATTTCCCACAGAATCACGCTCAGCTAGGTTTTCAGTTTGTGCTTGTTTTGACAAACTAACTGCAGTTTTTAGCTCCAAACTCTGAGGCGGAGCAGCTGTTTGATACTTACAGGTCCCATAATAGTAGCTTGCCAATGAAACACTGTAAAAAAGAGGAGACGAGGGTTAGTGCAGCACACTCGTTCCTCTCTGTGAACTTTTGCGTAAAGAAAACTGAAAAGTGGTCTTACTGTCTTCGCCGACAGGACCGGCGGAGCACTGAGCCGGAGGATCTCTGGACAGGTCGGTTAGCTCCTGCAGAGGAACGACAGACGTTAAAGCCCTGCTGGCTGACATCAGCAACGAGGACATTTACTGATGTTGGTCACATCGAGTTCACAGCTGTACTGGAAATGTGATGAAAAAAGATAATATGGTAATAAAAACCCATCAGCAGACCCATGGGTTTCTAACGACCAGATGGCGAGTGGCTTGCAGTGGTTAACGCCGTTTACCAGTCTGTACACCAAAAACCTCCCCGCAGCCAGTTTGGTTGGGAGGAGGCTGCTGCTGCCACTCGGTTTAAGAAAAAAAATAAACTACATTTTTTTTAAATGTTTTGCTTGCAAAGACTTGTTGACGTCCTGCTCAGAGCTGTCGCCGACATGTTGCCAACTGTTCACCGAGCACGCTCAGCTGAGTGATTAATTGCATTTTAATTTTAATGAGGAAGAAGTGTAAGGTCTCGTTTTCTTTGAGTTCCTTGAGTTTTGGTGCGAAGTTTACCTCCAATGGTGTTTTTACAGTTAAGCGGCCTCTTCGTGTGCCCTGTGTGGAGACCAGGCCTTTAAAGATGTCTGAATTCAGCAGTCAGGACTTGAAATAGCCGCGGTGAAGTTGTCAGGTTACGGGCTAAACTTGGCCGGCGGTAAATCAAACTCTAAATATTACTGCGTCTGTGTGAGAGTTCAGAAACCCGCCGGGCGTTTCCTTGCTTAGATCGGCGATCATTTCTGATGTTTCTAATGCAAGTGGCTGTTGAGCTGCTTTAAAACTACTTTTTATTCTTCCAGCAAATAAGTAACTGAGCGTGACCACAGCTTTATTCTGAAGGAAATAAATAAGAGGCATTTACTTTGAAAAGCCTGAAGGTTGGTCTCCTGTGTTAAGGCTGCATTAAAACACTCGGACACACTCAGGCTTTTATTGATGTGTAAGCAGCAGAGTCTATTTTTACCGTTGACAGAAGGGCCAAGAAAACACACGGCTGTCATAGGACGGGTGGTTTGTGTTTCCAGCCTGAAGCCAAACTGCCGTGTGTGTGTGTGTGTGTTGTTGTTGGTATGTGACATACAGGCGAGGCGCACACAGCTCATCTTTCAGGTTCGGCTGAGTTTAGGAGGCGAGCACAAAAACGCTTCCTTGAAGACTCCTCACTGCCTCCATTTTTATTTATTAATATTTCCAGTTATTCTACTTATACTTAACTAAAGTTAAGAACAATTATTTTGAATGAAACAAATAAACAGTGCACCAGTAACACTGAAAATACTTTGAATAAATTTTATGCTGGATTTAAATTTAAAAATGGAAAAATTAAAATAAATAAAAACATCTGAAATGCTGTTGACATTAAAAAAAAAAACAAGTTTTAAAATTTTTTTATTTATTTAAAATTGTATTTTTCTAAATTTTAAATAGCCTACAGATGCACTAAATTTACATCAGTGAAAATAAAGAGTAAATAAAATAAATCAAGCTAAATATTGCTGGATAAGGTGCGTTAAAAAAAAAAAAAAAGGCACAGAAATAAAATTATCTTTAAAATTGCCCATAAGCACAACAAGAGTATGAAGCAGAGAGCCTGATTTAATCGAGTACAGTAGTCAGCGCCGCTGGGATTCCCATTGTCACTGATCTAAGCCTCGCTATGTTAAACACATTTAACCTAACAGCAGACCCTCACTGAGCACGCTCAGTAAAAACAGCCATTATGTCTAATGAGCACTTTTTTCCCCTGTAGAGATGTTTGTATGTATTTCCTGATAAGCTGAAGGGTGAAGACGCGACATCTTGGTTGGTCAGCGTCCACCTCTGCGTTTGTAGTTTACACTCGCCATCGAGGGCGCCAGGCTTTGGTGTCGTTTCAGCAGCCATGTTGAAGACATGAGTGCACAATCATGTTGGCCTTTACCACCATTTCAGTGGAGCTCAGTTATTCCTCTGTACAATAACCAGATTATACAGAGAGAGCCACTGCGACAGCTGGAAAGACGACTTTCTGGGAAAAATCCTGCGATTTCTTTGCTTCCTGTTTTCACCGGCTAACATTTCAGATTTCCTAGCAAACGAAAATCTGTTTATGTTATTGTTTTACAGGACAAAATGAAATTAAATATATAGAAAGAAGGAAGGAAAACAGCAAAAAAAATTTAAACATGAAGAGCCCTGAACTCCAAAGACTGACTTTCGGGCAGAGAGAACTGATTTCTGACGTTAGGTCCGTGCATAAAAGTCGTCTCAAAAAAGTGAGCTTTCCTCATTTTGCGGTCTCACTGATTCACTCTTCTGTATGGAAACACCAACATCTGTCCATCTACAGCTCAGCTTGTGTCGTTGTGCCAAAATGTGATTGTCTGTATTTAAACTGCTGTAAACGACTTGTTGACCTATAAAATATGAAACATGTAAAATGCATTCCTCGTGAATGACGTCAATATTTCTTGAGCTACAAACAACATTCCTGTCACAAGGTAGAAGCCACAATAAGTGACTTTTATATATCATTTATCGACTTCAAAGGTCTCATTTACATTAAAAATATCTTTTTAAAAAGAGATCTGGCAACAAGTATAAAAATAGATCTATAAAGATGTTATAATTGACCAAAAATCATGGACTGGTTATAATGTAGGTAAAATAACACAGTTGTTAAGATTCTTGCAGATAATTTCTTTATTTTATCTATAACCCCTTTGAAAATCCTGCTCACTAACGTCTATTTACCAACATTGGAAATTGGCAACACCGTCACACTGTGAGCACTTTGTGGAGATGAAGGTATTCAGGATGAGGGGTACAAAGACATCTGTCAGCATCTGGACTGAAAGCAGCAACCTGCAGGTTAGCGTCAGCTGCTCTCACCTGTCCAAACACAGCAGGGTCCCTCGGCCCTGACGGACAGACCTGCAGAGATGCACTTTAATGTGAACACAAACACACATTTTACAAACTCTTCGTGTCTGTGGGTGAAAACCATCAACTGTAATCACAGCTGCCGGAGAAATGCAAAGGAATAAAAATGTGTATATGTAAATGTGACGGAGAGACTAAAAAAGAAGGGTTAGTAATTGTAATACCGTAATAAACTCTGACAGCTATTGAGCTCAGTGGAACGAACAGGAATCACGGAGAAGAAACCAAGTTTATTTTAAAAGGAACCAAAGAGCAGAGCAGCTTCAGGCCTGGACCATCGTTAGGTCTGAACCCGAAAGACTCGCACTGAGGCTGATTCTCGGCTCAAACCTGCCCCCGAGTGCGGCTGATTCCAGCACATAAAACACGACTCACTGTGCGGCTGCACGGAGCTGCATTTCACCTGGTTTAATGCGAAATGCTGCAGCTGCAGTGCAGAGGGCAGGCTAACTGCTAGCTCCAAGCACACAAACGCCACACACGATGTTAAATAAACGTGAAACAGAGGGCGGTGTGTTACCTTAGAAATTCGTTTTAAAGCCATTATGTCTGCGAGAAGGGACCGGTTGTCGAGGAGGAGGTGCAGGAGGAGGAGGAGGCCAGCTAGGTGTCGCTAGCTAACTAGCATCTAGGAGTGTGCTAGCTGTGCGGCTGTGAGCTAAGCTAGCTTGGCTACACAAACTGCAGCGATGTTCCGTTAAAGCTCGACTTTTTCACGTCGCAGAGTCCAGCACATCAGCCCCGACTTCAGGCTGACACTCCGATAACGGCCCCGGGACCACCGAAAGCTCAAAATGTCTTCCGTTACACACCGAGCAGCTGTCAGACAACCGGGAACAGGAGGTCTCACTCCGACCTTGTTTCCGGACACCAAATAAGACCCACCGATAGGGTGGAGGTCTCACTCCGACCCTGTTTTTTATCCAGAAGACCTACTGGCATCAGCAGGGCCGGAGCCACCTGCTACAGAGGTCTGAGGCAGTGTTGCCAACTCCTCAGTAAGGAAAATCGCTATTGGCTGTCCTAAAAGTCGCTAGAAGTCGCTAAATGATGTCATCGCCTAATTTGCATAATTTGTCATGCTAATGTAATTGTAACCTACATTGTAGGAGAGAAAAATAACATCGTGGAAGAGACATAAAGTGAGTAAAAACGTCCTAAATGCATTTAGAATTTATTTAGAACTACAAATTAAATTTCTTTTACCAATTATTGTATTTCTAATGTCACAATTCCAACCCAACTCCTGTGGTGAGTAGTAGTAGGTGACCTGAAATAGGCACTCTGGTTGAGTTACTTTGTGTGTGTGTTTATAAGTAGTTTTAAACCTTGTGATCCACAAAACAACATAACAGTAAAATAAGAACTGACTGCGTTACAGTCAGTGCTGGAGCAGCGGCTTGGCTCATGCACGATTCATTTGCAGTTTGGGCGCATGTGAACATCTCCTGCCCTGATAGCAGCTGGGGGAGGACTATCCTACGCCCATGAGCGCCTTGGCACCGGCGAGGTGCCCACGGCAGCACCCGCTGCTTGTTGAGAGTAAGAGCAATATGAGCTTTCACGTCAAAAAGTCCTCATAAATAAGTCTCCAATAACACCAGAAAAAGTCGCTAGTTGCTTTTTAGAAAAAAAGTCCCCAAGGGGGTCCTCCACACATGCCAACAAAGGCAGTTTCATTTGCGTTTACTAATATTCAAGAAAAGATTGTTTGAAAATGGGGATTATTTTATTTACTTTGTTTAAAAGGAAACATATATTTATTAGTTGACTTATTTTATTGGTAATAATGATAACTGCTGGTTGCAACCTAACACTACAGAAATTGTTAATTATTACTGCATTTTTGTTCAAATGAATGTCTTTATTTAAGTATGATCTGCACATCACACAGAGAAAATGGTTTTATATGGAAAATAAACAACATTTCAAATATTTTCTCTGCAGTTAACAACAATCATATTTTCTGCTTTTTAAAAAATATTTATTTCATTGCAGTCTGAGAAAGAAAAGCCCATTCATTCAAATTAACAGAACAAATAAAATAAGTTATAATATAAATTATAAAAGGAAGTGGAAGTATAAAAAACACCTTGCTTCTATCTCCACTTGGGTTTAATTTTTTGGGGAGTTGAGTATTCTGTTATATCTATTGATCACTATTGTTCCAGACGGTTATTGGCAGTTTAATCACTGAGTAGTGATGTGTCGGTTGTGAATGAAATGGCTCTTAGAGCCGGATCTTTGACATGAACGACACGAGCCGGCTCCTTATCGCAAGCCGTGGGTTTTTCTTTTCCTTCTCTCACCCTCTCTCTCACACTTTTTTTCCACTTCACTCTGCACTCGAGCCTTGTGCTTGCGCTGGGCAGAGGGGGGAGGGGCGGTAGTTACACACCAGTAGCACAGGAACAGAGCAGGAGGGAGAGAGAGAGAAAGAGAGCCAGGGACAACAACGTCACATTAGAAAGGTATAGTAATCATCCACAACTATTTTCAGTTGCAGATGATAAAGGATTCAGAAAGTTTATTCATGCAGGTCCATATGACAGAGAATGTGCATCTTCTTTTTGTTTTCATATTTTAATTTATATTTAATTGTGTTGTGGTTTGCAGTGTTTTGTGTTGTTTCACTTTAAATTTGTTTAAAAGGAAAAAGCTGAAAATTTAAATAGTTAAAAGTTGAAATGTGACTAGTTGGTTTTTGTATTATATGATTTATTTATTACATTTTATGTGGAGTGAATAAATAAAAGTATATTTACGGTGGCCCCTACAGACAAAGCACATACAAACTTCAAAACACGTAAAAACTCAGAAGCACATAAAAACTCAAAACACGTACAAAACACAACAGAAGTGTTCCAGGATGCTAGGCTCAGTGTTGAGCTTTGTTACCTAGTGGCTACACAAGCCAGGAAGTACCAACGACCAGACTTGGTGTGTGGTAGTAACATGTAAGTGAACATTTTTTTTAATTATTTGAATATATATGAGTGCTTGTGTATAAATACAGAAACAATACACATATGCTTTCATGCTTTCAATTGTGTAATTTAAGTGATCTAGGTAGCTCTGTTTTGGAAGTTCAGTTCATGCTAGAAATGTGTTTTGGAGTTTGTACGTGCTTTGTCTCTAGGGGCCACCGCATATATTTATATATAAACATATATAAATAAAACCACTTTTTTTTTTACATTAGTAATTCCTTTTGTGCATAATTGTATATTATTGTTAATAATAAATTAATGAAAGCAACAAAACAACCTGAAATGCCGGTTCGGAGCCGAAAGAGCTGGGTCTTTTTAGTGAGCCGAACCGAAAGAGCCGGTTCTCTAAAAAGAGCCGGAAATCCCATCACTACTAAAGACCCAGCTACTGTATTTCACAGGTAGAGAAAAGAAAGAGCTAACTTTAGTCAGAGATGGAGAAAGATAAGAAAGACAGGAGAGGAAGAAAAGAGGTTAGATTTAAAGTGAAGGACTGCTCATTTAAAGCTCACATGTAAGCCCTCATGTTGTTAAATCACATATTGCATCTGTACATGTGAGATTATGTTGTTTCATATAGTGAAACGTACTAGAAATCAAACTGAGGGAGACTAACTGTGTTATTTAAAGGCTGCATGAAAATCCTCTGCAGGTTAGTGCAGGATAAACAGGTTAGTTTGCTGTGCTGTGATGGATTTAAAGTAAAGAACAATGTGTGACTGGTGCACAGTGGCTGTGGTTTCATGGTCAGAGTTAGATTACATCAAGTGTGGCAGAGATTCATTGACTGAATTCCACCTTCACACTAACTTCATAGTGTGTAATGTAAAGACAGCATAAACAGTGTACTGTCTGTAGAGGATGAAATCAGCCAGGATGACTCATGAAACATCTGCTCACATGTGGTTGAATTCATTTGTGTACATCCACAAAGAGCAGCAGGTCAGCTGATCACAGCCTGCACACTAAGAAAATCTACTGGAGCTCTCAGTAGAAGTTATTGTGAACTATGATTATTTTTCCCACACTGAACTATTACAACCAGTTTAGCGTTCTCCCACCTGCTGAATCCACTTTAACCCCTGACTACACACATTTTCCCGTTTAGAGGTAAAATGGCCCTCTACAATGGAGGCAACAGGAAATAGAGTTACTTTTATTTTCCTTCTTTTTTTCAGATTGAAGCTGAGTATAATTATAATAAAAAAGTTAGACTAAAGTCTGTATTTACCGATATTAATTTATCATTATGTTAATATAGAGCAAGGTTCCGTTAGCTTTGCACAAAAATAGAAACGTCCTCCAAAGAGCTACTTTTACTTTATTACTTTGAGTACATTTAAGAGCCTGTACTTTTTTACTTGAGTAAAGAAGTTGAATCAGTACTTCAACATTCACTGCAGTTTATTTTTACAGCAGTATTTGTACTTCTACTTAAGTACAGAATGTCTGTACTCTGGTGCTGGGAGAACCAGCCGGTAGCTCTGCGTGTCTGATGTGGCAGAATCAAAGCATAAGGAACCCCTCAGTCTTCTCTCAGGACTGAACCTGAGATCATTCGCTTGTTCGTGGAATGTTTAAAGCACTAAAATGTGGAGCCACTGCATAAATGTGTAACTGAGTCTAACTGATCTAAAAAGTGCCAGAAAGTTTGCTGTTGAGAGTTTACACTGAAACATGTACGGGTCGATGTGAGGATGTTAATGCTCATCAAAAGCTTCATTCGCTTTTTTACCCAGGATAAATTTTGTTTGAAATATTTGAAATGAGTTTTTATTTGAAATAAATATTTGAGTCCACTGAAATAAGCAGACCCCTGTCATGGGTATGCTGAGCCTAAAGCACTGTTTTTGGTGTCTGATAAATTCATCGTCTGAGTCTCATTTACAGGCACACAGAATAATCACACACACGTGTCTTTGAACTCTGCTTTATCTAAATGCACCGTGATGATTTAGCACTGATGTTATTAATGAAGCAGGTGGTTGGTGTTTGAGCGGCAGTGTAATCCACCCTTCTGTCCAACAGATGGCGCTCCCTGCCTTCAGTTGGTGAGGAAGGCCACGTGATGGAGGCCAAATGCCTCAGAAATAAAAGAGATTACGGTGAAAACATCTTTTATTAGGGAACCTGAACAAACATGCAGCATCCAAATATTAAAGTTTTGCTCATAAGCAGCTCTGATCCAGATCAGTGTAGTTCAGAAAGCTGAGAGGATGACTCACATACTGTACAAGCTGTGAAACTATCACAGATACAAGAAAGAAAATCTACTGAAATTGGACAATAAAACCTATAAGAGAGAAACCAACATTATGAAACATGAGAGTAAAAACAAAGAGACTAAACAGAATATGAATAATAACAATGTGATTGCAGCTTTGCACTAAAATGTCCCTCATTTAGCATGCAGTGTGTATTTATTATTTATTCCTCTGTTTATTTGTTTGTTTAACAGGATCACGATGGATAGTTCTGGGTGGATTAGAAATGATTCATTTTGCAGTCCAGGAGTTTTTGGGAGGATTCTTTACCTTTGACGTTTGGTATCAAGAAAAATTAGCAGACATGAATGTGTCTCTGTATTATTTGTAGATAAAACTGATCCAGTTCACACTCAATAAACCTATAAATGGCCATTATGTGTAACTCTTAATTGGTTAATTGGCAGTTAGCTGGATTTTCTGTGGGTTTGGATTTGAGTGCACTGGTTTTTACATAGAGTGCTTTTACATGGATTCACCCAATCAATCACACATTCATGCAGCTCTTTATTCTTCACTGTGTATCTAACACACCCTCACAGGTATGCAACAGGAGCGATTTGTGGTTCACCGTCTTTCCCAGAAATCAGAGGATGGAACCGCTGAGCTTTTCCTCTGCTTCCTGAGACACAGAGGCCCCGGATGAAGGAAGAGGTGAGAAGTAACAGGACCATCCACAGCTTTCTGTCAAATAAGGTAACACACTCACTAGCTTCGGTGTAGGCTGACGGATTGTACTGACATGCGTAGTCCTGCTGGAAAACCCTGCAAACCCTGCTCCTAAAATGATCAGGATGCAGGAGTTTAGGGGGGGAAAGTGGATATTTGGTGTGATATCCTCACAAAAACATCAAACTGGAATAAGAAAAACTGGGAGTGAACGTTATGATGTTCCCAAGGAAGTATTCTCTTTCTGGATCCAGGGACTCGGTTCATGCACGACGTGAAGGGAGGCATGCGGTCTCAGGCTGCTCATGTTTACCTCGTTTATTCGAGCCTCAGAATTCAGTAAGCTGCAGACAAACTTTGCAGGAAATCTCAAATCTGCTGATGATTTTCCAGCTGAAGTCTACGAGATGAGGAAGTATAAAGTATCGCTGCAACAATCAGAGGTGGAAAAATGCACTTTAGATTGTACTTTTACTGTGTACAAAGTACTGATACAGTGACTTTTACAGTTCATGCACAGTTCTCAAGTGCATCGGTTTTCTTTCATGTTATTGTTGCCGTGGTCACACTCTTGGATCAAAAATACAATCAAAGGAATAAATGATAAGCTGCTGGCAGATATAATTACAGGTCTGCCTTTGAGTTTTGGTTGAGGTTAGCAGGAACTATTAAAGCCACGGAGAGGCTGCTGTCAGCTCAGTCTGCACAAACCAGCCAAACACTGCGACTCTGAGGAGGCCTGTAATTGGCCAGAGAGCCTACGGACTGAGCCCAGACCAGGTGCTGCAATAAAGTCACCTTTCAGACCAATTAAATGAAGGCATTGTGAACAGCTGTGATGTCAAACTTCATGAAACCAAGTGACTATTTCATGTCTCTGTTTGAGTTTCTTTTTCTCTGAAAGACATGATAGTGTTCTGTAGGGATTAGTTTTGGTTTTCAGTAATTTTTATGTAAAAATGAGCAAAAAAAATATCAATTATATGCAAATCCTCATCTGTTGCATTCTCACAAACTCATTACACTGCTACAACATTACAATGACGTCATCATAGTCGGGATGTTTTTACATCTTTTTTTATTTCCATGCTTCTGTTTCAGCCTAAATCTGGAAAAAACAAACAAGAAACCCCCAAAACATCTGGATTGCAGACCTGGAATAATTTAAATATTTTGTTCAGAAACACTCAAAATATTTACATTATTGAAATCTTTGACAATGATTCAATAACATTCAGTAATGTTAAAAAACACACAGCTTTCCATTCCTCACACTCCCCTTTGACAAATTCCCATTTTTAGGATTAAAAATATCACAGCACATGGAAATATGCAGTGAGGATTATAAATGACGCCACTGAGACATTTGAAATTTAATTTGAAAATATCAAATAAACATGCAGAGAAAATGCACTTTTCTTTTTGCAGTGTGGGGAAGTTCTCATGTAAAGTGGATCAAACACGCTCTGAGGTGAAATCCTGAAGTTTGCCGTGAGCGTGCGGTCTGCCTGCCGGTCGAGTTCTGGTTTCAGCAGCAGGCGGCGGGTTAGCACCGGGTGTGTTGAAGGATATTTAGGAGGGTTTGGGGGCACCTCTGAGGTTAAATGCCCCTCAGATGGTTGAAGTGGTGTCATGATCCCTCCCAGCAGGAGGTCTGCAGGCTCCAGGATCCTCTGATCCACCGAGCCTCGATCCCACTTCAGAGGATGAAAAGAAGGATTTGTTTGGATTTTCCCATTCTGAGTGTGCATGTGTGTGTCCATGCGTGTGTGTGTGTGCGCTCTTGGATGATGCCACTCCTTCCAGCCCTCCTTGCGTCTTTATTTAAACATGAACAGAAGGAATCCCTCAGTGCTGGTTTACAGTCAGATTAAACAGGCGTGTTTTAACCCAGTCTTGGTTTTAAGTTTTTGAATTAAACTAGTTGTTTTCTGTGACAGTCTCTTTCTCTTTTCAAGCTTTTGCTTTGTTCAAATTCGACACATTTACCCTATTAAAGAAATAATTTTACACCTCTGGAAAATCAGAACTCCATGAGGGCTGTTTCTGTATGGCGGCTGACAAAGACATTAACGCCGTCCGATTCTTTGGAACCACCGTAGTCGTGTGTTTGAAGGAGAGTTCTTTTGCTTTTCTTTACTTCCTGGTTCTTATATCCTGTTCCGGTGGTGCATGCTGATATTAACCATGAATAAATAACAACGTCAGTGAGCATACAGTAAACCCTGTGAGCTAAAAGCTCAGACTGACAATCATAAAGACAAAATCTTTTTTTTTTTTTTTTTGCCATTTTTGGATCTGCATGATGTCATGAGGAGGACGGGCACCTCAGGCACAGTAACCATATTGATCATCTATTTGCAAAGCATGCCCAATCAGAAGAAAGTTTACCTTTAAAAGGGGGAGGGGCTAAGACAGCTTGTTTCAGACAGATGATGAGCTGAGGGACCCAGGATAAGATAAAGAAAGATTAGCTTGAACGGAGAATCATGCAAAGCTCTCCTGGTGGAGTTAAAGAGGAAAATTATGGAGATGGAAATGATCCAATGGGTCTTTAATGTAAATCCACCTTGATGTGTAACACTGGTTGGCTTATTTACCCACTCAACATGATTGTGAATGTTTGAACCCTGACTTTCACACACACACTGACTGTGGGTCAGTTTTTAACTTGGTCAGAGAGAAAATTAATGAATAATCAGAAGTTTGAGAAAAGTAAGTGCTGCAGTAATGAAAGCTCAGCGGTTCACTCAGACTAACCAGTTAAACTTACTGTAACATCCTGATGTTAAACATCAGCGGGCAGACAACGAGTTTGGATAAAAGTCCTCAGTGTGTGTCATGTTTTCAGCATTAAAATCTGATTTATTTTATTCTGTCCAAAGACACACGCAGCAGTTTATTCTGACGCACTCACAGCCGAAGCGTCACCACAGTACCAAACAGTGAGCTGAACAAAACTTCAAAATAAAATAACTGATTGGTATGTAAAGTGGATTTAAGGTGGAAAGTTGTATAGAAACATTCTCTTGTAATGAGAGAACTTAGTAAACACTTCTTCCTGGGTTCGGTCCCCTTCAGGGATCACCATCTCCTCCTATCCCAGCATCCTCTTCGGTCACACCAACCCTCTGCACGTCCTCCTTCACTACATCCATGAACCTCCTCTGTGCTCTTCCTTTCTTCCTCCTGCTCGCTCCATCGTCATCATTCTTTCCTATCGGCTTTCCCTTTGCCAGCCATAGTTCCTATATTTCCCAGTCCCTGCTCTCACCTCCACGCTCCAGCCTTTCCTTCTCTCTCTCTGCCTCCTCCTCCTCCTTCTCCTCCTCTTCTGTCTTCCGCCGGTGCCCTGCTGGTCAGCAGCACCAGTGGCGGCCGTTGTTAACTCATGCCCCGACTGATCCGGTATGGAAATCTCATTCATTCTACCTAATTTGCCCGGGGTGGGCACCGGCACTGTGGGGGCAGAGCTGTGAAGGAATTTAAACATAAATTTTCTGTGGCTGAGAGAATGAAATCAAATCAGCAGAGAAAAAAAATGAAACAATTGGATATAAATAAATGTGATAATCGCATTTTTTTTTAGGATGTTCGAGCCTTTTTTAACATTTTAAACTGAACATTTATGATTTGATATCTGTTAAACAGGAGAACAGAACAACAGCAGTGACCTACTAACATGTGCTTTGACTGATCATGACTAAAAGTTGTGTTTTTGCCAAATTTCTCCAGTTCCAGGATTTCCCCAAATATGTTTCAGGGGCCTAAAAGAGTCAGGGAAACGGGGCCTGAGTCAGGATTTATGCTCATGTTGTTATTCTGTTTTCAGTCCGCTCAGAGAGAAGATCTCTGCAATTCGTGGCTGACTAAACATGCCCTTCATATCAAAGACTTATAATTCGAAATGTCTGTTTCTTTCACTCTGATAGATAAATTACACTCAGGTTACGGTGGCTTCAGTTTCAAACTTTAATCTCCCTGCTTGGAATAGTTTGATCTTTCCTCACGGCTGGACACATCTCTGATACCGACGATTATTTCTGATGAGCCGCAGCGTGCTGATCAGGCTCGCAGTACTGGTCTTTGCCCACTGTGTGGCGCCCTGTGTCTGTAGACTGAGCCCTCCTGACTACAGCTGCTGCTTGAAGTCACTTGTGAATTTATGTTTTTAGCAGCAGTGTTACAGAACAAAGCAACATCTGTGTTTCATGCACGACAGATTATCCTGTTTATTATGAAGAATTAATAAAGTCATTAAAGTGAAAAAATAAAACGCAGGTAAAGGTGTGTTTATCTTTGAATGTTGGAGATCCGTCTTAAAGGTTAAAAGGAGATTTAAATGCGTATGTGTCTGTGCAGCATATGTCTAAATGTGCGTTTAGTGCTCGTGTGGTCGCATCCCGCTTGTCCAATCATTGTTCTCGCAGGTCTGCCTCGGAGAACAGGCCTGGCAGCGGCTCTTAAGCCAGCTCCAGGATGGTTTGAAGACAGATGAAGGGTACTCGATCAGGGACTCTGGAGTTCCACGGTTACTTGGAAGCGGTTCCAGGGGGTCCATGGTGGAGGCCTCGGGTGTTTTTAAGTGAGTGCCAGGGCATTTGGAGAAGTTCCTGGGAGGGTGTGGGAATAAGCAAGGTGCATCTAAAGGGAGGTTCAATGAGCTGCCTGACGTGCAGGCTGGATTCCAGAGCCATCAGGTTTTTCTAATGAAGATTGTTATAATTAAAGTTCAGGTCATTTTCAAAGGTTCTGGAAGATCCAGCAAACAGTCCTGCTTCTGAGAAGACACCAATGGAAGGAGGTAATGACCTCCTTCCATTGGTGCTCTTGGAGTTGTTAGATGAAGTTGGAAGAAATTCTAGCACGTGCGTTTTCCAGGATGTTTTCTTGAAGATGTTCTGAAATTCCAGGCAGGTCCAGGTTCACGTGAAGCAGTTTATTGGAGTGTTTCGACAATTGTGATGGTTTGAGGATGTTTGGGTGGTTATTAAAGTTTCTCAGGGGGTGTAGATGACAGTTTATCAGATGTGAGGGCTTTGAACAGTTGTCATTGTGTTTAAAAAAATAATTATAGAAGATATTGAGATATTTTGTTTTCATATTCCAGGATATGCTGGAATTCAGGGTTAGCTCACTGGATTTTTTTCAGGCAGTTCTGCGAGGGACATTTAGGTGATTTTTAAAGATTTGGGGATTTCTGTGTGGGAGAGAGGAGTTTAACTACAGGAGTATTTAAGGGAGGTCCTTGTCGTCTGGCGCTTTTTCTTAGAGGCTGGCGGTTCTTGATCTGTAGTTAATCGGCCTTTATGAGTCCCTGGAATGTTTCAGGTTTTCCAGGAAGGTTTCTTTAGCATATGCTGCAACTACAGGTGGGCAAGGTGCACCTGAAGCAGCTCCTGATGCAGTTTTAGATCCTTGTTTGGATTTTAAGGGATGTCAGTTGACTTTTAAAGGTTCGTGGGGATTTCAGCATCATATTTAACGATTTCAAGGATTCCTTGAAAAGACTTCAGATTTGAGGGGCTGTTTTATTTGGCAGCAGGCTTCATTACCTTCAAGTAATATTAAAGAATCAAAAGCACCATCAAAATAAAACAAATTTGCATTAAATGAAATTAATACTGAAAATTAAACAAAACAGCTTTCATCCCTCACAACCTGTAAAAATGATTCTCAGGGTGGAAAAAAATAAATGACATTTATTATAGCGCCAATTTCATTAATAAACCTGAAATTTTATTTAACATAAGGTTACCACGCAAGGCACATAATTACAGGCTACATATTAAAGCAGTAAAATAATATTTATAATGAATATTTTCGCGAGCCTGTTGCCGTCTGGTTTCTAATCCGGCCCGTCTTCATCACCCTCCTCTTCATCGCCAACATGTTTGCAGCGTCTCATTGACTTTTTCTCTCCCTGCACAGAAGTATTTTTCCAGGCTTTCCAGACGTTTCTGTTTCCCTGGAGGGAGGCAGCGGGCTAAAGGAGGATAAATATTTAATCAGCGCTGCTCTGGAGTTTTTGCTTAATTAGAGGAATTCTGCTCCTGCCACGAAAACCAACAGAGATGACTGCTGCAGACGTCAGATCAGACAAAACAGCGAGAGACGAGCTGAAAACGGTTATTACGGTTACCGTTATCATTATTATCACTGTTATTATCATTATTATCACTGTTATTATTATCATTATTATTATCACTGTCGCCGGAGGAGGCGTGACAGGTCTTGGAGGTGCTTCTCTCTTTGACTTTGAAATCAAACACACATTTTAAAGCGGTGTGAAATAAAACAGCTTATTAGCGGTTTCCCTCCGGGTGTGTGTGTATGTGTGTGTGAGAGAGAAAGAGTGCGTGTGTGTGTGAGATAGAAAGAGAAAGAAAGAGAGGGAGAGAGAGAGGGAGAGGGAGAGAAAGAGAGTGTATGTGTGTGTGAGATAGAAAGAGAAAGAGAGAGAGAGAGTGTGTGTGTGTGTGTGTGACACAGAGAGAGAAAGAGTGCGTGTGTGTTTTTGAGCGCCATATGTCTGTGCGTAAAAAGCGCACTTTGTTGTGGTATTTGCGTGCCGCCGTGTCGGTGAGGCTGCACGCGGGATGACAGAGGAGATTACTCCGCGTGGGGCCCGTTAATCCCGCGGGTTGGCGGCTTGTGATCAGGTTCGGGGTGAAACGCGGAGCGCGCGCGGGCCCGGAAGGTTCGGATGAAGCCGCGGCCTCGGTGCGAGGGCCGGAAGTGACGGCAGCAAGTGTGAGACGAGTGTCACGTACCGGTGTACCTGCGTGGCCCGCTCTGGTCTCTCGCTGGTGTTGCTTTGATTTTTTTACTTCTTCAAACTTCATTTTTCACAGCGCGCGCGGCCCAACACGCGGAAACCCTTATTTGGCGCGCGCTTTGCAAAACAATGACGCAACGCGAGCTTTCAGCCAATGAGCAGCCAGAGGCGCGACCAGTATTCAAACGAGCGGCCCATATTTGGTGTCGGCCCCGCCCCCCCAGCTTCGCGTCGGTCCCCCGGGAGCTCCGGAGCCCCGGACCCCGGGAGAAGGAGCTCTCCGCCGGGACGGAGGAGCCATAAAGAGCCGGGGAGGGAGGGGATGAGATTCCTCGCTGCCCAATCCCCCTGCTCCCCCGGGAGCAGCAGCCTTCCTCGGCCCGGCCCTCCCTCTTGTTTGCTAATCATTTCATTTTACTCCTTTTTGAAGCGCTCGCCTGTTTTTTTATCCCACTTTTCATTTTTCCACAATCCGCGGCTGTTCGCCTCCCTCTGATCCCGGCTCTGCCGCTCCGTTCTCGCGGCGTCAGGCTGATTCTCCGCCGCCTCCTCTGAGATGCTCTCCCCGCTCTCCGCTCCTCTCTCCGACCGCCTTTAACTTCACACGGGCGCAGCTTTAAAGCCCGGACTGCTGCGAGCCGGGGCTGGGATCTAAAACAACCCCGGAGACACCCACAGGGATCCGGGGCTCTTCTCTGGATCAGGACCCGGTACTTTGGGGAAGCTCGCTCGCTCGTGTGCCCCCCCACCCCACCCCTCCTCCTCCCCTCCTTCCTCCTCTTTTCTCCACCTTAATCCAGGTGGTCCTTTGGCTTTTTGAGTGGCTGGTACAGGGAGGATTATTCTTCTTCTTCTTCTTTCGTGTTTCTGGTGAAGACAAAGCTCCCAGAAGGACACTTTGATGTTCTCCATCCAGGACAGCCTCCCCCGGGGGGCCCTAACCATGAAGGAGGAGCCGCTCCCCACCGGCATGACCCCGGTCCGCTCGTGGATGCAGGGCGCGGGGATTTTGGACGCCAACACAGCGGCACAGAGGTAAAAATCCCACAAAAGCACGCGGGCGACTTTTCGTGAGTGTGCCAGTGAGTGAGTGAGCGTGACAGTCTGGGAGTCCAGGTGAAGGTGGCAGTTTGCATCTTGCAGGATCTGAAAAGTGTCGCGCGCGGGGGGCAAAAAGAAAAAGGCAAAGTTAAACCAGCGCGAGGACGAGCCCCACGCGCTCCGCTCCTCTAAAACTTCAGAACGATAAAAATCCGGTTTGTAAAGTTTGACTTTGAGGTTCAGTGTGAGGTTCAGAGTGAGTCCGAGAGGCTCGGAGAATAAAAATGATCAAAGGCGGAAGCCTCCAAAATAATCAAACCTGTGGGAGCGCGAGGCGCTAAGCGCCTGGGCGCAGCTCCTCTCTGCCGGGGTCGGCTCCAGCGGCTGCCCGCCGCCTGCGCTCCACAAACCTCAGCGTGAAATACCGTCCACGGCTCCCACGCCGCGGACCGGAATACACGGTGCGCACACAGAGCGCGAGGAGGCTCGAAGCCGCTGCCCCGAGAACAGCTCAGAGAATAATTCTCACGATCGCAGCAAACCATTAAAACCCAGAATTAATTTATTAATAATCCCGAATTACAGAAAGTTAACCCCGCGTGAAGGAAAATAACCCCGCGTGAAAGTGGGTCACAGGTTAAAGGAAGCCGAAAGCAGAAAGTCTTCATTTAAAATCACTTTGAAACGATTTTTGTGTTTTTACTATTTTTTATTTTCAGGTTAAATTAATTTCAAACTGCAGCTTTAATTTAACAACAAAAACACTCAGTCAGCTTTTAATTAAAATCTCGCTCTTACATTTTTTATACTGACAGTTTTTACATTTAGGTTTTTTCACTAGAAACTCCACATTTTTAATTTTTTTTCTACTGATTAAAACGCGACGCAGAATCTGAGAGTTTAAACTGCTTAAAGCATCTCCGGCTGAAATCTGACCGCCTCACTCAGATAAATCAATGCGCGCTTTTCTGCTTCAGGTTTAAATCACCTGAACACGAAGAGAGGAAAAAAAATCCATCAGCAGTCTGAAGAAGCTCCACAGAAACCGCATCCGTCCACGGCGTGGGATGGCCTCTGACTCCCTGTAAACTTTAAAACATCTCCTCCTGAATTTGTTCTGTGGTTTAAATCCGTCCGAGCTCCTCACCTGCACACATCATCACTAACATTATTTTCTCAGCTCATCAAAACGCGTCAGTAAAAACATAAACACATGGGCTGAAGCATATTTGTAGTTTATAAATCCAAAATCTTCAGTTTAATTTTAGATTTATTAATAAAATACCAATTTTAGCTTTAAAATAAGGAAGAATGAGACCTGAAGACTAAAGTGTGTGAAACCTGCACAATAAATACATTTTGCATACCTAATTTTGCACAAAGTGAAGAGCTAAGCAGATATTTATGACAGATTTTTTTCAGGCCAAAATACAGATAAAAAAATATGTATAAAATAAAATAATTTGCCCTAAGCTGCAGAGGAGGGAGATCTCTGCACTTAATGCATCCAGAGACATCAGATTAAAAAAAAGAAGTATTGCTGCACACAAAACTCCAAACTGCAGATTTTTAAAATAAAATCACTATTGCTGGAGAAAAGCTGAATTTTATTCCTGTTTCTGGCTGGATTTAAACAAAGAGCAACTCTTTGTGTTTTGAATTTTACACTCTGAGGACTTTGAGTTAAACGCTCCTCACGGATGCTTAAACTCTCCTGCACATTAACGCTGATCCCGAGCGTCCGTCCTTCATCCGCACGTTGCTTTAATAACTGGATTCAGTGTTTTTGTAGCCTCGCCGTTTCCCGAGCAGGTGGATCTGAGCTCATTACATGAGTTGCTTCGCTCTGCTCGCGTCCTTTAACTTTCTAAACATCCCGCCAGCTGATCAGTTTAAGCTTTTACTGCCATCGTCTCGGCTTTAAATGTAGAAACTCTCAATCACACAGAGGAGAGGTCGCAGACTGTTACTGCTGCTTTAAAGCCAATCTGGAATGACTGAAGCTGCACATTTGTAATCTTAAAGCAGCATTTAGAAGTGGAAGCAAATGGACTCAGATGTGTACAGCGTGGGAAAGTTCCCACACTTATTGTGCACACGTTAATCACTGCTTTCTTTCTGTGGATAATATTTAAACGTCATTCAGAAAAAGCTTGAAAGTGACAAAAGCCGGAACGATGAGGAGGAAAGAAAAGAGGGAGAAACCTCAGAGGGATCCTCTTCCAGGACGGACAGATGTGCAGGAGATGCTGTGTGTGCAGCGCAGACAGATGGACAAAGAGTCGAGTTTCAGAAAGAAGAGGCAGAGCGGAATAAAGCACGTCACACCTGAGATGATTCAGATAATCTAACATGAACGAGGGTTTGTTTAATTCTGATGAGGGAGGTTAAATTCACTGCAGTTTGAGGGATTTTTAAATGTCAGGAACAGGACGAGTGATCGCAGGCACTCCAGCTCCTTCAGCCTCTCACAGTGGAAAGCAGTCAGCAATAAAACAATAAAAAAATGATGATCTGAGGGTAATTTTCCCCAATAAAAAACTCACTAATTGTCCATCACCCGTGCACGCGTAGCTAAAGCTGCACGTGCTCAAAGGACACGGGGAAGAAATGTGGCTGAGCTTAGCGGGTCTGAGATGTTTTCTAACGTGACAGGAAACAGCGCCGCTGAAGCTCAGAGACACACGACCACACCAAGGCTTAAACACGAGGAGCCAGTCAAAGCTCAAACAGCTGCATCTTTAGTCCCGACAGAAATCAGCTTTAGACGCTTGACGGGAGGATTTTTATCCACACGTGATAATCTGATCACATCGAGAGAGGTTTCTGTATAAGACATGGATAGAAAAACACAAATGCAGACGAGTTAAACTGCACGTCTGCGTTAAAATCATTAAAACAGTCCAAACCTGACTGAAACATTTGTAAATGTCAAACAGAGTCCTCTCAGCATCGCCTAACCCTCAACGACGAATATTCTCCTTAGCAAACATTTTATGCATTTAGATTTAGACCTTTATCGTAACGATTACATCTTTAAAATCTGATTCTTTATTTGATCATCGCGTGTCAGATGTCAAACCTGAGGAAATAAACAGCAGGTTTGGGGTGTAAATACGTCAAAAACACTCGTCCGTCTCAAAACCCTCAGATTTTT
This sequence comes from Perissodus microlepis, assembly GCF_051167445.1. Lineage (NCBI taxonomy): Eukaryota > Metazoa > Chordata > Actinopteri > Cichliformes > Cichlidae > Perissodus > Perissodus microlepis. The sequence goes on from NC_140462.1 coordinate 25,472,574, forward strand.
GTGAAATCTCACACAGAGTTTGTTAAATTTTGGGTCTGAAATTGTTTTCTGAACGTTCCTAGGGAAACTTCCAGCGCCGATAAAAAGCTTTAAATTATATATAGACATTTATGATAACCATAAATCACTGAAAGGAGGGTTATCAGACAAAAAAAAAGAAAAAACAGATGACGAAGAAACCTCAGAAGGACGATGAGTGTTGGTGAAATAATAATGCGCAGCAGATGAAGTTCTAATGTGAAGAAAAACATGAAAACACACCAGTGAAGGTTTCACCTGCACGGACGTGGCCTCCAGGCTCGTTATCAGAGCCACAGTGGCTGCACGTGAACTGTCATTTGAGGCTAAAGGAGACGTGTGTGATCCCAGCAGTAACAGCAGAGTGATGCAGTGCGAGTTCAGCTGAAAACAAATGAGGTCAAACTTTAATTTTACTCTCGCGTTTTAACGGTTTCTCGGCACATTTATATTTTTGTGTATTCAAAAAGAGAGAGCAGAAAGAGCTTCGGGTCGACTTGTGTTTTCATGTGTGTTGTTTTAATAAAAGCGAAGTTGCTCGACGGTGCTGCAGACGTTGGGGTTTTTTTTTAGTGCAAAGACGTGCAGATGTGAGGGGGGTGAAGCCTTTTTTCTGCTTTTACATTAGGAAACTAAATCATCAGCACAGGTTCAAAGCTGATCTCCGTTAAGTACAAACCTCAAGGGGACAAACAAGTACCTCGTGTTAAGGTTCAACAGCAGCACCTCAGAGGGAACGAACCCGGCGAGGAGCCGTTTAACGTGATTATTTTTAAAGTAAATCAAAGACGACTCGCTGCATTTAAATGTGAGTGTATCTGGAGCTGGTTTAAAGTTAAAAACCGGACTTAAATAGACTGCTGGACGTCAAGTTTACATCAGTTTCACTCTGTGGACTCTCAGTAACTCGTGTTTATGTTGTATTTACGTTGATGTGAACGTTATTCATGAAGGTCAAATAGAAAACAAGCAGCTTACGTTCGACTGGAAGAATGAACGTCGTCTTTACTGGATAGAAAAGAGAAGTGGTTCAGCTTAGCTGTATATCTCAGACCGAGTCTATTTATTTATTTCTTTAACTCCTCGTTTCCTCTGCTGTGCATCCACACACGCTGAAATCTCACTGAGGTTTCTGTGGGTTTAAACCTCCTGTGGAAAAAGTGTGACACGCAGAAATGAGCTGCTCGACTCACAAATGAGATGTTTTAATTTTCTCAGACTGAAACCTGGACACGTGTGCATTAAACAGACATATTTTCATCCATAAGGACAACACGGTGTTATTATATGTAAAGCATTTAACCCTTTACACAGCAGCCACTCGTTTATGTAACGATGAGAGTTACAATGTGGTTTCTTTGTGAGGCATTTATCAAACTACTGTTCTAATCTCACCTTTGTTCAAGCAGATAAAAATAATCAAAGTTCTGCAGAAATAAAATAACAAGTCAGATTTAAAGACAGAAGAAAAAATGCAGGCATGAAAATAAGCTTGTGTGTAGAAGGCGGGGTGAAAAATCTGCAAAGGAGGTGATTAAATACACAATAAAACCTTAAAACGAGCGGGACACGGTGCAGTCCCACCGCCGCACAATGCAAACTTACAAACAGCACGATAAACTCGCGTTTGGAGCTTTCTCTGAAATATTCAGCTGAAGTGATGCAGCTTAGCTGGAAGTGATCTGAGAGGGGTCAGAGGTCAGCTGGACGTTTACCCAGCATCGTTTTGTAGATAAAAATACACCAGCGCTGTTTCCCAAAAACCCAAGAATGCAGTGAGTTAGAGGCGCATGTCATCATGGCGGCAGCACCGACGAGACAAAGAGAATAAACTTTGTTTCACACAAGAAAACACAAAAACTTTATCGATGAGCTGTTCCATTAGAAGTTCAGTGAACACCGTTTTAGTGTAAATTTACTGAAAGAAAAGCACGAAAAACACAAAGTGTATGGATCGCATGCTGTGAGGGTTACAAACAGTGTAATTAGATTACATTTGCTTTCATTAGTTCTTTAAAATGAGGCAACTTTAACGCTGTAAACTCATAAAAAGTGTTTTTTCTATCACAAACGCACAAGTCTGACCAGCGAGCATCCGCGTTCCTCTGGTTTGATTTTTAAAAAACTGAAACGCGGCAGACAGATTTTATTTTCTCGCTACTGAACGTCCAAAATGTTTGGAGATTTTTAACGATGGAAAATAATATAATAAGAATAATATCAACCATCATGCCAGAGCTTCAGAATAAAGCTCCGAATTCATGTTTTATTTTGAAGCCAGCCCAAAGTTTTCTTTATGTCAGGATGCGTCCTGTGAGCTGATGTGGTCAGGCTTATCGTGCAGGGATGTGATTGGACGCGTGAAGCACAGACACATGATGTCACTGCGTCCACATGCAGTCCTGTTATTGATCGCTTATTGGGACCTGATCGGGCTGAAATCAGGTCTTTCTCTGATTCAACAGCTGATCTCTAACTTTTCAAACGTCCTGCTTACCGGGCTGATTGATTTAACCTTCCAGTGACACGATCTCAACTTCAGTTTGAAAGGTTTAGGGGATGCGTTCTGATGTTTAATCTTTTTCTTCTTTTGCTTCCAGCATAAATCCTGAGATGTTATTGTTCTCAGATCAGTGAGAGAAACTTTCACATGACTGGAAACTAAAAAAGCTCTTCGTTCGAGGTAGTCTGCAGTGTTTTGTTGTTTTTGTAAGAAGACGTTTAGAAGCGCCGAGAGTTTTGAAAGTGTGGAGCTGCAAATCTGAATCAGTGAGTCGATCAGCCTCCTGATCTGATCACTGAACAGCTGTAAGGAGTGTTTGATGCCGTGCATTAGAAAAAAAGAGGTTTGTGGTGCTTTCTATTGATTAAAAGGCAGAAAGCAATCACACGTTTCATCCTGCAGTGTATTTGTGTATTTAGATGTCTAATCAATACCTGCTGATCTGCGGCAGCCACAAGGGAAGGTCACGAGCTGTTCATGCAGGAGACAGGAGTTCATGCTTTTATTTTGAAATTCTGTTTCCGGCTTTTACACCTTTTTAATTCTGATGTTTAGAGGAAGGAAGCACACGTTCACATGATGTTTGGCTCCTGCTGTACGAGCGGGAGCAGGGAGGGAGGGAGGGAGGGAGCTGGCCTCCTGCTGAGGAGGAGGAACAAACAGTGAAGAAGAGCCCGACTGTTGTATGGGCTCATCTGGAGAGATTTTATCGTGTTTCAGAATAGACGCCTTCATGTTTTCACACTATATTTACTTCTAATCAGACCTCCTTCGCCATCATCTCACCTGGTGAGCAGGTGATGAAACAGTGTGTGTGTGTCTATATGACAGAAGTGTTCACAGATGAACTCCTGACCACAGTCTCACAGCAGTCCGTCATTTCTAACCATCCACTTTCGTGCTCCATCATCCAGCTCAGGAGATTGTCCCAAAGATGGGGCACGCTCCGGACAGGTCTGATTTATCACAGGGCTGATTTACGTTCAGGTACACCAGGAAATTCATATTTTCTGCTTTTAAAGCAAACAAATCTGCATATTTCAGGCTTATTTTAGCACCAGACACTGATTTTTATAAAGTGTAGAAGTTTTTGGGATCTGTACTGTCTGTAGTAAACCTCCCACAGACTGAACCCCGTGTTGTTTCACCGAGTGTTTCAGTCTTATTCCGTCTGTGTCTGGTGCAGGATCACCGTCACAGTTCAACACATCTGAGCTTTAAACTTTAAGTCTGGGAGGAAAACCATTTTTTAAGGAGGTTTCCATCAAGGGCGACTCATCAGTTTAGGTTTGAGCGTACCTGACAATAAATAACAAGGAAGAATGTGCAAAAAAATTATCACATTATCGTTATGCTACGATGATTTTTTTTTTTTTAATGTTATGATTTCACAGTTTGGTGGGACGGTTATCACAGGAAAGACTGAAAAACTCGACCCAAATCTTTGAGTCTCGTCCAAACCTTAACCTCAGTTATTTGTCAGATCTGCTGTTTCTTAAACAAACTTTGGGAAGTTTCTAATGAGCGACGACTTTTAAACGGTCATTTCTAGAAACTCTGTAGAAGCTGTAACGATAAGGGGGATATTTTTCTCACGCTGTTGGCAGGTGTGTGTTTATAATGTGTGTGTGTTGGAGCTTCAGGTGAACAGATTTCCCTCGACCCTCCCTGAGAGGAGGAAACGGGAAGAAAAAAGAGCGAGCAGAGTGAGCGATCCCGTCCTCCACGCCCCGTCTTCGTCCTCTGGGGTGATCAGGGCGAGTGGAGGGGGAGGCGGGTGGCGGGTGAATAAACGTCGACATGGGGATTTCCCTCTTTGGCGTCATCCGTCATCAGTTCAATCATGGAGCGTTTGGCGTTCTGCTCGGCGGTCCCCCGTGGTGGGCGGATTGGTACTCAGAGACGGGCTGTGGCGTCTGGCAGTGATGGATTCTCGCGCTGAGAGACTCTTTTATCAGAGAGTCGTAACTCTCAGCGGCGGCCGCAGATGATGAAGAGGTCGGCCGAGGCCTGCGCTCGCTCACCTTTTTCTCTGTAAGGCTTTACTCTCTGAGTCTGGCGAGGAAAAATGCATTTCCTCCTCCTTCTCCTCACTTACGTTAAACTCTGAGCACCTTAAAAAACAGCCGCCGCTGTCTGTAAATCCACGCCGTCCTCCTGGAAGTGCAGTGGTAGAAACAAACGCCGACACTCTGCTGAATGTCAGCCGCCACGGGCAGCTCGGCTAATCACGGGAGGCGAGAAAGACAGGAAAAAAAGCTGCAAACAATTAACCCGAGAGGAGCAGGTGACCACGCTAATGGGCTCGGCCTGTGTGTGTGTGTGACAGGGTAAAGGATGTGTTTGGGAGGAAACAGCTGACTTCAGGAAACGTGCAGCTGTGTTAGCTCAGCTCTCATCCATCCTCAGCAGGGGAGGTAAAATATTAAAGCATCACAAGAAGACGTCTCTCTTCATAAACCCAAAGCCAAACTGAACTCTTGGAAGCGGCTTCTTGACCACAAAAGCTCAGATTTACAGAGCCCTGAAGGCAACGCGCAGACCAGAGTCGATGAATAAATGAAAATGTAAAAAAAAAGTTTGAGAGGATAATAAAGCAAATATTTCACGATGAGGCCGAAGCTTTAACCGTTTCTTTCCCCCAGAGGAACTGGAGGAATGCACCTGAACGCAGCACGCATGACATGGTCCAGAGAGCAGTTAAATCTACATGTGGACCTAAAAGTTCTGATTTTCAGACCAAAGAACCTGAAATGATGAAATATCTGCACATCTCATACTTCACTGTATTTGGAGCCGATTTATGAGCGGGTCTCGTAACCCGACTGGAACCCTGAACGCACCAGTGAGGACAAACATGAAAAGTTTTGTTTAAATCGATTACTTTCGGGGTTCAAAATTTCAAGTTTATTTGTTTTTTCTTTCTGTTAATTTTCCATACATACGTGAATTAAACTGGAATAATTACACCAAAGTTCAGACAAAGTTTTTAAGCAGTTTGTTTAACAAATCTCTTCTAAAAGAACCTATTTCATACTGTATGCACACAAATATCCTTTTGTTGTCATTTGTGAATTGCCTTAAAATGATAAATAGAGGAGCTCCTGGTAATCAGATTACCTTGGTCAACCAGGAATACTTAGAAATTCTTAACCTTGAATGCGCAGCACCAGCTGGATTAACAGATGATGCTTTTATCCACCAAACTCCATTTAAAAAAAGAGCTGTTTAACTTTTCGTGTAACACTCTCAGTGCGTGTGTGTGTTGGTTTGACGTTGTAAGGTAAATGTTAATGATTTGGTTGTCGACCGGTTGGTGATTTTAATCCTGTTTGTGTTTTTTCTTTTTATTTGTGCTAATCGAAGGTGAAACTGCAGAACAAACAGCTGCAGGTCGGATTTTGACGTCCGTGAAATCTCGTCTGCTTTTACACTTAGATGCATTTTCACACATTGAACACCTCACAGAATGCACTAATTAGCACGCGTACTCCTCACACACACACACACACACTTGGTCAGAAGTGTGTGTGCAGAAGCCCCTCAGCTTAAAGACTAATTTGTTGGTAATTGCAGCATGACAGGAGCAGCCATTCCAGCATCGAGCCACCGTTTCCCCGAGCCAGTCGCCCTAATTAGGAATGACACACACTATTAAGGTGCATAAATGGAAATCAGTCAGCGGGCGTTTCCTCCCTGACGGTGCCCGCCACCGCCGTCGAACCCACAGCAGACCGTCGCTGCACCAGAAACCACCCACAGTGCATTTCTCACGGCGTCATCATTCTTAAACTGAGAGGAAGAGTAGGTGAAGTTCACGTTCAGTAATCTGATTACTTTTAAATTATCATTACTCTGTGCAAAGTATAAAAAAACAAGTTGCACAATTGATGTAAAATAGGTGGTTTTTACCATGGAGTTTGGTGGTGGAGCTGAGATGAATATCTGTCCAGCTTTGTCAAAGTTACACAAACTCACAAAGTTGCACGGGTGGCTCAACTCACAGTGATTTATTTTAGTGTGTTGTTAAATTCTTGCTCTTTGCTGGACCCTCACCGTACGCTCCACAGCGACGCTCCACAGCTAGGCCAGCAGCTCATTGACTCCGTGTGCTCCTTCAGAGCTTTGCTCCAGCAGATGGGCTGAAACTGTATTTAGCGTGTGAAGACTGTATTTTATAGACAGTCTAACAACTTAGGTAACATTAGAGCAACACAAAACTTGCACATGCATGTATTCCAATTATTCAGTCGTGCAGATTATGGGAATTTTCTGTGATAAACAGCAAAACAGGAGGCGGCCCGGAGATGGTTTTAAAATACAGGAGAAACACAGGAAGTATGGGAGTGCTGGCAGGTCTGCAGATTTCTGTTTTATGAATCAGAGCTTCAGATGTGTGAAACGATGAATTTCCTCTTGGTGCTGAGACGTAACATAGCTGCTCCGATAAACGAGAAATGTAAACTTAGTTATAAAATCTAAAGTTAAAATATTTAATATCTACATGCACGGGACTGTGTGGTCACTGTACGTCCACAATATATCATTTGAAGTGTCGTACTGATCTGAGTGTTTTGACACTGTTTGCTTTCCATACATACCTGTGTTTACTCAGAATAATTAAACCTGAGGATTGGGAGGGGAGGCGGCGTTTGAAGATATGCTCTCAGCGCAGAGCTCGCTTTGCTCTGATGCTTTCAAACGGAATTTTTGTCCACACGAAGACGGACACGTGCGATCGCGCTCAGACGACCTGCTGGCCATCTCCTCGCCGCTTTTCAGCCTCGACTCATTAGTTCATATTACATGGCTAATAAGAGCTAACCGAACAGGTGTGTGTGTCTGTGTGTGTGAGAGAAACAAAACACACACGTCTGATTGGGTAAATGTATTCATGGGTAATTGTGCAACCTGCATAAATCAGCACACGCGCACACACACAGAGCAGTGCACAGGAACAATATGTGCATATTTTAACAAGCCGAACTCAATATCCACAGCAATTAGAGAGGAGCTGCTGCGTGTGTGTGTGTGTGTGTGTGTGTGTGTGTGTGTGTGTGTGTGTGTTTCTGCTAATTACATTCATTCTGGCCGGCTGCACAGGATGAGATTTCTGTATGTTCAACAGTAACGTGCTGAAAGAAGAAGGTAACCAAACAATCTGTTTTCTGACCCCACACCTCTGAAGATGCACCTCACCTGCCCGTTTGAGGAGGCCGACGCCGCGTCGTTGTTAAAACTTCGAGTGCGCGTGTGGGGGTGTGTGTTTGCGTCCCTTCCTGCTGTTTGACAGCAGACCGTGCTCCTGGTGAAAGCAGAACCCTTGAATTGAAAACGAGCTCCTCAGGATAAAATGATGTGTCTGTGATAAGTGTAGATTTGTGTAGTGAGATTACCTGAATGATGATTCAGCTGGCTGCTGTCGATGCTGCCTGTAACAGCTCCCCTCTACATGTTACTGATGAGCGCGTCCTCGGGTTCCCATCAGCCTCGGCTGCTCTCCGTTTTTACCTGTGATCAGCTAATGTGCTAAACAGGAAGTAGGAGCCGGGTCGCAGTTTGGATTCAGAGCTGACAGAAGTTACTGCTGCTCCTGCTGTGATGAGATTACCGTTCAGTGTGTGTGTGTGTGTGTGTGTGTGTCCTGTCAGGGTGTGTTCGCTGTGAGTTTGTTTCCAACTGAATCAGATTTAAACATCCACCGTTTATTTGATTAACATGCTGGCAGCCAGACAGACTGTGTGCATGTGTGCGTGCGCACTGTATGGCTCATTAGGCCTGTGTGGTGTGTGTGTGTGTGTGTATTTATATGTAAGTGTGTGAGGCAGCAGGCCACACTGGTTAAAGACTCAAACAGTGGTCACACTCCATCTCCTGTTTGATTAATGTCATGGTGTGTGTGTGTGTGTGTGTGTGTGTGTGTGTGTGTGTGTGTGTGTGTGTGTGATTTATTTTCCAGCTTGTGGAGGATTCGCAGTACCCGGTCTGATCATGAAAGCATGGCTCTGAGGGGCCCGGTGGTCCTGCATCCAGAGCTATGTTTAAACAAATACACAAAACACTCATGAAGACAAAACAAACAGAAGGACACAAAGTGTGTGTAAAGAGAAAGAAAACCTGTACAAAATGTGCAAAATAAAAAGAAGCAGATATAAAATCACTGAAGGACACACACACCTACAGCCAGGGTGTGTGTGACGGCTGCATGTCAGGTGTAAATGTGCCTCATGGTGGCAGCACAGTTTGTGTCTCCTGCTCACTTTAAGGTTGATTTAATCTGCTTTTCCTTCTTTATATATATATATATATATGTCGTAATCTCCAGTTCCAGGGTGGATGTTCAGATTACGCATGGTGACAGATTCAGAAGTCACAGAGTGGTCAGACTAAACACCCCATCTCTAATATGGTCATCTCAGGCACAGAAGCCCTGCCTACCTGATCTTCAAATCTTGTGTTTATGAGGAGCTAAAAAATGATCAATGGCACAAGTGCCAAAACCTGCAGTTCCTCTAACGTCCACCAGAGGCTCCAGCAGTGAGTCAGTCCCCACAGACTCCCATGTTAAAGTTTTACAGCGGAGATAAACATGTTTACAGCCTGATACACAAACTGTCTGGTCTCTACAGTGAGAATTTAAACTCACCTGTTTAAATGGTATGATGGCTTAAAATGTGCGTTATTAGGAGCATGGCCTCTTTGATTGACAGGTGGATAGTGACACAGGTAGCTGTAGCTGCTAGCTGTCTGCTAGCTTCACCTGAACTGGACCTCTGGACCGGGCTCTTACTGCATCTGACCAATACTATGGCTGCTGTAAGGCTACTGTACTAAAAGGGCGATTAGCAGGTATCTGAGTCTGTGAATCTCCCATATCATCTGTGGAAAAGTTGTAACTTCATGGTGGCAGCGCAAACTTTAGCTCTGTGGCTTTAAAATGAAACTAGTCAGTTGGGTCACAGGTCGAGCGTTTATATAAATTCTGCATTAGAGTCAAATATAAGATTAATAAGGACAGTTCGGTATTTAACATAATTACCTGTAAATGAGAGGAGGCGACTGAATTTGAAAGGAAGTTGTGCAGATTTGCAGAAGTTTGGATGAGAGGCGAGTTTCGGCGGTGCTTGAATCCCAGAGAAGAAGAGACGGAGGTTTAACTCAGCCACCGTGAGCGTGGATATGAACTGACTGCTCCCTGCACCGGCTGTCTTGCTCAGTAATTGTTTGCAGAGCGCTCAACACGACTCCTGCTGACCTTTAATTTCAGACTTTGCAGTGGAAACGTGCAGATCGGCGGCCCTCATTTGCCTCGTCGTGTTTGTTCTGTGTGTGTGTGTGTTTTTATTTATTTATTTTTCTCCTCTCTGCCTGTTGGCGTGTGATTTACACTCCGGGCATGTTCGAGCGAGCCGTGTGCCATCGATACTGTTTTTATTACACCTTGTGCCAAGTGCTAACAGCCGGATACGGGCGGCGCTGACGAGTGGATGCAGCCGCAATTAGCATAATTGAAATAATAATGCTAACGAGCCTTCTGAGTGGAGGCAGAGCAGAGAGGAGAGGGTGGCGATCGGCTGCGTGGACGGGCCGCTGCAGATCATTGTGTGTGTAATTGGGATAATGGGCTGGTTTAGTGGTGGAAGCGATGCTTTTGATGGCGTTCAGGATGAAACAGGTGCCAAATTCACAGAGCCGCTTGTCTCGGTGTTTGTTTGCTTTAAAATCCACATTTATGTCAGCTTCACAGCGATATTAAACACCAGCAGGTCTGCAGGCTTTGGGTTTTATGACTCCAAAAATGTGCTTTTATTTAAGTTATATCTGAGAAAAGTGTGCAAACGCCCCAACGACTGAAGTGTGACAGTGATTCAGACATCCCAAACCGATGCCCTCCTGCTCTGCAGTGTCTTTGCACACTTTGAAAATCAGATTAGACTCAGCATGGTTGATTCGGACCTCATCTTGGTGCGTGATCGCACAGGATGCCTGTGTTCAGAAACATACTCCATTCCAGGCTCTGTTTTAATGTTGTGGCTCATCAGTGTATGTTTAATTTACTCTGTCATTTGAAGTCAGAGGTAACCTGTCCGTAGACCATCACTTTCCATCACTGATGAACTTCTGGAGTTCATCCAGGTCCAGATCAAGGAATGTGTTGCTGTGAGAGGGGCAAACGTTTCAGATGTAACTCCATAAAATATCACAAACTGATCCAGATCCAAGAGTGGAGGAAATCTCTACCCTTATTCTATCAGATTTTCAGAGATCACAGCAACCAGGAGACAGAAAAATGAACTATTGACATTAAACCCATTAACACCAAAGGCTTCAAAGGCGCTTTTACTGAGAGTTTAACAAACCTTTGAATTCGGCCCTTTGCCTTGTTGCTGCTGGTCTGCTGGAGACTGTGTCCCTCAGTGATTGTTGCAGTTTGACTGTTTGTGAGCACGATTACTCTAAAAGCTTTGGACAGGTTTGCATGGGAATGACTTGGAAAGGAATAACTTTGAGCTGATCTGGATTTATCTCCAGGAATTTTTCGAAGGGTCGGAGTTGGATTTTGACAGTCGCCTTTTGTCACCCATGCTATTCGTAACGTCCACGGACAGAATCTCTAGGCATAGAAAAGGTGGACGGTCACCGGTCGAATGGTGTTTTTGCTGATGATATGAAGGATTTTTAGCTTCCTAAAAATGAGCTTCCTCTGAAATGGTGCCGGGCACCACCTTAGAGGACAAGGTGAGGAGCTGAGCTGAGCTGCTTCTCCATGCTGAAAGGAGATAGCGGAAGTAGTTAGGGAAGGAGGCCCTGGGACAGACCCAAGACTCGCTGGAGGGATCATTTCATTTCCCCCTCATCCCCATCCGGTACCAACAGATCGCTGCCCCTCCTGTGCCTGGTTTTGTTAGAGTTTTCTTCCTGTTAATAGGAAGTTTTTACTTCCCACTGTCGCCAAGTGCTGCTCAAAGCGGGTTGTTTGATATTTGGGGTCTTTACCTTATAATACACAGCGCCTTGAGGTGACTGTTATGGTGATTTGGTGCCTTATAAATAAAATTGAAGTGAATTTAATTTATTCTCTCCTGGCTGGGAAAGCCTGCTGGGGAAAGAGGGTTTGGGTATCTGTGCTTTGGCTTCTGCATCCATGACCTGGAGACCAGACTTCACAAGTGATTGTCCACTGAAATACAAGCAATCGGTACTATTATCAGGAACTTGGGGTCCAGGAAATTAAATCAGACTCAGTTTTCTCCATCTTCATGTGAAAAATGACAGATAATCGGTTTTGTTTACTGACTCGTATCAAACACGGAGCCTGTTTGTGGGCTTTCGATGCTGTTTTATTGTTGAAGGATTTATTTTTTTCGCTGTGTTTCCAGCGTAGCTCCTGTCAGGTGTATGAAAATAGAAACATGGATAAAAACAGATGCTTGTGGAGTTTTTTCCTTCTCTCGGGATCTCATTGAAAATATCTGTCGGTGAACGTGTTGAAGACTTGCTCGCTGTGATTCCTCTCGGTGTTATTTTTACTTTAACACTGTTGTGTTTTCTGACACTCAGCTGCTCTTATTCCCACCGAGCCCCCCTTAAAACCTGACCGACACACACCTGAGCTGCTCCTCCTCCTCCTCCTGGAGTTTCTCTGCAGACTCTTCACTCGGCCAAACGCTGCGAGTTGGAGGAATTAGCTTTCAACAAACTGGCCTACAAATGAGGCATTAAGCATTGGTAATGGGGGTGCAGAAAGGTCACGGCTGTATTAATCTGCCGTCTGGGGAATACACCCGTGAGCCGGGAAGCTCGGAGACCGAGAGAGAGCACGGGCGAGCTTCCAAAAACAAACCCTGAGCATGAATAAATATTTATCTGTGCCCCGGCGATCATATTGATCATAAAGCGTTTTAGGAAACAAAACGAGCAGGAAAATGAGATTGATGTAAAAATATTCAGCTGCTGTTTCGAGCGTCTCCCCCTCGGACACATCGCGCTTCTGTGGGTTGAGAGCAGAGGTCTCTTCCTGCAGGAGCATCGATTTTATTTCAGGATCAACAAGGATTTTTTTCCCATACCAAAATAAAATCAGCCGCTGACACCGTTGATGTTTTTGCAGCTTTCACACTCAGTTAAAGGCTTCCTCAGATTCTGGAGGTTGGAAATCAAAAGCAGGGTGACCTCTGACCCCCAGCCGGTGGTTGTTTACATTATGATAATCAGCATTAGAAGCAATACTCTCGGTAATGATTTCATTTCTGCCTCCCTTTTTATTGAAACGTAACAAAAAAATAATTTAACATAAAAATTTGTTTGTTCTTTTGTTCTTTAGAGTTTAATTTGCTGCCTTTAAACTCATTTATTTAACCTCTTCCTGCAGCAGCAGTTTATCATGTGACTTTGCATCTCTTTATTTAATGTTAATGAAAGCAGAGGAGACGCCACATCCCAATATCTGTAAAAGCAAAGATTAATTATAACCTTGTGAAGGCCAGAAAACTCACATCACCCTATTTTTTATTTATTTATGTGTCCAGGTTTATTTGTAAAACCTTCTAAATCTAAATAATAAAACAGCAACGCATACCGCAGCGTCTGTGATTGGTCCGCTTTGTGGTAACGTTGCGTGTATGACACTGTGTGATGATCAGCACAAAAACATGGTTGCTGATGTCGTATCAGGCGTGTCGTTCCCAGTCAAAGCGTCTCCTGCGTTGGATTAATGTTTTTTGTTTTCCCCCAAAAACTCCTGAGTGATCGTTCTCGCTGTCTTTCACAGCGACTAATCTAAACCACGCAGCAGCACATTAATGACTAACCTCAAGCTGATCATGTCTCGTGTTTTCTTGGCTTTAGTTTGGTCCATTTTTGGCATCTTCTTCCTGTTATATGATGACGTTTGTCCCTGACCAATAGTTTAACCGTCATCCTTCGTCTTCACTGTGCTAATGTGTTCATATTACACTAACTATAGCTCTGTAGCTAGCCACCAGGTTTCTCACCATTAACCATCACTGCTGTACATTTTAGTTCTTTAGAAATACTTTGGACAGATTACGGTATATCGTCATACATGGAAGCTAGCTAGCTAACTCCTTACTAACCTCCAACTGCTAAGTTGACATGACATAGGACATGGTAGTAAATACATGAGACTGGTTACCTTGACACCCGGATCTTGGATTGTCCACTAGTGACAAACCGCCACCTTCAAAGGGAAGCACCTTAGTCATTCTGATTACAGAAGAAAGAACCAGTGGTAAACCATTAATGTTGTTTTCAGTAACTGAAGCCACTTGCCCAATGTTCACACATGATTATGTCCACTCTGAAGATTTGGAATTCATTTCATTTAATTCTTCTGTTGTTGAGCTTTTATTAACTCCAAGTCGAAAATGATCATCTCACTTTTAAGGTGCCCACCACAGCAACACGGGCCTATAAATCAATATGAATCAATTCACTGTGCTCCGTGTGCGAGTTCCAGATTAGTGTGTGTGATCCTGTTGAGTTGGAAGGTAACGTTTTCTTTCTCTGTTTCAGTGGGGTTGGTTTAGCCCGAGCTCACTTTGAGAAGCAGCCTCCATCCAACTTGAGGAAGTCCAACTTCTTCCACTTCGTACTGGCGCTGTACGACCGTCAGGGTCAGCCGGTGGAGATCGAGAGGACTTCCTACGTGGACTTTGTGGAGAAAGACAAGGTGAAAAGATTTTTTATTTCTTCAAGAATCTTCTTCAGATTTTAGGTGTTTTTTTTTTTTTTTAATTTACATCTTTGACAGGAAAAGAAGAGGTCAGGATTTTAGAAATACCAGGAAAAGATCTAATTTGTAGTAAATGTTCCTACCTTTCATACATCAGAGGCCCATGTCAGGTAATGTCCCCTTAATTCTTAATCTTAAACAAAGCTCTTATGGAGAAAAAATGAAGGACGAGAACAAAGGATGAAAAGAAATCTAACAGGACTACAAAATAAAGCAGGAAACATGTTAATGATTAACAGTAAATAACAACAGCCCAGTGCATGTGGTCAGAGCAAGACTTACAGGGAACGATTTTAAAGTAACACAGAAAGCGGTCCAGAGGTTTTTTGAATTTTGAATCAGGTATTGTTTTATGTTTTATTTTGAAGGTTTAACTCTGAAAACTGACATGGTACTTTTTTGTAGTCAGAAGTGACCATGTTTGGACGAGAGGGTAGAACCAAGTTAGCAGCTAAGGCTAGCTAGCTTAGTTAGCAAGCTTCATTCATAGCTTCACACTCAGAAACAGACACCTGCTAATCAGTATCATCCAGATAAAATCCTATAATTTCTCTAAAACTGGAACTCAGACTTCTTGGACAGTCTGTTAGTACAATTAAATGCACAGCATCATTTAAAGTTCGACATTTTAACATGCGAGTCCGTGGAGACTGGCCTTCTGCTGAAGCCTCTAGAGGACACTAGGGGAACTGCATCTTTTGACATTTTCGTTAGCTTTATTTTTTGATTTTGAACATTTAAATTACACCCATTGAGCTGGTGATCCAAATCTGTGATGTCTGTGTTTTCTGATCTCATGATGCCCTGTCAGCTGGATACAGAAAACCTCAGTTTTAATGTGACTGTTGGGTTTAATGAGCCCCAGTAACAACAATGAAATCCTGGTTATGTGGAACTTCATCTGTAACACGGGTCCCATGTTGAAAGAGAATGTTTTGGCAATTAAAATGAAGTGTAAATGTCCAAAAATACACAAGTTTGGATCTGTTGTTGACAATATACAGAAAGTACATGAGAATCGCTTCCGCTGCTAATAACACTGGTGATAATCATAATAACATCCCGACAGGTTTGTGGGTGTTTGTTCTTTGATCGGCTGCCAGCTGGCACCATATTCTCCTCTCTACCCACTCGCTCACCTCACCTCTGCTTTGACCTCGAGTCTCTCGCCCTGATACCCCCCCCAACACAAACACACTGGGACTGAGCCAACACTCCCGGGCACAGTTGGCACCGAGTGGCCGACCAACACAGGCTGAAAGGAGGGCGAGCGAGGAGGGGAGGCAGGATAAAAAAGGGGAGTAAAGGTTGAAAGAGAGAAGACAAGAAAAAGATGGGAGGAAAGGTCAAGACAGAAAGGAAAGGAGAAAAGAGGCGGATGGATGGAGAATAAAGGATGTTTTTAACTACAGAGTCTGAGGCACAGATTACCTGACAGTTAAATGCATGTTTAGGCGTAATTAGAAATAAAACCCTAAACTTTTCCTTCACACAGGTAAGAAAGTGATCAGAGAGTGTGGAGGTCAGGTATGGCATCACCTGCCCTGCCGACGAGACCTCCAAAACATTAAAAGTACATTTCAAAATAAAAGCTTAAACTCAAATCTGTTATTTTCCTCATAAAACAGTGACGCTTGGATGCAAATGATGGGTGTGAAATGCATTCTGGGACGTGTCCTGATAACAGAGCATGAACGTCTTCTAATCTGACTTTATTGGAGCCTTGTGTTCGTTTCAGAGGAGCATAGGGATCAGGGTTCAGAGAGGTCAAAGGTTACAGGGAGTGTCATTCAGCTGCTATTGTTTGGTTTTGATTTGCTTGGAGTCTTTTGCTTTTAGTATTTGGTATGTTGCACTTGACCAAGCGTGTAAACACCTTTAACTGAGAGATTCTGGTTAGACTGTGGTTTGGTGGCGGTGCAGACTCTTTTTTTTTTAACTTTTACATTGCTCTTCCTTACTCTTTGACAGGAGCAGAAAACATGAATAGCAGGCTAATATGATACCTAACAGCTCTAATATTTGGGAAAAGGACCATGGGTCCTCTGAACCAGCTTTTGTTGACAACTTGTCATGTTTCACAGCTTGCTGAGCTCAGCAGAGGCGTCCTTTTAGTGGCTTTTATTTTAAACACATCATCAATCATCATCTGCTTTTCTTAGGATTTCTAAATAACCTTTCTGTAATACTTTCTTACATGTCAAATGCACAGTCAGGATGGCGTTGTTTAACGTGTACTTTGTGTTTTTGTGACAGGAGTACAACGGCGAGAAGACCAACAATGGAATCCACTACAGGCTACAGCTCCTCTACAGCAATGGTGAGCCGAGTGTGTGAATATGCCACTGATCTGGAATCAGAGGTGGAAGTCTGTAAAAAGAAAAAAGGCTGAAAATGCTTTCTGTAAGCTGTAAACATCCTGCTAGCGAGTCATTTTTGAAGGTAGAAAAAGAAAAAAATTACAACTTTTTCCTCACAGATTTACTGTCAGAGTTTTTCCGTTGCCTCCTCCTGTTAACTGAACCCTGAAGAAGATTTTCCTGTTTTTGTTTAGTCCGTTTGTAGCTCCTGACTCTGAACCAGGGCTTCTTCATTAGGACTGGTTTCCAGTTGCACTAAACCAGTTTGCAGAAAACTGCCGCGTCTTTTTGTTTGTTTCGGGTCCAGGTGTCTGTTGTGTTGGACGAGGCTTTGGTTTTTTCGCCTTTATTTTTCTGAACAGACAAAGTTTTTAAACCCTCTCGGTGTAACTGCAGCTCACAGGCTCCTGGTATCCCAGACTACTGATATCTATTCAGAATAGAATCGCTCTGAGGCCGACTCAGATTTCAGTGTGAACACTAAGTTTAGCATCAGGACTTCACAGTAACCCAAACCACACAGCAGACTAATTAATGACTAACTTCGTGTTTTGGATGGATCAGAGGTTCTTTGGCTGAAGTTTGGTCTATTTTAGCATTTTACGTCAGTGCTGTTTAGTTTTAAAACAAAAGTCCAAAGTTATATTAGAGCAATAGAGTTTAGTTTAAAGAAATCCTTCAGTCAGATTAGGTTGTACCATCTGTAGAAGGGACTAGCTAGCTAACTTCCTGTTAACGTCTAACTTTGCTAAACCTTGTACATCCTGTTTTTCAAAAAGCCACATATTGATCAGTTTATTGGAGCTGAAAGAATTTGGAGTTTGATTTTAGGAGTGTTTGAAGCAGGAAAGAGTTAATGAAATCAGACTTCAGAGGCAGAGAGGATGGTTACAGAGGCGGTAGAGACAAAGACAAGAAGTAAAAAACAGCAGGGACAAACGGGTTTAATAAATCTCTCTCCTGATTTGTCAGGAGGCAGAAGGCTGTCACGTACTTACGGTAAGCGTGACGGCGACGAAATTCAGTAGATCTAGTGCAAGTAAGACAATCAAGTCTGTCTTTCGCAGCATGTAAAAAAGCTACAACGAAAGCACTGATGATGCAATCTGAGGTCAAAGCATAATGGAAATAATGCCAATATTTCTGCTAATTCTCAATGTTCGTGATGAGTAATGAAGGCAGATGTGAAGCAGCCCGCTCTGCCAGCATGCTGCAGGTTGTTTAGGTCCAAGTCCAAAAACCCATCAATAATATGTTCCTTACACTGGAGACGCATTTGCATGTGCTGTGCTCTTAAAGAATGACTGACAGCATGAAATTAAAGCCGAAGTGAGACGTTTTTAAATGCTGCTGCTGCTGCTGCTGCAGGTCAGCCGAGTCTTTGTTCAGGCTGCATTTTAGATTTGCAGTATTGATTGATGAAGTCGAGTTAATGATCGCTCTTTCCCACAGGTGAAACTGTCTGTGTTGGTTTGCGGTTGAACTTTTCCTGGATGATTTAGAGTTTAGAATTAGCGGAGATGGAATTTATATTAAAGGTCACCTCACCGGAGTTAGAGTTTAACTCAGCTGTGCACTTTTAAGACTGCGAGGCTGGAA
Source organism: Perissodus microlepis (assembly GCF_051167445.1). Taxonomy (NCBI): domain Eukaryota; kingdom Metazoa; phylum Chordata; class Actinopteri; order Cichliformes; family Cichlidae; genus Perissodus; species Perissodus microlepis. The sequence continues at coordinate 25,490,809 of NC_140462.1, forward strand.
AAACTTTTTCATTATCAGCACGCGGAGCGGCGGACATCTGGAATATCTGAGCTCTGTTTTGTCCATCGGTTGGTGGTGGTGGTGTGGTGGTGGTGGTGGTGTGGGGGAAGTGGAGGGATCTTTTGCTGATTCAAAACACACAGCTCGCCTTTGTGCTGGCACGAGTCCAGAGCTGCAGGAGGAGGGCGGCCGTAATGCTCTCAGACCCCCGCAGAAACGCCAGATAAAGTGGGACATAAAAGAGCGTTTTCTTCCAAAGGGGGATAAATCACTCTAATATGAGTCGGCGTCGTCGGATTAGCATCTTACAGAGGTAATTGACCTCATCTGCAAGCGGGACGGATAGCCGCCATTTAGGCTGCAGACTGCTTAGCGCTCAGCCGCAGAGCGAGGAGTGAATCATGTCAATTAGAAAGCAGAGGAAGCTGCGAGCAAACGGCCCGCAAAGCAAGAAGTAGAGGGAAAAAAAGCTCAAACGCACAATACAATTAGAGCTGCTCCGCCGCTAACAGGTGTTCCCTGCAATTTACTTCCTCCACCCCATGTCGTGTTTGTGTCACATTTACGCCCGGATGCATGGCTAATAAAAGACAAGCAGCTCTGATTGATATTTAATTTGTCGGAGAATGAGGATTCCTTGTTATCCTTGAGGAAAAAGGCGGCGGGGGGGCCGGAGAAGGCGGCCTGGCCCATAAATAATAAACAGCTCTGGAGCAGCGCCGCTGTTTGTTTTTGCTGAGGGGTGTGAGCGACGCCGGGGCGAGACGACAAGAGCGCTAGAAAACACAAATACACAACCAGGACATGAATCGGAACAGAATTCATTTACAGCACGTTATCAGGAATCAGATCCTTTGTTGGGGGGCGGATTAGCATAAGAGGCAAACGCGGGCATGTTGATGACAGTAATTTATATCTGAACTGTGTGTTTGTGTGTGTGTGTATGCTCATGCTTCTCTCTGTGTGTTTTTCAGGCATCAGGACAGAACAGGATCTCTACGTCCGGCTCATAGACTCCATGACCAAACAGGTGAGGTAGCGCACGCACACCTGAGCTCTGATTCACTCATAGTGTTTACATCAGAGTGAGTTTGTTTTACACACCTTCACATGTCACAGCGGCGTGTTTTAAATGTCACACAGCGTGTTTCTGCACAACGACGTGCAGCCTCGAAACTGCCTGGATTGAGCCCTAAAGCCCAGATTAGTTTGACTGAAATAAAACACAACTGGGAAATATTTTAGTGGGCTTGAATAGTCTTACAAACATCAAGCAGACAGTTGCATTGGAGTTTTAGAGTTGCTCTATTTCCTGGTAGTTTACGGTGAGCAGAAGAAACGTCTGGTGAACACGACTCAAAATACAATTTTTCAGAGTCGTTTGATATTTTTCGGGAAACCATCTTAACCAATCAGAGCCTGTCTTCTGGTTGTTTCTAAATATTACCTATAGAAGGTTGGTAACCCTTGTGTTGTCCTCGGTTCAAAAATGGTCCCTAGGTGAATGGCAGACAAGTATATGGGAATCCCGAGGACAACACAAGATTATTAATATCTGTAGATTTTTGTACTGGTGTCTCATTTCTGGCTTTAAAATTCATCCCAAATACAGTTTGAGTTGTATTTTTGAAGCTATGATGCAGATCTTATAGAAGTAAAACCCTTTGAGGGATTCCTGGATTGACTCAGTACTGAATACCTTAAACTGTGCCATTTTCTTGCAAGTCCTTCCCAAACTTTACGACTAATCTCGGTCAAAAATAGACAAACTAAATAAATCAGATAATATTGTCAGAGGTGGTAAATAAAAGGGTGAAAAAAGAATTAGTGGGCAAAGAACAAAGTTGAGTTGTCAGATTAAGAATACTGGAGTAGGTCAGACAAATGCGTTGGATCGTTGAATGTTTCATGGATCAGTCGAATGCCGACTGTCAAGATCAAATCATATCTGTTCTTTCAGTGTGGAACACGATTGTTCTGATATGTCGCTGAGTTACTGTTAATGGGAATCATCCAGAACCATCGGAGCAATCAGCACAACAACATGATTGGCTCTTATGTTTCCGGGTCAGGTTGCTCTTTGGTTCTTTGGTTCTGGACGGGGGCGGGACGCCATCTTTGGCTATGCAGGCATCTCCTATAGATTTGTACTAAGGATTATTCATATGTTGTGTCTGCCTGATAGTGTCCCCGAACGCGTAACAAACAAGACTTCTCTGCCGGTTTCAGGCACATAGTTCAAACCTACTGTAATCTTAAAGCGTTCCCCTAAAGTTAAAACTAAACTTTCCTGTCCTCCTCCGCCTCCTCCTTACTTTCTTAAACTCAAGCAGCACTGATGTGTTTTCCTTTCCACTCGATGTAGCTCGGGCTTCAGCTGACTCCACGTCCTCCCATCTTTCCGGTTTTCACTCACTCAGAAACCCCCGTGTGGGATTTGAACCTGTGAACGACCTCGCTGCCAACAAAAACCTCCAAATGTTTCCACATTCCTGTCAGCGCTGCCGGCTGACCTCCCTCCTCGTTCCTCCAGATCCTCCTGTTCCTCTCGTCGAGTGCTCTACCTCAGATGTTTGTCACTGTAAATATTAAAAGACATCCAAATGTGCTCGCTTCTCCTCCCAGCTTCAGCTTATTTATCCCCCGTCATATCACAACCCTCCCGGCTGCTGCGGCCCTGTCGGCATGTCACCGATCGATGTACCAAGCGGCTCCCCGACAAAGCGTCAGCCAAACCGATCAATAGGCCCTAATGTGGCGCAGCGGCGGCACACTGGAGACAATAATCCTGACACCTCCTCCTCCATGACACACACACACACCTTCACCTCCCAGTACACGACACCCCATTGGTGGAGAGGCAGGCCTGACAGACAGGTCGGCTGGAGTCCCCATGGATCGATAAATCCCCGTCGAGGAGCTGTTAGGAGCCCCGCGTCCACGGGTTTGTCAGAGCGAGGAGGAGCTGCATTAATGCAGATTGGACCGTGCAGCGATGCAGCTGGCACAGTAACTTCTGCACAGTGAGTCACATCATGCAACAAGGCCGAGGGGCTCACACACCGGGAGACCCCCGCGGGAGGTGTTTGTGCTCCTTTTGGAAAATATTTCTGAGCTCAAATAACTCATATTTAACCCTCTCAGGCTCAAATTAAACTTTTTGTTGCTAATGCACAACCAAGTCCTGCAGTGGTACTCCTGAGTAAAAAAAAAACTCATAAAATATGTATGTGGGGTAATCAGGTTGTTAGTTTTTAACTGTTGCAAATCGGCAACGCCTGCCTCGAGAGGGTTAAGAAATGTTCAGCACACGTTTCTCATGTCGTCTTAAGCAAACTGTTGTGAAGACTTCCTCAATGTAGGCCTCATCTTCCTGTTTTTAACCTTTTGTAAAAATCAGCCTCCTCTTCTAAAACAAGTCTTAATGTGCTCCAAATCGTTCACACCCCAGGTTCATGATTTTCTCCTTAAGCTTTTAATATCTTTGGAAACCCCACGTTTTAAAACTTTCACTGACAAACAAATTTGTAACTTTCCGACATGCTCCCTTTACAAAACATGCATCAGTGCTTGAATGACAAAAACTATGCAGAGAATGAGAAACACTTTAAAGCGACATGTAAACAGCGTTTTTAGTGTCACTGCAAACACACACACACTCTGAAGGCTGCTGAACTTTAATCTGAAAAACAGTCGTTTTTGTTCTCAAAGTTTTTTTGTGAAATATTTACTCAGAACAAAATTTTAATAAAGATACTCAGTCCTGCCCAAAACATCTCACCTTTTCCAAATATTCACTTTCTAATAAACAACATTATTTTTTCCAAAACGGCCTCGTCCTCACTTTTTAAACATGTGAACGTCTGAAAATGTCTGAGGTGTGTCCCCGCAGAAAGGGGACATTAACCTGCAAATAAGCATGAAAGTGGACATGCAGTCACGCACTCACAGGACTCATGCATCAGGAATGATGATGTATAAATATCGACCACCAGTTCTGTGTGTGTGTGTGTGTGTGTGTGTGTGTCCCTGATGCAATCCACATCCCTCCTGGTCAAACTGGAGCGTTTTAATCCAGAGGAACAGAGCCAGGATCGGGATCAATAATGCAGAAGTGGTCGTTATCCTAAAAGTATGGTCCCCCAGGGTGTGTGTGAGTGTGTGTGTGTATGTGTGTGTGTGTGTGCAGGGTGGAGGTCTGTTTTGACTATAAAGGTGGATGAGGTAGCAGTAGGTCATCGCAGGAAAAAAGAAAAGAGGAGGAGGAGGAGGGGTGAGGACACACACCCGTGTGCTTTTAGTGGAGTTCATTTACAACAACCAGGGTATTACAAAAACCACACACACATTTCTGCTTCTGTCTCTGTGAGGGCCCTCTCTGAAATAAAGGAGTCCCATCACGGTGAAAATCAGGCAGAGTCAAACCCGAGCCCTCAAACCCGCACTGATGCCCTCTCCTTCCAAAAACGTCCCCATAAGGACGTGGGTCCCCACAAACACCCATATACAAGTACAATCGCACACCTAGCCCTACTCACAGCGGTCATCCGTCATCCAGACTTTGACACGACAGCTCTGCGGGGGCGAGGAGGAGGGAGAGTGGAGGATGAGGAGGGGGGCTTCATCCTGGGGCGCCACCCGCCATCTGGCAGGGAATTCTGGGAAGGCCAGAGGAGGCTGAGACCACCAAAAGGGGAGGTGGTGGGAGGTGTGAATGGTTGGAGGCCATGTTTGACTTTATTACTGGTGCAGACTGTGGATAGGCAGAGGGGGATGACAAAATAAAAGGAACACCTGCACACATCTAAATATCAGCTGATCAGATTGAAGCTGAACCGGATGTACAGCAGGAAAGCGATGAATGCTAGTATACAGACTAAACTAGTTTAAATGGTTGGGGGGGGGGGTTTTTTGCTTTTGCATTTGCTGCCACCTATATCGGTTCGGCTCACGGAGGCAGCAGAGATGCCCGGCCGCCTTCTCCAGCTCTTCTGGAGAAACATGGAGGCATTCCCAGACCAGCCGAGAGATGGCATCTCTCCTTCATGTCCTGAGGTCTTCTCCCTGTAGGACATGCCTGAAACACCTCACTGACGAGGTCTCAAAGAGGGGTCTCGGGTAGATACTGAAGCACCTCAACTGCCTCCTTTTTGGAGTCCCTGACAAATGACTGAGCTCCTCACTCGGTGTCTGAGGCTTCGGAGGAAGCTCATTTCAGCCACTGATATCTGCAGTTTAACTTTTAGGTTCCTGCCCACTGCTTCTAGCCTTAGAGGTAGTTCGACTGGTAGTTCAACCAGCTCTCTCTTCACAGATCTCAGGAGGCAGAGCTGGTGATTCGATCCCTGGCTGCTCCAGTCTGCATGCCAAATACCTTTTGGGCAAGATACTACCCAACGTTGCTCTCTGATGCGTCCATTGGAGTGTGACTGTATGTGAATTTTAAGTAGAAAGTGCTTGTGTGAATGCGACGTGTTGTTTATAGTACTTTGAGTTCTCCAATAGAGTCGAGAAGTGCTTTATTAGAACTAGTTCATTTATCATTTACCACAAAGGCCCAGTAATTCGTTCCCATCACTGCAGATGCTGTGACAATCTCCCGCCTTCCCTCGCTCGTAAATAAGACTCTGAGGTACTTGAACTCTCCCACAGTAGGCTCCAGGGTAGGGTGCCCAGTTCACCTCTGACCACCACCCAGTGGGGTCCTTCAAGGTCTGATCCCCAGTTGCTAAAACTGGTTCCCAGCTGGTTTTATTCAGTTCAGAGTCTGGATGATGCTGCGGTTAAATCTCCTTAAGCCCAGTTTTAACTTTTGAATGTGAAAACTGGTTACCTCATAAGCAGATATATTTTGACAGAGTTTGGTTCTTTTAACTAGTTTAACTCGTTTAACATATTCAGCTAAAATGCATCATTCACAATGAGCTGATTTGTCTTGTTTTGTTTAACAGTTCTTTACCCATTTGCAGATTTGTACTCTGTGGGAGGAAAAATAAATGAGATTGTAGGCCATACGATTTCATGTGATGAGTTTTAAGGAGATGAGTTCTCTGTCGTAATCAGCTGTTTGCTTCTGTCCCATCAGCCCATCCTGTATGAAGGACAGGACAAGAACCCGGAGATGTGTCGCGTCCTCCTCACCCACGAGATCATGTGCAGGTAAGATAAGAAAACAGATGTGCTGTCTGTTCACGGATTCAGCGCTTGGCTCACCGGCACTTTGGCAGGAGAGCAGGCGGCAGTTTCTGTCAAACCTGTGACTTTTTAATTTGTGTTTTTGTTCAGGCTGAAGCATGGTTTAATAACAGTGCAGTGTAATTATCTCCCTGCAGTGTGTGTGTGTGGAGTGTTAATTATGCTTGCAGAGGAAGTGCGTGCTTGTTAGATTGTGATATTTAAACCAAAAGATGATTGGATAATGGAGAAGTTTAGATGTGAAGAAGAGTTTTTGTCTCTGAGAGAAGAAGGTGTTTAAAATGTAAATAACTGATCAAATTTAAACAACTGAATAACAGAATTTTGTAGGTGTGTCCAAAAACAAAGAAACTGATAGAAGCTGGCCAATCACAAATAAGCAGGCTTAATGAGACGGGAGCTAAAAAGTCTTGTTTCAGAGAGGGTGGGGGTGTAAAGAGAGTACAGTAGAATATAAATAAGGATTATTTTTGAAATGTGAATCATGCAAAGCTGCTCTAAAAGAGTCCAAGAAGGAAAATAAAAAGCTGGAAGTCATTATTATTGTCGATTAGTTTTGGGTATAATTTCTATGGAATGATGTATTCATTTTTTTGTTATATGTTAGATAAAATTCTTCAGAGGAAATGAAAACACTCAACTTTGGGAATGTTAAGCGTTAATCTTTTGGAGGCCTCTCCAAGCCCAGAGTTTGAGCGGTGTATGTGCTTCTTCTAGGACAAATATCATCTTCAGATTTTGTGAACACGTTAGTCAATTCATTAAGTTAATCAGAAAAGACTAATTTTGCTATAAAAATATCCAGACACCTTTTCCAGGGTCCAAGCAGTTTTCTGGCAATTTCATCTTCGCTTAAAATTCTATAAATAAATTCTTTACTAAAAATATTAGAAAATTTGTCTCTCAATGTGAATCTGTCATTAAAAATGATATATTGTTATTTACATTTAGAACACATTATTTATCTGCCTTTATTTAAACATGCAGCCTTAGGGCCTGGTTTTAAAAAAATGCGGCAAGATTTGAGCACAATCCCGAAATAGTGTTGTTAATTTTACAGGTGATTCACAAAAGTTGAGCTGTTTTTCAAAATGAGCGTAGTCGGTTCAATGTCAGGCATCAAAACAAAAAAAACCAAAACTAATTTAACACTTGAGAAATGCTGCAGATTGCAAAGCGCATGAAAACATGGCCTAATGATCAGATGTTTGTCTTTGGTCGGTGACAACTTTCTTATTGTGTGACCGTTACTCGGTTAGCTGTAAGTTGGCTAGTTGTGCTAGGCTAATGTTTGAGTTGCAGGAGAGTTGCTTGTGTTATTGATAATATGTATTTGTACATGTCTGTGCACTCACCTCTGAGTCCCACTGTCCATGGGGGGGGGTGTCACCCACTGAAACAGACTGGCGGAGGTGGCACAGAAGCTTTCTGACTTAATTTGTTTCTCCATCTAATAAATGAACCTCTGTTAGATAAAAATGCACTATGCCCAAAATCCAATCACCTGTCTAACCTCGAAAAACAGCATTAAAATTCAACCATTTTCAATGATTTCGAGCTCCTGTGTGAGCCCTGTATATAATACAGGTTTATAATAAAATTTGTATTTGTTTGGGTGTCGTTTTCTTGGACGTTGTGAAATTCATGTTACTTTTACACAGTGAGGGCATTTAAAAATGTTTTACAGGATGTAGATTTGATGATGGTTTTACATCAGAATTTAGTTTCACTTTTACATTTTTATTTGAATTCTTAATTATCTTCATATTTTAATCTGTACCTGAATTGTAAATCTTAAATATTGTGTATGGATTTGGTTTCCGTTGTGTTTTCTAGTTTCTGCTTTCATTCTAGTGGCAGCTTTGTGCCTGAATATATTTTCATTTCTTCCCTTTTTGAGGTATTTTGTAACTTTAAAGGTACTCCTGTACGGCTTTTCGTTATTCGAGGTTTTATTGATAAAGTGTGTGTGTACATTTGTTGGCCTGAACGCTCTGTGTTTTTGTGAGAGGAAAAAAGAGCAGCTGTTGGGTTGTTGTTCATCACACCAATCAACACGTTTCCTGCCCTGCGTGTCTCTGCTGTCGTCTGTGAGTTAATGGTTTTACTGGTTCAGACCGAGGAGTGAAGGAGTGAAGAACAACCATAGTGTGTGTGTGTGTGTGTGTGTGTGTGTGTAGCATGGTGAAAATAGGACACACAAACACACAAATATATATATACAACTGAATCTGAAGTGTCAGTTGGAGCTCCAGCAGCCTGTTTCTCCACATGTAGGAAAAAAAATTATCATTTTTGATGGTTTATATTTATTTATCGCTCATCTGTTTGTTTCCCAGTGTGAATAAACTGGTTAATGTGGACATAATATCCTTTTATAACTTTTTAGGGGCAGTGAATTGGTGAATGAATTAATAAATTAGTTTACATGTTAACTAGTCTGTTTGTAGAGTTAACTGGTTTAGGTGTACTACAATAAACTGGCTCATCTGGGATAAACTGAGCCAAATGTGTTCCACAAGCTGGTTTACATTAAAACAATAAAGGGAATAGATTGGATTCATTGTTTTAATGAATTAGTACATGCAGTATATTTGGAGTTAACTGGATTGTCAGTGTATAATTTTGTATAAATCTGGCTGTATTAACTGACTTAGGCCTTAGTGCCAAGGACCTGGAGACCAGTCACTGATAGGTAAAACTTGCCTAAATGGCTGGAGAGCGGTTGCTGGGGTTAATGATTGTTACATCTTTAGGGAAAAAAACCTTGAAGGGGAACTCTTTCTGTTTCCACTTTTCACAGCTTCACCAGCTTGGCGAGTGTTTTGTGAATGTCTGCAGAGAAGTTTGTGTCTTCCATGCAAACTATGGATGACTGCAGCTTTCTGCTGGCAACCAAAGCGAGGTTTTTGGTGCAGGACCCTCTTAGCGACTGACTGCCAGCAACCTCCAGTCACCACTTGCCAGCCGGGAATGCACATTTTTCCTATCACTTGGTTGCCAGGGTGTCACCAATCAGGCTACAGACCTTGGTGAATGAGATTATGAGTGTGCTGCAGTATACAGTAATAGTCCAGTAACGTTGTAATCTGCTCAGTAAACTGGACCAAATGTACAGCGAGTCAGTTTATATGGGCAGTGAACTGGTTTAAATAGTAACAACTTTGTATGAACCTGAACAGTTTTTTTCAAAATTTTTAAATTAAGTAATCACTCAGTTCATGTTTGCATAAAATTTCAGCCATCATAACATTTGAATAAATTGGTGCATATTTGGAGTAAAATAGTTGGTGTAAATCTGGAAAAGACGGGCCTAGCTACCTGTCCTAGGTGTGCAGTTTTGTTGGTTTATCTATAAAATAAAAAGAGCCAAATGTGCAAAAAGTTTATCTAGAAGTGGTTTGGGAAACTGATAACTTTAAAATCAGTTTAAATATGTGGTAAATTGGGTTAAATTGGGTGCACACTGTTAAGATGTTTAATAAATAGGTAAAAATGGTGTAAACCTTAATGTAAAGTGTACACGTGTGTGGTGAGTTGGTGCAAATCTGAAAATAAAATTGACAACGTTAACCTGCTTTAGTGTGCAGTGTGTATAGTAATCTGGGTAATCTTTAGAGTAAACTGGGTAATCTTTAGAGTAAACTGGGCAAAAACAGCAACAGCTCAGAGTGGAACTTGTTTAAATGTTTAGTAGACTGGTTTTCAAACTGTTAAGATGTTGCTAAAAAAGTTAAAAATGGAATAAACAGGTTTAAATGTTTGTTGGATTGGTTTACACAGTGAGCAGAAAACTCAGATTGTACCGTTCAGTTGAACTTGAAGCGGTTAAAACAAGAACAGGTCTGACATTTTCGACCTTGCATCCGCCTCCTGCTCTGCCGTTTATCTCTCCCGCTTTTTCAGCCAGACTTGAGTATCTGTGAACTTCCCTTCTGCTCTCACTTTTTATCGAGCTCACTTCCCCCTGCGAGATTCCGTCGATACGAGCTTCATTTCCATAACGACGGCTGGCTGTCGGCGTCTCTGAGCTTCAGTCATTATGTGATTGAGTGCGATTATTAACCAGCTTTCCCCCTGATGGATGTTGTGTTTCCATTCACTAATGAGTGAGGCATCAGAGACTGCCTCGCTGTTTCCAACACGCGCTCCGTGTTTCTCTGCCTCCATGGCCCCAGGTGAGGTCGTCTTTATGGGCGTCCCCATTGGTTTGTCTACCTGGATGCTGCACCTTTGGGTGTAGCACCTGCTGCAGGATGTTACCCTCTAATGGTTTTTTTAATAGAGACCTTCTCTGGGTTTCTTCGGGTCTTAAAGTAGTTAGGTTTTCTAGGAAAACCTGAAAAGATGAAAAGACATGAAATAGTCAGTATTTACATTAAACTGAGCTTGTTTTAGACCTTAAAAATCTGATATCTAGTCATTTCTTTCCCCCCCCTCATAAATCTTGAAGAATGCAGCAAAAATGAAAGAAATGAATGCCCTTGGTAGTGAATTCTAGTCCTCATCATCCTACTTTTTGCTGATATCCTTCTCATGTTGGTCAGTATGTTGATGAAACTGGTATTAGATCTGATTTGAGCCTATGTTTAGGTTTTAAACCTGCCTAAAACTCTGAAAAAGAAACATTATGCTCTCACTGCTTGAGTTGTTGGTTACTAACAGATTTATATTTTATATACATTTAACAGTCATGTAGAAAAAAACCTTTTTCATGCACTTTAATCATACAAGAACCACCGAACTCAGAAATTGTCACTGAGATAGTGACAGTGACAGAGCATCACTCTGTCCAGTTACGCGCTACACTAATGGTGTCACAGCTTTGTTATTCAAGCATGAAAACAAATCCCAGCCTAAGTAACTGAATGTTTTAGTCCCTTCATCCTGTAAACCTGGAGAACATCCAGCCAGGATGCTACAGCATCAGTGCAAAATACAGCACATGTGCAGCGGATGCACTAATTTGAAGAAAATACACGTAAATGTTAAAATGAGGGACCCTCAGTCTGAACAAGAGTTTAAGTTACTAGTTACAGAGAAAACATCACAAACTCTCAAAAGTTTTGAGCTTTTGGGTTTGCAGTGGTGCAGATTTCCATCTGAGTGCTTGTAGTTTGAAGATGTTTGTCAAACACATTTCTGGATTATCTCTGGTGTGATTTGGTTTGTTCCTGGATTATCGCAGATTAAATTCTGGATTTTTATTCAGTTACTGAGTTGGAACTGGGTTTGGTGGTATCTGTTTTTCTGGAAGCCGCTCTGGGACACTGTCAGGTTCCTTCACTGTGTGTTTGAGCTCTGACCTCGCCGTCATATTACCGATTCACATTAGCCCTTCTTAAACTGATCTCTGCAATCACAAAGTAGCGAGAAGCAGCGAGAAGCAGTGAGAAGCAGGCGCTGCAGCGGCGGCGGCAGCAGCCAGGTTGGCACTGCGGCATTGCCAGCAGGCTCCCGGAGGCTCGCCAGCTCCGGGCCGCTTGCCTCGCCTCGGCTCGCCTCGCCTCATTGGCTGCCAGGCTTCGGGCGATGCTGAGGAAAACCTGCTGCCGCGCTCACAGAGGAAGGTGGCGTCCAGGCCGGGCTGGAGCGAATCAGCGGGCCTGGCGGCTGCTGAGGTTTTCCAAGCCTTTGGGTAATTACAACACTTGCCCTTTGAAAGTGAGCCCTGCATCCCCGGCCCGTCCCACTCTGTGTTATCTGGATGCTGTGATCCAAGTGACGCAGTGGGAATCGCTGTTTATTTTCCTTCTGTGTGTGTGTGTGTGTGAGAGAGAGAGATAGCAGCACCGACATGCCTGGACAAACCTTCTCTTTGTGGCTTAAGTAGATTCCACTTGTGGTGACGTCTGAAGTGGCGAGGAGGAGCAGCCAGCGGTAATGATGCTTGTGTGGCCTGTCTGAGGCTCGCCGGCCAAACTGGCTCCTGTGGCTCCAATGTTTTTGGTGGCCTGAGAGAGAGAGAGAGAGAGAGAGTGTGTGTGTGTGTGTGTACGACCAGTCTCTCTCTGCAGCAGGGACGAGCTCTCGCCGCCAAATGAGTGACAGCAGCAACACCACACACACTGTTTGTTTTATTTTAGCCACACACACACACACACACACACTCAGCCCCTCTCAGGTCTATGTGTGTTGTTCCTCGCAGTCATTAGCCGGCCGTGGTGTTAGCCTGTTTGCGGCCCGGGGGGAAACGTCATTAGGGCGATATTGTGGACGCTCAGCCAAGGTTTGTTTTCGTCTTTGGAAAGGGGCCCCAGGTCCCTGGAGGGGCCCCGGCAGTGCTCCTGGGGTCCAGTTTGTTTATAACACTTCTTTGGCAGTTTGGAGGAGGTTGTCACCACAGCAGCACCAGTGGGTTTCCAATGCTAATTGGTCTCCTGGAACTTTCACTAATGGCTCCAAGTAGCTGGGGGAATAAATTATTGTGGCGCGTTCTATGGCAACAGTCACACGTCCATACAGAGACACAAACACGGCACTCGGTTTATGATTTTTCTGTACTTAGAGATCAAACGGTGTGATAAATGATTCATAAAGCGACTCATTTGGCATTCGCAGCCTCGATTTGACGCTTGTTTGTCAAATGGCAATTTGATTCAGGACAGCATGGGGCGAACGCAGGACGTCACGGGTCATATGCAATATGATTAATTTTTAAGAATTACCGGAAGATATGTTAATGACCCTCGCAGCGATAAGAGAAAAGCATTGTGCAGAGCAGCTTGTCAGAAGGAAGAAAATTAGATCTTGTGTCGGGATCGTGTTGTTATTTTAATGATAGATGGATCGCTTGTGTCAGATTTTTTTATATTTGCATTTCAGAAAGCTCGAGCTCGCCATTGTAAATTAATTTTGACAAATATCTGAACGTTTCTGTCTCATTGTTGGCTGAAAAATGTCCTCTGAGGCGGAGAAACTGGGAGTGATACCGAGCTGCAGCTTAAAAGTAAGCTGAGCTTAAATGTAAGAAATAGTGCAGCATTTAAATGTTTTTGTACTGAATGTGAAGCTTATGTTAACGTTTCAGTCCACTGGAATATAAGTTATGCAAACATGAACTGAGTGAATACAACAGGGATCTCAAAAATAAGGCCCGGGGCCCAGAATTGGCCTGCACAACACTCCAATTTGGTCCACTGGACGGCTTTGAAAAATGCGAAGATCTGAAGGAGGAGAATTATTTTAGACGTTTAACTGTATTTTCATAATTTTTATAGCTTCTCCTGCTGATAATGACAGGAATGGTCTATTTGATGGTCTGTTGGCCGATAAACATCATTGTTCACATTCCTCATATCATTATGTTCTAACACAGCGGTCCCCAACCTTTTTTGTGCCACGGACCGGTTTATGTTCGACAATATTTTCGCGGACCGGCCTTTAAGGTGTCGCGGATAAATACAACAAAATAAAACCAGTAACAGTACCAAAAAAATTAATATTATTCATAACACACGGGAAAAGACCCAGGGAAACCGAGTTAACGATATAAACGATTAAAAAAATAACGCTAAAAACCCTGAAATCATAAATTTCACACCCGAGCCTCAACTCTCGCAGCCAAACGACTCACGGACCAGTACTGGTCCATGGCCTGGGGGTTGGGGTTTGCTGTTCTAGCAGATGATTTGTGTTTATTTTTACATGAAATGGTCAAGGTCACGTTTAGTTCTATAGTACATTTAAAGGAACCAAAGCCAAAGTGCTTCACAGGCAGGAAAAAAGAGAAAAAAAACTGATTACAAGATGCTAAGGTTTGGCTTGAATTAAAGACAGCAGAAATGAGTCTTCAATAAACATTTACATGCAGAAACATTTGGGGCGGTTCTAATATATAATTCCAGTATTCCAGAGACTTGGCGCAAAAGATCAGTCAGCTAAATGGTAACCCATTTATACTCTCTTAAAAATAATCAATAAGCCAACAAGGTGAAGCTAAAACCGGAGTAACACGTTCTCATCTCAGATGCATCATCTCATCTGAGCTAAACGTCGAGCAGTGGGGTTTTGTCTTCCCAAATCAAAAGCATGACTGACTCTTTCCAAGACAGTATGAGGAAGATTGGCCCCTCAACCCAAGTGGAAGCAAAAAGTTTTTACATGTTTATCAACATGCAATGTGTTAGCAAGAACACGTAAATTCATCCCTGTTGTGAAATTCAAAGATCGGACTTTTCCACATTTGTTGTTGTCTTCAGATCTCAGCAATACTTCACTTTGATTTTTAAACGTGTGCCGCGGTTCCATCTGCCTCTCGGCTCTTTTAATTAATTAAATATGAAGTATTTATTCATACTGTGTAGTCGTTGTTGCATGTAAAACACTTTGTGTCGCCTTGTTGTTGAAAGGTGCTCTACAAATAAACTGGCCTTGCTCGGCCTCCCCTCTGATTGGTAGAGGTTGAACATGCAGCCTGAGAGGAACGCCTGCAGGCACTGCTCAGGGCAGTAAAAACACTTTAACATCCTCTGCATGTTTTCATGAGAAATAAAAATATTCACAGTCAATATCCTCAAAAAAAAAGGCACATGAGTGAACGCCACAAATGTTATTCATTATTTCTGTTGATTTACTGACTGTTTATTAAAAACTTATTTTGCTGGTTTAGTTTGAACTCTGAGCCCTAAATCGACTTTGTCCACCTTTTGTAGTAATTAATACCAACTACAAATGAAAACAACAACACATCCCTCTGAAAAAAATAATACTATAAATGTACATTAAAGTGCTGTAAACCCAATCAGCTCTGCAGCACCTCTCCTGCAGTTTGTATTCGCAGCTGATCAGCTTCCAGCCCAAGCAGCTTCACCCCGTTGAAGGCTGCATGAGAGGTCACTGAAGCGTCCTTCTTCTCATTTCTCGCTCCTAACCCTAATAGGGCAGCTTTGCCTCTCGCTTTAAGACTTTAAGACTCTCTAAAAAAAACTCACCTTACTCTGATTGGCCAAGTTCTGGAAGCCTCCAGAAGGGCAGCACACAGTGCTTTGAGAGCTACACTCTTGGCTTTTGTGAAATGTTTAAATATTAAAGAGACGGGATGGCGACACCACCCTGTCCTCATCCCCAGGCCGTCACATAGCGCGGCCCTTAGTGCCATGGTTACGAACACGGTGTGACGTGTCAGGATGCCGGGATATCCAATTACAACCTTTCACCATGTAAAAATGTCATTCAGCCTGTTCTCGTCCCAGGGGTGTGGCTTTGGTTTGGTTAACTTACGTCAGGGCGTCCTTTGAGTTAGGGCCTGAATCGGTGCTCGTTTCTCAGCGAGTTCTCGTTAACCGACTAGTTTTTAATGCCGTAACCAACGAGTGGAAGTGAAAGAACTGCAGAATGCTAAAGGTCCAAACAGGAAGTGTACCACAACCATCCCTCCAGCCTCCTTATGAGGACTTTGCACATGTGCAAACCTGGCCGTCGTCCCTGTGGCCATATAGACGGAGTGACACGTGAGGGTGAACAGATTTAACCACAATCTTTCCAAAGCGTAGTCACTGTATTGTATTTTTACCCTGTTTTGTCTTTTTTCTTATAGAATTATTTTAATATTTAAATCTGATGGTGGTTTTTGGCCTGATTCTTTGATCTCGTCCGTCCCATAACATCTGCATCACATTATAAATAAATTTGATTGGATATCAATATTCAGATCAGTCAGTACTGATGTACTTTGTTACATCCCCTACCTGACTGCACACCTCACGATGCATTCACTGATGGCCTCCAGCCGTCAGGACATTTGGACGCTTCGTCATTCAGACAGTTTCCTGCAGTTTCAGTGTGTAAACGTCTGCAGCGGCGTCTCATCTGTCCATCCATCTGATGGATATTAATGTGCCGGGCTCAGCCGACTGCTGTTCTACATGCCACACTGACCCACCATACCAAAAGCCTCATTTGGCTCCACCCGTCCCCCACCCTGCAGAGCTGAAGTAGAAATCCAGCGCTCCCTCCGGATGCCTGCACAGACTCTGGACGGGCTACTGGCTCGTTTAATTTTGGAGTCTGCGGCCGCTTGGATGAAACACCGGCCGCTTCGCCCTCTGGCTACCTGGACGGCTGTTTGGCGAGGCGCCCTTCGGTTGGCTGGCTGGTTGTCAGGGCGATGGCACCGGGGAGGGTGGGGGTGCTTCCATTGCTGGGTATCATCCAACTGTTAGTGACCTTGGCTTGGACCCCACCCAGCTGGACTCAGCTGTGTGTCTGTCTGTGTGTGTGTGTATCTGACACCAACCTGCTTTTCAAAATAAAAGTTAAAATAAAAGCAGATTATTAACTAATTTTTTTTTTTTTTTTAATCGATATTTTTTCACAAATTTGGTTGAAACTACAGATAAAGTTAGAAGTCACTTTAGTTAATTTAAAGACAACTTATTTTCTTAACATCCCCTGCAATTAAGCTTCATTCTTGAATGTGGTTTGAATTATTTTATTTCCCTGTTCTCTCTTTTATGACTCATGTTCAGCAATTTGTGAAAAACCTGAAACTGAATTTGCATTTTTTTTAACACTACTGGTGACTTGTTGGAACAGTCCGCTGAGCTCAGCGAGCTGTGAATGTGAAGATCACTGATGGTTTTACTAATTTTTAAAGGTTAGAGAGGCTCATTGACCTCCACCTGTTTTGGGTAACGTTTAAATCTGTTGCTTTTTCAAGTCGTGTTAACTCCGTGTGTCCTTTCCTTTCACAGCCGGTGTTGTGACAAGAAGAGCTGCGGAAATCGCAATGAGACGCCCTCTGACCCCGTCATCATCGACAGGTAGGAACTGTTCTGATTTTCTTTCTGCTGCTGTGTCTGGTTCAAGTTTCTGGCTCAGTTTGTGATGCTCATGAACATCAGGAGTGATCGCACAGTGATTGGCGTATATGATTGGACATTGGTTTAGCCTCCTGCTTGCGATCGCGAATCGTTTCTGTGACGTCTAATTGCACGGTCGGCGTAAAGCCGGCTGTTGCCGAGTATAAATGGAGGGAATCAGTTGTTTGATTATCTCTAGTTGCTGCAAGTGAACGCAGCGCAGTGCAAACTGCAGGTCAGGGTTACTTCTATCCAGCAAACAGGATAAAATACACTTTTGGTTTATTTGCTTCTCACTGTGAATGTCTTACTTCTCATTCATCAATAGAAACCATCAGTTAGGCTGATTTTTAGAGAGTCAATCTAACTTCAGTCCCGTTTTTTCCCCAGAAATCTGCATCTCTCCGCCTTCAGCAAAAGTTTGAGTTGTTGTTGTAATTGTTTGTGTATGCAGGATATTAAACTCGGCCCACTTGTCTCGGTCCTTTCGTGTGGAAATCTTGTGGTAATGTACGAATGAGGCTTGGGTGGGATTATGGTGTTAAAATACCAATCTTTCTGTTTTTGTAAAGGGAGAAAAAAAACTTCTACGGGACACATCTTTCTAAAATGGGTTAGACCTAACACTGATGGATTAGTCCTCACAGGGTTAAAGTTATAGATGGATGCTACATTTAGTGCTTGTATTATTGTGCACTGCTCAGACATGCTGCCAGAGGACAGTAGTTACAACTAAAATGCTGCGCTGAGCTCAGCGAGCTGTGAAACATGGCGACTGTTTGATAAAGGTGAGCTAGCCAACATGGACGACGCTGTGCCAGAAAGCTGCGGCTAACAACGATGGACTAATTACCTCTAAATAAACAAAACTAGCATAATTTTCTTAACGATGTATCTGATATTGTTTAAATTTCATATTAATCTCGCTCCACAACCAAGAATCCTTGCAACTGACCCATCGTATTATTGTGATGCTTTGCATCTCCTGCAGTGGAAGAATTTTTGAGCAAAAAAAGCCTTAAAGACGTAAATGTTGCTGTGGATGAAGGATCAAAGATGTGACTTTCACCCTGGAGACTGGGGTTTGTGTCCCTCAAAACCAGAAATAGATGTATGTATTTCTAGACTTGGAGCTTGTTATGTTTTCAGATTGGAAAAAAATGTTTTTGGTGGAATTTGGTTTGTTAGATGTCTGTTAGGTCCCTTAAAATACAACATTCACCACATATTAAAAAGAATTTATGGCAGAAAGACTGAAAACACTGAGCTGTTTATTTTAATGAGATGGTCAGTTCTCTGCTGTTTTTACAGGTTCTGCTTAAGTAAAGAATATCTATATTTTTATTCAGAAAATAAATTGTGAAAGTGGCAAATGAAAACCCCATGTAGTGGTGCGTTTAAGGACACCGACGTTTAAGAACTGATAGCTGAACGTTCAGCAGAAAAAGAAGCTTTAAAAAGAATAACGTGAAACTTTTTGTGAGGCGATTTTTATGCAAATTAGCCTGCAGGGAGGTAAGGTTAAGATCACATAAAATGTTTGCATGTATGAACCTCTCGCACATGTTGATGCAATCCAGCTGTGCTCTCTGTGCAGCTGTTGCTGGCATCAGTCGGATTTCTTTTGTTTCTTTCCTGCTTCTTCTGTTTTTTTGGCGTCTCACTTCTTTCTCACCTCTCGCTTCCGGCACGAGACGCCGCCGTGTGAATTGTTTAATCAACACCAGCAACAGCAAAATAACATTTACATGCTGCAGTACGAGTGCGAACTGGCGGCTGATCGCAGCGTCTGCAGCTCTTTAAGACCTAAAGAGGTCCGGTAACGCTCCTTTTCTTTTATTCTCATCCATGAAAACGTACAGCTGGGAAACACTGACCCAAAAATGTGATTCAGTGCATGTCAATAAATTCATGCCCTCGGAAAAATACGTTTTTTTTTTTTTCTGATTTTAAAACAGCAGCCGTGATTCCTTCATTTATTTTTCATCCAATGCCACATTAAAAAAAAAACCCTCCACATCCAATCAGGCACTCACAACCGCCAGCATCACAATCCTTTATTAACGCGGAGCTCGTCCTCACCGTCTAATCCCTCCGCCCTCGGTGTCCTTGGAGTCGGCGGCTGTCCGTCACAACGCCTGGCTGCGATTGGTCGGGTCGCAGTGGTGGGAGCCAGTGACCTCAGAAGAGGTCGGGGGGGGGGGGAGGGGCGCCAGGACCAAGTCCATGTTGGCTCGTTAGAGAGGCCTTGGACCTCAGCCACACACACGCACACACACACATACAGGTGATACACACTTCCATAGTGTGTGAGCTCTGACACACACATTTATAAGAGAAAACACACAAGTACACCCACAGTGACACTGACACACACACACACACTGCTGTGTCCTCTCACCTCAGACTCTGTGTGTGTGTATGTGTGTGTGTTTAAAGGCTTTGTCACCTCTCCGTGTGTTTTGTCACACATGTGAAGGACTCTAATGTGTCCACCCAAACCTCAGGGTGAAATCTAAATCCTGGTTCAGACTTCTGCATTGACTCTTTGCAGAGTCGATGATGTAACATATCTAAATGTCCGGCGCCATTGGCAGCGTTCTTGCTCGTGCGTGGCGTTGCTCGTCTTGTGGTCATGTCCCGTTGTTTTATATCTCGAGCCAACCACGATACAAACAAAATAAAATCTTTGCTCTATGTTGTGGTCTGGTCTTTAGAAGATATTTTTCCTCCAAGTTTTTCCACTTTGTATATTCTGATACCTTCATCACCCTCCTTCCAGGAATTTGCTGCCACCTGTGAGTCCTAGAAGAATAGAACAATCCTTTAATTGTCCCACCAGGGGAAATTTGGTTGTAACAGCAGAAAAAAAGCACATGTACAAACAGAACAGGACACAGAACAGAAACAGCAAAAAAAAATTACATCATGGACAATAGTTACGAAAACAGAGTACAGATAAAAATGGGAAACCCAGATTGTAGTGTGCAGACAAAGCAGGGTACTGGAAGATGTTTAAATAATTTAGAATATTTAGAATATTTAGAAAAAGTACAGATTGTGCATTGTACCTGTGCACAATCCTCAAATTTATGCTATGATTATCATTGCTCATTTCAAGGCGGTGATTTTTATTCTGTCACTAATAAATTCAAAAACTGCAGCGAATTTCCAGAGAAGTGCACGTCAGATTACAGTGTAGGGTTTCAGAGTGGTCTGTGGTTACGCACTGAAGCATTAAGTGCAGCCCTTCTAGAAGCAAGTTTTGACCCTCAGCAGCCATCTTGGCTAACGCCTCTGGGCACTTACTTTGGACGGGGAGAGACCCTAAACTTCAAGGTCAGAGGTCACAAACAAATCGGGGTAACAGAACACTTTTATTGTAGGATCTTTACAATAAAAAACAGCTTCAGTGGATTGTTGCTGTGATTTTCTTTTATGATGAATCAAGCTAATGTTAGCCAGCTAGCTGATAAACTTATCGGCCAACATTAGCCAGAATTCCAATTTCTTCTAATAAAGCCTATTTGAACCAAATAGGAATTTAACCAGTGGAATCTGAGCTTTATTTCTCCCAGTGAATGTTAGTATCTATCAGTATGTGCTGGAAAATTAGCTTCCCATTCCTTGAATTACTGATTGTCTTCCAGTTCAGGTCACTTGGAGATTAAAAAGGTGGAAAAAGTGACTGGACACTCGCAGGTTCCTCTGATCTCAAAATCCTAAACTTATACTGTAATCACAGGATATTACCTCTGGATCCCAAATCTGCCACATCTGTTATTTTTAAAGTTAAAAAATCCAGTGAAAGGAGATTGTTTCACCCAAATCAGAAGTCCTGTGAAAATATCAGTCCCGTGTGAATCGGCATTGCTGATTTTGGTCTGTTCATTTCTTATGTTGGTTTTCTTCTGCCTTTTTCCCGAGGCTGTAATAGTTTTAACATTTTGGGTGCAAATCCCTGAGGTTCATGGAAATCTATTATTAGAAAGAGCGACTCCATTAGAAGAGCCAAAACTCGAAGGACGATGACATGGTGATCACAGATGCTGGTAGATTCACGTAAAACACACACGCTATCTTTTGCGAAACACAGACATGGACGTATAATTTCTAAATCACATGACGTCCCCTGGTTCTGTGACATCCTGACAAACTCTGGAAAATTATTTTCTATTTCCTGGATGTTTCTCTGCAGCCTGACCGCTTTAATTAGGACAGGACACTGATACTAGTCCACTAACCCAGGGAATACACACACACACACACACACACACACACACACACATACATATGTGTGCAGACACACTGTCAGTCGTCTGCTGTGATTTACTGGAGCTTCGTTTGTCTCTGCATTTCAGCGCCTGTTAAAAAATGCAGGGATTTATTACTGTGATCCCCCTAACACACACACACACACACACGCACACGCACACACCTTTCACTGGGGTGGTGGTGATGGTGCTTTAGTGTGTTTTTAGTGACCCATCATGCAAATGATGTAGCTACAGTAAAGCAGTTTAATGCTCAGAATCCACGTCTCACTGAAGTAAATCAAACGCTCCCATTCTTCTTGTTTTATGAGGAAACGCGTCTTTTCATGTTTTTTTCTTCGTTTGCTTTGTCTTCACGCCTTTCTCTCGACCTTTTGTCTCCCTTCATGCCTCCATCACCTGTGAATAAAGCAGGCGAACGCCTCCTGCCTGGACCTCCTCGCTGCTGGGTCACTGTAACGTTTCACTGCCTGCAGGTTTTTGTGTTCGTATTTGCTAATTTTAAAAAGACAAGTTTGTGAAAAGTGCACAAAAATATATTCTAATAAAGTCGGTAGACTGCTCCTTAAATCTGGTCTGAACCTGAAGCTCAGTGTCAGCTGTGTGTGTGTGTGTGTGTGTGTGAGTGAATATAAATGTGCGGTGATGCGCCTCTCAGAGGTCGCTTTGTTTCCTTCGTTTACGGTTAATGGGTGAATCCTGCCGAGGCAGCAGAAAGCGGCGCTGACGGATCGCCGTAACACCGCTGCTATTACACGCTAATATTGCAATTAGATGGGTGGCCAAGTTGCCCGAGCGGGGCAATAAATTGCCGTAGAGTGTCAAAATGTACGAGGAGGCCGGGCTCTAATTACCCAGAGCGCACCTCTTCACCCGCCCGTGCCTCTGTCCTCCCCCTCCTCTTCAACCGTTTGACCATCGCCCTCCCCCGTTAATGGTCGGGCCTTACATGGAGGTCGTGACCCCCCCCCTCATCTGCACTTGTTCCTCTACAGCCATTTGCAGCTTTGATGTCATCTGTAGAGAGGTGAGTTTAGGGTGATGGAGAGCGACCTTTGACCTCCACAGAGGAAGAGGTGTTCTTTACAGCTCCATGACTTTGTCTTCTTCAGCTGATGTGCAGATGCACTCTTAGGAGCACAAACTCCTCCTCCTCCCCTTCCTCCTCAGTCTCCTCCTCCTCCTCGTCTATCTGCCGAAATACCCAGAGTAATGAGTGAAAAGGTTCAGAATAAGTTTGGAGTTTTTTGTGGAAAGTGTTTTACTTCATCTGCGTGCCAACTGCTTTGAGAATTAATCATCATTTGCACAAAGAAACTCCTGCGCAGCATCTTTGTCTCGCAGTTAAGATGCTTTATCGTCTCACGGGAGCTGAAATCCCAGCAAGGCTGCGGTGAGGAGAGGAAGGCTTGATTTAAGGAGGCGCTTCAGGAGGAAACTAAAGGAATTAGTCAGACGTAGTAAAAGAGGCCACTCGTGCTGCTTTTACTGTTTTCTTTATTCATGTGACATCACGCTGCATGGTCACGGAGTCGGATCAGATGGTTTTGCAGTCATATCTTCTCACTCTTGTGATGTCATTGATGAAGGAGGAGGAGCCATGAGCTGAATTCCTGAACACATAAAGACAGTTTTCTGTTCTTTAGTTTGGTTACAATCTCTTTGCTCCTATTGGTTCGCATCACCACATGATGATGAGCTGAGATGAAACCACTGACCGTTCTCAAAGTTTCAGTTCCTCCAACCCCAAATTTTCAAGTCAGACAGTCCAGAGGTCCAGTTCACAGACTCCAACTAGCAGCTACAGCTGTCAATCCCACCATCCAGCTGTCAGGCAAAGAGGCCACGCCCCTTAGAATGCAAACTTATTGCTTTAATACAATTTTAACAGGAGCGTTATAAAAACATTCACACCTGTACCAAGTATTATTTAGATTTAGGTTATCTACAGAGGCCAGAAAAGTTTGCGTGTCAGGCTGTAAACATATTTATTTCTGCTGTAAAGTTTGAGCATGGGAGTCTGTGGGCACTGACTCACTGCTGGAGCCTCTGGTGGACGTTACAGGAACTGCAGCTTTTCAGTGCTTCAGTGTTGGCTTCATTTTTTCCACCCTGGAGGGTGATGCTTGCGGTAGAAGACAAATAGTACAGCAACAGCTGTACTATTTGTCTTCTACTTCTTCTGATTTGTGGTGTTGATTTCTGTGGACTCATCATACAACATTTAAAATGTAGTGAGATAGAATTTAATTAAACAACCTTAAACTTCTCTGTATTCCACTTAAATGTCTACAGAAGAACTTTGACTTGAGCATAATCAGTGAAGAAATCAAAGTAAAATACATCAGATGGAAAATGTGTTGGTTTTATGTTGCGGGGACACGCAGTCAGTTTGTGGGGACCAAAAAGACCAAAGTCTCATAACCTAAACCATCAAACTTCAGGATGAGAGTTGGTGTGCTGTCCGCTGAAGTGATGGAAACACCAAAGAGTGCATTTTGGTGAATAATTCAGTCTGAACATCTCGCCACCTGCTGCAGCGTCTGACCACCATCTATATTTTACAACCCTATATTTTTGTGGTTTATCAACCACAAACACACAGACTTCCCTCAAATCCATGCCGAGCCCCACTGAGGTGCCGCCCTGGAAATCCAGCAAGTCCTAAAACAACTGAACTGAGCCTCACTGGGGGTATTTAATATATAATGTTTTTCTTCGGTTCCAAAATGCAGATGGGAGGTTTGAGCCAAAACCTACATTTCCCATAAGGCACCTTTGGCATTATCAGTTTCAGACATGCTGCAAAGTCCACCTCACATCTTTTTACATCGAGTAGCCTGCCGAGCAAACATGAAGATGATGAGATGTGCAGTTTTTTCCTTTTACACCCTGGAAGTTCAGGAAATGTAAATAGCCGTCATTTCAGAACTACAGGAAGGAGTTAGCCTTCAAAATAAAATGCCATAATTTCAACTCTACACGTCGTCTAACACAACATCCATCAGTCTCCCTCAGTGACCACCTTAAACCCGTATGCATCCACCCTCACTCTGACCCTCATTTCCCAGAAATCTCTGCAGCAACCCCCGGGCCTTCCTCCCCCTTTCACGGACTCTTCCTCATCCACTGCCTCACCCTATACCTCCCTCCATCTCTCGCTCTGCTTTCAATTCTGGCCTCGCCTGCTCAGTAATGTCCTGCTTTTATTGTAAATCTATACTCCTAATCTGGCCGGCTCCGATGGGCCTCGCTCGCCCGATCAATGCGCTACAATTGCTGGGAAGGGTCCAGAGGGGCAGATAACTGACCCAACCTCCCTCCCCCCCGTGGAGTTAACCCTCCATTGGGTTCACCACACACACAGAGACGTGACTTTAAGCTTCATAGCTGCCATTTACTCTTCATCAAGGAGGAAATCTTTCCCCGAGGTTTAAAACACCAAACGTGGAATGATAAAATCCCTCACATTCCCAACACACCGGTTTATGTTTGCTTACATTGTCCTCAGCTCGCGTTTTCAATAGAAGAGCTTTGAAACACCAGGCAGCTACCTCCAAGTCCCACAACCTGCAATTCCTCTAACGTCCAGTAGAGGCTCCAGCAGTGATTCAGCCCCATAGACTCCCATGTTTTGGTTGCTAATTTCCCCTCATGATAACACAGATTGACCCATAGATTGGAAACTATTGGACCAAACCTTATGGCACCAACAAACTAACACTGAGCAGCTGACAGACAGGGGGCAGCACTAAGTAGTTTAATTCAGTACTTGAAGTACTTTTATCTTCTGTACTTTTACTGCGATTTTAAAGTCTGTCGGAGTATTTTTTATCGCTGTCTTGGAGCTTAAACTTGTGCACAGAATCTTCAGACTTCCACTTTTTGAATTTGGACAGAAATGGAGGGAGAGGTCGGAGGTCAAGTATGAGTCCTGTTTTTAGCATTGTGTTTACTTTATTTGGAATGACTCTGAGCGCTGTGATGGGATCTCACGAGTGACCTCTGCCTCTGTTTCCACAAACACGAACGACGGCATTGCTCGCTCGTTTACAGCCGAGGAGCTGAGACCCAGTCTGAACCTCAGGGGAGCAGGGAGGAGGAGGGGATGGGAAGTTTTCCTTATGCCCCCCCCCCCGTGTCCCTCAGAACCCCCACCAGCCCACCCACCTCCACCTGACGGGGTGTCTCCATTAAGCCTGGGGGCCTGGTGGGGCCTGGGGGGGCCCTCGGGGCTCGGGCAGGTTTGACGTGATCCAGGCAGAAATGTTCAGTGGCCCAGGACGACCGCATCCATCTACCACAGGGGAGCGGTGAGGGCGGGTGGAGGTGTGTGAAGGTCAGGTCTCCTGGTGAATGGTGGAGTTTCCACCGAAGTTAAGCAGTAAAACATGTGGAGCAGCTTTCATGACGTAGCGCGTAAAGTGTTTTTTTCTAGATTCTGCCTTCAAACTCAGTATTTCACTTTCGTTTCATCCGTTTGAGTTTTTACGCGTTATCGCTTTATCATCCATGTCGCTGCACAGCTGCTGTCGTTCACCCTCTACAGTGCTGATCAAAGGCAAATGAAGCTTCTTTATTTGCTGAAACTGATTCCTTCACCCGACCGTCTCAGACCTGTTTGAATAAATTCCAGAGGGAAAGATCCACGTTATGGGAATTAATGGAAGTTTCAGGTTTTGCTGTCATTAGTTTAAAAAACATTAAGAGATGAACGTAGGGTTGTTTTTCTAGCATCATCGAAAAAACTCTTCGCGCTCAGTCCGTCATGTGTTTTTGGGTAAATGATGAATGTTTGTCCCTGAAACAGTTGGATGTCTGGTCGCTGACAGCAGGTTTGGAGGCCTGGAGCCAGAGGTGGAGGTAGAGGACCGATATCTGATTTCCAGCTTCTTGTATAAAAACTACAGAATATTCTTTAAAAGAAATCAGCTGAGAGGTTTCACAGACATTAAAGTTTTGATAGGTAAAAAAACTTACCAACGTACCAAACCCAGGTACGACACCATGGACCGAATCTTAGAAAGCAAAGTTCTGTTGGTGGTATATCCAAATTTTGTGACGCTATTCTCTTTCCCCAGTATGATTTTTTATTTTTTTTTATTTTAGAGAAGGCAAAGATTGTTTCAGAAGCAAAGCAGGATGTTTTAGTTTAATATTTGTATTTTTGTCTGGCCAAGAAGACAGGAGCATCACTGGACGCAGGCTTGATTAACTCCTTAGCTGAAGATGGCCCCCGAAAAATGTCTAAAACCCCCAAACACGACAGCAGGGTCCGGAAAATTTGGGTAAAATTTACAGGAAAATTCGCATCACTGTGAAAGGAAAGCAGCACCGACTCCATTTCCACATCCCACCAGTCGATTCAGACCTTCAGCCCGCCATCAGCTGGTTCCCACTTCCTGTTGCCTCCTAATTGGATTGAGGAGTTAAGGCCAAATGTGATTACATCACCGCCTATGGGTTCGTTAGCCGCCTCGGTGTCAACATCCAGCGGTGCTCAGTTGGAAATGCCTCTAACTACCCAGGGCGGGGCACACACCAGGAGACCATGGGAACTTTGGGAGACATCCCCACCCACCAACACCCCACCTTGCTTCCCCCCACGCCAAATCCTCCTCCCAGCATGCACCTCACCCCCTCAAGGCAAATCACCTTGTTAATCTCAGCACACACTCAGGATGTTCGTGCTAACGGCCGCACGCAGGGATGGATATGTGTAAACACACACACACACACACACACACACACATAAGCGCAGTCCTCGCTGAGTGATGTCAGAACCCCCCCACCCCTCACCCACTTCAGGTTTCAGTGTGAGAGAAAAGTTATCGATCTCTGTTCACTGGTCCTCATGTTGACATCCAGCATCAGCACCAGCTGCTGCTGCTCTCGCAGCGGGGGGGTCGGCGCTGTGCTGGTGTAAACATGAGCCCCCCTCCCTTGCCTGTGCTATTAATGCACCAATCCCACTTCTTCTTCTTCTTCTGGTGTTTGTGTTGAACTCTCGGAGCAGATGTGACACTGATCTCAGCCTCACGCTGCCAGATGTGAAGTTTTATCAAGTTTGTTGGTTCATTTCTTGTTTTATTTTGTTAACATTGGTCTCAGTGTTTCCTGTCAGTTTGACTGACAGAGTTTTACCCTCTGAGATATCTATAGGCCCCGCCCTGATTGGGCTCACCTGTTCCCGTATATCTGCAGTTATTGTCCTCTCACTGCCCTGACTGTCCCATGTGCTCCGGCTCTTATCTCTCATTTTCTGGTGCTGTCCTCGTGTGCAACCTTCTGTTATGTTCTTCTCACCGCCTGGTTCGCTGCATTTGACCATCACCTGTTTATCGGATCAAAGATTTGGATGTGCTGTGAGTTGGTGTACACCCAGCGTTACACCCATTTTTTGATAAAGTTTTTGGCCTGGTTTGGACGTCTTGTCTCGCATCAGAACGACACTCTGTGGCTGTTTCCCCTCTGAGTGAGGAAACAGTATTTACAGTTTTAGAACTTCCTGCAGGAGGTTTTAAATCAGAAATGTCAAATTAGTGTGTGAGCGGACAGAAATCCTCTATTTGTTAACACTGCTCTTATTGTGAAACATCTGCTTGAGCGAGCACTACTTAAAGCGCGACACATCTGGGTTTGTGCAACAAAAATTAAAGTAAAGTTCGTGTCTCCACCTCTCCAAGTTTGTAGCTCGCGCTTTGCTCCCCCCACATTAGGTGAAATCAGCTGATTGTGGTGCAAACACGGGAAAAACAGCATGCTTGATGACTTTAAAGAACTTATATAACCATCAATGTTTGTTTTATAGCTGTGACACACTAGAATTTTTAATATAATAGAGAATAATGAGTCACAGAAAAGTGTAATGTGATTACATTAGGACATAGTAATCTTAATCTATGGGTGACACACTACATGGAAACCGTACCTCAGGATGCTGCACCTCGAAAGCTTCACTTTATTTCATGTGTGACGCTCGGCGGGGTTAAAGGAGGGCTGATGTGTCCTTCTTCATGTCAGGCTGCTGTTAGCATTCACAAGAACCCGCTCTGATTAGAAACGGCTCCTCTCTCTCTCCCTGTACCAGTCATTCTCAAGCTCACTCGCCCTTCTTCCTCCTGTTAATCACTCAAGTGTTTTTCCCAATTAAGAATGCACTGATAACCTTCCATCTCTCTCTCTCTCTCTCTCTCTCTCTCTCTCTCTCTCTCTCTCTCTCTCTCTCTCTCTCTCTCTCACACACACACACACACACACACACACACACACACACACACACACACACACACACACACACACACACACCAGTTTAATCAGGAGTATGAGTGCGGTGTGGCTAATTAAGGACGACCATCCGTGGGCTTCTGCTTCGCCAGCAGATGTGGGGGAGGGGAGTGTGTTGTGTATGTGTGTGTGTGTGTATTCTCTATCCAGTGGCAGCCATGTTAGCCTACATTTGTGTGGGTGATCACTGGTTAGCAGTCAAGAACTTTTCAGGTGGTTTAATTTCTGTAACATGAAGGTAGAAACTGAGGGGAGGGAGTGGAGGGGGTCCCAGTATATCCCACTATATCCCAGTATATCATAGTTTACAGTTGATATTTCAGGCACGACGTTACGACTATAATATTCCACTTCCCTCTTATTTCCGAGCTTTGAAATGAAACTAAAGGCTCCGTAAAGCGTTCGTTATTTCCTGTTGGTAAAGCTTCATTCAGGGAAATGTGAAAGCCTGACTTACCTGATACTGCAGGCTTGCCTTAGTTGGTATTATATTCAGGTTGATCTTGAGTGAGGAGTCAGAATAAACTGATGATCTGGTCTTGATGGCTCATCTGGCAATGACTTCCACCACCTCCAAGTCTGAGGTCACGGTGCTCAGAGGTGGCGGAGGGTGGAGTTCCCACTCTGGGTCAGCTGAGCTGAGCTGATCTGACTTCCTGCCTTCATATATGGATCTGACATCTTTATTTGTTCAGATGATTCACGTCATCTTAATGCGACATTTCATGTACAATGCACACAATCAAAGGTGCTGTTGCTCTGATTTAGACTCACCGTGCCCTGGTCTACTGAAGACTGTTTGTTTGCTCCTGCTGTAGCATTAGCATGCTGTACCTGTGGCACCAGGAGTCTGCTGGGTTTCAAAATGAAGAAGACTCGGGGGAACTTTGCTGAAGGCTTTGATTAATCAGTGAAGTAAGTGTAAGATCAATGGACACCTGCAGCCAAATGTGCATGCTGAAGGAAAAGTCAGCCTCAAATCAGAGTTTCCAAAGTCTCATTTCAATCACAAAACTCCTAAATATTAAGGTAGTTCACGGAGGTATGCACAGATACGCTACGTTACGTCGTTACTCCTCTAGAAGGACGTCCCATTTCAAGGAGACATTTATTAAACCTTTATTAATTAAAACAATATAGTTTAGGTCTTAAAAAGGGGTTTAAATCTAATTTTGAAATCATTTTAGGTGAAACTTTAATTTTAGAAAACAGGAAGAAAAAAAACACAAAAAATCTTTATTCTGAGAGCATAGCAGATAAATAAATAAAGCTGTGTGTGTGTGTGTGTGTGTGTGTGTGTGTGTGTGTGTGTGTGTGTGTGTGTGTGTGTGTGTGTGTGTGTGAAGAGTGAAATGTGAGGCGGGCGAGTCCAGACACGACGACAGCAGGAAGAGAGAGCTGGAGGGGAGGGTGAGGAAAACAAGGGGGAGGGAGGAGGTGTAGATGGACAGGTGGGGAGGGGTGGGGGTGATGGAGGGGTGAGAATGAGACAGTTGTGGGTGAGACGGAGGAGGAGAAAGAGAAGGAGGGCAGATTAAGAGGGTATTGATTTCTATATAAAGATGGAGGGATGTGATATGGGGGGAGGTGGGGGAGTCAGAGGGGGGAGTCGCAGGGGGAGAGGAGGTCGCCGGGGAGGAGAGACGAAGGTTCGGGTTACATAACGACCCAAACGTCTGTCTGTCTGTCTGTGCGGTGCCCGTTTTTAACTCAAGGTCCACCAGAGCTCTCAAACACAGAATGAAACGACAACAATAATAATACCTGTAATAATGATGATAATAATAACAGGAACATAATATTAATAATAACAATAATAAAATATCATTAAAAAACATGAAAATCCCCCAATAATGTTTTAAATGGTTTTAAAAATGTTAAAGTTTTGATGTCTGAAAAATAATTTTCAATTATTTAAAATAAAAATCTTGATAATAATTTGGAAAAAACTGAATAAGAAGTATTTAATTATTTTTATATTAATCAGAAATAATCCAAAACTTAACATTAAATATAACAAATAATTCCAGAAATAGTATAGGAAAAATTCCAGGTAATAAACCCCACAAACTAACAAATAATGATAATTGAAAAAAAACAACAGAAATAATAATAAATAAAAACCCAGAAAACAAATAAATTATAAACCACTAATATTCCAGAAACAAATAATTCATAAATTATGCAGAAATGATCTGGTGAATAAACAAAAAGCTGCAGAAATCCAGAAAGAATCCAAATACAGTATTTATCAGAAGTATAACATAAAATAAAATTAACAATAAAGACCCAGAAATAATTCAAAAACAAACCAGAGTTAACAGAGATGCCTAAAAAAAAACTAAAAGAATCTAGAAATTAACCACTAAATGTACCAGAAATAATACAGTAACCTTAAAATTAATCTGAAAAGAAAATGGACATTACTGGAAAAGTAAACAATAATCTAAGTGAAAAACAAACAAAAACACTAGCAGCAAATAATCCAGAGATTAATCCAAAAACAACCGAGAAGCTATCGAAGGAAAGTTTAAGGTGGAATTAATGTGACACGATCACATTCTGAACACTTGTTTAGGGAATAAACCAAATTTCTGTTTCCAATATAAACCTCCGATCGATATGATCAAGACACTCGTGAAAACCGCAGATTAGCAAACACACAAAGAGGTGAAAAATCTGACTTCTGCATGCAGTGAAAACAGAGTTTCTTCTTCTGCTCGATGGATGTGAAGATACCGAACACTAATTCACACTGAGCTATAAGACAAATAATAAAGGTCATGTGAAGGTCACATGATCCATTTCAGGGTCCAGTAACAGTTTGTAGTTAATGTGAAGTTTCCAAAGACGTTCAAGCATTTAAACAAAAACTTGAGTCACACACGTGCACTCAGGTAAACACACAAACACAGTGACACACACACTGTGACACACACACAGTGACACACACAGACACACACACCTTCAGCTCCTCTTTTCTCGCTGTTACAAACTGTTGCCAAACAAGCAGCTCCACTTTTTTCTTTTTTTTTCAGTGAGAGCGTGAAAACAATCGAGCAGCTGAGCTGAGCTGCATCCTGCTGCTACACACGCACACACACACACACACACACACACACACACACACACACACACACACACACACACACACACACACACACACACAGTGCAGCTCACTCACCCACAACACAAATCAATACCAATTTATAATTCAGGATTGCTGGAGTTTGGGTTTTAGGGCAGCCTGGCTTCCAGCCTTCATAAATATTACAGTGTTATTGACTTGATCTCAATGAATTGGAGATTTTCTTCTGCGTTTTTTTTCTTCTTCTTCTTCATTGCAACCTCCCGCTCCCCACTCCTACCTCCCCTTCACTCTCTCTTTCTCCCTATTTTATTCCTTTTGGGCGATTCTGAGGAATAAAGTCTTCTTTATTTATTCCCTACAAGTTGGATAGCTAACAGGAGATAACATGGTGGCTAATAGTCCCCCACCCCCCCACACCCCATCACTCCCCTGACCATCAATGTAACACACAGACACACACACCTGAACACACACACACTCGATAAGAGAACATTTCTTCTCTGACTGAACAAAGACGCCATCGTGTTGAACACTAATCATCAAAATCTATGTGTGTGTGTGTGTGTGTGTGTGTGTTTGAAAGACACAAATCTGTGAACACACACACTCTGCATATATCAAGATCAGTTTGATCCAATTTGAGTGATTGATTGATTTTATGACCAAAATCTGCAAATCTGTAAAAACTCACTCGTTAACATGAACGATGCACATGCACACACAAACACAAAATACACAAACACACACATTCACACAATTCTGTGGACACACACACTCCCCCTTTATCTGTCCAGGCCAGTTAAATCCTATTTTACTGATCAATTGATTGATTATTTACAGATTTCCATCATATGATCACTTGTTCACACACACACACACACACACACACACACACACACACACACACACACACACACACACACACAAACACGAACAAAGCTATAATGATATTTTCTGTTGTTTGTTTTCAAGGTAGTTTGAAGACAGGATTTACCCAGAATCCTCTCTTCCTCTCCTTCCACCTCCTCTTCCTCTCCTCTACCCTCACTCCCTCCTCCCCCCTCCATACAGTAAAGATGGACGTATTGATTTTCCTCCTGACCACCAGCACAGTTTTCTTATTTTTCTCTCAGCTGATCCGCCGGCAGACAGACACTAACGACACACACTAACAGTGTGTGTGTGTGTGTGTGTGTTGATTTGCGGAGCTGTTTGAAGCATGATACCAAAGATTTTCCTCAGAATCCATTTAAAACATCTCCAGTCAATCGGAAGCCTTAAAAAAAACACTGTTTTTTCCCCCATGTAACATGTTATTTACAATGAACACATTGAAAACGAACAACAAAATATCCAAATAAATATGTACATGAATAAATAATGTAGTTGAACTGATGGGTCACATGACCTTTATTGATCTCTGAATGAAGGAGCAGAGGTTTAAAAGGAGTCAAAGGCTGCTTTTTGGTAATGCATACAGAAGAGAGACACAGAGACTCTGAAGAACGCCTTTAATCTGTGTGTAGTGCGTATTTACTTATTTAGCATTTAGTAATGAAATGTAAACAGAATAAATTATTTCTTTAAGGTGGCTGAATGGCTAAAAGTGACGTCAGTGAAAACCTGCAGTTCCTCTAATGTCCACTAGAGGCTCCAGCAGGGGTGAATTTTTTCACACACCTGTTTTCATGCAGAGGCGTGGTTATCTGACTAACAGGCGGCTGTAGCTGCTAGCTGTCTGCTAGTCTTCACTCAAACTGGATCTCAGGGCCGCGTTGGTGCTGTTGGAGCCTTTTAAAGACTTTTATCTCACCAATAATAATACGGCTGCTGTGAGGTTGCACTAAGTAGCTGATATCTGTCACTGTGTGATGCACCCATACCTCATCACTCCACCTTCTCATCCAGATGTGGTTACTCTTGGCTCCAGAAGGCCAGCATGGCTGCACGGACATTTACACTGAGGCTTCAGAGCCAGCGTGGTGGTGGTGCTCGTCTTTCCTCTTTCATCCACTCCCTGCTTCTCCTAAATCCACGTTAGCACTCGGAGTTGGCGTCCGCTCTTACGTTGGTCATTGTTTTTCCTTCCTGGCAGAGGTCGGCAGGTAGTTGTCAAAAGCTGAAGCATGTTTTACTGGGATGGTCACCATAACTGGAAGCTGTACTGGTAAAGGGTTCTCAGCTGATCTTCGTTGTCACTTTTACTTCCGGTCTTTTTTAGTGTTCCCACGTTTGTAATTCTCAGCGTCACCTGTGTTGAATTGTCCAGTCAGTCCAGCTTGCTCTTTCAGTTTTTCCAGGCGTTTCCTTGTGGACCTTCATTTCTGGAGTTTCTGATGTTTTCTTTGTACATTTTAGTCTTCTATTTCTTCGTGTATGACTTTTCAGAGTGTTAGGGGTTGTTGTCCTTTGCCTGCATCATTTCACCGAGCGTCTGTGCATGCCCAGATTAAACACTGCTTTGCTTTGTCTGCAACAAATATGTTATTTTCTGTAGTTGGAGGTTTGATTTGAGTGTTTGTGATTGTTGGGTTTTGTCTGTCATGTTTTGTACTCTGCATCTTAGGCCAGAATTTTGATCTTCCTGGTAAATTTATGTTAATACACAAACTTACAATTAAGGACCCAGTTGCAGATAATTCGGTGTAAACTTGATCAGATGTTATTGTTGTTCTTGTTGGTGTCCGAACTGTGGTGCTATAAATAGCTGGAGCCCTGCAGGTCGGCGTGCGAGTTGATACTGATTCTGTTGCCTCTTGTTTGTCCGACTCTGTCTTTCTTACCTCTGCAGGCTGTGAGCTTACAGAGCTGAAAGCCTCTGTTGGATTTTCCTCCTTCAGCAGGTTTTCTGATGTCGGTACCGTCAGAGCTGAGATCTCAAAATACAACACCTTTCCTTTCCTTTCCTGCTCACTTTGTGGGGAATTTGCACTCCTGTGCTGCAGGCAGTGAAATAAAGGGGGTCTCTGCATGCATGAACAGCTAAAGATGGATGACGATGCTCATGCATGAAATTCCTATGAGGGTTACGATTTCTGAAACAGAAAAACTTTATAAACATGACGTTAGCAGCCTCTGTTCACTTTCAGTTTAATCATTGCTTAATGTAATTAGGCTTACACTCGTAGGGCCAAATATGGTGCAGCATCACTTCCTGTTTAATCAGGTAATGAAGAGGTTTTCTGCAAAACTGATTAGGAGCTCGGAGTTCAGAGTTCAATAAATTTCTTCTCATTCTTACATTTCTTGCTCAGCTGATTGATTGATTGATGGATCAGACAGTTGGAGAAAACCTTAATACTGCAGTGTTTGTTGTCTCACCTGGCCTGAGACCCGTGTTCACCTGCCACGTCGATAAAGTTTGTTTTTGAATAGATGAAGCCTGAATAAAACCCGCTGGTGCACGCCGGCACCATTCCTCCTGCTCTGCCCTTTTGGCTGATCATCTGCTGCAGGATAATCATGACTGAAATATTGAAGCGGCGTCGTTTTGGAGGCGAACTGAAATTTGGCAGCGCAATGCAGGAGGAGGGGGAGGAGGGAGTCGTGGGGGAGAAGGGGGAGTTCATCCTCCGCCTGCCCGCAGTCGTCTTCCTTCAGCCCCGCAGTAAAACCCCTCTTAGTGGGTAGTGCCATCTGGCCGGGGCCCCTGGCGGAGGCGTAACGGGGCCCAAAAAACTCGGGGTCGCGATGCTTTACTGCCCAAGCTTGCCGCCTGCAGATGGCAGCGGGCGTGCCGCTGGAAAACGCCAAGGTCGCGACGGCATGTGGCGCGGTGGAAGGGAGAGCTAAATGGCAGTGGGGACGGTGGGGGGGTAAGGAGGAGGGAGGATGGAGGGGAGGAGGCGCCGCTGGAACCATAGCAACATCAGGGCCGTGCTATGCTACATTAAAGAGCAGTGCTAGCTCGCCATATGGGAGGGCTACTGCTATCAAAGCTAATAGCTATGTTAGCTTAATGCACACACACACACACACACACACACACATGCAGGAGTTCAGGCTGATACAAAACAAACTTTATGTGTGTGTGTTTTACCACACGCACACACACACGGGCTCACTGTGAGGTGGCAGCTGGTGGAGTGAAAAGCCTCCCAGTACAAAGGAATTTAATAAGAGAACAGCTGAATGAGGCAGACAGACAGACAGAGAGGCGGACAGACGGACGTCTTCCCCCCACATATGACGCACTGCACCACCGGACCCGTCTGTCTGTCTGTCTGTCTGTCTTGTACATGCATTGACCTCATTATGTGAAACTTTGAGCATGTTTCATACGAACATACACAACAGGATGTAAATCCAGGATTTTAGATGCGGGTTCCTGCATAGATGAAGAACAGAAGGTTTGGTAAAGTAGAAGGAAGAGAAGAAGTGAATCCTTAAATACTTTGACCAAAGCTCGTAACTGTGGGCATCACAAACTAAAAACCAAAGCAAACTAATAATAATTAAGAAAAATCATTACAGTAATTCACAGAAATAATAATTTGAAAACGCATTTCCAGCCATAAAATATCAAAGCTGAGAGCAAAACTCTAACATCATATATACGTGTAGCAGCAAACAACAAAAGGGCTTTTTCTGTAATTTAATGCTATATTTATAGTCAAATGAAAAACAGGGTCAATTAAAATTAAATTAAATAAAATTAGTAAAACAAGTGCATTCTGTTATTTAACAGTACATTTCTATTAAAACCAGGAACGTTTCAGTAATTTTCTGATACATTTACAGTAAAAAATGATACTTTCTGTTATTTAATGTTACCCCTACAGTGAGAAAGTAGACACTTCTCTTACATAATGGTGTATTTTGTATATTTTAGTGAAAAAATAAGAAACTTCGAACTTTAAAGCTCACAGGCTACAGCCTAAATAAGCTGTAACTGCACCAAATGAAACCTAAATTTAACTGAACAAAGCGTCCGCATACTTGTGGACTTTAACGCATCATTGTTCATTTCACCGCCTTTCATTTTATTTATTCACTCTTAAGATTTTTATTTCTATTTAATTGTAATTTTTTATTATTGTTCCTGTTTTTGCTCTAAACATTATTTGACCTTTTATATTTTCCTGTTACTGTCTCGTCAGCCGTCGCTCTGAACGGCTGTTACAAACACGCTGTATAAATAAAGATTGATTGATTGAACAAACAGTGATGTCAGACGCTCTGCGGACAATATGAACTTTCTTCGTTTTCTTCTTTCTGTTCATCCCTTTGTCTCCAGTGCTGCACCTCTCTCTCTCTCTCTTTTTCTCTCTTTCTCTCAGAGTCTCTCGTCCCTTGGCGTCCTCCCTCTCCTCTCTCTCTGCCTGCAGCTGAAGATGAGACTGAAAATTAATTTGGGGGGTTTCATTACATTCACTTTTTGGCCCATTTCCCCGAGTTCAGTCCCCGAGCACACACACGCACACACACATACACACACTCTGTCCATTTCAGCTCTGGGATGAAGGGAACGAGGAGGAGGAGGAAGGAGCTGGATTTTCTTTTTTTTAAACCCAGACATGTACCATGTGACCCTGAAGGCTGGTTAAATAATAAATGTCCCCTCACTGGTTGGTTGCTTTTTATTAAGTGGGCAACATTTGTAATCTGTTGGTTGTGTCATCCTTCTAAACTCTCACAAAGTGCTGTCCCCCGATGGGGCGATTCGTACACGCAGCCCCGAATTATCCCTAAGTGAGAAAAGGTGTGTGTGATGCCATAACATCAACAGTCTGTCCTCTGTATGAAACAAGCCACTTTAAGCCAACTTTCTTTTGATTGTCTGACTTCTGGAAGCCTGCAGAGGGGTATTATCACTGCCTGATTGACACAAGAAACCAGATTTCCCACATGCATGTGTGAAAATCACCTCATGTTGACTTCGATAGCAGCGTTATAGAAAGTGAAAGCTTGAATTAAAGCCGCACTTTATTATTTTAGACATTCGTACTGAAAAAATATGTTTAGTGTGAGTTTTCCAGTACCACCAATATAAATAGCAATAATAAATATTACACTATATGCATTACAGGTTTGTAATAGTTGTAACTGCACTGTTTGTAATTTGTGAATTAATATTTAAATGAACAAATTACAGAATTTGTTGAAGAAAAAATTTGAAATAAAGCAAATAATGTGTTTGCTTTATTGAATCTGAAATTTTTCACCAAACTGAATTATTTAATAAAGAAACCTGTGATTTTACATCCTTGTTAGAGCTGTACATTACATTATGTATAACATATATAACATTATGCACATAAAAACAATATTAGTATAAAAGGAAATAAAACATTTACTTAATCTGTTTCTGTAAAGGGCTTTTATTCTGAAACCCGAGGACAGGAAGAAGTCCTTTTTATACAGGGTCAGATGTTGGAACCACTGGGTCACATCTGTCACAGAACATTTATCAGTGCTGTAACTGAAGCAAAGGTGCCAAAACATTAGAGCCAAACTTGTGCGCTATGTGGGAAGTACTCAAACTCAAACTGCAGAATATAGGCTGTAAATTTCTACCTTGTTAGTGTGAATCAAGGCTTTGCATAGTAAAGTACATAGTACACTTTATGTAATGAGACACTTAAAAAAGTAGAATGTAAATACATCAGCCATACAGCAGAGTAATTACTGCAGTAGAACAGCTCAAACATGCAGGATTAAAAATCAAAGAAATCCAGGGTGTGCTGTTTTAAATAACACTTTAAAGGCCTTTGTTCTCCAGCACAAGCAGGTTTAATAGTTTTTTAGGTTAAACGTGACCATGCCTGGAGAATAAAGGCATTTAAAATGTTATTTAAAACAGAGCGCCCTGGATTTCTTTGATTTTTGAGTTTGAACATAACTGAAAAAAGAAAAATGATTTGAATCCAGGAAGAACTCCGACTCCCGGACTTTGTACGGGAGGAAAGTGATTAAGGTGACACACTGAACATGTTGATGGTGTTAGAGAGGCGGTATTCTCAGGCAGAAAACATAACGGCTCGACGACAGAGGGAAAAAGTAAAAGCCTTAAAAGGTTGAAAGATAGAGTTTGGTGGGTGGAGATAAACGCCTGTTTACTGATTGTCGGCCTGCAGGTTTACTGATCTTTCTTCAAAAGTAGAGATGACTTTATAAAGTGAGTATAGAAACATAAACAGGTTTAATTTCTGCGCTGGTTTGTTTTTGCTGACCTTCCCGACGCTCTCACACATCTCGCCGTTGTTTCTCTAACGCCTTCGTATTCTCGCCGTCCAATCTCACCTGCTGTCACTTGCTTTCTGCTTTTTACACTTCAAAGAATTTATTTTTTTAAAAAATCTTCAGCGTCTCCCTGCAGCCGCTTCCTTCGCTCGCTCGCGGACTCTCGCCTCCTCAGGTAAATTGAGTTTT
This sequence comes from Perissodus microlepis, assembly GCF_051167445.1. Lineage (NCBI taxonomy): Eukaryota > Metazoa > Chordata > Actinopteri > Cichliformes > Cichlidae > Perissodus > Perissodus microlepis. The sequence continues at coordinate 25,529,829 of NC_140462.1, forward strand.
CAAGGTGAACGTCCCATTACAGGAGAAGGTTGACAAATTAATTTGGTGGGCGCCTTGTTGCAGTGTGGGTAGCGATAGTGACCGGCCTGTCAATTTGAGAAATGAGGTGTAGCTCAGTGAGCCAGATGGGAGAGAAATTGAACAGCACATTAGCTAATTACTTATGCAAATCACCGCCAGTCGCTGCACCTTAACTTAAGCATGCTGGATGACACTCGGGGAGGCTGCTGGAGAGTTTTAGCTAATGCTAAGCCAGACGTGCACCTCAACACAGCCCCTCACCTGCTGCGGGAGCAACAAACCTGCAGCCAAGCAGAAAATGGATCACGCCGTGTGAAACCGACGTTACGGCAAAAACAGCAGCAAACGAAGAAGAAATAAAAAGTTTGAAATGCTTCCAAAGTCTCAGATTTAAGTTTAAATACAGAAACGTTTCACAATAAAAGATAAAAAGATTAAATTAGAGAAAAAACATCCAGCTTTAAAAGTGAATTAAATTAGGAGGAAGACTTCACATCTCTTTGGGTTTCCTCAGATGAGTCAAAGGATGTTGGGATGATCGTCCACAATCATTTTTGTGTTTTAGAATAATTTTTTAACGAAGACAAAGAGACGTTTTTACTTTATATATTTACTCCAGATTTAATGCAGATTACTGCAAACCTCACACACGCCTGAGCACTGTGTGAGCATCAGCGCTCACACATGTGGGGAAACATCGGTTTGATTTAGTGTAACTACAAATCTGAGTGTTTTCTTTGTTTGTTTTTCTGCTGAATGAAGAGTTTATTAAACACTCACTGCTGAGGAGCCGAGATTGTGAATAAAATGACAGTTAAAACTCCAGTGCAGCCAGTGCTCACGTCATGTACCATGAATTATTAGGGCGTGGCCTCTTTGATTGACAGGAGGATGGTGACACAGGTAGCTGTAGCTGCTAGCTGCCTGCTAGGCTTCACCTCGGCTAACTGAAGTGAACACTGTTGGGCCTTTTGGAGTATTTAAGACTTTTATTTTGAAATGCCATTAAGAACTGCACTGTCTTATTCCGAAATTGTGACTTCTGGCTTCAAAAATACCAACAAAGCACAAACACAGTGACTCCAAAATGCAGAATTTAGAAGGTGGTTGGTGAATGTTTTCGCTTCCAGCTCTAAAACTAAAGATGACAACAGCCAAAATGCAAACAAGCTAGCAGGGAAGTAGTTGTTTATGTTTTCTTCCTCTCTCTGACATCTTTTGTAAGAGCAAGGGTTTAACTTGTGACCCTTTAGAGGCCCTGATCCTCCGACTGGGAACAAGTAAACTAACAAACACTAAACTGCCAAAAAGTGCAAGCAGGCACAGAAACAAAAACCCTGTCAGCTGAATAAAGTCACTTATTCTGTGATACTTCATATTAGCTGGTAATACTTGTGTACTTTTACCTTCTGAACTCTTGTAATGGAGTATTATTAGACGGCTGTATTATTGGAGAGAATTTAAGCACCGCCGCTGGACTTAAGAGGTCATACCTGCTTTATTAAGACTCCTTCATTGACCATCAGGAGCCTCCTGTGTAGCTGATCCCTCCCCATCTGCAGCCTAAGCCTCCTCCTCCTCCTCTTCATCACTACTCAGCATCCCGGTCTGAGACTTGGTGGCCAGGTGTTCATTTAACGCCTAACGGCAGCTCAGTAAGGACGCCCCTGAGTCCGCTTCACGCCGCCGCCAGCCGAGCGAAGACTTCGCTCTGCCAAAACTCCCCTCTCCCCCATAAACCCCCGTTCTCTTCCTCTTCATCCCTTCATCCTCTCCTTTCTTTTCCTCCCTCGTTCTATTGTTTAAACTCTGCCGTACGTTAACCTCGGTGGCGGTGTTATTTCCCCGTCCTCTCCAGGCAATAAACTCCGCAGACGTCCAGCAGCTGGACACTAAAGGCTGCTTTACAGCTGGACGTACGGGAAGCAGGATGGGACATATTTGCTTTAAATACATTTCATACTTTTTTTATATAGTGCTAAAAGATCCTGGTGGTGAATTTAGATCAGACTGACCACTAAGCAGACCATGTTTGTAACCAGGGGTGTCCACCCCTTGTTTTCTCTCCCAGCATGCACAGCGTTCCCTCTCTGAGCTATCAAGTGAAGCTTAGCGTGTTTCACGTGGACCTTTTTCCTAATCGCGCCTCACTAATCCGACCTGCCAAAACCAAACCTCACCGTCCGATCAAAGACCCCCGAGATCTGCGCGGCCGCCGCTGTGGTCGCACGTTAATTAGCCCATCTCAGCCTTTGCTAGAGGATGCTGAGAATAAATGGTGGGTGAGTAAAGGAGACAAAGATGAAGTGAGTGCTGGAGCTCGCCTCCTCGCCGCCCCTCTGGAGGCTCGATGTCCGTTAAAATCAAGTCGAGCCGGGGGCGTCAGGGCACCTAGTTCTGATAGCAGGTGTGTGTGTTTGTGCAGGTAGGAAGTGAGGATAATAGACTCGACTGTGTGTGTGTGTGTGTGTGTGTGTGTGTGTGTGTGTGTGCGTGCGCGTGTGTGGGGGAGAGTACAAGCATTGATCCATCGATCGGTGTCGGTGTGGCCCCCGAGTGCTGGCAGGCTTAACTGTTATTACTGCTGTGGCTGTTTAGCCGTCAGTCATTAATTAATGCACTCACACTGTTAGCTCTCTCCACCTGTCAGTCACACACACACACACACACACACACACACACACACACACACACACACACACACACACTGAGCCGTGAGTGATAGCCACTCAGAGTGTTTGATTTCTGCCTGCTGACGGTAATGAAGTGACTGAATGGGGACCGAGGACCGCTCCGCTGAACGACTGTGATCCGGGTTTAGTGTTTGTGTACGAGTGACCCGGATCAGCCTCCCCCCTCCTGGTTCAGAGAAAGAAGTTCCTTTAGCTTAATGCAGGTTTCCATAGTTATTTTAGGTGTGTGTTAAATCAACTCTTTTTTAAATGGAGTCTACCGTGGATTCATATTAGTTACTCTGGTTTGTGATCAGAAAACACACCATTGGACTTTCCCTGTTAAATCAGCAGAAATTTGAATGGAGTTTGGTTGTTGAAATGTAGGACAAAGGTCTGTTTTCTCTCCAGCTTGGCAGCAAAACAGGTTTAAAGATGCTCTTTGGGCTTTTTTCATGTAATAAATCCATTTAAAGTAAATCCTATCTGAGTCTCTCTCATCCAGAAGTCATATAAGCACCTCTGAAAAACAAGTGATGTTCAGCATAAGAACTGGGAAGGATGGGAACGAGGAAGGGCTGTCTGAGTCTTCCTCAGTGTTCTCCAGCTACGACCAAAGCAGCTCCTCAGGCGGATACAGACATGTCAGACGAGCTGTGGAGCTTCTGTCAACTCATCTGAACATGAATCTGACACGGATAAAAAAAAGTAGATGATGAATATATGATAACTAATCTGTGAAACTAGAAGACATTTAATCAAAAAATGATAGTTCGATCGCACGCTGACCTCTGATGCGAGTTTCACCTATCAGAGACCCTGAGCTCTTCCTCTTCAGGACACAACTGAACATGTCACAGATTAAAATGGTGCCTTTGCATCCACACTAACTGTGGATTTTCACCTTGAGTTACTTGTGAATACGTCACAACTGGAACCCACAAATATCTGCCTCTAACAGATGACAGGATGAGGATGAGTTCAACAGAAAGCTGGATTCAGTCTTTTCTTTTCTTCTCTTTTTAGTTTCCGAACACAAATGTTTCATTTTTAACTGTCAGTCTGGACTGTAAGTGAATGCACCACATGTTTGAGTCCAGTTCGAGTAACGTCTGCTATGTTTTCCTCCTGACGTTTGGTCCAAAGCATCTCAAACCATTAAACTCCACTGCGACATAAACGAGAAGTTGACGACCTAGAAGTAAAATTATTCATTTATTTATAAAAATTTGTTTTAACATCAGATTTTATAAACTGATGTTAGTCTTGATGTAACAGATGTGTCTTCTCAGTCAAGTCACTGTAAAACATTTTTTATGGCTGTTAAAAACATTTTCAGTTTCTTGGTTGGCCATTTTTCTTCTTTAAAAACAGTCTTAATTTACCCAGAATTCACTGTTCTGTAGTCCTAAATTGCAGCGGTTGAAGTTGTCCATCTATCCTGAAGTCTGTTTAATTTAAACCAAGTCTGAATGGCTTTGTAAGAAACACGAGTGAGAAGCAGAGCCAGCAAAAGAAATTAATCCTCACATGCAAACTGATCAACATGCTGCGAATATTATTGATTAAAAGTAAAAGCCGAGGCTGAAGTGTGTGTTTGCAGGTGTGTAAAAACCTGCAGCCGGTCATCCCCGCCACCACCGCCACCTCCAGCTGTGCCGGCAGCAGGTCGCAGCCTGGATGTGACACGGCGGGTGGAAAGAACCGGAGCGGGTCAGCCCGAGGTCAGCGCTAATCTGCATACCGGCGCGGCGCTTGCAAACTTCCCCTGAGAAACAGCTGGGGGGGCGGCTGGGTCCCCCCCGCTGGTAACTGGAGCAGCAAAGGCAAGAAACAAAGTGCGGGTCGTTCCTCACAGCGGCGTCCTAATGGAGTCTCATTGAGCCTCATCGGGTTATTTTTCCCTCCATTTGTTCTCCATGTGAATCTGGGTGAATTAAGAAAAGATGTTCGTGATGATTTGTGTGTCCAAGAGAAGCAGAAACAGGTTTCCCCCCGAGCGAGAGGCCTGCTGAGGCCGGACGGGGGGTATCTGGGGCGTCTCGGGGGGAGTTCGGGTCCAGGGCTGATCTGTGACACGAAGCAGAGCCGAGAGCAGAGCGTCGACGACGTGAGATTTACTGTAAAGTGCAACATCTGTCCTCCGCCGTCCAGCGACCCCCCCCGACTCAGATCCTGGGAATCTGTTTGACTTTGACAGCTTCAAACATGCTGTGCTCAGAGCTGCTGTACAACATACGTGACGCACAGTTCATACGACAGAGCGTCCATCTGCAAAGCAACCTGTGACCCGACCTAACATCTTTCTGGACACACGAAAGTTTTCCCGTTCATTCATTCATTCATTCATTCATTCGTCTATCTGAACACACTTTTTCCCACTTTTGTGCTCATAAAAGTCACAATTCTTTTTTTTTTTTTTTTTTCTTTTTTTACTCATTCATGTTTCCAGACATGACTTTCCCCTTTTTTTCATGCCTTTTGTCCTGTTTCCATATTCTGGACAGAATGTTTTGTTTTTTTTTGTTTTCCTCAAACACAATAATGAACATTTAGAGGCTGCAGGGATTGTATGGATGCAGCCAGTCATGCCACTGCTCACACCTGAGACTCATGTTTGGTATTAATATATTATTATTATTATTTTAGGTTCAGGTTTAGAAAAAGCTCGTGGTTTGGGTTAAATGCAGCAGTTGGCACTTCGTGTTTTCCTGGTTGCCAAGGTGACATCCCCTCACCTCGTATGATGCGTTTTCTGTACTACGTTAAATGATGCTAAAGTTTCAGACTCTGTTTCTGCCGTCGATGCTTCAGCTCCACATTACATCATAAAACTGATCAGAAGCAGATGTCGATTCGATCTGTGAGGCGAGGTCCCGCCAAGTGCATTAAACCGTCACGCGGTCTTCCTGTGAGTCCACTCGTTTGTTTGTGAGGGACTTTCCCAGCATTCGTGGTTAGTGAAGTGTGGACGGTGTTTATCTGACGGCGAATACTGAAACCTTTAAACACCGTACAGAGACAGAGGTGTGCCAGAAGCATCTTACTGTTACAGAGAGCATGAACGGACAAGTGGTGGGATGTAACGTTACTCAAGTACACTTTTACTCTACTGTATTTCTGCTGCTTGCTGATTCCTCTCGATTATATTTTGGATGCAAATATTGCATTTTGTTCATTTTTTTATAGCTCTATTTACTTAAAATTCAAACATGCTAATATAAGATTTATTACATGTAGCAGTATAAAAGTAATTGCAAAAAAGTAATCTTCAGCCGAGGATCTGGATGCAGATGTGCTCTTTTTCTTGTTTTTTTTCTTGTAGATAGACACAAACATGAGAGAGTCTGTTCAGCAATATGAAAGCAAAGGAAAATTTGTGCAGAAATACAGCTGTGATACTTGTAATTATGCATAATTATGCATCCTGCTGGGCAACGTTATCTGTAACTATACTAATATTCTATCCATTGTATAATAGTAGCTTTGCATCCAAAATACAACAGAGAAGATGCAGAACATGAAAGTACTTAAAGTACAAGTACAATAGCTCACCACCAGCTGTAACATTAAAGTGATATGCATGTTAATCAGTGATTATGATCCAGTTACATATGTACAGTCTGCATAATGAGGGTTTTTCCTGACAGCAGTGGTTTACAGGTTTGCCGGTTTGAGCCCGGTTGCATCAGTAAAGTAAAATTGAACATGCAGAGCTTCCTGCTGTGAAACAGGGAGCAGCTGAAAGTCGCTTATTAAGTATTTCTGATGGTAAAACTTCTGTCCTTTTAGGTGGAAGTGGGATTATTTTTCATTAGTAAACAGTTTAAATGTTTCACCACTTTGTAAAGGGGGAAAAAAGCCAAATGATTATTTTTGGATATTTATATAGGATGTATTTAAATAATTAATGAAGCTCTTACACACTGAGGCCATGTTTAATGATCAGGCTACAAGGAGCTGAAACTTACAGGTAAATGTTTTCTCGGTCGTATCCTCCTCTCTGTTATTTTTATGGTGATTCTGTGCAGAGATTAAAAAGCTTTCAAATCTCTGAAGTCCGTGCACGGGTTCACGTCTGATCCAGCCTGATTAAACCCTCCTGAATGGAGAGGCTGAGGGCGAGCAGCCAGCTGCACCGCTGATCGTCCCTCAGTGGGAAAGTGTCGACCTGGCAGCCGGCGGGCGAGGCGGGTCGGGTCGGCCCGCAGAGAAGAACCGAGGCCGGCCAAAGGAGAGCACACCAAGGACAAAACCGGCTCTCCTGGACCAGACCTGAGCCAACCTGGGCCGAGCCAGGACCAAAAGTCACAGAGACCGAAACAAAAACAAAACCGAGAGGCAAAAACAAGAGCAGGAAAATTCAACAGGCCGAGCGGGTTTTAATGAGGGCCAGAAAAACAGAAATGGATTTACACTCGACAGTTTTTCGACTCTGGAGGCGACGCTCTCCTTCTGAGTTTCCAGTTAGTCGTGATGTTACTAACTATTAGAGAAAGACGGCTCACAGCTGATCCTGATGGTGCTCTCTGCAGGTTAATTAGGACGTAATTTGAGGAAAGGTGATTACATTTGGAGGACTCTTTACAGGCAGCTGTCAGCTTCAAGGTTTTCCTACTTAATAACTAAAACTCAGGATTTCATGGTAGTCCCACAGAGGTATGAATGGAAATGTGAAGATATCAGAAACAGATATTCACTTAAAGTACTGCAGGATACTCACAGTCTGCACGGGATGATCGCTACATAGATTAATAAATGTAGACACGCCACCTCTTAAGTGTCATTAAGCTGTTTGAGTACAAACAGAATGTGTTTTTATTGTGGTCATGATCTCTCTGTACGTAACACTTGTTCGTCTCACCTTTGAAACCTAAAGCTGAGGTTAAAGGTGACGTAAAATCCTTTTGAAGGAGTCTGGTGGCTTTTAAAAGAGCTGCTGTTCATGCAGAGCTGTCTGACAGTCGGAAGGAGTTAAAATACTCTGAACACAGTTAATGTGATAAATGCGGTGCTTAAAACCTGTTCCAGACTTGCAGCTCCTGTTTGGAACGGTTTCTCCCAGTTTGGGCCCAGTCTGGCCAGTTTATAGGTTAGTTAGCCATGGCACTGTTACATGTTGTTGGTCATGAACTGGGCCGGACTACCGGCGGTATGAAAGAAGGGCAGAGCTTCCACGTCTGAAAAGAGAAGCCAAGGATGAAGTGCCTTAAACCTGCTTTCTTTTTAATGACCAACAGGAGCCGATAGCTGTGGTTGCAAAGAGACACCAGGTCCTTTAGAAGTGTATTTTGTCCCCAACTGGTCTCTCAGATGGCTGCCCTCCCTGAGCCTTTTTCTGCTGGAGGTTTCTTCCTGTTAAAAGGGAGCTCTTCCTTCCCACTGTCGCCAAGTGGCTGCTCATCGAGGGCCGTCTGATTGTTGTGGTTTCTCTGTATTATTGTAGGGTTCTTTCCTTACAATATAAAGTTCCTTGAGGTGACTGTTGTTGTGATATGACGCTATATAAATAAAACTGAGTTGAACTGAACCTTTGGATGAGTTAATACCAGCAATCAAGTCTCAATAATGTGGCCCATGAAAAAGACTAAATATTTGTGTTTATTCTGCTGCCAGTCTAAAGAATTTTTTTTAGAAAAGTCCCAGAATGCGGTAAAGATCGGCTTCCTTTACACCTGTTTCTGTTTAAAGTAAAAAAATGTGTTGTAAAAACAGAAAGTGAGCACTCGGGGTTCCAAACCTTCACAGTGGACTGATTTAAAACAATCTCAGAGTCTCTGCTGCTGCTGCTTCTGACAGTTTGTACAAAGGTGAAGAGGTCAGGAGCCAGAGGGGCGGTGCAACATCTGTCCACAGCTGGAAGGAACAAGGTTTCCCAAGAGAAACTCCCATCATCCACTTCCTATTTCTCCTCCACCCACTTCAGCCCCCCATCCTTTAAATAGAGAACATGTGTCACTCGATCGGCCGGAAGCTGCTCATCACGGATCATAAAGTTGGTGGAAGCTGCAATCCTCTGAGGATCAATTACACATCATCAGATGAGTTAAACGCTGCAGGTTCCCGCTCACGTATCTGCACATCAGGCCGGGTTTACAGCAGCAGCAGCAGCAATGTAACCGACTCTGAGAAGAGTAACGCCGTACCACACAATAAACGCTTTTATTTTATTTTCACTGCAGCACCTAACAACACGTTACATGTGCAGCATTAAACTCCAATAAGATTTCTTGGACGGTCTCTTAGCACCATTAAGCCCACAGCAGGCATGTTATTGGTCAGATGATGTCATTAAAAATGCTCCAAACACAGTCCAGAGGACCAGTTCAAGGACTCTAATTAACAGCTACATGTCAATCAAAGAGGCCACGCCCCTAATAATGTAACTTTAAGGCTGTACAGTTTTATTAATAGGATAAATTATCTATAGAGACCAAAACTGTTTTTATATTAGGATATAAACATGTTTAATTCTGGTGTAAAATTGGACTTTTTAACATGGGACTCTATGGGGACTGACTCACTGCTGGAGCCTCTAGTGGACGTTAGAGGAACTGCAGCTCTGCATTGATTGCTGGTTGTCATGAACTTTAAAAAAAAGTTCAGATAATTTTGATCCTCCTGGTCATGCACACCTTAACTTCCCACGTTGCACAACTCCTCCGCTTTGTCTTCAGTTTCTGCCTGTGGATCGTTTCATGAGGTCAGACTGCAGTCCTGGCTGCTTTCCTTCATTTCTTCCCTCATCTTTCGACCGATGAGTCATTCATAAAAAATATAAGGAAAGCTACAGTTAAAGCTCAGCTGTGACCTGTAAATCTGTGAGTGTGTTTTAAACATATATACGCGCGCGCGTGTGTGTGTGTGTCCACGTGTCAACCTAATAAACGGCGTCTCTGAGGAGGAGGCGGAGCCGTGATCTCAGTTCATTAAGCGACTCGGCCCTCGAACGTGTCGCGGCACTCGCTCACACTCAGCTGCTTTTTAATTAATCTTTAGTTTTCCCCGCTCGGATGCTGAGTCGTGTTAACACCTCGCAAAACGCCGCCAAAGCTTCGGGGGGTGGTGGAGCTGAATTTCAGATGTGAAAAGCGTCTCGATAAAGATTTGATTTGATGAGAGTTGCGCGGCTGTCGTGGAGGTTTTCCACTGTTTTTGAAGCGTTCAGGGTCCCAGCCTCAGGTGTGTTCTGACAGCAGTTAAAGAGGGAAGTGTTGCTTTCTTCACCTGTGGGGCTGCAGGTTTTAGTATTCCCTCTAATGTCTCAGCCGCCCTTCAAACAGAAACTGTAATTCTGTGTAAATGATGTTCAATTTCTCCCCAAAGCCAGGCTGCAGTCGGGCTTTCATCTCCTCCAACAGGAGGATAGAGCTGAGCTGGGACTCTGCCAGGTGGAGGACCGGGCAGCTCCTCCGACGTTAAACAACTCCACTGTCAAAAAAACAAAAAAACTGCCTACAAATTTAATGACGCTTATTATCTCAAAGGCTACAAATCTGCTTTGTAGTTTCCCCCCTCCAGTACACCTCCCCCCTCCTCCTCCTCCTCCTTCTCCTCGTCAGACATGTTGAAATCTTTTCAGGTGAGAAGCTTTGAGTTGTTTCACAGTTCATCTCGCCTGGCTGTCTACGGAGACTCATTTGTGCCAAAAATAGAGGGGAAGGAACGTGTTTTACTTCACAGTGTTACAGTTTGGGTCTCTATAGCTGATTTCCACATTCATAATAACTTAAATCTACTTAATTTATTTATAACTCACCTGTTTTAATTGTAGGATTTTGGAGTATTTTTAATGACATTATCTGACCAATGATGTGGCTGCTGTGGGCTTTCAGCAGTCAAAAAGTCTGAGCTCCAGTTTTGGTGAAATTCAATGTTATTGAGCTCTTATGAACCAACATGGCAGCAGCTGAAATGCTAATACCGAGGCTTCAGACTGTCACAAAATCACTTGTGTCCAACTTTTATACACAGTCTGTGGTTTTAACCCAGTTAACCTGGTTTTTCAGTGACAGGACATCATTTGTGCTCCTTATAAATTGTTTTCCTGCAAACGAAACATGAAACTCAGGTTTCCTGAAAGCTAAAACAAAAGACGAATAGCTGCAAAATTTCAAATAGTGCCCAGTTTGTCAGTGTGTATTTTCTGTGTGGATGCGACTGCGGTGGCGTGAAGGTGGCGGTGGTCGAGGTGCGTTTGGTTCACGCTGTGTAACACTCCTGCCCTCTGTTTGCGCTGACGGTGCAGTGTCATCGGTGACGGCTGGCAGCCAAAAGAGCCGTGAAAACAACAACCTGAAAAAAAAACAAAAAAACAACCCAAAAAACAACAAAATCGAGCCGCAACAGGAAGCCGCAGCGGCAACATTTCACTTCCCTAATCAAAGCCGAGGCCGGCGCCGAGCAGGAAACAAAAAAGAGAGAAGCAACCAGAGATTGACACGGCCGTGCAGCACTTGACAAGCCTCCTCGTGGCGTTTGTTCAGCAAAATTAAACACTCAGGACTGTTTTCACCTGCTCAGGCAGGCAGCCGCGCATATGGCCCGCAAGTTAAAAATAAAGACAATGCGCATACATTAGCATACATAATGCAGCGCGACCCCCATTTAATATGCAAATTCCCTGAAATATTACTGAACACCTTCTGTTCCGAGAGAATACATTTGAATTTGCAATTAGAGTTATCCTGTATAATTAATGAAAAGCGTCAATTTTTGGCTGCCGCCTAATTTGATTAAACATGTTGATGAGGCGTTTAGAGGCACCGCTGGATCGCAGGAGAAAAGAGATCTGGGATCAGGTGATCAGGGGACAGGGAGCGTTGGGGACAGGGAACGTTGAGGCCAGGGATCTACGGAGAGGTGATGGGTGAGGTCACTGTGATGTCAGCAGTGTGTGTGCCTGTGTGTGTGTCAGCAGTACAAATGGCGAACAGTGTTCCTGGGATTTTTTTCACCTGGTCACCGTCTGTCAGGTCATTTTACAGGAAGCTGGAAGATGTTCAGGTTTATTCTGCAGGTCAGTCTCAGGTCACATGATCACATGGTTCCTACCTGCAGCTGAAGGGAAGCTCCTCCTCCTCATCTGCCTGATGAACATGAATGATGTTTGTGATAAAGTGAGTCTCGCTGATTGAGGCTTGCTTGTATTGCAGAGATCAGATTATTATGGCCTGTATCACTGGGAGCTGCATGTGTCTCCATTTTCAGCAATAGCAAAGTAAAACTTTATTTACAGAGTAATGTGTGTGTGTGCTCACACACCTGTAGCTCACAGGTTCGTCCTTTTTATTCAAGCTGCCTTGGGTTAAGGATTTCTGAGATGCTTTTATTTTGAAGGGTAAAGGTCCGTGCTACAAGCCTGTCTGAACAGTCAGCTGAAGCAGTGATGTTATAAAATTAGTTACAGACTCTCCTGTTCTCACCTGAAGATCCTCTGATATCGGACAAGATCACGTGAGATCACCGTTAGTGATGATGTCATAACCGGGGGTTATGTGATGATTTTGAGTTTTATTTTGGTGTCCTGCTGCGCTTTGATCCTGGTTTCCTGTTTTCTCTTGTTCCTTTCTTTAGTTTTTACCTCCTGTTTGTTGGATTACTATCGCCTGTGTCTGATCAGTGTGGATATTCAGTCCTGCCTGCCTCTCAGCCTTCATCCAAACATCTGTTCGTGTTCCTGGATTCATTTTTCCATTTTTTGATTTCTGTTTTCACCTTTGAAAATTTTTATTCTGGACTTTACATTCAGCCAATCACAAGCCCCCAGTTTGACAAGCTGACGTAAAGTTAAACCAATGCGAGCTAATGATATTTCTGATTGCCATATTAAGGTGAACAGGTAACTGGTACCTGTTTGCTCAGCTGTTTTCCATCGTTTTCCTGGCTCCTGGTAGAAATACTATCAGAAAACAGAAAAATAGAAGACGTGAAACATGAAATAAAAGACGAAACAAGATGAAACTTTTGTTTAAGAAGAGTTGTGAAACACTTCACTGACTGACAGTGACCGACCGTCATGCATGCGCCCATCCTTTAATTACCGGAGTTTTCTCTGTAATGCTGTGGAGTCTGTGCCTTGCAGTATAAAGCGCCCTGAGGCCGCTGCTGATATATAAATCAAGCTGAATTGAAATGCAGCTCTGCGCTGCTCTCGCTTTCTCGCAGCAGAGCAGGAAACGTCTACCTGCTCCTCCACACCTGAAGTTTGACGGTTAAAAGCAAAGGTGGCGAACAGAGGGAGAGAATTTAGAAAAGAGCTTTATGCTCCTCAGGGGGGTCACTCTAAATCATAACCTAAATATGCACACACACACACATTTAGCCTGCTTGTGCTGTTTATAAAAGGAGTTTAGAGGTGATGCTCAGCTGTATAAGAGATGCTAAAAGACTGAAGAGCTGGAACATGAATTCATCCTCTTCATCTCTAGAGGAACATAAAGCTGAGGTCATGACCTCAGGATGTCTGACCTATGACCTGTGCTGTTTTTCATGTTTTGGAGGTACGATATTTCATACCTTTGACTTCCTGTTGAAGTTTTTCATCCTACAGGCTCTGTGGTCGTAGAATATTGTTTCCATAACGGGTGGGGTTGTTGGCTCCTCACTCAAACCCAGGGTGGAGGACCAGGTGTTGGCTTTTGTGACCTGCCCGGTGTCGTTAGAAAGACCAGGGGCTGAAGTAATAGGAACGAAGGTGGAGGGTCGTAACACTGCACACCGCTACACCTCCAGGACCAGGATGAGGTGTTTCTAACAGTCTGTTTTTAATAATCAGATTTTTTTCTGACTTTATCTCCTGTAGCTGAACTTTACAGCATAACCTTTGAGGCGGCTCTAAGCAGACATGCTGGACCTTAGCCATTTAGATTCTCTTTTAAATAAAGAATAAATAAACAGCATGAAGCTGAAAGAAGAAGTGTAATTGTTACTAGATCATGGACACAGACGAGTCCAATATTTTGCTTTTTCTCCCCAAATTAGAAATATATCAGAATTAAAGGGAATGCTTTTTGCTCCATTAGCAGTGTGTTGACCTGGTGTGTGGATGAACATTAGATGTTTTTACTGTGCAAAGTAGCTCAATCACGCCAACACTTCAGCACTAATATCCAGACTTCCTGTATCTCCATTTTTCCCGGGAAAAGGGGCTGATTTCTTGGGTGAAACCCTGGGATCTGATGTCCTGTTGCTGGTGATGAGATGTGTTTCTGTGTGGCTTTAACAGAGCGGAGGACGTGCAGGAATGTTTCACTCTCTGTGCTGTCGCGATGCCGTTAACTGGGAACGTTTCCCTCAGTAATCCACTTACAGCAGGCAGCAAATATGAAGCGATGGACGTGGACGAGGTGTCGCTCTCTCTGCCGCTCAGGGAAAGTGGAAACAGGACACTTTGAGTGTCATATAAATTCAGTTCGCCTGACGTGCTGTTGTGGCTTGAATGAGGTCAGATTTAAGCAGCGGAGTTTATGGCTTTGTTCAGGCAGGAAATGCTGCAGATAGGATAGAGGCGCCCGGCGATTACAACAAGCTTCAGTCAGGAGAAGAAACAGACTTCACGCTGTTGCTTTGAACCGCAGATATTTATAGACAAAGATGTTGCTACTCTTCTTTGGAATGATGTCAGTGCAGCTGCCATATTGCTCAGAGGAGGCCTCACCTGCTAATTTACGCATGTTTTCAAACAACAACAGTTTATCTTCTGTGATGCAGAATTGAAATGTTTCTGATAAGCAGAAGGAAAAGCTTTCCTCTGTGGGTTAAAAACACCTTTGAAACAAACACTTCAGTCCCCTCCACGCCGCCTCAGATATTCCAGCCTCCATCGGCCGAGTCCGGCCCAAGGTCAGGCCAGATGGTGTGGCTGGCTTCACCTTGCTGCTGACCGCTGGTCCCAGCGCAGCAGAGTGGAGCCGCCGCCAAACAGATGGAGAATAGCGGCGAGCTTAAAAACCCTGAAATCTGCAGAGGAGATTCAGCAGGAAAGAAGAAAAAAAACATGTTTTCTCGGAGCTGTTTGTGCCAATTAGGTGTAATTTTTCTTTACTCGTTACTTTGGATGTGAGTGTGTGTTTAATTTGTCCAATGTGGTTTCAGTGCCGATGCCGACTTCAAAGCCGAGTAAATTACATTTACTTTGTAATGCTTGCATCATTATTCCTCCACTTCATCAGCAACCAATCAGCCTGTGCATGTGTGTGCATGTGTGTGCATGTGTGTGTGTGGACTCCCCTATATTTATACTGATATTATTATTACCACCAGTTACAGTTTGCAGCCATCGAGAGCCCCCATGGCTCCAGGTTTACTGCACGTCTTTGCTGCCCACATAATTTCAGTAACAGGAAAGAGATTATTTCCACACTTTCTTGTGTTTTGAGTGATTTATGTTCATCTTACTCCACCATAGATGAACCCAATGACTCCAAACTGGTGACTTTTACCATCATGACAGTGAATAAAATGAGCCTATGTTATCATATACTGATATTGGGTTTCGCTCTAAAGATCTGAAGTTTATTAATAATATAGAAAACTGAAAAAAACTCTAATCATGTCACTGCCAACTAATTTTGTTAAGGTTGATTAAATATATCAGCACACATGAAAGCCCGGGTGGGTTTTTGGTGCCTGTGGAAATAATAAAGCTAACTTTTAGAGTTGGGGGTTAACTGGAGTCCAATTAAACAGGCTATGATCACCCCTAGTAATATATTTAAAAGGAAGTTAAATATTAATCAAGAAGTTAAAAAACATGGTAAAAAAAAAACAACCTTAAATCTAAAAAACCTAAAATGATGTAAGCGATCAGAGCTGTCCAAAGAAAAGTAACAAATGTGTTTTTAGACTTTTGTTTCAGTACTTTCACAGACTAAATGAGTAAAGTTAAAAGTACTTCAGTATGGTAACAAGTACAGGTGCAAATACTTTATACTGTTAGATGGACATTACCTTTAGGAAGGTTGTGAAGCTCTGTTTAAGAGATTAAATATAAGGTACATTTATTCAATTCAATTTAATTCATTTCATTAATAAATGATGAGGAGATTTAAAAAACAAAAAAACAAAAAATTGTGTCACTTTATAAATAACAAAAGTGTTGCATTTTTTTTTTTTTGCAAATGTTTCATCTAAAAATATTTAAAAACATAGTTTTATAATGAGAAACACATAAATATTGATTGAACTAAATGTGGCAAAATTCTAAAATTTTGATGTTTTATTTTCATTTCACACTTTGTGATGAGTGATTTTATTTTTTTATTGGATATTAATAAACATGCTGAAATGCTGATTACATTTTCAGGTCATGTAGATAAATACAAATGTGAATTGTTTTACAAACAATACATTTAACAAATATTGGAACTGAATGGCCTCCATACGGGCTGCCTGTCATGGAGGAAATCAGAGGAGAAACTGATGGATGCTCAGCTGGGATGAAGTGAAAATGATTTGTACTAAATTGGCTCAAACATATAAACCTTTGAGAAGACATGGCTGGAACTCAGATTTAAAATAAATAAATAAATACACACAGTTTGTACTCAGTGTTAGTAATTAGTGAGTGTTTTAGATTCCTGGACCTGCTCAGGTGACACATAACAACATTTTATTTCCCTTCACTCTCTGAGTCGAGGCAGCAGCTGGAAAGGTTAAAGTGGCATGAAGAGATATTGAAATGAAATGGTTGGAAGGCAAGCCTCGGGCGTTTATTCAAATGACCACATTTTTTCTTTCCTTTCCTTTAATTTTGGCTCAATAAAGCTGGACATTCAGCCATCAGCAGTCAGACACTTAATTAAATACCTCAGCAGTTGTACGAGCTGCGAAGCCTGTTTGGAATAGTAATGGATATAAAGAGAAACATTTGTCAAGCTGATAAGTGAGAGATAAATTTGCTGCCGCCTGATCACATAAATAACCCGAAAAGTCTGACTTTAAACCGACTGGATCAGACTGATGGACAACTGGGATCAGGAGGCGTACTGGGATAACTGGTGCTGCATGTAGACTGCTATGATTTTCTTGTTCCCACTGTAATGAACCTCTATTTGTGAATGGCGGTCATGATAACTGTAGGAAAGCTCTAACATTGAACATCTGTATCAGCTGGGCAATGAAATGATGTTTATCAATATCAGTGTGTGATCTTGATGTGTTGCTAGCACTGACTAAGTGATTAAAGAAAGTGTGATGAAGAGTTCAGACTTTAAGACAGTGTTTATAAATTTGATTTATTTGATTACTGCAAGAAGAGAAGATTATAGTTAATATGTATATTAATGTAGTATAGTAGCGTTTATATTTGTAGAATGTATGCCATTTCAAATAGATGCTAACATGCTAACAAAGTAAATTCTCTCTTACTGTACAAATACGACAAAATACAAATAAACTAAAGTAAACGAAAAATTATATTATGTCTTGGTCATAAACTTAGTTTCCAATTAGCAAATAAATTATTAAAAAAGTAATTATTGAGTAATCATGCTAATTAAAATTAAAGTTGTTAAGAGTTACTACGGCTGTAAAAATAATATGACGTTGGTCAGTAGCAAGTGCTAATATACCAGTTGTTGCTTTTACAAAGCAATGAGGTTAATAACAAATGTGACTATGTCATTGTGCTAACAATGCTAAGGTGATGCTAACAACGTTTATAATGTAATTTTTGAATATTTGAATGTAATTTAAAAATAACTCATATTTGGTAATCCAGCTAACTTTGATCTTAAAGTACATTATGAACACTTTTTGGTTGATGATTTAAGATTAAAGATTCTTTATTGTCATTATGTATTCACAATTCTGTGTTCTAGCTCTCTCAATATTTATAACAAACAACAAACACAAGAGTAAATATACACAATTGGGCAAGTTGCACAACAATAGGATGTTTTGCACATCCTATTGTTGTGCAATTGCAAAATGCAATTTAATGGTAGTAAATTAACTTTAATTATAGTGACTTACTTCAGAATGTAGTTAGCTGTTGGGATTTTAATTTGGGATTTTAAAATATGTCGTTCACGTTCCGGTCTACTGGTATCCATTTTAAGCTATTCATCCCAAACCAAATAAAAATATTAATATTAACTACAAACTAACAAACAACAGAGACTGGAGCTAAAACAGCTTATTTACAACAGAGAATGAACACAGGGGCTGCACAAAAGACCAGCACAGGATTATGAATAATTATTTTTCAACTGTGAATTATGCAAAAGTGTTTTAGTGGAGTCCAAGAATAAAAATATAATTGCGGAAATGAGCAGGACAGTCCAGGTCAAATACACGAGCGTTAACACTGGAATAGAACTGTAACAGTGAGCTGCAGATGATGGTTAAAGGTTGTTTTTTTAGTAAAATAAATGTCGACCTTCTACTGTACTTCTGTTTTGCTGTTACGTGTAGTTAAAGGTTAGTTCCCCTCGGTGCGATCTTTTCTCAGAGCACTTCAGCCTCATTTATTTAAAAGAAAAAAAATATTCCTCCCCAGTTTTATGATTCATTTAACACTAGTTGCTCACGCCTGCCTGCGCAGTAAATTCTTAATATGTACAACATGATTTAATTATTGCTTCACATTTAAGATACAGACAGACACACACACACACACTCTAGTGATTTTAATTAATGTTTTACGTTCGTAAAATATGTTTTCTTTAGCATTCACTACATCACCATATGCAGTGATACAACCTGTTAAAGGATAGAAAAGGGATTTATATGAAGCATCATTAAGTACAAATCCTGTCCAGGAATCTTATTTTTGACCTTTACTGAATATGTAATTATCATTTATTTTGTTCATACTTCCTTCTTTTTCTTATAAAATATTATTTATTATTATGGTGGAAAAGCCAGAGCACTGACAGTGACAGTGTACAACATTTTGATTGTAATTGGAATTAAATGAGAAAGAGCAAGGACTATAGCCATAAAGAAACAAACAACTTTACATTTTTAAAGATTGAACTCTTTGTAAAAGCAGCACTGGAGCATTTTCTGCACAACGCAAGCAAAATCCTAAATATAGACTCCCGAGTAGATGAGTGTAAACGCCAGCATCTTAAAGGCTCTCGGGAAAACAGGTTTTATTTAGCGATGTTCCTAACAATCAGTTTTATGAAGTAAAATGTATATATTTGTATATAATTGTATCCAAAATACTTCATTTTGAGAGTAAAGTTGACTGTCAGTCGACTCCCATAGTTGTAGTTCTTATTATCTCAGTGTGTTTGTGTGCTAAATAAGAAATAGGTTCATCGAGCCTATTAAATCAATCGCTGATCAGATCTTATTTAAAAATGTGTTGTTTTATACTTTATTGAGGTTAATTCGAGCATCTCTTTGTAGATTTGTTTATTTCTGGTATTTTTATTTAGCTTGTGTTTTTGTGGCTGTTTGGCATCTCTGAAGTTGTACTTGTTGTTATTGACCTGTCTATTATATACAGTTGTTTTTATCTTTGTGGTGTTTTATTGTTTGGTTCCTGTTTGTCTCATTAGCTCTTAGACGTATCTTTTTTCTTTGTGACTTTCACTGCTCTCTGCGAAGGAGAAGCAGTTTTTATGAAGCTTTGCAGTGGTTTTGCAGCTGCCTGTAGTCATTCTCTAAGTGTAGTTGTGTCCCACATCTCTTTACTGTGTTTCCACAAGCAGTGTGAATTCAGTGAATAAATTCATGCAGCCTGTGCCTAATAAATGTTTCACAATAAAAGCTCTGTTAAGGGAGCTCTTAATGTGAAACAGGATAAAGGAAGTGTTGAGTACAAAATGTACTGATTTCAACCAGCCAATCAAGGTGATGCTTTATACTAAAATGTGTTGAGGAAATATGGTCTGCATCTGTAAAGTTTGCGGTCTCTTTGCAGTAGTTTTGCATTTCTGCAGTTGTTTTAAAATCTTGTTGCCTCGATCTCTATTTTTATTTGGTTTGATAATCATTTTATTCATTTGATTTCAAGCCAAGCCTCCTCTGGACCTATGCCCTTTGCCCTCTTCAGCCATCCTTCCACTGCTGCTGCTCAACCTCGAGGCCATTACTTTGCTTGTTTGCAGCTCTGAGTAATGAGAACAAACTGAAGGCATCAGTTTGGGATTCTCAGGTCAGAGACGAGTCCACAGGTCGTGAACTCATTGAGCTTTTATGTCTGGAAACAGAGTTTGTTTTCCCTGAAGGTCGGCCTCACTTCAGCGATTTACATCCCGTCTTCTTGATGTTTTCATAATGTGATCTTTGGTATTTGGAGGTTTGACTTCACCTTTGGAGGCTTTAACACAAATGCTGCTGCTGAGTTCAGCTGCCGAGATACCTTTTAGCCACAAACCTTTTTGGCTGTGATGAAATTTTTGTCAAACCTCTGCAAAATGTCAAACTTTTCAGGAAAGAAATTAGTCCTTTTTTTCTGTTTTTACTTTTACCTTGAGGCAGTTTGGAGTTTATCTGCTGGGTTTTAGAAGGATTTCATCAGATGAGAAGTTGAAGGATCCTCTCGGCCCTGAGAGAATTAAAAAATCTTTCAGTCCAACTTGAAAAACGTGCAACACTGCTGCTATGAGGATTTCACATGATAGTAGTGATACCAGGGATTCTGCTGGATTTAAACAGATACTTTATAATTTAGAACACCTAAAAACAAAATATAACATAAAATAAATAACAGCACATGAAGTCCAAATACATGCTTTTCATTTAAAATTAAAGCTCATCGTTGTAGTTCAGAGTAAATAAATATACAAGCTAGAATTGAGGCCCAGAATTGATTAGTTAGAGTCCCAGAGCGTTGAATGTGAAGATTTCAGCTGCTGACCTTTTTGTTAAACCATTTTAACCACTGTGGCCTCCTGGAATTTGTTTTCAGACCAAATTCTGCTGAAAGTTTTTCAAAAGCTACACACAAAAGGAATATAAAGAGCTCAAAGTCTGACCTTTTCAAGTGACTTATATAACTGTTTTCTTTTGTTTTGTCCAGCTTAGCAAATTCAAGCGTCAAGTCAGCTATACAAAATCAGCACTGAGTGGAGCAGGCCTATTGATTTTAGAAAACAATTTATTATTACTATTTATTTATTTACTTATTTTTCAGTGTTTAAACAGTAATTCAGGTATTGTTGTTTGCAGTTATTTTTATGTATTTGGGGGAGGAAAACCTCTTAATAATTTGCTAACTAATGCTAACAAGGCATATGAAGTCTCCAACATGGGTAAATTAAAGTTGAGGTAAGTTAAAGGACCAGAAAATGCTAATATGCCTACGACAATGCAATACTACCTTGGCCCAAAAAAAGCTTGAAAAATGCTACACCTGCTAATAATCTAACCTACTTTTGCTTCCTGAGTATGGCAATTTCGAGATGAACAGAATCAACTTTTCGGGATTTACTTACCTGGATGATTGAGCATGCATCAAGACATGTTAAAGCTAAGTTTTGGCTAAACGTTTACCTTTTCAACAAATGCTAACTTTTGCTAATAAAAAAGTGCCTAACAGATTTCTTTTTGAGATGGCAAAATGTAAAGGGCTGAAACATGTTTTATATTTCTTCATATATAAAATGCATATTTAAAAGTTAAAAATCAAAAAGTTAAAAGGGCTAAAACTCTGGCTAATTCAGCTAAAAGTACAAAGAGACATTTCGTAAAAAACAATGTAAAAGTAAGAAGAAAATAACTGGCAACACATTCTCCAGTGCTTAGCAAAGAGTTTAACAACAAAACAAAATTTGAGTAAATTTGCTGATAAACGATAAATCTTGAAACCTGAGATAAATAGCATTGCTAACGTAGCATAAGAGCATAAGCTACACAAGTGATTACATTGTTTTTCAATGGAAAGTCTTTTCTTAAGCTTGGAAACTGTAATATAATGTAATCTGAGTTACTTTTGTGGGGGTCATTTTAGCAGAAGTAAAATAATGTATAACTCTATTTTGCCCCTGGAAATCCCTGCAAGACCCTTGAAGGTTGCCTGGAGTTTGATGGATTTCAGTTTGAGAGCCAACAATTATATTTTCGTATCTAAAAAGACAGAATTCGGCTCTCTGTTTAAATCTACAGAGTATTTCTTTTTTTTAAATTTAGCAGAGCAGACCCCTCACTGTAACCTCCGTGAGAAAGCCAACAGCTTCTAGACTTCCAGGTTCTGTCCAGTTTCTTCCAGGTGGTTCCCAGACTGTTTCCAGGCCTGTTCTGGCATATTTCTCACTGTTTGCATCGTCTGTGGATGTTTATCTGGTGGCAGCTGTTCTCTCAACGTGCACTCTGCCTAGCAATATGGTACAAACCCGTACACATGCAATGTACTGCTCGTCATGCCGTAAACTACAACTCCCAGGATTCCCAGAGGGAATCTGGGTGATGGGGGACACTGGGTTGGCCATATCGCAGTGTGGATACATGGAGGAGCAGAGGCAGGTTGATTAGATTGGATTTGTAGGTGTGCTGGGGTGGACAAATCAATGGAAACGTGCAGATGATGATTGATGTTTGGACATCCTCTGCATTT
Organism: Perissodus microlepis; assembly: GCF_051167445.1. Classification (NCBI taxonomy): domain Eukaryota; kingdom Metazoa; phylum Chordata; class Actinopteri; order Cichliformes; family Cichlidae; genus Perissodus; species Perissodus microlepis. The sequence goes on from NC_140462.1 coordinate 25,552,035, forward strand.
CAGTCAGCTTTAACTTTATTTAATTGTACTTAGAAAATTTTGCTTTTTGGTTTCTGATTATCTCTCCATCTAGTTTTGACCCAGTCATAAAAATTACAAGTTTTTAAACAAAAGATCTTTTGTTTAAATGCTTACTTCATTGTTGTTTTTAACAACATCTAAAAGGTTTATTTGCATGTTTTTATGATTTGAAAAATAGACGTTTCGTTCACATTAAAATTAGACGGTGATTGGATTTTTGCGTGTTTAGCTGTGGGTGAGGGTTTGCAATGCAGGGAAAAATGTAAGATCCACTCATATTTTAGTGTCTCACAGGGAAAACTCACGGATCAGATGAGTCTAGATTTAACCTTAGTGTTACAGTTTTTGCTTTAAAATGTTGAGTGTGTGTTTTATGCCAAGTTTGTGTGTCTGGGTGTGAGTTAAAAAGGCTTACATGGGTGTGTGTGAGATTTCATGCTTGCGTTTCGCTGTATAGTGCATCTTATGAGGACGTGGTTGTTTTTCCTCTGAATTTCTCACTTTTCCAGCTCATATTTATGTCCTGATGTCACACACACACACACACACACACTGGCTGCAGTGTTGCGTCACACAGATGATTTTTCAATTGCAGAGACAAATATGCTGATCGTCATGACAACGCTGCCAAAATACAGCTGGGGAGTAACCTGAGTTCAGTGTGGGAGAAGTGAGTATGTGCTGGTGTTCCTGTCGTTGTGTGGACATGATCATTGGGTCACTATGTGAGGACTCTCGCTTTCTTATGGGGACAAAGACCGAATCCCCACAAGGTCAATAAATCAGTGGGTGAAGAACTGGTTCAAGATTGGGGTACAGTTAGTTTGATGCTAGGATAATATTACCATAAGGTTATTTTAATCTTACAGGTTATAATATAAGGTGTGAATAAGCTTAATTTCTGGTTAGTGTAATGGTAATACACTATATGTATATATAAAATAGCATAATTTATATTTAAAAGCAGTTGGTTTTCCAGTCAGGAACGTTCAGGAAACTGAAGGTGTTAAAGAGAGTTCAGTTTCTTTGAAGTGTGGTTATATAAGGTCCTGAACCATAGCTGCTGTGTTTCCTGCAGCAGGAATTATTAGGCTCAGCCCCCTAAGATGATTTTATACAACTAAAGGAATCAGTATGAGTTCAAGTGGGTGATAGTCTTTGGACTTCACAAGACTCCATTCATAAAAAGTGGAATTTATCCTCATAAAAACAGGGCTGTTTTTAGTCTACTGGTGCTGCGACTGGTTAGGTAGTTCTGTAGTTTTACTCTGTTTATTTTTGGTGTTGTTGGATTCACACTTTGAGTTATTCGCTGTTAGACCAGCATTGCATCTTTGTGGATGCTGCAAGAAAACTTTGAGAGCAGCTGGAGAGTGCGGCTTCTGCAAACACACCAGATAATAATTTTAACATTAGGTTTAATTAGAAGTTAGTGTGGCTTGACATAGTGTTAGTGTAATCTTAGAATAAGTTTAAGATGATGGTGCATATCTGAAGTGAAGAAAACATGGCTGTGTGAAACGACTTATTTTTATATGACAAGATATGAGATGTTTTTGCAGAGTGTATGCTGCAAAGAAACACTGGTTTACTCTCTGTCTGTCTCTCTCAGGCAGTATGAAATAATTATGGGATGTTCTGTTTGTCTCTGTGCTCCAGGAACTCAGCAGGGTTTTTTTTTCCAGCACATACACAACATCTCTCCAAAACATTTGTACACACACACACACACACACACACACACACACACACACACACACACACACACACACGTATTTAACCTCCAGCTAGCAGGAAACAACAGAACACGAACAGGAAGAATCTACAACACTTTCATGTTAAAACATCTCTGCTGTGTTCCCGTTGGCTCCAACATGACTCCCGTACAAACAAGACTCCTTATTCAGCCTCTTACATCCAGGCCTCCGAATATCCGTTCTGAGCTGTTTACTGTCACAAAAGTTTAAAAAAATAAATAAATTATAGTGTCTTCTATTATCGCCACAGGCCTCCACACTAGGGGGCGCTGTAGATACTTGCTTTGATCCAATCACATGTTCTTGTTTACTGATGGGCTGTTACATAGAGATGGTGCATTTTAAATATATATTTTTGTAGTTTTAGATTCAAACTACGGGATTATGATGGTTAAACAAACTCACAAAAGCGATCATTATTATCAATAATCTGTATGTTAACATAGAGGAAATTAAAAAAACGAATAAATGAGTCTAATTGTCAGCACAATGTAATGTTGGTTATTATTTATTAGTGTAAGGTTAGATTTAATGGGACGGTAGGACGGCAGTGTGATGGTAAAATAGGGTTCTGGTGAGATTCATGTAACATTAGGATAAAGTTAGTTTAATTAGATTAAGGGCAGGATAATGTTATGGTAAGGGTTATTGCAGTGTTTGGCTTACGTTACTGTCAGCGTATTGCTGGAAAAATGTTTTGATATGAAATTAGGATGAGTAAAGTGAGACTAATGAAACAAGGTTATGAAGGAGTTAATATAATGTTACAATAAGGTTAGTTTAGCAAGCTTAATGGGATGACAAGGTTAATTTTAAGTTTATTGTAATATTTGTTTTCAACAATGTTAGAAAAAGGTTTGGCTTAAGTTGTTTCAAAGTTTGGATAAGGTTAGACTAAAGTTAGTCTGGTGAGCCTATAAGGTCAGTATCCTGTTAGGATAAGGTTTTGGTAAGGTTAGGATAACGTTACTGCAGTATCATTAATTGGGCAAGGTTAGGATACTATTAAGGTAGGGTTAATATAATGTTTTAAATAAGTTAGCAAGATATTAGAATTGGTTTTTGGTTATTATAAAGTTAGTATAAGGTTGGGGGTAAGGATAGAATAATTTTACTCTAATGTTAGTGTATAACGTTTGTTTTAAGTTGCTATGAAGATAATGTGAGGAAAGGGCTTGGGTAAATGTGTTACAGCGTTTCATTTAGGCTAATGTTAGCATCATTTTAGAGTAAGCTTTGGGTAAAACTACTACATAGCGAGGATAAGGTTAGAGTAAGGTTATTATTACATTTTAGTTTACTGTTAGCATAACGTTTGGAAGATGTCAGGGTAGTGTTACCTCAAAGTTTGGATAAGGTGAAAGTTTTTTGGGTAAAGTTCTTGCATTTCTTGGTTTAGCTAAACGTTAGCATCATTTCAGACTAGCGTTTTTGGTTACAAAAAAGTTATAAAATCTCAAATGAAGTGAAATTCTGTTTTCTGGTATAGTGTTGTGTAAGATATTGTTGGGACAGTGTTAGCTAAAGTGTGGACGTGTTTCATATTTAGATATCGTTACCGGTCTGTTGTAACAACCGTATCAGGGTCAGAGAAGTTTAGAGCAATTAGTGTCTGAAAAATCTTCCTCCCTGCAGATGAACTCCTTCATGTGTTTTTAGATTTTGGCTTTTGATCCTTGCAATGGAGTCATCATGTTTCCAGCCTTTTGGAGCGATGGATTTTGTGCCACATTATTTTTAAATGAAGAAAAACTTCCCTCCGGTCACAGAGGGGGAGGAAGAGGTGGGGATGGGAGCATCGCTTTCTTTTTTTATTATTGTGATCGATTCAGATTGATTACGTTCACATATTTAACGTGACATGCTCCTCTCTTACTGTTGCTTCATTTGGAGCAAAAAAAAAAAAAAAGAGGGGGCGGCCGGATGACGTTCCGCCGCCGCCACTGCCGCCTCCTCCCAGAATGCATAATGGCGGCACTCAATATTTCAGACGGAACAAATGAATTGCGCGAGGCTCTTTTAGCAGAATAAACTGCTTTTGCGCGTCAAGACAAAGTCTGGGGACTAAGGGACCGAGGACCTAATGTGTTGTGACAATAGACAGTAGAGAGGCTGTGTGTGTGTGTGTGTGTGTGTTTGTGTGTGTGTGTGTGTGTGTGTGAGACAGAGGCAGATCTGTTCCAGGGACTGTTTTAGTGCCTCATCAAATATTTAGTTTGATTGTACATGGTCCTGTAATTGCCATCTTGGCTTGTGAATTATTGATGGCGTGTAGCAGAGCCAAGGAGGGCCCTCATCCACACACACCCACACACACACACACTGCTCGCTCATGTGCTGTAATAAGGCCAGACAAAAGCAAAGACACACACACACACACACACACACACACACTGAGGCTGGTGCTGAGGCCAGTGAATCATCATGTAATGGTAATGGGCATGAAGCTGCTCTTGTTTCATATCCTAATTAGCTGCAGAGGAGCATCATCTGAATTCCTCAGTAATTATTTGAAGAGGGCGTTTCAACAACACGGCAGAGTCAATATTAGACTTTACTCGACCTTCTAATGAGGCGGCCCTTCTTCTTCCTCTCCTTCTGATGTTTTTGTAGCTCAAGCTGCCTCCCAGCTTCTCCTTCTGTTATTTTTATTTTCTCGCTTTTGTTTCTCAGCTGCAGATCCTCCACGGTTTGTTCGTTAGCTGCAAACAAATGAGATGTGACGGCGAGGCGGTTAGCGGGTTAACCAGGACGGATTGCTGTTAGCTCGCCGGCGGCCCCCGGCTCGCCACGCTTGGCTTTGTGTTTCGTTTCAGTTTTGTCACCCGTAAGATGAGCTGGAGCTGGTGGCGAAGGCGGCGGCGTGCTGGCCCAGACTCGCCGGGCGGTCAGGTGGTAAACCTGCAGCGGCGGGTGGCGTGGTGGCTTCTCAGAGAGCATCAAACTGTGAGGGCGAGCGGCGGCGGTGGCTGCAGGATCAGCAGCACGGCAGCTTTTAAAAATACTCCTGCTGAAATATTGATTTTTTTTCTGCTTCTTTTTCTTTCTTGCCTAACGTAATAAGTGAGACACTCCAGGGAGGGCTGTGTGTGTGTGTGTGTGTGTGTGTGTGTGTTTGTGTGTGTGAGAGAGACAGAGAGAGAGAGAGAGCATCCTTGCTCAGCCCTCAGAGTGTGTGTGTGTTCATTTGAACTGTGTGTGTGTTCATCAGGGCCTTGTAATCTGAGCCTGACATAATTGCTTCCCATAGTGCACTGGGTGTGGTCGGGGTTGACATCATCTAGAGTAGCCGGCGAAAATGCTGAAGTCAGACCGACGCCCCCCCCCCGATGTGAGCTAATTTAGCTTTAAAGGCGCTCCACTGGAACAATTACACCAGCCGCGGTCACTTTCCTTCTTCCATTCAGAATTAAAGGCCTCAGCAGCGATCGACCACTCACAGGAATGTTTCAGGACTTTCTACAGCTACCACATAAACATGGAGGGCCTAGAGGTCAGAGGTTACCCAGAGATGACTGAAAATGACTAGAAATAACCAGAAACTAATGAATAAGTGACCAAAAACAGAATATATATATATATATATATATATATATATATATATATATATATAAACCGAGATACAGAAGGTCATCAAACAACCGCAGAGAACCACAAAATGGCTTTAAAAAGAGAAAAATTACTACAAAGACGACAACGGCGCACAAAACAACGGCGCTGAACTGTAAAATGGATTCAAAGAGATGAAAACAAGAGCAATTAGAAGCAAAGCAATGAAACAGAATTGAATAATAACCAGAAATGGAGATGGAGAAACACAAAACTACAAGAAATAATGCAGAGAGAGATAAAACGACTTCAAAAAGACACAAAAAAGGACTTTACGGAAAGACACAAGGTCAATGAAAGCCTTCAAATAGACTTGAAATAACTGTAGAGAGAAACAAAATGAGGCAAAATCCCAAAGGATACAAAACAACCACAAAGAGAGAAAACGGGATCAAAAAGAAAATTTAAAGGACACAAAATTACTTAAGTTAAACAAAACGACCACAATGACACACACAGGCCGACTTTAAAGACGTAAATTGACTTCAAAGAGACAAAAAAGGAGCCCAAAGGACACGACATGGTTTGAAAGACCACAAAGTGAGAAAAAAAATGCCCTTTTAACAGCTTTCTTCTGATTCGCTGCCCCTCTCAAACAGAAGGTTCAAGCAGCAGGTGGGAAGGACACAAAAACCTTTATATATATTTTTGTTACCCGTCCACCTGAATCCACACTGATGTAACCTGACGTCCACTTTAAAGCCATGTGTTTCCCGGGTGCTGCCGCTCCGTGTGACGGGAATAATGGGAACAGTCTGGTGGATGGTGTTTAATATTCCCACAGGGGAGAACCAGGTTTGTGATTTAGCTTTAGTTCCTAGGAGGGGAAATCTTTTTTGACTTTAATATCATGTTGAACACAACTGCTGTTGTGTATTCCCTCCACGCCGCCTGCCAGGCTCTGCTCTCCTGAAGGGCAGCGCTGATTTCAGAGCTGCATTACGCTCCGCTCTCCGTCCTGCTATAATTGATTGTCGGTCGGTGTAATGAGGTGACAGCTTACACCAGCAGACTCCGTCTCTCTCATTATCTTTACCTCCTTTTTAAGAGCCCGAGAAGAAGGAGTAGAAGAAGGAGTCGGGCAGGCTAATGACGGAGCTCCGCCTGCACGCTTCGCTTCATTATTTATTGTGTTTTAATACGTTTTCAGGGAGGAGAGCAGCGCTCCTTCACTGTCTCCTCGTCCTCTCACCTGCAGTGCTGTCGACCTAATCCTCAGGCTTTCATCTGGTTTCAGTGGAAAAAAAAAGAGGAAGCGATCCAGGTGAAAACTGCTTCCTCCATGTCAGGTTATAATACTCGAGTACTGCGAGTATCAGCCTGGTTAACTGCCAATCAGGAAGCAGGTAACAGTGGGCTGTTTTCCACTGTAGGAACTCGAGGTCAGTTTTATCATGTCTATGTGTGCTCCGACTGCAGGACCTGCCCTGTGGGGCTTCTTTAGGGCCGTTTAAGGGCAGCTCCCTCTCGACAGCTTGGGGAGACTGCTGGTCAAACTGGGAGAGGACTACAACTAGAAGCCTGTGATGTCCACGTCTGAGGTGCTTTTGGTGTAACTTGGATACGACCTGCAGAAGCAGAGGCCACCAAGAGATCATGGCTCTGTTTCAGAGGCCGATACGCTGCAGCTGTGTCATAAGAGGTTCATTAGCCCTGTTTCTTTCCGTTTTACTTTCACTTGCCGGTCAGATTTACACATTAAATAGTATGCACAGCCACCCTTCCACACCGTACTGTTGGGCAGTGCTGACAGCTCAGTTGCACTGATGATATAACCTGGTGGGTTAAACCACCGGTGGGCCACTGTACTTTTCAGAGCCACAGAGCTTTCAGCGCCTCCACCCCGGTGAGGGTCAATTAGCCACACCTGTCTGCAGAACCGCTCCCAGAATTCAAACATCTGGCTGGGATCGTGCCGGTCCACCTGTGCGGATCCGGTCAGGGTCTGGGAGGTTCCTCAGCAGCTTTTATGATGTGGGGCGGGTTGATTCACTGGTGGAGAACAGCGAGGGTGGTGGTTGGGGGTATCATCATCAGCAGAACGCTGACCTGTAACCAGATGCCCGAGCTGTCAGTGGTTTTAATGTTGTGGCCGTTCTACGTTTACATTTGGACTCTTTCCTTTGTTCTGATTCTACACAAAAATAGTGGGTGCAGTATGTCAACATGTGCAGATATTTAAAAAAAAAAGTGTGTGTGTGTGTGTGCTTTAAGTGCCAGTGTGGTTGAAAATAGATGTGCCTGCACTGGAATATTGTTGGTGTATACACAGTATATACTGTATGATTGTGTGTATTCCGTTGTGTATATTGGGTGAGGTTGTAGTGTGTGTGTGTGTGTGTGTGTGTGTGCCCCTGGTCTTGTCTCCAGCTGCGTTTTAATTCAATCCGTATCGATCCATATCAGCTCTCTGAAGGACTCAGTATCATCTGAATGGAGCTCCATATTATTCTGTTCACTGCCATAAAGGGCATTAGAGCCTCCAGAGCAGCAGATCAGCTTTCAGTCAATACACACACACACACACACACACACACACACACACACACACACACACACACACACACACACAGCTCGCCGCCTCCCTCTGCCTCCTCGCTGTGTCTCTTTGAAAGGCTTAGTTCACCCCAAAATTTTCAGGATTACATTTGATTGTTTCCATGTAAAGTGTTTCTATTTCTGACTTTATTTATTATCTACACCTAAATGATATTTGCTGTTCAGACCTTGGATGGCATCTGAGGAATGTGATTGGCTGCAGGAGTGCAGCCACTTCCTGATGAAGATCAAGTACCCAAACACTGCTTTAGGACAGCGTGCAGGCAGCAAGCAGCCGTGTCCAGAAGCATCCTTCTGCAACATGCGCATAACTGTGTTTACAACAAGAGGAAACAGACCTTTGCTTTCTTACAGAAATATAATTTGTCTGTTAAATCTAGGGACACAAATAATTTATATGAGGAACATACGGATGTTATATATCTCTATGGTGAACAGATTTTAAATCCAATCTCGAAGCTTTGAAATATCTTTGAGAAACATCTCAATTTTAAAAGTATTTGAAGCACGTTTAAAGGAGCACACAGCCCATTTATTTATAAAAATCTGACTTGTTGCACATAAATGTGTGACATGTTTTTACAGGGTTTGTGAACACAGGTAGAAATGAATAAAAGGAGCGATGGTTAAAGAGTGTGTGCTTCAGTAATCAAAGTTTATGTTGGAATCTTATGTCATTACGAGCTGTTACGGTGCAGCTGCCGTGGCGCTCGTCTCCGCTCGGATTCTGGATCTTGTTCAGTTTCTACGTCTCTAATGGGGGCTGTAAGTAAATAAAAAAGGACAAAGCTTTTGAAATAAACCGGATGAGGGGGAAGAAGTCCCCTCTGGGTGAAACGGCTGTTTTAAGTTGTAAAAACATGAAAGATTTTAATGAAAAGGGGTCGAGTTTAAGAGTGTTTACGCTTTAAAAACGTAATTATCGAGAATCAGGAGTTAAGGTGGAAGTCCTGCGAGTACAAACAGCCTCTAGCATACATCCACTGATAAAGTTATCAAATATGTCTTAGTTCCATCATTAACGAGCAGCTAAACAACGTTTTTGGTCCAAATTTGATTAGAAGTGTAAAAACGCCGTCAGACTGCACAGAACAGTGAAACAGGCTGAGCGCCCACTGTGTGTTTTTAAAGATATTGTTACTGTCTTATTAAGGTGGAAATCGATGCCGACCCCGCAGAGCCCCCACTCCCGCACCCCCACAGCTCCTCATGCACTCCCAGCATGCTTTGCTAAGGCAGCAGAATAAGGAGGAGGAGGTGAAAAAGATGGGGTGTGGGTATTCTGCCGAGGTTATCCCCTGGTTAATGTGACATGTCTGTCTGCGACCTTGCCGCTTGTTAACTGCCCGGATTATTATTGTGATAATGTGGCAATTAAAAAGGAAGCGCACCATGAGAACGGGGTGGAGGGGCTTATGGTCCGAGAGATGGATGTGCACAGATTACAAGGCAGTGGGAAATGCATTAAGGTGGCAATCCATTCTGACCCCCCCCCCCTCCCCCTCCCTTCACCGTCCTCCTCCAAAGCTGCTGGTTATTACCGCCCATCCTCATTGATATCCATTTCCAATCAATACTCCTCTGCTGCCGTAAAAATCGCCGTAAATCAACGCGCGGCGAGCGAGAGATCGGGCGCGCAGGAAGGAAAATCAAAAGGCGGGCCCTAATGAGACGCCATAAGTCTGCAGGAAGTGTCGGCCGCCTTTATCAAGACGCCGCTGCAGAATTGTAATTTTATCTGCTGCTCAGATAAAGAGGCGATATGTGACAAGACACGAAGAAACAGCAACACATCCAGCCCTGAGACAGGCTCCGTCCTCTCAGCCTTTCACAGGAAGATGTAGCAAATCTGTGCGGTTGTTAAATAAATGTGTGTGATTTTAGCTTCTGCATGCAGTTTAACATTTTACGTAACCATATAAGTTTATTTGGACTGACGCTGGTAAAACTCCTCCTGATGCAAATGAGCGTCCTGCAGAGTCTAACTGAGCCCGGCTTCCTCTGATTCTCAAACTGTGCCTGTGTTCTGGTTCTCGTCCATTTTGAGCAGCAGTTCAAATGAAACTAATCGTATTTCTCTCTTTTTTTCCTGTTTTGTCTACACATCTTTCAGATTCTTCCTGAAGTTCTTCCTCAAGTGCAATCAGAACTGTTTGAAAAATGCAGGAAACCCGAGAGACATGAGGAGGTTCCAGGTAAAAGTCCAGCAGGGAAGCAGTCACCTTTCATGAAAAATTAAAAATCCGAAATAACCCTGAGGGCTGTGTCCACAACAGGTGGTGGTGTCCACTACAGTCAACGTGGATGGTCACGTGCTGGCCGTGTCAGACAACATGTTCGTCCACAACAACTCCAAACATGGCCGCCGAGCCCGACGACTGGACCCCTCTGAAGGTAAGATGTGACTCAAACAGATCAAATTATTGAGCAGGGTACAAAGTTCTGGTTTGGATTTTTTTGTTGAGGTAGAATAAAGACAGAATCATAAGCTTTTGTCAGAAGTTTGTAGGACTCATTCTGTCGGTCATGTCGATCAGAAGATGTGTAGAAGGTTCAGCTGCAGTTGTGTTTAGTCGGTAATAGACCGCAGCTGTTAAAAAAAGTACAAAAAACTCTGAGGTTGGGATCGGTTTCTCCAGCAGACTGCAGGTTTCTGGCTCTTTGGAACAAGGTGAGAGGATAAGCAGCTCACAGGTTAATCTGGTCTTCCTGCTTACGTTTGGTTGTTGTTTATTAAGTGAAACGTCAGGCCTGTATGAAACTCTCTGCTGGCTCAGTGTCCTGCTGGACGTTGTGTTCCTCCGGGGCACAGCGAACAAACGCTCCGTTCTTCCACCTTCCAAGGTGACCAAATAAAATGCATCATCCGCGTATAAACTTCACACAGTGAAACTCGACTCTGAGAGCTGGAGCTCAGCGGCAACATATCCTCTAAAGTTGTAAACTTTAACGCCACTTTGCCCTGTCCCCACTCTAATAAAACCCTATGACATAAGGCTCTCGCTTGATTCGACCTACTTGGAGTGCCAGGAGGGAGGGGCTTAACCAAAGCTGTAGCAGGTTTTCTGGGCAGAATCAGTAAAAGATATTTCATTTGTGCTCACCGAGGAAGCCCACCAATCACATCCTGTTATATTCTGTCAGAGCATTTTGACACGAGTCAGTTGGAACAAATCAAAAACCTGTTTTTCTTTTAACCTCGTCCTGGTTAAAGTTTTAGGCCTTGGAGCAGCAGGTGGTGGGGTTACCTGCAAGTCCTACAAGTCAACCTAAACAGGTTCACATTAACCTCCTGTTACTGTCTACAGCTCTTTAGGCACTTTGTCTTGTCCCATTTGGCAACTCGTCTGGGTAACAGAAAGCCTGAGGTTTTTTCAGAGCAGTGAGCCAGTGCGTTTCCTCTCATACATCAAACTACCTCACTTTGCTGTTTCCCTCGACTCTGTTAAAGATGTGAGGCTTTGCCAGGAGAGATGGTGTAACTCCTTCACTTGTTAAAACTCACTTTGAACGCCAAACTCGTGGGGCTCACCGTACGGGGCGCTGGAAGTGTCAGGTGACTGTCGGTGACAGAAAAGTCGACAAGCCGGCGTTCTTACGCCGCTCTTCCTCCTTAAACAGTAAAAAGTCCTCTGACACCTCCCAAACCACATCGCTCTGAAGTTTCCCTTGACTTGCGTTAAAGTTTGAGGTGTTTCCAGGAGAGATGGCGTTCCTTCACTTGTTTTAACCCACTTGGAAGCAGGCAGGTCTTACAGGGCATCAAGAAAGCAGTTTGAATAAATACACTTCTGCATGAACTCCCAGCACTTTTAGCCAAACACCGCCCCTCTGAGACACACACAGCAGAGTCCTGAAACAATTCAGCACCAGACATCCACCGTGTCCTCCCCTCAGATGCCTCCCTTTGCCATTTCCTCTGACTTTGAAAAAGTCTGAGACTTTTCCAAAAGCCGGTGATGTAATTGTCTCGTTTGGTTTAACCTACTTGCAGCACCAGGTGGGTGGTGTTTATCACACTCGGGGCATTTCAGTCGAGATAAGGCTACTCGATCAAAGAAGAAGCAGCTGCCCTTTTTCTGAGCGTGCCGTCCTGCAGGCCCGTCTCCAACCGCGTGGCACGTCCAGAGCTCTAAAACAAACGCTTCTTGACACTAATCTGTCAGCGCCTTCAGCAGGCTGGGATCCTTGTGTGTCTCACCTGTGAAAGTGCCTCGGGATATTTAGGAAAGTTTATCAAATCAGCAGTCAAACATTCATGAGCACAAGTGTTTTGCACTGAGGATGCTGCGTGTACTGTACGGCGTCCTGCAGGGGCCAAAAGGGGATCGTTGTTTACCAGCCGGTCCTGTGTCTCAGCCCACGGAGGGAAGCTCGAGGCCTTTCATCTCATCCAGCCTGGGATGTTTTCAGAGACGATAAAAAGCCCCAACATCTGCTCCCGCCTTTGTCACCAGCTCTCAGCCTCCCGTCTCCTCGATAAAACTTTCCACCGCCGGCTCCTCGTCTTTGTGTTCTGTTCATTTGATTTGAACCCCCCGTCGTTCCCTTTCCAGCACAACCCCCCCTTCACACCCGCTGGACTGTTTGTTTACTGCTGTGACAAAAGGGGGAAATTAATAAGGAGGTGACAATCGAGTCCTCGGAGCAGCAAACAGCCGCAGCCCTCTGCAGCGGCTTCAGGGGCTGGGGAGGCCGAGTCTTTTCATCTGGAAGAAGTTAGTGCTGCAGCCTTAGAAGGGCAACAAGCATCCTGAAGTGTGGTTCCCAAAGCAGCGTCTTTAAATATCAGTTCAGTCTTTCAGCTTCCTGCTTAGAAACTTGACACATCCAGAGATTTGCCTGGAGATGAAGCCGAACCATTTCCTTCTGATTTAGGGAGGCGCTGATCTGTTTTAAGAAAGACACGTTTGTTTCCAACCTGGATTACTCAAATCCAGTGTAGTCCAGCCTGATAATCAGTATTTAAGTGATGGAAACCGAAAGCTTTGTCTCTGGAGTCCCTTCACTTTAGCTTCTTTAAAAACATCTTAAAATCAAATCAAATCTTTCAGCAACAGGTGAATTTGATCTTATGACCCTTTAAAGCCTGAGTGTAAACTGAGTGTTTATTCAGCCTTCTGACAAAAATAAAAAAAAAATATGGGTTTACTTACATGATTTTTAATTTGTTTCATTTCTGCTACATTCGACATTTCTGTGTAGTTTATTTGTCACAATTTGTTTGTCGTATCATAGTAAAGCATTTAGCAAGATGTAGGGTTTAAAAAAAACTCACAGTGATGACGTACATGTCAGATACGACACGTGGTGTTACGTGGTGTTAAACCTGCCAACAGCGTTTTTAGCGTTTTAGCCATTACAGATGCCTCACCTGTTCGTCCTTTAAGGTGGTTTCTGTGCTTCTCTGTCAGATCTGGAGGCACCTTAAGCTGGTTTTATGCCGAATTTTTCCACAGGTTGGTTTATTTATCAGTTTTCAGTAAAGACGGCAGAATCTTAATGTCTCTGCTCACGTCGGACCTTCATGCAGATGTATAAACAAAATGTAAAATAAGAGATTTATCTAAATCACTCAGAGCTTTCTCAGTGGGCTCACGCTGCCAGTAACTGCTGGCAGAAAGTCATTACCGCGCTGATAATAATGGAGAAAATTGTAACTGGGATGTTTAATCGAGTCTTTGAATGCAGCTTTATAGATGAGATCACATAATAAACAATGAGAGACTTGTTCATGCTCTGACTGGAATATCAGATCGTCCTCCCAATAAAACAGCTTTCGGTCCGGGAAAAGGTTGTAAAGCTGCGGAGCCTCGGCTTGCTTTGCGTCCGTCCGCCTGTCTGACTCGACTCGGCTCGAGTCCGGACACCAGTCTAGTCATTACGGAGACACTGTTTATGTGGAGAACCTTATTGATCTCTGTGGCGTTGGAAAAACCAATCATTTTGCATTTTGTATTAGAGGGGGAGTAACACACTGAATCTGACTGAAAGCTCTCTGTGGGTGTAAGAAATGTCACAGCTTTAGGGTTGTTAAAGATTTGTTGCCTTTTTCATTACCTTCCCCAGATGAAACATCTAAATAACGATAAAAATATTACATCAGACTCGTCGTTCTCTTCCTGCTCGCGGAAAGTATGATTCTCACGTCGGTCTGCATGTGATGCAGGATGAATTCTGACCTGATTTTCAGGAAGCAGCGCGTTTCAAAGGGCATTTCTCCAGGAAGAACACACACTCACACCATTTGATGGACGTCTGAACCAAAGTGTCTAAGCTGGCAGATAAAATTTAACAGGTTTTAGATGAATTATGTCACACAGGCCTGCAGACCTCCAGCCCTGGAACCAGACTGGTTGGTGACCAGTTGGCTGGAGGTTGTCAGTTGAGGTGAGTCTCAGAGAGCCTTGCTGTGATTACTTTGGTTGAACATGGCGTCTGGGACGAACGCCGACTGGAAGTGTGGAGCTGGTGCTGATGGGCCCACCAGCTGAATGAGCTCTCTAAAACGATCTGATGTCTGTTACTTGACCTCTGTGCGACCCCAACTGTCACTCATGCTGCTGTCATGTGTTTGTATGTTTCCGAAGCAGCCACTCCCTGCATCAAAGCCATCAGTCCGAGCGAAGGCTGGACGACTGGCGGCGCCACCGTCATCCTCATCGGGGACAACTTCTTTGACGGCCTGCAGGTCGTCTTTGGCACGATGCTGGTCTGGAGCGAGGTGAGACGGCTCTTATTCAGATATCACACATTAAATGCTTTACCGGGTTGTTTAAGGCCCCGTGTTTTGCACTCTAACATTTTTTAGGCTGATCGCAGTGAAGAAATAACTTTGGCGCAGAACCTGTGCTCCGAGAACAGCTGCACAAACCGTACATCATGTTCTCCATCTTCATCTTTCTCACACACACACACACACACACACACACACACACACACACACACACACACACACACGCTCGTATCATAGGAACACCTGCGTCTGTGTCTGCAGCAGGTCTGCGTGTCCCCAAAAATATGCAGATTCAGTGCGAGCCGAGCTGCAGGAGGAGCTGCGCATACGGTGCACCATGAAATATTGAAGCGAGTCCAGAAGAGCAGAACACCTGGCGGGGAAGGAGGGAAGATGCACCTCCACACGCCGACGGAGCTCCTGACTTTGATCAGCGTCGTGTGGCGGCAAGCAGACGGACTCCAAAGCCCAGCATCCCTCTGAACACAGACTGCATGCTGACCCAGATCCCAGTCAGGCGGTCGGCGCGTTCTTACTCAGAAAGTTTTAACAGGAAGAAGAATCGGCTGCTCTCGTTCCGCTCCTCAGTTATCGTTCCAGACATCCGCTGCTGTTTGTAAAACTCAATATTTATCGTGTAGAAGAGGCGGAGAAATTTGAGGACGATACAGATGATAGAACTGATGGGTGTGATCAAAGGTCGTGATGCCGAACCTTGAAAGAAGAAAAGCAGAAGTTTGTGATGCAGAGATGGATTTGCAGACGCAGACTGAGGGCAAATTAAAAACATGTAAAAACCATCATTTTTACTGTAGTTTGAGTAAAAACTCTCTAACATGTGGGGCTCAGAAAATTAGCTTTTTTGGAGGATTTCCTGTCATGTGTTGCAAAATTCCAACCCAGCAAAAACCTGCTGAAAATCTTTGACTGAGATTTGGTTAAAAAAAAGGGAAAATTTACTTTGCAGGTCAGTGAGAAAACATCTGAATATCCCTGAAAAGTTAAAGGCCTTCATTAGATTCCTTTTTGCCTGAAGCCTAACATTACGTGGTTCCCTCTGAAAAAAAAAAAAAAAGCTGGTGGGATTTTTCCAGAGTTTGTGTTTATTGTAGAAAATATTCTCTGTGGGAAATAAAAGCTTGGACTTGTTTAGCTCAGCGAGATAATCACAAATTTGCAGCGCTTTTAAGATTTCTTTAAAGTTTGCTAAAAATAAAACGTTACTCTGTAAACGCACTAACCACCCACTAACTTCCTGTGTTTGCTGTGATGACATTTACTGTCGTGTCTTGCTGTCTGAGCTTCCGCCGTCAAGCTTACAGAGTACTGACAGACCACGTATGGAGTCACTAAACTAAGCCATGTGCACGAGGCTACCGTCCCCCTTACTCACAAAAAACGGGTCCAGACTGTCTTATAGGCCTCGAGCCATCAAACGTTTGAACTCGAGCAGGTTCAGGTGGCTCACTTAATCATCCCTAACATGTGAGGAGGGTGGAGGTCTCTGTTTATGGTGTGATTTATGTTGATGTGATTGTGTTCGTGTGGGTATACGAATGTCCACTGACTTTCCCCACAGGGACAAATAAACTTGTTTATCGATCTTTTAACGACTTGTTACTGCCTTCTTTGAGTTTTTAAACTTGTGTTGTGTTATTTTTTTATATTTGGAAACTGCTCAGGCTTAGAAGAAGATGACAGTTTTTTTGTTTCGTGAGTTTCAAAGTCATCCTGATTATTTGAAAGTTTTTCTCATGATTCCAGGCTGGTTTAAAGACCGCAGCTTGAACATTTTGTCCTGTTTTTGTTTCTCTCTTGACTCAGCTGATCACCCCTCACGCCATCCGGGTGCAGACCCCCCCTCGCCACATCCCAGGGGTCGTGGAGGTCACGCTGTCCTACAAGTCCAAACAGTTCTGCAAAGGAGCTCCGGGACGCTTTGTGTACACCGGTAAGCTTTCAAACCAAACCCCGTCGTCAAGCGGAGTTTTCTAAACACTGAAGTTCTCAGAGAGGTTTTAAATCGTTATCCAACGGTTTGATACTGATAGTAAAGTACCGTCAGTTCAAATTCACCACCATTAAATCCGTAAAAGGAGAATAAATCCATCCATTACTGAGATCTAAATCGTCATGTGATGAGGCTGAAACCGAGTGGTGCTTTCACCCAAAATAAAACGTCTACATAACATCTACAAAGTTTGGGCTCGTCGCTCATATTTCAGTGTGAACAAACTTTCCTTCTCAGTTCTAAAGGTTTATGCTGGTTTATACTGGTTAATACCTGCGATTTAAGGTTTCAGATCTTGAGACTCGAGGGGTGATCCTCACCATGGAGGAGTCACTGTAAACACTTTTCCACGTCCTGACAGCAAGGTAAACATTTTCCCCGAACGACTCCCTGCTCTGCTCCTCCTCCGCGCGCCCTTCAGCCTCTTTGTCAGCCGTCAAACGTCCGAAGACTCGATATCTGACTCTCAGATCAGTGCTTCCACTGTCGCCGATTATTCCGTCAGAATATCCAGATGTCATTCAAAGCAGCAGAAAGGTCAGCTCGAAGGCTGTTTAGCCCGATAAGTAAATGTCACTGCGTCGGGTTGTGAAAGAGGCAAGCGTGTTGGAGTTTTCTGTTTAACACCAGTTTATCGCCGCCTCCTTCCTCTCGCCCTCGTCTTTGTTGGGGGTGCCGCCTCCTCCGACGGCAGGGCCACGCTCACAATGGACGCTCTGGCCGCCGCCTCCTTTTGCAATGCTAATCTGCGATCCCATTTACAGATACGACTGACAAGAGCGGCACGTTGCTTTTATGTGGAGGTGTGCTGTGAATAGAGCCTGTTGTTATCTCAGAGTCCATTAGAGGATGTTCTCCACCTCAGAAACACGCTGGAGGAGGCCTGAAGGAGCTCACAGAACAGCCACACCAGCTTTTCTTACATCAGCTTCAAGTGTTTTACATAATCAGATGAGCTGAAGAGTTGAAAAAAGTCCCCAGAGTTACCTGAAAAACAACAGCAAAGTATATAAAAAGGCTAGAGGTTGAAGGCATTTATGCATTATGTGCATATTTCCTGCTTTTCTCTTCTTCGATGTCATAATTCGATTTTTTTCTGGGTTTTTGGAGTTTGGTTGAGCTGTAATTGAAATTTGAAGACATTTAATTGGGTATTGGGGTGTATACAGCGTGTATTTTATGGAAAAAATAACGAATTGATCACTGGGAATGACGTTCATTAGACTGAGAATCAGATACTGCTTCGCTGTCATGCAATGTTCGCATGCATTGGCTGGTGAGGATGTGGTTTAATGAGCTGAACGAGTCGTTCTGCTGCCAATGAAAAAACGCACAGCGGTCTGTAAAAACTCTGGTCTGCTCCTTTAATCCAGCCTCCACAATCCCAACCAAGAAACGGGAACATCTGACTCCAGTTTGATTGATGGGCGAACAACAAAACTGAGCGTCCCCGAAGGCATCGCGAGGCTGAACCCGACAGGTGGCCGCATCATAACGCCGCTCAGTTTCTCCTACCCGCCGCTACTCGTGCCAGGGAGACGGCCGCATTGTGCACGCACGTCGCCGCTTCATCTGATTTACACATGACACGTTCAGAGACGCAGGAGCAGGCGTGTTCGCTTCAGTGCACGCTCAGTGTGCCAACAGCGTGTTGTGTTCATGAATGTAAAATGAGCTGAGTTTTAGATACCGAGCAGGTAAATGAAGAGAAAACAGCCTGCTGATGTCACTTCCTTCACGAGCCCACACACAATAAAGCCCATCAAACCCCCCTGGAAACCCTTCAAGGCTCCTACTGTTTTCATAAGAATAACTGGAGACTTTTCAAGGACCTTTGGGGTCTGCAGGAGGTTGCAGCGAGGTCTCAGGTGTCTTTGAGTCAGTTTTCTCGGGTTCAAACTGGTGAAGTGAACCTAGATGAGTTTCCAGTGGTTTCTGAGCAGATCTAGCCTTCTTAAGGAAGTTGTAGGCATCTTAGATAGGTTCCAGGATTTCGTCTAGTTGTGCTAAAGCCTTTAAAGGCTGTAGTCTGTAGTCCTTGAGGAAGTTGCACAAGTTCCTTGAGAGTGTACAAATGGGGTTTAAAAAGATTTTAGGCATTCTTTACAGAGTCTGAAGACTGTTCCAGCGGTTGGAGATGCTCCAGGACACCTTGGTCAGGTTTCAGTGGTCTTTAAGGAGGTTAAAGGGACTTGAAGGATCTAGATTTTGTAAGGAGGTCGTAGGTATCAGTAAGCAGTCTTAAGCTGATTTCAGCGGTCCTTGGAGAAGTTCCAGTGCTCCTAATTGTTATTAAGGTGGTTGAAGGGACCTTGAGGAGTTTCCAATGTTCCTCAAGCAGGCCAAGACTATTTAATGAGATTCCAGGGGTTATTAAAGAACTTCTTAATTATTTAGTTGGTGGTCCTTGAGGAAGTTGTAAAGGTCCCTTGAGCAAGTTCCAGGGTTTTTAAATAGGTTGGAGGTGTCCTTGAGGAAGTTGTTGGGGTTTTCAGGATTCTCTCCAGTGGTTAGGTTGAAGTTCAGTGTGCGTACTTGCACATTTATACACCCTAAACGGGGAGATGGGTCTCTGCCAGCCAATCAGAGAGCAGCTCTTCTGTGAACATTCCCGTTAGTATTCCCTCGTTTCCTCCCCCGGCTTCTCTGCCTCTCCTGCTGCCTCTGAGCTGAAGGTGGAGTGACAAGCAGTGGGATCCGAGTGTTTCCCAGATTTCCCGTCTCCCTTCCTCTCTGCAGCTTTGAGCGGCTTCAGGATTTGATCCCGCGGCTTCGCTCGGAAAAACTGGCCAAAGGCAAGAAAGCTGAGCGGAATGACAAAAAGCCTGAGAGCTGAAAAGGTTCCTCCTCCTCCTCGTCTTCCTCGCTAATCATCTGCACTGCAAGCAGATTACCACTGAGATACACAAATCACCTGACTCATTGTGCCACATTTAACGTTTATTTTTTATTTTATTTGCATTTAGTTTTAGATGATAAATCCATTTTCACTTTAAACTGTTTTAACGTAAACTGGGAAATTAAAAAGAAACACACAATCAGTAAATTTAAATATTTCTTGCCAGTTTTGTTTATTTTTTATTTTCCAGATTTAGATTTTTGTAGTTTTCTGATACTTCTGGGGGTTTTGTAGTTTTGTTTTTGTAGTATTTTCTTTAAGAACTGGTTCTTAGTAGGTTTTTTTTCACTTCTTTTACTTTTGCAGTTTAATGTTTTTGTAGTTTTATTGGATCTGCAGCTTTTCCAGGTTCGCAGTATCTGTAGTATTTTGTGTAGTATTTACTGTGTACACTGTATTTTTGTAGTATTCTGTGATTCTAATGAGCACTTCTCTAGTACTGTGTAGTATACTTGCTGGATCTGTATCCTGCAGTGAAGCTGTAGTACTCCTGGAGTAGTACTGCTGTAGTACTCCTGCAGTGTAGCTGAATTACTCCTGCAGTACTGTGTAGTTTTCCTGCAGGCCTGTGGTTTCTGGTGTTCCCGGTATCTCCCTCCACTCGGCTGTGGGTGTTGAGTCGCTGGTGCTGCCGGGTCCACACCTCCTCTGTGCTTGTAATGCACGGATCAATGCAGCCTGCGGGGGGAGGCTCGGGGGAGGCGCGGGAGGGGAGCGGAGCTGTGGGATCGATGGGTGCTGAGTTATTGCGGCACTCGTCCACTGATTTTTAGAGAGCTGTGTTTTCCCAGGAAAGTCAATACCTCCAGGCTCCCCTCATTAATTTCAACCCCTCCATCCCCACTGCGCCTCCCTCCTCCCCCTCCTCCTGCAGCTGCACCTGGGGATCTGCAGCCCTGGAGAGAGAAGGGTGGAGGAGGAGGAGGAAGACAGGGAGAGAGAAACTGAGATGATGAAGTCAGATGAAGGGGGAGAAGAGAGAAAAGGAGGGAGGTGTTGCAAAACTAAGGTGATGAAGTCAGATCCAGGGGGGAGGACAAGGAGGGAGAGGAGGACGGGTGGAGGAGAAAGAGGAGTAAGAGGAGGAGAAAGATGTGATCCCGGGTTTTAAAAAGCAGACAGAAGGAAAAATATTGATTCCTGATATGGAGATCATGTTTGCAGCAGATTATTGATGTAGTTCCTCCTCCAGGAACAAAAGTCTGTGCCCAGTGTGAGCAGGGAGGCCACGAACTGGAGGCAAACTGGAGGCGTTAACTGGAGGACACCCAGCACCAGTATCATCATCATCAACATCATCATCAGGCAGGCCTCAACATGCCTGACACCCCCCACCCCTTTTCTGTACACCTGGGAGCTGCAGCTGCTCAGCTGTGTACACTCCAAAAGTATGTGGACATGTCAGCATTGCATCGAAGCACTCAGTGTCCGCATTATTACAGCAGCTTCTCCAAACTGAGCACATCCTCTCTCGGCTGTTCTGTTCTACTTTTATGGAGCTGTTTGAGTTTTACTGAGCTTGTGTTTATCCTTTATTGGCTGTTTTCTCTGCTTCACCCTGTGGAACATTTTACTTACTCAGATTTTTGGTTTTGTTCTTTCTTGTAGAGATTTAACTCTAATGAGCCAAATTATTTCGTACTGGTTCTCTTTTCTTGTTATTTCTGCTGCTGTGGTGCAGAAATCAGTGTCTGTGGGTTTCATGGGTAATGTGCTGGGTTCTGGATGTTTATATATACGTGTGAATATTTCATGATTTATACAGTAATTGTTATTTATACTGCATTTTTAGTCTTCTCCATTTTTCTGGGTTTTATTTTTTAATATTCTGGTTCTACAGGTTTGTAGTTTTTATGCTTCTGCAGCAGCTCATCCCTGTCCTCTCCTGCCCCCTCTGTGGAAAACTGAAGGTTAGAGGTCAGACTTACTTCCACACAGACTGGTAGAACTATCTGCTTAAAACTCGCAGTGTGTTATTCGAAGTAATGACAAACTTAGTTGAGAAAAACTCAAATCCAGGTCTCAATTTTTCAGCTGCCAGTTCCAGACCAGATGTTCCAAACCTGTTATTCCAGCTTCAGATCACCTTTGATATTCCAGGTCTGGTCTAGATGTTTTGGCAGATCTAAGGATGATTCCTGATCTGATATTCAGTTTTTTTTCCATGTTTAATGAGGTTGTTTTTTCTGGAGTGCCCCGGATTTGTTCTGCAGTTTCTGTTTCATAGAAAATTAATTTTTCTGGATTTTTTATGATGTTTCCTGCAGTTTCTAACTTTTTGTTTTCCTCATTCACGTGTTTGAGATGTTACGTGTGATTTAAGCGCAGCCGGACTTGCTTAAACAGGTACTATGCACAAGGTTTTTTTTTGTTTTTGTTAAAATGGCGTGTTGTAGTTTTTCTCTCTTTTTAGAGAACGGGTGGTTTAGTGTCTCTGCACTTTGGGGCTTTTAATGATTTCAGATCTGTTTCTGAGGTGAAGTTTCTTGTTTCCACCTCCGAGCTGGAGCACTGTAGCAAATATAGCTCCCAGCTCTGGTTTTAAATGCTGCTTCAGAACAAAATACCTCAGAGGTAGCCGGTCCCTTGTCTCCTGCAGGGAAACGTACTGCACTGATGTTACGCGATAATCCTCACGGTGGTGGTTTTTAAGTTACTGGGACGCACCCTCCACTTGTCCCCTCTCCGCTCCGTGTTTTTTTTTGTTGGTGGTTTTCCGGTGTGGGCGTTGGGATCCCTCTGGGACCGGCCCTGAGATTAAGCAGCTCTGCAAATAAAATCCACTCCACTTACTTGGATAATTGTTTTACTGGAATAACTAAAGGATTCAGTGTTTTTCTGTGGATGCAAAGGTCAAACTTCTGCTGATTTAGTGCCGCCCTCCTCACGCTCTCCCAGTGCTCAGTGACGGCTGACGAATCTCAGTTTATCCTGTTTGTTCTCCATCTTACTTCTCCTCTTCATGGAAAAGTCAGAGGTCAGAGGTCAAGCCTACATAGGCAGCCTGAGTGATACTCCGAGTGTAAACGGTGTTTTACAGGTCTGACTATTCCAGGTCTAAACATGATGATCTTGAAGATGTTTGACATTGTTTATGTTGCTGCGTTCATTAAATAAACGAAGGAGCTGTAGCGTTGCCCAAACTGAGCTTAATTTAACCACCTGATCATTTGGGATGACATCACTAGAACGGACCAATCAGTGAACCTGTATGCCCTCGTGTGATGCAGACCTGGTTCATTAATAGTAAGTCTGACCTCAAATGCAACTTCCTCACTCTGAGCTCCTCTCTCAAAGTACAATGAAGCACTTTGTAAGTTCTGCTCTTCCTCCTCCTCCTCCTCCTCGGCACACATGGAAAACATTAGCAGATTGTTCCAGAGGGTTTGCTGAAGGTCTGCGAACGTGTAACCAAGAGGCCGGCGTTACACCTCCGACCTCAGCTGGAGGAGAGGAGGAGGAGGCGCTCCCTCTGTTTTCGCTGTTCCCCCCTCTCCTGTCGACACGTCTGAGGCACCGTTCGCTAATTGACTTCTGAATTTTTATTGTTTAATTACTGTCGCAGTAACACATGGAGGCAATTATCTGTAGCCTGCTCGGGATCGGCTTACAGCGGCTGACGGAAACAAAGAGAGGACGAGGCAAACGCCGTTTATGGCAGGACTCGCAGTGAGGACAGAACTCATAATTCAGCCCAAAAAACCTCCGTCTGAACCACCGAAACGTCACTTCAGCCTCGTCTTTTTATTATATTTAACCCTCTCTGGCCCCGACAGCAACAATTCGCAAAGACAAAATGCTGGTTTACAGGAGGAGGGATTCAGTGCGCTTTAGTTTTGTAGTTTGTGGGTTTGTTTCATGTTGAGTTGAACAGACTAAGGGCCAGACGTACTAATCATGAGGCCACAGTTTGGCTATAAGTTCAGGATTTGCTCTCTCCAGAAACAACACAGCTAACGAGCCTGCAGCTGCTTTACTGCAGCTCAGACCAGCGTTCAAACCTGGAGTCAGTTTTAGAATAACTCTGACACAAACACCTGGCAGAAAGCGCAGATCACTGCCCCGCCCTGATCCTGGTTCTGATAGAGGTCTCTTCCTGTTTTATGGGAGTTCTTCCTTCCCACCATCGCCAAGTGCTGCTCACAGGGGGTCTTGGAATCTCTCTCCAGTTGTCTCTCCAGGGTCTTTACCTTATAATATAAGGCACTTTGAGATGACTGTTGGTCGTTTGTTGATCTATTAAGGAAATTTCTGTGAATTGAAATTAAGATTTTGGCTGGTCGAAGCCATGAGGAGCAAATTCCTGGGTAAAAGAACGTGTTGCTCTAAGTGCCCCAGTGAAGCTCGTTCAGAGTGAATGCCAGACGTGATTGGCTGTTCAGGTTTGTGACTCAGCTGTAGATTTATTTAAAAACCGTCAGTTCGTGTGTTTTTGTTTTAGTGACGTCTAAATCTCGATTAAACATCATCTTCATTTTGTGTTGAAAGCTCACATCTGTGCGACGCCCCAAATAACTCCAGCAGATGTTTAAGGAGACGTGCTTCAGATGCTACCTGTGATTTAAGCACAGTCGGACCTGCGGCGGCGTTATTTCTTCTTCACAAGCGTCAGACCTGTTTGCAGCACAGAGGGCGAGGCGAGGAGGCGGATTAAAAGTGAGGCGCTTGCATCAGTCA
Source organism: Perissodus microlepis (assembly GCF_051167445.1). Classification (NCBI taxonomy): domain Eukaryota; kingdom Metazoa; phylum Chordata; class Actinopteri; order Cichliformes; family Cichlidae; genus Perissodus; species Perissodus microlepis. Next base: position 25,576,304 of record NC_140462.1, read on the forward strand.
GTGGAGTCATTAACACCCTCCTCCACCTCCTCCACCCGCCTCTGCTGCAATCGATGCTCATAGAAATTTCATGAACTTTAAACAGTGATTGACAGGCAGCTCCGGCCCCGGCCGCCGCCAACGCCGTGCCCTCACAGAGTGTATGAAGTGGCAAAAGTTACTGGAACATGAATTAACTGACCGGCGTGTGTGTGTGTGTCATGTAAAGTCTCATTAATAGAAACTTGATTATCTAATTCAAATCTTTAAGATGAAGAGCTCGCGGCCTGATGTTGGACAGATGTTCAGCAGATTATTCACTGTGAAGGTTTTTCAGCCCTTTGTCTGCAGGTCCTCTCAGGATTATTAAAAGCACTTTACGCTCCCCGCAGAAGAAGAAAAACACGCCGTTGCACATTAAGGGTGCATGCAGGCAAGTTTTTATCGATATCTAAGTAGTTAAACTCCAAAACTACAGATTTTTTATGATATAGTTTGGGTTCCGGTCGACAAAATTTGTTCTCTTCATGTTCTTTCCCCGTGTCTTGTCTTGTTTTGTGCTGAGGACTCGACGCCTGCATGGTCACGTGGTGCATCCTCGACACGTTTGAACAGCACCAACTGTCGAGGCTTCATTCAGTGAAGTTCAGCACTTTCTTCATCTCGGAAAAATTCTGTTTTCTCTAAAAATAACCGCATACGGTTGGTGTCTTCACCTGCAAGGACGAGAACCTGAACTATCAGAATGTTTATTTTTTTAATTGTTCTCCAAAGTTTTCCCAATCAGGGAACCAAACAAATCAACTTTTAAAGACAAACAGCTAAAACGCAGGGTCAGGAGCTGCTGGGATTGTTGCTGATGGTTTCTAATATCTCACAGGGTTAAAACGATCTTTCATCTTTTAGTGATCTAAATATAAACAGAGTGTTTTTTTTAATGTGTTTTTATTCTTCACTACTACAAAACACCAGAGGAAACCCGTCGTCCTGCTTTACCTCGGCCAGATGTTTAAACTTTAGATGCTTCATAAAGGCAGAATTTATGGTTTGGGTGTTCCTAATAAAGTGATCAGCGAGTTTGTGTTACAGAGTCGGGATGTGACGCATCAGGAGGCGCGTCTCAGTCACTTAGCGGTGATCACACGGCAGCAATGAAACAACACGAGCGCTGTCGCGTCCCCGCCTTTGATCTCGCCTCTTGTGTCATCTTTTAATAGACGGCAGAAGTGTGCTCTCCGCCGTGGGAATTCCTCGACTCTCAGCAGAGACGCACCACATTTCATATATCAAAGAGCTCCACTTTGGGAACGGGGACTTGTGGAACTAATGTCGGGTAATTAGCCATTTCTGCGGGGGCATTTTCGGCGGCCACTCCAGAAAATAATAACTTCTCAGGTGGGGGGCCTATTTCTTTGAGGCACTCTGCTCGGCCGGCTCTAATCACGGCGAGGTAATTATTCGCTGATTAACACGCGGTGTCGGGGCGGATGTTCGCTCTAATCACAGGGGCTGTTGCGTCAGCGACGGCTCTCGGAGGAGGAAGCAGAAGGGAGTGGGCGCTCATGTGGGTTATAGAGACGAGACGACGGTACCTGAAGATACCTGAAGACACCTGGCGGGTTCGGGAGGGCCGACTCTGATCTTCATCAGAAGATCGCGTCAAGATCTTCATTGCGTAAAGAATGAAAGAAAAACATTTCAACATCAAACCAACACTGACGCCAAAATCCTCTGCAACACGGAATCATCCGCCACTGAAAGTAGTCCCCAAAGTGCAGATAGACTCAGAGTTCATACGTTTGATCTGTTTTGACTCATTTTTATCTCTCTTTCCATTTTCTGCTTGTTTTACTTAAGCACGTGCAGACATGTCCCCACAGGACCGCCCTCCTTGTCACACCAGCGTGCACATCCATGTAAAACAAACAAGCTGCAGAGGAAACTTTACGCTCGCTGTCATTTACAGACCTGCCTCGTCGCCCCTGCTCTCTGCGATGACTGATTGATGAATTGGAAGTCGGAGCAGATCAATAATCCGCTGAAAAGATGCTTTCGGGGTGTTATGGCAGCCTGTCAATGCCCCCCACCCCAGCTGATGCCGGTTGGCCACTTGACAAGCAGAAAAACAAATCAGCGCGTCCACTTAAGGCTCGGCATGTCGTGCATCTGTCACACACACACACACACACACACACTGAAGGAGGCGAGGAATCATCAGCAGTTGCGATCGGCGGGCCATGAGGCCAAACGCCACGCTGACCTGCATCAATCATGCGGCCGGGGGAGATGGGAAATTGCAGCACACGTTACTGCGGGACGGATGAGCGGCGCCTATTTGAAATGATGAGAGTAATACAGGAGGAAACCACGCAGCACTGAAGTCTGCCGGCTCATCGGGGACATGAGAGCGCCTGCGACGAGGCTGTGAACGCCAAAACAAAAACGGTAAAGGTGAGCAGAGACCCTAAAGTGCGGATTTCATCTCCGGCTGGTAAATATGTACAAACCAGCGGCGTGGAAAAGCAGATTCAGGGCGAGGAGCAGCAAATGAAAGATAAATGTAAACAGTAGTGAGGAGGAGGATGTAAACAGAGGCGGGCTTTCCTCTGAAGCACGGCGCCCTGCTGGATTGTGGGAGCCGAAGCGAGCGGGGTAATGAGCCTGCTGAGATGTTCCAGTAATCCGCCGTCCTCCCTCCCAGAGCTCTGATCCTGTGATCTGTGATCAGCCGCCATCTGCAGCCAGAAGCGGCGAATGATCCCAGAGCGAGGAGAGGAAGAGGAAGCTTCCCCTTCAGCTCGCTGTCAGGGCGAAGCCGGACAGGTGAGAAGCACCAGGTGGTCAGTTTGACAGCAGGAGAAGCATCGAGACAAGAATCCAAATCTGCAGCTTCTGCTTTAAAACAAGCGCGTTTGATTCATTCGCTCTTCAGTGTGGCTGCACCCTTTCACAATAAAAGCTGTGTAATTAGGGATGCAGTGATTGAAAGTTTTCAGACTCATTTCCAGAATTTTAAGTCTGACCTTTAAGTTTTTGCCCAGTTTGTGTTTTTTCTGGGACTGTCACAGTATAGTTTTTAGCCATCTCATGACGCACTAGTGGTCACTTTAAAAAGCCTGAGCCCTCAGACCCATGGAGGTCCAGCATGGATACATTTTACATCCTCACTTTCATCCTGCAGCATTTCGCTCTGTTTTAAAGCCTTCTTTCTCATCCTGTTACTTTTTATCACCTTCTGTAAATTTTATGTGTCTCCTGCTTTTATTTGACTCTTTTTTTTAAAGCTTCTGTCTTGATTGTTCAGACATTATTAATCGAGCAGTAGTTGCTGGGTGTTTGAGCAGGAAGTGAACGTCTCTCCTGTAAGTGCGTAAAATATCCTCCTCCTCTCCGACGCTCCAGATATGCCGTGAAGAAATTAGTTTCAAATGTGATCCGCCTCCCCCTTCTTCTCTTCTCTTCCTCTCCTCAGTCACTTAGCGGTCTAATAACGGAGCGTGCCGCTCAGCAGGACACCGGCCGACCGTTTGATCACCTTCACAGCGAGGGCAGAGAAAGGATCCAAAGAGAGAGAGGGAGAGAGTGATAAATACTTGATGAAATATATAAAAAATCCCCTCCTCTCGCTCGCCTCTGTCTCTCCCGCCCTCCTCTCACCTCTGAATTATCTTCCTCTGCTCTTTTTCTGATTTATAAAAAGCATCAGACGGCAGGAGAAAGCGACGGCTGTGGCCTCCTCGCGCTGAACAAAGAGGAGCAGAGAAAAATCAATACAAATTACGATGGAGAAAGTGGCACTGATGCCTGGAATTGCAGCATATGTTTACACTAAATCAGGCAATCTGTCTTCATATGGGCGGTGTAATGCGTGGGGTGGGGGGAGGGGGGGTCAGGGTTCGCATTGCCAGCCGCCGTTCTCCAATTACACTGGCTCCTTTGGAAGGAGGCGGTCTTTATCGATTGGCTGGGAGGAGCACGGGGCCCTGCAGGCAGCCAATGGGGCGCTGGGGTCAAAGTGCAGCGAGATTTTAATAAGGCAAAGTAATGGGCTTAATGCCTGTAGGGGGGTCGATCCCCATCAGAGGTTCATTAAAACTTCTGTCTTTGTTTCATTCTCCGTCTGTGGTCGTCTCCACCTCCAGCAACGATCGCAACCTCAGAGCGCCGTCACGTCTCTGGAGAGAGGCGTCTGAATCCAGATGTTTTATCAAACCAACTCGACTTATCGAGACACTCAATGTACTCATCAGAGCCCAGAGCGGTGTGGACTCATCAGAGCCCAGAGCGGTGTGGACTCATCAGAGCCCAGAGCGGTGTGGACTCTACAAACCAGAGCAGCTCCTTTAGACCTTTCAGAATAAAACTTCTCATCAGTTTTTAAACTTCATAAATAAACCACATCTGTCAGTGGCTGAATGTTGGTGTCCAAGAGTTTAAGTGTGAACCAAGCGTCAACCAAAGTGCAGTTCCTCTGACGTCCACCGGAGGCTCCAGGACTCAGTCCTCATAGACTCCCATGTAAACACGTTTACGGCCAGAAGAATTTCTAATTTCCCCATTTACAACATTTTACCTGTTTAAATTATATTCAGGCTCAAAGTTTGTATTGTTAGGGGCGTGGCCTCTTTGACTTACAGTTGTATGGTTACAGTTCAGTTAGCTAGGCTTCCCTTCGACTAACTGAACTGGACCTCTGGGCTGTGTTTGTGCTGTTGGGGCCTTTTGGATCATTTTTAATGACCTCATCTGACCAATAAAAGGGCTGCTGTGAGGTCACTGTACTAACAGACCGTCTAAGAAATCTGAGGTCCGGTTTTGGTGAATTCTAGGATTTTATTTGGCTGTTGCTGAGCACTAATTGTCAGGTATTTGTGTCTGTGGATGCAGCTTGTTAGCATTAGTGTCACTACTTACACTGAAGAAACAACATGGTGGCAGGAAAGCTGCTGATGTTGGATGATATCACAGTGATAATGTCCACACGTTTGGCGATGAGCCCATGTGCAGGAGGTTGACAGATAAAACTAGGTTTCTCAACCATGTACGTGTTCCTAAAACAATATTTTGTTTTCCAAACTTCAATATTTTGTATTTTATTTTTGTCATTGAGTAATAAAATTTTGTCAAGTGCTTGTGAAAAATGCAACATTAAAGTCATCCCAAAACATAACAAGACGAATAAAGCAACTTTAATTCTGCTTTGAAGGCAAAACTAAAGTGAAAAAAACAGAAAATCTTCAAACCAGCAACTCACAGACAGAAAATGTGTCCAAACTAAGGAGAGAGAGGACCAGGACAGAGGTATGAGGCTCGTGTTCCCAGATTCTTTCCAAGACTTTTAGCACAGATCGGGGACTTGGATCTCAGAGATCTCGAGGAACTTTTGGCGTTGAGGAAGTTTCCTGGTTTTTTGATGTTTATCTGCAGACATGTCGCCTTCGATTGAACCACATCAGCATCATTTCTCAGCAACTCGGATCAGCTCGGAGGTCAGAGAGGAGAACACTTCCTCTTCTGATGGAGGTGGCGAGTTAACCATCACAGACCCCCCCCCTCCCTTCGAGTGTAAATGGTTTTTTTATTCTATTGCAGCAGTTCCCATAGTGCCTCTCACTTGTTTTATAAGTTGGGATGTATGTACGCAGCGCCAGGAGGCAATCCAGTTTGGGATTCACCGCTGATTGCTGCTCGTGTCGTCCCGGTGCATTATCTCCATTCATCCTCTGTTGCTCCGCATCCCCCCAAAAAGTCTCTTTGGGATCCTGCAATGAATCGCTCTTTCATTCGCGGCGGGCCGAGGTAATAGATTCAGGCCGCGCTGCTCTCTGCTTCCTCTCAGGGAGGCGAGGAATCCAACATGGCAGCCCCTGCGGCGAGGGCCACGTCCCTCAGCACTCTGTCACCCTTCAGATATCATCCCCACCCCGTTGCAGCCTGAAAGCCCTTTTTCTCCTCCGCCGCCGCCGCTTGAAACGGGCTCCGACAAATTTGATTTAGCAGCTCGCGGTCGCCCATTCCCGGGAAAAGAAAACAAATATTGTTATAATGGTAATAACATCTATTTGGAGCGCTGGCGACAAACGGCGGCGGGGCCCTTTGAAGGAGACCCCTCTGTGCCGCCGTATAGCTGCCTTATTCTTATTCATGAAAGCCACGGTTATGCATATTAGCGCAAACTAGCTATTCTACTCAGCGGCATTTGGAGTGTCAATCATCCTTACAGAATACAAGAGCCAACGGTGACAAAAGCGGAGTGGGCAAGATCGGCTGACAAATTGTCCCCAAAGTCAAATTTGACAGCCTTTTATGATTAATGGGCTTGATTATGGAGAAGTATCTCCCCGAACTCATTTCCGGGTGTTTCTCCAGCTCTGCTCAGTGCATATGGAGAGAGGAGGAGGAGGAGGAGGAGGAGGAAGGCAGATTGTTTGTGGAGGTGAATGAGTGGAGGAGAAAAGAAAAGAGAGAGAGGACTCGGTGGAGGGGAGGCTGGATTGAATTAGCCGTGGAGGAGAGGTGGAGTGTGAGGTCTCGCACTTGATAAACAGCAGCCGAGATAAGAGAAAGCGAAATCAGCTGACGCTCGCCCTCTCCGTTAGCGCTCACCGCTAACACGAACCAACAGGAGATCAGAGGAGAGGGAGGTGAAACGATCCCTGCTGAGTTTAAACTCCAGGAAATGACAGGAAGTCACGAAAAACCTGGCTTTTCCACGCGTGTGCAAAAAACGAGCACATTTCAACAATGTTGCATTAAAATTACATCTCACGAGTTGGGGACGTGTTTTTATTTTCTTCGATTTCAGCACAATCGCAGAAGAAGGAAAGGCTGAAATATGTTGTTAAAAAAAGAGACACAAATAATGCAAAGAGACGGCAGGAAGATTCAAAACTACAACAAAAAGGCACAAGACCATCCTGACCAGAGCAAAAGACTCAAAAAAGATGTAAAAGTACAGTAAGAGGTGCGACAGCTAGAAACAGAGGTAAAACTACCAGGACGCATAAAAAACTCCTGAATGATGGAAAGACACAGTTGGAAGATCTGAAAGTCCCACAAAAAAAATAAAACTACAAACGCAAAACAAACCTAGAACAATACAGTGACACAGATACAACGTTAAAATGTGTCAAATACCACAATGAGAGGTAAAACTACCATGCAAAGAGACAAAAATACAGAAAAAGAAGAAAAAGGACAACAGGAACTACGGCAAAAGATAAACCTACATTTGAAAAAGAGACAAATGGAAGTACCAAAAAAGTGTAAATGACCACACAAAGACATAAAAGAAAGATGATGATGAAGATGAAAGCTGCAGAACTGCAACAATCAGCTGAGTTCCTGTCAGACGCGTCTGGGGGTTAAATAAACCCTCTCTTCTGTTTCTGTTTGTCCCGCAGCCTTGAACGAGCCCACCATCGACTACGGCTTCCAGAGGCTACAGAAGGTCATCCCTCGCCACCCCGGAGACCCTGAGAGGTTACCTAAGGTCAGTAAAGACAACTCATTAACTTGCTGCTGTGGGTCAAAGGTCAGATTTAAGGCCAGGAGGTTGGCTTAAGTCTGGCAGGTATGACCCATAATGCACCTGTCATTCAAGGCTGCTGCTAATTGGGCGCTTTAATCGGGTTTAGGGCCACATTAAGGGCTGATTTCAAACTGAAGTGGCTTTTTGTCCCTCCATGGACGCCGTAGACCACCTGCGCTGTGAGCTGAAGGCTTCTAATGCAGCACAGGGCCGAACTCGAGTCGCCTGATTGGATTTGTTGGTTCTGCTCGGTACGCTCTTGGCACGGTGCGGCGCTCCTCGCTGCCAGCGGGGCAGATTGTTCCCGAGCCTTCAAACAGGAAACAGCTGTTTATGGGAGCAAATCCTGCTGCTGCTGCTGCTGCTGCTCTCGCTGCGTTTTGTTTCCCCTCAACTGGCGAGGAGGAGGGCGCGGATGGTCGTCAAGCGTGATCGGTTTGGTGATGTTTGGCTTCTCAGAAGCCCAGGGAGAGAAAAAAAACATCAGAATTATGTAAATTAACTCTGGGACCTAAAAGTGGAGGTGGTGTAAAACATTTCATGAATTACAAAGTTTAACTAAACTTCATTTTTTAAAATGTCTCGTATAATCAAAGCTCCGTGCTCGATGCCTTTAACTAAAAAAGAAACATTTGATTTGATTAGTTTCCTTTGTGATTTGTGATGGACGTCAACATAGACGTCAAAACTCTTCATTAATTTTCAGTTTTCCTTTAAGCGTACAAATTCTGGTTTTATTTTGTGCAACAAACTGGTCCAAATGTGCCTCATTACTACAGGAAATACAAGCATCAGATACAATCAGATTGTGTCTTTATTAAAGAGAATGAACACAAAACTTTTGTTCCATTAAAACTTTAAAGCAGCTTTGTCCAGTTTCAGGAAGATCAAAAGGTCTTCTGAACATTTTCAGTTTAGTTTATCTGACGTGGACATAAACGAGTCTTATTCTGCTGGAAACGCTGCAGTCGCATGTTTAAAGTGTTGGATCTGTATGGTGTCACTGAGGGCGGGGATATCCTGTTTATCTGATCATCTCAGGCACACAAACCTTCTGTTTATGTGGGACAGCCAATCAGAAGACATGAGGGGTTGTATCACATAAAGATGGATTATTTTGAGGTCTGAATCATGCAAAGCTGCTCTGGTAGAGTCCAAGAAAGCTGGAGATGAGCAGAACTGACCACTGTGTGATGTTTGTCTAGTGTTAACTAGCCCGGCTACACCAACTGTCCAAACATCACTGCTGTTTAGTTTTTTTTTAGAGATGTACGTTTCAGTTTTTAGAAATATACAATGGAAGCTCGCTATCTAACTTCCAGCAGCCTCCTAACTCGATTACAGCCTACATCTTATGTGAGAACGAGCACAGTGATCATTCCACTTTAGCTGGAAGAATTTGGACTGTTTTTAACTCTCAGCCTTTGTTTGTTTGTTTGTTGTTTGAAGAAGAGTTTGGACCTGAAAATGGCAGCAGAATAGAAAAACTAAGCCAGTTTTTACACCTTTATTTAAAGTTTATGGTGGTAAATTTGTATCTCTATGTGGAAGTGGAAACAGTGTGTTAAACTCTGCGGGCTTTTTGGAGACAGGCGGTGAGGAAGAGGGATTTAAAAGTGCAGAAATGCTCCTTTAAGAGAAAGTCGAGAATATTGAAATCAGGGAGCTGGTGTCACCCACAGAACGACATTTGTATGCTCACACAGAGGCACGGCGTGTAGCCATCAGGCGTCCTGGTTAGTATGAAGAGATTATTCTGGCTGCAGCGGCTGCGAGGAGCTAACTGAGGCAGATTCTCTGAGGCAGCGAGCAGCGGCGGCTGGCGGCGAGCGTCAGATGGGCTCTGACACTCGAAAACAGCTGCCAAATTGAAACCATTTATCAAAATCTGACATCGGAGATCCAGTCACCAAAAAAGCAGTTTATTTGTAAATTGATACTAATAGCGAGCACACATTGTCTGGCCCCTTTGATGGCCTGATTTGCAGCCAGAGTGGGACGTCAAACACCCTCCTCCCTCATCCTCTCCCTTTAAATATTTATTTATTCAAAAGAAAACTCAATAAAGCTGCAGGTTTCTCCCTCCTGGACGTTTTGGAGGGAGAGGAATCACGGCAAGAGGAAGAGCGGCGCTCCGCGAGGTGACAGGACGGCGTGCTGGCAGTGACCGAGCAGCGACGGGTTAACTCGAGTTGTCACTTCTCTTTTGTTTTCACCTGCAGCTGCCGCTCTGCAGAGGACAGCAGCAGCAGGTGTGGACAGAGATGTCTGGGCGGCTGGGTTTCGTTTTTGGACAGGCACGGCGCCGCTGAACAGATTGATTCGTTGTAGACGTCAGGTAGAGCATTATGGGAGCAGCAAGCAGGGTGAATATGGAAGCCAGAAGGAGAAACATCAGGCTGATTTCAGCTGAAAGATGGGAAAATGCCGTTCGGCCTAGCTTAGCAGGAAGCGCGATTAGGTGACGACCGTTCAGACACAATACTGAACAAAATGATCATCTTAAGGTGGACGTCCTCTGCTCATTTCCCTTTCCAGTGCAATAATTTAGTCACACAATATAGAAATCAGCAGATAATCGGATTTTAACAAGAGTCCTGTTTAGAAGAGTACAGCTGGGCATGTATGTCGTGGTAACTTTGGGCTTTTAGGATTTTCTTGAACTGCTGCTAAAATACAAGAATTAGATCCATAAATCTGAATTTATCTTGGGTTTTCTCTGATCCACACAGGGTCAAAGGTTATATACAGGCTCAAATACAAACACCCACACTAATGTTTGGTTAAACGTCCCTTAGCAAGTTGCACCTTGACCAGATGCTTTTGGTAGCCATCGGCAAACTTCTGGCATAATTCTGGCTGCATATCTGACTGCTCTTCTTAGCAGAACTGGTAGAGTTCATTTAAACTGGTTGGGTTTCTGGCACAGATCTGGCTTTAAGGCGGGCTTGAGCCTCGGTGGTTCCTGGGTTGTTCCTGAACATCCTAAACAATTTCCTCTCATCTGAGGGTGACAGTTTGGGTCTTCTTCCAGCTAAGTGCTGACACATACGTAAAACTGTGCTCACGTACAGTTGTTTGAACTGATAGAATCCGCAGTTGTTTAGAAATGGCTCAGACAGAACGTCCCAACTTGTGTATTACTAACCAAAACTAGCTTACTTATTTTTGCTGATGCATTAAAAGTCGTTTTGCAGTTGTTTATTAGCTGTAATTGTAATAAAATAAATGAGATAAATTAAAGTTATTTTATAATAATTTTTTAGTCATATTAGTCATAAAAGCTAAACTAACTTGACAGTTTATCTCTTTTAAAAGTTCTCATTCTCTGAACTTCACCTTAGCTCCAAAGCTATGTCAAAAAAACAACTGTTAGCTTCATGTGAGACGATATCTCACTTCTATGTAGAAATGTAGAAGCAAGATTTTTAATTACTTCAGGTCATTATTGATTATTCTGCTTTTTCTTTATTGTGTAAATCATTGTTTGATCTTTAAAAATGGTACAAGGAGGAGAAAAATCTCCATCACAATATCTTGTTTTGTCCTGAGCTTCTAAACGCAATGCGCCCGCTAACGGACGGACGGACGGACGCTGAGGTGTCTGCTTCCAGCCCAGCCAGGCTGGAAATGAAATTAGAGGGCTGAAAATGATCCAGGAGAAACCCCAGAGGTCATCAGTGACCAGTTGTCTTTCCCAGTTTGTCAAACTACCCAAACTAACTCTGTGTGTGCTGTGGACAGACATGAAACCGCACTCACGTTAATTTTAATTTGTCGTTTAATCAGGTTTAATATAATTTTATCTATAAAAGGGATCAGGTTATAAATGTTGGAGATTTGTTTAAAATAGGGGACACCCTGTTGTTAAAAACAAACGCTACTGTTAACATGAGGTCCATGAAGATTTGTGAACCATGGGGTGGAGATTAAATGTGTTTAGTGTGTTGAGTGTGCACCTTTAGCTCTGATCATTGACCCTCATCCGGACTTGTGGGGGGGCGTCCGTCCGTTCGGGGATTATTAATTCCGGCCCACTTCATGAATGAGGAGATTTTCAGTATTCATTGAGAATAATGAGCAGAATTCAGTTCATGAGCTGAATTTCAATATGTTTCCTCTGAATGGAATTAACCCCACACCATGTCCCAGATCATTAGAATACCTCTACGCCTGATAATCGCTAATCTGAAGATCCGGCGTGATACTGCTCCCTTCCTCCTCCTCCTCCTCCTCCTGCAGGTCCATCCATATTTTATAGAGATCAGTGGGGCGGCGGCTGTATCTGTAGCTCTGCTCAGGGTGATTTATCATTGTTAAGGCCGCTGTCTGATGGCTTCTCCTCCAGGGTCACGCTGATCCCTGTTCGCCTCGCACCTCCTCAGCCACGGAGCCGGCCCCCTGTAATTAAGCCCCTAGAAACCAAATGGAAAAAAGAGAGAAAGAGGTAGGAGGAAGAAAAAAGGGGAGGAATATGTCAAGAGATGGACAGAAGAAGGGCAAGGGCACCAAGGCCACGAGGGTGCAGTCTCCAAGAGGGTTTTTTTTTTTTTTTTAACGGTTATTTGGGAGGGAAACGAAATACAGTAAGAGTGATTCCTAGTCTTAGATAAATTTTGCTCATATACCACTACAAGTTAAACTGCTTTAAAATATTTAACCGTGAATTTTATATCTTCATGACAGCGATATACAGTCATTTGTAATCCCCAGAAGCCCTCTTTGGGGATTAAGCTGCGCTCATTTAGTCACTTTTGCTGACATTTTAAACATTTTTTGTGAAGTTTTCAATTCTGAACTGAAGTTTTAACACAGTCATTCCCAAAATGTGAGTAGAATGTGGAAAGTCGACTAAAAGTTTTTTTAATGACCTGAAATCAGTGACCAAGCTGATAAACACACCAGCAAAGTGTTTAACAACAAAAGCAGGCGCAGTCTTAAGCTTTATACCAACAATTTACCTTTATATATTATATTACCATTAATCATTAGAGATGAGAAATTTCATTATTTGTCAGGAAAAAGGACTGTTAGTTAAATATTAAATATCAGTTTACTGTTTATTATTGACAAGTCTACTAGGGTACTTCTGCACTCACAGTTCAAAATATAAATCTTTATTTGTTTACGCTCGACTACAGAGCAGTTCAGTTCAAACTGGAACAAGCAGTTTCAGCTCCTCCCTCTTTGCACCAGCTTTATTTCAGCTTGGCTGCTTCAGGTCTTAACATGAGGAATATTCTCACTAAATGACACAAAACATAGAAAAATAGTATAAATCTGAAAGTTTCCAGCAGTCTGCAGCCTGATCCTTTGGTTCAGAGGGATTACTGTCTATACACTGACATCTTAATTAGAAATTTTAGTCAAGCTTAACATGAAAATCTACCTTTAGAAGAGGAAATGCTGACAGGAAACAAAGAAAAGCAAAATATTTGCCCTTTATTACTTAAATAGAGAATATGCCTGTATGCTGATGTGTTTCTCTACAGCACAATAGATTCACTTTAAGTAAAGGCATATATGTTTTAATATTTCACGTCTGATAAAATAAATTTTCTGTAGTGTTTACTTACTTTAATTTATTGAGAGACAGCGCTAGCCAGCTGATCGTCTATACTGGTTTCTTTTAGAGGAAAGAAAAAATGGCCTCAAACCTTAATAAAACAAAGGAGTTGCTTCCTGTTGGCTGCTCTGTGATACAGCGCTGTAACATGTCCACATGAACACACACGCACACACCTACACAGGAGCTACGGGGAGGTTTCATGTGAAGAGAAGCACGAGTCTCAGTGGGTTTAATCAACGCAGCACTGAGGAGGAGGAGGAGGACCCACCTCGTTCTGGACTCACTGATGATGGTGAAACCCTCCCAGACTGAGATAAACTGGTCTGAACTGGAAAGAGAAGGTGTATGTGTTCAGCTGAATCAGTCTGCCTCCCGTGGTGACGTTTGCATGTCGTTGTGGTTCTGTTTATTAAAATACAAGTAAGATTCAGTGATAATGTGGCTGAAAGATGTTTGATCTCGAATTAGAATTTGCTTTAGTAAAATTGGTACATTTCAGAGGACACAGACTCGCGCTCAGTAATAGAGCTAAACCACCTAAATAGTCTTATTGGTTCACTGCTTTCTTCCTTTTTGTCAGAAGCGAAAGTGAGCAGCTATTTTAGGAATATATGGAGGGAGGTGGCCTCTTTGACACGGTGACACAGGCGGCTGTACCTGCTAGCTGTCTGCTAGGCTTCACCTCAGCTAATTAAGTCCCTGAACTGGACCTGTGGACCGTGTTTGTGCTGGTGGAGTATTTCTAATAAGATGTCCAATAATATGGCTGCTGTGAGGTTACTGTACTAACAGACTAGCAGGTATCTTCATCTTAGTTATGTTTACATACAGTCCACAGATGCAAACAATAACAAAGCTAGTTACTGTTAGCCGATAGCTTAGGACTCCCCTTTCGTCTAAATCTTGCGGCTCCAAAAACCAAACATAGCAGCAAAAAAGTTAATGTTTAAAAAAAACAGTGGTTTACGTGACAGTGTCTGTATCAACTAACACTTTGGTTATGAGTTGCTGATAATCTTCCACAGAGGGACAATCCAAAGTGCAGGAATGTGTTTTCATTTCCTCACAGGAAGTCTTCACACCATTATTCTCTACACATTTTAATTGCTGTCTCTTCATGAGCTGAGTTCATTTATCAAATCAGATGAACATGAGCAGCCTGTTTTTGAACTGTCGCACACAAACGTTTAATTTCAGGCACTGCTAAAAGGCAAAGAGCCATTCCACTGATTTTACCCCCACCTTAAATAAATAAATTTCATGTAGTTACGATGTCGACTACTGTTTTTCTTTTAGATTTTTTTGTGTTTATGCTTTCTAGAAGCATTCTTTTGTTCTGCAATTCAGTTTTTATAAATATATTTTAAAAATAATTTTCATCGACTTATTTTCACATTTTTTTCTCCAATATTTTTATGATGTTTTTGAATTTTTCCCCTTTTTATTCGTAAATTCCACTCAGAGTTGCAGTTATTGAAGTATTGTAAATCAAATGTAGTGAAGTTTGGTGAAACGGCGACTCGCACATTGGAGCGAGCGTCTAAGCAGCCAATCATTAACCAGCCAGATGTTCGAGCCCAATGATCCAATCAGCTGCCTTCGTCTCTCAGCTGTTTCATATGTCCACTTAGCCTCCACCCCCCACTCCCCAACATCCATCTCCTTTCAGCTGAAGGGAAACACCCAGAGACCCTCTTCATCCTCGTCTTCATCTCCCATCCCTCCTCTCTCCTCCATCTTCTCCCACATTCCCCACACTCCTCCTCCTTCTGCTGGAGGTGTGGGTCAGTGATAAGAGATGATGATGATGATAACTGGGAGCCAGTGCATTACCGCATCGATCGGGGCCTTTCAGCGCCGTTAAAGCGCCCGGCGCTCTGATTGCCGGCACTCGCTCTGACAGGAATCCGATGGCGCTGTCTGTGTATGTGTGTGTGTGTGTGTGTGTGTGTGTGTGTAAAGGGTGTGGCCTGGCCACTGTTAGTGTGTGTGTGTGTGTGTGTGTGTGTGTGTGTGTGTGTGTGTGTGATGGCGTGAATGAGGATGTATGGCGGTGTGGCGTGGAGTCAATTAGTTGCTCCGACAGGAAGAAACAGATCGAGCAGCAGGAGGGAGGAAATCTGATCCGAAGGAGGAAAACAAAGGAAAATAAACAAAAACAGGAAAAACCATTTTCGTTCAGTCAGCAGGAAACACTAACTCTTCTTCTTCTGTTCATGTTTGTTCTGCTTCCTCTTCCTCTTCCTTCCTCTTTTTATACTTCCTGTTGTATTTTCCCTTCATCTTAATTTTTCTAAAACTCCTCCATTTTTTCTATTTTTATTTTGTTCTGCTTCCTTTGTTGTTACTTTTGTTCATTCTCTCTTTTCCTCTTCTTCTGTTTTTATTGTTCTTTTTGTTTCTCTGTTTTCTGTCGTCCATCTTTTTCCTTTTGTGCTGTCTTGTTCTCTTATTTTTCTCCTCTTCTTCATCCTTTTTTCTTCTACTCCTTCCTTCACTCTGTTTGTCTCTGTTATGGTTTTTCTGTTTCTCCTCCTCTGTCTTCTCCTCCCTCTTTCTTCTTCTTGTGTTACTTCTTTTGTTTCTTCTGTTCTCCACTTCCTTTTTATGTTCTGTTTCTCCTCCTCTCTCTCCTTCCTGTTTTCATGTTGTTCTTTTCTTATTCTGAGTAGTAGTACTACTAGTACAGCGCCTAATTCACAAATCACAGAGAGCCCACCAACAAATGAACAAGTGCAAGTACACACACACACACAAACACACACACACACACACACACTGAGCAGCAGCAGCGAGGCCTCGGAGGCGTCATTAACTTGAGAAGGCTGTTGTGTCTGTCAGAAGCTAATGAAAATAGAAGGAGGACACACACACCCAAACACACACACAAAAACACAGACATACACACAGAGCTGCTGAAGTCTTTTCTGTGTGTGTGAGGTTTTAGTGTCTGCCAACTGTATATTTAACGTGTGTATGTTTGAGTATGTACGGTTGTGTGTAAGTAACTCTGTGTGTGTGTATGTATGTGTGTGTGTGAGAGAGAGAGACGGGCAGCTGCTGCTGCGTGGCGTCTCGCTGCCGCAGCCGAGCGAAGGAGACATTAACTAACTTCTGTTTTCTAATGGAGATTAATGAAGCCAGAGGACCAACACACACACACACACACACACACACACACACACACACACACACAGAAGCACACGCATAGAAACAGAAACACACACAGAGAAATGCACACACATACATAAAAACACGCACACAGAAACACGCTGGCAGAGATGTGGTTTCACCTGTCAGGCTGATTATTTGGGGTTGTAGTTTGAATAAAAAAACGGGAGCTGGAAGGAAATAGGACAGGAGGGAAGGAAAGCAAGAAAGGCAATGAAGGACTGAGGAAAGGAGAGAATTAAGGAGTGATGGAGAGAAGGAAAAAAGGAAGACGGGAAATAAGTAGCAAAGGATTTGTGCTTCCTATCTTCCTTCCTAGACAGTAATCTAGGCAGAAAGGTGGGAAGGAAGAAATAAGGAGCTAAGGTAAGAAAAAAAGATAAGGAAGTAAAGGTAGGAACCCAGAGAAGGAAGCAAGTCAAAACGGAAAAAGGACATTTGGAACAGTTAAGAAAGGAAGGAAAATGGACAGAAAGAAAAGTAAGAAAGAACAAGGGAAGGAAGGAAGGAAGGAATATCAGTGAGTGGAGGACAAAGGAGGAAAGGGAGCAGAAAAATAACATGAGGAAATATGAGGAAATGAAGGAGATGACTAATAAAAGGAAAGATGGAAGGAGGGAAGGAAAGACACCATGACAGGAATATAGAAAAAATGAAAAGAAGGGGGAAAAGGAAGGAAAGGAAGGAATGTGGAAGACAGGAAGGAGGGAAGGAAGGGAGAAAGGGGATGACACAAGAAAGAAAAAGCAAAAGCACTAGGAAGAAAGGAATGAAAAAGGTAGGAAAGGCAAGAAGGTAGGAAGATGGGAAGGAAGGAGGATAGGAAAAAGGTAAATGAGATGGAAAGGAATGCAGAGGAGGACACACAGAAGGAAAGACAGCAGGAAGGAAGAAAAGTAGACACGAGAAAAGGGAAGGAATACTGAGGACAGGAAAGAAGGAGGAATAGAAGCAAGGAAAGATGAAGAAGGAAGAAAGTGGGAGAAAAGAATGAAAGAAAGATCGGGAACCAAAGTTAAAAAAGAGAGACAGTAGGAAGGAATACACGAAGTCAGGAAAGAGGAAGATGGGACAAAGGCAGGAAATAAAGGAGGGAGGGAAGGAAGAAAGGAAACGGGGAGCAAAGAGAAGAACGAGCAGAGCTCATCAAACAGCTGATTCTGGTGTAAACAAACAGTGATGCGTTCACTTCGCCGTTCAAGCTTCAGGTCAAGGAAAAAAGCGTCCGCGTGCTGGACCGTTGCCCCCGAGGTCATCGCCTGTCGTGGGAAACGAAGACCTTCGTGTGTCAAAGGCCGGTTTGCTGCCAACTCAGAGGAAGCGCTCTGATTGGCCAGGGAGGGAACACAAAGTCCGTCTCTGGAGACGTTTTTGTTTAGAAGCTGCGGCTCCAGCAGAAAGTTAAAATGCAATAAAAAAAAAAATCAGTAGAATCCAAAGTAGAAATCCCCTTTAATCTCTGCGTTCTGCAGTGAAACTCGACAGAAATAAGAAGGCGCAGATTTGAGCGGCAGGAGTGATTCGGGCTGACAGCCGCGAGACAAGGGAAACGTTTCTCCTCGGCGGCTTCGACAGCAGCAGAATCTCTAATGCTGAGTTCAAAGATGCGGTTCAGGGTCAGCCGCACATTCATAATCACAGGTGGAAGGAGCTCTCGCACTCCTTTACTTCATATTAGAGCTGCACCGCTGCTCTGTGGAGGGACAGTTTAACGCTGCTGAACAACAAATCGACAAATTTCAGCCTCAAGAAAAAATAACCAGAGGTCCAGGAAGTACACCGATCCGCTGACATGCCAGACGAATGCCAGGAAGCTTTATTCACTTTAGTTCAATGCATGAAATGTTTGTATTTGTTCTCATTGGCCAGTTTCAGGAAGCCTGCTGAGGGCATCAGACGCTGCCATTAAGCTGCTCTTTGACCTTTTAAAGCCTGAACCATGATGACTCGATGACAAATTAAAAAATAATTATTAACTATTCATTTGCATATATGAGTTTTTATTTGTATTATATTTGTGTATTTTTTTTTTTGCAATTTATTTATATTTGTTGTGGGGGAAAAAGTCTCACTGTTGATGTAGAAGTCTCAAAGAAAATCAAATATACTAGAAACAGTGAAGAAATGGAAAGGGCAAAAAAGGAAATAACTGATGAAAGGATAAAAGCAAGGAAGGAAAGACAGGAGGGAAAAAGAAACAGAGAAAGGGGAGAGGAAAAAGGAGACGACGGAACAAAAGTGAAGGAAACCTGTGACGTGCTGATGTCAGCGAACCTTTCAGAGAGGGGTGTAGGTTCTGGGTCGGGGGGCCGGGGGAGGCGCACGGGGCCGAATCTCAAATTGACGTCAGTTCCCGTCAGTTTCCTCGCTGCCTCGAACTTTCGGGAACAGCGTCTGCAGTGCGGTCGGAGCTCTGATGGCTGAACCTAGAGAGTGGCAGCCGTCACCTCCTCCTCCTCTTCCTTCATCACTCCACGTGAAAAACAAGCCTCCCTCTCTCCCTCTCCTGCTGTAATACCTCAGGGAGATCCAGCAGAGGCCTCCACCTCCCCACTGCTGCTCCTCTGGGACTCCACACCTCCTCCTCCTCCCTCTGTCAGCTGATCATCCTCAGGCTTTCCTGTGTCTCCATTCAGCGCTTTGTTTACATCACCTTTTTTCCTCCCTTGTTTCCTTATTTCACCTTTTACCTTTATATTTCCCTTCCTCACTTCCTTCCTTCCTGCATTCTTTCTTTCATTAATGGTTTTTCTTGTTTCCTCACCTTTCCTTTTTTCTTTCCATCCCTTCTCTGTTTCTTCCTCCCCCCTTGTTTCCTTTCCCGTTCCTTCTTGTTTCCTTCTGTTGATATCATTTATTTATCCCTGTCCATTTTAATGTTTTTACTTGCATTTTTTTCTGACTTTAATTTTCCCTAATGTTCCCTTCATTTTGGTTAATTATCCCCCCCCCCCTTATCCCTTATTTCTTTCCTTGTTTCCTTTTGTAATTTTTTCTTCCTTTTTTCCATCCTGTATTCCTTTCTTTCTCCTCTCTCCTTTTCTCATTCCTTATTTTCTTTCTCTTTTTTGGTTCTTTCCTTCCTTTCCTTTTTTTTACCCATCACCCCCTCTTCTTGTGTTTGTATTCACTTGTTTATCAGTCACATTATTAAACCCAGACTCTCAGATTGGACGCTTCCTCTCCTGTAGGCTGATTGGAAAATGTGTGTGTGTGAGAAAATGGCTTCCTGCTGATTCTTCTTCTGTCCTCCTTGTGTTTTCTGTTAAACCTCCCTTTTTTGTCTTTTTTTAGGAGGTGCTGCTGAAGCGAGCGGCCGACCTGGTGGAAGCTCTGTACGGGATGCCACACAATAACCAGGTGAGGGAGCACCTTCACTTTGACCTTTGGCCTCTTCAAACTCAAACACATGAGGATCAGTGAAACATCCCATCACAAACCTCAGGATATATCTCAGAAATAAATGATGAGTAATGATAAGAAAAATGTAATAGTGAGGCTCTAACAGAGGACAGAAATCTCAGACTCCTGAATGAAAAACTGTGTTAGACTTCATACGTCTAACAGAATCCCTGCATTTACTACACTGACAGCTTCCCCTGGGCCATTCAGACAATTAACTAATGCTGTCCCCCCACACCTCACCCCTGCCCACCCACCTCACCAATCACCTCACTCTGAGTAACCCTCATCACTCACTCCAAGCACTTCGCAACTATTTTGTTCTCCAATGTGTGAGTTCTAATCTTTTTGTATATATATGTCCAGACAATCACCTTCTACTCAAGCGCAAACATCCATGTGGGGTTTTACTAAATTTTTCAGTGACTATTTACGTTGCTCACACTTCAATATGACATAAAAACAAGAGATTCAAAAAATGTCAAACTTCAACATCATCATACGTCCCGTGAACTCTAAATTTAGTTCACTGGTGGGAACCGCAGAACTGAGATTCACTGCTGTCCAACATTTTCATGCCAACAGTAACTCTTACAAAATAATGTCCCGTCCTCCCCTCTCCTCGCAGGAAATCATCCTGAAGCGAGCGGCCGACCTCACCGAGGCGCTCTACAGCGTCCCTCGCAGTCACAACCAACTGCCGTCGCTCACTGGCTCAGCCGCTCACTCGGGGATGATGGGAGTGAACTCATTCAGCAGTCAGCTCGCCGTCAACATCTCCGAGGCTTCGCAGGCCGACCAAGGTGAGAGCGCGCTGCTACCCATGATCCTCTAGGGAGGGGGTGGAGGCCTCATGGTTTACGCCGCATCACAAGTGTGCTCAGTAGACTGCATTAAAGACAAATGGAGGCCAAGTAGACTTTGTTGACCAGCAGGGTTGACTGTCCACTAGAATCCAGCAGAGACAGGGAGTTTAGTATAGTTAAGTAAAGTCCAACAAACGTTTTTAGGGTCCAACTTTATTGAGAGTCTGAGAGTTAAAAAGAGTCTTTAGAAGAGTCCAGTAGACTGGAGTGGTTTAGCGGACGTTAGGAAAGTTCACTGGACGTCATTGAATTTCTGTAGAGTCCTACAGGCTACTTCATTAGAGTTCATGAAACAATGTATGACTTCCATGTAGGGTTCAAGTTCACACATCTCTTTCAGTTATAAAACCACACATTTTAGTTTGAGTGGATGCAAGTGTCCATAGATTACCAAAGGGCTCCACAAAGTTATTTTTGTAGACTATTTTCAGCAGCACATGAATTCATGTTTATTGTTTTAGTACCTGCTATCAGACACAGTCAAAATAAACAAGAGCACGTTCACTGAAGTGCTTCTACAAGTTTTTGGACATCAGTGGAAATCTGATATATCTCAGTTCTTGTTAGCAGATACGTTCGGTGGTGTTTCCACTGTAGCTCTGTGGGTTTGTTATCCTCAGTGTTTCCTTTCAGCAGTCAGTTCTGCTTCTGTCAGGAACGCTCAGGAAAACATGCAGCAAACAGCTTGTGAACGCGTCGACAGGAAGCAGATCGAGCTGCTTTTACTCCCCGGACACCCCCCCTCCACTTCGACCACAAACCGTGGCCTGGTTTTCCCATCGGCCCCGCAGCGAACACCTTACAGGAATCTATGAGGTCATGGGAAACGAGGTAGCAGCCATGCTGAAAATTCATAACTGTGGTCCAGTCGGAAACATTACACCGAGGATCTAATGCCGTCCTCCCCGCTGTTATGAAGTATGAAATGGCTCTGTGTGCCCCTTGCAATTATCCACCGTGATTAAAACATTAATAAAAACAGCAGCTCTCGAGCCCAGACCTTATCAGGCGGACGAGGCAGGTAATTTACAGCTCCAATTCAGCTCGGCCTGCTCAGCATCATGTCATCCTCCTGCAGGATGAAGGCTTTTTCCTCTGGAGTCTGTCTTTGTCAGAGTTTATGGGGTCACGAGGGAAGCCTGATACCAGGAAAAATACCCCAAAAACATGTTTTTACTTAACTGCCCACTTTCAGCCTTCTTTATAACTTTGCATGTAAAGCTTACAGAATCATGGATAAGGCTTATTTTTTTTTGAAGATGTGTATTCTCACTTCCAAGTAAATTCCCTGGATACCTGTCGCCCTTGTACTACTAGCCGTAAACAAGAGCTGCTAATGTTAGCTTAAAAATAGTCCACTAACTGCTAATGCTATCAAACGACTATTTCCCAGCAAAACACAGAGTAAGGACAAGAACTAGCACTGATGTGGCTTCATAGTGTTAGTGAGGAAGCAGGTTAAAGTTAGCTAACTGTTAAGTGATATGTTGGCTAGCAAGTAGTTTTTCTGCTTTGGTTAGTACTAAAATTAGCTAACTCTAGCCAGAAGAAATTGAGTTTTCTCTAATCAGGAATTTTGGCAGTCACAGACCATTTGAGTCATAAAAAGAGGACAAACTACTAGCTATCCAGCATAGCAAAATGCTGTCTTTAGTAAATGAAGTTTGCTAACTCTCAGACATTGATTGAACTGGTTGTTTTAATTTAAAAATTAGTGAATGCTACAATTTTACCAGCAACATATTCTTGCTGCATTGCTAAATTACAGCTAGCTGGCTAGGCTTAGCTTGCTTCCTAACATTATTGCTATCATAGAGGCACTACCTGATGATTTTTGTTGTCAGTACACTAATACTCAGATATCTGATACATATGTTCTTTAAACTAGTATAATTACAGTACATACAGTAGAGTAGCAGCAGGATTTTTCTGATTTTAGACAGAGAACCGTCATCGGTTTATACAGAAGGCAAAGAAATTAAAAATATAGAGCTTAAATCCGTTAAAGTGACAAAAACAGTATATAAATAAATTTTTAACTGATAAAAAAGTTATTAACTCTGAAAGAGTTTTTCTAGTCGTTAATTTTTGTCATTAAACAGTGAAATCCAAACTGTCCGTTAACCAGCTCATCTGCACTGCTCTGCAGCAAACACGTTTCAGGCTTTGGTGTGAATGAGCGCGCAGGATGTGACCTGCATCCGATCTGCTTCCCACGCTGCTGTGGCGAAATGGATAGGGAGAGGGAACGCACCAAGACAAACACCACCCAACACTCAGTCCATTTGTTAAGGCATTATTTTTTTTATTACAGAACAATCCTTACATTTACTCTGAGTGCTCGGCCGCTCCCTGCACTCTGCTACTCCACATGTGTTTCCCATCGCCGCCTCTCCTCGCCCTCGTCCCTGGGCAGCGCTCCATCAGCCGCTCCTGCTGGGAATTGCGTTGGCCCAAAATGGGAAGTTGGGGGAAAGGGAAAGAGGGTGGAGGGTGAGGCGAGAGAGAGGGCGTAATGTGCTACTTGGCACTCTGTTAGCTCTGCTAAGTGAGCTCGTCCCGAGGTCGGTGGGAACTGTGGAGCCTCGGGAAGGGGTCAGAGGTCAGGCTGAGTGCTGCGGGAACGTTGGTATTCAATGCATCTTGGATGAGGGTCAATCAGTGGGAGCATGGGGGGGGTGAGAGGGGAGAGAAGGGAGACCAGAGGTAAGTAAAAAGCAGGAGTCAGGTGACAGATGAAGGGCAGACCTCGCCTGCAGGGAGGCGAGCTCTTCATAACAGGAGACCAGCAGTGACAGGCGCGATGATGTCACTGCTGAGGTCACAGTGAGGAGGTCAGCAAAATGTAGGGTAATTTGTAGGTTTTCTTACTATGTGAGTTGGCCTTTTGTCAAACCAGTTTTAGACCACCAAACATTTACATTCCTGGGTTAAAAAAAGATATTAGTTTTGTATTCTGTTTGTTTATTCTGAATAATTTTACAAGATCATTATCAAGATCTTCTGTTTGTGGTGGTGATGAATACTGCTTTTCAGTTTCATATCTCTACCTGTCAGTCTGGTTTGCCCTTACAGGGCTTCGACTGTGTTTTTGCATTTGAGAAAAACGAATAAATAAAAACTGCTCACGCTCAGGTTGGGGCGGAGAGAGGCTGTACAAAATGTTGTCTTTGGAATTAAAAGACAGATTTCACAGTGAACTCACTACTTTAGTAATTTGTCTGCTGGTTTAGTGGTTCTCGACCAAAGGGTCACCCGATCAATCAAGAAGGTCATGAGATGATTAATGGAGTTAAAACCCGATAACATTTTGTTGTAAACATTTTGAATAATTATATCTACTTCATCCTACACAGTTTAAAGGAGAAGGGGCTAAATGAACATTAATTGAGGCACCGCACCAACTGCTGGGAATCATGCAAAGCTACTGTAGTCCCAGAATAACAAATTTGGAGCTGGAAATGTCCGGTCCAGTTCAATCAAACTGTGAGAAATTTAGAGTGACAGTTACTCTTGGAAGTCGTCACATCAAGTAAATGTTTTTTGAATTTCACAGTCTTAAAGTAAAGATTCATTTCTTAATTATGAAGTAATGATGAGAGATGATTGATTATCTATCCAAACACTGAAGTCAGCATATGGACACATGATGAAGAGTACTTCTTCCTCCTCTTAGGCTATTCCCGTAACTCAAACAGCGTGTCTCCACGCGGCTACGTGCCGAGCTCCACGCCTCAGCAGTCCAACTACAACACCATCACATCCACCATGAACGGATACGGGGCGGGGATGACCAACCTGGGCGTACCCGGATCCCCCAGCTTCCTCAACGGCTCCACCGCCAACTCCGCTTACGCAAGTGAGTAATACGCTTAAATATCGCATTAACGAAACCAAACCTCATCCATCCGGGAGGCAGTCAGCAGGAGGGATCATTTACAACTGTGGCTAAAATCAGACGTATTTATGCTCCAAAACACACAGCGCTGTTCCTGATGCTCCAAATACCGATTAAAAAAGAAATCTGTGCTTCCTGCTTAAATCTGCATTTGATGCCACGTTACCAAAACCTGCATTAAAGCTATGGACGCTGCTCGTTTATGTTGATGCTCTGCTGCTGGCTGATGTTTGGATTGAACTTGACGGTGGAGTGGCAGTTGAGTCATTAAAACGATTAAGTCCATGTAATGAAGTGATGGGAGTTGAAGCTGTATTGGTCCATGTAGTTGCATGTGAAGGTAGCGGCTTAAGGAGATGTTGGAAGTGTTGGGTGAAGCAACAACGGAGGCTTAAGTATCCAAGTAGCATGAAGAACCAGAAGGAAAAGTTTGAAAACTTTACAGTAAGCACAGGAATTAGAATAACTGAAGTCATTCTCAGCCAAGTAGGGGTTTAGGGTCGGCATATTTAGGTATTTTAAGGGACTCAGGAGCCCGTTAACCACTGAAAGCACCTATGATTATTATGGACTAGCCTGGGAAAATGTTCTCAGCAAGGCCGATGTTTTAATTTTATAAAATTGGATCTGAACCAGAATTTCTTCCCTCACCTTTAGCCCACGTCTCCACCCACTGGTCTGGTTTGCTTTTATCTTGCTGAGAGAGAGAAGAAAAACAACAGCACTAAAAACGTTCCTTCATCTTGTCTTATGCCTCGGTGGAGGCATCATATTTTAATGAAATCCAGAGTAATTATGAGCAGTGATTTGGCTAACAGCTTTAAAATGTTAGTAAAAGGCCAGAGGATCCGTATCAAGCGTGAACGTGACCAAGATACCAAGAGCTGTTGAGTGTTGGTACCTAGCTTGACACCACATTACCCAGTGTACTGGGCTTCGTAGTACTGATGATATACTCTGTATATGGATTCGCGATGCTGAAAATAAAACGACTTGATGGCAGATTGATGATGGCGTTGTGCACAGAGCAATACGAGCAAACAAAAGTGAAGCGTTTCCTGCTGCAGGAGACGAGTTGATGCTTCTGAGTCGGCCGTGTTGTTCGTCAAACTTTACACTCGGCTCTGATTAACATGCCTGGAGTCGGAGCAGCAGCGTAGAAGGCGCAGGTGTGTTTTGGAGACTAAACTCGCCCGCGGGGAGCGCTCCATTGTTTTGGCTTCTGTATCAAAGAGCTCAGCAAGTCTCAGCGAGACTCGTTTAGAAGGTAGTGAGCTCAAAATGCGTCTCCTTGCCAGGTGATGTTGTCGTCCCTGGCGACTAAACAAAAGGTGGGCTCACATCTCGCCTGGCTGAGCTACAGTTTCCTGCCGCCGAGGGTCTGAGTGTTTGTGTGTGCGTGTGTGTGGACTTAACACTGCCACGCATTGTTCACCTCCTCCTTCCCTCCTCTGACTGTCCCCCTGTCCATACTCCTCCTCACCCATCCCCTCCACCTCCTCCACTAACCCCACTAACATCCTCACTGCATCCTTCATGCATTCATGCATTCACGCTTTGGGCCGAATCCATTAATATCAGCTGGAGAAAAAGGAACGGAAAAACAACAAGAAGGAGCCAAGGAGGAGGAAATGTGAGGACAAAGAAGCAGCGATCCAGGACAGACTGATGCTTGTTGGCATGAAGTGATAAATCACATTTACATTCCCCCGCTTCATTTTACAGTTCCATGTTCAAATGCTGTCCTTGAATCATTACAGACACACTGTGGTCCATAAACTCTGTGGAAGCTCTTAAAGGAACAGCTCAACATTTGGACAGATGCGCTCAAAACTCTGCGTTTCAGAGACGGAAATTAATCCGCTGATGATTATGTATTCAGCACAGAGCTGGAGCCATCTGCTGTTTGTAACTTCAGGGTCGTGTCTGAGATTTTACTGGAAATTTCAGTATTTCACGGTGACCTTTGGGGTAGCAACACATCCACTGTTAAGATACATTTCAGAGTCTCGACTGCAGAGATGGCGGCTGATTTCAAACCTGCAGTGGAGAGTCCAGATGTGGTCAGCTTAGCATTAAGTTAAACGTCACATTACATCATGCTTGTTTGACAGAGTGCACTTTTAGTCGTCCGACCACATTAACGTCACGTCCTCACGATTTTCCCGGAAAGCTTCTCAACTCTAAAGTCACATCTTCAGTTTAAAGACTACTTTAGAGATTCAGAGGAACGAAATACTCAAATGAGTAAATCAGGAGGAGGTGACTTTAAAGAGCCGGAGATGAGCAAAATATTAAAAAAGTAATAAAAATTAAAAGGAGAAAGCACCTTAGCAGCAAATACATGTGACAAGTCTCCTGAAGAAGTCGTGACTGAAGGCTTCAGGAGTTTACTTTAACTCGTACTTTGGCTCTGTTTGGTTTAAACGCCGGGTCTGCTCAGGTTGCTTCCGGAAAACTTCCAAAGAACAGATGTCAAGCTCAAGTCATCACTGATGGACAGCTCCGGCTCTGCACTGACCACCGATAGATGATGATCAATAAGAGCGTCTCTGAAAATGTTGAACTGTTCCTTTAATCGGGAGTCAGCTGTAGAAGCAGCAGGAAAATTCAAAGCTGTTCGCCTAAAGACACACGAAGAGTAAATGAGTGGGTGATTTATTAAAAAGGAAAAAAGTCAATTTACCGCATGATGTTAGACACCTGCCTTCTCACACACACACACACACACACACACACACACACACACCTGTGCAGCGTGCGCGGATGAAGCTGCTGCTGCTGCTGCTCTCAGGTTGGTTTATTCCAAACAAGTCCTTCAAGTTATGGATCAACTTTGCCAGATGTGCAGCTGTTTGTGCTCGGAGCATGTTTGTTCCTGCAGACCTCGGCCCGATCTGAGGCAGGGACCCATTCTTCCTCCTCCTCACCCTCCTCTTCATCATCCTCCTTCTCCTCCCTGCATGATTCGCCTCATCTCCGTCCGATCGCTCACCTCCTGTCTGTCTGCCTGCTCGTTACCGTCACGTCCTCCTTCTGTAGGACCCCCTCCCCACACCTTCCTACTCCTCCTTCCCTTGTCTTCCTCACCTCCTCCTCCTCTTCGTCTACTCCCATAGGCCCTTATTCATTCTCTCCTGTCCATATGGTTTCTGCAGTCAAACAGAAGAGCGCCTTCGCCCCTGTCGTGCGGCCACAGACCTCCCCGCCCCCCACCTGCACCACCACCAATGGCAGCAACCTCCAGGGTGAGCATCCCACCCCCCCGTCCCGCCTGTCAGCACCCCCGCCCCCTGCTGTCCTCCTGCTCGTGTCCCATCAGGACACGCAGGTGGATGTCCACGCGGCGCCGCTGTATGAGAAGGACTCTTTCTGTTTTGCGTGTTGATTCCTGCTTTCACACACTTGGAGGTCAAAGTTGATCCATAACTTCTGGCATTTTGGGGAATTTGGAGCTTAAACTTGAGCATTTTTCTTTTATAGTTAATACCGCTGCAAATTTCACCCTACAAAGTATTTTCCTCCAATAACCGAGTCCTATTCTTTAGTTTTTATTTGGCTCAGTGAAGTCCAAGAATCCGTCGTAGATCTGTCTTTATTTCAACATCATCTCTCAGCTTTATCCAAATATTTTTACAACGCAGGCATTTAACTGATTTTATTTAACCTTTCAGCGCTTCACAGAAAGACTTTAACAGCAAATGCATATTTTGTGCGAGTGTGTTAAATGAACCCTAATTATTCCAGAGATCTGTTTACACGAGACGTATCTTAAATCTTTTCGACGTGCCTCTCAGGAAGGCGTTTTTATTTAAAACTGGAGGTTTTTTCAGTCTTCATGAAAAAACATATTTTAGGTCTTGTAATATCCACAGTTATAATCACCAAGACGTTTTAAATATTTCTGAGTGGGCAGCTTGAACAGTAAAAAACTTTCATGATAAAACATTGTTATGTTAAAGTACAGTAAAGTAGAATTTTAGAAAAACTGAGGCTGCATCCGAATTTTGAATTCGCCTCACAGCATCAACAGCGTGCACCTTTATCTCCTGTTTTGATATCAAACTGTGCACCATGTTTGTGGGTTTTTGATTGGCTAACATTTCTTCACAGTTAGGCAGAAGTGGCAAACGTAAAGATAGTCTGTACTTAAGTAGAAAAAAAGATACTAGTGTTAAAAAGTACTCCAGTAAAAGTTGAAGTACCGATTCAAGTTCTGTACTCCAGTAAAAGTAAAAAAGTAGCGGCTCTGAAATGTACTCAGAGTAAAAAGTAGCTCTTTGGAGGACATTTCTATATTTGTGGAAAGCTAATTGAACCTTGTGCTGTTTTAACATAATAATAAAATAATGTCAGTAGATGGGAGTACAGACTTTATTTCATTCAAACATTTTAATTCTCACGAATATTCTCAGCTTGAATCACATCAGCAGAACATGAAGAGAAAAATAAGGAAACCAAACATAGCTCTGTGTCCTGTTGCTACATTGTAGAGGGCGACAGTCAGGGGTTAAAGTGGATTCAGCAGGTGGAGCAACCCTAAAACTGTCTGTAATGGCTCAGCGTGGGGGAAAGATTCATAACTCACAATAATTTCTATTCAGAGCTTGAGTCGATTTTCTGATTTAAATCCATCACAGTACAACAAACTAACCTGTTTATCCTGCACTAACCTGCAAGGATTTTCATGCAGCCTTTAAATAACAGTCTCCCTCAGTTTGTTTTGCATGTCTCACAATATGAAACAACATAATGTCACATGTACAGACCCAATATGTGATTTAAAAATATGAGGACTTACTTGTGAGCTTTAAATGAGCAGTCCTTCCTTTAAATCTAAGCTCTCGTCTTCCTCTCCTGTCCTGCCTTTTTTATCTTTCTCCATCTCTGAGTGAAGTTAGCTCTCAAAACAAGGAAAACAGTTTTGCTTCTATCATCTGTTTTTATGCAACATCTCCTGGTGATTAATAAACGAACAGGAGTGACTCTCATGTGTTTCTGTTTAGGCTCAAATTGGTTTGATGTTGGGAAGGCCGCAGTGATGTGAAATAAAAACTCGAAAAAGCTTGTTTTGAAAATGTGAGGAAGAAAGCACAGGTATCTGTTTATAAATGTAGGGAGTAAAAGAAAAAAAAACTACACAGGTGAAGTACAGATAGCTGAAAATTCTACTTAAGTACATTAACGAAGTATTTGTACTTTGTTACTTCCCACCTCTGCAGTTGGGCAGCGCTTTGCATTTTCACGACAGATGGAGACATTTTTCCAATCAAACTGAAAAATCCAGTGTATGTGTGGACGTAGCCTGAAATGCTCAGCGAGCATCACGAAGCATGAGATCTGACTCAGTCTGTGTTGTTTCAGCCATGGCAGGTCTCATTGTGCCCCCCATGTGAGGAGGACTCTCAGCCAGGTACCGTCAGACTCCCCACAACCCTCCCCCAGCCTGAAACGCCACAACAACGTCCTTCCCATCATCCTTTAGACCGACCCGTCTGACCCAGAGTCCGAACCCGAAGAACTTCAACAATTCAGTCACCATCAGCCGAGGACGTCGGTTCTTCCTGCAGCCGTTGCAGACACCACCGGCAGGAGTTTACGAACCCGGAACAGGAAACGTCTGCAGTGGCTGCGGGCGGAGGCAGCGCTCGCTCAGCGTGAACTGTGGGTGGATGAAAGGTGTCTGCAGTACTGCATGTTGTGCTGAGATATTAAACAGGTTATTTTGACTTGAGAAGTCTGTGGAGGCTGGACAGGTCTCAGATCAGTTCGAACCACTGTGAGACAGGAAGTAGGCGTGTCCACTGGGAGCATCTGTTCTAAGCTAATCATCATATCGTGAAAAAAAAAAATCAGCCGAGTGGATGGTGACATCTTCAAATACCTCGCTTTGTTCAAATTGAAAATGCTGGTGATTACTGTAAAAAATTAATAAATAAAAATCACCAAATCTAAAGCTAAAAAAAATCCTTGTAATGTTATCCAGGCAGCTCAGTTTGACTCTGTCTGAAGCCCCCCTCCCTGAAAGCTTACTTTTCTTCTGATTGGCTGTCTTTTGGAAGCCTACAGAGGGGCAGCACCAAGTGCTTTTTAGCTAATCTAAACAAATTAGCGGATAATTTGCCAGTAAACAGTAACCCTACCTCATCTAAAACTTTGGTCAACACAATATAAAAATATTTTTAAAATATAAAGAAAAGCAGAAAAGAGCTTCTCTGTTTTCAGCTGCAGATCTGATTGGTTCTCACTAGAACAAAAGCTCTCGGTGGACACTGACCCTGAGTCGGACCGAGTCCGGAAATCAGGAAGTAATCATTTTTCAAACTTGGAAGAACCGTCAGACGGTTTTCAATCAGAAACCCCCAACAAGCCCCTCCCCCAGGACCAGAGTCCTTAAAGCCCCCCGAGGAATCTCACGTCTCAGCGCGTTTTACTTTCTGTACCATAGCTTTTAACAATGTTTGTGTCTCATAATCTAAAAAGGAGGAAAGTGCAGTAATTTTGTAAGCTAAGGAAAGAATGAAGCATCCTGCCGAAGAGAGACGAGCAAATGTTCCACTAACATTTGTCCGTAACACGTCGAGGCAGCCCAGCGTTTTCAGCTTTTCTTTTTCTTTTCTTTTGGATGTCTCATTTTGAAATCCAGTACAATAGTTCTGTTTTGCGGGTGTGTCGAGTGGTAGATTTTAACCAGAAAAAGCTTGCAGCAGTTTTAATCACATTTAGGTACCAGATTTTCTTGTTATTCTTCTGATTGTGCTTATTTTATATGTATTTATAAAGTATGTTTTGGGGAGTTCTTTTGTGATTTAGGCCTGAATGATAGTCTCAAATATATATGTAAACACATTTGATGTCTTAATACCTTTTAGATATTGTAAAAAGAGTGAACAAGTGGGAAGAATTAACCCTTTTGTAAAACAAAACAAAAAAAACTCACGACACGGTCACCCTGTTTTTGAAAGCAGGACGTAAAACGACGCTTTCATCACTTTTGTATAAAAACGCTTTTCCGATATTTAACTTTTTGTAAACAGCATCGTTTGTTTCCCCTGGTTCTTCTCGTCTTTTGTGTATTATTGTGAAATGTATAATCATGGTTATTTCTTAATGCACTATTTTTTTGTTGGGGCACTTAATAAGAGCAATGTATCTTAGCAAAAAAGAAAAAAGCTAAAAGTGGAAAAAAAAAGAAAAAAGATGAAAGCTAGAGCGATATGCACCAATATGTTTTTTTTCTCCTGCCATCCTGAAATGGCAAAAATCCTCGTCATGTGAAATTTTTATATCTCAGAGACTTATAATGTCATAATATCCCAGCACTCATTTTTTGAGGGGGGCGGTTTGGTGTTTAGAAGTCAGCATTTTATCCATCTGAATATTCGACCTGACCCTCGTCTTTGTGTTGGATTTTTTTTGCTGATATTGACTGTACGGTTTCAAAACACGGCGAAGAGTTTCAAACCAAGTTTTTTAGGGTCACCGATCTCAAGGAAACGTCCATCGATGTTGGTGTTGTTGCCGATGGTGCTGTTCTCGTCGTTGCACACAATCTGGATCATTTACTTATGCAACTGCTCTCCTGTACTGAAATGCAAGCTCATCGCCCGCGCTGCTGTGGCAAAAGTTCAAAAAAATGTAAAGAACCAAGACTTGAGTTTGATGCCTTACGACCGACCACGCTTAAAAACAAAGTCTTTCTTTTTTCCGACAAAGTTTTGGTTCCACAGCAAATTTTCAAAGGTTACTTTTGTTTGCTTTCTTGATTTGATGTCTTTGTCCCTCAGGTTTCCCCCTGAAATATACAAAAGATGCTCAACTGTAAAAGCTAACCGTCAGATACTGATGGCTGAGAAGTGTTAAAACTGCCAAATTACAAAGTGTAGAAGTTTATTCCTTCACCAAAGAGAAGAAAAACTGGAGACTGGAGTCGTTTTGTGATTTAACATCTGTTAACTACAAGAAATTACCCCAATAGAAAAGTACAACTACGAGATCTTTGTGTCAAATGTGATCAAAACACTGAAAATTCAGCTTGGTCTCATGGCAAAAAGTGAAATTGCTGAAAAAATTCTTACTTTTTGGAGAATATGGACATGAAATATCACATTTGTGTTTACAGCAAATATGACTTTGAAGTTAATTCATTCGCATAAACATGCAAGTTTTGGATGGGGGCTTTGAAAATGTGGCCCCCATTTTTAGATTATTATTTGTTTAGTAAAATGTATTAAAATACAACTAAAGTGTAAAGGAAATACCAAAGAACGTAAACTTCTATCGAGGAAAAGGCTTATGTCAAATACATACTTAAATCTGGAAAAATGTCACTTTGTGTACGTGAACACAACACGTTAGATATAACTGTCTTCATGTCAGTGAACAAAGGAGAAAAATAAGGTTCTTCAGCATGAATCAGTAGATTCAATCTGGGGAATATTTCAGAGAGATCCAGGAGACTGTGAGATGAATAATTTGGCATAAAGATCTGGAATCTTTGGATTGTGATAAACGAAAAATTTCAAATTTACGACATTTTTTTCCCCAATACAAAACACTGACAGTGTGACTTTTCTTCCATGATCATGTGACTAGAAGGAGCATAAAGTAATTTGATATCTATCGGCTTGTATTACGATTATAAAATTAGCATTACAAATTTACACCAAAAACAAAGTTGAAAAAAATAAAATCAGTTTCATATTGTTTAAATACTGCATCTTACTTTACAGAGACACGATTTGTCTTTACATTTAACAAGTTCTCGGAATAAAGTAATAAAAACTGTAAACCTCTCCAGTTTTTCCTTTTCAGTGCGTTTGCGTAGTTTAAGGATGGTAGAAGAAACATTTTTTTCAAACTGCTTGAACCTACCTGAACCTTCAAACTTACATAAATTTTATTTGTATTTCTTTGAATGTTAAAAGCAGAGTTGATGCAGGAATCTGAAGTCCAAATGATTAAACATCTGACTTTATGCAAATCCAGCAGTTTCTGCACAGTGTCACCCGGATGCTGTCACGTTAGCTTTTTGGTGGTATCTGTTCAGCGTCTTTGGGAAAGACCCTTTATCAGTGATACTAATGAAGCCCAGCCTGCAGAGCCAACCTCCCTGATCAGTCCCCTCCAACAGCTCGCAGCTTTTCTTTCTCTTTTTGTCAGTCGCAGCGAGCTCGCTTCCCACCGTCTGGGTTTTAAACTGAAAAATAGACTTTTTTATGTTTTACTTCAATGTGAAAGAGGGCAGAGGCACTGCATTTTTGTGAAATATTAAATATATCATCAAAGTATATCAAAGCACAATGTTTAATTAGTTGTCTTTAGGATACAAACAGGGGTGTCACCCCCAGGTTTTTTCTTTTCCTGTCTCTGGCCATGCTGTAAATAAATGCATGTCTTCTGTTTTTTGGTTTGTTTGGTTTTTTTCTCTGTGATCCAGTGCTTTTTGTACAGAAACAATCTAATAAAGATTACATTTGGCTCGAAGCTCTCAAACTTACGCTGATGTTCAAATAAGAAAAGGGGGGGAAACTAATTATGGAGGCAGCACACACAAGTACCAGTAAAGAGTTAATGTTTACACACTTCACGAAGAACCTGGATCTGCTCTCAAAATTATTTAATCAAAAGTTTTGCAAACAACAAAGCAGCTATTTACCTAAAAATGCAGTCAAGGTTTTTTTTTTTTTTTATAACCATCAGGAGTTCTGCATCAAATAAGATGCCACACAAATTATTTGTGTCACTCCAAGACAGCTTCTACCGTCAGTGTGTTGAAAAATAGTAACCGCACCGCATTTTCTTGTTAGAAACTGTAACTGTGTGCTGAAGTACCCTCAGAAGAGCCACGGACAGTGATCTGCTGGACAGCATACCACAGGGAGTTCCGAGGAACAGCTAAGATACTGTGCAGGACCCTCAAGCTCCCTGTCCGCTTGAATCTTTTCAAGATATATATTGTACATACACGATGACATAGTGCATTAAAGAAGGATAGAAGAGAGAGGACAGAAAGTCATGTCCAAGCAGATTTTATCTCTGATTAAAACTCAGGTAAGTAACTCAGGTAGATGTTGACAGGAAAAAAATCTCCAGAGCAGCTATATCCACTGAAATCAGCTTGGAAAAAAAGAAAAAATACACACACACATCACCAAAAGTTTTCTTCCAGCAGGAATACTCTCCAAACGGCCTCCAAAGACTTTGGTTAATGATGAAACTGTCGGCGGGGAATGATGAACACGGAGCTCTGATTGACGTTTTGAGTTGAACTGATGCAAATCAATCACCGCAGCTCGGAGCCAAAGCAGTCAGAGAAAGAACCGTGCAGCAGGTAAAAACATCAGCCGGGATAAAAAGAGAAATACGACCGAGGATGAAGTGAAGGTTTGTATGGACGGCATGATTCAGGAGGTTTCTGTCGACAGTCAGGAGTCCTTCTGGAAATGCGCCCTCAGAGATTTACTCGGGCCCTGAAGCTACAGGTCCATTCCTAAAATTAATTATGCAGTTTTTATTGTGCTTTCATCTGTTTCCATGAAGAGCTGCAGGAGTTTGATGCTTCCCAAATGATGTGCGGTAGGTCATTTGGGTTTTGTCCCGACTGTAAAAACCACAGGACAAAAGAAGTAAATCATGATTCCTACATGCAAGAGAACCCTGTGCACTGTGGCTTGGCTTTTATAGAGGCAGGTTCTACACTCTAGAAAAATTCTACACATCTTTTTGAACAGTTGACACATCAAAGGTCCTGATGGAGCGTCATAACAACAATATTAAAAGTTCAATGTGGTTTTAGGCCAATACCAATGACTATTCTGATTGCAAAAACAAGTCTGATTATAGAAGGAAAGTTTCCTGCTGCTCACTTGATGCAGGACCTCAGGAATAAACATTGTTGATGAATTTATAGCCTAATTCCCTAGTTTAAAATGTTAGTGAAGACAACATGACATTCCTTTTGTATATTGTGGTCCAATTAGACTGAAAGGGGACATGCAGAGTATTTTTTAACTAACTTGTGATTTAACTGACTTCTGCTCGCTAATAAGCGAGCAGTCCTCCTCAGTTTCTGTTACCCCATTACATCTGGTTTCAAAAAAACAAGATGGTGAGTTTCCCAAAGTTATTTTGTCTTCAGAAACAATCTTTGTCTTCTCGACCATCAACCTTTTCTCCAGAAAGCATTTGGCTTGTCCATGTAGGCAGCTGCAAATTTCAACTGAGCTTTGAGGGTGTTGATTTTGTCGCAGTGCCTTCTTTCTTGGTTGGCACCTCTTAGTCCATGGCAATGCCAGACTGGCTTCACTGTGGACAGTGACACTGGAGCTCTAGTGGTTCCTGGTTTGTTCCTGGACTTCCTAACTAATTTCCTTTCATCTGAAGGTAACAGTTTAGGACTTCTTCGAGGCCTTAGCAGAGTGGTGACATATTCAAATATGTTGTACTTACATATCATTGCTTAAACTGCTGAATCTGCAGTTATTTAGAAATGACTCCATGAAGCTTCTACCTCCCAAAAGTCCCAAAGTGCTGACCTCAACCCTATTAAACCAAACGTGGGCTGAACCAACCATTTTAAATGAACTCTACCAATACTGCCAAGAAGAGTGGGTCAAATTAAATTTAAATCTGTATGTGTACATTTTAACCTTTCTGAATTAGAGAAAATCAAAAATAAATCCAAACTTGTGCACCCAACTGTTTTAAACAAAGTGAAGATGTATACTGTACAATCGTTCCACCTTAAAAAAAATACAGGTCAAAGAAATCATTACTACTATCATGAACGTGGCAATGCTGGAGGATCAGAAGCCTACAAATATAGAACACAGTCTGATGCCTTCTTATCCAAACGTAAAGGCAGCAAGTTTCTAAAAATCTGAAAGGAGTTTTTTTTTTTTTAAAAAAAGCTCATTTTTAAGTTAATCTAAAACGGCGTTTGAAAAAGTTGTGTTTTTCAAAAGATCCATATGACCCAAAATGAGGGACTGAGACTGTAACCTGAGCAGTAAAAGTTCACAGAGGCTAACACAGCTGTTTTCCCATATATTTCTATAGTGCTGAAGTCTTTTTACAGCCACAGGTATCACAGTCTGGTGCCTGCAGATAAAAATGTAGCGTTTCTGGATCTTTATCAAATGTTACGTATTCCTCACATCATACTGCTCCTCCTCAACATATCTTTGCACCCTTTCTTTCTCTGTATGATGGTAATCTCTGACACTGTTACTTTTTCTGTGGCATGAATTAGTAAACCCATTCTCAGGGAGTAAACGTCCCAACCATAAACGTTACTAAGAAAATCAAATCAAATTCAAAAAGTCAGCTGAGTCCAGGGACCCACTAACAATAGATGATAACACACCAGAAACGACAGCCTCTCGGCCTCTCTGTCTGTTGCTTGGCGGTCAAAGGAAACCCAAAAAAGAAATGTTCCTCACAGAGCGATTGGTGATTTTAAAGTTTGAAGGCTGGCGGTGGGTTTATCAGGCCCACATTCCCGAACAGGACATCTGCTTTCCTTCATGGAGGACCAGAACAGTCCTATATCAGAGCAGTGCAGGGGGTGGTGGAAGCCTGCTGAGGCTCTGTTACAGGGACTATTAACTTTATCTCCGGCGTCAGCATTGATGAGAGCTTAATACACAGAGCTCATTGGTGAAAAGTGGTGCCCGAGGCACCCCAAGAAAAACCCTGACCTCCCTGAGTCCGCACATCGCTGGCCAAACACCAAGCAACAGCTGCCAGATTTGAATGCCAAGCTGTAAGAGCTTTGGACACATTTTGATGGATATGTTGATCGGAAACGCTCAGTCAGGACTTCTGAACACATTCACTGAGAAAATTAAGTTTACTTCCACTACAGAAAGAACAGATGAAGGCAGAACAAAGCTGTGGCATTAAACCCAAAATCCTTCATATGTTTTTTTTGTCTGACTTGGCCAGTTATCCGTCTAGATCATTTGGGTGTGAGTTTCCCAGTTTTGGATGTTTCTGTTAAATATAATGTAATTAAATTGCACTCATCTTATTGTGCTCAGAGAACAGAAAATACACCGAAAAACGCAACACCATGTTTGCAATTTCTCTGTCCACAAATTTTGGACCCACTTACTCAAAAGCATTCGTCAACTCACAAAACTTTGGCCCACAGACATCTAAAATGTGTCTGTATTAACACAAAGTTAATATCTGAATATGTGGCACTGGATTCTTTTTGTGGGATTATTTGGTTTAAGGGATCTTTTTTTTCCTTTTGATTAGCTAGCTATCTATTAGCTATGTTGTGTAAAAAGAAAAAAAAGATCATATTATTCATTCACTAGCTTTAAGTAACATCATCAGCAAACATTAACTAATCATCACCGTATTCAGGCTAGTCAAGTTACAATGACATAACTATCTAAATTAAATGTCAGTATAAATGCTAGTTAGCTAGCTTACTAAGCTAGCTTACCTATTGTGATCCTTGATAACTAATATGTACTTAGCTAGCTGTACCTGCTACAAAACATATATTTGACGTTAGTATCATTGCTTCAGTATGTACACTGATACTCAGGTATGCAGTAGTACTCAGCTGGATAAAATACGTGATGTACAGACGAGCAGTTAGCTAGCATTGGCCAAAATGGAGATGAGACATACACGCAGTTTGAGCAATAGTTCACATTAACGGCCACAGGTGTCGTTAATAACAACTGTTTTTTTAAGTCACTGCTGCTTCAGATTTACTTGTGCTTTATTAAACTTTTTCTGGCATGCATCACTTTAAAAGCCAAAAACAGTCCAACACCCTCCACCCGAATCTTTTATCACTCATCTCAGTTAAACTTCACTTAAAGGTCAGTGCAATAGCGTTTACTGAGGCTTGTTAATTTTCCCCGAAGAGGAAAAAAATATTTTTAACCCGCCCACAGTTTGAGCACTGCTGGTATAAAGGCTGATGCACTGATCAGAGTCTGCTGCCGGACACAGAGGTTCACCCAGAGTCCTTCACAGCTCCGAGCTGCTGATGTTTTGACTTCATAAATAGCTGAAATACTTTTCAATTAGTCAAGGAGGAGGAGGAGGTGCAGGTGTGTTTGGTTTGGGCGAGCCGTGGAGTTAAGTGACATTATGTCACTGCTGCTCTCCGTACATCTGCTCTCCTAAACGCTAAAGAATTAGACCATTTCCTGCGACGTGGTGATGTCATGTTGAGGTCCAGGTTTTCCTCATGTTATTGTAACGCAGCGGTCAGGACTGACAGGACGGCTGTAAGTCATCTCACACAGGAAGAGCCCCAGGCCCCGGCCTTGGTGATGACACCAGAACCCTCGCCAACTGGGCTCAAAGCTGGAGGACGAGGTGAGTAAATCACCCGTCCAAAGGTTTGCACTCGCCAGTTAGGTTTCTGGGAATCAGACCCGAAAACCTGACAGAGGTCCATCAAAACCATGTGTTGTTCATTGAACACTCGGTCACTGCTGCAGCGGTCTGATCAGGTTGAGTCAGGTGATTTAAACATCTCTGACTGTGTGTCAGCTCCCAGCCTCGCTTCAGCAGCAGCAAGCTTATTATTTCTGGAGAATTAATCAGCGAATGTTGCAGTTTTCTTTCACAGTTTATAATAAAAATGTTTTTACACCGGCTGATCATCACATCTGCTGCAAACACACACACACATACACTCTGTGACAGGTGTTACTGGATCATTCTCAGTGTACGTCAGGTCCAAACTGTTGCTTTCACAGCTTAAGTGAATCTGTCAGTCAAAAAATAAATGCTTCGTAGCCGGCTTCAGAGACATTTCATGGTGGACATTATGAAGGTGGAGGGTGGAAAATTTTCCTCATACTGTTTTTTTTGATGGTGGAGATTTAATTCACCGTTGCACACGGGACAGCAGCAGTTAACAAGACTGTCGGCTTGTTAAGTCCGACTTCATTAACCATTTCTGAGTCCGAACGCTCCATCAGTTACCAAAACCAAACAAACTCTGAGGCACCAGTGAGAGTTAAAATAGTCTGAATTCTTTCTGCTCCAATAAAATGATCAGTGTGGCTGCTATCCCAGCTGTTACAATGAAATCCAGGCACCTATGAAAAAGAACTTATGAGGTTTAGCCAAGTTAGAAATTAGAGTTAGAGACGTTAGGTTAGTTGACAGGGACGAAGGTCATAGTGTTCTCAGTAAAAGTGTTGAGGATCCCCAACGGGCAGAGACAAACAACATCATACAGAGGAAGAAAAAGGACCAAAACTTCAGCCAAGAGAATGTCTGAGAAGATCCATCCACAGTACGAGGATAGTCAGCATAGTTGTTGCTGTGCCGTCGGGATTTATCGCTATGAATAGATCCGATAGTGACCGGGCCAAATAATTACAATCATTACAACTCTTTATTGTAATTACGTGAATAATTACAATGGAACAGCCCCGGGAGATGCTCGGACCAAAAAACAATCATTACATGAGCACTTATCACAACACGTAGCCGTCAACAAACTTCTATCAGATTTAGCTGAAGCGGCACTTTACTTATATCCATCACTACTCTTTGTTACCAGCAGTCCCAATAAAAGCTAAAAAAACGATCAATAACAAGTACAGTGGAAACCCGGCTTACGAAGACCCCATTTAACGAAAAATTCAAGTTACGAAGGCACTTAACGGCAATATTTCTGCCCGTGGTACGGCAAAATGCCCGAGTAACGAAATAGATAAGATAGAAAATATAAAAAGAAATTAAATTAAATTCCATAATGTTATCTACATGTACACGTACGTATGTATGCATGCATATGTATGCTTTCTTCAGCCTCCGCCACCTCCTCCTCCACCAAGAACTTCGTCTTCAGCCAGCATCGCCTCACTCAAAAGGCGATGGAAAAAGGTGCTTCAACTTGTGAAAATTTTGACTTACGAAAGACCCTCTGGAACAAATTAATTTCGTAAGTCGGGGTTCTACTGTATCTTTAATAAAGAAGCAAAAACCATCACCAAAATGTTCCCTCTACTCTTTCTACATTTAAAATGAGCCCGTTGGTGTCTGTCATTTAGAAGCAGACAGCAGTGACTATATTTGGATGACTGGTTGACGGACTCACTGCTGGCGCCTCTGGTGGACGTTAGAGGAACCGCAGCTTTGGTGCTTCAGTGTTGGCTTTATTTTCATCCCTGGGAGTCGATAAATGTTCAGCTCACAGAGACTCACTGTGGAACAGCGCTCCCTGCTAAAATGAACCCTTCCTGTATTTGTACTGATCAGTCACCTGCACTGTAACCACGAAGCGTGTCACTATGACCCAGAACCACCCAGACGAATAAATCCACCTCATTTACCTCCATCCAGCCGGCCCCCAGCCTCTGCATTTATTCTGCACGAAGCCAGCCTAATAAATGCAGAGGCAAGCGTGGACCGCTTCCCCTCCAAACCATCAGGTCCTTTAACAGTTCCCAGGTATGTGCAGGAATATAGAAAAAGCCCTGAACTTCTGCTTTCGTTTCCTCCTCCTCCCGTTCAGAGCTCAGCGAGATGTTTTCAGAGGGCAGGCTTTTAAAAGTGCACAACACCTCTTTGAGAGGACAAAACGGCGAAGCACTAGAGTACACTTTACACCTGCTTCCTTTCTTCATCTGTCTTCATTTTTCTGGAGAAGGCAGGATGTTTGGCTTGGCTGCAACCTGCTCCATGACTTAATCCCTGGGTGCTATTGTTAAATATTTGAAGCAAAAAAATAATGAAAACCAAATGCAGCGGCCGGACCCCGGTTCAGGTTTCAGGGCCTGCGCTTTAACAACGTTACGTTTCCAGCATGTCGAGGCCAAATAACTCACTTATGTTTCCCTTGTAATATTACGCCAAACATGAGATCTTTACTTTGTCAAATCTGGTAAGTATCAAACCAACTGTATCAATAGGAAAACAGTTTTAATAAGCATTCCCAGGCGAGGGCTGAGGAACACCTCTCACCTGGAAGCTATTAGAGCCGACAGGAAATGGAGGCAGAGATCGAGTGCTTCCCAATAATGTGTGTCCCCCCGGAGAGAGGAAATATGTAGATTCATCATAAAACATATCTGAGAGCTTGGACTGAAACAGAGGAGAGAAAATCAGCACAGACAGCTGGGCACCTCCAGCCCTCCAAGATAATATCGCACAAACATCTGTGGATGCAGCGCGCAGATAGCGTTTCATCGCTCATGTCCTACCATCTCTCCTGACAGTCAAACTGTAAACACCTTCTCCAGATGGACGGATGGATTTATGGAAGCTCATTCCCGCCAAGAATGGGAAAAAAGTAAAACGTGGAAAATTAGCCAAGAGTGAAAAATAGTCCTGATAAAGCAAGTGAAACTTTTAGCCAACATGCTCCATTTAACATCTATTTCTTTTTTATTGTTTACTTTTATTTTACCTTACAATATAAAGCGCCTTTTAAATGAAATTCAATTTCGTTCCCTTGAAATGATAAGAAAACAACAGTAAGTAAAGCTATACAGGGGCCATGAGCTCTGATTTACTAAGCGGAGTTTTAAAACACAATCTCAGAATTTAATTAGACGCGAGTAAAGTGTTACAGTGTTACAGTGTTGCCGTTGTAATGTTGTGTCATATGCAAATCTCAGTGTGGTGGATCCATAGGACGGACCATACGAATTGCCTAACTAGCTGGAGATGAGTTATATGATGACATCGCCATGGACGGCCATTCATTCATCCTGGGCTCATCCCAACCAGCAGACTTTTTGCAACATGCCCAATGCTTATACAATCCTTATACAGGAGTACGTAGGGGTGGACTGCCTTTTTGTTTGATTATAGCTTTCTCCTGTTTTTCTTAGTTAGGGGGCCAAGTTGTTGTCATTTGGTTTGATTCTTTTGGTTAGGTTAGTTCGGTAAATCCACGAGATAGGCTCCTTTTCTTTGTTGTTTTGGCCACCTCGAAGTTATAACCAGCTCCTTGTTTTGTGTCAAATAACCTAACAAATCAACATATTCTAAATAAATCATTATCAAACTGTACCACCTGTGTGATGTGGCTGCTTATGGTCTGACGAGGATGGATCGCCCTTATGTTGTGGCCTGGCCACCCCTAGATGGGCCATAACAATAGTTAGTGATCAAGCTCCTAAAAACTGCTTAATCGTTAAGTTAAAGTTTCACTGTAAAAGTTCAATTCAGATTTATTTATATGGCATCAAATCAGAACATCAGTTGCCATAAGTCACCTTACAGTAATACAGAGAAAACAGAAAAACCCCAACGATCGGACGGCCCCCCCATGAGCAAGCGCATTGGTGACAGTGGGAAGAAAAAACTCAGTTTTAACAGGAAGAAGCCTTCGGCAGAACCGGGCTCAGAGAGGGAACTCCTACGTTAATTATAATTATGAGGAAAATGTTTTAAAATTATGAAAGATTTAAGATTTTAAATGTTATAAAAGACAAACTGTTTAATTAAAACAATCCTGAATATTCAGTTAAATTTTTTTATAATAGTAACTTCAAGGCACTTTATATTGTAAGGTAAAGACCCGACAACATTATATTTGTGTCCAAAATCACAAATCAGTTGATTAAAGATCATGAAAGCTTCATGAACTACTGTTATTACCGTTATTATTGTAACTTAAGTAAAAGTTATATATGTTAAATCTAAAAAATGGTTATTTGACTTCAAAGCACTGGAAATGAGAACATTTATTTCTTCATGTAAAAGTTTTAAGTTTGTATAATTTCATACAACTGTGTCAAAATGAGTTTTTAATTTATAAAAATTATTAAATTATTAAAGTTGTTGTATTGAGCTCATATACTGACAAATGTGACTTTAAGTCTAATGCACTAATAATATTGTAAACAGTCTTGTTTCCTATTCTCGAGCTTCCGTACACTCAGAGGCTGAAGTATTCGGCCTTTTGACTTGATTGATTTATCCATCGTCCTTCACATTACCAACCATTTAAGTTCTTCCACGGCAGGCAAATCTTCCTCATCTACATTGAAATTCCTGAAGCGCAGCGATCATCATCATCAGGGCGGTCTCAGAGGCCGAAATCAGTGTTAATAAATCAATAACCTGCCTGGGCGAGCGCTCCATCTCTCCCTCAGCTGCTTGCTAAACAAATGGATTCAGCATGTTTAATGAGGATGGGGGAGGTGGAGGTAACTAATACCTTTAATGATCTCTGCAGACCAGAAACACTGGCACCTGCCCAGAGCGAGTGAGCAGCGGGGGGAAGATGTTTTGGACAGCGGTACCACAGCAGCGGTGGATGAAGATGCTCTGGTAGCGAGGCAGATTTACGGCCGGCGCAGGAGATGGAAAAGGCCATGAATTAGGAAGCCGGTGAAACAGGCCACACACTGACATCACAGGGCTGTTGACGTCTCTGTGAAGCCTCAGTGGTACCAAATGTTAAACAGCGTATGGGGCGGTTGAAGTGATGATGGAGGCAGATGATTCAGGAGCAGGAAGCGCTCCTCCTTGCTCCTGCATACTGAAGGAGGCCGAAATGTGCAAAACAACAGCGAGTCCAGTGCTTTATGGTCCATTAATATAAATGAGTGGATGATACGCTGAATTACCTGCAACTGTGTGAACCTGATCACTCTGCTGAACGGCTCAGACTCTTTCACTAAAGACAAATGTGCTGTCCAAGGTCATTAAAACTAAATCTAAATCTAGTTAATCAAGAGTAATAAAAACTAGACTTTAGCTTAATATGTAATATCTGGAGCTTCGGTCCAGTGCCTCCTCAGGCTGTTGTGTATCGCCTTATTCTTATTTCCAGCTCATTATTTGTATTCTTTGAATCTACTACTATAGCTCTGCATGAGTTAAAAATAATTCCTAAAGAGCAACCCAGCGACTGCACACTTTTATAAGAGCAGAAGGTGAATGAACTACTCATCCCATAATGCATTTCAAATTCCAGATTTCCCAGAGAACGTCTTTCAACTCAAATTCTTTTTTCATTATCGCGGTAAAGTTATTAATAATAATAATGGTTCAGAATATATTTGGTGGCTTGTGTTGTGTGTGTGTGCACAGTTTTCTGTGACATCACATTTTTGTTAAAAACAAGGCTGACATTGTATAAACTTGTGGTTTCTAGCTCTCAGTCTACTTTGGATGGTTACAACATTATGACTCCTAATCAAAATCCCTAAGGAGAATATGAACGGGACTTCCATAATACTACTACTTCTGAATGTCACTGTTGAGATCCAGCCCGTGAGAACATGCAACAAACAGAAACTTTTTTGGTAGATAATTTCATTGTTCACTTGTCAGAGTCTGAAATTGTCGTCCATCTCTTACACCACATATGTTTATATGTACAGCCTTCCAGCGGCATACTCAGTTCCCCTTCATCACTCCTCTACGACGACTCTTCTAGCGGATTAAAACAATATGGTGGTAATACTCATCATTCACTAACTTCTCCACA
Source organism: Perissodus microlepis (assembly GCF_051167445.1). NCBI lineage: Eukaryota > Metazoa > Chordata > Actinopteri > Cichliformes > Cichlidae > Perissodus > Perissodus microlepis. Next base: position 25,621,163 of record NC_140462.1, read on the forward strand.
TATTTCCACAGTGAGGATGGTAAACCGAGCCTCCACAGGAAGCAGCGGGGTTACAGCCTGCTGGGCAGCTCTGCATGGCTGTTTAGATGTACATTACCTTTAACGCATCTCTCCACATCAGCAGGGCGGCGTCCCAGTGCTGTTTGAGAATGCAACAGTGGGTTGAACTGCAGATAGCTGCACATTTTTTAACCTCTTGGCCCTCTCAGCCTACAGCCAGAGCATGATGGGTAAATAAATCAACATGTTTTCTCCACAAATGAGAAAACAGTTCAGGTGCAGAGTGATATATCTCAATATTTTAAAGGTTAAATCGCATAAATAGGAGATTGCATGGCAGGCTGACTGATTTTAGAGCACAGCACATTTTCTTCCTCATCAGGCTGACCAGAAGAGTTCACAGGGTAGGAAAGTTTTAAACACATCAAAGAAAATTTTAAGAGTCATTTACCTGAAGAGTTTACACATGTAAAAATAGTCCGAAAACAAAAACAACTTAATGATGTACCATAACATTGGAAAACAGTACTTAAAGTAAGAGTAGGAGTACTGTTGTTAATGTACAAGACTGTTGACATATGAAACAGCTGTCTGTCTGATTGTCCTCTTTCCAATGAAAATTAAACAAGCACGACTCGATGTAAGCCAAGAACAGTGTTTTTATAAATGTGCTAGCAATAATGTTTAAGTTAATGTTAAGTAAAGGCTGAACAATGCCCTGCATGGCTCTGCTGCTGAGTCATGTGGCTGTAGGACAACTAAACACAGCAGAGCAGGGAGGAGGGGGCGGAGCAAAGTGTAGCTGCATGAGAGGAGTGGTGTTTGCACAAACACCTCGTTCCTGATGAACAGGAGCAACTTACTGAGCTTACATGAGAGACTAGGGTCGTTTTCACACCTGCAGTTTGTTTAGTCTGGTCTGGCTTTTCCCTGCAGTTTGATTTGTTTTCACACAGAGAAAAATCCAAGTGAACTCCAAGGGAACCAGAATGTATCACTACAAACATGTGAGAATGTTCAGTCTGCTCATTGGTCTGAACTATTGATGTTTGGGTTTTCTCTGTTTTATTGTGGGGTGTTTACCTTACTGTAAAGCGTTGAGGCAACTGTTGTTGCGATTTGGTGCTATATAAATAAAACTGGAATGAATCAAATTGAACGTACACCTGGTATTTGGCTCAGCTCGAGGTCAGATCATGTTCCCAACATAAATGAAAGGCTCTGGAGTTCATTTGAGACCATGTTTTCCCAAACGGTTTCAGTGCAGTTGTTTTGGTCCGCACCCGATTGCAATTACTGTGTTCACACCTGCACAAACACCCCAAAGCTTCGATCCTACCATGCTTGTATTGAATACCTCTGCTTTAGCCAACTTAATTTGAATTTTCCAAGATGGCTGTCATTTCCAGCTTATTTATGCTTTCTGCACCAGAGTATTTGTTGAACTCAGCAATGATTCAAGCCCTCCCAGAATATTTTTGTTCGATGTATATTTATACAGGGAGTGCAGAATTATTAGGCAAGTTGTATTTTTGAGGAATAATTTTATTATTGAACAACAACCATGTTCTCAATGAACCCAAAAAACTCATTAATATCAAAGCTGAATGTTTTTGGAAGTAGTTTTTAGTTTGTTTTTAGTTTTAGCTATTTTAGGGGGATATCTGTGTGTGCAGGTGACTATTACTGTGCATAATTATTAGGCAACTTAACAAAAAACAAATATATACCCATTTCAATTATTTATTTTTACCAGTGAAACCAATATAACATCTCCACATTCACAAATATACATTTCTGACATTCAAAGACAAAACAAAAACAAATCAGCGACCAATATAGCCACCTTTCTTTGCAAGGACACTCAAAAGCCTGCCATCCATGGATTCTGTCAGTGTTTTGATCTGTTCACCATCAACATTGCGTGCAGCAGCAACCACAGCCTCCCAGACACTGTTCAGAGAGGTGTACTGTTTTCCCTCCTTGTAAATCTCACATTTGATGATGGACCACAGGTTCTCAATGGGGTCCAGATCAGGTGAACAAGGAGGCCATGTCATTAGTTTTTCTTCTTTTATACCCTTTCTTGCCAGCCACGCTGTGGAGTACTTGGACGCGTGTGATTGTCCTGCATGAAAATCATGTTTTTCATGAAGGATGCAGACTTCTTCCTGTACCACTGCTTGAAGAAGGTGTCTTCCAGAAACTGGCAGTAGGACTGGGAGTTGAGCTTGACTCCATCCTAAAACCGAAAAGGCCCCACAAGCTCATATTTGATGATACCAGCTCAAACCAGTACTCCACCTCCACCTTGCTGGCGTCTGAGTCGGACTGGAGCTCTCTGCCCTTTACCAATCCAGCCACGGGCCCATCCATCTGGCCCATCAAGACTCACTCTCATTTCATCAGTCCATAAAACCTTAGAAAAATCAGTCTTGAGATATTTCTTGGCCCAGTCTTGACGTTTCAGCTTGTGTGTCTTGTTCAGTGGTGGTCGTCTTTCAGCCTTTCTTACCTTGGCCATGTCTCTGAGTATTGCACACCTTGTGCTTTTGGGCACTCCAGTGATGTTGCAGCTCTGAAATATGACCAAACTGGTGGCAAGTGGCATCTTGGCAGCTGCACGCTTGACTTTTCTCAGTTCATGGGCAGTTATTTTGCGCCTTGGTTTTTCCACACGCTTCTTGCGACCCTGTTGACTATTTTGAATGAAACGCTTGATTGTTCGATGATCACGCTTCAGAAGCTTTGCAATTTTGAGACTGCTGCATCCCTCTGCAAGATATCTCACTATTTTTGACTTTTCTGAGCCTGTCAAGTCCTTCTTTTGACCCATTTTGCCAAAGGAAAGGACATTGCCTAATAATTATGCACACCTGATATAGGGTGTTGATGTCATTAGACCACACCCCTTCTCATTACAGAGATGCACATCACCTAATATGCTTAATTGGTAGTAGGCTTTCGAGCCTATACAGCTTGGAGTAAGACAACATGCATGAAGAGGATGATGTGGACAAAATACTCATTTGCCTAATAATTCTGCACTCCCTGTACAATCACATATGTATCTAAACATGTCAAAGGAAATATCAGAAAGTTAGACTTTTAGTTTCTGGATACATGACATTACATTTTGTCATTGATGGGCATCATCATTAACAGGTACTGTATTTTTTCACAAAATGTTCTAATTTTATGTTTATTTTGAGCATGGGACATTTTGATGATTTGTGACCTGTGCAGATGTTTTCATAGGAGTTGTATGGATGTTATCAATGATTAGCTTTCTTACATGTTTTTCTCTGACTATTAGCATGTAGAGGTGTCAGCTACTAAGTCTCTGTTTGGTTAAAAATATTAATATTTAAAACATAAATTACCAGACAATCATAACAAATTATTATAAAAATTAGCATATTTATTTATTAGAATTTATTATATTTAGTTATGCTAATGGCCAAATACAATGAATAACAGTTTTTAATTCCAAAAAATAAAGTCGTTTATGGGTAAAATGTATGTACATCTGCCCTGCTTACTGTCAATAAGAAGTAGTGAGATAGTTACTGATGAAGAACTAACATTACATGTGTTTTAAGAGCTTAGATGATACCAGTGCTAACTAGCAAGGTAGCTAGCTAACAGCAGCGGATTTTTTCCAAGTGCTGCATGTAATAGTAAACGTTATGGGCACTGTGGTGTTACGTGGTCGTCTTCGCTGCATTAACATTTTGTACTGTGTGTCGGTCAACATACGCAGTGTGACGCTAGCTGTTAATGGCTGTTAAATGTTGCAAACTAAATGTACATTAGGTGCACAGCTAGCATTGTTTGACTTGAGAAAACAGTACAGTACCAAAACTCACCTACACATGGAAGACGGCGCTGTACGTATTACACTACGATCGTATTCACATTTTCTTTGGCTCACTTTATCAAAATTTGGCTAACGCTCGGTCTACAGTTGGCTAAAGTCTGGCTGATATTGCAGGCGAACTCTGCCAGCAGCTAAAGCAAACAGCTGTAAAAATAACTGATCACTTTACATGTTTATTATGAATTTTTCCATTATTTTATTACATGCTGCACACACGCTGGTATTTAAACGGGCCTTCAGAGCGAAGCAGCTTTGTCAGTCTGCCCACACGTTGAGCAATCCATTCCCACGGCTTCATAATCCATTTCACATACGTCATACGTCCGTGTTATCTCAGAGAAAATGAACGTGTTGTTTTGTGGTCGGCCGCTCAGCCCGAGCAGAGTTTCCAAACATTACCTCATGATGAGAGGAAAAGTGCTGCTTTGATTTAAGAGATAGCAGACAAGCTGAAGTTGCATCACAGACTTATTAAAGCCGTGGACGTACAGCTGCATAGATTTACACCACATCAGACCACTTTTACAAGACAGTTGATGAGATTCAAGTATCCTCCCTCACACAGCAGCGTATAAATATTTACCTGCAGTGCGTCTGATTCCATCTGTCCAGCACTGGTGCTGCCCTCATATTTCCCACTGGGAACTGTGAAGATGTAGCAGAGATCCAAGCTGACCGAGACTCTTATTAAAACAATGAAGCTCATAATTATCCTGGAATTCCAAAGCAGTGCTATAGTCGTAATGAGGCCACACAGGAGCCGGCGTATAAAGAATGAATGTAATAAATAAGCCATTAGATGGGCAGTAAAAAGAGGAGGATATAAAAAAAAGACAACAACAGTGAAATGAGTTCAGACAGGTCTTGTTGTCTCTTGATGAGCACTCTGAGAAGTTTCTATTTTCGACCTTTAATGGTGTTTGAGAGTCAAACCTGTATTAAAAATGAGTTTTGACACCTATAATGTGGACAGTTTAAAAACCTGCAGCACGCATCAGAAAATCCTGCTGATGGTTCTTTATCGCTGTTTTCTCGGGTGGATTAAAGGAAGAGGGAAAAACTGGCAACTTGTTTTCTTTGATAAACCATTTTTAAACACACCAGAGACACATGGCCGCCTTTCGCTGCGGTATTAGCTCATAAATTTATGTTATTTATGTCCAGCGGGCATCATGGGCAAGTGCCCAGGGGCCACGCACAGCTGTGTGTCTGTGTGTGTGTGTGTGTGGGGTGGGGGGGGGCATCCTGAAATCATATATAATCAGAGCATAACAACAATAACAACAACAAAATTACATAATTGGAAGAAAACAGTAGTCTGTACTTTCCATCCACTGATATTCTTCCACGTGTCTAGTTTATGGTGGCGAGGGATGGGGCTGGAGCATATCCCAGCTGTCACAGGAGGCCGCGTGCACCCTGTACATGAGGCCATTGTGGCGTGACAGTTTTTGTTTAACCGGTTCTGGTTCTGGAGGGAAATGTTGCCGTTAACTTTAATGTTGCTGAGATGTTCAGTATGATGCCGTGCAAGCTAATCCACAGATTATCAGCAGCAGCAGCAGTGCATTTATGACCTGAAATTTTGACTGGAATATTTCTGTTTTACCTGCATTATTATTGTTATATATTCATTCTTTTTTTTAAAAGAAAGGACAACTAGTGCGCCTGTTGGTCAAAGCGTGCACTGGTGCAGAAAACACAATGATGTGCAAATAGCCGACACACAGCTGAGTGCTGCGTCAATCTGCACTCTTAAATCATTTCTCTGCCTCCTCGGATTTGGTCCCAACTGTGCCAGCTTGAGCCCAAACTTCCCCACTGACATCCTGAAATATCTACGAAAGCTTCAACTCCAGCATCAAACCAGGAAATCCTCCCTGCTGCTGTTTTCTCCTGAGAATGAGATGAACCAGCGTTTCCTCTGTTTCTCATTCAGAAACATCAGGACCGCTGAGGTCGCTTCATGTTGACTCCATTTTTCTTTCACAGCTCGGTGTGTATGAAAAAGGCTTAAGTTTGCTAACCAGTGAACAAATACACGACAGAAGCTGTCGAGGACTTTCACCCTCATTACCGCTGAGCACAGGAGTTTGGCAGTGGTGAGGTTTAAGTATGTAGCCTGACGTTAGCTCATCCGCATGTCCTCCTTCACTACATCCATGCAACCAGCATCCTTTTCCCAGTATATCCACCCGCCCTCCTCTGCACATATCTGAACCATGTCAGCCTCTCTGACTCTGAGCTGTCCAGTGCATCTCCAGCTCTCCAAACCAAATCACCAACAATCTTAAATATCTTTCCATGATTCTTTTCTTGTATGAATTTTGAATTGTTGTCCAAATCTCATCCTGCTGACAGAACCGTGCATCTCTGAGAAAATAAAAAAATCACCTTTAAATAAGCTTAAGGTGATTGCTCGGGGACCTGAACGGCAGGATGTTTAATGGTTTAGTGTTTAAAGAGACGCAGAGAGGTTTTACTAACAGATGTCCTGCCGACCTGTGTCGACTCACACGTATTTATGAACCCCTTCACAAACAGCCACTGATAGGAAGGCTGTTTGGGTCGAGGCAGATTAATAATAACAGGTACAAACAGGCCTAAGAACACATAACGCCCTGATGAAGATCACTAAAATTGTTTTCTCTAATAAACAATTTAAAATATTTGTTTTTCCCTCCAAAGAGACTCCCCGTCTCGTGCCGTCGATTATTTATCTGGAACATTAAAGCCCCGCAGAGCGAACACGAGTCGGCTCCGCTGCCCCAAATACCCGTCACACCCAACAAGGCCTTCACGGCTCCATCAAGACAGAGCGAGGCAGTGAAAATTGTCCTTTTTTTAATGGCTGCTTTGAAGTAAAAAGAATTATCATATCACTGGAAGTATTAACGTTCCCCAGAAGGAACCCTACAGTTTTATTAGTTTTACGGCTGCTGTCTTTTTACACATTTGACCGCCTTCCTGGAGCAAGAATAACACAAAGTTAATGGCTAACGGAGAGAAAGTCAAAGGGAAAACTTGGCTGATTATAGCTATAATTCCTGCAGATACTAATTACCAGTGGCTGTAAAATAAGTCAAACTGGTCATCCTAATGAGTCCACCAGAGACCGATTGTTAAATACATTAAAAAGATCTACTTTCCCTCTTCTTTTTTTTATTTGTGTTTTTCCCCCGCTCCACTGTCAGCGTTATCTTATCAAGTGTAACCAAACAAACTCCCCGCTTAAAGGTCATGACGCCACATCCACCCAAATCCAGTAATTAATGTAAAATTAAGCCTGACATAAACATTACAAATGATATTTCACTGTGTCTGCTTTTAAAAACTTGGGGGAAAAAATCCTCTTCATTAAAACACAGACAGAGTTTCTACCTTAACGGCACAGGTAACGTTCACGTAAAGGCTAATGTGTGGTTTAGGTGGATGATGAAGATGCCCGTTACTGATTCAGGGAAAATTCCTTCTCTCCAAGAAATGAACTCATCAACTGGAAATGAGCAAAAGAAAACAAAAACACAGTCTTAATCTGGTCGTTGGCAGAAAATAAGCAATAAAGTTTGTCCTGTAAACTTCACCTGAGACAGTCTCAAAAAGGTGTAGAAACAGTCGTGTCAGTGAACATCACCCAGGCCGATAAAGGTGAGAAAACCGACTGGCTGTGCTGAAAGGTCGGTTTGTGTTTTTAACAACCTCAGATGGATCACGCATCAAGTTTCTGTTCAGTTCACATAAGACACACAGCTTGCTTAGATTAAATTTTTTCAATTAGGACAAGGGTGTCGAACTCCAGGCCTTAAGGGTCAGTGTCCTGCAGCTTTTAGATCTCACCCTGAGTCTACACACCTGAATCAAATGATTAGTTCATTACCAGGCCTCTAGAGAACTTTGAGACGTCTTGAGGAGGTAATTTAGCCATTTAAATCAGCTGTGTTGGATCAAGGACACATCTAAAACCTGCAGGACACCGCCCTGGAGTTCGACACCCCTGAATTAGGAGGATAAAACTAAGCTTGTGAGGATTTTTATGAAAGTTTTTTGTCCATATCTGAGTTGCCAGGTAGAGTACGGCAATAATCAAACTCCTGGTATTTAAAATAAGTGAAAAAATATATGTCTGTGCATCTGTTTCCACTTTGCACTATGATGTTCTTACTGATGAAGGGCAAAATTTGGGGACATTCTCATTTTTGAAAAAACATTTATGGAGACTCTATGTTCACGTAACAGCTAGCTGCTAGCACAAACAGACTTTAGCATATCAATAGTGTGAAAACTGATCCTAAGACGCTGTTGCAGCATACAGTTACACCTGAAACTTTTTCCCTTCTGGATAACAAAGTTTTTTTGAGTTTAGTCCAATATTTAAAATAAAATATCACATATAAAAAATTATTTTGTTTCCTGATGCATGTGTTCAATTGACTTAGACTGTAACACCAGTATACTGTACCACAATGTAATAAAGACCCTAAATATTCTACAATGTTCTCATCAGTGAGGTTTTGCATGTGAAACCATCTGCGTTTAACCACATCTATCTTTGCTAATACCGCCGTGTCACATGCTCCTATAAACTGAGAACCACTGCTGTCCATTTGTGAACCACAGACATTCTGTAGGCCACCAACACTCACTTTGAGTCACAGACATTTTAAACTCTTTGATGTTGTCTGGATTTCATATGCAGTCGTTTCGATGATTGTTTATTCTGAAGCATCTGGAAACACCGATCTTTCTTCCAGAGGTTTCTACATGCAGGTGGCATGGGTGGATCTACTGTGGTGGGGTGGGGTGCCATGTGCCTCCATAAAATAATCCCTGGCCACCCCTAATGCCACATTAACTCTTTGAGCCTGGCTACAATGAACACTGAATATAAATTCTAAACAAAATATATTACCCCCCCCCCCCTTAAAAAAAATGGTTCCGTCCATAGCATCAAACTGGCTTTGTTTCTTGTTGTCAGTAGCAACTGACATTGCAGTTTTCTGACATTTTGTTTACATTTATGTAACAATGTGATTATTTCTAATAAAAAGAGTGAAACTGAATGAATGAAATACAAATCTAACTGTTCCACCTCATGCTGTGAAGCTTTCTGGATTTTATATTTAGTGGGCTACATGCTTATTGATCATATAGACTATACAGTACATAAAATCAAAATTCACTTTTTTTTTTCATGTAACTGAAATGTTTAAGTGACAGGCAACATTTATATGAAATGTACATTTGATGTATTTTAACCATATATAGTACATATTACAGAATGTATCACCTGTATATGTGTAAAGAAATGGCTTTGATGTTACCACCCGATTTGATTTCCCTGCCACACTAAGAAAATTTCTCTAAATCCATCCCAGGCAGGTGGAAAGGACAGTTATATGGACGTATATGCAAAAAAACATGTTTGTTTTGTGATTTGCTTGCTTATTAACAGCGACACAGATAATTTAAACGAAACCTGCAGATACAAGGAAGAGAGCATGAAGTCATTGTGTTGGTGTTGTTAAGCTGCGTCTTCATTTTGTCAGATTTTAGCTACAGCACTATGTTGGTAATTACTGCTGGTTAATAACATCCCCATTTAAAAACTAAAGTGAAACCAAATTTCACTTTAGTTTCAATATATAACAGGAAAAAAAAGGTGAAAGCGCTGCTGAAACAGAGTAAGTTTCTTTCCTTCTCTTCATTTGTAATTATAAAAGAAATAACTAATGCAGCAGAGCATGAAAAGTCAACACTAATTCAGGTGTTAATAAATACTGGTAAAAGTATGCAGGTAAATCAGGTTTAATCAACAACAACCTGATAAATCAGGAGAAACTTGCTTGTAATGCAGCTAAACTGGTTGTGAAGAAGGTGGGAGTGGAACATGTAGCAGAACCCACCTTGGAGTTGTCCAACTTTGCTCCCAACTCACATTTGCTGAAGCCTGCTGCCTCACGCAAATAACTTCTTGTACCACGGCCGTCAAATGAATCCAGAAAATCTATACTGTTGTAATCCCCCACACCAAACAGCTCCACTACAACATCGAAGTGTTTGCAACACAAGTGAAACATGTTCTTCTAGATAACAAACCAAGGAGGACCACTTTCTTTCTGTGACTGCAGTGGAAATGTTGGTCTGTAGACAAGAACAAACAAAGATAATTTACCTGTTTTAAAGCCTTTCATCACATTTTTAGAACATCCTTAATAAAAACATAAACCTTAACTTTCACATTGAAATGTTCCTTCTATTACTCAGAGGTCTTCCACCGCAGTGTCATTGGTCCTAGAAACTTTTCAGACTTTGAGAAGACCACGGACCCTCGCTTTTCTTTGACTTTCAGCATCAACATCCTGCTTGAAACGACGCTGAAGAGTACGTGTCTATACGAGGCGCCCTACAAGCCTGCGCAGAGCGCAGCCCTCCTGCATGTACGCATTCAGCATTGTATGGTGATGAGAGGCGGCTCATCGGGGAGCAAGCGGCTGTTATTTTGGCATGGCTCTGCTAATGTTGCTCGCAGCACTATATATGCCATCCATCGCCCGAGCATCCGGGGACTCCCGGGGCTGCTAAAACCCTGCAGGGTGGGTAGAATCTAATAAAACGCACTTGACGTTTTAATTGCATTTTCCTCATCAAGGAGTAATCTGCAAGATGGTTGTGGCATTTCTGTTGAGACCAATAAGGCTGATATTATGATCAGTCATTTCTTTGATAAACATGCCGGCGCCCCAGCCCTCGATTGTGTGAGGAATATTGAGAAAAATGAAGATGCTCGCTCTCACAGGCGCTTGCATCATTCCACATCTTGGACGTCCTGTGTTTTTCGGTAAATATTGCCTTATGCAATATTTCTGTTTGTTTGTTGGCCTCAGCGTGTGAGATGTAATGTAGTGTAACTGGTTTCTCTCTGACAGCTGTTTGAACATGCTGTAAACAGTGATTCTGGACTTGCTGCAGATTTCAGAGTTTGGTTCAGACTGCAGAGCGAGCACTGCGTCCCTGCAGGGTGACGGTATGATAATGTGCCCCATAATGGCTTTCAATTAGCACACTCATGAACTCTGCATGAAAAAAACTCCACTCCTCCGAGCTTCAGTGTGTTTACGACCAACAAAACCAAGAATTTATTCTGAACCTCGACTAAAACTAAGCTGGAACGTGTACTTAAATAACGTACACGGTAGTCTGCGTGTAAGCTGGCTTTGTCCGAGGAGATTAAATCCAGACAATAGAGACCAGGACTGTTTGTTGAGCCAGACGTAGCTCCAGTTAAAAAATATATAATAATAATTTGTGGATTGGGGAGAGTAAAAACCTGTAAAGACATGTTATAAGATATAAACGGTTGGGTCTTTAAAGCTTAATTTACCTTCATCAATATTCAGGATTGGGTTATGGGTGCAGTCTGAGCAGTGAAGGCCAGACTTCCCTCACCCTGACCAGCTTTTAAGTTCATCTGGGGGTACTGAGGAGTTCCCAAGCCAGCTGAGGGACTCCAGTGAGTCCTGGGTCTGCCCCGGGGCCGCCTCCCGGTAGGCCATGCCCAAAACGCCTTGCCTAGGATTCACCCAGGAGGCATCATAGTCAGATTCCCGAACCATGGCTCTACTCCAAGCTCCTCTCTAATGACCAAGCTCCTCATCACATCTCTAACGGAGAGCCCAGCCACTGAGAAAAGAGCCACAGAACGAGCTTGTGCTGGAACATGTAAATATTTACCTTCATATTATAATTATCATTACTGGGCTCGACTACAGCAGCTTTGGATGATTCACAGGTCAAAATAATTCTTCTTTATCTCATATTCTGCCTCGGTGCAGCACTAAAGTTCATCCTCTGTCTGACACAGTCTCTGTTAGCTCCTCCCACTCAAAGGTATTTTTTTTTATTAGCTGCCCCTCACAAACGGACAGTGGGTGGAGCCTTGCCCTCTCTGATATCATTAGATCCATATTGAGAAAAAAAAAGTTTTGCTCAAAGCTGTTATTTCTACATATGTGACCTCATTATTTCAAATGTTGATGATTTGTAATATGAACAGCCACCACTGGAACAGGAGAAAGCAACAAAACAAAGAAAGAGGAGCTTCATATGGCTTCATTAAACAGAAAGGAGTGTTTTCATACACTCTGAAGGTAAAGCTGGGTTTGTGGCTACAGTGCAGTCATCCTTTGTTTGGCTGCAGCCATTTCACTCTGATGGTTACCTCAGCCAAAAGTGTTTTAAACAGATTTTTATCCGGAGTTAGTCTGGAACTGTGCCCAGGTATAATGTGACAAAAGAGCAATTGACTTCTGTGCCAAAAATGTTCATTATTTCCTCAGCAATCATTTGCCAATGTGAAATAATTAAAGGGCGAGCCCAGAAAATATGAAAACCGGTGGACTTTTTTTTAAAAATTTACCTCACTGCCTCCAGCATTTATCTTGATCCTGAAAACCTCTTAGAATATATTTTCGTCAAATATTATTCTGGCAGCAGACCTCCCTCTACAACCTCAAGCCACATATGTATGCACAAAGCCATTTTTTACTACTCGACCTACAGTTGACGTAACATGGGGATATGAGAACTACAACTAATTCAACAGCAGTTCAGGATGTTAGCCATCAGCTGAAACCTTAGCAGCGAGGTGGACAACAGAATATAGGGTTGGCTTGCCCTTTATGTGGGGGGGCGCTGTGAAGTAAATATAATTGTTCAAATGTGCATGATTTTATAGGTGTGGAGTAAGCATGTCTGCAGTCAGAAGCATTAAGAAACTGATATGGAAGTCTTAAATTCAACAGATTATACCACGGCTATTCAACTAAAAACTTAGTTGGGCCAGATTTTCAAACCAAAAATCAACTGTGCATTATCAGTTCTGTCTGTGAACTTGTCTCCTGCTATAGACATTACATCAGTTTTCTTCAGGTCATCTAACAGCATTTCAAACTCGTCTGACGCCAGAACTTCAACTCTACGAATATTTGAACTGTCTGACAGGGTTACGTTTTTAAGAGCAGATGTCACACTCACTTTAATTTTTTTCGTCACTTGTCACCGCATCCACCTCGGCCTGCATGCAGTATTTTACTGTTTCAGAATCTGTGTGAGGCCTTTTCTTCTTCGCCGATATCAGGCAAACCTGAAGGGAAGCTGCTGCAGCTCTCTCTAGGGCTGTACAGGACTCTCACCATGGTAGTACAACTCTGGTTGTAAGATGCAATTAAACTCGCAATTAAACTGTACTTTTGAGATCGCTCTGGAAAGTTTGTGTAGGAAGTCTGGTTGTCATTGTGGTGCCTTCGTAAGTACCGCAACACACTCACTGCAAATTAAGCACATAGGTTTGGCGTTTGGCATTTGGATTTGGCGGTAAAATGAATAAGTATTTGTCAGTCCAGGCAGGGTTAAACCGACGATTTTCATTGTCAATTTTACGCTTTTGAGAAAGACATGCTGTTGTCGCATCATACATTACGATGATAGTTTAATATGTTTACATCACGGTGCATTGTGGGTTAAATATTGCTGGGCTACTAGGAGTGTTGCATTCACAGTCTACACTATTTCAATTCTTTATTTTTTTAATTAATTAATTAATTTATTTTTTGTGTTTTCTCTGTGTTTCTGTCAGGACCACAGGCAGGGCCACTCGCAGGTTGCTTATGGGCCGCTTGTGGCCCACGGGCCGCCATTTGAATAGGCTTGGATTGTACGCTTTGTTTTTTTGTGTATGTACAGCATAATGAAGCCTCTGAAGGTTAAACAAAATATTAGGGTTCAGTGGTTTGAAGGCAATATTTAGAGAAAAACTCTTTTTTTAGATTTAGAGGGAAAAATAAAAGTTCACATTTTTGTAGTACATATAGTTAAAATTGTAGATGTCATGTTGGAATTTTGTCTAATTGAAGACACTTTCCCAATTTGAAATATTTAAAGTCATCTTAAAAAAACTCACACACCCTCTCAGATTACCCACCGAAATTATTTCATGCAATAATTTTAGTAGCTTTAATGAAGCCCTGCACATTATTGGAGTTAGTTTTTCAGCCTTTTTGAACCGTCATAACATCAAGACACAACAGCTGGAATTGGACCAGCAACCTTTGACTTGCCAAGCAGATGTGTTAACCAGTACACTATGAAGCAATGTCATAACTTCAGGAGATTTCCACATCAAATTTTCATCTATGCTGTGTTAAAAACTGCCAACAAATCCCTTTTAAATGCACTCCAAGCGTCACAATCTGAAGACAAAGAGTTGTTCTTAATCAGAAAAAGAAACATGTTTGATCTGTTTTCTGATATTTCACTGAAGAAAACTTTCAAAAGTGCATTCAGGGTAAACTTTGAATTGCCACATCACCATGTGGGATAGGGTTCCTGCTCAGAACCAGGGAGGCCACAGGACTGGTCGGCGCCCATCAGCCTCCAGCTGCCAGGGAAAGCGTGCACACCCAGACAGGTTTGCAGGTGGTTGCTCGCTGTCACTGTCCCTCCTGTATGCTTGGCGCTGTGGCTTTGTGCATGTTCGGTTAGAGACTTCCTCTCCTTCATGGCTTTTTGGACAAAGTTCTCAATTCCGATCAAACATCGGCCAGCATCTTGGCTCCTGTTGTTGTTTGTTGAAGTAGTGATTCGTTGTTTGCCTGTAACAACGTCAGCAGTGCAAAACTGCAAATGCACCAAAGCGCCGTTGTGATATACGTAATAAATGTAGTATAAATGGATGTGAATGTGTAATGATGTCACTGTCGAGTTGCGAGGTGACCAATGCGGCGGGTATTATGGGGCCCATATGACACTGCACGCCCATATGGCAGCCGTGCCCAAATCATGACCTGCTTTCTGGACCTTTCTGACTCTCAGGTCTGATTCAGATTTCAGCAGGAATCGTTGCAGAGCCACAATGTGACCTACGTAAGTGTCCTGCTTGTGCAATTATGCGTTGATTACTTTGTGGTTGTGCCCTGGTGTTTTATATGCAGAAAAAATAGAAAAAATAAAATAAAATGCTTGGACTTTGCTGTGGTTTATTTGTCCCCCAAGATTTTCCACTTTTTTGTTCATTCCTTCACAACCATTCTGATAGTTTGAGTCCTTTTGTCTGTAGAGGAGTCGCCCCCTGGAGGCTGTTAGAAGTGATGTAGGTTTAATGTATGCTGGGCACAGAATAAACACATTAACCCCCCACCCCCACATTCAGTTAACACTTTTGTCCCAGTTGCCCCAAGCAGCCTGTGAACTGATTTCTACGTGAAGGACTTGTGATGAATCTAAAAGCAAATTATATGACGTTTGTGCTCCAGAGTGCTAGCATCAACACTAGCTAACATTAGCTTAAAAATCACCAAACGAGCGGCTCCCAGCACAACAGACTCCATATGAGGACAGAAACTCACACTCATGTAGCTACACGGAGGATTTTAGAAGAAGTCGGCTCTTAGCTATGCGGATGGGTGGCCCGACAAATGGGAGGAGCTTCCAGGGTTTGGCTGTCCAGCGTAGGACTGGCCCTGTGAGTTGGATGACGCCTGCTTTTGTAGCTCATTCACCCATCCATCTCAGTGTGTATCTGTGTGCATTTTACATCCGAGGACAAAGTTTAAACTTCAGCTCTCCAACAAAACTAAAATATGTCCAAGAAGAAGTGATCCCGTGACCCGCGGCTGATAAAAATCAGCGTTTCCTCGTTATTCCTCCACCCACATCTACAGCCATCGCGGTGGAGGATGAATAGCTGTCAGGACCTGAGATATGACTGTATGTGCAGCTGTTCGGATAACACGGGCCAGCTTCTTTAAAAAAAAAACAAAAAATAAAACCTGTCAGCCCCATTGTTTATCAATTAAGTCATTCCTCACGTCGGTTTCAATCCATTTCCAAACTATCTGATCTGTTCCCTTTGACCGCCGCGGATCCAAAGAAAACAGGGCTGCTCGTCTGTTTTTGGCCGAGGGCTTAAAACATACGAGTCTCGGCGCTCCCTGATGGCTTTAAGAGCAGCACAAAGAGCAGTAATTGGAACTAGTGAGCTATAGCTACAAACAGCCTCCCCTCTTCTCCCCGAGATCCAAATTTACAGTTTGAATGGCAGAAGGAGGAGGAAAAAAAAGATCTTTCAATTACGTCTTTTCTCTTTTCCCCCCTCATTTAAATTGGAAGTGATCTCGGAGGAAATAGTTATCATTTTAATGACGGCCTCCATTCATTAAAACTCTCATTCTTCCCCTCTTTCCCCTCTCTCCTGTGGATTGGAAGCAGATCCTTACAAAAAGCCCCGCTTCAATTACCTCCGAGTTAACCCCGCCCTCCATGTTCACATGCAGGGGGTGGGGGTGGAGGCGGAGGGGTCCCGGCCCCCGCCTGGACCTGCTGCTGTTTAACAGGAGAAACCTGAACTCGAGGTTTCGCCCTGCCGGCTGACAGACTGGCATCCATCATGTGTCATTCGCCGAGTCCTGGAGATCGTCATGAGCTGGCACACCGAGGTCGAAGGTAGAGCGACCAAAACATGAAAGAAAAGGCAGAAAAATCCACACACAGGGACGACCTTTCGCTCTCTTCTCTTCTTCAGAGTCTTCAAAAGTCCCAGAAACAAACAAGCAACAGGCGAAATCAGCCATTCATGTCAACATGAACCCATGAAAAAAACAAATAAACCAAAGAGAGGAGCATGCAGTTCCTGCAGTTCCTCTAACGTCCACCAGAGGCTCCAGCAGAAATAAAC
Organism: Perissodus microlepis; assembly: GCF_051167445.1. Classification (NCBI taxonomy): domain Eukaryota; kingdom Metazoa; phylum Chordata; class Actinopteri; order Cichliformes; family Cichlidae; genus Perissodus; species Perissodus microlepis. The sequence continues at coordinate 25,637,773 of NC_140462.1, forward strand.
ATGTTTACAGCCTGATACACAAACTGGTCTCTATAGATAATTTAAACCTTCACGTACAGATGAGACTGTTTTTATAACTCACCTGTTTAAATTGTATTATGGCTTAACGTTTGCTCAGTTTTATCAACCAGTATTTATTATATTTGTTTAATTAAATGTTAGGATTAAATTTGTTACTCGTGATTTTATTGACACACTGATTTAAATGTGATTTATTATGGTGATCATTTATCTTTTTCATGCATGTAATCTAGCAAGATATTTGTTCATTGCTCTCATTTTTGTTCAAATAATCTTGGTGTACTAATGAAAATATTTTCCTTTAACATTTGGATTTTTTATGTACTTTATGCAGTATTATTGTATTTTATTGTATTTATTTTATTTACTTTATTTTGGTTATATTTTATATTACATTTATTATTACAGTACATAAGTCAAATTCTTTTTTCTATGATGTTTTATCTTTTTAATATGCCTTATTTAAATATTTTTTCTGAATTACACTGAACCTCTTCTTAGAAGCTTTTTAAAGTTTATTTCATATTTTCTTCTATCTTTATTATTTGAAATTGTTTATTTCTGTCACCTGTGTGGAAGCTGCTGTATAAATAAAGGTTGATTGATGGTTTACAGCTTCTGCCTTCCTTTAACTCCTCGGCTGTTCATGTCTCAGCTCTTTCTCCACAGCAGTATTTGTACTTTCTGCTCGCTGCTGACGGATGCTCAGATTGCTGCTCCAGCCGCCGGCTGCTAAATGAAGTGAGGCGTCGAATGACTAAAACTCTGATGAAATCAAAGCAGTTTGGTTGTTTCTTTTTGTTTGAGCGTCTCATTAGATAAACTGCAGACATCAAAGAGAATCAAACGCTGAAGAGCGTCCTCGTCCATTTGTTTCTCTAAACTGCAGACGAAAAGAAGCCGGCTAATTACTCGCATTTTGCATGTCGAGGAAGAAACGCTGCTTCCTCTCACCTGAGGGCCAACTCTGCAGCACCTTTTAAAACAGCAGAAACAACATTTGATTAGGGACTAATCACGCTTTTCTCTGAATAACACTTTTAATATTTCAGGCTCCTTCTCTGGATGCAAATGAACGCGGCATTAATCGCATCACACATTAGGCAGTCTGAGCACAGCTGAGTGTTTTTCACTCTTTTTTCATTGTGTAATTAGGGCCCAAATGTTAATGAATTATGCTAATTCCTGACAATTAGCATATAATATTGGAGACAATCAACAATTAGCATATGCTGCGTTGAAGACAATCAGACGCGGCTGCAGTCCCACGCCGATGCTCGCCCGGCTCGGCCTGATGTATAGAAGCCGGCCGGCGAGCATCCAGGGTGATCTGATTACATGCAGAATCAGCATGCTAATTACTGCAGCCTCACCCCGCTGTACTGCAGCTCCACAGGGGGAGGGGAAACACAGAGGGGGCGAGGCGGGGAGGCTGAACAGCAGCGTGTTGGGTTTTTGTGGCGGCGTTGACCTCAGCGCCTCCTCCAGCTGAGTCTCGGAGGTCCAAACCAGAGGAGGCTTCACGCGGCTCGGTTTGATGGAGAAAGGTCACCGATCGCCGCTCAGCGTGAGGGAACTCAGATCTGAGCCCTTCAGTCTGGAGGGCAGACATGAACCACGTTCATTACTAACACTGTCACTTGTACTTACCTGCTACACTCAGGCTTCAGTCAGTGAAGCACCTGAACAGATTCAATACTTCTACCATCCAAACTCAGATGTTATCATGTGTTTTACACATGAATCTAATTTGCATGCATCCATCTTTGGAAGAGTTGCGGGAGAAGCAGAGACCCCCTCCAGCTTTTCTTCTGGGACAACGAGGCATTCCCAGTGTAGTCCTGGGAACTGGCCTCCTCCAAAAAAACATGCCTGAAAGACCTCACCCAGGAGGCATCCTGGTCATATGTCTGGATTTAATTTTAATCTGATAGAACAGTTATACTTTTTGCAAATATATATATCTGATAAATGGTGGACTAATCTGAAACTTCACTGCTTAGTTCATCTGTGGCACATTTTTGACCCGAGATTCAAAATCTGCTTTTTTGCAACAGTGTCCTGCACAAACAGCACTACACTCAGCAGTGGGTGCACGAGCTACTAATGCACATAGAAACAAACAAAATAAACTCATAAACACAAAAATAAAGCAGTGGTTGAATCTTGAAATGACCAACTGGAGTCTGCAAAGTGCAATGAAGTGATAAATCTCAGTGCTCCATTATTGATGAGTTGCTGTTTCTCAACAACAGCCGTTTTATATACCCTACAATATCAGAGAGAACCCCCAAACAATCAAGCGGTCCACCTATGAGCAAAAACTTGTTGATAGTGGGGAGGAAGAACTCCATTTTACCAAGAAGAGACCTCCAGCAGAGCCAGGCTCAGGGGGAGGCAGCTTCTTTAGTTTTTAGGGTTTTTTTTTTGTCTGATTTAATTTAAATTTTTTAATTTTAAAGAAAAAGGAAACAAATCTCACTCACTGCAGTCAGTAATGGTCCCAAAGCTGAATTTGTTTCATTATGTTCTTACTCTTCTTTCAGTTAATAACGCTTAACTCTTCTCTATTACATTAAACATTAAATCCAACTTAGGCAAAACTTTTATTTTGAAACTTTTCAAGGTCAAACAAGGCTTAAAGGCCTAAACAATCAGGTCTCGTCATATCTTAAAGTCCTCATAGAACCACATTATAGAACAGGAGGCTGAACCTTCAGCTATCACTACTCAGGAAAGATATAAACAAAGGTGACCCAACACTAATCAAAACTACAGTAAGCAGAGATAAACAAGAGCAGTCTAACAACTGGGACCTACTAGAAGGAGCTGAAGCACCCATCACAGCCTACACCAGTTGAAAAACAAACTGACTGGCAGCTGAACCTCCTGACCTACAGGAGCCTGGCAGGAACATACAGGTGAGTTCAGGTGCTGTTGTGGACAGTTGAAGCTATCTGAGTCGTAGTAGCTGAAGGATTTATCATCCAGGTCATTACTTCTGTTTTTACAGCACTTTTACACCACTCTCAAGCTGATTTATTTAACTGTTTTTTGTTTTTAAATTTCTTTCTCCAGCCACAATCTGCTTGCCGGACAGGTCTTCGATCATTATTCTTAAGATGAATAAAACAAACAGGAGCCAGTTTCAGATTTTCAGTAATAAAAGTCCAGCCCTCACATTCAGCGCTTTTCCACCCTGTGCAGATGAGAAGTTTGTGCATCAACATGAAGACACTGTATTTAGCTGAGAGCGCTGCAGTCAGATGGATTCAAACTCCAGCACGAGTCTTTCCCTTTTAGAGCTGCTGATCTCACAAATGTTGCAGAAGAATTTTAATCATTTGGACGCCATTGTGGTTGCACCGTTTCCTCGGCAGGTTCCCAGGCTGCCAGGCCCCACGCAGCACTCTTCTCCCCAAGCCATCAGCTTGGCTGCAGGCCTGCAGGAGGGGCGTGGAGCCGGGGCTCAGGTCCTGGATATCCATTTGGAACTCATTAAAGATCTCCAACGGACATGGGGCCCCGGTTCCCACATCCTCCGGGACCTCGCACTGTCTGAGCTCATTTACAGAGTGTCCTCTCCTACTGACAGTCTCTAATTCGCATTTGAATTTAGGTCACATTGATCTGGGCCTCCGTCCAAAGCCCGGTCCCTGAGGAGCCCGACCAGCCAACAACCAGGCAGAGAGAGAAGCAGGAAGCATCTTATAGTTCACTCCTCCCTCCTTTTCCTCCTCCTGCTCACACTGCGGTCGGTCGGCAGCGTGGAGCGGCGTCGGCCCTGAAACAGCCTGCGTCGCTGCAGGTCAGGGCGTGATGTGATGGTGGACGGCGCCGACTGTGGCTCGACATGATGCTGAGAGATGTCTGAACATCCGTGAAAGTGCTTTTGACTTTCAAGCAACGAGTTTTAACCTTTTAACTCAAAAACTGACATTTCACTCAAAAATGTATAGGTATCCAATAAACTAACCAACTGGATATTCAAGCAACTGCATGATGATGCCGCTGAATCTTTAAATGTAACACTCGCATGCATCTTACATCAACAGTCTCATGGCTGTTCATAAAATTGTCTTGACCTGTAAGTTATTATTTGTGTGCATGACGTCACATAAAAAAAGGAATAATAATGTGAGGAAAGAGAAACATTACAGTTAGCCAGCCAGATGACGTAATCGGTCTACAAATGAGGACGCATTTGTAGACCGATTACGTCACAACGACGCGCCGAAGGCTGTCCAAATTCGTAGACTCCTCCGAATACAGCCGACAAATGCGTCCTCCTTTTCCCCGAATCTGAAGGATGGGTCGGGTGTGTCCTTCGTGGCCTACCATATCCCAGAATTCATAGCGCGGCCCAGCCAAACTCCAGTTTCCGGCAATGGCGGCCGCTACTAAGTTTCAAAATTACTCTTATTAATCTTTCTGGGTCACAAAATAAACTTTTAACATATTTTCAGGCGAGAAAGTAGCTGTGTAAACTTCAAATATCTGCTCAGTTTATCAAGATATCGCATATTTGCGAAAGTGCTTCGACGTTTTCGGAGATGTCTGTTACCCGGCAGCTCGATAGCTAGCTGAGAGCTCGAGGGTCACTAGAGCCGCCGAGAACGGCACAACTCCCGGCACATCATTTTCAGATCACCGTGGCCTTTCGCTACTCAGGTTAAACGTAATATATAAGCAGTGTTGGTCAAGTTACTTGAAAAAAGTAATCAGTAACTAATTACTGATTACTTCCCCAAAAAAGTAATCCCGTTACTTTACTGATTACTTATTTTCAAAAGTAATTAATTACTTAGTTACTTTTTAAAAACACGATTTACAACCTGAATAGGTGATAAAGTGATAGATCTATCAACCCAATTCTACTTTTTCTGCATAATCCATCATACAAAATGTAATCAAATGGAAAAGTCTCTTTTTTTTAAACTTGTTTTATCCGTTTTAATCTTTTAACTTTATGCATCAAGCAAAAATTTTATTATATGCACCATTCTCTGACTTGAAGAAATTAGTTTAACATTCAAACCTATTTTCTGCACATTCCAGCACATAAAATAAAATATTGTTTGTGTTTACACTCAGACTTTCAAATAGATGCAAGTACAACACAGCAGAAAGTAAATAAAATCAAAGACTAGCAGTCCTGTTGCTCTATTTTCACCTGTAAAGCAGGAATGGGGTAGGCGGAGGTGTGCTCTGGTGCAGGTGTGGCGCAGCGGTCAGTGGAAGAATCCGCGAGTTTCTCTGTGAATTTCCCATTACGTCATTGCGCACTCGGAGCTTGTTTAGGGTTTTTTTCGGTGTAAAAAGAAGTTTTCTTCCCACGCACAACGGACACTAATGTTTTTGTCACTTTTTATGGAATCAAACTCAAAGTAAGGTCAGTACTTCCAAGCTTTAAACGCTGCATGCTCATACTCTCTCCCGCACTCGATATACGATCCATTGTTGATCTGCAGACAGCTGTTGTCACGAACGTCGCACTCGCTTACATCACTGTCATGAGACATTCTCGCAAAAAAATCACGGTTTTAGTAACGCAGTAATGCAGTGTTCCTACGGGAAAGTAAGGGTAATCTAATTACCGTTTTTGCAATAGTAATCCCTTACTTTACTCGTTACTTGAAAAAAGTAACGAGTAAAGTAAAGTAAGGCCATCTCTGTATATAAGTCACTTAGATAACCTAAAAATATTATTGTTTGGCTTTTTTCAGTGTTTTATTTGTTCGTGAGTAAATCGGTTTGGCTGAGATTAAAGTTATTAGATTAGATTAGATAAAATAAAACTTTATTAATCCCCCGGGTGGGTTCCTCCTTGGTTTTCACACAGCTGAATAAACGTCAAACAGAAAACTGATTAAACAGAAGTGTGAGATGGTCGAGAATTTACACCAGTGTCCCGTTATATTTTAGATAGCAAGGAGCAGACGGCCGAGTTTATTAAACTCCACCGAGACAGCGGTGACGCTAATCAGAAGGCTAGACCGTCCAATTTCACAGCCGTTTACTTCCGGCGTACCCGACCTTCTGAGGACCCGGCCTTCGCGGTCTACGTGGGCCGGGTCCTCAGGAGGATGCAGCCCATGAATTTGGACACGACAAGGGTCACACTACAAGAGTTAGCTTTCGGTTAGACTGGGATTTGGGAGCGAGCTAATGTTAGCTACATTAGCCATGAGAACGACATCTCCGGTTCAGATTTGATTCCCAAAACCAAACAATCCCTGCTTGAATAGAACATCTTGCTGATTGCTCTGATGTCTGTGACTAGAATACATTTTCTTTAGGCTAATGTTAGCTTAACTGCTAACTGAGAAAGTTAGCAGTTTCTTTAAGAAATGTAAACAAGTTTTAATACGATTACTGAATAAAACTTAAAAACTTCTCAAAAAACTTCTCAAACAAATGATACCATATTTCCTTGATTTTCTATCATACTCTAGTGTCCTTTTGTTTCTTCCTATTTGTTATTTCCTGCTTTTTTTTGGTAGTCCTTTGTTTCTTGTGCTTTGGATTTAGTTTCATTTCCTCATCTCATTACCTAGATTCTATTCACCAACTTTCTTCTGATTAGCTTATGGATATCCCCTCTCTATAACATCATACAGATCCAAGAGTAGAAAAAATTGTGTGAATCTGAGTGCTTAGAGCAATCTGCAGCTTTTGACTCACAGAGATTATTTGTGCATACACTGAGGATAAGCTGGGTATGGGGCGAGATGAATTAATTTGAAACTTTGGGCGTGGTTAAATATGAACATCCACCACTGGAACACTAGACAATGAGGAAAAGGTTGATTTAACATCTGTAGACTAATTTAATTTAAAGTTCAGAGGCCTGTGGAGTTCCCCAGGGCTCCATGTTGGGCCCATTATGTTTATTTTGTGCATAAAGTCATTTATTCCCTATTCTTCCCTATTCTTTACATGTGACAAGATTCAATCTTTACGGGTGAAAACGTGATGATGTGTCCCCTGACATCATCACCATCATAACACTCTCCTCCACCTGCCTGCATCTTCTTCATTACTGACCGTTTAGTTGCCGAGGACCCGTTTAGACGTCTGGCGGAGGGCGTTATGAGATGTGTGGAACAAATGATTTCTATCATCACCTGCAGCTGCCGCAATGCTGCGAAGGCGCAGGAGCCGTTTTGATTGTCTGTAATAAATAACCCTTCAGAGGGAGATAAATAACTCCACCGGAGCCGTGGCTTCCTCTCTGAAGAGTTTAGACGAGAAAGTCCTGCCTGCTTTTTATATTTTTTCCTCCTCATCCCTCCACATTACATGCTTCCCTTCATATTAATTTTCGCAACAGATTGCGGTGTGGAATTAATGCATTTTTCAGAAGAAACCCCACCAGCAGCAGCAGCAGGCTCTCCTCACATCTCTCAAGAACTCAATTACTCTCAACATTTAAAATAAATAAATTAAAGGTGTCCTGTAGCCAGCAGCTGCATCATTACAAGTGCTCCTGGGAGACCAAATTAAGCCACAGAATGTATATCTAATATACAACCCCACTAATGATACGTGTTAAAAGAGCCACGATGTAGGCGCTGCTTAAAAATTACACGGGTCATTACGGCGAGTTGAGAGCAGATTTATCTGCTGCCAACAAAACACATAATTTGTTTTACCTGGTAATCACACAGGCCGGCTAATTACATGTGAGACAAAAAGTACACTCTATGCGGAATGTGTTTTATACAAACTGAGCCCAGTTTCATGGAATATTCGGCACTTAATAACACTATGCTGGTTTTATTGCTTGAAAGATTGAGCAGCTTATTTTTTCCATGAATGCACCCGAGCTCTCTTATTCTGTTTTTTCTACAAACCTCATATTCAAACCAATAAATACGTCATATAATACTTCCTGAATTCTCTGCTCGGAGCGCAGTAAACATGTAAATCATACAAATATTTTACAAATGTAGTGTTTCACTTCAAATCCTTAAACCCCCCTTGAGTGTTTGACCCAAGTTTGTTTTGTCTGGTATTCGATAACGATTTGTAATCGTAAATTAACTTAATTAAATTTTAGGGAACGTTTTTTACTTCTAACAAACAATAAAATGATAACGCTGAGTAACCGGATGATAAATTTGGAAGTGATGCTTCAGTTTGTTTTAAAGGGCATTCATAAGGAGGCAGATGAGGCGATGATGGTGGTGTGAACATAAAGGCCACTGTTTGCTTTAAGCTGTTTGGTTTAGTTTCTGCACCAGAAACATTTAATTATGTTCAGGAAAACATGGACGTTTGGGTTAAAATATGAAGAGTCCCCCTCTAATACAACAGGAGCATTTATTTTGAAAAATCAGCACAACTCCACCTCAAAGACATGATGTGATCCAAACGTTCGTTTTTCAGATTTTTGCTCATGTGTTTGAAAGGTTTGGTTTTGTATTTGCTCGTCTTTAGTGGATCTGCATGCATGAATATGTGATGATGAAGAGGAAAACACGGTGTGCAGATCACTTTGTGATTTTGTTGAGCAGCTACCTGCGTGGTGTCAGCTGGAAGCAAGAGAGCACACGAAAACCAAACTTGCTGATATTTAATGTATTAATCAGATTTAATAACTCATTAAATTAAAGGTGCTGGCACTCTGTCCTTCATCATTATGGCCATCTTTAACCTCTGATTGTGCTGATGGACGGTCTCAAAGAGATCAGAGTATTTCCCCATTAATGCATTCAAGTCGTCCTGCTCTGGTTTCATGTTTGCATCTCTGCGTATCACTGACCCTGCTGACGCCAACCCATGTGACTGACTGTGAAGGTTTGCGGTTTGAAATGATCCGTAACACTGATCCATCATCATCTTCAAATGAGAGAAAAACAGGTGTTTCTGTAGCGTATGTTTTAAAGTAGACTTTTATGCGTAGCTGTGTTTGTTTTCATTCATGCTTGTTTAGATCGGCGAGCCCCCAACACTGTCTGGGAAAATCTGTATTTCCTGACCGGTTGAAGAGTGATATCTGCCCGTCGGCACATGAAGATGACGATGCACCACCTCTTTTATCTGTAGCAGATTGGACTTGACAGAAACAAAACCTTTCAAACTTGTGTTAAAATAGGAATACAGTCAGGAGTACCGCTCCAAGGAGACAATCTCCAAAACAATGTTTTGAAAAGTGAGCAGACAGTGGATCTTCATCACAGACAATCTCAACTTGTGACATGGGCAGGCTCTCTGCGCCCGGTGCCGTGTCCGAGCCTGCAAGGGTCTCCAACAAAGTGGAGATGAGAGCTGGATTTACAGCTACAAACACCAAACGGCATCCTTCATCGTGGAAGACACTGAGACCGAAGAGGATGTGTCAGGTCAGGAGAGCAGCTGAGACCTCTCGTGCAGTTTCCGGATTCAGAAAAAGGTTTTCAAAGATTTATTTACACTATGTATGGAATGATTGATCGGCAGGTGACTAAGTGTGCTGGAACATCTGGAGTGCTCAGGAGGGGTCTGCATGGCTTCAGGCTGAGGAGGGGTAACCGGTGGGTGGGCACGTGAGTAACAGGTAAGTTCTTGTTTCCACAGAGACTGCCTGACTCCGTGAGGAAAACAGATGCAACAGTGGCAAAGGGCAGCTCCACCCACAGGTGGAGACTCAGTTAGGCCTGGGTGAAAGAGAGAGAGAGATGAAGAGATAAACGGCGAGTCGGATCCTGAAAGACCTCACTCATCATTTTACAGAGCAGTCCACCACCAGGCGTTCGCCATGACCAGAGCTGTGACCGCTGGTCTCCATCGTGACAACAGGTGAGTTTCTGGGTGTGCAAACTCGCCAGATTTTGCCTCCCTGTGACTAAAATTATTTAATTTTAGCTGCTGTTAGTGTGCTCACAGCCTCTTTGGCGAAGCACCCACCTGTTCTGTGGTTTACCTGAAAATCCAACAGTTTTACAGCAGCTGTCACACATCTGTGATTTCTACACTGGCTGCACTGATATAACAACTACTACATTTCCCACAATTCATGTGGATAAGCTGCTTTGTTTTGATCTTCAGGATTTTATCATTTAATCTGTGGACCTTTAATAATCTCCCTTTCCCCCCCAGACACTTGTCATGACTGTAAATCTCCGACTCTGTGTTTTTAAATAAAATCAACATGAATTTTGCAGAAAGATGGAAACGTCTCTGCGTAAGGTTACGACTGTGATTAACTGGATGTTTTAAAATTAAGATTGATAAGGAAATTACAGCTAATAGGCTGCAAAGTGCTGGATAATGATGCTTCTCATCAGGTGAGGAAAAACTCGCAGCATTTTATTTGCTTTGAGTGAGCAGAAAGTGATGAATGTGAAGCCCAACGAGAAGCTGAAGCAGTTCCTGCAAGTAAAAAAAAAATTGACAAAAAGTGGGGTTTAATTACATCGACACATCGCCACCGTCGCAGCTTCCGTCGGATGGCGAACATCTGCATTTTAATCGATTCTGTTTCCTCCCTCCTCCTCCTTTCCCTCCATGTCTTTCAAGATCATTAACTTTATTGGATTGGACATTCCTGTTGCAAAAACAATTCAGCATAATCATTTGCAATGCGACTCCCCAGTGCAGGATGCAAATGCTCGCGCTCGCCGCCCCGGCCTGGCAATTACCACCAGAGCACAGATGCAGGCGGCCGCTTCGTCAGAATAAAGTCGAGGGTGCAAATAATGTGATTACTCAGTCATTACATATTGGAGTGCATTCATTATGGGCAGCAGTGGATTCTGGGCATTGTTGACATCGCCTTGGCAGAGACGGCGATGACGCAGGATGTCTAGAACGTAATGCCCGTAATCTCATCTCAGCCTCAGTCCAAGACTCCCCGAACTCCAGAGGAACACCGGCTGAATGTCAACGAAGGAAGACATCACGTGACTCTCAGGTGGAGTCTGAGGTGCTCGTTTGGAGGTGTGACAGGAAGCAGGTGGGAAACACGAGTGGCGCCTTGGTGGTTTGATGTAAAGGTCAGAGCTGCTGTGTCCGAACAGACGGCCAGCTGAGGCGCACAGCTGGAAACCAGAGCCCAAAGATTTGGACTCTCTGTTCTGGGCTTTGGTTATTCTTCACTTCCTGTTTTATTCTGAAAGTATTCCACATGGTGTGTACTCTCAGGTTCCTAGGTTTATGGACAGTGACACAGTTTTTTGTAGTGTTGCCTCCAATGTGGCTGAAGATTAGAGTTAGAGTCAGTTTTATGCACAGGCCTCCTTGAAAATAAACTCTAAACTAAATGTAATGTTATGTTTAGGGAAAACATTTTGGTCCCCGTTTGCTGCCAAAACTGTTTAGGTTACTACAGCAGCACCTTCACACAGTTGGTACCCAAATGGATGAGTTCAAAAATATTTATTCTTGCATAATTATCAACAGAAACCCCAAAGTCTTTACAAACGTTTTAAATTGTTTGTATCAGGCTGTAAACATGTTTATTTCTGCTGTAAAGTAAGAACCTCCAGAACCTGCTTCAGGATCCCGAAACTTCATCAAGTACACCAACAACCTCCTCAAGAATCCATTCAAAGACCCCTGGAACATTTTATCACCCGCACACTGCAGTTTATATGTCTGTGAAGCCTCAACTTCACAGCTTTGGTCGCCACTGTGCTGACTTTGGAGCCAAAAATGACCAAATTTAAAGAAGAGAGCTAAGTTATCACCTAACGTGAACAAGAAAGGTTATGTGTCTCATACACACACACCTACTAATTGGTGTGAAGTAACATCCAAATCCAAGAATTTCACTCATCAAAAGTGGAGCTTCTTTGACGATCTGTTAGTACGACTAACCTGACAGCATTAAAAATGCTCCAAAGAGCTCCAACGGCACAAACACGGTCCAGAGGTGAGTTCAGGTGAAGCCTAGTAGACGGCTAGCAGCTACATCTGCCTCTCAGTCAAACTTTAAGCCTGAATAAAATTAAACAGGTCAGTTACAAAATAAATGTACCACCTGTACAGCTGGTATGAAGGAGCTAAACAGACCAAAACAGCTTTCCCACTGTTGCTTGCCATAAAAAAAATGGCCGACCCACTGCTGGAGCCTCTGGTGGACACTGGAGGAACTGCAGGTTGTGGCTCTTTGCTTTTTAATCCTGGAGGTTGCTGGTTGAATATGTGCCTGTCAAACCGTTTATGTCACGCTTTCTTTCGTGTAAGTAATGATTAGTAAAGTAACAATAAAGTAACTCCATTAGCATTTAACTGTTTTAAAGTCTGTTTTCTCCTCTGGTATCTCAGTCAGAAAGGTCCTTGACGGTAAGTACTTCCTGTTTGATGCACCGCAGTGGATGGTTACCCTCAGAGTGTAGCTGTCAGTGCTTCCTGTCAGGTGGTGTGACTTTAAGCTCACCTCTGTGAGCGCCTGAACGTCTTAGCGACGGAATTTGTTTTGGCTGATAATAGCGCCTGTACTCAGTAACGTTAGTTTGGGATTCAGCTCAAATAATTAACATCTGTTTTTTTAGTCTTATCTCTGAGATTAATGTCTCTTCCATCGAAGAACAGCTGGATTTTAACAGTTTTTTTTTTCACTGCACTTTAATAAACGTTGAAACATTTTGCAGCTTCGCGCGTCCAGCTTTGACTTATCACATCCTTAAACTGTGTCAACACGTTGGAGACGGGCCTGTTGAAGCTGTACGTTTTAATGCCTCCGCAATAAATTAAAGAGCAGTTTAATTTAGCAATTTGGTGCAGTATGTTAATGTGGGAAGAAAGAGGGATTCAGCCCAGCAAAATGAAATGAAATAACATATATTTGAAAGTGTAATTTTTCTTTAACACACATTATTATTATTTCAATCCTTGTAATTGAAACGGCAATCCAGGCAACTTGTATTAAATTGGATTGTGGCAAAATTGCACCTTTGGTTTGCCAAGGCTGACTGAGTCCTTGCATCAAATGAATTTAATTATTCCTGTAGCCCATATATTATTAATCATCTATATTGATTTCTGAACTCCCAGACTGCTTGTGGATATGCAAATGCAGCCGTGGCAATATCGGGACGGGCTCATTTGCATGGGAGCCCATTATTATTTTATAAGTAAATTTTAATGTGGACTCAATTAAAACTCAGCCAGTGGAACAGCTAAATTGGCCCAAGGTATGAGCTTTCTGAGATTCATGTGCACAGCCGGGATATATCAATTAGTAAAGATCAAACTTTGGCTTCTCTGGAGGGGAAAGAAAATGCTGGAATTCAATCAGAGCGACTGCGGCGGCGGCGGCTTTGACTCGCCGGGTCCATCTTTGGTGGATTTCTTTTTTATTTTTATTATTATTCGAGTGGAAACTGTCCAGGTTGTAATCAGATCTGCCAAATGGAATTATAACCCGGAAAATTCGCAGTTTCAACAGGGGGAAAGGAGGTCACTTCAATATTTTATCACCTTTAATGTGACCTTCCTGCTCCCTTTTGAATAAACTTCACTTAAGATTACCCCTAAGGTCGAATTTTACATACACTTCTCTCATATAGACTTTAAATGCTGTTGTTCTTCTTTGAACCCTTCATAGTTGCTGACATTAAATGCAGACAGTGAGATGTGTCTGTGCAGCTAAAAAAAAAACTGGGCGAGTGGATGTGGGAGTGCTTTAAGAACGGGGATATGGTTGTGTCTTTTTGTTTCTTTGTTGTATTTTGCACTGTGTAGTTGTTTTTGTCTCTTTACACTTGTCTTTGGGTCTATTATTTGTGTCTTTGGGTCTATTATTTGTGTCTTTGTGGCTGTTTGTTGTGTCTTTGTGGCTGTTTTTCGTGTCTTTGGGTCTATTATTTGTGTCTTTGTGTCTGTTTGTTGTGTCTTTGTGTCTGTTATTTGTGTCATTGTGTCTATTATTTGTGTCTTTGTGTCTGTTTGTTGTGTCTTTGTGTCTTTTTTTCGTGTCTTTGTGTCGTTTATTTGTGTCTTTGGGTTTAGTTTTGTTACTTTGGGGTGGATTTTTATCTCTTTGTGCATTTTTTAGGTCTCTGTATTCATTTTTATCTTTCGTTTTTCACTCTTTTTTGCCTCTGTAAGGGTTTTCTGTATTGTTAGTTTCTGGTTGTTAGTTTCATTTCTTGTTGTTGGTTCTTCTTTTTTGTCTCTGTAGTTTTTCTGACATTTTTTAGGATGATATGTATGAATCTGGATTTGTTTTGTGAGTCTTCTTGTCTCTGCGCAGTCATTCAGCTGGCCCATCTGTTGGCATGATCTTCTTCTTTGTTGCAAAAAACAAAAACAAAAGAGGGAATAAAACAAAATAAAGGTTTGTCTGTCTGAACTAAAGTTATAACTGAAGTAAAACTGAAACTAGATTTAAAGACTTTAAGTCTCCCTTTGGTTTAGTACAACATTGTAATGTTTGTGGTGTGACAGGTCTGGTTCGTATGAACTGCACGGCTTCACGTCGCTGTCACATCATATTTACATTCTGTGAGCGTTTCAGCATGTCCTGGGTCAGACGCAGCTCTGCCACTTTTCATCTCACTAACCTGATATTTCCGGAGTTTCTTGGATGGAGACGAGCAGCGGGAACAAACACACCCCATTAACATGAATGATAAGACTCCCCACAGGACACGCTGCACATCATATATCTGATCGATAAAATTCACCCTGTGATTACTTAACCAGCTGCTGAAACCAACATGTAGAGCTGTTTCCCTGTGTGTAAGCAGGATTAAACTATGAGAGTGTAATGATCCAAACTGGAAAACCTTTTAAAGGTTAAAAGTCACTTAAAAAATAGACCAAGTAAAATCTGGGTGTGAGGATTTAAGAGTTTTTCTACCCTGAAAATGCCATAATGTTATTAGCTGTAGCTTGCAGCCAAAAAGACTGAGGTTCAAGCCGAACTGAAAGAACCAACACAGACAAACTGTGTTTTCTCAGGTTGTTTATCTTTCCCACTGAGTGATAGCGACTGTACTCTGGGTTGTTTCACGTCAGCTTCCATCCTCTCCTTTCATGTTAATCAGCCCGTGTTTTACTGCTTCTATCAGCTGACAGATAAACTATCAAAGCTCAGACTGATCCATTCAGCCATTAGATGGACGTCACCCACCAGTTTGAAGTCTCAAAGTGAAACATTTTGACCGCTGCTGTTTTGTTTTTTGGAGCCACAAGTGACTGTGTTTGAATGAGAGGGTGAAGTGAGCAAATTATCGGCAAAAACTAGACTTAAAAGTTGCGTATTATTCAAGCTAGAGACACCTGTGTCTTCGTCTACCTGTCAGTCAAAGAAGCCACGCTCCTAACAATGTAAACTTTAAGCCATAATACACTTTAAACAGATGATTTATGAACAAAATATTCAAATTAGCTACAGAGAACAGGGCTGTATACATGTTTAATTCTGCTGTAAAGATGGAGATTTTAACACTTCAGTCTGTGGGGACTGACTCACTACTGAAGCCTCTTGTGGACATTAGAGGAACTGCAGGGTTGTACTACTTTTTTTGCACTAGTCAAACTACTTATTTCAGAGTTCACTCTTCCTTTCATATAAAATATAGTTTAAATGATCAAACAGTGGGAAATGACAGATTATAAAGAAAGAAAAACTCATTCAAAACTCCATTAACATTTCACCTAATTTACAGAATAAAAACACAGCAGACTGTCTGTGGTTACAGCAGGAAAACAGCGACTGTAGGAAAAGCTTCACACTTAAACATGAGCGACAGACTGAGTCTAAAGTGAAGCTGTTGATTAGTTAACAGTATTGATTGATTATTGGCAGCCTCCCACAGAGCTTCCAAACGATTTTTTACACCCAAACATGCCGACATCATCAATTATCCTGTTAAACCTGTTGAGACCAACAGACTTTTATTGGCCACTGAGGAGCTCACCTCGACTCCCTCCTCCTTCTCCAGCTCCTCTTCCTCACCCAAACTCTCAGAATAAATCCAAACACCAGCTCAGAGCTGTAAAGCAGAATTCATGCGCTGACACTTTAACGCCGACAGTGGGAGCGATAAGAGGATGCTGTAGCCTCTCCGAGGAGCTGGAGAAGGGATTCAACCCTGCGTTACCGGCTTTAATCCAGGCTGACCTGAAAGAAAGAGGCGGGACACAGCGTGCGAGCTGGAGACATACGATGGCGGTGATTTATCAGGATGCAGAAACATCAGCTGTACGAGCAGAGGAGACAAGATGAAGAGTGAGCGCGGTCACAAAAACTGACCTGGGAGAAATGAAACAGCTTGTTCAGGATGTTAAGACGAAGGCACATCAGTGTTCATTTTTGTGCTTATGTGGAGCCGGGGTTGTGATGTGCTGTGGTGATGAGCCGTTCGTTTGATGACATTGGTGATCAGTAGCTAACATTAGCTGGCATTGCCAACTGTTGGCATTGAACGGGATGATGGTTGTCCTGTAAAAGAAAGTCTCTTTTTGGATTAATTTTGGATTATTAAGTCAACACTAAAAGAACATGATGGTTATTTCATCAGTTATTGTCTGTTTGGGGTAAAAAGGAGGGTGGCTTTAGGGTGGAGCTACATTGTGATTGACAGGTTGCACACATATGAGGGTGTCATGTGTGGTTTCAAAACATCAAGATGGTGATGGCTAAAGCACTCAACAAAGCTTCAAGATGGGACATCATTCAGTGACTACGGCGGTTGTGTCCATCGTTTATATACAGTCTATGATTTCCTGCTGTGTTTCTGTTTTTCTGGTCAGCCTGTTTGTTTTTGTATCACATTCGCGGCATTAATGATGTTTGTGTGCTCTTTTGCTCCTGTGAGGCGCCATCGTGGATAAATAAAGCATCGCTTCTTGTTTCACCTCCAAACTCTAAAATCACCCCCGTCGATGCTCCTTGTCTTCGGCCACATAAGAAGAAGAAGAGGAACCATGTAATGATTTCCAGATGTTTGTGTCGACACATCCGTCCTCTTCGGATCGCACTAGGCCTGTGTTTGGGCCGCTCCCGGCAGACTCGGCTGAAGGACACCGTAGGAAGAGAAAAGGCGAGGTATTAATGTCTGCGGGAGCCGAGCTCATCTGGCCTGATCCTCTCTGTGGAGCGTGGATACAGCGGAGCTTAGCAGCTCGGAGTTTCTGCTGCACCTCTAATTGGTTGCACTTTTATTTGTGCAATAACAAGCAGCTGTCAGAGCCACATCAGGCAGAAACATGCATGTAGACGGCATGTTTTAATGGTCGTATGAACACTCGGATCTCGCCCACGTGGCTGAGTGCGAGGCATCACAACATGTGGTCTCAGATGTTCACGCTGACGGCCTGTTTCCTCTCTGCGGCTTTTAAAGGCTCTGTGAACTTTGACCTCCAGCCTGAACCAAACTTCACACATCTGTCTTTTCATTTTTGAATGTTCTTTTTAAGTAGTTTGTGTCTACTCAAGGGCTGAATAATTCATAGGTTGTTAGTTAATTATTCTCAGATAATTAGAATCACCAACCTTTAATGTCCACAACTGAGAAATGAAGTCAACTCTTAAGTGCCAAAAGCTGCAGTTCCTCTAACATCCACCAGAGGCTCCAGAAGTGAATCACACCCCCCCTTAGACTCCCATTTTAAAACTTTACAGCAGAAATAAACATGTTTACTATGGAATCAGAACGATGCCACCTTGAAACGAAACCGAAAAAAATATTGAAACCGAAAAAAAATATTGTAACTGAAATAAATGTACTGAAAATTCTTGTATTGAAACCGAAAAAAAAAATTGACAGTGAAAAACAATTAATTGAAACTGTAATTATTTTGTTTTCGCTTACAATTTTTTTTTTTCGGTTTCAATCCATTTTTTTTCGGTTTCAATCCATGTTTCGGTTTCAATCCAGTTTTCGGTTTCAATCCATTTTTCGGTTTCAAACCATTTTTCAGTTTCAATCTGCTGGCACTGTTTTGGCGTCCGGAGGCGCGCTTGAGGGGGCGGGGATTCTGACCCGCATGAATTTGCATACATTATAGAGTCCGTTGCTCGTGCTGACCAAGCTGCCATTTTTCTCTTTTTGCCTCTTTCAATAATGGCTGCATCAAGTTCAAGTGGACCCTCTAAACCACAGGTAAGTAATCATTTTCCGTCGTCTTTCTTTGCTATTTCACTCGACTGGACATAGGTGTAGTTTTTATTAGCTAAATCTGGTGAAGTTGTGGTAAAATGCCAACATTAGCCTATTCGTTGTAGCAAGCTAGCTGGCAGCTAAAATTTGCTAAATTCAGTGATGCCCCTGTCTCTTTTGTGAATAAACAAACAGTTTAACTTTGAAATGGATTCTGCAGTACAGGGATTTGAGGTTCAAACTGCAAAAGTATCTACAAGGGTACCAGAGCCTTATTCCTGGTGGCCAGTGGTGATGATATCATATTAAGCAATGGCAGATTCCAGGCACATAACGGTAACACAAGTGTAGGGTTGGAAGTAATGTCTTTATGGCAGTGTTGCAGGTCACCTGGTTTTTTTTATACATCTTTGCTTGCCGTGCTCTTTAAAACAAAATAGTTGCCTGTCTGTCAGTGTAAAAAGGGTGCTGTACCAAGCCATTTGTAACTAAATAAATTTTAAATATGAATATTCTGCTCCAATCTGGACAAAAAGTTTTCACATATTTTGCATTTTTAAGTATTTTTAAATCACAAATGTATTTTGAACTAAAATTCATTAAAAGTCTTATGAAATGGATGTACTTGTTTATGTAAATGATTTAATTTGTTTATCTTCCTGTTGTGTTCATGTACGTATGCATAGATTAATATGTCATTAGTGCACTATTAGCAAATGTATCAATTTCTGTTCCAGGTACCATTAATAAGGAGGCAGTTCTATGAAAGATTGCTAACAAAGCTTCATGGAGCTCTACAACGCAGACCTGTAGATATGGACTATTTGCATTATGTCATCAGTCATGAATTGAGACTTATACGGTCATTTGGTAATATTTTAGCAGTACCACAAGATATTCTTAATGCCTTATCCAATCTTTTGAGACTGATAAATTTTCAAGACGGAGAGAGACACCCACATTCTTCTCTTGTTGATGTTGTATACACAGCGAGAGGACAACGTAAACTTAGTATATCAGAAGAATGTTTGCAAAGCCTCATCAACATGAAATTTTCCATTCCAAGTATAGCTCGGCTTCTGGGTGTCAGCAAAAGGACATTATTTCGTCGGATGCAAGAGTATGGACTTTCAGTGCATGCATCATATAGCAGTGTCACAGATGATGAGCTGGACAGCCTTGTTAGATCAGTTAAAAGGAGACTGCCACACATCGGCTATCGAATGATGATGGGGGAACTGCAGGCCATGGGATACCGTGTCAAATGGGAGCAAGTGTCTGCATCGATGCATAGGGTAGATGCTGCAGGAATCCTAGAAAGGATGGCATCTGTCGGCTGTGTTGCAAGAAGAGTGTACTCTGTAAAAGGTCCCCTCTCATTGGTCCATGTAGATACAAACCACAAACTCATCAGGTTTGTGTACAGTACGTGTTTGTATGTTCAGTACTCTGGATACACTGTAACTATTTTCATTTATGATTTGAGCATAAGGCATTTTACGTTAACAGTTAGAGGATCCAGGTAAATTTCTATTTCTACAAAGTAAAAAAAAAAAATTCCTGTTTAGTAAGCAAAGAAAAAAACAAGTTGATAAATTCTGACTTGTGGACAAATGTTATACTTGGACGTGTGTGTGTTTCATATTTTTCTTTTTTTTTTTTAGATATGGCATAGTTATAGTTGCTGGGATTGATGGCTATTCGCGAAAAGTAAACAATATTCCATTGCAATCACAATTTCTTTTCTCAAAATTAATTAACTACCCTATAGAGAGAAAGTGGCGTATTCTTCTTCCAATCCTTTGACAAGAAATTTACGTTCATTAGTGTTGAGTTGTCTTTATTTTACTTTAAGAAAGTATATAACTGTCAGGTGTTCTTAGTTTGTTAGATATTGTGTTTGTTTCTTCAAAACAAAATCATTTATTCATAAATTATTTTCCAGATAATGTACCTTGGTGCTGGAAATAATAACAAGGCATCAACTGCATTAGGCTTCTTTGTGAGCTCTGTTGAACAGTTTGGCTTTCCTTTAAGGTAATGTACAACCTTGATACATGCTATATTATTATTCAACCTTCTGAACACTTGTTTGTATTCTATTTCGTCATGCAGAGTTAGAGGAGACCAGGGTGTCGAAAATGTTGGCATTGCTCATTGCATGTTTACTGTTCGTGGTTGTGGCAGAGCAAGCTACATTTCAGGAAAAAGTGTTCACAATCAAAGGTAAGTTATATACAGGACTTAGAATATATATATATATATATATATATATATATATATATATATATATATATATCTTGTAAACCCAAATCAATCATCACATTCACCAGCGTCTTATTCAATATTTATTCATTTATTTTTAAATACATGGGTCTTTTATCATTAGTAAATCAAAAACAGGTACAAGCCTGGATTTGTAAACTACTGTGTTCTTTTGATATTTTTTATGTTGTAGAGTTGAGCGCTTGTGGCGTGATGTCTGGATGGCTGTAACCAGTGTTTATTATGAGCTACTTCACAACCTTGAGGAAGACAGCCTGCTCGACCCCTCCAACAGCCTCCACCTGTTCTGTGCTCAGTACATCTTTGTGGAACGTCTGCAGAAGGACCTTGACACTTTCAAGAACGGGTGGGATAATCATGCCCTGCGAACAGAACAAAATCTTACGCCTAATCAACTTTGGACTATTGGACTTCTTCAAAATCCTGTGGCTCCACCAGAAAACACTGAGGTATGACTATAAAATGTGCTATTACAGATGTTTTATAACGCTTATGTTTTTGTACCTTGAAATTCAAGACATGCATATATTTAACATGTGCACCTGTCTTTGTTTTTAAAGACTTTAACATACTTTTTTAATTGCTGCATACTATAGTTATACTGTTCATAACAAAAGCAAGTGAATTTTCAGGACATTCAAGAACATTTCTCTTTGGACCTTGACTGTTCGAGACCAGAGAGTGGTGGTGTAGTTCTTCCACCAATACAGTGTTCTTTGGGGCCTGAGGAGATGGCAGGACTGAGGGCAGCCATTCATCCTCTTAGTCCCTCCTTTGACA
This sequence comes from Perissodus microlepis, assembly GCF_051167445.1. Classification (NCBI taxonomy): domain Eukaryota; kingdom Metazoa; phylum Chordata; class Actinopteri; order Cichliformes; family Cichlidae; genus Perissodus; species Perissodus microlepis. The sequence goes on from NC_140462.1 coordinate 25,658,898, forward strand.
ACGGAAGAGACCTTTATGAGAGAGTGCTGAACTACATCATAGTTCATTCAGTAACACAACAGAACCCACTCAGTTAGCCTTTCTCATAGGATTTGACCACATTATTTGTATTGTAATGACAGAATAGCAAATCAATCAATCTTAAAATGTATTTTCAGATTATATCTTTTTTTAATTGCATCAAATACTGTTTTTACCTTTTATAACTTCATGTTTAAAGTAGCCACAGTCAGTTAAGCATCTCATGTCTGATGTTTTTGTAACTGGGTTGATTAAATTTGTTTAACATGTCATGCCAATAAATACTCTAAACAATTAAATGATATCATTTTAATGACTGAAAAAAACAATTCATAAAGTGTAAGAATATTTATTTTCAGCGAAACAGTTGCGATATCAATAAATTTACAATTCACAGTGGAAAACTTTTCAGTAACAAAATAGTACTACATGCTTTATATACAGAAAATATATTTAAACAAAATTCACTTAAACTTCTTCAGACTTACAGAATTTAATTTGCGAACAAGTTGAATCTTAGACTCAAGTTTTTATGAATGCAGTCTTCTGAATGGGCTCCTCCGTTTTGTGAACATAGTTTTTAACATTATAAGAACAAAAAGTAAGTGAAACAACATGGAAAAATAATCTAACTGTAAATCTTTTTTCCTTTTTTACTCTGTTCCAAGAACTGAAATAGGTTTAAAGGGTTACACAAATAGTAGAAATACAGTGCAATACTGGATAACTTGTGATGGCATGCTATTTGAGTGTCAACTACACACGGCTGAAATCTCTCCCCATTGTGACAGCTGTTGTCATAACTTCTGTGAACTCGGTGTATGAGTTCATGTGTGCCACAGGAAAGATGATTGTGTTTGTGCAGGCACTTACAAGTGGGTAACATATGTAGTGTCCAGGCATCGTATCTTTGCATTGATGCTCAAATCTTACATGTATTTTAAAACTTGCCCTTTCTGAAGGAAGGCATGGTTTGTGTCTTTGTCCAGTTAACCACTGCATAATCGCTGGGACAGACATTCTCGGTGGTTGGTGTTTGGAAATCCAGTATTCTTCCTGGTCCTGTTCCTGGTCCTGTAGGACTTGTATCCCATACTCACAGCTCTTTTTGTCTTTATCCTGATCTGAAGAAGCAGATTTGACTTACTTTAAATCTTTAACTGTCATGCCACAAAATTTATTAATATGCAAAACCAATTTTGTCATTTAGACATGTGGTAGATTGTATAAAACATCAAAACATATAAACAAATCTTTACAGAGATTTCAGTTCCGTGATGACAATTTTGCAGAGTACAGTACGTTTGAAAGAAATGTTACAACACTATATTTGTAACAGCTGTTGTGTTAATGTTGGTTTGATGATAATACCAGTAACTGGCTGACGGCACAAACCTGAGGTTTCAAGGTTCTCCAGGAAGTCTTGGAAGAAGTTGATGATGGCATTTTCTTTGGCATGCCTTGGACTTCCCCTCTCACTCAGCTCAGGCTCAAGGATGCTCATTATGTAATCAGCATCCGGCTAAAGAGATTTGGGGGGGGGGTGTCACGTGTTGTGATTTCAAATAAACAATAACAAATATATATATTCTTCAATAGTCATTAATCTGAGCAACCTAAATAAAGGCTGAAACAAAAAAGTCCTCACAGGGCTATTACTGCATCACATGTATTTTTAGAATCTGTTGTAAAAACTAAACAACTGAAATTAATAAAGACATATTTACCGCTGTATCATCATTCTCATCGCTGGGAACAAACAGGTTTGAACAGAGACTTTCGTGCCTTCCAATCACCTCCAGAAGGTTGTAGATCTTCATGCCATTTCTGATTTGCTGTAGCATTGGAGTCAGACGCACCGTAGCATGCACAACAATTGATCTATTTAGAAAAGCAAACACAGTCATTAGTGAAACTGATGGGGTATGGTGGTCTAAACCAGGGTTTTAACTTACAAAATATTACTTTCAAATGTTTCTGGTTGGTATATTGTCTATTAAAATATACTACCTTATTATACTGTCCCGTTTGTCCAACTTCACAAGTCCTGTGTAACCACAGCTCACAATGTCTTCAGTGAGGTCTGTCAGGTTGTCTGCCACTTCCACCTGAAAACATACAAAAACAAAACAATAAATGATTTCAAGTTTTTGAAATTATGCAACTATACACACAGTATTGTGAAGGTTACTTTTAAAATGTATTCCACTACAGATTACAGGCCCCAAACTGTATTTTTTAACGTATTCCGTTACGTTACTGAATGAGAGTAACGTATTCTGAATACTTTGGATTACTTAATATATTATCATGCTGTTTACAACTACATAAATGTGATTTATTACTCTTACTGAAGGTCCGCGGCTCCGAACCATAGTAAAGGGACCTCTGGCTAATATGTCAGGTTCGTGTCGGGCTCGAAGCCAAAAACTAGCTTTACTTTGTTGTCTGGGTCAAATTTGCTAGTGAGAGACAGAGAGAGGCGTTGAAAGGCTGCTGCAACGGAACTTATTGTTTCAGAGGAAAACACGAACACAGCGTACAGTCGTGTCTTAATAGCTTACTTACAACTGGGCTCGTTAGGCACTCTTTTTGGCTGCAGTGGTTATTATTATATTTACATGCTTCCAGCTCCCGTTTCTGCTTGATGACAATTCGTACTTTTCCACTCTTCTTTTTTCTCCCTCCTCGCTCACAGACACATAACGAGTATGGCAGTCCATTCTCCCTGCAACACGGACTAGACTGTCCATGAGGCCACATTCTTTAGGGCTATGACTGTAACACTGCCTATTAGCTTAGCACAACAACAACAACCAAAAGGCTCTCTCTCATCCAGGAAACACACAGTCGCAGAGAGAGCACGCGTCACCCTGTAACCATGGCAACCGTAACGCTGCCGCTGTGTAATTCATATATTTCAACAAAGTAACTGTATTCTAAATACCACCTTTTTAAACGGTAACTGTAACGGAATACAGTTACTCATATTTTGTATTTTAAATACGTAACGCCGGTACATGTCTTACGTTACTCCCCAACACTGTATACACACACAAACAATCAGCACTTTTCCACTAGTCTGTACAAACACAGCTCACCTTTTCGATTAGAGACCTATATTCAGTGTCATCCACATCATCTTTGGTCAGCTGAAGAACATCGAAGTTTCCTGTTGCAAGAAACTGATAACACCAGCTTCTCAGGAAGCATGGTGGTGGACCTCCCTGTGCAAGGCTCACTGAAAACACTTCTCCTGCAGTTCTGCAAGATACAAAGAAATATTTAACATGCTTCATATGCTACATAATCCTGGGAAATGTATAAAAACAGACAAACCTGTAGAAACTACTTTCTAAATCACTGATAGAGTAGACAGGACTCTTTCCCTTCTTGCCACTGCCTTCAAACAGTCGATACCATGCATCATTTCTACATAGAGATACAGAAAGACAAAATAATTTAAAGGGTTAACCTTATACTGTATCTTTATTTGATTTGGCCATATTCAATATCTGAACTGTAAGTACAATGTACATAGCTATACCAGTCAAAAATTCTTTGCTTAATGCACCAGTATCAATTCCTGCTTCTCCGATAAAAGTCACGTGGAGTTTGTTGACAGGGGAAGCCTTCTTCTGTCGTTGCCACTGAATGAAGCCTCTTTGAACAAGATTATTGCGAGTGATGCAAATCCTAAAGTTTTTGCTGGTATCCACCTGACTTGAAAGCCACTGTAGCACATCTGCTTCACTGAGAAAAAATAAAAAATAAAATGATTATTGTTTCTTAAAATGAAAGCAAATGTATTATAAACAAAACCAGATAATCTGAAAGGGCAAATAATATAAATCATACCTGACTAAATCAGTCAAAGGATCTGTTCTGTTGCTTGGCACACTGCACTCAGAGTCAGTACTGACATAAACGTCTGTCATGTGAGTGGAAGTGTCCTCAGGTCTAAAAATTATGAACAATAGCAAAAATATATGTGATGTAACTTATGATGTCTTTTAACTGATTTTACTGCCATTTAAATTGGGTCCTGAGCTTAATAGGTACGGTGATTACATTGTGTGTTTCAAATATACTGTAAGCATTAAAATGTGGACCAAGTAAGTATTTACTGTAACTACATACTGAGCTCAAAACTGTAATGGCTTAAAATTTTTAAAAAGGAATCTGATGTAAACATAGGAAAATGTGTTTAATATGTATAAATTTGAACGAACCTTTCACCACACAGGCTTGCATGCTGGGCAATCTCATTCACTGGAAAGCAGCAAACACAGATTGGGCATTCTTTCATGTCCTAGAGAAAAAAAAATACTGTTAAAACATAAAAGAAACAATGATTTGTAAATATGTGGATTGAACATTATCACCTGCTTCATGTCAAGAGTATCTCTCTACAAAAACTTGGTGAATTCATGACAGACAGAAGCTGGACATCAGTCTATGAAGTACAATTGTAATTACTACAATGTATTGTACATTAACAAAAACAGAATAGTCACACACACAAAAAAAGCCTTCTATAATTACGTGCACAAATATCCCAAATATTTATAGACTGTTAATAAGGCAATATTCCACAATATAACATAAATTCACCCCATCTTCCTCTTCTGTTGACTGAGACTTCACACAATTGTTGACATGGAGTGCTAGGATATGCAGAGGCATACTTTCCTTGCACACCTGGCAAGAAGCCTTTGGCATGGTTTGAAATTCAGCTGCATCTGATGGAAGAGGAGTAAGATCAAGGTCCTGCTGCAGCGGAACAACATATAAGAGGGTCTTTCCTGCACTGGAAACGTTGCGGATCAGTCTTCCTGTGTAGCCATTTACATCAGGAGGAATTGCTACAAGTTTCCTCCTACCTTGACCATCTAAATACACAGATTAATAGAAAAAACATTGTACCATTTTCAACTTTCACTAGCATCTAAAAAAAATAATTTCAAAGAGGAAAATTATGCACCTGATGACTTGTGCAACAACCATCCTTGCACTCCATCCATTTTGGGATATTCTTCAGTGATCAGTTTATTAATCTAAAACAGTACATAAGGGGACACAATTGGTAAAACTACATAATTCAGAAATATTTTTATCAGTGCTAATATATGACCCAAACCAACTATCATTTGCATGTCTATCATTATGATTTGATATAGAACATGTTTTTTTTTTGTAATGTAAATGCATTTCTCTTATATAAGTTTAACTACATTACCATTGTATGGCTCATATCATCAGTCAAGATGAGGGATCTCTTTCCCAGCCCTGCTTGGCTCAGCTGCAGCTCCTCAGTAGCAGAAGGAGTGTTGGTGCAGCCTTTATTCACTAGATATATATATACACTGAATGGCTTGCTGGATTTAGGCCTCAGCGTGCTACTTTGGAGTGGGGAAAAGTGATTTTTCCCCCTTTTTTGGTAAAAAATCCTGGAAATGACCTATATGTGAGAAGCAGAAATAATTTTCAAAATGCAGGGATTTTTTTTTTTTACTAATCCAAATGATTAAAAGCATAATGGTTCAATACAATTTCTAACCTTGCCATCTTCGCCTGCACTGTATCTTTTGGGGTCTCGGCTTGTCCAAATGAGTGCTCGTGAGAGTGCTCAGCATTTGGTATACATGTGGTATTAGGTTGCTGAAGACTTTGAGCTAACCTGTTGATTATATCTTGTGCCGCCGTTATAACACGGGCCTCTAACTCCTGAAAGAGACAGGGGCATCACTGAATTTAGCAAATTTTAGCTGCCAGCTAGCTTGCTACAACGAATAGGCTAATGTTGGCATTTTACCACAACTTCACCAGATTTAGCTAATAAAAACTACACCTATGTCCAGTCGAGTGAAATAGCAAAGAAAGACGACGGAAAATGATTACTTACCTGTGGTTTAGAGGGTCCACTTGAACTTGATGCAGCCATTATTGAAAGAGGCAAAAAGAGAAAAATGGCAGCTTGGTCAGCACGAACAACGGACTCTATAATTTATGCAAATTCATGCGGGTCGGAATCCCCGCCCCCTCAAGCGCGCCTCCGGACGCCAAAACAGTGCCAGCAGATTGAAACTGAAAAATGGTTTGAAACCGAAAAATGGTTTGAAACCGAAAACTGGATTGAAACCGAAACATGGATTGAAACCGAAAAAAAATGGATTGAAACCGAAAAAAAAAAAATTGTAAGCGAAATCAAAATAATTACAGTTTCAATTAATTGTTTTTCACTGTCAATTTTTTTTTCGGTTTCAATACAAGAATTTTCAGTACATTTATTTCAGTTACAATATTTTTTTTCGGTTTCAATATTTTTTTCGGTTTCAAGGTGGCATCGTTCTGATTCCATAGTTTACAGCCTGACAGAAAAACTGTTTTGGTCTCTGGATATTTTCCCCTTCATAGCACCTGTGCAGGGGGAGAATGTTCTTATAGCTACTAGATGTAGATAACACCAAGCTTCTATTCAGAGTCTGGATTTCACCTGCATGAAAACATGTTTACCTGGTAAAATTGTTGAATACAACAATTCTAAAAAGGTTCTAGGGGTTGTTAATGTGTATTAAAGGTCATTAATAAAGTTTGAAGGTGCTGAGGAAGGTTCTGGAGGGTCTTGAGGAGGTGAGTCTGAGGGAGTGAAGGACATCACTGTTACCCCCAACTCACATTACCAGCCAATCAGTGCTTCCAAGTTAGTCGTTTGCCCCGCGGCGGCCCCTGAGGGCCCTCCAGCAGCAGGACGACCTCGTCTCTCTGTCCTTCACCCTCTCGCTGTTTCCGTCTCCGAGGTGAAAGTTTACAGTCTGGTCCGGCACAGCGAGCCAAACTCTGATCCCAGAGCAGGAGCGGAGGGGAAAGGCCAGCGCCTCCGTACGTGGAACATCAGGATCTGGTTTCACTGGGGGGCTGGACTTGGCGCTCACCGGCACATATGGAGAAATCTCATGGAAGTACAATAAGGAAAAGCCCAGCGCATAGTCCATTAATTTCTTTTTTCCCCTTCAATAAGTGAACTTCAAGTATTCGTGAAATGAGCTCTAAAGCCTCTTTAACAGTGTTTTCACAGCTGGCTGGCTCCCTCCCGCTGCTCTGGCAGTAAAGGTCCTTCCTGAATGAACATTAACATGGGAAGGCCGTAACATCATACTTGGCAGACCTGCATCGCCACTAAACACCTAGTGAACCCAGCACATAGACCCGGCCCTCCAGGAAAACAGATCTGCAGCTCAGCCAGGCCTTTCTGCATCTGCTGGTCAAGCAGAAAAAACAGGAGCAGGGGGAAAACCGGAGGATACTCCGATCCAAGCCAACAACGGTACTGCATTAAAAGTGACCAAAAAAACTACAGAAAAGCACCTCTGTGGTACACCACGTTACGATAAACTGCAACTTTAAAATACAACTGGAGCAAATTTCAGTAAAAGAGAGAAGGTGGTACAATATCAGGAAAAAAATCCAGTCATAAAATACGAAATTTAAAGTTCTGTACTTTGGTAAAAATACAAAGAGATTCACTACAAATAATATACATTCAAAGAAAAATAAAAATATAAATGCATTTTTAAAAGGTATTTTAGTAAAGTCTGTGAAAACTACTTTCCAATAATCTTAGATTAAAATCAAAGATACAGTTTAACTGTTAATATTTCCATAATAGCAGCAAAAATTTAAGAGTAGTTTTTGCAGTAAAAGTAAAATACAATTCGAGGAACAACACATAAAAAATACTGCAATAATAATGATACAAAAAATGCATTGTTAAAGTACTATACTTTGCTAAGTTAAGAAAAACTAGATGGAAGTTACAACATTTTCCAAAAAATAGATCTAAAAATAACACTGCATGAAAAAAAATGTCTTCCCTTCAAAATGTAATTTTGTTGCTTCAACAGTAACAGTGGGGGGAAAAGCTACAGTTACTATAAAAAGTACTATGATAGTATTTTTTGTTAAAAGTAGTGTTAAATTCAACAGTACTCCCAACTTTCATTTACTTTGTTACAAGACACAAAAACCTAACTGGAACAGTTTGTCAAATTACAACTTTGAAGTACTATAGAGAGTAAAGGCAGTAAAATTTACAACTTAAATGTACCATAACACAAGAAAAGATGATATAGTACTTTTTATATAAGTAATGTGATAAAAAACCCATACAAGTAGAAAAAGTACTGTGTTAGTATTATTGAGTAAGTAACACTGGACTGATAATGGCCATGTAACAGGATAAGAATACTCAGTCACTGTTACTACCATACTTGTGCTTCATAAAACTAAACTGGCAGCGGGTTTAAAGTATATGAACAAAAAGTGATCCACTTGGTATCTGCTGATGTCGTCTAACGAGGTCGAGCAAACACAAAGTCTGCTCTCCTTGCTGAAAGTCCGTGAAACCCTCATAGGTGGGAGCAGCTGGGATGTAAAGGAGGGCGCCTGCTGTCACTTCTATGGCAGCGATAACGGCTGATAACATTCAAAGCGGGCGCAGTGTGACTTGAAGGAGGAAAGCTTGAAGCCAGGACTGAAGATGAGTTTAACATGTGGATACTCAATCACTGTCTCCGCTCCTCTTCTTTACAGCACGACTCTCTCTCCAGCTCATCTCCAGTTTCTGGGAAATAACACTCATTTATGCCAAGTAAACAGCACCGTCTATCAAGAACAACTGAATCGCTGATGTGTGGGCTGATGCGGGCTTTTTAATGTTGTTTTTGCGCGCTTTTATTGCAGAATATTTTGGGTTAATTTCCCTTTAATTCCCTTTGAGACACTTTTTGCTTAATGCTTAATAACAGATCATTACAGAACAGTGTTACTGACTTTAGCTCATGCACACACCTGCACAACTGCACGATTAAAGGTGAACGTTTGTATTTAAATTTTTTACAGAAATGATGATAAAGTCCAGGCTGATGGCTCCATGTTTACTTCTCTTTCTGTTTATCAGAAAATTGAGGATCAAATAAGAAACTGAAGGTCGCACAGGCCCAGTTTTCACGCTGTCTCTGAAGGTTTGATGATTTATCAGCTGATTAGTCTTTTATGATCATGCGGACACTCCCTCGCCATCGGCCACTAACAATGAAAAGGCGGCTGAGATTGGTTAGTTGGGCGGCTGAGGGTTGAGGCCTCTGAAGTAACGGCTGATCTGAGGTTAAAAAGCGACACAGATTTTTATTAGAAAAGAAAATCAGATTGACCACATCACTGAACAGCTCTGTCACATACTTATGGCAAACTCATTTGTCTTGATTGTGGTTTTGTATCTTTTTAATGTGATGTTTTTGCTTTGCTGTGTGTTTGGTTAAAGAATAAACTGAAAATCGGATGACTTTAGTCACTCATATTTACTTATTTAGTCCTTGGATGTGCTTTAAAGCTCAAACTGGCCCTTTAAACTGAACACAGCTCCTTGTTTCTCCCACAGAAACTTCTCAATTCCTTTAGGATGTCGTCAGCTGCATCTTGACTAACTGACCTCTCAAAGCGTCCTCACTTCCTCACAGTGAAGTATAAAGATGGAGAGTACATACAAACCATTTGCTGCAGCCTTGAAACACAGAGCAGGCGATTAAGTTTTCACTGCAGCTCTTAGCGTTTCCTCTCTGCAGCGGTCATCCGCTCTGTTTCTGACACACAGCACTGCCAGATGGCTGGGAGTCATTATGGCTGTCGCACTCAATATCTACCTGCGTCCATCTCTGCCCAACGCCACCGTACAGAGGCCCCCGTGCTCCCCCAGGCTCGGCCAACGAAAACACCCACCCTGGGTGTTTGGGGTTTAACGCTCGCTCGGTGATGGGCGAGTTTCTGCCATGCTGGTCCAGTTGGACACCACGAGATGAAGAAACCAGGAGGGACTCGCTGATGGACAAAAATAAATGAGGAAGGCGACAGCAGATCTGCGCAAGCGGCGATGCAGCGCAAAAATCTAGACCCTGCACATCTGCAGCCTCAGTGGGGAACATTTAATACGTTAACTGACACATCTGTACGAATACAGTGTTCACTCATCTTCTCTTATTTTAAAACTTTTTAAAACACCCTAACACTTATATTTGTAAGATGAAAGATGTATGTTTGGACCAACAGAACCTCCCTCGGTGATCACAGGAACCCCATAAACAACCACTTAAACCTACATCCACATAAAGACCACTCGAGCCTCCTCAGTGACTCCATCAAGGCCAAATCATGAATTCCAGCAGCTCGTCAGAGATCCTGAAGCTTCATAAGAGACCTCTCAGCCATGTGGCGAAACATGAAAGAGTCACAAAAAGTCTGTTTGCTCATGCACATGGATGGAAATCCTCACGTTTTTGTTTTTCTTTTCCTTGGTCAACACAGTTTTATAACTAAAATGAAGAAATTTTCTTGTCTTCACCCATATATTTGAAATATTCAAGGGACTAATTCATGTGAGCTTTAAAAAGTGGCGAACATTTTATTTTAGCCCGAACGGAAAATTATATTCTAACTGTTTCTGTACCACCTCCAAGAAATCAACACATTAACCTCACGACTTACCGATGATCTCTGAAAATTAAGAAGTATATAGAAACTGTAATACCTCACCAGTATTTACTAGAACATTGTCAGTGTTGATCAGATCAAATCCAAATTACTTTATCACTTAAATCTTTTCCTTTTCTTTCTGTGACAGATTCAGAAGTGTTTTGTAAGCCGTTGTTTCGCCACCAGCATCCTGAACAGCTCTGGTTCTTCTTGGCAGCGATTCTCCAAACTTAAAGATTAATCATAATTCAATAATATAAACAACATGAAATATTATGACAGTGAAATAATTCAGAATGAAGAAACCTGCCAAATAGCTGCAAACTGTTAAATCAAATTCTGATCCTGGACAGCACGGAGGATACAGCTGAGGTTGTGCAATAACTGTCTATTTATTATTTTAATAATAGCAAGAAAATTATATTTTTATCTGTATCTGAATCTGCATCAAATAAAATACAGTGACAGATAACAAGATGATATAACATGAGCCAGATTTTATTTTCAGTCAGTGCACAGTTCATGAGAAAATAGTAAAAGACACAAAAACAACTCTATGTTAAGAAATACTTATAAAAAAATCTGGATCTGAATCAAAAACTAATCAATTATATTTGGCTCAAATTCAACTTTCCTACAAATATCAGTTATGGAGCCAACAAACAGATAAACAAAGAGGAACAAGAACATCATGACAGCAAAATCAGGTCAATATAAAGAATGTTTATTTCTAATTCTTTAACTTAAAGAACCGAAGGCATGAAGCCAAGAAACATCAAGCAGCACTTAAGAATGATCTGTAGCAGCAGATGGTTGGTTTCTTCAGATTTCTTGATGATTATGATGGTGGTGCTGCGAGCTAGGTGTGCAGTATTACAGATAAACAGGTACAAAGCCGCCACCTACAGATCTGCAAACTGTGCAAGCTGCTGGCAGACACAATGAGAGGATAGTTATTAACGAGTGTCTAAAGTGTTGTTATTGATGCTCACTAGGAATTCTCAGGAGCAACCTCTTGCTGTCCCCCCTAGTTTGAAATAAACTGTGTTAATGTGCAAGCAGTAAAATATAATTCTGAAACAGGTTATCTAACCCTTCTCCTTGTTAACCATACATGCAACCATACATGTGTCAGTTTGTCCACTTACTGACTGGAGTTCCCTCGTGGGGCTGCCACTGAAAGAAGAAAACTTAAACTGTACTACGCCAGCAGAAACACTTTCATTTAGGCATTAATTTAATGGTAAGCACAGTTTAGAAAACAGTCAGATCTTCTTGTCTCCCAATATTGGGCAGTGAAACTGATCATCATTAACTGATTAACTATATAATTCTTTTTCAGTATTATTACCTACTCAAACCTGTTGACAGTACAAACTACAGAGCTTTTCCTTTTTCCAGGGTATGTTGAACAATCAAACAAAGCCTACTAGAGAAACACCTAAAGGACAGTTTATCTAGAACCTTTTAAAAAGCAGTGTCAGGCACCCAAGGTATCACTATGCCCAAAGGACTACTAGAGCCACCTGACTGACTACATGAAGGCCAGCTGATGACACAGAGAACCTCTCCAGAGGAACTGGAACTTCAAAAGAGCGGTCTACAACCAGTTAAAGACTTGTGGAACCTTCTCAATGATGGGTACAAGAAGTTCTTGTTGAACCATTTTAGTAACCCTTTTTTGTAGAACCTTTAAAAAATAAGTTACAAACCTTCTAAAGGACACCTCTGCCCATTCAATCGATTGCAAAGCCCAGCTAAGGAGCAACAGAGGCATTTAAATGATGACGTAAGGGAAATCTAAGACACCTAAAAGCTTTATGAAGTCCTTGTGGAACCTTTTTAGTTACCCCTTTAGTCTTTGTAGAATCTTTGAAAGGAAGATACAAACCTTCTAAAATTCATCCAGTGGATTGTTAACCCAACTAAGGACCATTAGAGCCACCCAAGTGACAACATAATGGCTAACTAATGAGATGTAGATCCTCTCCAGAGCTAATGGAACTTCACAAAGGCCTTCTACAGACTCTTGGAACCTCTTCATCGATGGCTAGAACCTCGTGAAGCAGAAAGATCATGCGATGTTTTAATACAGACACCTGAACCACACATATTTAGGCAACCTTAAGCTCTTAATAACCACCAGGCCACTGGCAAACCACATCAGGGTATGGTTAGGTTCCATTTTAGCCACACACTAAATAATAATGTATACTTTATTGATCCCCGTGGGGAAATTACTTTTTTTTTTCTCTGCATTTGACCCATTCACTCAGTGAAGCAGTGGGCAGCCACTAAGCAGGCACTCGGGGAGCAGTGTGTAGGGACGGTACCTTACTCAGGGGTACCTCAGAGTAGCGGTTCAGTGGACCTTCCGATAATGGGGCAACCACTCTACCTACTGAACTATCCCTGCCCTATGAATACCTAAAGAAGCATTAAAAACCTGACCTGGAACATATTATTGTTAAAAGCAAACTTCTGTCATGAATTTTGTCCTTAAAGATTTCCATTTAAGCAATTAAATTCAAATCAATTCAATTTTATTTATACAGCGCCAAATCACAACAACAGTCGCCTCAAGGCGCTTTATATTGTAAGGTAGACCCTACAATAATACATACAGAGAAAAACCCAACAATCATATGACCCCCTATGAGCAAGCACTTTGGTGACAGTGGGAAGGAAAAACTCCCTTTTAACAGGAAGAAACCTCAGGCAGTACCAGGCTCAGGGAGGGGCGGGGCCATCTGCTGCGACCGGTTGGGGTGAGAGAAGGAAGACAGGATAAAAGACATGCTGTGGAAGAGAGACAGAGGTTAATAACAAGTGAATAACAAATAAAAAAAGGGGGTTGATGAAAACCCAAAAACCAACACCAGTCTGGTCACCAGCAGCTCAGTAGAAGTTAACAGGATACAGAAACGGTGAGACTCCCGTGCTTTCACCGCCCTCCATCCACCTTGACCTCCTCCTTTACAAGCACAAACATCTCTGAGACACAGTTTGGTTTCCTGTGAATGTGGTTTAATCAGACAAAGTTGTTTTGTAGAGTTTAAAGGGAGAACTTGTCTTCAGAAGCAAAGAACTCACCAGAATTTCAGTGTGCTGTAACAATCATGAAATACAGCGTTCAAAAGTGACACGTTCAATAAAATGTGTTTTCGCATCTGTGACAGATGTGCGAAGCTTCAAACGCTGCCGCAAGTTTCTGCTAAACGTGTTTATTCTGCAGAGCATTAAGACTTTATTCCTTTCTGTTCATCATTCTCATTATCTGCAGAACATACACGCTCGATGAGTATTTACACATTAGTGGGGAAAAAAACTATATATTCTGCTAAATTATGCAGAGATTTTGCTAAAGGCCTTTTTTCTGGAGTTGGTTAGAGTTCGTGATGCAAGACTTTCAGCTCCTTACAGCGCTGAGGTCAGTCGGAGCAGATTTACCTCGGCTGCGAGCGCCCCAAAAACTTTCAACGGCTGTTTTACTCTGAAAAGAAACCTCACTCTCATTTATTTTGGAGAGGGAGCAGAGAGGACGCCCTGCCTTTTGTTTCCCAGCAGCCCCGTCTGTCATCTATAATTCATAATGTTTAATGGGCGGTTGATATTTTGGGGAAACGCCATTTGCAGAAATCAATGGAACAAATAATGAGCAGCTGATGTTAATGCCGCTGCTCAGACCTGAAATCCTCACTGACAGGAAGGAGGGAAAAAAACAGTCAAAAGCAGGCAGGAAAGGTGTTGGAAAGCAGCCGGATAATCTGATCTGAGTCCAAATTTAAGGCTGATTAATAAATAAATAATGTGCCCCCAACAAAAAATGAATTATTCAGTCGTTCAGCCGTCAAAAAAAATCCTAATAAATGTTGGCCCACATATTGAGATGCACATTTCAGGCGTCTAATGACCTGAATCTAAATGGTCGGCCGTGGACTTGGATGAATTTTAAGTGTGTGTGCGTTTAAAGTGTGTTTGTGTGTGTTTTAAATGTGTGAGTACTCAATCATCAGTGTGAATATTTAAGGGGAAAGCAGGCGCTGACCTCTTTTCTTTCGTTTTACTGCTGAGTTCAGTCAGTTTCGGCTGAATTACACTCAAACGTAATCTCAGTTTAACATTTAAAACACTGATAGCGACGCCCGTAAATCGATCATTTTATCAGCAAACATCAGATACTCTGCAGCTGAGTTTGACACATTATGTTTCCCTCTTATCTGGACAGCTGACACATTTTTTTTTAACCACATAATTCGATTTCTCTTATGTTTCAAGTCTCTCGAAAATGTTTCACAATAAAAGGAAATCTTAAAATAGATCTGTTCTGCTTATTCCCCCATCTATGTTTTCATTCTTGGACTCTACTACAGCAGCTTTGCATCATCCTTATGAGTGATGAGTGTTCGTTATGTTGTTCTATGAAATCAGTTTCAGGCAGTTTAAGGACTTTACTCTGAAAATCAGCTCGATGAACAAACAAAAAGTCTCTGACGAATTAAAGAAGACGCTGAGACACTCAATGAGGAGAAGAGGAATATAAATACACTGATCTGATGAACCTGAGGTGAACCTAATAGCGAGGCGCAGACAATCTACAAAAGGAGAGAAAACAAAAAGAAAATTACCAAATTAAAACAGGAAATGGCCAACACAAAACTCACGTGGAGGAAATAACAATAACAATCTTTATTTATAACATGACTCCAAGTTTTCTTCAATTTGACCTGAAACCAGTGACTAGTTTACTAGTTTGCAGATGGTCAGAGAGCCAGGATATCGGTCGCCATTTTCCCACAGAAGTCCTTTCAAAACCAGAGCTATCGCCCCCTGCTGGTCATTTAAAATAATGCCGATTTTAAGCACTTTTAAAAACTGAAAGCTACGTCCATATTTTATACTGTCTATGATGAACGAATGCAGGTTTAATCTTCAAGTCACTAACCCTTCATTTAAGACCAGAGCTGTATATTTTTAATCAGAAAATATTTCCTGTAGTGTTTTTACAGGAATTGGGCTGTTGGTGTGACAAGGAAATGTGTATTTTTTTTTTAAATAGTATAAGCTTCGACTTTATTGCAATTTTTTGGTAATTATTTGATAATTAGCCATCTAATTTTGACAGTCATAATTTTCCAGTTTAACTGCTCTGGGAGTTTCTGCACAAAATATCTGAAATACAGCACATCTGCAAACCAGATGTTCAGATTTAGTTTGAAACAGAAGCTTCCTGATTATGGTGACTTCTCCGTGGTTTGTTATTGATAAAAGAGTCACAGAGTCATTCAATTTAAACAGGAACATTTGAGAATATCTGTCACAGACAAAGGAAACAGCAGGTGTATGAGAACACAAAGAAAGACATTTAAAAAGTAATAATTGCCCCCACTCGGTGACCTGCAGCACTGGCCTCCATTTAGGCTTCAGAATGGTATGCCCATCTTTATATAGTTTGTGGATCAACGGGAATTTAAGGTTGGGTTTTGCCCACAGACACTGGGTTAGTAGATAACCTGCTCTACCTCTGGGAACCATCTGCACCTTAAAATGATCACAAAATGAGGACAAAGAGATGCATTTTCTACAAATACAGAAAAATAAAATGAACTCACACTGTTGAGTGCCTGTGGGCCTTTTACACATCTGATCAGGGATCCGCTGTCCCTGATATTGTACACGTTTATACATAACTGCTTCATGTCTGCTGTATTTAAACAGTCGGCTCAGCAGTGATGGGCCTTCAGGCCTTCCAGCCCTCACCTGGGGCTCGAAACCTCCAGGAGTCAGTTTGAGGAGGAGGAGTGAGCTGGCACAGGTTTCAGGACTGCTGTGGCTGTGAGAGTAGCTGCTCAGGAATCTGGATCGAAACCCGGTCTTGTTTTCATGTGTCAGCAGTCACGGAGCTGGCTGTGTTATTTCGCCGGAGGGCACTTGGAGTCTCTTTAGCCTTAAAGTGGGTCTGGAAAGCGTCCCGGAGTCCAGAACCATAAACACATTAAGGAAGGCACACGGCTGCCTCTCGACCATTTCACGCTTCACGTCCACAGTTCTGCTTGAGTTTTTGTTGGAAGTCTCTCTGCAGCCCTCTGGCTCCTGATGCTGGACCTCCTTTCTCCTCCTTTCTCCTCCGTGCCCCCTCCTCGCTCTCCTGACTAACACAGCATTAGTGGCAATTTGTGAAATCCTGAATGTTATGTGACATGTCATTTTATAGTTTCTTAATCAGATGCTGCTCAGATGTGAATTACTGGAAAATTACAAAAAACATCCTGGAGAGTTTGGATCCAGTCATTGAGAAACAGGGTGTTTCAGTGAAGTTTAGGAAAAAGATGTTTTATTTCGGGGGAAACACTTCATAGTCAAGGTTTAAATGCATTTAAATTGATTACTGTGCTGGGAGTTTGAAAATGATCTGTTTCCTTCTTTAAGCTGTGCACACGACACATTTTTAGGTGTCTTTAATTATAAAGCTGTCCAACTTCATAAGGTACAAATCTGATAAATGTTTGATTTTCTAACCAATAAGTCATAGTTTCTAAACATAAAATAATCCCAGTCCATTATTAAGGTTTCACTTTATCACATATTTAAACACTTACTGCTGATCTATGAACTGACTGTGACCTGATGTAAAATAAAATCTTTGCCCAGATGCCCTTAACATCCTGTAGAATGATTTGGATATGAAGGACTCAGAGGAAAAAACCCAAAACATGTGAGGTTTATGTCCCAGAGCTCTTTAGTGCCATCTCTCCTCTGCTTCCAGTGTCAAAAGAGCACTACACTAGCTAACACTGGCTTACAAATGGACTAGACTAATCACTGACATCACTAAATGACTGGCTCCCAGCACGAATAGACTCTAACTCCAAGAGGACTTACACTGATATGGTTTCACAGAGGATTTAGATACAGACAACATTAAAGAGCAAGCTAAGGCTAACCAGCTAGCTGTTAGGTTTGGTATCAAGTTTGTCTGTGTTAGGAGCTAATGTTTAGTTTTTCTAATTAAGCCTGTCTGACTAACTGATTCAGACTTCAGATTTAGCCATCTGAAAAACTCGTAGTGAAATATGTCATGTCAGCTAATCTCATAACTGGCCACTTTAATATTAATCTATCAGCTAATGTTACAAATTAACCATAACCAGACTGCTATAGATAATTTTCCGTTAGCTAACGAACTGTATCTTGGTTGCTAAAATTATCACTAGCAAAATTACATCTGAGTAAAAATTTTACTTGGTTATAATTGTTGAAATTAATTCACCAGTTATGATACTAATGTGTAAAAGCACTGATTTTAGTTCATCATATAATGTCACAAAGCAACGATAGCAAGCTAGGTCGGATAGCCAACCGTAACTAGTGTGCCTGATATTGGTAGCTTGATTTGTTGTCGTCGTATTGATACTCAGGTATACTTTGCTGATTTCTCAGCTGTAATGAAAACCTGACACTTAGTATAGACTACAACAGAGCAACTAGCAGTGAAGGGCAGCCTACATTGGTCTCATCATTTTGGCTGATGCTAGCTCACACATTGAGGATGTGTAGGAAAATGATGAGACTTAATAATGCATGATTATGGCACATAAGAGCTGTCCTTTGACCTTGATATTATGATGATAAAATCATACCCGATCTTCCCTTTTATTTATATTATATTTATATTTTAAAATTTTTGATCTGTGCACATGTGCAGAGGAGGGATAGTGGATTTGGACAAAGGATATTGAAAATGGAGCTGCCAGGCAAGAGGAGAAGGGGAAGATCTCAGAGAAATTTAATGGATGTAGGGAAGGAGAATCAACAGTGGTGACCCCTAACTGGCTAGTCAAAAGAACAAGAAGTAGATATTTTTTTCTAGCTTCCATGGTGTGTAACGAGTGAAACACAACAACAAAAAACCCTCTTCAGCTGTCGCATTGAAGAAACAGAACGTTTCTTTCAGTCCCAGCTGTCAATCTCAGAGTTTTCTCAGAGGTCTTCAGGGGAAAAGCTCTGACTTTAATCCTGCTGTCAATCTCATTGTGGTGGTGGGGGTCGTGGGGTCGCCTCTACAGGATTGTCTAACCTTTGTCCAAAGACAGGACGAGGGGGGGGGGGCAGCACGTTAATTCCTCTATTGACAGATGTCCAATCAGGGTGCCCGACTACGATTTGTCCTGCATGTTAACGAGCTGCACACAGTCAATAAAAGTCACGCATTGACTGTAGAAACCAGTGAAAAGACACAACTTGAGTTAACCTATTTTTCAGCGTTCATTCTGAATCACTACCTTTAATATTTTGGAACAATTGAATTCAGTTCAGTTTTATTTATATAGTGCCGTCACAGCAACAGTCATCCGAAGGCACTTGTAAGGTAAAGACTCTACAATAGTGATAAGTGGTTGGATTGGCTGATGATGCCTGAAATCTCAGTTACCAATAGATTTTTCAGTTTGCTTTACATAAAAACCAAAAATGGAGGGGTCACCAATCATCCAATCAGAAAGAGCCACAAAGATGTGTGACCTCTATAAGATGCTGCTGATTGGATAACTGACTAAGACCCACATTGTGGCATTTATGAAGGCTATGGCTGTGTCCCAATCCAGCGACCACATTCTTCGTAGTGTGCATTTGGAGACCGATTCCAAATTTGAAGTATACTCCAAATGCGGTTGACAAATACGCCGTTCATTTCCCCAAATTTGAAGTGTGGTCCGGTGTAGACTTCGTGGTCCCATAAATCCCACAATTCATGGCGCGGCGGTGTGGATATTTTGTTCGGAAAAAAACGGCGGATGCCTGAAGCGGGGCGGCCGAAGAGTAAACTGTCAAAAATAAGTACTGAATATTATGTCACTTATCTATGTGCGACTGTTTAATAATGAAGAACATTAAAACATGAATGTTGGCCACATGTCGGCAAGTTATGTGACATTAGTGATGTTTGTACTTCCAGCGTCAACTTGGTTTTAAAGCCTTTAAATTATACGCTGTTCAATAGTTGACCTTAATCTTACAGAGAATGTGATGATTTTATGGATAATTAAAGTCAGTCATATATCCACAAACACAACAAGCTGAAAGTCAGTGAATGCTGCTTGGTTTGCAGTCCTGAATATCACGGCACAAGCAGGATTCACTGCACTGTTAATGTTAGCTACGTTACATTGCTGCCTCTGTTCGGTGGTGTCGAGCCAAACGGACTTTAACGTGTGTTTGAACGAGCTGACGGTTCACTCGTTAAGCTGAAAGAAAGATGCTTTAATCACAGGAGTCACACATGTGTCCACTGTACCATCTGGGAACTCTTCTTGTTTAGCACTCGTAATAACACAAACACTAAATCCTCCTGTTTGTAGCAGTGTATACACCTGAGACTGTCACCTGTCTGTCTGTCCTGCACTCTCTCTCTTTTTCTTTCTCTCTGATTGTGTAATAAAAGTATGAACATGTATTAAGTATGTAACTAATTGTCTGTCCTGAATCAGTCTTATTAGGTAATGTTCAAATAATATTACCATTCCAGTGTTTTCAGTGTGGGAGAAAGTACTCAGGGCCTTCAAGTTACACACTATGAAAGGCAGCAACAAGTTTAATGTTCAGAAACCTAAAGTATGTATCAGCAGCAGAATGGAGCTAAAAATAAATGTTTGTTTCAGTTCTATGAAGCTTTGAGTATTTTGGATTAGTAGTACTGCTGTGTTTGTTGCATCATATTGCTGTAATTGTTTATATGCTTTATATATTCTGAGGTAAGTTGATCTATAGTGTTACATCATATTTCAGTTCAGTTCAGTTCTTTTTTATTTCAAACATATACATTCACCAACGTTTCATAAAATCATTCCATACAGTTGTTTGAAAAGGAGTAGGCAGAAGTATATACTTATTTAGCCCTACCACCTCAGGTTTACATCCTCATCATCTAAATTTGAACAACAAAAACGTATACAATGCCTTCAACTTAGAACATAACATCTCAAAAAAATATTTTCACATGTTCAACTAAAACTATATTTAGATTTGCTAATTTGCAGAAGAAAATAAACATGAGTTTGACTGCTGTCTTGGGTTAATTGCATTTTCTTCATTCTTATACTTAACACAGCAGTGCTACTAATCCAAAATACTCAAAGCTTCATAGAACTGAAACAAACATTTATTTTTAGCTCCATTCTGCTGCTGATACATACTTTAGGTTTCTGAACATTAAACTTGTTACTGCCTTTCATAGTGTGTAACTTGAAGGCCCTGAGTACTTTCTCCCACACTGAAAACACTGGAATGATACAATTATTTGAACATTACCTAATAAGACTGATTCAGGACAGACAATTAGTTATTTTAAACTTTTCTAGCAGTCCTTCACAAACAGGGAACAGTCTGTCTATTCTCTCCATCTGTCAGCTGCTGCTGGCTCTTCCTCCTCCTCTTCCTCACACACTGCTGAGTTTGTCCTGGTGGATCATCAGGGATGCAAAGCCTCACAGATGATGTGCAGCAGTGGGTCCCTCAGTCTCTCCTCACTCTGGACACTTGCAGTTGTCACACATGGAAATCAAATGTGTGATAAGCTGCAGGATTCAAACACACCTAATGGCTTTAAGACCAGAGATGGGCAGTAACGCGTTAATCCGATTTACTTTTTTCAAGTAACGAGTAAAGTAAGGGAATACTATTGCAAAAACAGTAATTAGATTACCGTTACTTTCCCGTAAGCACGCTGCTAAACGCACTAAAACCGTGATTTTTTTGCGAGAATGTCTCATCACAGTGACGTAAGCGAGTGCGACGTTCGTGACTACAGCTATGTGCAGATCAACAATGGATAATATATCGAGTGCGGGAGAGAGTATGAGCATGCAGCGTTTAAAGCGTGGAAGTACTGACCTTATTTTGTGTTTGATTTCATAAAAAGTGACAAAAACATTTGCGTCCGTTGTGCGTGGGAAGAAAACTTCTTTTTACAGTGAAAAAAACCCTAAACTTCCAAGCAAGCACCGAGTGTGCTACCACGTAATGGGAAATTCACAGAGAAAATCGTGGATTCTTCCAATGTCCGCTGCGCCACACCTGCACCAGGGTAAACCTCCGCCTGCCCCACTCCTGCTTTACAGGTGAAAATAGAGCAACAGGACCGCTAGTCTTTGACTTTATTTATTTTCTGCTGTGTTTTACTTGCATCTATTTGAAAGAGTGAGTGTAAACACAAAAAAATATTTTATTTTATGTGCTGGAATGTGCAGAAAATAGGTTTAAATGTTAAACAAATTTCTTCCAGTCAGAGAATGTTGCATATAATTAAATTTTTGCTTGATGCATAAAGTTAAAAGATTAAAACTAATAAAACACGTTTTAAAAAGAGACTTTTCCATTTGATTACATTTTGTATGATGGATTATGCAGAAAGTAGAATTGGGCTGAAAGATCTATTGCTTTATCACCTATTCAGGTTGTAAATCATGTTTTTAAAAAGTAACTAAGTAACTGAGTAACTAAGTAATTAATTACTTTTGAAAATAAGAAATCAGTAAAGTAACGGGATTACTTTTGGGGGGAAGTAATCAGTAATTAGTTACTGATTACTTTTTTCAAGTAACTTGACCAACACTTTTTAAGACACCAACTTGTTTTTGAATAACACAAAAACAGATTAGTTACTGAAAGCTGAGTCTACTTTAAAGGTAGCAATTAAAAAAAAGTTGCAATTATATACAGAAGAAATGCAGTTAAAATGCTGCCATCTGGTGGTCGCTGGTTTCATTACATTTTACAGTGGGTTTTATAAACATTGCCTTCAATACAGCCCTGAGACACACTGGCAATCAGTCCAGGCTGTACCCTGGATGGATGCCTTCAATACAATTTGTGTTTATTGTACCTTTTTGGATTTGTGTTATTATTCCAGGTTACACTGAGTCTCTTTTACTTTATGTCATCTACTTCAAAGATTCAGTTTTTGTGGTTTCTTGTGTTTGGTTCTTGTCTGTTAGTTATTAAAATACTAGTGATGGGATTTCCGGCTCTTTTTCCGAACCAGCTCTTCGGGTTGTTTTGTTGCTTTAATTAATTTATCATTAACAATAATATAAAATTATGCAGAAAAGGAATTACTAATGTAAAAAAAAGTGGTTTTATTTATATATGTTTATATATGGCCCCTAGAGACAAAGCACGTACAAACTCTAAAGCATATACAAACTCCAAAAAGCACGTACAAACTGAAAAAAACTTTTCTAGCGTTAACTGAACTTCCAAAACAGAGCTACCCAGATCACTCACTCCACATAATACAAAAAACAACTATTTACATTTTAAACTTTTAACTATTTAAATTTTCAGCTTTTTCCTTTTAAACAAATTTAACGTGAAACAACACAAAACACTGCAAACCACAACACAATTAAATATAAATTAAAATCTTAAAAC
The DNA here is from genome assembly GCF_051167445.1 of Perissodus microlepis. Lineage (NCBI taxonomy): Eukaryota > Metazoa > Chordata > Actinopteri > Cichliformes > Cichlidae > Perissodus > Perissodus microlepis. The sequence continues at coordinate 25,681,872 of NC_140462.1, forward strand.
AAAAAGAAGATGCACATTCTCTGTCATATGGGCCTGCATGATTTCTGAATCCTTTATCATCTGAAACTGAAAATAGTGGATGATTACTATACCTTTCTAATGTGACGTTGTTGTCCCTCGCTCTCTTTCTCTCTGGCTCTGTTCCTGTGCTAGTGCGAGTGTAACTAACGCCCCTCCCCCCTCTTCCCAGCGCAAAGTACAGGCCGCGCGTGCGGAGTTTAGCGGAAAAAAGGACGAGAGAGAGGGTGAGAGAAAGAAAAAAAAAAACCCTCACGGCTCCCAATAAGGAGCCGGCTCGCGTCGTTCACTTCAAAGAGTTTCGTTCGCGAACGACACATCACTATAAAATACTTCTCTTTTTGATTGTGTTCGTCTCTGTTCATGTCCCTCCTGTTTCCTGTCAGAAATAAGTCTCATAGTATACATAGTGCTGCCATTCCCCTCAGTTGGAACAGCTTGGTTCAACAGTTGCGGGAATATGAAGAGACTTCCTCTTATTTCACAATAACATTTTAAAAAGTCATATTTATGTATCTGCAGTCACTCTCACACAGTATTTCTTGATTCATAGATTCAGTCAGGTACATTGTTACATAATAATAGATCTGCATAATGTCTGTCTTCTCTGCTTGAAAAATAGATCTGGATCTCAGTGAGACAGCTTGTTTAAATAAATAAAATAATAATCATTTGCATAATGACATGACACGTGCTCCCTCATTTAAAAAACAACAACATTTAAATACTTTATTTTATCTAAACTTCATCTTCATTAATTGCTCCAAAAACTCACTACTTTCACAACAGATGTGTTTTTAGATGGAAGAAGAGCCTGCAGATTAAACGCCACAGTGCACAGGAAGTCTTTTTTTCATTCTGTTTTAACCTTTAGTGATGAAAAGATTGATTAACAGGGCAGAAATCTGCCATTTCAAAAGAACATTAAGAAATGTGTAGAGAAAAAATGGGACCATGTGAATAATATTTTATGTTTAAACAGAACTTTTGTTTCCAAAGTTACGTTTGACTGAAACACAAGAAAAAAGTTTGCATTTATGAGCGAAAACCACCAAACCAGATGGAGCTGTGCAGGCTGTGAAACCAGTTAGGATCATGTAAATGTTACAGTGGTCAGATTTTTCTAAAGACGGCCCCTCCACCACCTCCCCATCTGCAGATTCCAGCTCCGTCAACATGAACTTCCTGCGCTAACCCTGTTTCTTCACCAGCAGAAAATTTCCTGCCAGTTTTCTGACTCTAACCCTCATTTGGCTGCTGGATCAGAACTATTCAGAGGAATGTCTGCCACGTTTCTTTTTTTTTTTTCTCTTCCCAGGAATCGTTTCATGTGGCGAGCCTCCTGCCTGCTCCCTGATCCAGTTTACTGCTTTTCCCATGACATGTTTCCTGACAAGTTTCCCTGTGTGGTTGCAGACGCTGCCAGCATGTGAAGGACGGAGCTTCAGAGCTGAACGAGGCCTCCACGTCCAGGAAAAAGACTCTGAAGTGTTCGGATCTCAGTGTTTTTATTATGGCCGAAACACGACAAAAATTAGAATAAAGCATTTTCATTCTTAAGGACACGAAATATAGGATTTCCCTTCTGTTTCTCGTTATACTAACTGATATTTATCACTTGGAACAAGACCTCAAGCACACAGAAACTTTCCTGATTTCTTTTTTTACAACTAAACAAAATAAAAGGCAAATTTTCAGCAACATATTTTATATATAGTCATGGCCAGTAAAAAAGCCATCATTGGAGTGATGTCACAACTGGGTTTTTGGAAATAACATGGGACCTAAAAATTAACCTAGTGGGACACCAAAGGTTTTTAAATTTCACAATGATATTATGTTGTCATGGTTTGGGTTTTTTGTTCTTTTGTAATTCATATATCAACTCTGAGGCTGAAAAACCAAGTAACCAAGAGGCACCAAAAGCTGCAGTTCCTCTAATGTCCAGTAGAGGCACCAGCAGTGAGTCAGTCCCGACAGACTGACATGTTAAAACTTCACAGCAGAAATAATAATAATGGATTGCATTTATATAGCGCTTTTCTAGACCCTGAAAGCGCTTTACAATTCCACTATTCATTCACTCTCACATTCACACACTGGTGGAGGCAAACTACAGTTGTAGCCACAGCTGCCCTGGGGCAGACTGACAGAAGCGAGGCTGCCATATCGCGCCATTGACGAGAAGTTTGGGCTTGGGTGAGCCTGAGTGCTGAAGATATCTACCTATTCGGAACCATGGTAACAGGGTTCTGGCTGATCGGAGCTGGCTTGGCCCTGACTTATCGAAGAATTAAGAAAGCGGAACCGGCTGTTCAAACCCCCACAAGGCTGCCCGCTGGGATTGGAACGATGGGAGAGGCGTGAGTTTCTCAAAATGGGCTCATTGAGTCAGCACGGATAAGATCTTGGAGAGGCTACGGCTGCTGTGAATACTCAGAATAAGATCTCTGACTGCAGACTGGATACATCTCGGAAGGGCTAGCCCGGAATAACATCTCTGGGCGCAAAATTGGATGACATCTCGGGGAGGCACACTGCCGTGAGTTCTCAGAAATTGGCTCCTTGAGCACAAGAAATGACAACATCACAGAACGCAAGTATGGCGAAGCTCGCGGCTCCCCAACGGGAGATTGAGAGACCAGTGTTGGACTGTAGAACTGCTTTGAAATTCATATGAGCTGTTCGCACTAACGTAAAAAATACCATCACTTCATGCGGATACCCTCTCGGCGCCAGCTGCAAGGCCGGAGCTGAACAAAACACCCTGATAACGACTGTGTTTAGTCTGTTCCTTCCCATTCCATGCAAGGCCACCTGGGTTGGCTGGAAGACTGTTTACTTAGCCTGGCAGGGCGAAGGACACTGTCTCAGCTGAACTATGGACACGCACACACATACATATACTGATACTGATAAGCACTCACCGATGCATCACCCTCCCTACCCCGGATCCAACGCCACCTCCAACGCTTGCCTCCCCTCTGATGTGGACATCGGGTCAGTTGGAGGCGCAGTTGAAAGATTGCAGCGGTTCCAGATCAGATGTACACACTGGAAGTCTTTCCCATGTTGCTTGTCTGTGTTTATTGTGCTATGGTGTGTTGATATCTGTGCATTCCTGTATTATCCTTTTGTGTTACACATTTCGATGTTTTTTTTCCTCGCTACCTAGCCTGACCTGTCTCCCCAATGTGATGTTTGTGTATTGTATGTACGGTCGGCAAGGTCTGTCATCTCGGTTGTGGGCAAAAGACCTGCAACTGACAAATAAAGACTATCTCATCTCATCTCATCTCATCTCATCTCATTGGCCTCTCTGGCCATCACCAGTAGGCGGTAGAGTGAAGTGTCTTGCCCAAGGACACAACGACCAGAACAGAAAGAGCTGGGGATCGAACCGGCAACCTTCCGGTTACAAGAAATGAACATGTTTACAGCCTGATACAAAACTGCTTGATCTCTATAGGTAATTTAATCCATCATAACAACTGTACCACTGACAATGTTTTTATAACTCACCTGTTTAATTGTATTAAGGCTTAAAGTTTGCATCATTAGGGGCATGGCCTCTTTTACTTAGAGGTGAAAGGGGGACACACGTTGGTGTAGCTGCTAGCTGTCTACAAGGCTTCACCTCAGCCCACTGAAATCCCTGGACTGGCCCTCTGGACCGTATTTGTGCTGTTGGAGCCTTTTGGGGAATTTTTAATCACCAATAATTTGGCTGTTGTGAGGTTACTGTACTAACAGACCGTCCGAGAAGGCTGTGTTCCATTTTTGGTGAAATTCTAGGATTTTATGTAGCTATTGTAGCTGATAACACCTTCTCGTCCAAATATGGTCACTTCCACAAAACAACACGTTGGGGAAAATAGTTGGAACAAATCAAGTGTTTGTTTTTACATCTAAGCTGCTCAACATAAAGAAAAACCTGAGGGGGGATTAAATAAACTTAATTCCTCTTCATGCTGTGGTTTCCTCAGTGACTGAAAAACATGGAAATTAATAAAAACATGAGGACTAATGTGCTGCTTTCAGCCAAACATCTCAATTAGCAGATGAATATAAAGGCCAGAAAACTTGTGAGCAATCTGTCGGATGCTCCTTACCAGTTTCCTTTTGTTCATATTAACGCACATAGGTGGTTGTGTCAGAGTGAAACAAAGAAAAAATAAAGACGGTAACCTGGTTTTCACAGGGAGGAGGTGAGAGAGCTGCTGTCGGAGACTGAATTATCCTGTAAGACAAGTGTTAGATCACGGAGGGAAATAATTACTGCAGCAGTAATAAGCAGCAGAGTCTTAATAGGATTCAGAGTTTGTTTGGAGCTCAGTTAATGTGTCTATTATTAGAGCTGAGATATTGAATCCACTGCATGTTTTCGGGATAATTGTCTGTGCTGCCTCGCTGTGCTCCAATAATAGGATGTAATAATGATCATCACACTGTGTGGATGAAGCAGGCGTGTAAAGCACTTAGACAAGACATGATTACTGATGTCGAATAGAAAACACACACACAGTGACGGCTGCTGCAACTTGTGGAATATTAGCTGTATTTCAACATCAAATTATCTGCACAGCATTGCCAACATTAAAGATGTCCTGTCTCAGAGTTAAGAACTCATCCATGCATTTGGCCCTTATATTTGGGTGTCTGTCTCCTGGATCCAAACTGGAAGCTGGTTTATTGTACTTTAACAAACCCCATGAACCGCAAGTAAACCAGCAGCCTGAGAGTGAAGTGCTCTGTTGGGATAAGGTGGCACTGTGAAGTCTTTAAGATAGTTTGAAACTTTATATGTGAGGAGAAGGATTTGAAATGTATTTCTGGATTCAACAATGAAGAAAAGCTAATATAGGGGAAATGTGTTCTGTCTTTCCCTGTCAGTCCTACAGATTTGTTTAATGTGCACACTGAAGGAGATATCCTGGTTAAAAATGACTCCAAGGTTCCTCACAGTGTTTCAGGAGGCCAAGGTAATGCCATCTAGAGTAAATGTCTTGATGCATGCTAAATCATCCCAAAAGGTTGATACTGTTCATCTGGACGTAATGTTTTCATTGGGAGAAACGTTTTGTCACTTGGATGAGTGACGGAACATTTCTCCCACTGAAAATGATGAACAGAATCAACCTTTAGGGGCGTCCAGAGTAAAGCATCTGGTTAGATAGACACCATGTTTCTGAGGTTTTCAGGGTCAAATAGAACAAACTTAGTTTTGTCTAAATTTAGAGAAGAAAATTACAGGACATCAACCTTTATGCCTTTAGGACATGCCAGCAGTTTATAGCTCAGTCACACTGGGGGGAAAAAAGGACATTGGTCTCTTTGAGATCAAGAAAAATTGATGGTTGGCTTCTACTGAAGTTTTGGAAGTAGTTGCAGAGACCACCTGCTTGCACAGAGATTGAACATAGGTCATAAGCTTCTGCGACACATCTTTTTGCAACAGGAGACTTAATCGCTTGCCAAGTGGTTGCATTGTGATTATATTCATTAAAAAAATAATAATTTTAAATTCCCCTCTCACCCCTATGGGTGCCTATCCTTCAAGCTTGGGTCCTCTGCCAGAGGCCTGGGAGCTTGAGGGTCCTGCGCAGTATCTTTGCTGTTACCACTGGGACCACTGTTACCTTCACCCTTGGTACTTCTCCAGCTTCTCGTTTTCCCTCTTCCTGATGTTGCTGCCACATCGAGGTTTGACTCCCAACCGGGGCGTCTGTATCCAGTAAGGGTCCTAGGCTAGACCCTGCGATAGTTGCAATTGTGTGGTGTCTCTTTAAGACAACTTAAGTTAATGTTTGGTGACGTCACAAGTGTGCCCATTGCCCTCTGTAGAGTGTGGGAGAAACATACTTGCACATGGACCTCATATCTTTACCTCCCTTACTCAAAGTAACCTTCCGGGTTGTATGAACACTGCTCGCTTCATGTATGATAAGACAGCAGCCGTTCAACCAGGCCTTGTAACGTTGGTGAAGAGTGTGTTCATTAAAGGACAAGCACTGTGGAATTTCCAGTACCAGTGTGGTCGTGAGTTTTTGACTGTCCTGCTGAGTGTGTCTGCCGCCACTGGTTCCTCAGGGTTCAGGGTGAGGAAGACATCTCGTTTGGAGTTTATGAGGCGATTTAAACCAGTGCAGCACGTTTCCTTTAATGCCAACAGTGTGTTCTAGTCTCTGTGTAGACAGTGTACTGTCTGGCAGGACAAGCACAGAGATGAATCCACTGTCAAGGGCCATAAGAAGATCATTAGTAACCTTCACTAGTGCTTTTAGTGAAGGTTAGACTTCAACCCCAGCAAAAGACTGATGAATAGTTATAAACATGGATTAATCTTGGATTGTAATCCCAAATAAAGTCATGGCTCAAGATGAAAATGTGTCCAAAGGTTTATGCCTCCTCCCGGGATCAAACCGGTGATCTTTCACTTCTTAAGCCAATGTATATATTCACATCACATTTTCACAGTAAAGGCTTCCAGCTGTCAGTTTATAGGCATGCTTTTAATGTGAAAAGTGTCAGGAAGTGTTTTTTTTAATCCTTGAACTGTGAATATTTCTCTGGCTGCTGCATCTGATGCACGAGTCCTTTCTTTAATCTTCCAGGGAGAAAAAAAACACAATTCATCTCTGCACATGCTCAGATCCCCTCAGGACAGCCCGGGTTATTCTGTGTGTGTGTGTGTGTGTGTGTGTGTGTGTTGACAGCGCGGGATGGTTGACCTTTATTCACACTCCCTGTTTCTTTTTTCCTCGACATTTTGTGCTTTTTCTGAGGCAGGAGTGAGGAGGTGGTCCGACCCTTCTCGTCTTCCTCTTCATCCTCCTCTGAACCTTCACAGCAGGGTTAATGTAAGGCCACATCCCCTGACACACACACACACACACACATAGACACACACACAGACTTCATCTACTCACATTCACTCCCTGCAGGTCGCGACTCGACTGAAAACAGTTGCTTTGTGTTCGACATCTGGCCGGCTCACTTCTCATTTCCAGATGATCTCTCCGAGGCAGAGGCTTTAAAGTGGACCTGTTCTGCTTTTCCTTATTTTCTAATATTTCATACATCTCCTGTTCCTTTAGTGGCTGTTCATGTTAAACATGCCTGAAGTTTCAAATAACGAGGGAAACGCATGCACAAGTAATCATTGTGAGCCAGAATCTGAAAGGTAAGGCTCAGACTGCTCTAAACACTCATGTTTGACACAGTTTTTTCTCCACCCTTGTGTTTGAGAGGAGGAGCAGATCAGAAGATGGTTGTCTTAAAGCACTGAGCCCCAAAGTGCAACAGTGCAGTCTGCTGTGGTAGACTTGTGATATGGTACCGTTACCTGGTGGCGTTTGTGCTGGAACTAATTCTTGTTTAATTTGTTGACGGCTTAATCATTGCTGATGTGTTGCTACAGTAACATCTGGATATTAAATAAAGATTTCAGAGCTTTAGATTAGATCTGCTGTTTAGTCAAATAACACAGCTTTTCTTTTACTGAAATTAAATAAAATAATCATGAAAAATCATAATTGGACAAAAAAAACGAATCCAAGGCAAATTTGGCAATAATATTTTTTTATGATATTATATCACTTTTTCTTCTGTTCTTATTTGGAATTTAGCGTGGGAACAGCTTCAGACTAAAAATGGTTCAGTAGCAGAAATGTGGAGATTCGGCTATCTGAACTATGAAAAGCTGATGTTTGATCAGAGTGTAGAAAAACAATCATCAGGTCAACCTATCAGGTCTTTGTTTGTGATGCTACTACTTCAGACTTTCTGTTTGTTGCTTATGGTGCAGTGTAAAAATAGGATGACCACCTCTGCATGACTAGAACAAAAAACGGGGTTGTTGAGTTACTGCATAATTTTTTTTGCAGGTAATTAAGTGATTAAATGGTTTCCCAGAGGTTAAGGGTGCAACATTTGATTAATTGCACAGGTCATCTGGATTGAGGCAACCCATCTCCAAACAACTGTTGCCCAACTAATATTAATTGCAATCACTTTTGCAAATGACTTCAGTCTAGTTTATAAACTCAGATTCCCAACACGCTGCAATCATTCTGAGTCAGTCTGCACTGCTAGATGCTCAGAAAATAACCACTATACAACCAGCTGGCAACCAGTTGCATATTGCAGACAAGTTACAATAATATTCAAATTAAATTGCTGCAAGTATGTCACTACTTGTGAAGGAATTTCTAAATTAATACTTCAGATCTTTGATTTAATGATCACAAACAGACTGGATGTAATTTCCAAATTGACCCCATTCAGTTGCAGACTGATTGCAGACTAACGCCTTCTTATTGCCATTTTATCGCCATCTTTTAGAGTATCTTTTAAAGTGGTGACTGACCACCAGTGGTCCCTGACCAGCCCCCCACCAGGCTCATTGGACATATCCAAAGTTTCTCTCTTGTGCCTGTAAAGGTAAAGACAGAAGAAGAAGAAGTTCAGTTTTGGAGATTGACGTTTCACTTTGGACTCCTTCAGCACTCTCAGTGTTTCCTTCTCCAGGAATATCTTTCTGTATTTTTTAAGATCGCGTTTTTGATTCACGCACGAGCGAAGCATTAATCACAGCTGTAGACATGCTAATAATTTAAGTTTCCAGCTTTCAAACTTCTTCTGTCTCCACAAGAGCAGCAGGAGCTTCTGCCCACAGCTGAAGCCCCGCCTGCTGAAGTAGAGCTCCGCCTTTGTAATGTGAGCCCCACCTCCACCATTTGGGGGCTGGAATATGCTGCTACATTTCCTCTCCTCAAAACCCTCCACATGTCCAGGACTGAGTCAACATGTGACCCCACAAACCGCAGCTCTGCGGTGGTTCTTGAAACCCTCCACGGTCGGGTTGAGCCCCGCCTTCCTCTTTTCCATGTTCCTCGCTGTTGTTCCTCAGGGATTCCCCGACTTCTCTGAGAGTTTTCCATCTTCAGGAACCCCTGACAGCTTTTTTTTTTCCTTAAAAGAAAAACATCCCAGAAAGAGGCAACTTTTCTTTCAGTGTTTTGGAAATGCTGTTCTCATGAGTCTCAGAGGTGCAATCTGGATTTAATGTACAGCCAGCAGCAGTCGTCAGAGCAGCTCAGAGATGAAGAACAGGAAACCCTGCAGAGAGGATCAACAGTCCGAGTCCACCCAGATTTTACTTGGAGACAAAAAATAAATCTGCTTCTGAAGTTTTTTTAGTTTTCTTGTCAGTTAGTTTTGGATTGAGGAGACAGAACTCCGAATGCTTCCAGAAGGACCACGAGTACTCACCCAGGACACCCTACAACATCCCCAAAGACCCCTGAAACCCCCGTTAGCGATTCCCACAGTGCTGTTTAAGCTCTGAAACCCTGCACTGGTCCCTGTAAAGTCCTATAAACCTGAGAGGCTCAGTATGAAACCCTCTTAATCACTCTAAAATTAGAACTTTTTAAATTTTAAAGACGTAGCGTATTTACAGTTTTTCAGTTCTAATAAAGTACCAAACTGACAGAAGGCAAACAACAAACTGCTCTTATTAATTAAATAAATGTCAATCCCAGAAAACAAATAACTCCCAGTAAAACTCATCAACCAAAATTTCTAAATTTGCTGTAAAAATCAGGTCAGTTCAAAAGACAAAACAACTTTTCTGAGTCTGAATGATTTAGAGTTCACAGCAGGTCCCCAAATATCAGTCAAATGTTGAATGACGAAATTTGTCCAGTGTATAATATTTGGTGTATTTATCCCCCCAAATAATGCTATTAGCTGTTATAAAAACTGAGGTCCAATAATGTTGGTTAATTTTTATTAGAATGAAGTTGATTTTATTGCTGTGACTATTTCTAAAACTTTTCTCAAATGGTTGAATCTTTCTGCCAACCACAGTGAAACCATACTTGATTACCTTCACAAAGACATCCTATTGAAATGCATTACTTGCTAATTTGTGCTCATGAATACAAATACATAGATTACTTTTCCGTGGCTATTTCATAAACATCTGTGAGACCGGGCTGTTCAGGAGGAGCTCAGAGCAGCTGCTCCTCCTCCACATTGAAAGGAGTCAGGTGAGGTGCGTCAGCATCTAATCATCAGGTGATCCGAGTGGCATGTGTTCACTGTGAGAGTTACAGCACGAGCTGATTGCCAATCCCCTGCTGAGATTCTAGTTTCCAACTCTGGACAGAATGAAAACACAGTCACTGTCTTCCTTGAAAGTGGATGATACCTGTCCCCAGTCTTTTAAAGACCTTTAGAGGCCTGTATTTTAAATCTAGCGTCTGCTCTTCCTGGAGTAAAGAACTGGTTGGGACAAGGTTGTATAGTGATGGAGAGTTTGGTTCTTTTAAATATTTTGTCACGTCAAACTAAATTTGAATTGAAACAACCTGATTGTGCTGTATTTTTCCACTGTGTCAGAGTATAAATGCAGTACATGGTAGAGGGTATTTTTAGCCCATAAGACTGAGATCTAACACCCAATGAGGAACATCACTCATGGAAATATAAACCCTTTGAGATCACAGCTGGGCACCTAGTAAAGGTTCCATTTTAACCCACAACACTGAACAGGAAAGTCTAACCTGGCTGTTCTAATATTTTATATGAAAAATTCCCAACAGCTTTGTCTAGAAGCCCTCAAGCAAACTCCCAAAGAGAGAAATAACACCCTTCAGGAGTCCTCGAACCCTTTCAAGGATCCCTAATGAGACCACAACCTCAAAGCATTTGACCCTGACAAAATGTGCCCTTTGTAGAATCACCCAAAATCTTCCAACTTCCTTTATAACCTGCTGCCCTCCTTCAGGAACCTCTTCAGTGACTTGTTGCACCCTCCCTGTAAAGCACCACCATACCTTTTCCAGGAACCCCCAAATCCTCCTTGAAGACCCCAGAAACACTTTGAATGACCCTTGGAGTCTGCTCAACAGTAGATTACATTAAACTCTTAAACATTAAGTGCCCTAAGAGCTCTGCCAAGATGAGTATGCAGTGTTCATTTCACAGCGCTCTGCTATGTTTTATTATTATAGAAGCTGGATAGCTGTCTTGTTCTGAGAGCTTTGGGCTCCGTGTCAGAAAATGTAAATGTTACTGTACATGTTTGTCTTGTATGAGGCTGGATATTGAAAATATTAACTCAGTTATTCTTATCAGACAGAGAAAACACTCTGCAGGGCCTTCAGGGAGCCTCGGACAGGCTGAAGCGTGATTTATCTGATCAGACGCTTTAGTTTTAGGGGGAGAAAATCTCAGACATATGAAACAAAGAGCTGATGGGCTCTGGAGGGGGAAGCTTTTCTTTTCTTTTCCTCTGATGGAGCGATCCTCTGGGGATCCGAACACCTCCCGGGGCCCTAAACGAAGGTTCGACAACATCGAATATGGAAATGAACACGGCTTGTTTTGCTGTAAAGTGTCAGTTTTTCCCCTTCTCCTGTTGTCTTTAGAGCGACTTTGTTTTCTTTTGATGTTATTGTGTTCTTCATTTCTTCATCGCCTCAGACGATGATCGTACATTTTTGTTTCGCTCCCCAGCGACAGCCGATATTAAAGCGACAGCGTGAACACGATGATGAAACACAGGCAGGAAAACCGACAACACGCTCGCCGAAAACCTGTTAACCTCCGTCAGCTGCTCAATATTTCCTCTGCTTTTCATTCATGTGTGGGACTCCACTTCAGCGAGAGCCGCTTCTCATCTCCAGGCGGGTGAAGACAAAGGAGGGCAGTAAAGGTTCCCACTAATTATGTTTCATAAAGCAAATTAAAGTGGAGAGCAGAAACTGAACAGGTTCGTGTGATTACCATTAAATCAAAATGGATTTTTAATGACTCGTTTTATAATTATTTTTAGGCCAGAAAGCATTCGGAATATTTAGTGTTTTCAAAGAAAGGGCGATTTAGTAACTCAGAGGCATAAAGATAATGAAAGAGAGCGAATGACTGAAGTGAAGAAAACAAAGAGTGATAAAACCTAAAGGCACAAATTAGAGTTTTAAAGAGAAACACTGAACAGAACAAAGATGATGTTTTATCAAAGATGAATCCAGTCCAAAGTTTAATCTATTAAACCTTTATCAACACTCACAAGATACATGTGGAAGCAGGGCGGCACTCTGGTGCATGGGTTAGAGGTCGAAAAGCTCCTGGGTTCGAGTCCAGGCAGGGGATCCTTCTGTGTTAAGGTTGCATGTTCCTACTGTGTCTGCATGGGTTCCTCCCACAGTACAAAGACATGAATATCGGCGTAAAGGCCCCGTGACCGATTGGCAACCTGTCCAGGTGTAGCCCACCTCTCGACCTATGTCAGCTGGGATAGTCTTCAGCTCTCTGTGACCCTTATTTGGATGAGTGGAAGAAAATGGGTCGATGGGTGCATTTGGCAGCACTCCTGACACTCATTCTTATCGACATTAGTGCTGTTACGATCAGAGGTGGGTGCAATACGTTACTGAAAATTGACCACTGTAACGCGTTATACTAAATTCAGTAACGTGAATTCAATCTCAATATTATTTGTGTTACGCGCTACAATCAGCTGACTTCAGTTTATGTGCAGGGTGGAGGAAAAAGGTAGAGCGGTTTGTTTTGCTTCAGACATGCTGCTAAACGTTTCTCTGGATCAGTCGGCTCGCTGAAATGATTTCTCCGCCTCCTCAGATGTGGTCCCAACTCTACCAACGAGAGCTCCAACTGCCCCTCTGACTTCCTGAAATATGTATGAAAGCGGCTGCGATACAGCTTCAACTCCTGGATCAATCCATGAACTTTTCCTGTTGCTGCTGTCTCCTGAGAATTGGATGAACCCAGAATCTCTGTTTATTCCTTTTCTTGTTTTCAAACACCAGGAGCAGCCTATCATGGCTTCACAAACCCCTCCATTTTTTCATGTTGAGAATTAATTTTTCGCAAAACCGCAATGCTGTCGATGTGCACATATGTTACACAGAAAGTTCCCATCTGAAAAATTCAGAGTGCTTGGTGTGTAAAGGCCATGGAGTTAGCCATGAATCCAGGATGATGTTAACGCTGAGTGTATGCAGACCCGAGCACAGCAGCCAGAGCCTGATCAGGTAACAACCTGTCTTTTAGGCGGGTTGTTATCTTTGCTTTGTGTTCAAAGCTAGAAGAAAGATCGTGTGTGTCCTTATAGAGATTTGTGTAGCCTCGGGTTTATGTTCATGTAATGTTTCAGGTCATTTTATGGAGCAACGCGAAAATAGTGTGATGAGTTAGTTTCTCTAATTGATAATTAAGTAGTGCACTGGATGATTTTTTTCTTAAAGTAATGACTAATGTGGAATACTTTCCTTTTTGAGTAACAATCAACATTTGGGGTAAATGACAAACTTGAGCATCATAAAGTTTTGGGTTTTTTTATGTGAAAAACAAGCTCAAAGAAAAATGTACTCATTGAAAAAACAGTCGACTGCTTATGTGCCTTTTAACTTAGCAAAATGATTTTGTGTGATGAAGGTTAGAATTAACCATCTTTAGCTAAAAAAAAAAAAAAGCTGTAATGAAAATGTTAAAAAGGCGACATTAATGGAAATATTCACCGTGCACGGGGTCGTCTCTAAATCGTCCTAAATTACACACAACAAATAAAACACAACAAACTTTTTGTTTTATTCAATAAGCTTTTAAACCAGCAACTGAGATCACAAACTCACCTGGTAACAGTTTACTGAGGTCAGAGGTCGGGTGATCAGCTCATTTTCTCATAAGCTTCTATGCAATCAAACTGCTTTTACAACCAGAGGAGTCGCCCCCTGCTGGTCATCAGAAAAGCTGCTTCATGTTTCAGAAGGTGTGTTGGTCTATGATCCTGATTCTCTTTAAAGACCTCGACAAACTCAAACGTTTTTGTGTGTGTGTGCTCATAAACATGATAAAAATCAGTTTAGAAAAATAAAGACTCATAAAGCTGTCAGATACTCGCCGCCCTCTCTAGCCTGCGTGTCGACAGGTGAGGACGGCGTTTATTAGCGTACACAAGGCGGGTCGCGCGCAGGGGCTTAAATCTGACCCACCCTGCAGAAAGGATGGGAGGAGTTATTGCATGCGTGTTTGGACATAAATCCACCGAAGTTCAGGTAGATGATGAAAGCCCACCGCTGGCTGTTCACGTGGATTTACTGCCACGCACCTCGGCGCTTCTTCCATTAAAATATCGAGAATACTCTGAGAGCTACAGTACGGCCGAGAGGGCCGCAGGATTTATGAAGGGAAACGGCTGCACTGAGCTTTTTCAGTTTTATTATATTTTCCAGGGGAAAGTGTCACGTTCCAGCGCTCGGTGGGAACTGGACACAGGAAGCAGAACGGCGAGCCCACGACAACATCTGGATGTGATTTCAGGGAGATGGCAGTGAAATATGAAAAGTGAAGGGGGGACAGCTCGGCTCAGCATCCGAGTCTGAGAACGACAAACTTGGAAAATCTTACTTCTGTTAAGGGCAATAAATTAATGGAGGTTCACAACCTCTCTCTCACACAGAGACATGTTGTTCACAGCTTAGAGTTACACTGGTTTCATGTTTCTATTTGTAGTTTTCAGATGCTGTATTTTCTGAAAACCTTCTTAATAAAGTGAAAATGGACTGCTCTGTAGCTGTAGATTGGTATAAATTTTAAAGTATTTATTTCTGTCATTTGGCCTGTTTGTCTTTAATTTAAAATAATATGATCCATGTACCCACAGTACTACAGTAATACCAGACTGCAGACTGCTCTAAAAACAGTTTATCGCAGTTTATTCTACTTATGGATCTGTATGACATCACAGAGAGGGGATATCCTCCTATTGTCATCTTGGGCCCACCTCCGCCCACCTGCTGTGTTTGGATTCAGAAGAAAGCTAATGTGGAAGTTTAGCAGACAGGGCCGGCCCTAGGATTTTGGTGGCTCTAAACAAGATTTTAAATGTAGCACCAAAACACTTCCTGCACAACTGCTAACTTTTGTACAAAACAGCTAAGACTTTGGTAAAAACATCTATCCATCCTTTCACCACCATCAAACATCAGTGAGAAAGTCCTAAAAATCTTAAATGAGTCATCATGTATATCTTTTACGTCTAGCCAGCAGATCAGGTTAAAGTTAACTGTTAAATATATTCAAACACAACTTTGACTGCCAAATTCATTCATATAGAATAAATAAATCATACATACCTTCATCCTGTCTTATTTGTTTTTAATCTCTAATTTTCTTTTTCTCTTTCTTGAGCTCCACTCCTAAATAATACTAAATATATATTTAGGATTCATTTATGCAACGTTAGGCTAATTACAATTCTGTATTGAGATGTAACGTTATGATGGCACTGTTCAAGTTTTGCCCAACCATCGCTGGAGCTAACCAGAAGTTAGCTTCCCAACCAGCAAAGTCGTTTGATTCTTGGGATTTAACATCTCCTTATGTGAACTACACAGAGATTTATCTGGTGCTGATAGGCTGATTCAATGTGACCTCATCTAATAAAAGCTTATTAAATGTGACAGAGCTTTATTTATATGTAAAAGTACTACAACCGCAGTATGTGCAGCAAGCAACACAGAAAAGCATGCGCCTCCCCAAAGTGGTTGTGGTCCTAAACAACAGCATAGACCGTGGACAGCCCTTCGAGCAGATATGCAGCAGCCACATCGCCACATCACCTTTCAGTGAAAGGGGCCACGCCCCTAATGTTAACCTCTCTGCACTCTCCTTGTTCTGACTCACTTTTGGAGGAACTGCAGAAAAAAGTACTTTTAATAGTTTAATTACACAATCTTAGAAGATTATGAGGACTGGGGACACGATCTGGTCTTTTATTTGACTGCAGCCAGCAGTTATCTGGGCCTAGATATTGATTTCTACTTATATGTCATTATTTATGCTTCCAGAAACATGTTTTAAAAAGCAAATGAAAACTACAGTTGTGGTCGGACTGATTGTTATCCCAGTGCATGTCCAAATGTGGCGTCCCTATCATTCATAGGCTCTTAGAAATTAATGCACTTCCAGGGATAAAGTGACTTGTCATCATGGACATCTCCCATCTATTTTCTTAAATGCTCATCCAGCTTAGACTGTCTCCTAATACTAGTAGTACTCAGTTTTAAATGTTAACCTTTCTCTGCACCTAAAACGGTTTACAGTTACACTAAGGTCTTATAATTATCCTCGGGGTGTACATACAGGTAAATTTTGCGGGCAGGAACAGGCATGGACTTTTACTGTACCCCTAACTCCAGCAGTGTAGCAGCTTCTGACTCACAGGCGGTGTAATGGAAGTATTACAGTCCGTCCTGCTGAGGCACATTCAGCGAAGGATTCTGGGTCACATGTTCAGTTTCTGTTGCCTCACTGGAACCAGTTAAATCCTTAAACACTAGTTAAAGACCTGATTCCAGGCCAGCTGTGTGACAAGCCTTCCTGTGAGTCCAAACACACCTCTCTCCATACCACGGGGCAGGAAGTGACATCATGGAGCCGCTGGATTAGAGGCCGAGCCGAGGGCCGGTCAGAGCTTTAACTCAACGGGCTAATTGTGTCTCTGGTGGTGTGCGGTTTCCAACGCCTCCACGAGGAAACAGGCCGCGGAGCCTCGGTGCTCTGATCGCTGTGTGTCTCTAAAGCTGAACTTTTGGCTTCTTTGCGCTGCTGCGGAAAAATAAAATGGCCTCCATTGTTCTTCAACCATCGGAGATGCTCCTCCCAGGCTTTCTCCTGCCAGCAACAATCACTAAAGCCTTTAATCGGTTTTCAAAGCGAGTTTCATGTCCCGACTTTTTAAACTGATCTGACGAATGAAAACATTTTTCTCAGTGATGAGGTAATAAAACTCTGTGACACAATCCATGCTAATCCTGAGGCTGACCTTTTACTGCTCAGTTAAAGCAGTTTTAACACAGAGCTGTGCGGTATTCACCCTAAACGTATAAAACCAGCTCATACTGTCGTGTTTCTAACTGTTAATAATGTGCGTTTCCTCCTAATCTGTGGATTATTTTATTTTACTTAAAGGTACAAAAACTGTTGTTGTTGTTGTTGTTTTTACAAAAAGTAAACAGCTGTTAAAATACTTTCTTAAATTATTTTTTAAAAAGTAAGTCAAATTTGCATAATTTCCTGTGAGATTACATCATTTTCTCTCGGATTAATAAAGCATTCTGATTGATTCTGAAAATAAAACGATTCTCTTTGATTTTTTTTAATGATCTGGTTGAGCAACCATAGCAACCAATCTGGCAAAGTGAAGAGATTTCGTTTCTTTAAATTTTTCACTGCTTGTAAATTATTGGCTATAAATTAATTTACTTTAAATTGATTGTGCTCGAGGTTTCTTCCTGTTAAACTGTGGTTTTTCCTTCCCGTTGTCAACAAGTGTTTCCTAAAAGGGTGTAATTTGATTGTTGGGGGTTTTCTCTGTATTATTGTTGAGCCTCTGCCTTACAATATAAAGCACCTTGAAGTGACTGCTGAACTGAAAAACTGAATTTAAATTTAAATGAAAAATGTATAATCTCACCAAGTGTTTTGAATCTTTTAAATGTAAACAATTAATTTTAATAGTGATGAAATAATCAATTCTCATGTTTTTATCTTAATTTCAGTCTCTATTTAGTGAATAAACTCATATTTACTGTCAAATATTAAAATAATCAATGCATTCATTGATAGATAATCACATTCATTTATCATCAGTAATCATATTTAATCAAATCAATAATCAACTTGCACAGACACACACACCCCTCACTCAAAATTATTGGGATTCACATGTTTTATCCTGATTTTCTTCAATGATGTGTTCTGGTGTTAGACTGCTACAGTCCAGTTTATGCTCCTGCTCAGCACCTACCACAGGTGAAGAAGGCAAAAGGAGCAGAATACATGTTTTCTACATATTGGGATTTTTACCTTACCTACCTGAGCACGAGGAAGCAGGTGTCACAAACAAAGAAAAATAAATAAATAAATAAATGTTGTAATATGAGCAGAATATCAGCACAAACTCTACTTTTATCCAACTTTATCCAGTTCTGCTCACGACAGATCCATTCACACAGATCAGTTTCAGTGTTTTTTTTATAGTTTTGGGTTGTTTTTTTACAGCTGATCCTGCACTGCTGGTTTTATTTCCCTGCGTCCTGTTTGAGTCTCACAGCTTCTGTCTGAAGTATCAGGTCTTCATTTGAGGCTGGACAAGGTGGATAAAAGTCTTACCTGAGGCGTTCAGGTGTTTTCTGAGGTGGAACATTAGAGGAGGGGGTCGTCCACATCCTGCATTCAGTCATTCAGTTTCTCCAGGATTTTAATTTCATTACAGTTAAATCATAAATGTAACTCTAACTTTAATTTTATTTTCTGTTAAATTAAATAAGGATAAATATCAGTAATGGAGGAGAATTTTACTGCCTCCAGCTCCTTCCATTCACAGAAAGACCGCCATGTTTAACTAGCACCGATAATCAGCAATTAAATGTTGTTTTGCTCTAGTTTGCGGTGATTTTGGATTATTTTGGCAAGTTGTTGCTTTTCCAACTGTTGGTGAGGAGGTGTTTCTTTAATCCAGCCATGTGTTTGTTCACATAAGAAAATACTCTGTGTCCTTTAAGAAAAATCCTACTTATTATCATTGAAAGATGTCTAAGAATACATGGTGTGCACACTTTTCCAGTTTTTTCACCACATATTGCTTTTTTTTAACCATTCGGACCTTGATGTGCTCTTTTCTTTAAACAGTTATATTATAGCATTACATGTGACATGTTTATTTAGCACATTTGGCTGCACAAACTGTGCACTTCTGTGTTAATCACAGACTTCTTGGACTGACTCAGGGTTCTCAAAAAAGTCACAAAATGAGCAGCAGACTAAAAAAGTGAAACCACAAACAGATGAAACGAGTTCAGACATAAAAAGAGACATAAAGCGACCACACTGAGATTAAAAATGACAACAAGACCAACAAAACTACTACAAACTCAGTCCACTACTTCCCGACTGAGATCTCAGGCTGAGATTTCTGTTGTTTATAGTTTTTATACTTTTTCAAATGTTTTCTTTATTTAGCTTGTCAATATTGGGAATTTCACCTTACCTACCTAAACACGAGGAAGCAGACGTCACAAGCAGAGAAAAATAAATAACTCTTGGAATATGACCGGAATATCGGCATAAACTTGACTTTTAATTAAAGAATCGACCTCCCTTACTGCAGTTCCTCTAATGTCCACCAGAGGCTCCAGCAGTCAGTCAGCCCTCACAGACTCACATGTTAAAGTGTTAGCAGAAATAAACATGTTTACAGCCTGATTACTTACACCTTCATAACAACTGAAAGGGAGGGAAAAAAAGAATAACTCACCTATTAAACTTTGTATCATTAGGGGCGTGGCCTCTCTGACTGACAGGTGGATGGTGACACAGGCGGCTGTAGCTGCTAGCTGACTTCCCAGCTTCGCCTCAGCTGAACAGGACCCCTGGATCGTGTTTGTTGGAGCTTTTTTAATGACATCATCATAACACAGCTGCTGTGATGTTACTGGACTGACAGGAAGTCATCTGTGGATTCTGCTTTAAGTCAGGTTGTTATGATAGAGCCTAAGATTTCTTGTAGGCAGTTATTTCACTTTAGATTTAGATTTTTGTGGAGTTTTCCTAATTTTGTACTTGGGTAACTTTGCTTTTAAATGAATACCATGCACCTGGATTGGAAGCCGAGATTTCCTGCAGCAGAAATGAATCTGTGCAGTCGATTAAGGTTTAATGTGTTTTTTAAATTAAACTGTGAAGGTTTCCCACCAGCTGCTCTGGTTCTGTTGTATTGCATTAACAGACTGTGGTGCTTCTAAATGTTGTTTCCTCTCTTTTTTCCTTCGTCGTCATCTCATAATGAAAAGCTTCTGATTTTAGTAAAAACTTGTGACAAAATACAAAAAAATTGTAAGATATCACAATGAATGTGTTTTAATCACTTTTTAAATTCTGCTGCTGGAAATGTCTTTAAATTCTTCAGCATTTCAATTTTTACTTTTTAATTTGTCCTTTTTGAAGCTCCGACTGTTTGCTTCTGACGCGAGCTGCAGTGAACGTTTGAAGAAGTGAAATCAGAACCAACTCGAGTGGATCTCCTCGCTCGTGATTTGAAGTTTAACCCTTCGTGTTGCAGAGCGTCATGTGTTTGCTATTACGAAACGCTAAAAAGGTGTGAGTGACTGCCTGCTGCCGCGACCACCTGCGGTCCTAAATTGAGCAATTAGAGCGGCGAAGTGTTTTCTTAGCGGGTAATACTCCGTAATGAGTTCAACAGTGCAGATCTGCCCGAGGCCCCACCTTCACCCCCGTAAAGGCAGGAAGGAATTGAAGGGAGGGAAAACTCTCGACATCGCATCGTGTTCGGCCTGTCACTCTTTCTAATCTCTGGCTTCGGCAGCGAGCGCACCTCCTCCTCCTCCTCCTTCGCATGATTCATTGACCGGATCCCCAAAGAAGCTGCAGCCAGGTCGAGTAAATCCCCCTCTCTTAATTAAGATTTCTCTCACCCCTCATCGCCCCCCCCATCCTCGCCCTCAGCCCGGGCTGAAAACTTCTGCGGCTGACAAGAAATCAATGCGTCCGGGGCGCTCAGGCTCAGGTATTGGATTGCAGGTAGGCCCAGGAGGGGCTCTGGTCGGCCCCGGGCCCCCCGCCTGCCGCACAGACCTGTCCGCTACCGTTAGCCCCCGCTGCAGCCGAGATGTGAAGTCTTTGGCTGGCGGATAAAAATGTCAAGCACTAATAGGCTCCGTTGTGATTAGCTGAGATGGAGTTCACAAATCCTGGGTAGAAAATCTGTTAGCAGCGATCTTTACAAGGTCTTAGGGTTTGTCGGTCGGCCGCCCGGCTCCTCCTCGCAACACAACACACCCCTCGCTTATTTTTCATCGGCCTCTCAGGGAACACGCAGGATAGCGGCCATAAATAAATAATTGTTTGAACTTTCCGTCAATTAGAAAATAAGAAAAGGTGGGCTTGTTGCGAAGCCCCACACAGAATATTCATGAGCTGTTTCATTACCCCGGGACGCTCCTGTTTTCATGGATTTGCTTTAACCCCCGTGAAGGAGCTCTCAGGTAGAAAATATTATTTACCCTTTGTTGAGGATTTCTTTTCTCCGTGCTTCTTTACTTTTTTTGTTGTTTTGCCTCAGCGTTGCGAGTGGATCCGGGCTGGGAGTCTGACCTCTCAGAGCTGGAAGGTATCCAAACAGAGAGAAGGAGTGCATCATTTATTTAGGTACGGGCCTGTTTTTAATCACCTGGAGATGGCTGCGGGACTCTGAGGGTTTAACACTCCAGTGTTAGCTGTTAAACACCTGCAGTGCAGCCAGAAAATAAGAAGCAGACAGGAGAGAGGTTTCAATGCTCTGAAAGCTGATCCATCTGCATCGAACTCTGCACTTGCACCGAGGGTTTCAGACTTTAGGAGAAACTTGCAGAGCTGCTGTACTGTTTGAATGTTCTGCTCTTTTTTCAGTTAGACACTAAAAAGATGCAACAAAGTGCCAGAAATATTCACACGGGCTTTCTTTTCACCTCTTTGGGCGTCATCGGATACCTGCTGCCACCCTGGTGGCCTCGAACGGGCCCTCGGAGTGCAGTTGGTGAAGGAAATGAAGGATGACGTTTCATAAACACCTTAACAGGGCAGGGCGTTAGGGTCTGGAAGTGCAGGAGATGGTGCCTTCCATCTAGGGAGCACTTAACGCCCAGACTCAGAGATGGATCCGCTCCAAAATTTTAAACAATATCCCACAAAGTCGACAGCGACACACTCGACGCAAAGGGCTGGAAACCAAAGCTACCGGACAGCAGTCCTCTAACCTCAGGCTGAGTTGGCCTCAGCTTTTACTTTTTTATTTGTAGGAGAAACTGACAAAAACATCCTGAACTTTTTGAGCCGAAGACATCAGAAATTAAATCAATCTGAAGATTCAGTTTGGAAACTCAAGCTCAAACTTGCAGGTAAACTTCAGAGCATCAGTGTTTGAAAGGGAGCTCTTTCAAAATAACAGTAATAATAATAATAATAATAAGTAGAAGGACTTGAATATTAATCCCTGCTGCCACAGAAACCCAAACTGTTCTCCTGACATGCCTTTTTAAGGCTGTTTTTGTTTCGCTCTGGTAGGTTTGCAGTTTGTTAGAAAAACTAGACAAAAACCAGCGGGTCTAATTTCAGGAACTCGGTCGAGCAAGAGTTTTGATTTGGATTTGATTTGGTTTCCTTCTTTAAAGGTGAAACTCTGAAGTGACTTCAGTGAAGGCCGCGCTCTCCCAGCAGTCTCATAGTTATTATTATTATCACTTTTTTATTTGCTAATAAGTAACTCAGGTGCACAAAAGAGACAACAATGTTGTTTCCACAGCTCACGTGTTTGTGAATCGACGTCAGACCAAATTATAACGTTCAATTTATTTATAATATGACGTAAATAATCAATAAAGACTTCCACAGCACAAAGAGACATGGACACATTTTCACATATCCTGACAGAAAATACTCATATTTAAAAAACTCTTTAAGCATTTTTGTTATTGTTTTGGGCTTAAAAATACTAAAATAAGTGTTAGATTAATAATTCGCCTCATTAACTGTTACTGTAATTTAAAATAAAAATCAAACATAAACAGAATTATTTACAATGTCAGCATCATTTTAGGGCATTTTATGAAATGTTTAAGGTCATAAACACAAATGTTGTATTTGGTTTTTGTACATGATCAGAGCTGTTATTTCATTTCACCTTTTCTATGTTCTAATTAACGTTGCTCGTTCTTTTAAGTAACCACATTCAGTTGTTTCCTTCTGCTGTACTTAAGCTACTTTTTCAGCAGTACACGATAATAGAATAAATAAATAATATATCGTAGATTAAAAAACATCACGCTCAGTCACAGTTTGAAACGTCCACATTTGGAGGTTGGAGCAGGTTACAGGACTTTGACTTATTTTTGTTTTTACCTTTTGAAAACTGTGAACAGGTTTAGGAAAAGGCTTTGGTTAAAGTGCGAATAGAGTCTTTCACATAATCTTCTAATAAAATGTCTGAATGTATAAAAACATCATTAATAAAATAAAAGTGTGATTTTTTTCATTTATTTTGAAATTTGCTGTGTGTCACCAAAAAGGATGAAGTCATATCAGTGTGTGTGAATATGCATTTAAAAAGGAAATATTGGCAATACTGGTGTCAGTAATACACCAGTAATACACATATGATAATTCATCGATTATTCTTTTTGCATATCTTGCTAAGTCGCGGTCACCGAGACTCTCATCACGTCAAAGTGTTCATATTTTAATTAATGACAAACACGAGATAAAATTAGAGATGGTTATTTATGTGATCAGAATACTTTATTTATGTATATTTCACTGGTACCTTTCACAGAGAGTTGATATTATTGTGAGGGAGACTTTATGAGGAACACGTGTTCTGAAGCACAGACTGTATATAGAAGATGAATGTTGCTGATGGGGCTTTAATGATTGGTCGGGCACTTCCTGTCTTGTTTTGTTCGTGTTTAAAACAACAAATGATGAATGAGAGTGGATATGACACAGCCCTGCCACAGCGTGATTCATGATTGATTTTCACTCTTACACAGGGATGTCAAACTCATTTTACACGTACAGCTCACTTTGCTTTCAGTGGGCCGGATCGGCGAATCTCCCGTTTCTGACAGTGCTAAGAAGTTTAATTACACATTTAATCTGTCAGATATCCTAATCTAAGAATATGAAGTACGTCTGAGTTTTTCTGCATGATAAAGAAATGCTGCTGTGGTAAAAAAAAATAAAAAATCTAAAAAAGTAGCTCATTACTCAGATTGTCCTGTCATTATAAAAGTTTCTTTTAATTTGCAGAAGGATCTACTTAAAAATACTGAAACATTTATATCACTGAATTGTTTATCGATTGCTCTGGTGTAGTATGAATAACCGTGATGTCTTTGTCAGCAGAAAAACCTGCAAAACTTTCTGTAAAACAAAAAAATCCTCACATTTTCCAAAGTAGTCCAGTGGGTCGGACTGGAGTCTGATTCTGGGCCCCGGGCCTTATATTTGACACCTCTACTCTAATGCTACGATAATTAGTAAATAATCATGTTTTCTCCAATAAAACTCAAAACTAGCGACTGACTACGTAAACTCGTCAGGAAAGTGTTCACTGAGATCATAAATAGAGTAGAAATAGAGGTGTCGCCCCCTGCTGGACCTTAGAGACACTTTTAAAGCTAAATGTGTGCTGTATTAAAGAGCGCTCCTTATATTTTGCCCTGCTCATGTTTGTTGCTCGGTTATTCCTTCGTATTTGTTCCTGAAGTCTCTGGAAACCGCCTGTTGCTAATAACCTTTAGATGTGTCAGGCTGGAGCCGGGTCAGCTGTAACGATTGAACGTGTAAATCCAGATCAGATGAGCGGAAAACAGGAAGAGAGCTCCATCAGGACGTTCCTGTCCACATCCATCCCGTCAGCCGAGACAAACCCGGCCGTGAATCGCTGCCTCGCGTCATAAAAACTGAACATTTTGGACGCGAGCGCCTCTCCACCTGACGGGAGCTGCGCTGATATGTGATACAGCGGCTCTAAAAAAAACTGCAGGAGAAAGAAGCTTGGACGCGTTTCTCCTCCTCCATTAGCTCAGATACATTCTTTAAACAAACCATTTCCTGGAAACAAAGACGAAATTCTTTCTGCAGATTTTCTGCAGCAGGAATCCTGATAAAGGAGGAGAAACTGGCTGCAACCCGAAACCTTTCTGTCCAGCAGGTCCGGGCCTCCTGTGAATGTTGACCTAACCTCGCCGTAATGATTAGACACCGTCATAAATTGCTTACAAATGGCCGTCTTGTTCGGCTGCATTTCATGACTGTTTCTTTCCCAGATTAGCTTATTACAATACCATGCGTGTCAGAATCAATGCCTCACATTATGCCTGAAACACCCCCGGCCCTCCCTCCTCAGTACAGATGTGAGTCTGAGTCCCAGGTGGATTATTTTCAATCAATAGAGCGAGCACGGTGGTTCTGGAGCCTCTGAATATCCAGGATTGGCTGAGCGAGAGCGGCCGCCTGACCTGAGCAACGATCCGTTCCATAATCACCTCGGACCGGCGGATTCTTTTACAGCCGCTGGAGTTTCCCTCCCAGGCTGCTCTGCTGCTTTTAATGAATTTCCTGTCTTACAGCCTCAGAAATGTCAACACTCAATCACGCTGTAATTGAATTTCTCCAGCAGTCCAACATTTTTCCTCTTAAAGCAGCACCATTAAAACATTCTTTTGTTTGCGCTCTTGGAAAACTTACACTGGCTCTTTTTTTATTGTTGGCCGTGTTTTGTAATGTTTCTAACATCTGTTGGGGCAGAGCGCCGGTCCGGGCCGGGCGGGGGCCGAAACCTGCAGGATGTGCTGGAGGTGTTTGGACGGAGGACGAGGAGGAGGCTGAACATGTTCACAGCCCAGCTCGAATAATCATGTGTCATTACAGCTCCTCCTCTTCTTCTATCCCTCTAATTGTAGCTTCACTCCAGGAACATCTGGTGCTCGAGAGTTCACAAACAAAACGGAAAGGTTTGATTTTTGTGCTGCAGATTAATAAAAACTTTCAGCAGTGGTTTTATTGACTCCTGATTTTAAATTCCTTTTTTATTGTTTTGCATGAAAACTACTAAAAACTAAATTATACAAACACACATCAACTAAATCTGAGATCTTAAATGTCCACGTGAAGCAGCCAGCTGTAATAAAACAGAAGTTGGTGGTGCAAACGTTTAATTCCACATATTTGCTTCCTCTGAGTTGGTAATGATTGTTTTGCATTGCAAGGCCTGAATTAAAGAGTTGAGCTCAAAGGTCACATGTAGAGTTCAAGTGACATTCATTCAAACTCAACCCAACTGTGAACATAAAAACAAACACATTTGCTTGTACAGATCTGAACAGTAAAGTTCCTGAAGTAAAAACCTGATTTTATATCCTCCGTAGGGGTTTTGGTTATGAGCCATAATGCTGTTACCATCCAGAGTCGGCTCGCTGTGAAACGATGGTTTGTGCTCCTGTGGAAACCACATCTCTGTTTGATATCAACATCAGTTCAACAAAACTGTGTTTTATTTGCGATGTCGCACAAAAGAACCCACAATCCTAAACTGGAACAGTGTCGTCACTGATTGGCGGAGGTTGCGGTTATCGTGGAAATATTGTTTAAACCCAGAAATGTCAGTTTGCTTAGCTTTTTTTAATCATCATGAACGGGTAATTCACTTCGGGAATGGTTCACTACTGCCTCATGAAGTACAAACTGAAATTTTGAGATGGCACGGACCAGTGCTAACTGGTTAGTGTTCAGGTTGTAATGTACTGTAAAAAAATGAGACATTACTTCACATACCTGTGGACTGATTTTTATGTAAAAGACTGAAAATCACTGCCTTGCTGCTTCTCTACCACTCCTAGCAGCACTAGCTAACACTCAGTGTTGGGAAGGTTACTTTTAAAATGTATTCCACTACAGATTACAGAATACATGCCACAAAATGTATTTTGTAACGTATTCCGTTACGTTACTCAATGAGAGTAACGTATTCTGAATACTTTGGATTACTTAATATATTATCATCCTGTTTACAGCTACGTGAATGAACTATTGCTGTGTTATTTATTACTATTACTCAAGGTTACTCGCCATTTTTGCAGCGATCTCAGATTAAAACTATTGCGCGCTTATTTAAAACAGGTCCGCGGGTCCTCTGGCTAATACGGCGGGTTGTGCGTCGGGCTCGTAGCTGAAAACTAGCTTTACTTTGTTGTCTGGATCAATTTTGCTAGCGAGAGACAGAGAGAGGCGTTGAAAGGCTGCTCTAACGTAACTTATTGTTTCGGAGGAAAACACGAACACAGTGTACAGTCGAGTCTTAATAGCTTACTTACAACTGGGCTCGTCAGGCACTCTTCTTGGCTGCAGTGGTTATTATTATATTTACATGCTTCCAGCTCCCGTTTCTGCTCGGTGACAACTCACCTTTTTCTCCCTCCCTTGCACTCACAGACACATAACGGGTCCATTCTCCCTGCAGCACGGACTACACTGCCCATGATGCTACATTCTTTATGGCTATGCCTGTAACACTCTGCCTATTGCCTTCATATTAAATAATTTTTTTGAATAATAATTTTTAAAAATATTTCTTCACGTCATTAGAGGTGACATGGGGCGCGACACACAGGCATTAGAGCCTGTTAATGCATGTTTTGTTTGGGTTTCCACTGGCGTGGAATTACCAAAAATAGAGCAGGCATGGCCTAACATATGAAACAGGAAAAGACCGCCGTGTAATCCATTTATTTTAACAAAGTAACTGTATTCGGAATACCGTCTTTTTAAACGGTAACTGTAACGGAATACAGTTACTCATATTTTGTATTTTAAATACGTAACGCAACACCGGTACACATATTCCCTTACTCCCCAATACTGCTAACACTAGCTTAGAAATAGAGTCCACTGGTCACAGATGTGACTGAACAACTACCTCCAACACAGACTCCACATACCGACTAAATCTAACACTGATGTGGCTGCAGATTGGATTTAGGGAAAGACAACATTAGAGAAAAAGCTTAGGTTAGCCAGCTAGCTGTCAGATATCAAGTGTTTTCTCTGTTAGAAGGTAAGCTAATGTTAGCCAATGTTGAAGAAAAACCTTTTTTTTCTTTGGACTTAAGCATGTTGGGAATTTAGACATTGGGAAAAGTCAGATTAGCAACAGCAGGTTATTTATTCAATGGCGGGATTACTTGGGTTTGGAGATCCAGTCCTACCCTGAGCTGTCTTTTTTCTAGCTAACCTTAGCTGATGCTAGTTTTCCTTC
This sequence comes from Perissodus microlepis, assembly GCF_051167445.1. Classification (NCBI taxonomy): domain Eukaryota; kingdom Metazoa; phylum Chordata; class Actinopteri; order Cichliformes; family Cichlidae; genus Perissodus; species Perissodus microlepis. The sequence goes on from NC_140462.1 coordinate 25,709,794, forward strand.
TAACATGGACAAATTAGAAATTATTTCATGTAGCAAATACTGTTTTGATTGGAGTCCATCAGGGGTCTTTACTAGAAACTAACCTTACACTTCAATCCAGTGTTTGCTGTTAGGGATGCTCAGTTGTGGAATGACAGAGGAAACGCGCTTCATAAAGACTCATTTATATCATAAGGCATATTACTATATAAGATTATATTTTACAGTTTTAGCTTTAGCTAATTTTTTCTTTTTCATTTTTAAGTCACTACAGTTGGAATCACACCATCTTACTCTTATTTAGACACTGAGTCTTGATTGATTTGTAATTTCTTCATATTTCTTCCTAGTTTGTTCTCTTAATATTTTTTCCCTTCTTTGTAACAATGGCTTGGTTTTGATAAGTGTTATACAAAGAAACAATATTATTATTAATTATTTAATTGATTCCAAACCACCAGCGTGGGTTAAATAAACACTTAATCAGCCAATGAAATAATGAGCCTAGCTGTTCTCCCAGACATTTAATGGCTTTGATATCTAAAGATGATATGCTCAGTTGTAGCTAAGACATTTCTCAGCTGCTCAGGGATGACTAGTGGAGAGTTATTTTGGAGTAATGTTCATGAAATAGGCAGAGTTCAGTTTCAAGAGCCAATAATTTCATATTGTGGTTTACCAGTAAACACTTTGGGTCCTCCTGATTCAGTGGTAGACACTTTTCCCAGTGTGTAAACCAGCTCCTGATGGTGATGATGCTGCTTTCCACACTTCACACCACCAAAACACTCTGAATCAAACACACATGGTCCGTGAGCCAGGAGTTCGCCAGATCTGATCACTAATGTTTTCTGCAGATCTGTACATGATTTAAACGAGTCCCTGCGGACCACCGAGGATGCCGAGTTTCAGCAGGTTTGGCAGAAACAGACCTTCAGCTGTATTTTCACACAGATTTCTGAAAGAATTGAAAACATAAATCTGTTTTTGGGTGTGTTTGACAAACACTGTGGGAAACTCTGCAGAGCTGCAAATCTGTCGTCTTTTAGCAACATTTGTGAAGTGTTTTCAAACACTTTGCATATTGTTGCTGTATAAATCCCTCTTTTTTAGGAATATATCTACTAATAGTTCTTCATTTCAAAATTAGGCACATAGGTTGCATCATGTGTAATTTGTTAAATTTCCTTAACCCTCTAAAGCCGGTCAGAGCGGGCACTCTCCATTTTGCATTACTATTTTTAAATCCCGGTAGCACTGCAACCACATAAACTAGCGCAATAAACCGGAGGAGTTGTACTTACATCTTATGCCATCAGCTTGTCCTAAGTCACAGTTTCCTTCCACATATAGCTTTGCAAAAACTGCATAAAAAGCACTTGCAGCAACAAAAATATAATATTCCAGAAACACGCTTTGCCGATCCGATCAGCTGTTTGTAACACTTCCTACGTCCATCAGCGCGAACTATCGCATGTCCGCCATGTCCTGCCTGATACCGGAAGTGACGTAATTTTGCGGAAATGTAGTTTTTTACCATCAGGGTCTCATGAGCCTATACTGGTGTTTTTAAAAGTTATGTTTGACTTTATGACTTTCTGTGTCGTTTCTCGGATGCTTAGGACTCATATTGCACTGCTGGAAATAGTTTATTTTGATGCATATGCTGTTTTTTTGCAAATTTGCACTATAATATTTTTTTTTGTTTTTTCCTGCAGTATATAAAAATTGGTGTATTTCAAAAATAAAACTATGAAGACACTCAAAATAAATTTCCTGTGGTGGGAAACTATTTTGTGCAACTTTTTTGTATTTACAGTTTTGAGGGATAAGCCTCTTAAATTTCTCTAACTAGAAATATATGTTAAAAAAAACAAAAATGATTTTACATTTTTTGGTAGTTTATTGCACTTTTTTGCAATTTATGTAATTACTATGCACTTAATGCATACATATTATTAAAATTTGAGCTATAATGGTTGTATTGATGTATAGCAACTTGAAATGCTCCCACAAATGGCACTACAGCATGTAAAAATATAATATAAGCTCTGGCGGACTTGGTTCTATGGTAGGTCTTAAAGGGTTAAGATGCACGAACTGAGAAGCATCCGTGTGTCTGGATTAGATAATATGAAGCTAAAGGTTTCAGTTTTAAAAAACACAAAATCCTTCCAAAAATGAATGAATCCGAACAGGCCCCAAAAGAGTATATCTTATTTTTTTTGAGTAATCCTAACAAACAGACATTTTCACTCTGGATCCAAGTATCCAGGGCTTTAAAAAACAAACAAACCCTAAAGGTATAAAAACTGCAGTTCCTCTACTGCCCACTAGAGGCTCGAGCAGTGAGTCAATCTCCATAGACTCCAATGCTAAAAAATCCAACTTTACAGCAGAAATAAACTTGTGTACAACCTGACAAAAAACTGTTTTAGTCTCTAAAAACTTTACAGGGGACATTTATTTATAACTCACCTTAAAGTTTGCATTATTAGAGGCGTGGCCTCTTTGGATGGTGGTATGGGTGGCTGTATCTTTTAGCTATCTGCAAGGCTTCACCCAAGTTACAGTAATTGGAGTCCCTGATCTGGACCGTGTTTGAGTTGTTGGAGCCTTTTGGAGCATTTTTAATGCAATTATCTGATCAATAATATGACTGCTGTGAGGTTAATTGTATATAACAGACTGCCCACCAAGTCTGTAATTCTATATGTGTCTTAATTTGTGTTCTTGAGCACAAATTAGCAGGTTTCTGTGTCTGAATGATGAACTCAAATATGTATAAATATAGTCACTTCTTTACGGTGGCGACTAAGATGCCAATGTTTAGACTCTTAGAAACCAGTCTGTGACAACATGTCTGCTTCCATCTTTTATATACAGTGTGTGGTGCTGTGCTCGGGTCAGTGTGCTGGCTTACTGAAGCTGAATAGCTGCAGTTAACAGGTCTTATTTATGGACACTTTCCTGTTTTCTCTCTTTTATTCTCTCGCTCTAATTGGCACGACGCTGCCTAGTTGTCGGGGCTGAAACTGGCGGCGGGGGGCTCGTTCGTACGAGCGCCCTCGGGTCCCCAAGGAGCGCTGAGAGATGAGGGTGTCTCTGAACAGCCTCATAAAGGCCCTGCATCAGGCCTTCTCCACGTTCCCAGCTCCAGGCTCCTCTGTGGGCACTTATCACCCGTAATGAACAGTACAGAGGTCCGACCCCGCTGCTGCCAGACACCTCCTCCTTCTCCTCCTCCTCCCATCACAAAGCTGGGACGCACCCCGGACTCAGCTCTTGTTTTCTTTGGCCCCCTCTCACTCATATCGCTCCGGCTCGGCGTCCTCGTGGGGAACTAATTTGATTTCTGAGTTATAAGGTAATAAATAAGTGCCATAAAATGACTCTCTTAGCCCATTTCTTGTTCCTTACTCTGGACAAAACCTGCTTTGTGCCGACTCTAATTGACTGCAGGTTTTTCTGGGGGGACTTTCGCCATCTGCAAAGTCCAGTCACATTCCAACATGTTTTATTTTTTAATGAAGGTGAGCGACAGCGGCTAGGACTCAGGGACAGACCGAGGAGGACACCTAGACTGTGGTGGAGGCTGTTTCCGGTGTTTGAGCGAGCTCAGAGTAGATTAGGAGGGGGTGTTAGTGGGGAGCCCTCTCTCGGGCCCCCTGGGGGTCACTTCAGGATGTGTAACCTGATGTAATTGCAGGCATTAAGTGCAGCAAGCCCCCCCCTCCCTGGACAATCTCCCCTCTTTGTGGAGTGAATTAAAGAATATTAGCTGTGGCGGCGGCTCGCTGCTAATGGATAGAAAATGGATTGTGTGTAGTTTGGGGGTCATTAGAATACAAAGCTGGTGTTAAAAGGGGGCTCAGCGCTGGCTGGGATCCACCCTGAACTCTGCAGCTCCGGGTCGTAAATCATGTGAGAAAAGCACAGGATGAAACAGGTGGAGGAGGAGGAAGGTACGGCGAGCTGTTTCTTCAGTGTTTAGGTGGCAGTAATCCCACCCACAGACTTCTTCCTCTTTCTACATCAGAATTAAAGATTTTCAAATATATAAAATGGCATGGGAACTGTAAGTACGGAGGCTCATTAGTGCCAATACTTACATCCTTGTCTTAAAGCTGAGGTATAATACTGAGAATATTTGTCTCAGTGTTATCCCCTTGAGGGCCAAAATGTTCCTATTTGAGTTCAATTTATTGTCTCTCCAGATTCCCAGAAGGCTCATATAGCAGTACTCTCTTGAATATTTATTTAGTGAACTAATAAAAAAAACTAATAAAAAATTACAATTTTGTTTATGAACTTTTGTTTTGAGACAAAATTTTGCTCCTTTCTTAGCATCTATTAAATTTTAGCAATCATCTTAGCATGGCTAATTGGTATTGCTAATTTGTCAGAAACTTTTATTTGACACTTTAAAAAAAAAGTTCTTTCATTTTTTTAAATTGTCATTGTCCATATGAAATGAGAACTTCCCTGACTCTCTTAGTTGCCTCTGAACAGCCTTTGGATTAATTTCTACACACATGATAGATGATTTTTCTGTGAAAACTAAAAGGTCATGCACATTCCAAAGCATCTCAGTGCATCTGGGCTAACGGCTAATGTCAATGTAAAAACTGAGTCCTTTAATCAATAATATTAGCATAACACAGACGTCATGTAAACAAACTTAATTCTTACTTTCATTCTGGCAATTCACAACATCTGCTTCAACATGCTTTATATAATAGATAGCATTAACAAGCAGGCTAGCTAAGGTTAGCTACCTAGCAGCTAGGTGGTGGATCAAGTAATCTCTCCCTGTTAACATTTGCCAGAAACCTGAGTGAACTTGACCAGTATTTATGGAGAGTTGGTGGTTTTTAGAACCAAAGCCAGCCCTGATCTGTCTTCTGGCTAAACTTAGTCAACACTCGCATGCCTGCTAACAGATACCAACTAAAGGCTAACTTAATTAGTCAATTAATTTTTTAAAGTATGAAATTACTAATTCTAATAATTATTGGTAACAATACTACTAATAATTACTGTTTTCTAAGACTTATGGCAGAAGTTTCCTATAATATTGTCATGAATCAACAATTTTTTATTTCTGTAGCTAAAAGTGCTCACTGTCAATTCAATTCAATTCAATTCAATTTTATTTATATAGCGCCAAATCACAACAAAAGTCGCCTCAAGGCGCTTCATAGATACAGAGAAAAACCCAACAATCATATGACCCCCTATGAGCAAGCACTTTGGCGACCTGTCTGCTCTGATTGTTGTGACAGCTGTGCCAGGTGAAGCACTGAAAATAAAACATCTACTGCTGGCAGTTTTATAAGTCTGCTTAATACTTTTGTGAAGTGATTCACAAAATAGAGCATTTCTGTGTCAAAGTTTTGACCTGCGGTACCATCTCATAATTTTAGCCTGTTTATTTTTATTCTTTCTTTTCATGGTAGGTTTGATCTTCCATACATGCTGCATGTTTTTCTTTCTTCTCTGACTTAAGTCCTGATTTCCCTCCTCAGCACCCATAGGTAATGACTTCTACTTCAAATGATGAGATAATAACCCTGGCCTGAACGAGTAGGCGTACCCCAGTGTTTGAGCGTGCTCAGTCTGTCAGCAGCTGAGGGTTATTTTATTGTATTTTTTTTCTTTTCTTATTCCTGGTTCTCCGTGGGCGATCTTAATGGGAAATCCAGAGAGAGTGAGCTGGCAGTTTCTGGCTGCAGACCAGGCTGAGTGGACGCACCAGCAAACACTCACACACTAAATACCTGAAGCTGTAAGAAAAAGCAGGAAACTCTGACTTCCAGCTGTAAAAAATGTGGCACAGCGGCACTTTAGCTCCAACTGGAAAAATAAATATGGGTCCGTGATCATATTTCTTGGACTTTGCGGTTTGACGCTGGGCCAACATGGCAGCATCAGTGGTGGGAGAAACATTCACATCCTTTATTTAACGGTGAAATCTGTAAGAACGCCAAAAAAAACCTGGATTGAATTTTTGTGTTAACAGGGAACTTCATGATGAACATCTATTCCAGTCCATCCAGAAAACACAAAGAGACGATCACAACATGCTCCAACGATGTTCCAGTGTCGGATATTCATATTAAGCATGAAAAAATTCCATACAATGACGTAATGTGTGAAAGTAATCCCTGTGAGTAAAAAGTAAAAATTTCCCTATTTTCTGACTCATTTACAAACTATCAACCGTCTTTTTGGGGCCCAAGCATCTCTAGCAATGGATGAGGCTCTCTGCTTTTTACTGTGTTGCCAGAACAAGTCAACGAGTAAACAACAAGTCTATGTAGTTCCAAAAACAACCCACCCGGTTTCTACTACATTGGTTATCAATCAATCTGTACGTATTAGCGTGAGAGCTAAATGTGGCCCTCAATATCACAAGAGGGTCAATATTAGCAGGAATGTTTGGTTTTCAGGGTCAAATCAAACACTGAGCTGTCTTTATTTTGGCTAATATTAGCTACTGCTAGCAGGCCTGCTAACAAACTACAAGCTACCTCTTGTAATAAAACTCTTTCTTGAGTTTATATGGTGGGCTAATTTATTCAAACTCTAAGTGTGCTAACTTAGCTGTCCATTTTCAGATTACTTTATTCGTTCGTACGTCTGTGTGGAAAATGCTAGTTGCTAGATTGCCTAATTAACATCTAAGATGATCTGTAAAATATATTTCCAGTCGAAATTTTAAACTGGAAGGACCACTCAAGTCAGATTTCTGATAAACCCAACCAACTCAACAAGCCTTATGCAGAGGAATGGCCAGGTTCTATCAATCAACATGCTACAGTGGTGTGTTTAGGTGAAAAAACGTCTTTTCTGTCTTTACTACAGGAATGCGGCAAACTAAGGAGTGACACCTCCGACATCTGAAGTCAAGTAGTGATGTGCGGATTGATACTGAAATATCGATTCCTCCAATACCAGTCATTTATGTTCTAGAATCGATTCTCATATTAAAATATCGTTATTTTAGTAATTTAGGATAAATTTGTAGTTTATCATTAACAGGAACACAGTGGAAAGAAACTATATCATTTGGATTGTCTACTTCCTCTTCCGCCTTTCATGGTCATATTCGAAATACGGCTGTATAAATATTTCGCAGCCCCTTGGCGTCCGCACTCACAACAATGGCTGAGCGTAAACGGAGTCGTGCGCGGATGTATTTTACCTCCACAAACAGCTGAGACGTGGTTTGCGATACATGTGGCAAGAAAGTGAGGTGTTGCGGCAACACCACTAACCTCATCAAACACCTCAGAGTAAATCATATCACAGAATATGACGAGCGTATGTTGAGGCAAACTGAAGAGGAGGAGAGGGACAGGTGCTGCTAGGGCGAGACAGACGTCTCTCACTGAGTCCTTTAGTGCTGCAGGCAGGCAAGGTGTTCAAATAGCACAAAACTTCAGGTTTTTTATTTCTATATGATGAATTCTGCATTATTAAGCAGTAAGAACAAGTAATCTGATATCCTGTAATCATTATGAAGCTATAATTTGAGATACAATAAAAGATACAATAAATAAAATAAGTTTTTGTACAAAGTATCGGTATCGGATCAGTATCGTCGATACCACCCTAAATTTTACTTGGTATCGGATCGGAAAGGAAGTCAGTGGTATCGCACATCACTAAAGTCAAGGGAACACCGCATTTGCTCCATAGCATGTATCTGACATTGTTAGCTTCATCACGTCCACGTTAACCCCCAGTATCGGCAGTTTAAGTTACTCGTTGGACATTTTTCAGTTATTTTTAGTTGTGAAAGTCTGACAACTTTGTGCTTTTCTTGATTATTCAAATTATCCAATGTTATACTTCATCTTGACTTTTGTTCCACTACAAGACAAAGTACTGGAAATTATACTATTATACTGATAAACTAAAATTAGTTCTCACATGGATAAAGTTCAGCATTTGATTAAAACTGTTTTATCTAATAAATTGGTAGTTTAAGTTAATAGCAAGTAATTTTAACTTGTGTTTTTTATAGTTTTACTTGGTGATCGACTTCTGTGTTTCTATAATGCACTTTTTTATAAGATGCAGTTAATATTTTTACTTTTTTAAAACTACAGTCACTTTGTTTAAGCTTTTGAAAATGACTGTGCTTTCTTGAATTTAATTTAACGACAGTAATTAAACCAACAAAACTCAGCTCAAGTAATTTACAAGTAATTTACATGTGTGAAGAAAATTGGATTTATGTTTTTCATTGAAAAGACAGCATGCGAATAGATGCAGTTCCTGACAGTCAACCTTCACTCCGATGTCTGAACACGTTCATTTACTGCCAAAATAAATTATTTTTCTGCACATTCCTTCAGGTTGACCCCACACAAAAGGCAGTTTGCATCATCCCCACATTGCTCTACTTTCAGACAATAATTACTGTCGTGTCTGCCAAACGCCGTCATCCACATCGTAAATCACGCCGTTCAGCGCCTCATCCCACAAGCTCACACAGTGATCGATTGTCTCTTCATGCAGAGGTGATGGGAAGCCATCCAGAGAGCTCTCCACCGCCTCCACCCCCCGTCACTGGTCCTCTTTGTTTGTGACACATCTTGGTGACATTATCGTCTTCCTGCCTCCAGTTAACAGAGGGCGGTGTGAGGCCAAGGTCAGGTTCAGGGCGTACGTTGACTCACAGCGACGCACTGATGTGGTTTTTGGATGATTCTCTGCAGAGCGGAAGATGCTGCAGATGTTCTGGGAAGTCCGAGAGTGTGGAAAATATGAGGTGGTAAATGGTTAAGGTACAAAAACACAAGTCAAACTGTGGTTATTGTTCTTGGGTCAAAAACAAAGCACTCATAGGGACACCAAAATACCAGTGATGACACAGTAACAGCACCAGTCGAGAACCAAGTCCATACACTCCAAAAGCAGAAAACAGTCCAGAACGAAACCTAAACTGAGATAAAAATGCAGATATTTACTTTATATTTCCATTCATTTCAATGTGTAAATATTTTCCATCCTAGTTCAACCAGTTGGATGTTGTTGCCTCAGTCTAACCTGTTTTTAAACTTTTAATCAATCAGTCGATTAATCGGTTTGCCCACTGTTTTGGTCCTGGTACTCGCCTGTGACAAACTCCTGCATCTAAACACAGGTGAGGGTTCACACAGGTGAAACACACACATCCCACACCAGGACACAGACTGTATATAAGTATTGCATCAGCACACTCTTCCCTGATAAAGTGACTCTGGAGCCACATCCGTCATATTGTACGTTGGGCCTCGGAATGATTTGCTCCCACGTATCGTATTTTATTTTAGTCTTTTGGCTCCATATGTAATAAACAGTATAGACAGAAAATAAACAGCAGTGCTGGCTTTGTGTCGGAGGCCCCGCCGGGAATCTGGACAGGAAGAGAAGCTGCAGCTCCGAGCCAAGAAATAAATCCCTGCCAAGAGCCGGGATCACCTGGTACCATATTTATAATTCTGAGAAGAGATCCCGAGTTTGCTGCTAAATGTCAGCGACAGAGTTCTGCTTCACTTTTAGGTTTGTCTCCTTTGCTCGGCCTCCCGACGCCGATACATCTCGATCAGCGTCGCCTCCTCCTCCTGCCTGATTTGGCGGTCTCCGATCAGCTTCTCGCCGTCACTTATAGGAGGAAGATCGGCCATATTGAAAGCTGGGAAGATCTCCCAGAGGAGTGATGTATTTTAGGTCAGCTACATGTTCTGCCATCTGTTTGGCTCCACAACTTAAAAGATGTTGGGGGGAGGATTAACCTGAGAGGAAGATGGGACCACAGGGGGGTGGGGAAGGGGGAGGAGGGTTCAGGTGGTGTACGAAAAAAAAAGTGTCATTTCAGGGGGAACCTTTGAGGAGGGTGAGCGTGAGGGGGAGGAAGGAGGAAAGGGGGAGAATATACATTTATCATCTTCACGCTTCCCACAATCCTTTGTAGTGCCACATGAATGGCAGCAGGGGTGGGAAAGTCCCCCAACTCTCCAACATGAGTGTAGGTATGTAAAATAACGTGAATTAGTCCAGATCTGAGCCGTCTTTAACATTTCTCAGCCACAGATTTAAGACCTGAGCGACGAGCAGACATTTGTTTGACGCTTTAAGCATCTCCACTCAACCCTGCACTGATGGACCAATCAGATGAGCCTTGGAGATGCTGTGCAATTCGTATGTCTTGTTTCCTGCGTTAAAAACCGAAATGGCGGGTTTAGAGTTGTCGTTTCTTGTTTTGATTTTTTTTCATTAGGCTCTGAGCCCAAACTCCACCTGTCTGATAAGAGTCTCTAACCTGGATGACCCGAGCAACCCGAGCTTGTACTTATCTGTATGATAACAAAAATGAATAAATACAATAATAAAAGTAAAATGAATGTAAGTTCACTAATATCACAGAATGAAGTTTACGAAGTTTTTATAGTTTCTTCTTCTATTCTCTGTAAAAACACTTTAATTGTATATATATTTTTAAAACTCTTTATAAATGAGTAACAATAAATTTGTGTTTTATTATGTACATGCTTGTGTCTGGTTTAGATAGACTGCTTATTCCTACCTGTACACCATCTGTGCCTCCACCCAGGGATTACAGATGAAGATCGGCTTTTATTTTAGGTCATTCGCCTGAGAAATCAATCAGTACTTCCCATCCGAGCACCTCAGAACCAGCTGAAATTTTATTTAGTGCAATAACATCAGTATATGCAGTAAAGAAGCTCTGCTGCCTCACAGCACAGCAGTCTTTCTGTGTGGGGGTAGTGTCTTCTCCTCCTGTGCAAAGACATGCATGGGGTTAACTGGTGACCCTAAACTGTCAGTTGGTGTAAATGTGAGAGGATGAATGTCTCTGTTTGTGACGGACTGGCTACCAGGTGCACCCCACCTCTCGCCCTGTGAAAGCTGGGATAGATAATGACCTACCCTGTGATCCAGAATTTAGATAAGCAGAAGAAAATGCATGTTTGAAGCTATAAAAACCTCATAATATGGATATTATCAGGATTACAGGCCCTCAACTCACATAGAGACGGGTCAGATTTGGTGCTTTTTATGTTGCCCAAAAAGAATCACAGCTAAAAATTAATCCTAGTCTATAAATATAGGTATAAAGGAGGCATTTCCAACCACACATGACCCTTCAAAATTCACCCATAATGCACTTAATCATTCAAACTATGATGTTAAAGACAAATGGTGCTAAATGTAAATTATTTCTTCATATTGAGACACTAAGTGGGTAAAATTGTTTTTAACCTGAATATTTCCCGTGGATATCTGAAAGGCACCAGGTGTGGACCCACCCACATGTGTCCTAGGATGAAGGCAAAATTTGCATGGCTTTATAAAATGAACTGAAGTGGTCGTACAAAAGGAGGGAACTTTTCTCATGTTTGGTTGCTTTATGGAAGGACCCCTGTGTGTTGTCGCTGCCAAATAAAAGAAATAACAAAAGATGAAGGGGAGCAAAGCTGCTAATTAAGGGTTGATTCTGATTTATTTTACGTGATGGATGTTTTTTAAATCCTGGAGAGCTTTTGAGGGTTTTTCCAGGACTCTCAAGGACCCAAGTGCCATCGTCTCGCAGCAGGTTTAAAAAAGAAAAAAACTTAAATGCTGCCGTCATCATCGCACACTGCGACCTCCCCGTGTGAGGTTATGGATGGACTTGCTGATGGAGTTGGAGGAGGGATCATTAGCTCCTCTGGACACACTTCAACTCATTTTCATGAACTTCTTCTCCCCAGCTCCTCCTCCTACTCCTCTCCAACTGCAGGTGGGATCCACTTTAGGAAAAGACACATATTGTTTTCCCATCCTCCTCCCCTTCCTCCTCTTCCTCCCTGAAATGTTTCTCCTTGCAGTGATGGATGTCCCGCCTGATGCTGCTTTAATATCAAACACAAGAATGTCTTGTTTGGGCGAAGAGCGCGCCGAGCTCCTGCAGAAGGGGCTAGGATGCGGACCGGGGTTCGGCAGAGGTCGCCACGTCGGGGATTCGAGGGGCCCGGGGCCGAGCTGACAGGGGAAAATATTTTGTACTCTCCAGGGTGCAGCTTAGTTCGCATTCAGCTCTGCTCTTACTTCCCTCCCAGGAGCAGAAACTTGGCTTCAGTTGTGATGACTTCTCCAGATGTGCACCTCACTCCTTCTTCTCCTTCATTCCCCTCCTCCTGCACTCCATTGTGAATTTCTGAACACTACAATTAACATCTATAAATCATGTCCTGAATACTTCCTGCTCAATCACAAGGGAATATTGGGGAACAGCCCAATAACTCATTACAAATTGGAGGCTTAAAGCAGCCAAAAAGATGAATTGTATGGTGAAAAAAAGCTCGTACAGGACGAGAGTCTCAGCGATTTAATGACAGCCCACTCCGTTAAATTAGAGGTAGACGATTAATAAAATGCACCGACAGTCTGTTTCCTCTCACATTCTCAGAAATCCTTTCTCTTTCTTTTTTTGGTGCATGATGAAATCCATCACAGAGAAGATTTGCCAGATCCAATTAGGCACCTTCTTATTTACTTTATAAAACAGTTTGACAAGTCCAGGACAAAATAACAAACGCTCTCCAAACTAATTATCCCAGCAATAAATAAATGTTGAAAAGTTTTTAAAAGTATCCGCAGGAGGGATTGCTTCTCAAAGCCGGGATTTAATGGGAAAGAAAAAATTTCCACGTTTTGCTCCTATTTAGTTGTCACTAACATGGGGCGGGTGGCACATGCAAACAAACATTATGGCTTCGGACCTTTGTTTGAAACACCCATGACTGTAGCTGAAAAAATACGGAAATCAGCGAAAAAAAGCCAAATAATAAGAAAAAAGCTGCATTAGTGAGCAAAACGAGCACCAAAAGCTGCAGTTTATCTAATGTCCACTAGAGGCTCCAGCAGGGAGTCTGTCCTCTTAGACTACAGCTATCTGAACCTCCGAACTGGACCTCTGGACCGTGTTTGTGCTGTTAGACCCTTCTGCAGCAGTTTTTATGAGAGGTTCCTGTGTGATGCTCTCAAACTCTGTAGATACAGCTTTCGAGAATTAAGTAACACCAAAGATGGCCCTCAAAGAGCTCATCAGCTGGTGGGAAATGTGAGATAATCATGGCTGCTTCAGCCCCGTGGTTTCTGTGATATTGTGTCCATAACATGAATTAGCCTGGAGTTTTTATCAGACTTACATGGTGATTGTGTACATGCAGCCTTGCACGGGACTATTAATCTGGAAGTTATATGATCTTTAAAATACCTGCTGGGGGTGTTACTAAAACATGCTCCTACAAAGACCATGAACATCCTGAAACCTGGACAGTTTATGGATGTTGTTGTGCACACTCAGCGCATATCACATATCTTACATGACCTCAGTGCACAAAAATCTTAAACTAAGTCTTTGCAACATTAATCAAAAATCACAGAAAATCCACCCAAATATATCTTCTTTCCTCTGCTCCCTTTAAGTTTCTGCAGGACGAAGAAAGTCAGAATGTAAGGTCAGGAGTCAGGCTTAACTTACAGCTCAGCCATGCAGAAGCATTTCTAAATGATCTGCTCGTGATCATCCTGTTTTCACACGTGTGCTGCTTTCGCTGAGGCTCATTTTCCCAGAGAGACATTTTAAAAAGACAGAAAGAAGAATAAGAAGAGCTGGAAGTGATGTGATAAATAAATAAACGTCAGAACGTCGATGGTTCTCGCCGTCATCTCCAAGGTTGCTTCCTGAAATCTCCCCTCAGCCTGGTGGGATTCGTCCGTTTGTCAGGTTTTCAGCTGCTGATCGATAACGGAAGAGGAGAAACAAAAAAAAGAAAGAACAAACAAACAAAACAACAACAGCAGCAGTAAAGTGAGGCTGCAGCCGCTCCGGCGTCCTCTGATTATTTCAAGGACATGTCTGCTTTCAGGCTCAAATCAATCCTGCTGCTGCTCATTTCTGCTCAAAATATCTTTAATAACAAATGGGACTCTTTTCCAGAGGTGCTTTTCTAAGATCATCCTTTTTTCTTTGTTAACCTTCTGCCATTAAAATATACAACCTCACATAAAAGTCATTTTTAAAGAGCATTTTTAACATTAATAAAAATGGAACAGCTCTAAAATATGATAAAGAGAAGGTATCGCGGACATTTGTTGGTATGTAATAGATTACTCAAACTAAATATAAAACTACTCAACGCCGATAAAGTTCTGCACAGCAGCAATATTATTGCAAATATGATCCAGACGTCCAGTTCAGGGACTACAGTTGGTGCAGGTGAAGCCTAGCAGACAGCTAGCAGCTACAGCTGCCTGTGTCGCCATCCACCTGTCACTCAAAGAGTCCACACCTGAATACCTGAGCCTTAAATAGGTGATCTACTATCAAGACTTACCTGGCGGCTGTTGAGTTCTGTAAGCCCGCTGTTAGTTTCAGTGTGGCCTTTTACTCGATGTAAAAACTGTAAAGATTTGCTCTCCTGCACAGCTTCTTCCACACATTAGACAAACATAACTTTACACACAAAGATGAATGTGCAGGAAGCAGCAGCGTGTTAAGTTTTAACCGCTATCAAACAGATTTCATGTGTGTTATGGTCTCTGCAGCAGGAAGCAGCCGGTATCGTGACAGTTTTTCATTATTAGCTCCATTATCCCCAGCAGAGCTGAACTGAAAACTTTCTGGTGCAGATTGTTTTTTGGCAGCGGCTCCCTCAGCTGAGCGGTAAATAATGTACGAATTATTGGCTGTCTGCAGCCTCGCAGAGTCTCTGCAGAGCTGCAGCGTAAAGTCCATCTCCTCCTGTTGGGTTCTTCACTCGGTGCAGAGATTTGGCTCTCAGGGCCGAAATCACGACTCTGAAGGATTTCAGGAACTTTGTCATTAACGTAGTGCATATGAAACTACGTTTCAGAGAGTGTTTAGAGCAGCACAACGAAAAAAAGAAATGTCTAAAAGTGCATATGTAATTGTTTTTGACTTACAATTTAAAAAGCAATGTGCATATAAAAATGGGTGCATTAACACCAAGGTAAGTTATTTTACAACAAGCCCAGAAGCCTGGTTGGTTCATAAACCACTTACACATTTAAAATACTATGAAATCAGTCATATACAAGGATATTAGCCTGGTTTTAGAAGAACTGACATCACAAGGTAAAGGTTCCTGTATTCTCTAGAAAGGTTATTGGAAACCTTCCTCATAATTTCCTGAAATAAAAACTATAAATTACAGATTACATTTTTCCAAGAAGGTCTTGCACAGTCTGTTACTCCTTAATGTTTTTAATAAGAAGCTGATTTATTGGGTGAGCGGGAAGTAGTTTAACAGAATTCAGTTTGAAAGGGACACAAACTACAACTCTTAATGCAGATGTGTGATTGTAGAGTCTTTACCTTACAATATAAAGTGCCTTGATGCAACTGTTGTTGTGATTTGGTGCTATATAAATAAAACTGAACTGAATGTGTTTCATAGGCTATTCTCATCCAGGTGTAGTTTCCAGCTGATAAATGTAAGCAGGTAGTTTACAACTCCTAACCAAAACGTTTCTGAATCTAACCATATACTTTGTAGTTGCCAAACTCAACCAAGGGTTTCTAGCATCTAAACCTAGCAAACTAGTTTTAGCTCTTGAGCTTAATATAGTAGTTTTAAACTGCCAAGTAATTTCTAGCACCTCAACTGAATAGGAACTTTCTAGCTTGTAAACCTAACTTTCTAGTTTCTAACTCCTAAATCTGATGAGCAGCTTTTAGTGAAGAAACCTAACCAAGTAGTTTCAAACTCTGTCACTTAAATCTAACGAGTAGTTTCTAGTTTCTAATGTTCTAGTTCCCAAATTCAACTGAAATGTTGCTAACACCAAAATGTAACCAAGTTGTTTCTAGTTCCTAAACCTGAGAAACGTGTTTGGAGCTTTTAATTTAATGAGTACTTTTAAAAACCTGAACCAGAGTTTGGTTGGTAAATGCTAATGCTAATATAGTTTAAAAAAAAATATGACATGTTTCATTCAGTAAGACTTGAAACTACAGATTGAGACCATAAGCTCATCAGGAAAGTGTTTACTGAGGTCATACATGAAGGGAGCAGTCGATTCATTTTCTCTTCGACTCCTGTGCAACCAGGACTTGCCCCCTGCTGGCCATTCAAAAGAATGCAGGCTTAAACCTTCACTTTTCAAAATATACATCTGTTTTTAATACTGTCTTCCAAGTTTCACTAAAATTACTCTTTAAATATAGAAATAATAATTTTATTTAGATGTTTTATTTATTTATTTTTTATTCACATTGCACAGTATTGTCATTTCTTTGGTCAGAGCTGGTTTGCAGATCTTGATTTTTTAACCTTATTGTATAATGCGACTGTTTTACAAGTAGAAATGTTTGTAGAATGAGTTTTAATGTAGAATTTGAGCTGACTGATCCTGTAACCTGCAGCACAGTATCATGCAGTAGTACTGGTACTTGTACTGCAGTAGAGGTTACCACCTTCAGGCTCTCAGAGTGGATTACGTGCAGTCGAGCAGCAGATTTATTTGATTCCTCTCTCCTCCAGTTGTCAGCAGCAGCCTGACAGCAGAGTTTTTTGCTCGTGGCTAAAACAGTGAAGTTCATCCCATCACACTCGTCTAATTGCCATCGAGGGGAAACTGAGAGCCGACTTTCACATCTCTGAGAGATGGCTGCCCATGATAATGACCCGGCACTTTTCTCTTCTCTGAGCCTCCATAACAAGACTGTTCAAGGCCACATCAGTGCTCGAACAAGGAGCTTTTTACAATCAAATCACCGTTAATAAAGAGGATCCATCTCACATTTAAGAGACTGCGTGTTCAGGATTACATTTGGATTGTCAGTCACATTAACAAGGGTCGTCACAAAAAAGGTTTACAATTTATTGAAGGAGGTTCCTAACAAGAGAGGTTTGTCATTCTATAGGGTCGCCCCAAGGGATGTCTGTGGCTCTATTATGATGTTTGTCATTTCCTATGAGTCTCTATGGGGGGGGGGGGTTGTCATTTCTTTGAGTTACCACAAGAACAGTTTTGTCATACAAGAGAGGTTTATCATTTCTGTGGAAGCCTAATAAATAAGGTTCAATATTTCTATGAGGTCCATACAGTGAAGGCTTAATATTTCTATATGGTCTTCACAATAAAGTTTTGTCATTTTTATAATGAGGGACCCCACTGAATTCATAAACAGTGAAACTATGCATTTTATTTTTATATAAAAAAACCACATGGATACTTTTTGGGGGCGGGGGTTCCACATTGAAGGTGTGTAATTCCTTAAGGTGTAATTTCTTTACAGATCCCATAAGAGAGATTTCTTCTCTCTTTGGGATTTCCACACTAAAGGTTTGAAGCATTCCTCGGGGTCCCACATTGGAGGTTTGTGGGTTTTTTAGGGTCCCCACATTGGAGGTGCATCATTCGTTATGGTCCCCATGAGGGAGGTCTGTGGTTACTTCTTATGGGTCCCATGTCACTTTTTTCAGGAAAGACTCTTTTTCAACCAAAACCTTGGTGACTACCTTACAAACAGGATTTACAGGAATTAGGCATGTGTGTATGTAGTTATGGTCCTGACAACTCCTTTCTGCTCAGAATAAGACAATATTCTAACATCACTGCATTAAACTGGTTTTTGGAAACATCAGCTGTGCATTATTTACTATTGTACCATTTAAATAATATTATATATACATGTGTGTGTGTGTCTGTGTGTGTATAACATTTTTATGTATTCTTATGTATCTTATATATTCTTATTTTTATGTATATTATGGTACAGTAAGAGTATGTCACTGTCAGTAAATTGTCTGGTGATGTCTTAACAAAACATATCAGGTATCTCACCAGGGGACAGAAATATAGGCCTTGCCCACCCACCTGTTCACATGATGCTGGGAAAGTCTGACATCTGTGAGTCACATGTTGTTAAATTGTTCCCAAGATATTTTAGTATAAAAACAACAATGTAGACTTAGTTTCGCTTACTTTTAAAATTCTTGTATTTTTGAAAGTGAAACAAAAATAAGTTTTTTGATTAATGCTTCATTGTTGCTAATGTTTGTTTGTTTTTGGTTTTTTTTTTTTTTAAATAAATAAGTAGTTAATTTATATCTATTTCTGTTTGGGCTGAAGACTGAATCTTTGTACCTCATATCTATCTATGCTTCACCTATTTTATTTTTAAAAATCTATTTATTGATATAAGCATTAATATTATTATTGTCATTTTTTTGTTGTGGACCACTTTGGTTGTATTTGTGGTATATGGGTAGGGATGGGTACCGGTATCCGGTGCCATGATGGCACCGGTTCTGACATAAACGGTAGTAACCAGACCGAAAAGCAGCGCACATTTCGGTGCTTTATTTTGGTGCTTTTTTTTCCTGAGATGTCATACACTTTGGATTCTAGCCAATCATTTTACCTTTCCGAGGATAGTAGGTGGGCCCAGGTATGTACGTTCTTTTAGAGCAGAGCTACAGATTAAAAATGCCCAAGGCGAAGCGGTCAAATTCTGGCTGTACTTCACAGCAAAAGATGCAAACTCAGCAGCCTGCAACAAGTGCTTTAAGGTGATACTGTGATACTGTGCAAAGGAGGTAACACCTCAAATCTGATGAAACACCTGGCGACGTATAGCATTTTGTTAAAAGCCGAGAAATGCGCCGTATTTGATAGCTTGCTGCGAGACCTCACACCGGGCACATCTACTGCGGGTGGGTTGCCTGTTATCGGACCCGGAGTTAGCAACATCCCCCAAAAACCCGAAGAGGAGAGTCCTGGCCCGTAGCCCTGCCAGTGTAGCAGAAATGATGACGGATGATGATGGCAGCAGCAGCAGCCGTTCTTCTCTGTGTGAGTAGCTTAATGCTGTCCGTGTGTAATTTACATTGAGTACACTAACCACGTTATTAAATTAATGCATGTAAGGTGAACTAGCAAACACCGTCGTAGTTACATGCGGCTGTCTTCTTCTGTGATGGCAGATACTCCCTTCACCCTGGCCAAAAAGGTTAAAATGACCAAAGAAAAGGTGGAAAACAGCTAAACATGAGAGGTTTTTGGACAAAGTTAGTTTTTTTTCCATTGATTAAGCACTGCTTCCAGCCAAGAGTGATACCATAAATCCCCTATAGCTTCAGAAAAGGCTAACATTGTTATCTTTTTACAAAAAAACAGCTGAACATGAGAGGTTTTTGGACCAATTTTGTGTTCTGTATTCTTTAAGCACCGGTTCGAGCACCGTTTAAGCACCGGCACCATTTCAAAAGTACCGGTTTGGTACTGGTATCGGATAAAACCTAAACGATACCCATCCCTATATATGGGTGATATTTAATTAAAGCTGGGTAGAATAAAAGGTTTTAAAATTAAAGCCTTTTATAAAACCTTTCTGACTGTAATTTGAATTCAGAGTTATATAATATTCTAGTAAGTGTAACGAAAGTCTAATGACTTGGTCAGAAAAATAATGTTGCTGTATGGACCCATGAAATACTTGCACATGAGTTCTGGTTAAATAAAGGTTTTAAAAGATGAAAATGTATGTATATCATTTTACTTAAACATTTTTATTTTGACTACCATTAGAAAAGAGTAAACTAGCTAACAGGATGTTAGCATCATCCACCGCATGGCTTTAAAGTCACGTTCACGTTAAACCAAAGCCTTTTGGAAATTTAAAAACAAGAGTGGGAAACACTTCCACTGCTGACTCTTTGTTAGCAACGCCTGGTAAATAAACACAGAACAACTGAAAGGACTTGCCTGGCTTCATTCTGATCCAGCTTTCTGAGTCAGGATGCTAGCCAAATATCGGATAACATTGGAAAATGCAATCAGAACCAACGTTTAGCATTCATTTTGATCCCATCCAAGCATGTCCAGATTGGGCCGTAACATGTCAGAGATGCAGTTTATTTGCTTCAAAGACCTTTAGGTTTCCTCCTCCTGCACTGATATTAAACACTGTTAAAGGAACCCGGTTCAGGTCAGGTACCAGTTCTGGTCCACGTTCCTCAAAACCCTTGTCTAACCTGACTCTAGTTCATGTGTGAAAACACGACCGTGAATGTGATCTCCGTCTCCCACTGCCGCTCGCTGTGATCCCCAGCTCCTCGAGGAAATTGCCTAATTACATATTTAAGGTGTAATAAGACAGTTTGTGCGCTGGCCTGTGATGTAGCGAGTGCGGCGAAGTGCTCCATATTTCAGCGGGTAAGGCGGCGTGGCTCGATGATAATGGCTTGTTAAGGTGGAGGAAGAAGGAGCTGCTGCTGCTCTCTAATCACTCTGAAGCCTTGATTAGCCCGAGCACACGAATAATGGGTGGCATTTTCTGCGGCCTGTCGGGCGGTGGAGGAGGAGGGGGGGGGGTGATTTAACAGCCTCCCTGCTCCTTCCTCCTCTTTCTCATCCCAGTGGTTTTGATCTATTTTTTACTGCCCGTCTCAGTCATTTATCAAGAGCAGAATGGCTAGTAAAGTAATCTGACATTAGCACCCAGTGACTAATACCTCAGGAAAGAAAAAGAGAGACAGGAGAGGTTTGTCATTTAAATAAATCATGGAGCACGTCTCCATTAAAGGGGAAAAAAAGAGAAAGAAATGTTGGAATTGGCCTCTGAACCTCGGCGCTCGTTTTCAAAGCAAACTGGAGAGTGAGTAGATGAGAGCCAGTTAAACGGGGAAGCGAAGGGACAGCTCTGAATGCACACATTTAATGATGACTGAGATTCGACTGTTACACGATGGTGCGAACAGGTACATCATTTATTAAATATAGTTGGTAAATTATAAATCACCTGACTGATGTTTATCATGTAAAATGGATCATAGATTATTAGAAAAACTAGTATCCAGCTATGTTACTGCCAAGTAACAAATACCAGTTATTGCTGTTTATTTAACGTACATGAGTGGTTCAGCGAGCAGTGAGTCAGTCTAACAGTTCACAGCATTAGGGGCGTGGCCTCTGTGATGGGTGGGTGGCGACACAGGCGGCTGTAGCTGTGAGCTGTTGGCTGGGCTTCACCTCAGCTAATTGGAGCTAACTGCCCGTGTTTGTGTTTTGGGATGTTTTTAATGCAATTATCTCACCAATAATATGGTTTTCTATACATTCATTCATTTGTTGCTGCTGATGTGGGACCTGGTCTTCCCGGCCACCTCTTTTAGTGATGGTGAGGCATTCTTTAACCTGTGGAGCGGTATAATCTCTCTAATCCAGAGCTGTCAAACGTAAGGCCCAGGGGCCAGAATCAGCCTTGCAAAGACTCCAGTCTGGCCCATGGGACAGCTTTAGAAAATGTGAATAGATTGTGCATAGATTTTTAACTTTTCACTGTATTTTCAAAAGTTTTTCCTGTTGATAAAGACTCCCACCACCCATTGCCATCCATACTACACCAAAGTACAAGCACATTTTCTGTGATTTAATAAAATCATTATTGTCTAAGTTTATAATTACATTAAATGTCATTAAATAAAATAATTGTTAATGAAGAAGTTGTGTTTTTTTTCCAAGATTTGACTGATTTTATGTATAATGACCTTTTTTGTTTTGGGGGGTTTGATGGTGGAAAAGTGAAAAGTTTTAATGATGTGTGTCATGTGGGAGGAGCTAGCTACCCGGTTTGATCTGAACAAACTGACACCTACAGTGCCAGAAGGTCTTTGATCATTGCTTTGAAAAAGTTTTGAAGGACAAAATAATTTTTTAAACTTCCTTTTCAGTGTGCAACTCGTCTAATGGTTGGAAGCTTCTGAGCTACACTATTCATGTTAAAATTTATGACTCTACAAGGCCAGATTTACCTCCTGCTCTCAAGGTCAATAACTTATGTTTATACAACATTAAATATTGTTTTATGATTTTAAAATGTATGTTTGAGTACATCAGTGGGCAGATCGTTTGAGTGAGGTCTGAAAGCACAACTCTGCTGTGAAATTATGGCGTCACTATGACCCCTGACCTCTGTTTGTTAGTAGACTTAGAGATAGACGTGTAATTTTGTCATTTCAAACACCATTTTTTTCAGGAAACCCCAGAATTAAATGTTTGATGAATGATGGGATGAAGAGCAGGAACCAGTAAAGAAGGAATCTACACAACTGAAGGTAAATGTGATGGTAAAATAAAAAGAGCTGTGCCTTTAGACTTTAGTCCTCACATGTAGTTTTTTTTTTGCCTTTTAAAAGAGGAAAATATGAAGTTTATGTGTATGAACGTGAATATGAGACTGGACAGGTGAAAAACTGTGTTCAGGAGCACAAAGATACAGTGGAACATGGCATAATGCTTAAAATTAACACATTTTGAATTTACAAAACAAAATAAAAAAAAAAAGCTAAATACACAGTTTAGGCACAAAAAGTAAAAAACGTAGAAAAACTGAAGTGTAAGAAAACAGTAAAAATGTGGTTAAATTCACTATAATGCTTGACAAAATACTGAAAATAAAATAAAATACAGCAAACAAGCTGCAAAATTCAGTAAAACATAACAAAGCAATGAAAATAAACTAACCATCCATCCATCCAGAACCAGCAGCCTAAGCAGGTTGCCCATACCTCCCTCGCCATGGCCATTTCCTCTGGCTTACACCAAGGACCAGCTGGGAGATGTAATCTCTCCATTGTGTTCTGTTGTCTCCTCCCAGTACATGTATGTAGCGTCCGAGTCTGACGAGTCAGCACGTGATGTCATGGGCACATCACTCAAGCTGTCCACTCATACGTAGTTTACATGAAAATTAGCACTACATTTTCTCCCCATCAGCAGATCAGACATCCCGTCTTTAGACAGCTGACAAGAGACGGCCAAACAACAACATAACGTTACAAGCTAATGTCATGCCGCTAACATTATAGACAATAACGCCCACGTTAGTTCCACTTCAAGAAAAATTTTAGTTACAGCAGCTAACACTGACGGAAAATAATGAACATCCTCAACAACTCACCTCAGTATCACCACCATTAATCTCAAATGAACTTCATTGACAGTATAAGGAATAATGCACAGAGACGTGTCAACATCAAATGTAACAAAAATCAGGTAAATACCTGATCCAGTGACTACAGTTCCAGTGACTGGGGTTGTTACCCATATTGACACAAAATACTGACGTATTTAAACTTTTGTAGGCCTTTATATTTCGTCCAATATAATTTGAGGCGTTGTTGATAATAGTGGTCGCGGAGAATGTCAGAGTCACACTTCACACACTCGGAGGGCGTAAGTTAAGATGCATCTTCAGCCCTCCCTTGCCCCGTTTCTCCACATAAGGAGTAAGATGCTTGTCCTTAAAGTGTTCTACTTCCTCTGAGAGAAGATATACACTTGTTTGTTTACTCATAGTTGCCATAGTTTATTTCATCTATATGATGTTTAGCAGGTTTTTCACTATGTTTCAGGATTATTACACGTCCAGAATGGCCAACAAGTTCATGTCACATGTTAAGCAGTCACGTGCCTGCAAAAATGACATAATTGGGCAAAACTATAGCAAAATTAGTACAAAATTCTGACAGAAAGGTGCATATGGCAAATTACTAAAAAATGCAAAATACTGAAAACACAACCAGATACTAAAAATACATAAAATATACTGGAGTGCAGACACGTTTCCTCCACTTATTATTGTATTGACCCTGTTCCTCCCTCATGCACACCTCACTTCCTTTAATCTCACTTTTCTCATCACTGATTGGGTCTTGGGTTTCCTCATTCCTTAACTGAACTCACCTGGAACTCATTATATTAGGACTGCACTGATACATCAGGTGAATTTCTTTTGTTCTTCTAGTTTATATAGTTTATTAGGTTAATTTGTTTTTAGGTTAATGCCTCGAAGGCTGACCTCGTTTGTCTTTCAGAGTTTAGGGATCCATCTAAAGGAATGTAAGTTAAAGTAAAGAAAAACTCTGGAGAGTCATTGATGATAATAATCCCTTCCTTTGAACCTTCTAACTATATATATATAATATACAATCAACACCTTGAAGCTCAACCATCAGGGCGTTATTCGAGCCGTTATTATTTATCTGCAGTGTCCTCTTCAGCCTGTAGGGGGTACTGTGAGGGCCGTTTGTGTGATTTTTCTGTAGGATAAAAATGATTTCTGCATGACAGAACCAAACAGACAGATTTTTGGGTTTCATCTCTTTATCCGTGCCCCGGTGTGAAGAGTGTGAAGCAGTCGATGCGCTCAGATAATCCTGCAGCACCACGGTCCACCTCCATTGATCTTGCTCTGCAGGTCTGTCGGGGTTTGGTGGTGGTGAGGGTCAGTCAGTCAGTCATCCATGCTGCTGGAGATGGATGGTTCACACACACACACACCTCTGCACGCCCCCACCTCAACCCCGAGACGGCCAATCAGCTGCAGGCCAGCGGTCAAACTCTGCATCTACATTATGCATGAAGCAGAGAGTCCTGAGAGGCAGCAGCAGAGTCGAGTTCGCTCAGGATGTTTACTCCACCGTGTGTGTGAGTGTGTGTGTGTCCGTTTGTGTGTGTGTGTGTGTGTGCGTGTGCTTGGCCCTGCTTGGGGGTCCAGACATGAACACCTCTGAGGGAAACCGTCCTCTTCCTCCCTCCCGCCGCTCTGCAGCCTATACGAGACAATAAAGATGAGATCAATAAATATTGATGATTGTAATTTTGTGTTTATCTGCCAAAATGTGCAATTATCTAAATTTAAATTTAAATTCAACAACTATTGAAACACAACAGAAGAGTAGATGATATTGTTTATTTATCCCAAAGGCTTGAAAATCCTGGACAGAAATGAAATATAACCTGTAGAAAGACAGTTTAAATACATGGAATAAATATATCAACTCCAATATTCCAAATATCTCAAAGAAAAATGTACCTGGTCAGGTGAACCGTCACTCAGATGTGCTGCTACAGGTCACATGCTGATCCTCCAAATACTGAGGGAAGGTCCTCCCTCCTTTAGCAAAGGATACACCTGACTGTCCTTTATGAAAGGAAAGGAGATAATTACGATGTTTCCGCTGAGGTCAAGGAGAAGTGGTTAGGAAAAAGTGGTAAAAAGAATATTTATTTAGTCTATTTGTCCACCGTCTTAGGCTAAGACAGCTGATGCACTTCAACTCCACTTTTGTCGCTTCCCCAATGTGGTGTTTTTGTAAATATCTCAGGTTTCTGTCATAAATCCTTGTTTTCCTCTTTTTTTAAAGGTGTTTAAAATGATTCTTGTTCCCGCTTTCAGTTTACTTCCTGTTTTATTTTGAATGTTAGTTGCTTCCTTTCTTTGTTCTCTTCCCACCCTCATTACAGTCTCATTGAGGGCACCTGTACCTTTTTATCCTCCTGAGGTTAGGTGAAATTCCTGCATTTGTTTTGGATGTTATTTCACAGTGATTAGCAGGTATCTGTCTGGGTGAAGCTCACCTAATAATGGCAGCTGAGAAATAAAGACAGGAGCCGTGTGACTGACTTGTATTGATTGGGAAACTTGCTTCTCTCTGTGTTTCAGAGATCAGATGATTCTGCCTCTAACACATATTTCCCTTCAGCAACATGAAGTTCAATCAGGCAAACGCCTCTTTGTTCATTAAACTTAGCCAGGCCACTGCGATCAATACGCCTGTAGAGCCGACATTAACGAGACCGCACCTCACCGCTGTACCGGACCGGAGACAGGCTGGATCCACCGCACACCTTTGCTCCAAAGTCCATCAGAGGCTGAGTGTTAATGCGTGCATTAGTGGGGAGGAGGAGGATCCCCTGAGCCCCACACTTCTCCAACTTAATTATTAAGAGGGAGGGGGGCTAATGAACTGTAGGATTACAGAGGTGATAATCGCTGCCTTGGTAGGTGCATTAAGCCTGGCTGTGTCATTAGGCTGCAAGCCTGACAGACGACAGTCAGCGACACAGAAACAGACAATAAATGTAGCAAAGGATGGACCCGCAAGGAGTTTTCTGATTCTGGGCGAACCTTCAGAGCCTCTTTGAAGCTCGGATAGAAAACGAGGCTTTCCCAGGCATTCAGGCCGGTATAACCCTGTTTCCACAAAGAGTAGATGTGCAGGTGATTTAAAGGCCACGTTTAACTGAAACTAGTCCAGAGAAACAAGTCAGCTGTTTAAAAAATATCTCCTCATTTTGAAACTGACGACAACACATTTAAATTAGAATGCTCCAGAATGCTTCCCACTCACAGAGGATTCACACTGCTGAATAGTTTGAGGCCTCCGTTATTTCCAGGTCCAGATGTTTTCTGAGGGTCAGAGTTCAGCATCTGGACTCTTACTGTTAGAGCACAAACAGTGAGGGGTTTGATAGCGACGCCCGATGATAGTCACAGTCTGAACCTTCGAATAGTGAAAGACTTAACACACCTGACATGTGAAAATCATGAGAATATTTTTCAGACTCACTGATTTTTAATTCAACTTCAAATAATCACATTCAAGCACCACATTTATTTTTGTTTCTTATAAACAAAGACCAGCATGATGTTTGGTGGCAGGGAGGCTCTTGTAGAGTCACTGATCTTTCATATTGTAAGAGGCATCTGAGGTTATTTGAAAGCATGCTGATTGCCTCTCATTGGAGGTTTGTCCAAGCGGCAGGAGACCTCAGGATGGATCGAGAACTCTCCGGAGAGATTATATATCACAGGAATTCCTGAGGAGAAACTGGGAATACCCTGGATGGATGGTTTGTATATTTAAATGTGGATCTCCACATTAAATATTTGTTTCTTGTTTCTCCCACCCAGGTCTCATTTACCCATGATCCCACGCTCGTCATTCCTGATGTCCAGAGGGGATGAGTCCGATTTATCATTGTTTCAGGTGACGTTTCCCATTCATCACCTGCAGGCGCTTCATTAGCAGAGAGCAGGCTATGAGGCTAATTAAATTCAAACACAGTTATGTAACGTGGACACACATGATGAAGTGCTCTGTGTGTTTGCGCAGCATCCCAACATGCTAATGTTTGTATGTGTTTGACCTGCAGTCGGTCTCAGCCCACAGCTCCCTCTGTTAATTTAGCTTCTGACTTACGAAGCAAACGGTCTCCTCTTTAGAGGTGCACACTGTCAGACCTCATGTGATCACAGAAATATCAGAAATAAAGAAAAATCAGAGAAACACGCATGTGGAGTAGGCTGAACATTTTGGGCCTGTCTCAATATGTGTACTTGCGTTCTCGTGTACTCACGACACGTCATCAGTCGGAGATCAAGTACTGTTCCAATTCAAAGTACGAGAACGCAAAAAATTCCCGGCTGTGTTCTTGCTCTGCCTGTTTTATCGAGCATGCATCGGTGGTGATTTGTGTGTACTTGGTACAGCTAAATATCCCAGAATGCATTTCGTCCCAAACTCAAACATGGCAATGGCGGAGGAGCACTTTTAATTATTACTCTTTCTGGGTCACAAAATAAACTTTTAAGTTATTTTCAAGCGAGAATGTAGCTGTGTAAACTTCAAATATCTGCTCTATTTATCAAGATATCATATATTTCCAAACATGCTCCGACGTTTTCGGAGACGTCTGTTGGCCGCCAGCTCCATAGCAGACCGGGAGGTCGAGGGTCACTAGAGCCGGCGAGAACAGCGGACTCACGGCACATCTTTTCATATATTTGTTCAGTTTTCCTGCAAACCCCAGCAGCTGTCTATTGTAATTTTTGAGTGTCCACTAAAATAAAAATAAAAGCGTTCTAACATCTCACCTGTTTGTTTTTATTAAGGCATACATGTACACTATTTTTACTAATAGAGATTTTGCTACTGAGGTTAAACATGATATATAAGTCACTTAGATCACTTCTAAATGTTAATGTTTCGTTTATTTCAGTGTTTTATTTGTTCCTGAGTAAATCGGTTTGGCTGAGATAAAAGTTAAGCTTCATAACATATTACTCACAGTTAAATTAAGAGGGGACGACAGTAAAAACTCCGGACCTGTGACATCATCAAGTATGCTGTTGTACAAATCTTGAGTCCATGCTCTCATTCTCGGCAAGTCGCATACTTGAGAACTGAGAAAGGGCCAATGTTTTAACCATGTTCCATGATACATTCTTAGCATGATTTCTGTATATCACACAGGCTACATGCTGTTTAGAGAAGCTATAGCTAGCTGGACAAGTTCCTCTATCTTGGCTGTTATTGCACAAAGTAAATGTTATGCATTTTTGTTTACTGATTGTTAAAATAAGCATTTCATATACAAGTTAGTATCATGGCTCAAGTTAGCTGCTGAAATAATTTGGCAAGTTAGCCAACTAACAATATTTGTCTAGTGACAACATTAGCAAGCAAGATGTGTTTGGCCAGCTAGCTGTAAAGTAACTTTTTAATGTTAGCACATGAAAAAAAAAAATGGAGATGTCGAGCAAAATCATTAGAAAATTTGGATGGCTACTCATCCTTATTCACTCAAGGCAGGATTCTGTTTCATGAGATAGCTTTAAATTTGCCTGTGCTAGCAGGAACATGAATATTAGCTAACATTGCCTAGAAAAAAGACAGCCACAAAACTAAAAGACCCCTCCCTGATCCAAATGTTCTGCTGTTTACCATAGCTGGATGAATTAGTCCCCTGTATCATATCAAGAAGACCACAACAAGTATGTGTTAGCAAGTAAATTCCAAACTATGTCTGCCTATGTCGGCTAACACCAACCTTAGCCAGTAGAACAATGATTTGGGACTTGGTTTGATTATAAAAGCAGCATCTCTCTATTAACTGAATGCCCTGAATGCGGGATTATTAAGGATCGGGGGGCCTTATGAAAGATCCCTGGACATGACAAGTGCTAATAAGCAGTACTGTATATCTCCATCACGATTCTATTTAGTATGAAAGCAGCATTGTTGACTTCCTTAGTGCATATGTTTGCAGTCTTATTGAGTTTGTTCTTATTATTTACAAACTAAATACCAGAAAGTCAGAATATTCTTCATGAATTAAAATACTTCTAATATTATTCAGTATTTGACAAGTCTTCAAATACCATTTTCCTGCCAGATGAGCTTTGTGTTCTTCAAGAGTTTTGAGAACCTTGTTTGTCTTCTCTTTGTATGGTTTTCCTGTTTGTGCCATAGTATCTAATTTCATCGCACTGCAGAGATTTTGGTTAACAACTCTTCTTTCATGTGGTAGAGATACAATCTAGAATTTTCTGGTAAAATCAGGGGATAATCCACACTTTAAGATTAGAAAATTCAGAACTCACACACTTCCTGAATTTTAAATTCTCTTTGACAGAAGTTTTTAAAGGATTTTTTAAAAGGGAAGGTAGCGCTTTCAAACATATTATTACTGTAAATTCTCAACTACCACCACATAAGAGGAATTCTGGTATTCTCAGCAGAAAATTTTATCTTCAGCATAACCGCAGCACCGTGAAGATTTTTCCCCTCCACAGATTGGAAACAAACAAAGTGAAGCTGGGGACCTGCGCACAGATAAATGGCCAAACGTTAAACCTGGCCCTGGAGCTGACGCAGAGACGGGACTTCCAGAGTTGTCGTTTCCCTCTGAATGCTTTTCTGCTCCATTTGCTGCCTTTACAGCCACGGCGCGGAAGGTTCGACCCCACCGTCACTACCCTGCAGGCTCGTCGGTGTGCCAGAGTCAAAGCATTGAGGCTGGGGAGGGATGGAAATGAGTCGTAAAGACCCTGGAAAATCCATGAGAAAAAACACACACACACACTTATCCCTGCGATCAGAGCATAAACGAACATGAGCTGACAGGAAAAACAGAAGTGAGCAGAGTGTGATCGTAAATAAATAATATTTCTTATTGTTGTTTTTCTGTACCCTAAAACATATATGACAAATAAGAAAATCAGTGTAAAATCATCTAAGACTACACTGTGAAAAGCTTCAGGTATTTTCTTTTTTTCTTCCTCACTCGCTTCCTGTTTTACTTTGGTAATCTCTTTCCCTTTGAACTTCTGTCCTTTTACTTCCTGTCTATGTCTTTTTCCCACCTTTTTGATTGTTGCTCACTCCTGTGACCACAACAGAAATTAGAGCTATTTTTTACTTTCCTTTTTCTCTCTACACGTTCTGCTGAGCTGATTGAAGCTTGTAAATTTGTATTCCCATCTACTGATATTATTTTGTTATTAGGTTAATTTAGCACAAGGTTCTGTTAGCTTTGCACAAAAATAGAAACGTCCTCCAAAGAGCTACTTTTACTTACTTTGAGTACATTTTAGAGCCGGTACTTTTTCACTTTTACCTGAGTAAAGAAGTTGAATCTGTACTTCAACTTTTACTGGAGTATTTTTTAACACTAGTATCTGTCCTCTGAACTGTCTGCACTTTTGACACCTCTGCTTCAAAGAAGGTTACGTTCAGACATTCTACAAAAAGGTCCACTTGTTGTGCTGGAAGGGGCAGCGTTGGGTTGTTGACTCTTTGTACTTAAACATTTTTACATAAAGCTGTCACAGTTCTGAGAATGATTAAATGTCCATCAGATCTGAAAAATTAAGTGTAAATATGTTGATTTTTTAAAAAGAAAATCTTCCCCGTTTCTGTTCACCTGCCAGTTGAAACTCTTTTCTTGCGGGTTTACCAACAAATAAACTCCCCCAGCTTTATCAAAACTTTTTTTTCACATTGATTCATTAATTTTCTCCTTGCCTGAGTCCTCATTATTTCTTAAACTTATTTTGGTGATGAATATTCAGTGACTGTGGACTCTTAAAATGCATCGTTGGTGGGTAATTGCAGATTTCTCTGCTTCCTGTCCGACTGCAGCAGTCTAATGTGCTCATGCAGATCACAGCACATCTAGAGCGTCTCTCCAGATGGATTTTCTGACTCTCTGATCCGTGTCACGGCTTCGCGGTGCTGCCGCCTGCTGTGCGGTCCAGTCCGCCGGGTCCCTCCATGGGCCGTTTATGTTAATCACGTCATAATGTTATTTAGATCAATCGATCGGCCCTCTCGCCCGGCGCTGCCAGGCTGAGGTCAGGAGCCATGGGGGTGATGGGTTACATTTGCACAATGCTGTGGAGCCGGGTGGCCCCTCGCCGTGGAGGGCGGGCGTCGTCCTCCTCACGCCTGCGGCCCCACGCTGAGCCTCAGAGCACTGGCCTTTTCCCCTCGCCAGCCCGTCAGACAGAGGCAGACTGACAGCGAGTCCCAAACCCCCCGACCGCCTTCAGACATGACTGCTGCTGTCAGGCGCTCAGATATCACCACAACTTATTCTCCAAACCCCAGCTCGCCATCACGCACGTTCAAAACTGAGCTGAGGAGCAAATGGGCCTCTGTGACCTTTAGTGCAGAATGAGCACAAACAACATGAAAAATAACGGCGTGTTTCACAGCTAACCTTTAACACGCCTGTTTAAAAAGCTGCTGCTGGGCTCACGGGTGCTGCATTCAAAGCCACAGAACTTTATTTAAACTCCTGTTTAGGTCCCAGAGGGTCCAAAGATGCAAAATCTGTCAGAAAATTAAGTTCAGACTTCTGAGGAATGACCTCACACTAACAAAGAGTGAGACTGATGCACACAGGCATGAATGATGATGCTTTCCAGTTTAACTTTTCAGCTTCTGTGCTTTTAAATTTCCCGACTCAAAAG
Source organism: Perissodus microlepis (assembly GCF_051167445.1). Lineage (NCBI taxonomy): Eukaryota > Metazoa > Chordata > Actinopteri > Cichliformes > Cichlidae > Perissodus > Perissodus microlepis. The sequence goes on from NC_140462.1 coordinate 25,741,409, forward strand.
CACAGAGTTGGAGTTTTTATAAATGGAAGTCAGCCGATGTAATTTAGGTGAAGTCCTAGTAGTGAACTCCTAGCTTTCCAGGTTCAGTGGACTCTTTAAAGATGTTCACTTTGGTACATCAAAAAAGCTTCAGGACTACATGGACACCAATTGATTACTGCTCTGACACTGTGTTAAGGTGGTCTATGAGTGTACTGTCCCCTATGGACGGTTACTAACTCCCAGATATCCACAAGCAGCTAAAAAAAAAGGACTTCAACCCCATAAACATAAAAACTGACTCTCAGGAGCTCAACCATCAGCTACAACAGGATTATCTTCACTAATGTTGTGTTATCATTTGTTATTAAAGAGAAACAGAAACAGTTACACATGCTGAAACATCTATTTTCTCAATAAATGAGAGTGAAACAGTCACAGTGAGGTGTGCAGCACTAGGGTGGCCTTTTTATTCCACATCCTGTAATGTGGGAGTACCGATTATTTGTATTGAGTCAGCACATACAAGCAGTTCTTCTTGCAGACTGTCTTACAGGTGAACTTGTGACTGATCGGGGTTTAAACAACTGGTGTCTGGACCAGCAGCTGGCCAATCACCTTTACTGGTCCTGGGCCATTGATTATGTCAATAAGGGACAAAACAAATGGCCAGTAATAGACTTCGATGCAGCCGCTTGAAACTGGGATTCTGTCAGAGAGACTCTGTGTCCCCATCGACTCTTGGAAGTCCACTGACGTCAACAAGAGAATAAAACCTGAGCCGATATCGCCGTTTTGCAGTCATGTAACCATGAACAATGAGATTTGAACTTGTCTGCCATTTCCGACATGTGACAATCATGCTGACAATGATGGACAGGCCTAGAGACCAGCCCATGACCTCCTGACAACCGTCTGTCGCTAGGGAAAAAATGTATTCCTGCAAAATCCTCCCTGTGATTGCTTTGGTCGCCATGAGATTACCGTTATCACCGATAGTTTGCACGCTGACTTGCCTGCAAACACTCGCCAAAGTAAAAGTTGTGGCCCAGAGCTGCATCCAGCATGTTTCAAAAGGCACAACTTTTACTTTGAAGGCAAACAGTCTCTATTTCCACTCTGTGTTGCACTTTTCAAAGGAGGTTTTTGGCAGAGCACCCTCTTTGTGACCACCAGCGACCTCCAGGAACAGCTCGCCAAACAGTCGGGGAAACTCATTTTTCCCTCATGACTTTTGTTTATATCACATCCAATATGGTGAACAACTCCTGAGCGATGTGTGCATGACATCAGGTGAAAAACTATAAAATCGCAACTTCCCGTTAATCTTTGTGAAGAAATTGGTCCCAGCGCAGCAGGGGGCGCTCCTGAGGTGTTCCTCAGCAAAAGAAACACAGTGTGTCTGAACTAAAATAAAATGGCTTCACATCTTTTAACCTTCGTGTGCACACAAGAAGCAGCTGGTTGAAGGTTATGGGGACGTCCCCAGTGCTCGCGGAAAGGTGTTTTACTCCAGCTTAAAAATGAGACTAAACTTGTTGTCTTCACGACACGATGAAGAAAAATGTTTAACCCTTGACATTTTTATTACACGCCTCCATAGACCCCAGAATTCATTCTGAGGTCTCGATCATATTGGAGATATTAATGGACTTACACACATGTCCAACACACACCTAATAAGCAGGCACACAGGTGTGTCTATAAAGATAATATGAGAGGACGATGGACTCCCTCGTGTCCACACAGAGGCCATAATGGACTCTAACATGCAAGACAATGGACTCAGGTGGACTTCCCCGAGTCCATTTAGAAGTGGTGGTCGACGGTGTCCTCATTAAGACACTAAACACAAACACAGGCTCTCAAGTGCACCTGCAGGGACGGTAAACAGACTCTGAGCCGTCCTCGCAGAGATGCTAACAGCTTTTCATGTTTGATAAATTTGGAATGAAATCACATCAGACCAGTCCACGTGGCGACGGGCTCTGACCGCCGACACCTTCACATCATCTCTTTGTGTTTTACCATTTCCTCTGTTTTTATCAGAAACGCTCTCACAGCCGCCATACCTGCGATTAAAAATGCACAAACTCGACAGCTTCCTCTCCTCGCACAGTCTCCTCCTGCTCCTCTCCGGCACATAAAGACAATACAAAGCCTTCACTCTCAGAGCCTCCCTCACTTGTTTGGCCTCCCCCAGGACCCATAGGCGTTGTTGGAGCCCGGCGCTCTCCCCCGGCGCTGCGGTTCACCAGGTGTTGTCTGCAACAGGCAATTAGTAGAATAGGTGTAGCTGTCAATCAGCCGGCTGGAAGATTAGCTGCTTGGCCGTAATTAGCGGGTTAGAGGCTTCTTGGCCCAGCGGATAAAGGCTTTGCCAATAATGGGCCCTGGGGTATTAATTACTGAAGGTCGAAGCTGCCGAAAAGGCCAGGATCTTAGCAGCAGCACACGTAAGATGATTGTTTAAATTTCAAAAATAATACTGGTCTGACAGTTGTTGGAGTCCCGCGGGGCAGCGGGTACAAGGTAGCCGAGGTAATTAGTTTGAAGAGGGAAAGGGCATGGTTACAGGCGTGTTTGTGAAGAGTGAGGAGGGGGAGGGAGGAGAGGGGGGGATAGAGAGAGGAAAATATAAATGTGAGGATGGAGGGGGGAGTAATGTAAAAATAAAAACAGGAGGGAGGCTGGAATTGTGAAGGTATAGATGGAGAGGGAGTGGAGAATGGAAGGAGACGCTGCTGTGAGAACATAACAACATAAGAGGGGGGAGAAAGCGGGTGGGGGCTGGGGGTGAAGATGAGGATGAGGAAAGAAGAAGAGGTGAAATTTAAAAACTCTGCGTCCAAATATTCTGGTGACACCCTCCAGGGAAACCCCGCCCTCGTCATCCTTCCTTCCCAGGAAAACCTGAGGAGATCTGTTTCCTCCTGAGGCCTCTGCAGACTCGAGCAGCAGTAAAAGTGTTTCTCGTTGTTCCTGCAGAGGACGGTAAACGCTGCATAAATCCATCAGCGCCTGACGTCTTTTTACTGCCGACGCTTCAGTCGCTCTGATTCTCGACGCAAACCGCAGCTGCGGGCGATATCGAGACCGCACGAGGGAACGGAGAGATGCAGAGAAGCCATCTTTAATGCCGCATGGCTGCAGAGTTTTAGCCACAGATGATATATGAAAGATGAATGTAGCCATGAGCATTTTGACCACCACCACGTTTGTGTATTCGAGTCAGAATGACCGTATCTGGAAAATGAAGGTCGAAAAACTATCCTGTAGAGTTCACTGCAATGGCGGGAACTGGCTTTAGAGACCATGTAAACATGCTAACATTTTAACATGGGAGCCTATGGGCTCAGTGCTGGAGCCAGCCTCTGGTGGCGGTTAGTGGAATTGCAGCTCAGTGTGGACTTTCCAGTTGATGTTTAGTGAAACTTGCTTAATTATTTTTATGCAAATTAAGGTATTGTGCACTGCAAATTGAGCAGAAGCATGCAAAAATCCTGCAAAGGTACATAACACACTAAAAAAAATACACAACACCCATAAATCCTCTGCTTCTTTTAAACGTATCTTAATGCAGTCCTGTTGTGTTTTGGGAGATTTTGTCTTTTTTCTACTTCCACTGTGTTTTATTCCGTTGTGTTTTGTTTGCTTTTGCAGCTTTTTTTTTTCAGTTCCAATGCATTTGATCTCTCAGGACCACCATAGCATTGGGTGGATGTGGCTGACTGCAGGTAATAGTGAAAGCAGGCAGACTTTCACAGGAGGAAAAGCAGAAGCGTAACTGGTGGAGGATGCTTAATAGCTGGACATGACTCTCCGTTAATAATCAGAAAATTGGGTTAAAAAACAAACCTCCTGCAGCTTTAAATTCAGAGCCTCCAGTCTGTCCCTGAAAACGAGACTCGGCTCCCCCCTCTGTCTCCCCCCTCTCCATGCTGACCATACTGTAAATCACCGCTCATGTAAAACTCTGCACCTGTGGCCCCCCGGCGACTCCTGATCCGAGGGCCACAATAAACATGTCAGACGGGCCCCGCCTCCCCCCAACGGCCCCCATAAATAAACATAAACCACAGCAGCAGCAGTGCATGCTGGGTGCAGCCAGGGGTCGTTACAGCGTGTGTGCTGTGTTTGTCATTTTTATTTATTTTTATTTTTTTATTCTCTCCACTGCAGAGTTGAAGCCTCGACACAACACAGCAGCCTCAACTTTATTTAAACCCACATGTTCAGAGTCAACAGAGTCAGAAGCAGAGCAGCGTTTAGTGCTTTTGGTTTGCACCTGAACAAAAATAACTTTTACTGACATCAGGAGAGAAACAGCTCAAATCTCTCTGTTGATCAGACAGTTCAGAGGTGTCATGAATGTGGTGATCTGTGAGTGCAGCTGGGTGTAAAACTATTCTTTGTAATAATGGAAGTCTTCTTCTTAAACATGCACACCTTTTAAAAGACTCCGAATCACACCTGGATCTGAGGCAGGTGACAAAAAAGTACAAAAATATTAAAATTCAGATGACCAATCATATTAAAAACATATTTATACCATGTCATCATTTATTTTTACAAAACCAAACCAAGGTTCCTGCAGTAAGTAATCGTGTTCTGTGCGACTTCATCAGCCTCTCACGTCAACGTGGAGGAATTTTGGCTCATTCTTCTTCGCAGGTTGCTTCAGCTCATTGAGATTCACTGACATTCATTCACGCACGGCTCCCTGAAGGTCCCACCACAGCATCTCAGGCGGGGTTAGGTCTGGACTTTGACTGGACCATTGCAGCACCGCGATTCTTTTCTTTTTTAGCTATTCTGTCAATGATTTCTTGTAATGCGTGGGATCATTGTTCTGTTGGATGACTGAACATCATCCAAGCTTTAGCTGTGGGACAGATGTCCTCACATTTGACTCTAGAATACTTTGGTATACAGAAGAGTCCACTGTCCACACAGTGACTGCAAGGTGTCCAACTCATGACCCCTCCACCACAGTGCTGACAGCTGGTCTGTGGTGTTTGTGCTGTATTTGGTTTGTGCTTTATGTACAAACATCTGCACTTTGATCTAGTTTGTTCCAGTCGTCTTTTCGTTTGTTCAGCTGCAGTTTTACAAACCAAAGCCATGCTGCCATGTTCTTCTTACAAAGAAGATGCTTTCTCCTTCAGCCCTTCCAAGCAAGCCAAACTGTCTTTTTTAATTGTGCTGTTTCAAACTTTAACCTTTAACATCCTAACTGGGGCTTGTAGAGTCTGAGATGGAGCTCTTTGTATTATTTTGCAGTTTTGTAGTTCCAGGTAATAGACTTACATTTGTTTATGTTAGCTAACTAGTGACAGAATCGATAACTCATAAGAAAATAATGGCACTAAAACTAAAAATCAGTTTAAGGGGTGGTCCACTGAACCACTTGCCACCTGACTCAAACAGGCTCTTCTCCAGACAGTGTAATGGTCCCTGGTCTGGTGCCACTCTGTAATGGCGGTGTGGCGAGGAAGGAGCGGCTAGTAGATCCAGCGGGCATGTGGTGTGGAGGTTAGGCGGACAACTCAAAACAAGACCATAGAAGCCAGGTCTCCGAGGCGCTACGCTATTCGTACATACGTGTGCCGGGGTTAGGTAGTTGCCGGTGCCAGCTCGTTACAATGGTACGGTCTCTCTAAACAGATGCACAGAGAGCAGCATGCTTGGCTGAAATGGCTGCCGCTGCACACACACTAGAAGACTTTTTAACTACTACAATAATAGGACGACACCCCCTAGTGGTGCTATACTATACTAAGGCAGTGTTGGCAACTTAGCGACTTTGTCGCTATATTTAGTGAGTTTTCAGACCCCCTTAGCGACTTTTTTTCTAAAAAGCGACTAGCGACAAATCTGGCGTTATTGGAGACTTATTTATGATGACTTTTTGACGTGAAAACGTGTATCGCTCCTACTCTCAACAAGCAGCCTGTGCCAAAGCGCTCACAGGCGGAGGATAGTCCTCCCCCAGCTGCTGTCAGGGCAGGAGATGTTCACACCCATGCGCCCAAACTGCAAATGAATCGCGCATGAGCGAAGCCGCTGCTCCCGCACTTACTGTAACGCAGTCAGTTCTTATTTTACTGTTATGCTGTTTTGTGGATCACAAGGTTTAAAACTACTAATAAACACACACACACAAAGTAACTCCCCCAGAGTGCAAATTTCGGGTCACTTTTGCCGGTCCAAGCCCGGATAAAGGAGCAGGGCTGGAATTGTGACATTAAAAAACAATAATTGCTAAAAGAAATTTAATTTGTAGTTCCAAATAAATTCTAAATGCATTCAGGACGTTTTTTACTCACTTTATGTCTCTTCCACGATGTTATTTCTCTCTCCAACAACGTAGGTAGGTTACAATTACATTAGCATGACCAATTATGCAAATTAGGCAATGACGTCATTTAGCGACTAAGCTACGATAACTGCTTAGTTATCGATTCTGTCACAAGTTAGCTAACATAAACTAATGTAAGTCTTTTAGCTGCAACCAACCAACCACCCACATGACGTCACATTCTGTATTCAAGATTGAAGAAGTTTATTGTTTATTGTCAAAACACAAGTGGTTTTGCAGGGAAATGAAATTCTTCCCTTCACACAACTAAATAACAACTAAAATATAGAATACACCTAACCCTGAGCATAGAAAATAATAAACAAAGTAAAGCAAGTGCTATGTAGCACTTGTAGCTTATGTGTGGGTGTAGTCAGACAGAAGTACTGACAGAAGATGGCGCTGAACACTTCAAGAATTTATTTTATAAGTCCAGCCCCACAGACAGTTACATCATATTTCATTCTGCACATTCATTCACAATTTCTCCCAAAGTTTCATAAAATACTCATAAAACTATAAATATATATATGTTTTCCATTATGTTTCCATGTTTACCTACCGTGTGTTTTATTGGTGACTGTATGATGAGCTGTATTGGCAGACTGAAAGCTTTATTTTAACTTTACGTCCTCTTTCAGACTTGGATGAAAGGGTTTCACCCGACACCTCACTGATCACTTCATGTAATATGGATCAGGTAAAGAAAACGTCCTCGTTAACCTCTGACCCCTCAGCTCTCTGAAATTACACGTAAAACAGTCAGAAAAAGGAAAAGTGAATTAACTCATGGAAATTAAATTCAGTCATAGTTTTCAGAGTGTTTAATAATGTGTGATGAGAGGTTCATGATCTGCACTCACAAAGACTTCATTAAATTGTTTCAGGCTGCTGGAGGCCCACGGTCTGCATGTCGATAGCTGCGTGATCATGTAACGTGTTTGGAAATCTGTTCGATTACTTTGATAGGAAATTACTAACATGGTTATTGATTAAACTCTGAAGCTACAGCTGCTCTCTGACACCTGAACCATTACCACAGCAGCACATTTTCACATCTTCAATTAATTTAACCTAAAAATGATAAATGCTAGATATCAAACTTAACGTTTAAAATTGCTGATAACATACTAACGTAAACTGGCAGGTCTTAACACGCTAAAAATCCACATGCCAGTCTGGATGTCTGCTGGCCACATCCATCCCGCCGGCTGTTCCTAGGCAGCTCACGTGCGGTCTATGAGAAATTACCATTCAAATGCCTCCGATGGCAAATGAACAGGTACTTATATAGACCTTTTCAACTCTATGTCAGCACTCAAAGCAATACTGTATTTACTGGGTATTGATCTAATACCAAGTAAATGTAGGACCAGCATTGCCAATATCGATACTTTTACCTTTCAAACACTATCTCATGACTTATGAGATGAATCATCATGAATTTGCAAATTCTGAACACATTTTAATGACCACTAAATCACTGTGATTTTTACTTTCCACTATAATTAGTTAACACAACAAAACACACCTATCAGCTTTTTATGTATTTTCAAACTGGCCTAAAATGTAAATGTGCCTGTCTCGAAAGCACTTTTGGTCAACTTCTGTTTGTTGAAATATGATATAGGCTGTAAATAAAATAGAGGTGACAGTCAGCAGCAGAAGATTCAAGATTCAAGATTGTTTATTTGTCACATGCATGGTTATACTGGCATAACACGCAATGAAATGTGACCTGATACGCTCCTCGACTGTGCAAAGAAAAAAAAAGAGAGAGACAATTCAGACATTTTTCATAGTCGATTTCTGGGGAATCATTTTTAATTTCCAAAAACAAAATTAATTTAACAGAATTCAGTAGTATTGATCCTATCGTGCACCTCTACTCCATGCACTTTCTTAGTAAAAGCCTAAATCACCCATTCACACTAGAGATGGCACGATACCACTTTTTTATGTCCGATACCGATACCGATATCATAAATTTGGATATCTGCCGATACTGATATGAATCCGATATAGTGTGTTTTTTAATCAATAAAACTGTTTTTTTAATATATTGCTGCATTTTGTATAAGTTAATACTCAAGTTTAAATAAACAACAACACTAAAGCTATTCTGTTATACCTGTATGTAAAAAATACACTGCACCCAAAATATTTCATAGTTCAGCAACACTGATCAATCTAATAAACCTAAACCTACTCAATCCTTCCTATTCTGGTATTTTAAAGAGTACTTAGCAGAAATATTAAGCAACCTAACTAATAGGGTTGCAAACTCCCAGCAAAGAAAATGGGGAACCACCCCCCATCCTCCACTTCATGATGCTTAATCGACGTAATCAACTTTAATTTGATGCAGTGTGGAAAAAAAAATGCACAGAAATTAATTATTTTTCAAGAATAATTAAATAGACTCAACATCTTTCTTCAACAGAATTGCAGACTGCACAGATGGTACCTTCCCAAAGGAAAAAGTAGTATAGCTTACTAGGGTATATTAGACTTAACAGTTACTATATACAGTAATGGACTTCTATATATTTTACATAAGATTAAAACTTTGGGTGTAAGATTCAGATAATTATTTATTAAAAGCTAGACATTTTAAATGAGAATAAGAAAGAAAAGTATGTCTTTGTACCCCCTTTTCCCTGTTCATGCCCTATCGGCCCCCCTGGCTAAACTTTGCTAGATCCGCCCCTGCACAGTTACCAGCCGTCAGCTGCATAGAAAAGGATCCTGGTGTAGAAAGTAATATTAAATAAATTCTAACAGCAGCTTATGAAGCTTAAACGTGCTGCTGTTGTTCAGCCGCTGGTTTCCTCTTTCTGGCGCGAAGTGGGGCAAAAACAAAGAAGAGAGACGGAGTCGCGACAGAAAAGCCGATCAGCTGATCATTAATCAGTTTCACATTGAAGTAGCAGCAGGAGAGGGAGGGAGAGAGAAGAGGCAGGCGCTCCATATATCGGTTGTTAAGCTTAACGTGGGAATGCTTTACAAACATTCAGAGATGAACTTACACACTTGCTTTACTTCTCTCTGGGATCACTTCCTCGGAGATGAAATGCTGGTTTGGTAGCGAGGCTACAAATACACACAGCCGCTCTATCACGTGAGCACACTGCTCCAATGTGCTACGGTTATGAGCCGAGTTACATCGTGTCGCAAGTTTTGTGAGGTGCTTTTTTGATATTTAATGGATCGGATTACATTTTTTATTTCTCTCCGATATCCGATCCAGTAATTTACGTCAGTATCGGACTGATACTGATCCTGCAGTTTAACTAATTGGTGTGTGTTATCTGGCTTCATGGACAGATAGAGCTGGGTGTCATCTGCATAGCAGTGAAAATGTATGCTATGTCTTCTAATGATGCTGCCTAAGGGAAGCATGTATAATGTAAACAGAATTGGTCCTAGCACTGAACCCTGTGGAACTCCATAATTAACCTCAGTGTGTGAAGAGGACTCTCCATTTACATGCACAAATTGGAGTCTATTAGATAGATATGATACAAACCACTGCAGTGCAGTACCTGTAATACCTACAGCATGTTCTAATCGCTCTAATAGGATATTATGGTCGACAGTATCGAACGCTGCACTGAGGTCTAGCAGGACAAGCACAGAGATGAGTCCACTGTCAGAGGCCATAAGAAGATCATTTGTAACCTTCACTAAAGCTGTTTCTGTGCTGTGATGAGCTCTGAAACCTGACTGAAACTCTTCAAATAAACCATTCCTCTGCAGATGATCTGTTAGCTGTTTGACAACTACTCTTTCAAGGATTTTTGATATGAAAGGAAGGTTGGAGATTGGCCTATAATTAGCTAAGACTGCTGGGTCTAGAGAAAGCTTTTTGAGTAAAGGTTTAACCACAGCCAGCTTGAAGGCCTGTGGTACATAGCCGACCATTAGAGATAGGTTGATCATATTTAAGATCGAAGAATTAATCAATGGCAGGACTTCTTTGAGCAGTTTTGTAGGAATGGGGTCTAAAAGACACGTTGATGGTTTGGAGGAAGTAATTATTGAAGTTAACTCAGAAAGATCAATTGGAGAAAAAGAGTCTAACTTAACATCAATGGTACTAAGAGTAGCTGTAGATAATATTACATCTGTGGGATGATTACTGGTAATTTTTTCTCTAATGATAAAAATTTTATTTGTGAAGAAGTTCATGAAGTCATTACTAGTTAACGTTAAAGGGATGGTTGGCTCAACAGAGCTCTGACTCTTTGTCAGCCTGGCTACAGTGCTGAAGAGAAACCTGGGGTTGTTCTTATTTTCTTCAATCAGTGATGAATAGTAAGATGTTCTGGCTTTGCGGAGGGCTTTCTTATAAAGCAGCAAACTATTTCTCCAGGCTAAATGATGATCCTCTAAATTTGTGACACGCCATTTCCTCTCCAGATTACGAGTCATCTGCTTTAGGGTACGTGTTTGAGAATTATACCACGGAGTCAGGTACTTCTGATTAGAGACCTTAGTTTTCACTGGAGCTACAGTATCCAGAGTCGTACGTAGTGAGGAGGTGAAATTATTAACAAGATAATCGACCTCTGTTGGGGTAGCGTTCAGATAGCTGCTCTGCTCTGTGTTGGTACAGGGCATTGAAGATGATAACAGTGGGTGGATTATATTCTTAAACTTAGTTACAGCGCTTTCAGAAAGACATCTACTTTGATAAAATCTACTCTCCACCGCTGTGTAATCAATTATTGTAAATGTAAATGTTATCAGGAAATGATCAGACAGGAGAGGGTTTTCAGGAAACACTGTTAAATGTTCAGTTTCTATGCCATATGTTAAAACAAGATCTAGAGTGTGATTAAAGTGGTGGGTGGGTTCTTTTACATTTTGAGAGAAGCCAATTGAGTCTAATAACAGACTAAATGCCATGTTGAGGCTGTCATTTTTAGCATCTACATGGATGTTAAAATCACCCACAATAATTATTTTATTTGAGCTCAGAACTAAATTAGATATAAAGTCTGAGAAATCAGACAGAAACTCTGTGTAAGGCCCAGGTGGACGATAGATGATAACAAGTAAGACTGGTTTCTGAGTTTCACAGCTGGGGTGGACAATGTTAAGCATCAGGCTTTCAAATGAATTAAAAGTCTGTCTTGGTCTTTCATTAATTAATAGGCTGGTGTGAAAAATTGCTGCCACACCGCCCCCTCGGCCTGTGCTTCGAGGTTTCTGGTAGTTAGAATGACTCGGGGGTGTTGATTCATTTAAACTAACATAATCATCCTGCTGCAACCAGGTTTCTGTAAGGTAGAGTAAATCAATTTGTTGATCAATTATTAAGTCATGTACTAACAGAGACTTGGAGGAGAGAGACCTAATATTTAATAATCCACATTTCACTGTTTTACTCTTTGGTTCAGATGTGGATACTGTATTGTTCTTTCTTTTTGATTGTTTATGTTTAAGTTGTTTGTTGCTGGTTTTTAGTTTGTTTTTTGTCTTTTTGGAAGCTGACACAGTCTCTATGGAGATGGGTTTTTGGGGGGGTAGCAGGAGGAGAGAAGCTGCAGAGAGGCGTGTAAGACTGCAACTCTGCTTCCTGGTCCCAACTCTGGATAGTCATATTTTGGGGGGTTTAATAAATTTGTCCATATTTCTAGAAATGAGAGCTGCTCCATCCAAAGTGGGATGGATGCCGTCTCTCCTAACAAGACCAGGTTTCCTCCAGAAGGTTTGCCAATTATCTATGAAGCCCACATCGTTTCTGGGACACCACTCAGACAGCCAGCAATTTAAGGAGAACATGCGGCTAAACATGTCACTCCTGGTCTGATTGGGGAGGGGACCAGAGAAAACTACAGAGTCCGACATTGTTTTAGCAAAGTTGCACATCGATTCAATATTGATTTTAGTGACCTCCGATTGGCGTAACCGGGTGTCATTACTGCCGACGTGAATTATGATTTTACTGAATTTACGTTTACCCTTAGCCAGCAGTTTTAAATTTCCTTCAATGTCGCCTGCTCTGGCCCCTGGAAGACAATTGACTATGGTTGCCGGTGTCTCTAGCTTCACATGTCTGAGAACAGAATCACCAATTACCAGAGTTTGACCCCCGGCGGGTGTGTCACCGAGTGGGGAAAAACGGTTAGACACATGAACGGGTTGGTGGTGTACCTGGGGCTTCTGTTTAGGACTATGCTTCCTCCTCACCGTGACCCAGCCGCCCTCTTTCCCCAGCTGCTTGGGGTCTGCCGGGGAACAGCTAGCGGGGCCTACGCTATCTTCGGCTGCACCAGCTACAGGGGCCTGGCTAGCTACGGGTGAATGAAGGGTGCGAAGCCGAGTCTCCAATTCAGTAATCCTGGCCTCCAGAGCTGCAAATATGCTACATTTGTTACAGATATCATTACTGCTAAAGGAGGCCGAGGAGTAACTAAACATCTGACACAATGAGCAAGAAAGTGCAGGAGGGACAGGTGAAGTAGCCATGGTGCTAACGAGTCGGCTACGAGCTAAGCTAAGCTAGCGAAACAGTACAGAGACAGTGAGTGAATACTTTGGCTATAAATTAGGTAGTGAGTACACAGAAAGTGTGCTTCGGATGAAGCACGTGAAGATTATACTATGAAAGAAGAATGTATTTAAAAGTTGTTAATTAAATTGCTAAGCAAATAAGCTACTCAGAAACACCACTGTGTTTGAGCAGGAACAGGAAGTGATACTCTACCGCAGAGCGAGCGAACACCAAGTGACAGCGCCACCAGCATGACAGATTAAAATCTAACCTGAATTGAAATTAAAATAAATACGTTAACAATTCTGTTTTGCAGTGTTAGTCAGTAAGTGACTGGCTGCTCCAGTATGGGATTAGAACGATGCCACCTTATCCCATAGTCCAGCCAATAATGCGATTCACATTCGTATATACGCAGCTAATCAACGTTGTTGACAGGCTATGACAGCGTCCTTATGTGCCGACACCGGTGTTTTAGCTAGCAAAGTGGCGTGGCTGATGTGGAGTGAAGCCACTAGTGATGGTAAATTTGATTCTTTTTACTGAATCGAGTTTTAATGAGTCACTCACCAAAGTGAGTCGGGTTTTTTGAGTCATTTGATTCACTGAGTCAGTTGACCACTGCTAAAATGAGTGATTCTAAAAGAAAACAACTATTTTATAGAGCAAAAAAAGAGCAAGAAAATTTTCTAAAGGGAACATTTATTTTGTTTATTTTTATTTTATTAGTATTTTCCTTAAATGAGTCAAATATATATTTTCTCATCTAAATGTCCACTAAGCTGTGAGCCAGGGGGCAGTAATGCGCCTTAACATTGGTTGCCAACCAAGAAGAAGAAGAAGAAGCTGTGAGCCAGGAGGGAGGGGGTGAGTGAGTGAGTGATTCATTTGCACTATGGCTATGTTCACACTGCAGGCGAAAGCGCATCAAATCCGATTTTTTTGACCCTATGCGACCCATATCCGATCATGCTATGACAGTGTGAACGGCGCAAATCCGATATTTTCAAATCCGATCTGGGTCACTTTCGTATGTGGTACTGAATCCGATACATATCCGATGTTTTAGAAAGCGACTGCTGTTTGAACGGTCAGGTCGCATTAAATCCGTCTTTTACGTCACCGACACAAGACAGAAGCCAATTATCAGCGCCAGAGAAGCGCCCGAGAAGACATCGCGAACGCTTCCTGGCCATCCCGTGTAGATGTCAGTGAAACTGTTGGGAAGACAACGTGAACATTTTATTTGTACTGTATAATCTGCAGATTCTGACAGAAATCTGCAACTATACTTTGAAGCACCGCTCCTCTCTTAAACAGCAATAAGGATAATTATTAGGTTATTTACATTATTATGTAAATAACAAAATAACTTAAAGCAAAAATTGGGAAACGTAAAGTCCGAAGTCTTTATATTAACGGCCATCTGTCAAACAATACTGTTTGCTCTGGGTCTAAACAGAGCGCGTTGTGTGTGACATCTTCTTTTGCGCATGCGGGCCGCTTTGAGCGTTCACACTAGAGCGTGTTTGCTGTCACATTTTATTTGTAGTGTGAACACGCAGACAAAAAAAATCGGATTTGATCAAAAAATCGGAATTGAGCATTAAGACCTGCAGTGTGAACGTAGCCTATGATTCAGCACAGGAAGGGAGGGGGTGAGTGAGTCCTGAGTGATTCATTCTCGCTATGATTCAGCACAGGAGGGAGGGGGTGAGTAGCTCAAATGTGCTGTTAGCATGTTAGCAGAGCGATGCTACTGTGAACCGAGGAGCTATTGTCTTGATGTGAGCTTCTACTCAGGGCTTTTTCTTCCAGTTCAGAGAAGAATTTTTTTTGTTAAGATACTGGATGTTGTGTTTTTCTCCACAATTTTAATTATAAGCTAGATACATTGCTGCTAACAGCAACAGGGATGAGTCAGTGAGTCAGTTGGGCTTGTGAATCATGATTCATGAGTCAGTAAAGTGATTCTCGAGTATTGAACGATTCGTTCATGATTCGCGCATCACTAGAAGCCACGTTAATGACAACGTGTACAACCACTGGAGATGTGAGCAGGACAGACGGAACAACTGACGGAAAAAGTGTGGACTTTATACCAGTTTTTAAATTGTGTTGATAGGCCACGTAAAACCAGAGTTATGATAAAAAAATATATGCAATGTTTGTTTTTTTCCTGTTTTACTATCGTTGTTTATATTCACTGCGGGAAGAAACGGTAAAAACAGTGTTTTATAAGGAAAACGCTCAAAAGCACTCTCCGCCTGTGAACAAAAACAACCCCCTCCCCCAGCCTTTCCTATTGGTGGAAAAACGAACCATGTCGACCAATCAAAAAATGATATGGCAACATGGCATTTAGTTGTTTAGAAAGTTTTAGGAGTGACGGCGGTGTTTTGAGATGTGAGAGATTTGCGACGTTTAGCGCAAATCTTGTGTAGTTAGTGTGTAGTGTAGTCAATAGTTTTGTTGCGTGTGTCAGAACAATGAGGCGACTGCTGAATGTTACAGGTGTTACAGGAGTGATACATCTCCTGTTGTCAGGCCTGCAGGTATCAGGCTGGTGTTCTCCTTTATCTCATAGTGGACAGAAATTATTTTTTGGAGTGGCACAAATAATTTGTGTGCCATCAAATTTGATGCAGAACAGCTGATTGTTCTGTAAATAGTTTGAAATGTTTATTTAAATAAACGCCTTGGCTGCATTTTTAGATAAACACCTGCAAAAAAACTTTGTTGTTTGCAAAACTCAGTTACTTTTTTTGAAGAACTATATAATTAATTGCCCAGCATTGGTCATTATATACTGTATTTTGCAGACAGAGAGTAACAGGACTCTCTCCCAGACCACAGACTCATACTCATAATACAAGTCAGAGCTTTATTAAAAAAAAAAAAAAGAAAAAAAAAAGAAAGTTGTGTTTTCAAAATTGGAGTTCAAGTTATTTTTACTTCCAATAGTGTTAACATACTACACAGGTCATGAACAAGATTTTTTTTTAAAATTTTCATTGTAAGTGGGCTAGAGCAGTTCATTAAAAGTAGTCTAACATAAATCTAAATGCTGTAATTTGATTATTTTAATAAACCATGTAACTTGGATGGATTCGATGCTGGTGTGACCACAGTGCACATGTCTGCTGTTGCTCACAGTGATCCAAGGGATCGCTCAGGGAGTTTGTGTGTTCACTCAGACACATGAAAAATTAGAGGGAACATTGAAGGCCGGTCTGTGAAAATATTGTCTGACATTAAACCAGTCCTTGGTGCAAAAAAGGTTGGGGACCACTATCTTAGAGTATAAAAAACGCATGGCAGGAGTGGACATGTCAGATCAGATGTTGGAAACAAATCCAATCAATCACAAACCCAGAAGATGGAACATGACGGTTTGCCAGTACATTGCAGTAACTAACAGTTTCATCCTTTAAAAGGAGTTACATCAGCAAGTAGTAGAAGCATGAGACTCGCCAGGCCTTCTAGGAGGAGCTCGACACACATCTCCTAGGTGTTCGCTTGGATGCCAGCCCTGCAACCAAAAGTCGAAGCTCTTTCCTGTCCCTACGAGCACTGGAGATGTGGGAAAGAGGCAGAGAGTGGCCCATTTATCAGTAAGTCAAACAAGTGGACCAAGAAGTTTGCCAGTTACCTATTTGAGATCAGTCTGTTCAGTGTTTTCATAATTGATAAACGTAAAAGACGACAGTGCATGTGTCACATACTTCTGTCATGCATTCAGAGAGTTGTGAAATGCTGGACCAGCCAAGATGTTTGAAAAAAAAAAAAATCAACAAAAAAAGGAACAAGGGAACGAAGGCTTTGTGGTAGAAAGGTTTTCCACATCCTAAAGGTGGGTGGTATCTGGATTCTGGGAAATACTGAACACCTAATTCTTTTACTGTTTTAACACAAAAAAGTCTAGTACTTAAAGAAATCCTGTGTATATGTGTAAATGATTTTTATTTTCTGCTTGAAAGTCAATGACAAAAATGAACTTCTCTTATGTTTTAATTAAAAATGACACTTTTTTTTTAACATGCTCATTTTAAAAGAACAATGTTTTATTTGAATGTATGGATCCTGCAAACTCCCAACAAGCAGGACAAAGTGAAGGTATCGAAGAATATGTAGACTTTGTATGAAAACCATGGCTCAGGAAAACAAAGCTGGAGTTTCCCATGTTACTGAATATTATTATTTTCCATGTTAATCTTATTTTTTTAATTTTGCTAAACAACTGAAGTAACTTCTATGATTTTTTTTTAAAAAATGTGAACGTCAGTTTAATGCTGTTTTTAACAGAAATATATTTGAGTAAGATGTTTTTTTCCATAAAAAATTATATTCAAATTCTGATAAAAAATAGATAAAAATGCAATCGAGTGTTTTTGTTTGTCTGAAAGCAGAAATGCTAGTTTTCTTTATCTATTCACAGTTTTCAAATAATAACATAAAATATTTTAGAAGTCTTGAAAGTTCAGTGAATATCACAAAGAATTTGTTAGCTGGGAGCTGGTAATTCTAGTTGTAGCTGTTAGCTAATAGCCTAACGTACCTTGGCTAACTGATAACTGTTAGCCAACTGATGGCATAGTAATAAATTATACATCTTTTTTATTATGACTAAATGTTTAAAATGTTAAATTTAATTTAAAGAATAAATTAAATAAGATTTAAAACTAAACCTTAGATGATTACATAAACACACCAATAACAGCTTAAAATGAACAAATCGATGTAAAATCAATGTTGGTAGGAGAAAGATTCAAAATGGAAGTACTTCCTTGCTGTGCTTCTACTAATTTTATTAATTGCTTTTTAATTATTACTACCAGCCTGCTTTTTGCTCTTGGCTGTTATCTTTTCTTTGTTTGTTTGTTTTTTGGGTTTTTTTTTTACAATTTTCTGGTGTTTGTTGTTGTTGTTTTAGCCTCTTTGTGGTGCTTTTTATTTTACTACTATGCCTCCCCATGGGCTGGTCATCATTTCATTGTGTCTGTGGTTGTTATAACAAACTTGGACAGTCTTTATCATCTTTTGCAGTTGGGTTCTGATCTTGCTGTCTAATTTTGAGCGTATCTGGTCGTATGTCAGTTAGCTTTAAAATGGAAATGATTTTGAAAAGCTGGTGCCCTGTTCGATTTGGTTTCTCGTCAGTCGGGTGATATCTGCAGTGGCGTTGAATGCTATGTGTCGAACTGTCAGTCATCTTGTCAGAGTCGCCGTGCTGCAGTGGAGGAGACGAGCATTTTCATTTAGCTGACAACACGTGAATCAGTCGACCGGCTGCCGCTGCTCATGTGAAGCCAACATCCACATTTACAAATGAATCCTGACGCCTCGGTGTGCGCCAGGGGGGTTGGAACACTGAGCGTTATGGTGGAGAGGGTGTTGTGGCACATTTTGTCCCGTCTGTAAACCTCCAGCTGCTGTAGAGCTCCCGGCAGACAAACCCACGGCGGACCCTGCACCTTGTTTAGGAGGAAACAAATGGCAAATGAAAAGACATTAAGTTCCACATGTTAGGCACAGGTGTCAGAGTAATAACGCATATCAGAGAAGAAGAAGAAGAGGAGGAGGAAGAGGAGGAGGTTTGTGTTTACCGCTGGATAATACCAGCATGGTCTCGGGGGAGACGGGCCGTACGCGCCGCTGTCTTTTCCCACTCGTCCTGCAGCAATGGATGTTTGATTGGACGGCTCTCGCTGCTGTTTGCTGTCGGCTCTAATGGGCCCTGAAAGCTGCTGCTGGTCCAGCGGCGTTTATTCCAGCCCTCATGTCTGCCGTAACTCTCCATTTCCTCTCACGCAGGAACAAGGCCGAACCGTCAGAACGGTTCAGGATCCAGGATGTGGAACGACAACACGACAGTGCTCCTCGAACAGATTTCCACTTCTTGTCTCCGGGTTGATTTTCCTGCTCCTCCATTTCTTTGTAGTCTGGTTTCATCTTCTATTGTATTTCTTCTGTTTTTGCTCCAAATGAACTTCTTTGTTGTGCTTTCTGTGTTATTTTTCAGTACTTTTGTGCCTATTTTTTCCCCTTCGTGGTCATTCTCAGTGGTTGTGTTACATCTCTATTTGAAGAAATGTTGGGATATTAAAAATAAGGGTTTTTTTTCCTATTTATTAAAGTAAAGAAAACCATGAGAAAAATACAGCCACAGCAACACACAAATACACACTCTTATCTGAATTAATTAGCCTATTCCTTGGCACTCCCTTGTGTTCTTCCACATATTACTACTGGAGGATTCCCACACACTGGAAAATAATACAAAGGCATCAATCCAAGAATATTCATATACTGATCTTGTAATATTAAAAAGTAATTAAGGGCAAATAAAAAACACAGTATTGACATTATTCACCTAACTTGCTCGGGTGAGAGGCTTTACTGCTGGTACTCACGGACACGTTACTTCCTTTCGTTGCTCCTCTCAGCCTCAATGAGTGCAAACGGCAGAAGTGAAATAATACACTGCAACAAAGAGTTAATGATATCTTGATAGTGTAAGTAGAAAAAAAACTACCAGATGTTATAGCTAACATAACAATACTGACAGCAAAACGACAGGGTCGAAGATTATCAGTTACACCAACCTGAGATGGAGTTAAGGAAAAAACTTTGTTGCAAAGATAAAGTAATAATAGAACTAATGAAATCTATATTACACACTGTAATATCAGCAGCTCTAGAAGTTTGTTTCTGTCACTGGAAGGAAGAAATGCTAGGCAAAGGTCAGAAATTCGGGTTAATATCTCAAAATATTTCTAGTTATATTTTTAAATTTTTATTTGCTTTTGAGTGAATCGCATGATGTTTTCTAACTGATCTGATTTTTCAATAATCGGTCATGGAAACGTCTGTACTGTCATGTCTGTATCCATGAGAGAGTAAATAAATAGGCTTCTAGACAAAAAGATCAGTAGAGCAAGGAGTTTATTATTAAAATATACTTCAATGGGAACCTATTTCTGCTAGAGGAAAAAATGTGAGGAAAATGATTCTCTGATTTCTTATTTATTTACATGGTCTTTTAAAATGGGCTTCAAACACAGAAATATTTTAATGTATGAAAGGTCAATTAGACGTTTTTTTTTTTTTAAAGCCATTTCTACCACTGAGGAAGAAAGTCACAAAGTATGCCATACAAATATCATAATTATGAGATAGTAAGTAGTCAAACGTCTACACAAATAAAATATTTCATACTATTAATATTAATATTATTATTTTCTCTTTTTTTTTTTAATCTAAGGAGGGCAATTTTCATGATACAGTAAAAACAGTAAAGTTAAACAATGCATTGTAATATATTTTAAATGATTTAATGGTGATGTTAGCCCTGTCCAGGGTCTCTCTCTCGCCCTATGGCAGCTCAGACAGGCCCCAGCCCAACGGTACCCCTGAATTGGATAAATGGGGAAAAAAATGGAAGGATGGATTTAACCAGGACAAAAATCAAGTATAAGAATTCATCCTCTGTCCTCTGCTGGTTGATGGTATAATCAGGATGTGCTGAACAGAGAAAGCTTCCCTCCCCCCCCCAAAAAAAGAAAAAAAGATTATCCTATAACAGAAAATTCCAACTTTATTCTAAATTTTGTTTAACATGAACTAAATGAAAAGTCATTAAATCCAGCCCCTTCATTCCCTAAAACGCCTCAAAATGCAGACGAAGCTCTGATTGTGTCGCTGATGTTAGTGATTCTGAACGCTTTGCTGAGCTGCATTTCCTGAAGCTATCTCTCCTCCAGAAAAATAAAAACCAGAAACCACCAGAACCGTCCTCGAGGACCGGACCTGCCCGAGGTCATAACACACACAGACCTGCCTGCGAGGCTCGACCCAGGGAAAACACACCCACTGCTGGTCCCCCGGTGAAGAACCAACTTCCAGGCTCCTCTAACACACACACACTCGTCTCAGAGTTTGTATTCAGATCACTCTTCTTCTCTTGTTTTGTACTCGTGTGAAACTCTCACTCTGACCTGGAACCAGCTCCAGGGCTCGGTCTAATTGTTGGCAGAATAATGAGTTAAAAGGATTTCAAGATGTTCATTTCCAAACCCATAACTGAGCCGCTGTTGTTTGGCTTTCCCACGTCACTCTCTTGTGTTCAGCCTGCAGAGGAAATGTAAACCCTGCTGAAATACTTTGAACTTCAACTCCCAGCATGCTCTCCTACCACCTGTCCTCCTTTCATGCCCTTAAACTCCTCTGGTTAACCTTAAATACCACCTTTGTTCCCTGACCTTTTATTCGTGGCGTCATTTAAGGAAGGATAACCGTCCCACATCCCTCTCGGGTCCTCTGGGGTCACTCTGGCTGAAAAAAAGAAAATGCTAATGTGTCTGAGCTAAGCTGAACTTGCCTGTCCGTGATCTGATGTCAGGTTTAACATCAGAACCAGAATTTGAATAAAAATGCAGATAACTGAATTTCAGATGTTCTACTTCAACCTTGTGCCTGGTACGGGATCAGGTACGGCATTAGCATATCGACTTACCACTGGCAGCGTTAGCTACTGTACACAGATACTAAGGGTAAAAAATGGTCCAAATTCTTTCAGCTACAATAAAACGGTCAGTGCGACTGTTCTCCCAGCTGTTTCTACAAAGTTTAATAAGGATTTACAAAGTTTACCAGAAATAGAGTTTAGTTAGAAGGACATTAGCTAGCTAGGCATTATTTAAAGTTGTATGTTCTGAAGTATTTCTTAAATAAATTAAAACATAAACCACTGCTGTATCTTTGCATAGGAAAGACGCACAACGGTTAAATTGCTCTCAACAAAAGTTCACTTTGATTGTCCCCAAGAGACAGAGATGAATAATATCAAATGTCAGAATGAAGATGCTGAAAACCAACCAAACTTAAACCTAGATAATGTCTGAGATGTTCCATCCACAACACAAGGTTAGTTGTTAATATGGTGCTGTTCTCAGTCGCAATAATTTTGGTTGTGTTGCAATTTCCAAGCATCTTCCGCCATGGGACTGTAGCATGAATGGGTAGTCTAGAGCTCCTGTATTAGATTACATTATAAGCTGCAGGTTAACTGTTTTGTATGTCTGTATGTTCTGTATGTCTGTGCTCTGATTGGTGTATTATTATTAACTTGCAGTACATTCCTCCTACACATGATTTTGCATGTAATTAATTTATTTGGGGATTAAGTATCAGAATTTCAGGAGCGGGACCACGCCTCCAAACACGCTCCTTCCGGTTCTTATCTATTTAGATTCCCTCAGTTCTACAAGCTGTTCATTCTCGTTTATGTGCCCCACCGTCCCTCTCCTTTTTAATTCTTTAATTGGTTAGCCTACAAAATTAGCATTGGTTTATGTGATCAGAGTCGCCTGAAGCGTTTCAGTCCAATCCCTGGATACAGTGGACAGAAAACAAGGAAAAGCACAGCAGGTCAAAGGTGCAATACTTTCAGAAATTCAGATTACTTGTGGCCCATGTTTGCAGTTACAGGTTTCAGGTGCGTTGTGGCATTTAGGAGACACCGAGCCAAAATCAGCAGAGATTAGGTCTGAATGTGTCTATCATCTGGGATTTTATCGCAGTATGAGTGCAGGTTGGATGTGTTTGAGGGTAGCGGTGTGGGAGTACCTTCCTGTCTTCCCTGATATTACGTAATCTCGCTGTGACGCCGCTCAGGTCCTCACTGGTACAGAATTACAACCACCTCTCTGCTTCCTGAGCACTGCATCTCTCCGTCAGCTGACCGTAGCAGCGCCGTGCTTCCTGAGGCGTGTTCGCCAACCGGTGAGCCCGTCTGTTGTCATGGCGAGCAGCTGACGGTTTGCAGTGCAACATTAGGAGGGTTAATCCACATAAATGTTGACAGCCATATTGCTGACACAGGGAGTTAATAAGACTAACAGATTATTAGCTTCATAACATTCCTCCGTCATCACGCCACCGCCTGTCAATCATTGACACAATTAAATTGTTTAATGAATAAATTTGCATTGATAATGGCGGGGCTGCGAGGGAACATCTGGCTGCGTCGGTTTAATGGCGAGCGTTGCATCAGACGCCCATATGGAGGCCGAGTGGAGGGGCTGTTTGATGCTAACTAAATGAAAAGTATCACTCACATTAATTTGACAGTCAGGAAATCACTTAGTAAGACTGATTCTGCCCAATTACAGCCTCCACAGCTAATTACTATAGGAGGAGCCATTTTCACACAAACACACACTCTCCGTCCCCCCGTCAGCAGCCAGGAAAAACACCCAGCTCCACTAAAACACTCACAGCTTCTTCTTCTTCCACCAATCCGAATGAAAATGAAATGCAAATTGCCCCCGCATGCTCGCCGCCATCACATCTGGCCCAGACGCTTTCCACTTTCCACATGTGCATCTCCTCACAATTAAAATGAACAGGAGCAGCGGCGCCACAGATATACATTTCAAAATAAGACGTAATTATCCTGCAGGAGCCGCGACGACTTCAGCTGAAATCATTTCCGGGAAGGAAACGTGAATATTCATGGTGACATGAAGTGAACGAAGGTTTTTCTCTTTCTTTGTGTCTCACTGAGAAGTTAGAGAAGTTGTGTTCGATGGATTCAGAGTGAGAAACTCATCAACGCAATGAGAAAACCGGAGAGGCTCGTTTAGTATGAAATCAACAGGACCAGGATGTAAATTTAATGAAGTTTCCAACAAAGTTTGGTGGTAATTATAAAGAAATGGAGAAAGTGGCGGTGAGAGGGACTCACTGTTCATTCCACATAAGCTAAAAGATTTTAATTTAGTTTATTTGTTCTAGTTTTCATTCAAACCCACAGACTGTAGGTAAAAGATGGATATAGTCACTATGATGCCACCAGTTAGTTTGTGAAATCCTATTTGTTTGTTTGTGGGGGGGTTTTTTTTGTTAGCTTTATGGATGCTTCCATGTTTATTTCTTGGAGCAAAAGTGACCATATATGGATGAGGCATAGAGTGCCAAATTATCAGCTAAAGCTAGCTAGTTTGGTCACACTAACTGGTGCTGAGTAACATCCAAATAAAATCCCAAAATTGCACTCTTCGATAGGAGCCACATTATTGGTCAGACAGCTGCATTAGAAATGCTCCAAAAGGCTCTAAGAGCACAAACACAGTGTAGAGGTCCAGCTCAGTTAGCTGAGGTGAAGCCTAGCAAAGAGCTAGCAGCTACAACCTCCTGTGTCATTATCCACCTGGCAGTTAGAGGCCACACTGCTAATAAGTTAAACAGGTGTGTTATTAAAAACCATTAACCCCCTTTATAGAGACCCAACTGTTTTTGTACCACGCTGTAAACATGTTCATTTCTGGTGTAAAAGAATAGGTAGCTGCTCTGAATTAAGCATTAATGACGCATAGTTTTGCTGAAATGTTTGTTATTGTATTGTCCAGCTGCTGTTCTGCAGAGATTAATGGATTCATCCGATTCATGGACGGAGACGTGTAAGTGACAGAACAACAGAGCAAGAGTTAACCAGCAGCGCTGAAACAGTCGCGCTTCGATGCTCCTCCGTGATTCAGTTTTAACACAAACATGTTGACTCATGGAGCGTGTTTGGAGGTGATTAACCTCTAAAGCTTTGGTCAAATAATAATAAGACTAGTTCGACCAGAGGGACTGAGTGGGGAGAAAAGATTAGCTTTATCCTGAGTGTTTCAGAGGGAGCGTGGGCGTAGAATGACTCTTTGTTTGCGTCTGTTTGCTTTACATTTCAATTCAAGCCTGATATCTGCCGGGCTTCGGGAGCGGCCCGGATTCTCCCGCTCTATTCCTCTTCCTGGGGAACAGGCGGGGACGGTCTGGCCGCCGTCCATGTTGGCCGACTCGGCCTCCTCCACAGCCGGGTTGAAACACACTGTGGAGCATTGTGTGGCGGCCCGGGGTGCGGTGCTGCGACGTGGGCGTCGAAGAGACGCTCAGTCCTCGATCTTAGAGTTGGAGCTCCACGGAGACTTAAACTTCCTCACAGACCTGACAGTCAGAGGTCTTTAAGATCTGAGTCAACCAACTGATCTCCAATTCAACATTTATCTTTTCAGTTTATTTAATTTAACGCTTTAACTCTTGATTTGACACATTCTGCACGTACAAAGATGAAATTTTAACTGATTTCGGAGGAACGGTTTTAAGTGTTTGATGAATCCGTGCAAAATATTTGATGTTATTTCACGGTGCTGTCATTATTATGCCTGGTTGTAGTTGTAGCTATTTTGCTTAAGAATAAAATGCAGATTTGCTGTGCGACAGCTCCGGTGTGATCGCGCAGCAGTAAATGGAGGCTCGGCTCTGGGCAGAAAGAGCAGCAGTGTGTCTGCTCTCCTGCCTGTTAATCTGTTTGCACATTCGAGGCGCTAACAATGTGTTGACAACGCGCTGACATCACCCAGATGTCAGAGGCATCTGCCTTCTCCAGCCGACCAAATCAGATCTCATTGTTCCTCCTGCTGCGTCTCCGACCCGCACACGGCTGACTCTGCTCATCCTGCTGCTCCAAGGGAAACATCTCCACGAGGAGAAGGGAAGTAGGAAGCAAACAATATTCTGATATTTGTGGATATATGAGAAGGAAAAATGCAGAAGAACAAATCATAGGCCTGGCCTCAGGTTTTCAGGGTCAAGAAGGTGGTTCAGGCAAACAGACCAAAAGGTGCTCTGGCCTTCTAGAAAACGTGTTTCCCTTCAGGCATGCAATGATTTTCCTTGTTTTGTGCCACATGTATGTGCTCGTGCAAGCCGACAGAGTTGTAACTTTGTAAGCTAACCTCATGTACACCACACAGCAATCAGTCCACGTACAATCTAAAATGAAACTAAAAGGAGGTGAAAAGATTCTCTGAAAGTTGTACAAAAGAACAACGTGGATGATATTAAATGATTATCATTATATTAACTTTTAAATGTCACCACTATCTTCAGTAGTAGGTACATAACGTCTCCCTTAACGCAGTCCCATTATGTTGTGTGCAATAAAGTAAACCAGGATTCAACACATTCATTAAAAATAAGCTGCAGCAATACGAGTGAACTTTGTGTTTTTTCATTTTGGTTTTAACCTGAGGAGTGTGACTGCAAAGGAAGTACAGCACAGTCAGCCTTTCTTTGTGTTAGCTGGCTTGAAAAAACATAAAACCCAGCTGGAGATCACAGGCATCATGATGATTATAAACTCTGTTAAGCTGGTTGTTTTAGCCTCTGTGTGTGATCACTTAAAAAAGGGCATGTTGCACATCATCTAACTCTGATTCTGCACAAAATGATCCCTATGAGTGCCACCTGCTCCAATTTATCATATGATGTAGGTGATTAGGAATCTATAAATAACATAAAAACAGTAAAATGTAGCGCAATTTTATCGCACAGAACGATAGCATAAACATTTTAATTCCAGTTTGTGCTTTTAATGCACATTAGACTCTGAAACTTTAAAGCAATTTCCACGTCTCCTTTCTTAGTCTGTGGGACATTAACCTTTAATGTTTAAGTAGTTCCTGTTCAGACTGATGCAAATCAAAGTGAAATTAATGTTACTGATTGAACAGGTAGTCTTGGTGTGTGTTGTTGCAGCTGCAGTTCAATCAGACTAAAACAGACCTAGACAACATTTATACATTTTCAATAAATTAATACTTTGTTCATTCCTGTGACAATGAGAGGGACGTTTAGCATTCCTGTAAGTTCACAGCTGGGCTTCATTTATGACCTTTGTAAGATATGGCTTAAGATGCTACGCTAAAATATACTAAAATATATGATACTACTTAACTTGCTCTTGACTGGTTTATGTTTGGCGTTACCACAATGATTCTCTCAGGTAAAAAGAGAGCTAACACAGACAACTCTTAGCTCTACTGGTGTTACTGGTTCAAGTGTAGTTGTTAAATTCA
The DNA here is from genome assembly GCF_051167445.1 of Perissodus microlepis. Taxonomy (NCBI): domain Eukaryota; kingdom Metazoa; phylum Chordata; class Actinopteri; order Cichliformes; family Cichlidae; genus Perissodus; species Perissodus microlepis. The sequence goes on from NC_140462.1 coordinate 25,768,155, forward strand.
GTCTGTCTGTATCTAAATTCAGGCGGTGTCTACGCTGAACTTACAATCTGAGCAGCAAGGACTTGCTGCGAGGAGAGTCTGTGTCTCTGTGATCTGAATATCAAACTGACATCAGGTCGTCTGGATGGGAATTGTTCCGACTGACCCCAAACTGCGGGAATTATGCAGAGGCAGAGCTCACGGGTTCGTTAGCGGCGACGTTACACAGGGATTACTCCCGGCTTCATTCCCACACCAGCCGCTCAACTCTGCTTTATCGTAGGGTAATTAATGAAGTAGAGATGGCATCCACCCGGCAGACAGTTTCATTAAACAGAGATCAATGTGAATCCAAACATTGTGTCAGGCTTTTACCCCTCTGAGAGGATGTTGCCATGCCGTTTGACTGATTTCACTTTTAGATGTCATCCAATTCATATGTGTGTGTGTATATATATATATATATATATATGTGTGTGTGTGTGTAGAGAGAGAGAGAGGGAGAGATTATTCTTTCGACTTACATATAATACATTTATCCTACAGAGCACGTAATCACACGTACATGTGTTTTGCAGTCCTGAAATAAAAAATAAAAACATAATGATTTGTAAATCTCAGAAATCTATTTTATTCACAATAAAATATTAACACATTAAATGTACCATTTTAAGACAAACATTTGTTCAATTTAAGATTTTCATAGCATTTCAGTCTGTTTTTATTTACATACGAAGCCAGGATGACCATCTGATTTCTACATTGGGTTTAAAATAATTTGTCCATGTTAGCAACTAATCATCATGGGAATAGTTATAGCCCAACCAAGATTCCTTCATAAAGGAATGATTTTTTTTATAAGAATAAAACCCAATATCAGTGTGAGCTGCACAATTCTTTTCTACAAAAACTTTGAGTAAAATCATCTTCTTTATGTTCCGTGGTTGCTTTTCTTCACCTCCTGTACCACACAGACGTTATCTTTATTTAAATGGACTAAACAGTGAAAACTAATAGACGTCTCCAGATGATATCACTGATATCAGCAGCTCTGATGTTAATGTTTAAATCAGGTGAGAAAATCACACCACGGACACACAGCAGGTTTCCGGGTGGTGCTGACGGTGTTTTAGCATGCGCATATGTGTGTGTTGGGGGAGGATTTACTTAATTCATGTATAACATTAACGGTGAGATGAGCTCCGACATGCTGATCATCAGTCAGCCTGAAGGCAGAGAGGAAAATATCCAACCAGACTGAAACTGAAACCTTTTGATTAGGAATCAGAGATAAAATAGAAGGAGACGCATGTCTTAACTCAAATCAGAATTCAAGTTTAGGTGTATTTACCTCTAATATTAATAACATTTTGGTAGATAAGATAAGTTGTATTGATCCTTGAGGGGAAATTTCTCCGTGTTGCAGCAGCAGGAGGTAAGAAAAACTAATAGGGAGACATTTGAATAAAATACAGTGAAATAAAAAAAGGCAGAAGAGATGGCTGATATTTAAAAAAGAACCCTTCAGTTTATAAAACATAAATAAATACTTGCTTCTGTTTTAAAGCAAATTTCATCAAGGTTGTACAGAGAAAGTTTAGCATATGAAAGATCTCTACCCTTCCCATAATTTACTGTGGTGATGAAGTACCTTTGTAGCTCTGAAAAATGAAGGGCCAACTCTTAATTTTATCTTGATAACCCTCAAGTCTTGCTTAATTGTTCAGGCCTTAGCCCTGTTTAAAGGTTTAAAATTATAAATTATCTAACCAAATAATTATATTTCGATTGTCATTGTCATTTCAGGGGTTTTGTGTATCTTCATCGTTTGGTTTTTAGTTTCTGTACATCTCCTTTTTTTCTGGTTAGGAGTTATATAGTATTGCTAATTATGCAAATTTTCCTTGCTTTTCCTCCATTTCCTTCTACGTCAAGTGGTTACATTTTGCCTCAGTTTAATTTGAGAATTCCTGTTTTATTGTGATCGTTCGTTGTCTTCTGTGTCTTCCTTTGAGTTTTACCTCCCTGTCTGTTTGCCTTAATTGTCTTCAGCTGTTACTCGGTCCTCTTCCGTTTCCTTTTCCCATTATAAGCTCTGTGTGTCAGCTTGTATAAACAGGCTCAGTCACCCTGTTTATGTTCCTGTTTGTCATGCTTGTGTTGCTCACTGCCTCCAGTTTATTTAGTTGCTTTAAGGCTGTTACACACTGAACGTGTTGCATAAAAACGGCATGAAATTCCAAATTTTATGGATCTGAACTTACCATGTAACGTGCTTACACCGGGAACATGTTTTGTTTTCGTGGAAAAAAATATGTCCTCAAAAAACGGATTGTGGAAAAAAATGAAGTTGACATGAAGCGATGATGTTCCTAAAAAGAAAAAGAAGAAAGTGAGATTCTGAGTTCATCCAGTTCTCACGAGAAGGCAGCAGCAGAGAGAATTTCGTGGTTTGATCCAGGAGTTGAAGCTGTATCAGGCTGCTTTCATACATATTTCAGGATGTAAGAGTTGGGACCACATTCTTCAATCCTTTGGAGAGACTAGTGAGCAGGAGCAGTGTTTAGCTGTGTTTCTGAGTCATCGTATATTCAGTACAGGTGTGATTTTGTAGTTGGACTTTTTGTTTTTTCTTCAACTTGCAATTGGGCGACCGTGGTTCAGAGGGTTGGGAAGCTCATCTTATAATTGGAAGGTTGCTGGTTCAATCCCCAGCTCTGTCTGTCTTGGTCGTTGTGTCCTTGGGCAAGACACTTCACCTGCCAGAGGGGCCGATGGCGCGATATGGCAGCCTCGCTTCTGTCAGTCTGCCCCAGGGCAGCTGTGGCTGCAACTGTAGCTTGCCTCCACCAGTGTGTGAATGTGAGAGTGAATGAATAGTGGAATTGTACAGCGCTTTGGGGTCTCGAAAAGCACTATATGAAATGCAATCTATTATAATTAGTTAGTAATAAAAATTAGTAATTGAAGCTTTGAGTTGTGTTTCTTGCTGCCTGTGTTTCAGTCAGAGCCTATTTCAAAGAACTTACACTTATTATGTAAATTAGTGTAGATTTAATACGGGAGTAAGAAAACTGAAAATGTTTACACAAAAATGTAAAAATTACATAGTACAAAAACTAATGATTCAAATGTACATATGTATACTCATACTGGATCAATATTGTTCATCTAGAGATGTAAGAGGGGTCCAAAGCTGAATTAAGTGTCCAGGAGAGTGTCTACAAAACACAAGGTAAAACAGACATAACCTCTTGAATGTCAAATGTTCACTGGAACAGAATGCAAGATGTCCTTGTGTTGATCCCTGCGGGACACCATTAAAAAGTTAGTTAACCGTATCACAAATATAATGTAAAAGAAAGCAAACATTTAACCGATCACTGCGAGAGGAAGCAGGGATGGATTTCAAAGTTCACCTTCTCGCTGCTAAAATGTTAACAGGATGAAGAAACAGCTCTGTGCCCTCTGATCATCCCCAGAGTTTACATCACTTCACTCCTATCAGAATCCCAATAATCTCATTATTGGATTTATCTTTATCTGGTAATTGGAACGACTTCCTTATTATTTCTGTTCTTGTTATTTCCCACCTACAGCTCATATGTCAGAGGAGGAAGAGGAGGAGGATGTCTTTGAAAGTCGTCTCCTGAGGTTTCTTCTTCATGTGATCTCTTTCTTGTCTCGCACTGAAATTAATCCAGATATGAGCAGTAAATTAAGAACCCGTCTGACCTTTGAGTCACTAACACACACACACTCAGACATGCTCAGAGATTTCAGGGGAAGTTTTGTTTCTAAAAAATGTAATTTACAACGAATTAGTAACGTGAGTATTGAGCAAATATGTCAGCAACATGAGGCCAGCAGTGAAGAACTAAAAGCTGCAGTTTCTAGAGGTGGCCACAAGAGGCTACAAAAGTCTAACCGTCCCCACAGACTCCCGTGTTAAAATGTCCAAATATACAATAAAAATAAAAATGTTTACAGCCTGATATAAAAACTAGTTTGGTCTCTGTAGATAATTACCATGGTTTAACCTGAAAATCTGTCAATGTTGCTTAATTTGGGAGAAGCTAATTCTAACTCTTTCTACATAAAACTGTTTGTAGGCTATAACTAACTGCATTAGAACAATTTAAACATTTTACCTGACTTTAAGGAATGTATAAGTTGGATAAACACAAATACAGACCAAGATATAATGACTTTATTTCATACTGTATTTTATAAGTCTGGAAGCTCATCACAGCAGCCTGTAACGTAGAAAACACAAAAAAGTCAAAGCCCTAATAATTTAGTCTAAAATAATGATCTTAAATATAAAAAGAATGCAGGTTGTGGTGTGAGGTGGTAAAGATTTTCTGTATCTGTCCTCGTTTCCTTGATCGCTTGATGGTTAAATATTCAGACGAGGAGATATTCAGATCACTTCCAGCTCTCTGATCCTCCTCTCAGTCCAAATTTACCCCAATGTGTTAAAGAGGTGCGTGCTGGTGTCACCCCTCCACACCACTGCTGCTTTCATAACACTCCGGTCGCTGCTAGGCGCAGCCGAGGGCTAATTAACCCTCTGATTGCTCCCATTAACCCCAACACATTAGAGCTCATCAGGGGGGAGTGACAAAGTTCCCTCTCGAGCCCGAAGACGGCATCAGAGTGTCGGTGGGTCTCTGCAGGCCGCAGGAAGTGATGTCAGGGCTGCCAACAGTTGATTTTCACATCTGCAGGCAGCTGTAGCACTCCAACAGATCTCACGCAGGTGTTTGACCTCATTAACATCCAGGTGAGACCTCAGCAAACATGCAGCTGATGGTGATAAATCCTGAATCATGAGTCTTGCAGGGAAACTATGGAGCTGGAGATGAGCAGAATAGATCCACGTCAGGGATCAAGCTGACAAAACTGGGCAAAAGTCTTGAGCCAACTGTCATTTATTCGTATTTTGCAGGAAGGTGCAGCATTTCCTTGAAACATGTGGAAACACACAAGGAAATACAACATAGGCATAGGCACAAATAGAGACTGTATAAACCTAACAATTTTCAAAATTTGGTTTGACCAACACAGCCTGAACCCTCTGAGGCAGCCTTCTCTAATTTCTTTAGGACATCGCCAGTTCTCCAGGCATCTGGAAGGACATTTAAAGCTCTTCTTTGGATGTTTCATTCTGACAGAGAACAGTTTTACTCTTTTATCTGTCAGAATGATTGTACTCTGACGTCCAACACCACTGGCTGAAACGCAGCCCCAAACCATGACAGAGACTTCACCATGTTTGAGAGATGGCAGTAAAACTCACTGTTGCTGTCATGGTTTTGGGTCATTTTGACCCAGCATTTTCAGTTTCTGGTTATGTTGAAACCAAGCACACCATTGTGTTTCTTGTGACATTACCAATAAGTTTGATGTGTCACATGGCCCTCTTCCTATTGAAAAAACAAAAGTTGTATCCAAGATGGCCGACTTCTAAATGGCCACCATGGTCACCACCCATCTTGAGGAGTTTGCCCCCTCACATATACTAATGTGCCACAAACAGGACTTTAATATCACCAACCATTCCCATTTCATTACGGTGTATCCATATAAATGGCCCACCCTGTAGTTAAGTTTTGTTCTTAGGTTTAGTTCAGTGTCTAGTCTGTGCCTGTCATGTTTTCTGTTTTACTTTGAAGGTCCGTGTCTCATGTTAGTGTGTCCAGTGTTACTCTCCCCTGTGTTGTCATTATGTTTCATTCGAGTCAGCTGTGTCCTCATGTGTTTCCACTTCTCCTGATCACCTCATGTGTGTGTTTAAGTCCTCCGTCTCCCCTTGTTCATTGTCATGTCGTCTGTGTTACCTGCCAGCGCGTCGTCACAGTCAGAATCATCACAGTCGTTTATAGTTGAGTCTTAGTTTCTCCAGTTTAGGTTCCAGTTTAATTTAGCCACTGTCCCTGCTGTTTTGTCGTGCCACCTTGTTTCAGCCATAATAAAGGTGTGCCTTTTGTTCATCACAGTTTGTTGTCCTCCGTGTCCTGCTTTTGGGTCTGCTTCAAAATTATGCCAGCGTACCCAGCCGTGACAGTTGTACCTCTGTCCTGACCCATCCTTACATACTAATGAGGATTTGAACAAAAAAACTTCACATTTCAGACCTGTTCCACTGATTTCCGTCCAGTTCTTGTGTAATTTCCATTCGTGAGCCTTTTCTCACTGTTTCCCTTCTTTAAGAACAGCTTTATTGATTCCACCAAGACCATTTCTGATGAGGCTTCAGTTGACAGTATATAAACTGAAGGACCAGATTCCTCTCTCAGGTCTTTGCAGGATTTTTTTGTATTTCTTAAGGACATGACTTTGACATACTGTTCATCTGCTGAAGATATTTTTTATTTTTTTAGGCCTCATATTTCTTCACCTATTTGAGAATCACCGTGTTGGTGTAATAATGCTGTTACGCCATTATCTTTGGTGTTTTTCATAAGCAATTAACAAACATCAGTCTGGCTCCTTGGGATCAAAATGTAAAGAAATGAGGGGTGGCTCAAGACTTTTCTTTCCATCTTTTGTTCGCATCCATTTTGAACTCTTCCTGAACTGGTTTATATCAGTTACATTATTAGTATTGGCGTTAGCAACAAGTATGACTGAGTCTAAGTCATTGCGTTTCAAAGAAACCCCGATTAGCGTGACCGTAGAGTGCTCCAAAAGTCTCTCCTGCTAAAACCTGCTGATTGAAAAGAAATGAAATATGTTCTGCTTTAAAAATAACCTAAACAGTAAAGAGGTACTCTGACCTGACAGACGGCCCAGCGTGAACTGAACCTTCAGACAGGGGTCACTTGCTCAGCCAGAGCTGTAGTGGCACCGCATGGTTAGTACTGACCAATCAGAGTTTACCAAGTATGAAATTAAAAAGTTACAGTGGCTGCTTTTCGTTGTGATTTCCAGTTTCAGGGAAATTATGTTGGCTTCAGAGCTTTTCTAAGGATAAAAAGAGGAGAAAAGGAACAGGAAAATCCTTGTGGAGGAACACAACTTTGTTTTAATCACTTCAGTCCTGATGCATTTAGTCACTGAAAAAGTCCCAAGTGATGCAAATGGTTACCAAAATCAAACTCTCTGCCTGCTGTTTTCTCCCACAAGGAGTCCAAACTGCTTTAAAAGCAGTGAAGGGCAGGAAGTATTAGAAATTATATATAATAATAGATAAAACGGGCAATCGTGGCTCAAGAGTTGGGAGTTCGCCTTGTAATCGGAAGGTTGCCAGTTCAAGCCCCTGCTTGGACAGTCTCGGTCGTTGTGTCCTTGGGCAAGACACTTCACCCGTTGCCTACTGGTGGTGGTCAGAGGGCCCGGTGGCACCAGTGTCCGGCAGCCTCGCCTCTGTCAGTGCGCCCCGGGGTGGCTGTGGCTACAATGTAGCTTGCCATCACCAGTGTGTGAATGTGTGTGTGAATGGGTGGATGACTGTTTGTGTAAAGCGCTTTGGGGTCCTTAGGGACTAGTAAAACGCTATACAAATACAGACCATTTACCATTTATAAAAGTGAACCTGACGGCAGATGTGCATGTGTAGCACTTTTACACGTGATAATCTTCGTGAAAATCCTGATGAGGGAAACAGCTGACCTCGAACAGCTGATGACAGGAAGTGGAGCTCTGCAATCGTCTTCATGCTGTTGTGCAGTCAGAGCAGTGATTTGTCAGTTGTATTACACTCGGGTTCGTATTCAGTTGTTTTTAGCTGTCATTACCCAGACTGCACTGCAGCAGAAGCAACAGTGGTAACCAATGAGTGAAAGGAGGCTTGTTACAGTTTATATAAGATTTACAAAGCTGCACAAAGGTGGTTCATCTTAACGTCTGCATCACAAATGAAACTAAGAGAGATCTGCAAAGTGTTCAGAAAACTGCAAATGATAGTCTCTGCCTTTTTCAGTTTGAGGTGTTCAGAAAACAGGAGCTGAGATTTTATTCATCCCAGCAATGTGTGTGTGTGTGTGTGTGTTTTCACATCTCCTGCCCCCTGGTGGTCACATGAGGCTTTTACAGCAGCACCATCCACATCAGGTAAGCAACATCACACACACACACACACACACACACACACACACATCTTTTATTGGGGGGGGGGCGTCTGCTTTAATAATGTCTGTTTTCTGATTAATGCAACAGTTTTACATTTTTACCCCATCAGTGTAAAAATGTAAGTGTCTGAAGAAGGAACTCCTTTAACATCGAACATCTTTTTAGGGTGACGCGGCCAACTGGACGTAAAGTTTGTGTATATATAGCTTTTCATAGACACAAAAGTCAAAAGTGCTGTACAACAATAAAAACAATTAATTTCAATGGAGAACAATTTTAAAACAGAATATAAATGAATAAAAACAGAACATCAGCAGAAGGCCTGACTAAACAGTTTTTGTAAAAAACTCCACAGAGTCAGCTAAATGGAGCAGTAGTGGTAAACAAGTCATTCATGGCTCCTGCACATGTTAACATTTTAAATAAATGTTTTTTTCTCTTATTTTGAAAAATTGCAATCATTCCAAAAAGAGCTGCTGTTTTTATCAGCCCATCCTTTTTCCTCTCAGGTTTAAACAGTTATCATGTCGTACTTCTTCACTTAATAAAGATCATGAGTATGTCTAATTTTATCTGTTTTTTTAAGTTTCCTGCTTCATTTTATGTATTTATTTCTGTGATGTGTCTGATTTCGCCTAAAGGTTCAACGACATAAAGAAACCAAAACGAAAAAAACAAACAAACAGCCACACTTCGGAGCAAGGTCAGGTTTACAGCAGACAGAGAGAGTTTTAATTTGAAAAGCCTTCAGGTCGTGTTCACAGACAAAGTGCAGAAAAGAAAAACAATGTTTTCATTATTTATCTGTCATACATGTCAGGATGACTTATTTATTTTCTGCTGATCATTTATTGATGAAACACGAGTTGATGGATCGGAGCGTGGGGAGGCGTAGGGGTTCGTGATACAATAATTATTCTCAGACAAAGAGCAGCAAACTGATGGCATTTTTTTTGCAGGTGACCTCCTGCTAATATCCTTAAAGTCATTGGATATATTACTGTAAATTCACCCTTCCTCGGACTGGAGAAGTGAATGAGATGGTTGATAGGCTCACATTAGCATCAATCCCAGTTTCCCCAGAAAGACAAACGGAAAAAACTTCCCAGAACATTTTCTGTCTCATTCAGGTGTGGCATTTCCAGATGTTTCCACATATAAATAATCAAACATCCACAGCTGTAAAATGTGAATCTAAATGCTGTTTCTCTTGGGAAAAAACACCAATAAAACTTTATTTGTATTTCACCTTCAAGCCAAAGTACACTAAACCTACATCAGGAGAGTGACTCGATTTATGAGGGAAGAAAATATTTTCCTGGATGGATTATGTGTGAGAGAAACAAAACAATAATTCACTTTGTGAATTTTGGCGTAAACCAGAAAGAGTAATAACATGCTACATTAGCAGCTAATGCTAGGTAGTCGCAGATACCTGCTAATTAGTGCTCAGGACTGTCCAGTTAAAATCCTAGAGTTTCACTGTTGGATGGTTTCTTTGTACAATAAACTGCACAGCAGCAGTGTTACTGGTCAGATAAATCACAAACAGAGGTCCCTTTAAGGAACTCCAATTAGTATTAGCTGAGGTGAAGCCTAGCAAAAAGCTAGCCGCTAAATCTACATGTCACTCAGAGGCCACGCCCCTAAAAACACAAACTTTAAACCTTTATACAGGGTGGAGACATGTACACTTAACATGAAGTCTGTGGGGACTGACTCACCGCTGGAGCCTCTGGTGGACATTAGAGGAACTGCAGGCTGTGTGTGGTATTACAGCGTTGGCTTTGTGTTCAGGTAGAGGACGTCTCTGTATTAGCAGCATATTGGGGGGAGGATGGGCGGGCGTAGCAGCTGCACTTCTCTTGGTGTGGTGAAGGAAAAGGTCACCTTATCCAACGTCTGTCTGCTGCAGGTGTTTTTTGTCCTCTTCAACTTCCCGTAGCTGTCGTCCGTGTCAACAGGAGGTGACCTCAGCGGGAGGCGGAGCTCTGACCTGAGCTTCTCCGACCTTTTTCACTCTGAACTTTTTAATCCGAGAGGTTCAGTGCGGGACAGGAGGGTCTGCGTTGGGCCAGAGTTGAGGCCTTTGTATCATGAAGTGAACCTTTTAATTAGACCAAAGTGACACGCAGCATGTGTGAAACCATGTTATAATAAAGGAGCTGAAGTTAGCTGAGTGACTGTAAGCGACGGCAGCTGCAGATGTTTCAGTGTGATTAAAGCAGTGACAGACAGATGTTAGCTCCAGCAGCAGCAGCAATATCAGGCTGAATAGATAATAAAGCGACTGTATTTTTAAAGACACATTAGTCTGAAAGTGTCTCTGATGTTTGTCTCAAGGTCACATTATAATGGATGAACATCAGCTTCCTGAGGGATTGTGACAGATCCTTCATCCTTCACCTCATATGACAGCTTGTTCGCACAAGTCAGACTCTCAAACTCTACAACTCATCAGAGACTTGCAACCACAAAGAGACCGAGAGACGACCTCAAAGGGAGAAAAAAGGTAAAAAACAGGACACAAAGGGACCACAAGGAGATATAACAAGGCACCAGTTACATAAGCAACTACAAAAAAAAAATAAAAATACACAAACACACACACAGGCATAAAATAATCACACGATGAGACAGAACAACAATGCAGCAATCTCAAAAGTAAACAAAAATTAACAACGGACACACAACTGGCCAAAAATGATCATCAAGTGGATAAATATACCACACAGTAAATGAAACAACCTAACGAGTGGACACAATGAGCTACAAAAGACACAATAAATGACATTAATAACCAGAAAGGCAGCTTTAGCAATCACAGCTGGACAAGGAAAGGACACAAATGGACAAGGAAATGCTACAAAAGGGCCAAAGGCTCCCTGAAAACAGTAGAGGAAGGTAAAAAGCAACAAAAGGACATGAAAGAGCACACACAGGGACAAAATAAAGCCAGTTTATAGTTTCTTTGTGTCCATAAAATGGACACAAAGAAACTATAGTGGGACATAAATTTACCATGAAAGGCTACAAAGTAACAACAAAGACACATAAAATTATGACAAAGGGACAAGAAAAGGCACAGACATGATAAAATTAACAAAGATAAAGGGACAAAAAAGATGATTGAGGGATGTAAAAAAGATCTAAATGGATAAAAAAAAAAACATACAATAGAGACAAAAAACGAAACAAAGATGTGGCCTGAGCACAAAGGAGCTTCCACTGTTTTCATCTCCTATGTAAAGCACTTTGTGACGCTGTGTTGCAAAGCTAATAAAGTTAATAAAATGTATTAGCAGTAATTCAGTGTAGAAGCCGTTTTCTTTTACAGATTAAAGGTTTTCACACTGGATGAGTGGATTCAGCTTATTTCTGATCTGTTAATTAAAAGCTCCGAGTGTTTGCCACGCTGACGTGTTAGATGTGAATCCGCAGTGAAAATGATCCTCTGCACAGTCGCATGAATTTAAGTATGTAATGACTAGTTTAAAATAATAAATTCGCTGTAAATTGCATGAATCTTCATGTACAGAGTGCCTGTTTCACACCTTTTATGATGAAATCCAAACATATTTAATGATGACGTGTTCACCTGTGGTGTTAATTAAAGCCTAATTCTCGGCCGCTTTAATGTGAAATCAACCTTAAAACTGTAACTGCTGCTTCAGTCCCAACACTCATGAGTCACCTGCTTCCTGTGATTGGCTAATGGGGTTCACCTATGAGGAATGACCAATCAGCCCACTCGTAGTATAAAAGCAGGGAGAAACTGCAGCCTTGAGGTTGTTTCTGATTGGGAGTTAAGTTAATGGTCATTAAATCTCTTGGCTGATTACGGTCTCGGGGTTTAATTCCCATTGGCCCGCAGCTCAACAGCACAGCATTAAATTTACATTTACAGAATAACACATGTTAAAAGTAATCAGACAACACTCGATCTGAGAGACAAAGTCTAACGTACACAAACGTTAAAGAAACGTAAAGATTTTTGGACATAATCTTGGAAACGACACTAAAGAAAACACATCATGAAGTAATCCTCATAAAAATTGACATTACAAAACTAGGAAAGGCAGTGAATTTGTTTTTAAGCAACATTTAATAAAAATATAATTTTTCAAAAACTATTTTCTTTTGCTAAATATTTTTTTTATAAAGCATTTACAGAGAAATGAAAAGTACATTTTATCAAATACATGGCTTTCTTTTATAAAGTGCAAGATTTTTTTATACGAGTAAAGATACTGTCAGAAGAAAGCAAAGACATTTCTACATTTAACAAAAGCTAATACGGTTTTATAAAAAGTAAGAAACTTTTTTTCCCACTTAAAAAAAAAGAGAAAAACACAATGAATCCACTTTACGTTCTACAAGCTGCTCTACAGTTTTCTAAGATGGTCATTGGTCCGATCTGAGCAGGACCCTGAAAGCTTATTGGATAAAGATTGAACATGTGCGAGTGAAGCGCTTTGACCAAGATGTTTCTTTCTGACTTTTTCCCCACTCATTGTTTTTGTCTATGGTTGAAAAAAAAGTCTTTAACAAATATGAAAAATGTTTAAAAAACAATGCCGCTAAGGTCTAAATGCAAAAAAAACCACCCTGGAAAACGTGAAAAATCTCAAACAGGCTGTCTGAGGAGCAACAATAGTCGGCTCAAGGCTTTTTATATTATGAGGTAAAGACGCTACAGTAATTTCGGTGTATGAATGAGGGGTTGTGACGCTCGGGTTAATCCTGCTGTCGCCCACACATTGGACTTCCTGTGAGGATGTTAACCTTCACCCCCATCATGTCCTGGCCTCTGTTATTTGGTCCACCTAAGACAGTCTGGGGACTAAGACGAAGAGCGAGAGTGCACCTTCAAAGCGTGGTGGAAGTGTCCTTTAATCAGTACGAAGAGAAACGACCTGTGAAATCGTCTGATTGCTGCTGCTGCTCTGATTCATTAGCGAAAGTCCCTGCTGACCCATGGCCAGTGAAGTACACACTCTTTAATGTTTACACCAGGCAGTAACACTGCAATGACAACCACAGAACAGGTGCACTCTGGGAAATGGAGGCTTCAGTATCTCCACCTGCTGATAATGTTTGGATCATTTGTTTTAATCTAGCGTCAAGAAAATGCTGCAGTTCCTCTAACGTCCACTGGAGCTCCAGCAGTGACTCAGGCCCCATAGACTCTCATGTTAAAATGTCCGACTTAATAGCAGAAATAAACATATTTACAGCCTGATACAGAAAATGTTTGGGTCTTTCTAATTTCCCCCCTTTATAACAACTGTACGAGGGAAATGTGGATTTTTTTTTCTCCAAATTTGTTGATCAAGCTGGATGCAAACTCCACAAACCAATATTTGACATCAGTTTCTTTGGGAAACGTTCTGTCGCAGAAGATTTGCAATCTTGACAAGGTTCTCAGACTCAAGAAGGAAGTCCTGGGCTCTCAAACGCTAAAATAACATGAAAACATGCTGGATCAATCACTAAGGAGGTTTGTGATTTCCTCAGATCCTACCATTGTTGAGGAGACTCCAGGTTTATGTGGGGGTGCCAGACTTGGAAAGAATTCCCTCGATCTTTTGAAATTATGCTGGATTAGTAACTGAGGAAGTTCATGAGGTTCTACAGGAAGTGAGATGCTGGAAGAGGGTCCTTGGACGACGTCCTGTAAATTCTGTTAATTATTACGTTTTTGCCAGCTTTCTCTTAAAATGTTTTAGGGTTTTGTGTATGTAAAATAGCAAATTGAATTGTTGTAGTTTACATATATTAAACATTCAGGCAAAAACAGGATTTTAATGTAATCGTAGGAATAATCTTTTCTTTGGCCTCTGAGATATAACCCTCTGCTCTGTAGAGGTAACGGTGTGTTCAAGGACAGCTCTGAAGGTCAGAGCCACATCATTAACAGACTTCATGTGATCACATTAATGTTCACACTGTGACAATGAACACAAACTGCAGACAGAAACATCTCGTGATTCCATGTGGGTTTGGGGATCATATGAAGTGCTTGAAATGAGAATCATCTTTAGCAGCTTCACTGACCTTTAATTGAGGTATGCGCACACATACAAAGAACTGGGCTCCAGTTTTTCCTTTGGTATAGAGTAAAAAGATGTTTTAGTAAATTATGGAATAAATAAGCGGTGGATAAATGGGTACTATATATACAGCATATACATAAGTTGTTTAAAGGCTTGAAAATCATTCGGATATCCTGGAAAATACTCCAGGAGGGTCGGGAGACCTTTCAGGGCTGCCTGTCAGAGTCAATTTCTTTCCATCAGCAACAGAAATACAGTCAAAGAATCCAACGGTTTATGATGACAAACCCATGTGCTTTAAAAATGTAAATGTAGTCCTGGAAAAATGTTTTGAGGTCCTTGGTTTTGATTTAGAAATCATGGAGAGTCCTGTGGTTTTATTAGAGGTCCTTGAAATGATGATGTGATTAGTGGGCTTTATTTCTAAGCTAATGTTAGCTAGGGTTGCTCGTTGATACATGACATTGAGAATAAACATCCCATCTAACAAAGGTCTTGTTGTTTGAGTTGTGTCAAACTGTTTCATAGATTAATTAAATACAACGACGAAAGTTCTCGGGTCCTCAGAGGAGGATTAAGGGTCCTTTGGGAGGTCACTGAGGAGCTGAGGATACTTCCTGTGTGTTGTTCAGTGAACACACACAAACACACACAAGCACACACACACCTTTGTTCTTCCATCTGTGTGAGGATCATGGATTACCTGAACCATAAAATACAGGTGTGAACCTTGAAACAGCTCTTTGAAGGCCTAAGGACCAGAGACAGAGCATATATACAAACACACACACACACACAGAGAGAGAGAGAGAGAGAGAGAGAGAGAGAGAGAGATCTCCCTAAAGCAGGCTGGTTGCTGTTGATCAGCTTCTGATGCAGATCACTCTCTCTGTGTTTCTGTGGTGGGTAGGTGGCGGTGCTGGGGGGCACTGGGGGGTGGTGGGGTGGGTGTTGGGGGTGTAAAGTGAAAGAGAAAACTGCCTCTTGTCTTTTCCAGTTTGGGGCGTCCAGATGGGAAGTCATTTTTTATTCGTCTTGAGGCGGCTCTTCACATCTGTCGGCCCAGATGCTTAATGAATACAGAAGCAGGCCGAGCTGTCGCCTCATTAATACTGCAGCGGCGCGGGGAGCCCGGCCGGCCCGGCTGCCTCGTACCGCCGCCGCCCACCGCGTCCCGCTGCGGCACCGGAGCAGAACGCATCACCGCAACAGTGTCCTCGGGGCCCGACGCCGCCAGCTGGCGCCTCGCAGGAACAAAGCTGCGGCGCTCAGTCGGCCCGACGCCCCTCTGTGTTGTCACTTAAAGTCTTTATTGGTATTAATTGATGCGATCGTGGCGACACCACCCCTCGCCGCAGCCTCGAACAGGTGAAAGAGCTCCGCCTACTCCTCAAGGTGATGCCCCCTCAAACCTGCTGTTGATAGGCGCTGCCTCTGATTGACAGGTGCAGTCTGAAGTGGGGACTCTTCAGGTGAGAGCAAAGGTGTGAAATGTATAATGAACAAGATTAAACATCAAAGACCAGAACAAAGTGTTAAATAAAGGTCATGACAACAGCTACAGGAGACACGCTTCGTTAAACACACAAACAGGAAGGTAATCAAACTTGAAAACATCACACACTGTAATCAAAATAGTCCTGACAAATATATATATGTACCTGTCCTTTATGTCTTATTGGAGCTACTTTGCTCTCCAGAAAGAAGAAAAATGAAAGTAAGATTCACATTTTTCTCCTTTTGCTTTTTCTGTGGTGAAATCAATATTAGTTCTTCTGCACTGAACAACTTTTGCAGATGGTCGAGGAATAAGTTTGATTTTGCTTTAAATATTATTTGCATTATTTAACAATCATTGATGTTCTAAATGTGCAGCTTTACAAACATAATCAAGGATAAGTGTGCTTAAAAAATACTGCATGTATTGTTGTTTTAAAGCTCGATGTACATAGCAAGAAATGTCAGGAAGTGACAATAGACTATATGCAAGGAGTTTGATACATGTTTTATTCAGAACTTTTCCTTAAAAAAGTAATTTTCTTATGTTAATTTATGACCAATCATAACTCTTGGAGTTTTAAACTTAATCACTTTGGTTTCCTTTTGATTTCCAAACACTAAATTTAAAAAACTCTGTGAAAATGACAAATATTATTAACAGAAAGTATTAAAAGTTTAAGACCCATCACTGATCCCTGGGGTACTCCAGAGGCAAAGTTTCTAAATCCCGATACAGTCTCATCACTCAGTCGTTATTATTTTGTTGTCTTAAAACGCATCAAATTTGCACAGATAAATATATCCAGGAAACATTATTTTAAGGTTTAAACCTTCAAACTTAGCTGTTGTTTAAAATTTTGCAATTATTTTTACATCATCGTTATATGGAGAGATTTGTGGGGGCCACTTGAACTTTTCTTTGGACACTATTGTTATCCCTGTGGCTTTGGTGGCACCTAGGCCTTTTAGAGACGTTGGTTCATTTTTGTTGTTTTACTTTTGTTTGACCCCTGACACTTTTGAGGACTCCTGGGTACTTTATGACCTCTTGGATTTTTGGGACTAGGACACCTGAGACACTGGAAACGTGATGCTTTGACAGGCCATAGCCCTGGGACTTTTGTGGCTCCTTGAAAGATTTTTTTAAAGGTCCTGAGAAGTTTTGGATGCTCATGGTCCCAAAAAGTCCAAAAAGTATGTGACCTGTGACTTTTGGGAACCCTGGCACTTTTTTTGGCTCCTGAAATGCTTTTTGACTTTTAAAGGTTCTGGTCCTTTGGCTCTTGTGTGTCCAGGAAACCTTTGGGTGTCTTGACACTGAGACTGTTCTGGGGTTCTCCTGGGACTTCATGAACCTCTAAGAACCTTTTGGGGCCCTGAAACTCTGGAGCTCCTTGGATTCTGGGGGCTCTTTATATTCCCCCCCCCCCCAACACAAAAGAAAGACTTGTGATGATGGGACTTTTGAAGCTCAAAGAGCTGATCTGTTGAGTCGGTTGGGCCCCTGCATGCTGAGGGCATGATGTGGTGATTTTAAATTCATAGAAAATAAAAAGAAATGAAGCTGGAATTTAATTTCTTCACATTTACTGACCTCCACTTCCTTTCCCAGCTCCTTTTCTTCTTCTGCAGCTTTCATAAATGCTTCAATTTAAGGCCTCATTTCCTCTCATCTGCTTCTACGGTGGTTTAATATTTTGTTTTAGTCTTGATGACCGGCTGTGAAGGTCAGTGGACAGAAACCTGGACCATCTTTTCCCCCTCCCCTCTTCCACAGTCAGTGTAAGGACCATTACCTGAATCCCATTAAAGCCATGGCTTTGTCCCAAACCCTTGTAAAGACACCCCCTCCCCCCGACTCCTCAGCTGCTGAGTGAACAGACCTTCAGAGGTGAAAACATACTCGTCACATGAATGTAAATGAAATGAAACCTCACCACGCCCTGTTCCTGTTACTCTGCCTGTCAGGCTGAAAAAAGGGCACAGATTCCTCTCGATATGGACGTCTGACTGCTTTTTCATTCCCTCAAAAGAATGGTAAAAAGTGGTGAAATTTACACTTAAAATATTTAACTAATTTTCTTTTTTCCCCTCTGAGGACTTGTGTGAGAAATCTAATCTTATTGTCTGACACATTTAGGGCAAAATATAGAAGATCTGAAATGGTCGAACTGATCAACCTCCTCTAAAGGTTTCAGGCTTTTGCCATGAGAGCTCGAGCTTCTCCCTCTTCTTCATGTAAGCTGCGTTAACTTAACGAGCAGTTTGCAGCAATCACACACATTCACCTCGGAGGATGAACGCCGGAGTCTTTAATGACCCCGACTGCAGTTTTTACCTGCAGAAATTATCGATTTCATCTCATGTTTGTTTGTTTGTTAATCTCTGTGTTTAATCAGCGGGCTTCTAATTAAATCCATAAAACAACGGACCTGAAGGATTTTATTTGTTTCCGTGTTTTCTCAAGGCTGCGTGTTGGTTTGTTATTGAGTCAAACTTGCGGAGATGAAAGGAAAGAAACATCCTTCATCCGGTAAGCTGTCACAAAGACTTCTTTACATTTTAAATAAATGCTTTAAAGGATCATTCCGCTTCATTTCAGTCTGCAGCTTGTAGAGCTCAAACTGATTTTTGATACCTCAACTTTAGCATTTTTGGTTTTTGGAGCCAGGAGTGACCATATTTGGATGAGTGGGTGCCACCAGTGGTGGTTATCAGTTCACATTCTAATCTTGACACATAATCTGTAGCTGTCCACAAACTTTTGTCCAGAGGTTGACTGAGAGTTGAGTCTCTGAGCTGGTTTTAAATCAGCGGCCCTGATCTGAACAGAGCTGCTGTAAAACATGTCTGCAGACATTAAAGATGTCTGACATCAGAGTTCACATCTGGAATCACATGCTGCATGTCTAACACATCTGGACTTCTTTGTCGCCGTAATCAGAAACATTTGTCAGCTCGTCCCGACTCACAGAAACTGTTTAAAAAAATCTCTCCTTTCTTTTAACAATATTTTTAAATATATAATATATATATAATATATCAGTCAAAACATGGTGAACTGCATCATGGCGTCGCCTCCTCTGTCGCCCTGTTAGGTACAAGGTGTCCTGTAGCGTTGGCGTTCTGATGTTCCCACGGTAGATCATTTACAGACACGTGATTTGATGTTTCCTTCAGTATGACCTGAAATGAGTCACTAAGCCCACAAACTCATCAGGAAAGTGTTTACAGAGGTTAAAGTCAAGGGGCGTTTTCCCATAGACTTCTATGGGACAGGAAGTCCATAGAAGCTATCGCCCCCTGGTGGCTTTGAGACAGAGTTTTAGATAGATTTTTCAAAGAACAGGATGCGATCAGAGTGGATGGAGCATATTGAATCTTTTCAGCATTTTAGAGGCTCAAGTGTAAATATATATCATCTCCTCTTGGTCAACAAACCAATGTTCTGTACTGACAGAAGATGGCGCTAAACATGTTTTTGAAACTTTAAGCACTTATTTTTTCAATCGGGTCATCTGACTGCTGTATTATTGCAGTGTCTTTACCTTAGTAACATCAAGCACCTTGAGATGAATGGTGTTGAGATTTGGTGCTATAAAAAAACAAAAACAAAACTATTGAATTGGACCTAAAATAAGAGGTCTTTTAATTTAAATTGACTTATCGTCTTAAAGCACCTTAAAGTACTTTAAGTACTTAAGCAAAGTAATTACACTTCTGAAGATGAGATCAATTGTTTTTTTTGTTTCTATGTTTGTTTGTTTCTGTCTCACCCAATTATACAGTATCCAGTGTATTGGATGGATGGCTGGATGGGCAAGCCTGAGATGAACTTAGCAGAAATCCTGAGATCTGAAGCAGAAAACTGTCAAACTGGTGCATAAAGAAACCACCAGTACGTAGGAACTAAAGCATCCATGTGATCCAGCTCCAGGAGGCCTCTGGCCCTGCTGCTGGGACCTCCTGGTGACCCCTCGGACCGCACGTTGAGAACCAGCTGCGGCTCCAGTGATGCAGGAAGAAGCGCAGGAGCGATTTGTTTGAAAGATGGCCGACAGCCTCTTCAGAGAGACGGCCGGCGTTCTGGGCAAACGAGCGCTGTCACATATTTCACGCGGCCGCGCGCTCATTAAAGACGAAGGCGCTCGCCGCGGTAATTGTTTTAATTTATTTGTTTATGGCGAAGACAGAGGGGACGGGCACATGGCACTTTGCTGCTTTATTGGGAACATATGGAAGACATTTATCACCATTTGCAGCGATCGGCCTAAATGATTTTATTAACTAATTTGTAACTTTACACTTTTTTAATCAAACACATGCTGCGTGCTGTAATGTTCTGATAATGCTCCGGGGCTTTGTAAAGAGAGTGCACGCAGCCACAGGGAAATAAAAAGAGAGGAGAGGAAGGAGAGATGAAATGAAAGTGTGGAGGTTTGGGAGGAGGCGGGAGAGGGGAGGGGAGGAGTGTTGGACTGATGATGGAGATGATTGTGAGCTGAGCTGCAGTGCGCGGCACTCTACTCTCAGCTACTTAGGACGTCTGTTTACCTGAAGTCAGTGAAGCGGTGTCTTTCTGCTGCGGCGAGCACGCTTTTCCTCAGTTATTTGTGGCCCTACAGGGTCTGAAACGCCGCCACAGTGGGCTTGAACAGTACCAGGACCGAAGTGAAGCGGTCCCCGAGGAGGATCTAAGGGGTTTCCCTGAGTCAGGTGGTGCAGCCAGGCGAAGCTCCACCCACCCTCCCCCCTCCATAACTGCTGCTCACAGGTTTAACAGCATCACAGGGAGAAAGTTCAGGCTGCTGCAGAGTTCACAGATCAGCTGATCACCTGGTCCAGACATCCTGAGAATGGACAGACACGGAAATTCAAAATAAACAAACTTTATTTCAAACTGTTAACGTGTAACATCGAGATAGAAAAGTATCCAAAAAGAAAGGAGACACTTTAAATCATGCGGTTACATCCAGTGGCTCCTTTTTCCTAATCCAAATGAAAAATGACAAAAAGAGATCAAGAAAGGTTAGAGAAAAGAGCAGCTGACGTTTGTCTTTGTTTACGTCAGTAAGAAATGTTTCACTGGGTAGAATCTGTAGATCAGCGTGAATTAAATGTCTTTATTCTTTAAAACAACGTTTTTTATACCAAATAGAGTCAGACTTTCTTCTAGTCAGTGTTACTCATTTAACTAAACTGACACAATAAAACTGGAAAATAAAATGAAACAAAAACTCAAAATCAAATAAAGATTGATCAGAAAAGATGAAACTACAAACATGCGTTAAAATGACTCCTCTCTCATTACACATTTCATGAACCTGACTTTAGGTTTGTGTATACAGAACAAGGCCTGCAGTTTTCAAGAAGTGCTCCCGGTTGTTGGTTTGATTCCTGGAGCTGCCTGATGACCTCTGAACCTGAGGTAGAAACGGCGTGAATGAATGCCTGTGTCTGTTGTGATATGAGGCGGCATGACGACACATTTAGACTTCTAAATGAGTCGACATCGCAGACAAATCTTCCACCATCTGCACCTCCTCCCTCTCCTCCTCCTTCTACATGGGCACAACGTGACATCCACCTCCTCTCCTGCCACAACACGTCAGTGATGCCTTATTTGTCACCTGCCTCTTTAAATAAAGCAGCTGACACGCTGTCCGCAGCTTCTTCGTCACCTTTTCCTGTTAACTACTTTGCTGCGGCTCATCCCGCTCTCACGTCTCCTAAATAAAACAAAACGAGTGACAGCTCCTTGTCCCGCAGCAACCCCACCACGAACATCTGGACGCAAACAAGAGCATCACAAACACACAGCCGCTCCTACATAAAAGACGAAGCCAACTGCCGTCCTGGAGTGAGCGAGAGCCGTGTGACACGGCAGCAGCGTCTCTCCCATTAAGGCCCTAAAGAGTAGGACATCAAACCGGGTGGCGGTGGCGCCGCGGCGGGAGCCAGGATCATCACATTTTAATAGGACATGTGGCGTTTCTGCCCCCCTCTCCGGGCCAAATGGCAATCCTGAATTCTGCCCAGCTGTCGAGCTACAAATGGCCTGCAATTATCTCCATGCCTCGACCGGTGAGCTCAGGCATTGTCGTTTCACAGACACGCTGAGAGGTCATACAAGGGGTCATCAACACTTAGAGGTCATCAACACTTAGAGGTCATCAACACTTAGGGGTCATCAACGCTGAAGGGTCACCAACACTGAGAGGTCACCAACAGTGAAGGGTCATCAGTGCTGAAGGGTCACCAACACTGAGAGGTCACCAACAGTGAGAGGTCACCAACACTGAAGGGTCACCAACACTGAGAGGTCACCAACACTTAGAGGTCACCAACACTGAGAGGTCACCAACACTGAAGGGTCACCAACACTGAGAGGTCACCAACACTTAGAGGTCACCAACACTGAAGGGTCACCATCACTTAGAGGTCACCAACACTGAAAGGGCACCAACACTGAGAGGTCACCAACACTGAGAGGTCACCAACACTGAAGGGTCACCAACACTGAGAGGTCACCAACACTTAGAGGTCACCAACACTGAAGGGTCACCATCACTTAGAGGTCACCAACACTGAAAGGGCACCAACACTGAGAGGTCACCAACACTGAAAGGGCACCAACACTGAGAGGTCACCAACACTGAAAGGTCACCAACACTGAAAGGGCACCAACACTGAGAGGTCACCAACACTGAGAGGTCACCAACACTGAAAGGGCACCAACACTGAAAGGTCACCAACACTAATGGGTCACCAACACTGAGAGGTCACCAACACTGAGGGGTCACCAACACTGAAGGGTCACCAACACTGAGAGGTCACCAACACTTAGAGGTCACCAACACTGAAGGGTCACCATCACTTAGAGGTCACCAACACTGAAAGGGCACCAACACTGAGAGGTCACCAACACTGAAAGGGCACCAACACTGAGAGGTCACCAACACTGAGAGGTCACCAACACTGAAAGGGCACCAACACTGAGAGGTCACCAACACTGAGAGGTCACCAACACTGAAAGGGCACCAACACTGAGAGGTCACCAACACTGAGGGGTCACCAACACTGAAAGGGCACCAACACTGAGAGGTCACCAACACTGAAAGGGAACCAACACTGAGAGGTCACCAACACTGAAAGGTCACCAACACTAATGGGTCACCAACACTGAGAGGTCACCAACACTAATGGGTCACCAACACTGAAGGGTCACCAACACTGAGAGGTCACCAACACTTAGAGGTCACCAACACTGACGGGTCACCAACACTGAAGGGTCACCAACACTGAGAGGTCACCAAAACTGAAGGGTCACCAACACTGAGAGGTCACCAACACTGAGAGGTCACCAACACTGAAGGGTCACCA
The DNA here is from genome assembly GCF_051167445.1 of Perissodus microlepis. Classification (NCBI taxonomy): domain Eukaryota; kingdom Metazoa; phylum Chordata; class Actinopteri; order Cichliformes; family Cichlidae; genus Perissodus; species Perissodus microlepis. The sequence goes on from NC_140462.1 coordinate 25,791,149, forward strand.
ACACTGACGGGTCACCAACACTTAGAGGTCACCAACACTGAAGGGTCACCAACACTGAGAGGTCACCAACACTGAAGGGTCACCAACACTGAGAGGTCACCAACACTTAGAGGTCACCAACACTGAGAGGTCACCAACACTGAGAGGTCACCAACACTGAAGGGTCACCAACACTGAGAGGTCACCAACACTGAAGGGTCACCAACCCTTAGAGGTCACCAACACTTAGAGGTCACCAACACTGAGAAGTCACCAACACTGAAGGGTCACCAACACTTAGAGGTCACCAACACTTAGAGGTCACCAACACTGAGAGGTCACCAACTCTGAAGGGTCACCAACACTGAGAGGTCACCAACACTTAGAGGTCACCAACACGGAGAGGTCACCAACACTGAGAGGTCACCAACACTGAGAGGTCACCAACACTAATGGGTCACCAACACTGAAGGGTCACCAACACTGAGAGGTCACCAACACTTAGAGGTCACCAACACTGACGGGTCACCAACACTTAGAGGTCACCAACACTGAGAGGTCACCAACACTGAAGGGTCACCAACACTGAGAGGTCACCAACACTGAAGGGTCACCAACACTGAGAGGTCACCAACACTGACGGGTCACCAACACTTAGAGGTCACCAACACTGAGAGGTCACCAACACTGAAGGGTCACCAACACTGAGAGGTCACCAACACTGAAGGGTCACCAACCCTTAGAGGTCACCAACACTTAGAGGTCACCAACACTGAGAAGTCACCAACACTGAAGGGTCACCAACACTTAGAGGTCACCAACACTGAGAGGTCACCAACACTGAGAGGTCACCAACACTGAAGGGTCACCAACACTGAGAGGTCACCAACACTTAGAGGTCACCAACACTAAGAGGTCACCAACACTGAGAGGTCACCAACAATGAGAGGTCACCAATACTCAGAGGTCATTAGCCAAAATGCAAACCTTGGGCTGGAACATGATGATGTTATTTTAGCTTCATTAGTCAGAAAAAGAGTTCAGAAGCTCCCCGGGAATCTGTCTGGTTTTAAGTTTCCTTCAGTTCCACAGTGATCCGTGGAGGTTCATCGGAATGTCAATTTGCTGATGACAAACAGAAGCTGCCCAGTTTGAATTCTTGATTTTTATGATGTAAACACTTTAAAGCTAAATAAAAATGGAGCTCCAAGGATCATAGTTACCGTTTTACTGATGTTTCAGGTTAGGTCAGTGTAAAAAAGCCAAGCATGATAATAGACGACCTTTTTTTCCTTGCAGCTCTGTTTTGGTGCGGGATAATGGCTCAGAGTGACGCCTCTCTGAGAACAAGCTCCGAGCTGATCGACGCTGTTTTTCCTGACATGAAGCCAAATGCTCCATTTTTCACGCAGAAGTGACTCTCTCCTCCCGCTGCCAGGGACAGCAGTGAGCACCGTAATGGATGTTTGCTGAAGATGTTTCTGCTTCGTATTGCTGCCGAAACACGGCTTCAGGCAGGCCTGGATCCATTCAGGATGGCTTGATTGTGCAATCACATCTAATTAGGTGAAATGGAGTTTGGTTCGGGGCCAAGGTCAACACCAACGGCAGGTTTTAGTGTTTAGTGTTAAAGCTATCATACATTTCTGCTGGCGCTGTAAATCTCCGACTGAATGGAGCGTGCTAATCCATAACACTGCAGCTGGAGGCCAGTAATTTACTGACTTCATCACAGGAAGCAGTGGGAGGCCTGCAGTTTAACCAGAGAAGGTGTGGGAAACGTGGAAAACCATCATTGTTTCCTCTCACAGAAACACAGAGCTGCGAAATTCCTGCCAGTTCATGGAGCTGAAACATTTCCTGCTTCGTCTTCCCCAGAAGGAATGAGAGTTTAAAACTTTAACTTTTCTCATGTTAAATCAAACGTTTCACTGAGAAATACGCTGAAAACTACATTACCCATCAGACTTAGAGCTCCCACCTGTCCTGTGCATGCACACATGTATATAATAACTGAACTGTCTGTGCTGCTCACAAGAATTCTTTATTAGTTTATTAATGATTTCCTGAAAACTGAAAACTCAATTATGTTTGTGCCAAATTGCAACAACAGTTGAGCAAGTAATTGGTGACAGTGAGAAGGAAAAACTCCCCTTTAACAGGAAGAAACCTCGGCAGAACCAAGCTGAGAGGAGGGCAGCCATCTGCCATGAATGTTTGGGGGTGTTCGTATGTAATAAAATAAGAAATACTTTATTTGTCACAAACGCTGGGAAATTACTGTGTTAGAGTAACCAAAAGAGAAAAGCGAGTTTGCTCAGTAGGATAAAATAGAACATGAGAGAACAAAATAAATTGCAAAAGTATAAAATCACAGTCAAGAAGGAGGTCATTTAAATAGAAAATACAAAAGAGTGAAATGCTCCATGTATCACACATATGATACCCTAATACTAACTGAACAGATTTTACACACAACTTTTTTTCTTGTTCAAAGGCTTCTTTTTGGCCTGTATGTTATACTGTAAATAACCATCTTCTTTCTCTTCTTCACCATCTTGTGCTCGTCTGTTGCTTTGGATGGTTGACCGCAAATATTTAAACTCGTCCACCTTCACTACTCCTCACATATTCACCTTTCCACCTGTCTCCCTCTGACTGCTTCTAGTGACTTTCATTCCTCTTCTCTCCAGAGCACACCTCATCCTGCTCCCTACTACACACAGATCACATTGTTCAACTCTACCCTCCCACCTTTCCTTCTCTCTCATTGCCTGCGACTATGCCATCCCCCTTTCCTCTTATTTGGCTTCGGCCAACAGTAGCACAGTTTCCACTGGCGCTCTGTTATATCAACGGAGGTGGTCGTTGTTAAACTGGAGCCCGACCGATCCGGTATGGAAATGTCATTTTTGGTGATTTCTCGTAGCTGGGTTACCAGGTGCCATGGAGTGTAAGCCAGGAATATCTGCCCAGTGTGTTAGCTTAAGCTTCAGAAGAACTTCAGAATTTCATTTATGCAGTGCGTTGCAGGCTTTCACTGTGGAAGGACAGTTTCTGTTTGGCTTAATTTAACACGAGCATGCACTGCTGGTAGGCTGACAGTCGCTCTACATTAAAACTGAGATGAGAATGCAGGAATCTATCAAAAATCTGAAGTTCACCTCAGAAAAACATAATGGAGTGTTGATTAAAGTGTGCAGATGTGATTTCCTGATTCAAACAGCTGCTCTGTGACATCATTCCCGGTCTCTCCGTGAGCCTCATAATGAACTCCAGTGTTTCTACATAACGCCGCGAGCCACTGTCCGCTGCTTTGACAGCTTTCCGTTGCTGAGGATGTTCTTCCTCTTCTTGTTGGACTAATTTAGACGTCCATCATCCTCGGCGGGAGCATGCTCACCTCACCGCGTAGATTACTTTAATATTATCTGCTTCACTCCGGGGACCAACACACTGTAATCGCTGCCTCCAAATAATTTGTTTTCCACCACAGCTCCCCTGTTTCCATCCTCCCGTCCAGCTACAGATTAATATTCATAACAAAATGCAGCAGGTTAAAGCACCAAGCAAAGACAAGTTTCTATATGAAGCTTCTTTAATCTGATTAAAGAGCTTTCTGGGAGTTATCTGCTCTTCAATATGAAGGAGTCATTTATGACTGTTGTTGGAGCTTCACATTTTATCCATCAGAAATCTGGACACCTGAAGATGGGACATGGTCTGATGATTGAATCAGCAGCATGAATCCACAGAGTAGCAGACATGACTTTTGGGATTAAGGTGCCCAAGAAATGGATTTATTTAATGTACGATAAATTGAGTTTATATTGAAGTTTTGAAAGATCGCACTGATTAAACACAGCCTTCTGTGTTTGTTTGAGAATCTTCCATTTGAGCATCTGGGAAATCTTTTCTTGACTTGGCGATTATCCAGACTGACCATGTTGCCCATTAAAATCAGCAAAAGGTTGCAAACCTGTGTTACATGTACAGTATTCACTCAACATTATCATGGTTTAAATTGTTTGAAAGATTTCTGATGAACAGAAAAGTAAACAGTGAAATGTTTTTGTAGCACCAAAAACAAAAAAAATCAAATACGACCAAACATGTGTTAGTTTATGAATTTTTATTTTTGAAATATTAGAAAAAGAGGGAATGCATCCGAGAAACACACTTCTGTTGTTGTTGTTGAGGACATGCTGAAGTTTTCTGCTGGTAGAGCTGCTTTTCCTAATGCTGTTAGCTGCTAATGCTGACTTACAGATGCTAAGGCTTAGGGAATAAAGGTTGGCTCTTATCAGCTATTTGGGGACAGTGGTTTTCATTTCTTTGGTGAAGGGAACGATAAAACACAGGTATGTTTCTTCATATTTTGAGTCTGATGGTGTAAATGTAACTGTTCCTCCATGACGCATGAATACCAACTTCTGTTCACCTCCACCTCTGGCGTACTACAACCTGATTAGTTGGCAGGGAGATGTCCCGCCCACTGTATTAAAAGATAGTGGAGAAACATGTCGGCTTCTGCAGAACAGCATCTGCTTGTGTTTTTAATACTTATTACTTATAAGTTCATAAGATTGCGTCGATTTGTTGGAAGACTTAATAGTAACAATGACATAAAAATATTGTTTTGTTTTATTTTTTTCTATTGAATAACCTCAAAAATACTGACGTAACTTTAATCTTAGTGTCCACACTGAAATCTGAGCTATTCTTTCCTGCAGCGTTCAAACATTTGGAGCGATGCTTTACAAAAAGAGGCCCGGGATATTGATCCACATTTGGGGTGTTTGAAGAAGAGCAGAACCTCAGAGGAAGGTTATAAAGCCCAGTTGTCTGGCTTCGTCCCGTACTTGTTTCTGATTATTTCCCTCCTCCAGCTCTTTGACCTCTGAGCTCTTCTACTTCTTCTTCTTCTCCCACCGGTTTCCTCACTGACCTCCATCCTGCTGTGTATTAACATCGCTGCCTGTGGTGGCACTCTTACACGTGAAGCCATGTTTGTTTAAAGAGTAAAGTGCTGTGTGTCATTAGGGGTGTGGATGTTGATGTTCAGTATAATTTCTCAAACAGCCTCCAACCCCGCTGCTCCCTTTTGCCTGATGTCGGAGAAGGAGGAGGTCCAGCTTGGTGTCAGAGGTCAGGACTCAGAGGTCAGGATAAGATATACTTTATTTATCACAAATAAATAAAGCAAAACTGCAAGTATATTAAAAACACCCCCACCGGCACCTGCTGTCTTTTATTTAAACAGCTTGAACCACTCACTGTTTTACATTAGTTTGTGCATAAAAGAGCCTCAGAAGCTGTTAAGTGTTAAAACAACCTCTTTGTTCTCCTAACAAAATCTACACCAACTGTTGGAATTTGTCCTTTTTATTAGATTGTGAATTCATTTAGGTTTACGTTTAAATAAGAAAGCGTTCCAATACTTTGGGAACTGCCAGTCTTTGTGGGCTGCAGCTTTTTGCTGGTGTGGGAGCAGAAAATAACATGAAAAATTCAGTTTTGAGGAGGAGGAGGAGGTGCTCCAGTGGGTCTCTGTCTTCTGCATTAAAACCTCCAAGAAGTTTTTCTCCAATAAATAAACTGTATTGTTAACTAAAGATCTACAGTCACATTCTGGCTTGCTATTTTTTTTAAAAAATAAATTCATTTCATTGCTTCTACAGTTAGCAGCAGATGAGTTCTGACCATGAATTTAGTTTGCATTTTCCATTTTTACCTCTCTATGGAAGGAAGAACCATGCGGTTAAACCTTCATTTGGACCAATTATTGCATCAAAAGCAGTTTATCACACTATATATCCAACATGTTGATGAGTTGTGTGAAAACACGGGAGTGAAGTCGTAAAAGTGTAGCTCCGATTTACTGTGTTGCGAGGCAGCGGCCATTCAGGTGGATACAGTTAGCCTGTGTCATAATCCACCTGTCAGAAAAAGAAGCCATGTGCCTAACAATGCAAACCTTTAGCCTTAATACAATTGAAACAGGTGAGTTCTCCAGTCTATCCTGTCTTTAAGTCTGACGTCACTAGCCGTGTCTGGGCCTAAACTCCGCTGCAGGTCCATATATCAAACGATCACTATGGCATTACTGAGAGTTGAAAAACTGTCTTAAGTCTTTCATCTTTAATAAAATGATCAGCGTTCTGCTCTAACAGGTGTAACAATTGAGTTTAACATCCAGGCATCCATGAAAACGGAATTTATGACATTTAACGGAGTTAGAAGTTAGCAGGAAGTTAGCTCGCTAGCTTCTATCTAAATACAATATAGCATGTCCTGACTGCGGGGTTTTGGAAACAAATTCAAACGTACAGCTCTGTTATCACTTCCAACAAAAATGAAGACAGAAAACTAAACAGCAGTGACGTTTGTAGGGTTACTGAAGTTTGGCTAGCTGGTATATAATGATGTGCTACGTGACCGCTAGCGACACAGCTATGTTAGCATAATATAAATAAGCTAACTTTTTTTCCACTCAATAAAAGTTAACGTGAGTGTTCTCGGTGGTCAGGAACAAATGTAATCGCATGGCAGGATGCTGTAAAAGGACCAAACTTCAGCCAGGAGAACAACTGAGATAATCCATCCACAATACGAGGTTAGTCATTCATATACTGCTGCATGGGCTGGGCTGTAGTTAGATCCTAAGGTTTTAAAAACTGAGCTTAAATAAATGATTAACGGTAATAAAAGCCGAGGGAGGTCAACAGTGATCACTGACTGTTTTAGGAGCTTTTTGAGATTAAATAGAAGAAAATACAAAACATTAACCCTTTAAGACCTACCATAGGACCAAGTCCGCCAGAGCTTATATTATATTTTTACATGCTGTGGAGCCATTTTTGGGAGCATTTCAAGTTGCTATACATCAATACAACCATTATAGCCCAAATTTTAATAATATGTATGCATTAAGTGCATAGAAATTACATAAATTGCAAGAAAGTGCAATAAACTACAAAAAAATTGAAAATCGTTTTTGTTTTTTTAACATATATTTCTAGTTAGAGAAATTTAAGAGGCTTATCCCTCAAAACTGTAAATACAAAAAAGTTGCACAAAATAGTTTCCCACCACAGGAAATTTATTTTGAGTGTCTTCATAGTTTTATTTTTGAAATACACCAATTTTTATATACTGCAGGAAAAACGAAAATAAATATTATAGTGCAAATTTGCAAAAAAGCAGCATATGCATCAAAATAAACTATTTCCAGCAGTGCAATTTTAGTTCTAAGCATCCCAGAAACGACACAGAAAGTCATAAAGTCAAACATAACTTTTAAAAACACCAGTATAGGCTCATGAGGCCCTGATGGTAAAAAACTACATTTCCGCGAAAATGACGTCACTTCCGGTTTCGGGCAGGTAATGGCGGACATGCGATAGTTCACGCTGACGTCTATTCTAACGTAGGAAGTGTTACAAACAGTTGATCGGATTGGCAAAGCGTGTTTCTGGAATATTATGTTTTTGTTGCTGCAAGTGCTTTTTATGCAGTTTTTGCAAAGCTATATGTGGAACGAAACTGTGACCTAGGACAAGCTGATGGCATAAGATGTAAGTACAACTCCTCTGGTTTCATATGCAAAAAAATTATTGCGCTAGCTTACGTGGTTGCAGTTCTACAAGGATTTAAAAGTAGTTGTGCAAAACGGAACGTGCCCGCTCTGACCGGTTTTAAAGGGTTAAACATGTTAACAACAAAAGCCATATTAAACGCAGACTACTTTAGGCCCAGAAGTAGGATTCGTCACGTCATCACTTAACGACCGGATAGACACTGACTCCCGCTGGAGCCTCTGGTGGACAACAATGGAACTGCAGCTTTTAGTAGGGTGTATTTAACTGTTTTAAACACCTGAAAATCCAGGCTGGAAAAGCCTGGGTCGGTGTGAGTGAAGGCACCTGACACTGCAGGTAAATTCCCACAACACACCGATAATTTTTACTCCTCCTTCCTGTTATCTATCTAATTTTCACTCATCCACAGTTCATGTAGGAGGATGATGCAGCAGAAAGAATGAGACCAAACTTAACCTTTCTGTTTGAGCCATCAGTGAAGCCTTTCATTGATTAACAGGAAAAAGCACCTTCATAAATATTTCGCAAGACTAAAACACAGCGTAAAAAATGATGACAACCAACGTAAATCAGCGTCGTCTGCACAGATATGTTGCAAACACCAAGTTTAGCCCCTATCTTAGCCAGGTCATCTAAACTTTGTTCATTTTGGCCACCTGATCTCCTGAGTGCAGGTAAACACAGATGTTTGGTGTCCATCGCAGGGTTTCTGCACACTTCCAGCTCCGTGTCTTTAAAACACTGATGGTCATTTATCCGTTTTTCTAGAAGAAGTTACAGCAGAACTAAACTCCAAATTCTGACACATCCGAACACACATCCAGTGCGTGTGTGCACGCCCTGAGGCTCTCTCTGTTACCGCAGTTTGTTCGGCCCACCGAGGCCCGCTCACCTCGCAGCAACAAACAAACAAACAAACAAACAGAACTTTCCTCCGCTCGCCGTCCTGAGCCACACCACCGCAGCTGAGCAGGGATCTAGCTCCGCCCTCTCTGCGCCTGCCCCGGCCCGGCCACGTTCAATATTTGAGATGATGCGACGGGGATTCGAGCTAATTACCTCGCCAACTATCCTGACCTGTGCCGGCGGGAGAGGCTGCATTAGCATACCGTGATGCAAATGAAATGTGTCCCTGTGACTGGCTCGCCTTATCAAAAAATGATGACCCCCGGCTAATTATTAGCGAGCAGGGCCCTCGCCGGGGGAAGAGCCATTGTTCTGTTGGAGGTTTTTACATTAAAGATGGATGTCGGAGGAGAGCGTGTAGGAGGAGGAGGAGGAAACAGGCCGGTTGACTCCGGCTCTGACCTCTTAAATCTTCACCTCAGGTGTTTTTTCGCCACATCCTTTTTATCCTGCGGCATCCAAACTCTGCAGCGTCCTCTCAAGTAATGCAAGACAAGCGTGAGGCCGCGGGGCACAACAGCACCTTGGCGGCAACGAGGGATGTGACCTCGCCCGCCGCCCGCACCAGCTCCGTAATCACATCATCAAACCAGAGCAGGTAGTTAACATGAAAGCCCTCAGCCGGGGCCGCAAGAAGCGGCAGGATCGGGCATGACGTGTGTGTGTGTGCCTGCAGATGTTGGACGGCATGAACATTTAGGGAAACAAAAGCGGCGGTGAACTTCGCACAGGATGAGCGGCGGCTGCAGGGAAATGTGCCGCTGCTCGTTTAGAGGACCGCCAAACAAAGAGGAGCGCCTCCATGGCAACCGGGCCCCATCTGTTCGCTGCTAATGACCTCTCCTACTCATACGCTGTTTTAATTAAACCACACACACACGCATGCACACGAGTACCTGAGACCTCCTCCAGTTCATTGGAAACATACTGACACATTAGACGATGAAAACACACCTTCACACGGGCGGACAGTCAGCACTCGGTCATGTGACATCTATCCAGCAGCGCTTGCAGAGGTGGCGCTTTCAGCAGACTCTCCAATTGTCCACGTCAGTGGGTTTAAACGCTCCTTCAGCACCAAAAAGCCAACAAAACACAGCGGGGTTAAAAACTGCAGCGCCGATAACATTCTGCAAAGACGTCCACAGCACCAGGCTTCCTTCACAAATCTCATCATTTTAGGCGAATGCAGGTCCTCTAATGTCTGCTCGACTTTGCAGCAGACTAAATAAATTCACATAGATTTGTGTTTAAAGCCTTTTAGTGCCTAAAAACATATTGGTGGCCTTCCTAGTGATCAACAATAGCATCAGTTTTACTACGTAGCCTCGTTCACACAGTTGGGTGTCCACGACACTTGGTGAGGTGACAACAAAACCCAGTCAGCCTTTTATGTCTGAGGGGTAAAAAGCAGAAACTCAGTGAATAAGCTGTAGGAGCAGAGACAGAGGTTCCTGGAGCAGCTGTCCCATCAGTCAGGCTGATCTACAGACGCCTCTAAAGGTGACAGAAGTGGAAGAGTTGGAATGAGAGGATGATGAAGGTCATGATGACTGTGAGGTCTCTGAGTGTTAATGTTGAAGCTGAGTGGATTCAGTCCGGAGTGACTCCAGACCCCCGAAGAGCCAAAAACACAATCGCAATAATTCAGCCGGAGACCTTGGGGTTGGATTTACCCCCCTCATTATTTACACGCTCGTTAGTAGTAAATGAAAACCTGCAGCGTGACGCATGAGGGCTTTATTTGTTGGGAGGACGGGGGGTGAATCTGCTCTCAGGCTGCTGCTTCCTTTACCCACATCTTAAGAGGCTTCGCTCGCCAAAATAAAACCCACATTTTCTTTTAGTTAGTCCAGATCGTGAGATACGAGCGAATAAGAAATAACACTTCAGCTCTACAGGTTCAGATGGTTCGTAATAGCTGGGAATAGTTTTATAGCCCATTTAACTCATCTTACTGACTGTTAATGTGTGTATATATTTCTGTCGTAGTTAAAGAAACCTCAGCATCTTCAACATTTTTTGTGCCGTGACATTCTGGTCTCCAAAATGAAAACTTAGCAGGTGGGCCGCTTCATATAAACACAATTAAACCTGAAAAACGGACCCCTGAGAACGAGCTGAGGTTTCTTTTATGATAACTTTATTTAACAAGGCTGTGCAGAATTGTACCGTGAGTATGTTCAGAGTTAGAGGCCTGCGAAGAACAAAGTGGACTCAGATTTGTTGTTTTCTGAGCCTTCATAATGTGAGAGTTTCAGGGCTGAAAACAGATTTAAGCTCTGCGGCAAAGACTGAACCTGATTTCTGTTCAGTAAAAATGTATTTTTGCATAAAATCGGCTGTGAGCATCAGTATGATGGCTCTACCACAGCCCTAGTAAACTTCAGCAGTTTTACCCTGCATGCTTGACCTGTTTCTGATGATTTACTGGAGAAAACTACAAAAAGTGCACTCTGGGTAAACTTTCAGGGCTATGAAATAAATGCTGCATATAATTTGGAAAGATCACAATAGTCAAACCGCTTTAGATCCTGGAGAAGTTTTTAAAACTCCTTCTCAAGCTTTCATGTGACCAGTACCAAAAATATCACAAAATAATCACTTTTTAAAATCCTGATGTGTTTCTTGGCCCCCTCGTCATGATGATTGCAGGGGTTAACTTTACAGACCAGCGTGAATGTATGTGATTATTTAATGGACATGTTTGAGTTTGATGTCTCAGGTCTTCATTGTCATGATCTCCTTTTGCTCCTCGAGCCTCCATGAATGCCGTGGAAGCAGAAATTTTTACTTTTGGAGGACAAATTGAAAAATATCAGTTTCTGTTTCATCGGCACAATTTCATCACGCGGTAGAAGTGAGCGATCAGGTGAACTCATCCTGAAAAGAAACCGAGCTGCTGGAGTCACATTCAGGCTTTCAAACAGCTCTGAATTCACTGGCACGCCGCCATGTTAGCTGGGGATAAGCTGGCTGCTGATTGGCTGTGTGCTGGGCGAGCTGATTAGCAGGCTCTCCGGACAGTGAGGACACTGTGGTGCGTTCAGGGACTAAACAACAGAGTTAATGTTTCTGTATCGGCGCCGCGACACAACATCGTCTCCTTGACCCAGAGGCGGCGGTCTCCTCCTCCCCGCCCCCGCCACCTCACCCGTCCTCACCCAGCTCCCACCTCGGGGTGCGTTTGGGTCTTCTGGGCCTCTCAGACCTTGACTGACTGATTAATGGACTGGACGGCAGTCAGCTGGTGAGATTACAGAAATGCCGCCTCCTCGTCTGGGGACGCCGCTGCAAAGAGAAACATCCAGCAGCCTCAGTGCCAACCCCTACCCCCCCAACCTACCCAGGAATCTCAGACGTTGGGGAAATTAACGCTGGGATGGAGGAGGGGTGAAGGCAAACCGCTTGCCAAGCCATCTGAGATCTTCCTCCTCCTCTCTCTCCTTTTTCGATTTTGTTTGTGCCCGCCGCCGATTCCCCGGCCGGAGTTTTTCGGCTCAGCGTCAAATCCCCGCCGTCCTCACGGATTCTCTAGATCTCATTACAGTCAATGAGGCTGCAAAGACTTTCAGATCAAAGTGAAAGACTTCAGCCTCTGAAGGAAGCATGAGGGAAGAGGGGGTAGGTTGGAGGGAGGTGGGGGGGGGGGGGGGGTTCGCGCTTGCCAAGCCATGTGAGAACCATCCAGGAACGCCAGGAGCTGAATCCGAGTGCTGCTCAGTTTTCAGGTATCCAAAACATGGCGTAAAGGAGGTCCAATCCAAACCACAGCGGGGGGATTCACACAGAAGTGTTGTACTTTTCCTGCTCTACATTTATCTGACAGCTTTAGTTAGTTTACAGACTTACAGTATTGAACAGAAGCTGCGCTTCGCCTCATGATAACGGCATGACGTGCAGAGTGTTCATGCACCAGGAGTTTAACACAAATATAAGGAAGCAATGAAAAATGATGATGCCCAGGTCATTCCCACCCGTCTCCTCAGAATCAGCTTCTTGTACAGCGATAATTATTAATGATACGACCCTTTGAGGTTTTGGGAGAACTTTTCCAGGATATAAACTTTGAAACACTTCAAACTGTTACACAGAACATGTGAACGCTGATGTTATTTATATATTTCACAGCCAGAAGCTGCACTCAGTGTGTGGGAATGTGGAGGTTTTAATTTACCAGCAGGAATTAACACCAATTTTACCAAGGATGCACTTTTTTGAAAACATCCAGTTTTTATCCGAGCTTGAATTTATTTTTCAGCCTTGAAATTTTCACGTGGATACCAATGATGTTATGAGAGCTCAGAAATGCTGAAAGAAACCAATTTGGAAAATCTTCATTATATGAACGTAAAATTCTGCACAGCTTGATTAAATTTACTAAAGTTTAGTATATTAGAAAAATCATCTGATTCTGAGGGGGTCAGGTGGGAATGTTTATGCAGATTTGGCTGATTTTATGTAAAAAGACACTAAATGTTGTGACCCTAGACTGTGCAACAGCTTGATTGGCTCATATTATTTCTGTCTATTGATTGGCTCTTTATTGTAACAGAGGTTACACGTGTCTTACTGTCTTTATTTCTTTGGTTTACCAAATCTGACAAAAACTGTCCTCCAGGCGTTCCTGAGTTTAAATGATTAACCAATCGTTAATCAGTACACCTGCTGATGGAAAGTTATTGTCCATCATTTTAGTTTCCCACAGGAAAGTGCTACCAACAGCGATCGTCGGACCACTGAGCAGCAGCATCAACGAGAAGCTTGACGTCTTTCAGCTGAGGCATCTACGCTGAATTCTCAAGGTCCTAAATTCCTCATGTTTCAATTAAATCTATAAAGCACCAAATTACATCAACAGTTACCTCAGGGTGCTTTATTATGTAAGGTCCTAAAGACCCTACAAAAAAATTACCCCATGAGCAAGCAGATGGTGACTGTGTGAAGGAAAAACTCCCTTTTAACAGGAAGGAAAGTCAGATAATGATCACATGACCACCAAGGAGGTTCTAAGAAGATGGGTCTTGTGCAAACTCCACCAGAAGAGTTCAACTGGGATCGGGGTCGTCATGTGCTCGGTCAGGGTTCAAGTCCTGCAGCTACGCAGCCACGCAGTAGTGTGATTGGTTTTAGGCGGTCACATGTTCTGATAAATAACAGAGCAACAGTTGTGAGGCGCTTCCCCTCCTGCAGGACTCTGACTGTTTGTTGGACTTCTTCTCCACGCCCGCTAATAAATAATCGACAAACCGGCGAGTTTGGTTCCGTTTGCATAAACATCAGCCTCGCATGCATACATTCGCAGCTCCGTGTCAGACATAAATCCTCGGGGCTTCCTATTTTAACATATTCATTACCGTCAGCCCGGTGCTCATTTCCAAGTCGGAGGTGCTAAGCAGCCATAATGCTCGGCGCCGGATGTCCAGGGCAGGACTCCGCGGGCCTGAGCATGAATAAATTGACCGGGTCTCACGAAAGTCGGCGCTGCGTGTCGTAATGAGGGTGAGACGATGTTGGGTGGAGATCCCTGAACCCTCGCCATGATACACCTTACGCCACCACCTCTGATTTACGAGGACACACAGCCTTTGTTCGCCACAACGTTCAAGGGTTTATGGCCTTCTCTGCTCGCCGCCATCACTGTTTAAATTAGAGTCACGTGACTCTGACAGTAGCTCACTGCTGTCTGCATTTACTGACTCTCAGTTTGGCTTCAGTGTGCGTTGGTATGCTGAGAGAGACAGCTGTTCACCAATAAACACTTTACGGGATAAATGAGGGAGCTGTTTGTGTCTCTGAATGTTTTAAACCCTCAACTCTCAGGACAAAGTCTCACTTTCACAGTAACGCTTATTTAATGAAGCCATACAAAGTTTTAGCTTCATCCTCTGAAAATCCTCTGAGGTGCTCCAAATACGTTGGGGTGGAATTAAATTTGATGCTTTTGAATTTGTGTTTTCAGCATTTTTTAGACCCTCGTAGCTTCATAAGTGCAGGAGAAATCCACATTAAAGTTTCAGAGGTAAGAAAACAAATTTAAGCTCTGTTAGTGTCACAGTTTGAAGACTGTTTCTGTTCAGTCCGTTTTTTCTATGTAAAACCAACTTTCATGGCATATATCATAGTTTGAGCATTTTGAGTTTATTGCATTCTGGGTAAAGGCTCATATCACATTGTGGGTTAGGTTGCTGCTCAGAACAAGTTATATTATATGAAAGGTCTCCAGGATCTTCTAGCCCCGATTCGCTCTGTTATAATCTGGTGACTTTTGAATTTTAACCCTCTTCTATCTGCTTTAAGGGTCTGTAGGTCTGATTAGTCTTCATTAAACATACTAAAATAAGGTGATTCTGAGAGGATCTGAGGAGATTTTTTCCTTCAGATTTGATTGATTTAATATCCACTGACCCTCAGTCAGCTCACATTTAGACTGGATTTGTTATAGTTCAATACTTTAAATTAGTTTTTATATTTAGTTGATTTTAATGTTTTTTTTTAGTTTTATTTTCAGTTTTAAAGTTTGACTGTTTCAATTTAGTTTTTGTTGTTTAAAAAAATCTATAATATATAAGTTAGATAACATCTGATTAAAAACCTGGAATTTCACTCACCAACACTGGAGCTCAGATTTCTTCTTGGACGTTAAGCTCACAGCAGTCATATTATTGGTCAGATTAAAAATGCTCCAAAAGGCTCCAACAGCACAAACACGGTTCAGAGGTCCAGTTCGCTAGCAGCCACAGCTACCTTTGTCACAATTCACCTGCCAGGCAAAGAGGTCACACCCCTAATAATGCAGTTGTTATGAAGTTGCTAGTTTTTGTATCAGGCTGTTAACGTTTATTTGTGCTGTAAGGTTTTTTCCCCATGTGAGTTTACGGGGACTGACTCCCTGCTGGAGTCTCTGGTGGACGTTAGAGGAACTCCGGGTTTTAGCGCTCTATTTTTCAGCTCTGAGGTCTTCGTGTTGGGCCGTGAAAAATCGTATCTTTTTATTTGAAGAAAGTAAAAATAATTAAAATTTTAATAACAATTGCCGGCAAGATGGACCAATCAGGGATGTATATGAGGGTTAACAGCAGTGACTCTGTCTCCTCAGGCTAAACTCTGATAAAAGTCAAAGTGGCCTCTAAAACTCAGACAGAGCCGGTTTGACCAAAACGCGTCAGTGTGCAGATTAAAACACGACACGGAAACGGAGCTGGGGTTGAGGGTTTCACTGTGAGCACGCTCAGCTGGATGTGTACCAGGCTGAGTGGCTGCTAGGTGAGTGGGGGTGGGGTGGTTAGGGGTGATGATGAGGATGATGAGGATGGTGGTGTTGGGGAACCTGCAAGCGCCATGTTTGACCTTGGGCTGTACAACTGGTTAACACTTGGTGTGTCAAACAGGAACCCTCACAGTGTGTGTGTGTGTGTGTGTGTGTGTGTGTGTGTGAGTATGTGTGTTCGCCTCTAGATGCTGAAGCGCTAACCCCCGCCTTCCTCCTCCGCCTCCTCACATTTCAGCTCTTTTGTTTTGCTTTTGTTTTGCACGGCGGTGGGGCCTCCTCAGAGGCTCAAAAGAAGAAGAAGAAGAAGAAAAGGGGAGAGGTGGTGCTGGTGGGGGTGATGGCGATGGCGGGGGTTCGGTTAGAAAACTTTTTCTCCAAATGCACGCCAACCACCCCCCCTTCCTCTCCTCCATCCAACCCCTTCAGATCCCTGAGCGCTCCCTCTCCATCCCTGCATCCAAACCCCCACTGCACTCAGCATCTGCTCAGAGGATGAATAAATGAAGCGCTCCCTCTCCATCTCCACCCCCCTGACTGACAGAGGCCCGTCTTAATTGTGGCTGAAAGCTGGCTTTTCTCCCTGCTAATTAGCAGATTGCGGCATTAAATGATTCAAAAAGTCGGGGCTTATACGGCCGCTGCCGATCATCACTTATTCACGCGGCGAGTGGCGCTTTGTGCGAACATCGGCGCCCGAGGTAAATTAATTTACTCCAATTAGCAGCCGCTGTCAGCGCACATCACCGTCTCCCGACTTCAGGACACGTCTTTAAAAAGTAATGCTCTTATTTTGTCCTCTGGTTTTGTTACATCTGATGTTCGCTGGAGGGAAACGGGGCAAACATAAAGAGACCGCAGGAAGTCTCACTCACACACACACACACACACACACACACTGAGGGAAGAGGGCCAGCCGGGCTGCCAGCGGAGGTGGGTGGAAGAATCTGCTCCTCTGGCTGAGTCTCTGCAGGCATCTCCTGCAGGAGGAGGAGGAAGAGGGGGAGGCTGCGACACACAGCAGAGATCAGCATCAGCATTTCACGAACATCAGACAACCGCTGCACGCTAACCTTTATTGATACTGTAAATAGAGACAGGAAACTCAGGAAGAGAGAATAACAGGGTGATGTGCAGCAGGGGTTGGTAAATGTTTGGCCCAGATGTGGCCCACATCTAAAATTTCCTTTGGTCCTGACTGAGAGCGACTCATGCAAGGTGTCAGGTGTGCTGTGACATCTGGATCAAAGGTAACCCAGCCAGCATATCCATTCACCAGCGTGAAACTCACGGTGCCATAACTGAGCCAAGAGTTATACGCACCTGTTGCTCTACCTTTGCTGTTGTCATGGTCATAGCAACAAATTCCAATTGCTCACAAGGCAGCGTCCATTAGCAGCTAGTTGACTGAAGCATGAAGCATTAAGTGTAAAAGAAATAAATTCAGTTCATTAATACATCAAAGCAAACCAAAGTACATAAGAGGTGAGTGACATCTATCACAACAGATTGTGATTGTAGTGTCAAAGCAGTCAAACTAAATAAAACTTTATGAGTATCTTTAACACTTTTTTTTAACATTTGCATCAGTATTAGCCACGACATCAATGACTCGACATGAAAAGCAACCAGTTTTTTAACCCATATTTTTATTTCATTGCAGATGAGTCAGCTACCCATTAAGCTACTGTAGCTAACGGTTTGTGGCTATTAAATGAGAGGGTAGCTCATGATCAAACTAAATATAGCCTAATGAGCCGTTGAAGTTGTTAAAATATAGCAGCGTTCTTTGGGGCAAGCAAGGTTGGCAGTGCTTCTTCATTAGTGTGACCATATTTTGATTTCCAAAAAAGAGGACACTTGGCTCAGTCATGAAGAACTTGCTTAAAGAAACATAAAATCGGCTCGGGCATTTTGACTAGAGACCAGCCCACCAGGTATTATAGGAAAAACCATAAAGCCTTTGAATGAAAACAAACGCTGTTGTGACAGTGACGTACACTGTCATGTTGGTATATGTATGATTTCTATACATTTTACATCAGATGAAAACTTTGGTTGTAAGATTCCCTATTAATGCCCTGCCTGGCCCCCTGGCAAAACTTTGCTAGACCCGCCCCTGCACAGTTACAGCTGTCAGCTACGTAGAAAAGGATCCTGGTGTTATTTGTCTCTCAGAAACAGTTCATAATTTCCCTTCAACTCATTCATGTCACCTAAAAGGTAAACCTGTTTCTCCATCACCTGTTCAGCTCTGATGATTCAGTAAGGACATCTCCTGGTTTCATCTTCATGTTTCCCTCTCACCACATATCCAAACTGATATCATGACCAGCAGCTTTTACAGCTGTGGCTCCAGCAAACATCAGCTGATACTAGAAAGTAATATTTGATAAATTCTAACAACAGCTGATCAAGCTTAAACGTGCTGCTGTTGTTTAGTGCGACATCCGCTGGTTTCCTCTTTCTGGCGCAAAGTGGGCGATAAACAAACAAGAGAGGAAAGCCGATCAGCTGATCATTGATCAGTTTCATGATTGAAGTAGAAACATGAGAGAGAGGGGAGAGAATGAGAGAAGAAGAGGCAGCTGTGTAGCGTAAAGACAGAATAACTCCAGCTTTGTGTCTTTTCCATTCTAGCTGAAGTACGGGACAAACTTTGTTTCTTTTCAGCTCAATACGAAACGCGTAATATTTTCTCTGAATGCGGGACAATTCAGTTTTTTACGGGACGGTTGGCAACTCTGCTAATTAACCTTATGAACAAAATAAAGTTCACTATCAGTAACATCATATCACCCACCCAACTGTATATAAACTCTATATAGAAACATGCTAGCTTGTACGCAGTACGAGTTATTGTAACTGACTGTAAAAAGTCAGCACAATGAAAATGAACTGCACCTAAACTTGGTTTATATCTGACCCAGATAGACTGCAGGTCATAACTTCTTACCTGAAATTCAGTTCACCTGACACTCGAACCGGCGGCCGCCTCGGGTCTCTCCTCCTCCTGCCTCCCCTTTCTCTCATCCACCTGCTGGCCTCTGTGGAAGCCTCACCATAGCCACCACCAAGCAACTCAGTTATTTTTACACATTGGCCAGCATCTGGCCAATCTACCACCTTTCATTGTTTATACCGTTACAAAAATAACAACAACAAAAAGCCATCGGCCGTAAAAACGAAAAATGGCCAGTCCAGCTATGGTCAGTATGAGGGAAATTTCTTTTGCAGTTTGTCTGAAAAGATGGACTCGCGCTTTGGGATCTTTTAAACATCATTAGGCGCGTTGGTGCTGTCTGTCCTGTCTGTGAGCGCAGAACAAGCGCTCACAAAGCAGCAGCTCGGGGATGAATGACGTCACACACATGGGTCCTCTGTCGGAATATAGGAAAACCCGGACATTTTTATCAATCTCGAAAACCCCCCCGGACGCCCCTCACAGAACGTGAAAAGAGGACGTGTCCGGGGAAAAGAGGTCACCCTATTCTTCATTATACTAAAAATCAGCAGCAAAACAAGGCCCAGAGCTTCTCAAGATGAGAGGCCGGCAACCTTTTTCTGGTTTATTGCGCATGCACTTTGTAGTTAAACCTAAAAGGTGATGGGAGACTCGCATGCTAGGCAAGTGTACATTGGCTCTGCTTTCACTATTCTAAGATCAGTCATAAGCCAAGATTTCTTCGGAGCTACTTTTCGCCAACAGACAAGCTTCTATGATTTATTATTGTAACAGATATGTTTTCTCTTACTGACTACTTTGGCCAACATTTGTGATGTAGAGGAGTTAGAGTACAGAAGAACTCTTTTCTGCTAAAAAAAAAAAAAAAGTTATTCAGGTGTGACACCAGATATGAAAGAAAACCGGTTGGGATATTCAGGAACAAGCCAGGAACCACCAAGGCTCAAATCTGCCATGACCTGGAAGCTGCTGGAACACCAGCACTGTCCACATTGAAGCCAGTTTTACATCGCCATGGACTGTGAGGATGTCGACCAAGAAGGAAGCTCCTGCTACAAAACTGGCACATTCAAGCTTTACTGAAATGTGTGGCTGCCCACACGAACAAGCCAAATGTCTCCTGGAGAAAAGTTTGATTGTCAGACAAGACAAAGAATGTTTGGCCACAATGACAAGAGGTAAGGTTGCAGGAGTAAAGGTGATTCTTTCAAACCTTAGAACACTGTACTTGGTGCCAAGCATTGTTACGACCCGGCTCAAAAGCCACAACATAAAAAAGGAGATGAATACCAGAGTGTTAGTAAGAAGAGGCTTTATCTTAAAATGGCATAGCAGGTTGGCTCAAATGGCTGGTACCACCAAGGCAAAGACTAGTGACCTCCCGTGGGAAGCTTGCCTCAGGTATGCTTTTATCCACACCTGACTAGGTGTGTCCAATTAGCACCAGCTGAACACACTGAGCAGATTAGAGGCTGCAGAGGGACGTAACACCTCCTCCCTTAAAAGGGTTCCTCTAGGACCCCTAAATTTATTAAAAGCCCCTCTGAAGCCTTCAGGTCCTTGACCCACAAACCTGGAATAAAAGTTAAAGCTAACAGAAGCACAGTGTTCACATTATAGTTGGCATCTCTAAGCATGGATGGGTATGAGGATTTGAAGTTGCCACACTGAACACACACAAAAAGTAACATGTGACCAACACAAAGGAGCACAACAGTCACCAACCCAAAATGATTACCTGATCTGCTACAACACAAAACCAAAAGTAGCAACAAATAATCACAACTAAGTGATCTGTTGTCTCCACCACACAAACAGTCACATACAAGTGGCCCTATACCACAACAAGTTACTTTAATCCACAAAGTTCAGCAAAGCAAGCATGCTAGTGACCAACCACAAAATGGAGAGCTATGGCCACACAATGATCACATCAAGGGCGGCTCAGCACCCCACAGTGTTATTGCCATCACCTGGCCAACAACACTCACAAGTGATCCAACAAAATAGCCATATTCCCCACAACACTAAAGGTCACAGCACAAAACACTCACCTCACAAGGATCTCATTAGCATCCATCAACACTGACATATGCACACACATGGTGTACACACAATGCCAACTTAAAAACAGCCTACCTGCCTCAGCTACAGACCATAATCATGAATGGTCTCAAACCTCCTACCAAGTTTGGTGCCACTGATTTACTATGGGCAACTCCCAGCCTAAAACACTAAAAACAACAAAACCCTAACTTTACCTACCCTAGTCTTCAGTGGTGTACCAGGCTCGAGGCAACTTTAAATCCGAACTCGAGAGCAGGCAACAGACCAGAGATATAGTCTCCTACCAAACTCTGAAGCGTACCCCCACCCAGGATAACCACCAAACACAATAAACTAAAACAATAAAGCAAAACAACAAACAAGTGCTTCGATGGAAGGGCAGCACAGCCACCCAGCTGAAACACACTTACTAAAGGGAGTTTGCTCAATTACAGTGAACACCATCACTCACCCACTTAAAAGAAAAACAAACTGACATTCAGTCTCCACTAAAATGTCCAAATATCCCGGATGAGCCCCCACTTATGTTACGACCCGGCTCAAAAGCCGCAACATAAAAAAGGAGATGAATACCAGAGTGTTAGTGAGAAGAGGCTTTATCTTAAAATGGCATAGCAGGTTGGCTCAAATGGCTGGTACCACCAAGGCAAAGACTAGTGAGCTCCCGCGGGAAGCTTGCCTCAGGTATGCTTTTATCCACACCTGACTAGGTGTGGCCAATTAGCACCAGCTGAACACACTGAGCAGATTAGAGGCTGCAGAGGGACGTAACAAGCATGGTGGTGGTAGCATCATGCTTTCGGGCTGTTTTACTGCCAGTGGTACTGGTACATTACACAAAGTGGATGGAACAATGAGGACTACCTCCAAATTCTTCAACTGATTCTTCAAGCTGCTTTTTCTGACTTTTAAACGTCCTCGGCACACTTTTCCTCCTTTAGCTCCACGGCATGTTTTTTTTCTTAGCTCATGTTCCCTCGTTTTCAGTGAAGTGCAGCTCTTCACAGCTGAGAGCCGTCGCAGGCTAAATGTACTTCCTCTTCTGCTCGGCTGTATTCCATATGCTTCATCATTAAAAGTGCGGCTGCTGTAAGGAGTCATGTATAAATGTTGAATCGCAGCGGCGTGCGGTGGCACTCCAGAGACGACAGATGTTAGTGCAGAGACAATTAATTAACAAGCGAAGGAAACCCAGAGGGGATGGCGGGGACAGTTTGGACGTCATGGTCACGGAGATCTGGTTCTGATCCTGTTCTGATCGAGTGGATCCGCCTGCAGTATTTTTTCTAACTTCCAACGCCACCACAACACAGACCAGATAATTTTAGATATCAGAATTTATCAGTTAAGGGTGAAAAATAACAATATAACCTCAGACATGTGACATGGGTGTTTTGTTAGCAAATGAAAACTTAAACAAAAGAAACTTTGGTTGGATAATAAGACGTTCCACATTTTCAAATGCAATTAAATGATTAAACAGTTATAGATTTTATCTTAATAATAAATTATAATAAATAAAATAAGATATCCCGTAATGGGAACCTTAAAGTGAACTCATCATGCTCATTTCAAACTCTAATCTCTAAATAAAACTGAACTGAACTGAACTGAGTGTCTTGATACCTGTGCTCTGTTAGAGTAGCTCTGCGTTGTCCTTTATATTTAATTATTTCTTTTACTTTCTTTTACTTCTCTGCAAAGTTTCATGACATTCAGACTGCAGACAGGTCAAGGACCCTGAAAACACTTCTGAGGAACAATTCCAATAAAGCTCACTTAAAGTTTCAACATTTGCTCGCTGAATGTTTAGTGACCTCCATCACCTCCCATCCACCTCCCGTCCTCCACCGTTGGACAGATGCGAGCACTCCTGCAGTGCCGAATGCACGCTGAGCTGAGCGGAGTGTCGCTGATGGCGAGGCACATAATCGGCGTCCTGCATTACATCATAAGTAACCACAGCTGCAGGAAGTTTCAGGTCCTGACAGGAGAGGAGCCATTTATCAGAGACCACCACAGACCATGTGGACTGGATGAAGAAGGTGGCCCCACTGCTGCTCAGCGTCACCTATTATTTTAACATCATGTAGCTGCGCACACACACAGACACACAGTTTGTCAGGGCTCATGTTTCTGCAAAGGAAACCACATTTCCCATCAGCCCTTTTGTTCATTACCTGGTGCTTACTGTTAGTGTTTTTACCCTGATTTTGATAAGTCACTTTTTGTGTCATCAACATGAACAGTCACCATGTGTCACCACACATCAGCAACAGCAGACTGAGCACAGAACCGTGTGCTGTATTATTAATGTTTATGTTTATTACACTCACTCAGGTGCCACACACAGACTGTATGTAATAGATGGACCTGATGAGGTCATAAGGTGAGCGTGGAGTAGGCAGGATGTGGCCAAATGTGACATCTGGCCTCTGTCAGGTTTACCTGTGGCTGAGATGAAGCAGCCAGACTCACCACAAGTCAACACCTTAAGAAGGCCAAATTTAGCCCAAAATGCAGGTGTGCATGACATCAGGGCTAAACCCTTTAATCAATAAGGTGTATGCGTGCTTGTTTCTGTTCGTACCTGAGTTAACTGATGATTAACTCATCATCCTATACATGGAATCCTGAGTGATGTTTAAGTCGTGTGATTACAGTTGAGTTTCTTGAGTAACGCCTTATTTGGTGTGGATTTCTGTGCATAGGTTAGGTGGAGAGATTATAATTGTACCTGCTCTTTTCATTGTTTTTAATCTAGTCCAGGTGAAACTGCAGACAGAATGCACTTCCACAGACTTTCTTCTGATAGGCTGGCTCACACAACCAGGAGGTTTGTCCAGTAGGTGGGTGGGGCTTCTGTGCCTTAGAGGATTTATGAGCTGTGTCCACACATGAAATTACATAGTGACCATAATAGCCACTGGAAGTGGGCGAAACTTTTCTCAACATCTAGGCGAGTGATTGGAACAACTACCAACAAGAGTGACAAATAACATTGACTGACTTTGTAGCAAATACATTAAAATAGGCAACCAAATCTTGGAATATCTGCAAGTGACTAGTCATCAGCTTCAAACCAAAGTGTGTACCATTAACTTTGTTAACTGAAAATGTGAATTATGTTGCAGTTTATTGTATTCAGTGTTTTTTTTTCTTATTTTCATTGCCTAACAGATATCTCACCAATATCACCAAACAACTGACTTTTACCTCAACACAGACTCCAACACAAACTCCAAAAGGACAAAAACGATAAGCAGTCTGTTTATAGGACTTTGGCTTAGCTGCTAGCAAGCAAGCTAAAGTTAGCCAGCTAGCGCTATGGTGATTATCAAGCAGTTTGTCTGTGTTAGCAGGTAAGCTAACGTAAGATAATATTAGCCAGAAAAAGAACAGTATTATCTCATGAAGCCTGAAGTTGTGAATGGATAACACTGAATAATTTATTCTAATTCCTGGGCTTTATCTTGTAATGTTGCTAGCTGTTCAAATTACTTGGTCAGCTAACATTAAAAGCTATCACCAGATTGATGCAGCTAGCTGGCTAAATAACGTTAGGGCTACAAAACTGTATCTTAGTCAAAATGCTTGTTAGCTGACTACTCAGATTATTTCCATGACACTAGCTTCATTAATATTGACTATATCCATCAGTAAATCTTGTGGCACAAAGCAAAGAAGTCTAACTAACATTTACTTTTGGCAATTTATGGTAAATGGCCTGCATTTGTATAGCGCTTTACTCAGTCCCTAAGGACCCGAAAGCGCTTTACACTACATTCAGTCATTCACCCATTCACACACACATTCACACACTGGCAATGGCAAGCTACGTTGTAGCCACAGCTGCCCTGGGGCGCACTGATGATTCCTTTTTTATGTGCAACTTAAAATGTGCACGAAGAGGCTCTTTATTCATTGATCAGGTGGGGAAACTTTTGGGTCAGCTGCAGGAAGTGTCATCGGGATTTTTACTGTCCCAAAGAAGCTTTTACAAATCAAAAAATCCTAATAGTTGTGGTGAACTAGTGCAGATGTGTACAAAGGTTGTGTCTTTTTCACTGTAGTGAAGCTGAGGATCGTCTGCAGCCCACATGCTGCCACCTTCAATGTAACTTGTCACTCCGAATTATCCTTCACCTCTGTGACACGCCGCAGGTTAACAGTCCAACCGTAAAGTGGCGGTGCTAATGCTCAGCAGCTGGCTGCTTTTCTGTGGTTAAATCAGAGTTTACAAGCTGGTAAGTTGAGCTAAGACAAGTGATTAATAAAGACACTGAAACAGAGTCAGAAATCAGTGTGTTTGCAGGCCCCTTGGATCTTTTTCCCAACCCAGAAATAAACATATCACATTTAATCTGTTACAAAAGTACAAATCTGCATTGTGAGGCACAAACGAGCTGCTTCATTTGAGATTAAATGCAGCAAAATGAAATAAAGACTACATTTAAGCAGTTGTGTTTCCTCCACAGCCAGCTGGTGTCCATACGGAGGCTTCGACAGCACGGAGAGGATGTGAGAAACGTGGGAAGCAGAGGGAGATCTCCCGGGACTGACAAAACAACTCCCTAACAAAGGAGATATTAACCCGAGGAGGAATCCCAATCCAGGCCGTTTGAAGCTGACAGTTAATGAGAGTCTGCAAAAATCTGTTTACAGCTCAAACTGCAGCCTGGAATTAAATATTGGACTCTGTATGTGTTTGAGTTTAACTTGACATCTTTCTTTCTTTCTTTTTTAACTGAAATGATCTAAAGTTGAAGTAAAAAAAGAAAGAACAAAGATGCTGAAAATGGGGTCTGATAGTGGTGATTTAAATTTGTTCCATAGTCAGTAGTTTTGGACAGATTATCGTGACCTTGGGGGCTGGACATAAATTTGTCATGGGAGAAAAAAAAAGAAGGGATAGCAGATGAGGAGAAGAAAGAAAGGAGAGGATGGGAAATAAGAAATAGGAAAATTCCAGGGGAAAGAAAATCAGGGAAGATGGAATGAAGGAAAAAGAAAGTTAGGAAAGAAACACAAAATTGGAAATGATTAAAGGTTGAAGAAAAGAAGAATACAAAGGCAGGAATTTCGTCCCGTTATAAATGATAGTAGGCATAGTTGTCTTATGGATGAATTTGAAGCAGTTTTATCTGAAACGGTTCAGATGTTTAATCTATTGCTTTCTGAGCATTGATTTGTTTGTTTTAGTGTCCCTGAACAAGATTTTTTTCCTTTTAAAAGGCAAAAACCCAAAAAAAACTACACTTAGAAATACCCAGTTTTGAGTCTTACATGTCACAGTTTTTTACACTTAATTTGTAATAAAAAAAATTTAATTCTACAAATTAATTGTAAAAATGTGTGTTCCTCACTCCTCCGTCAATCGCCACCTTACCGTGCCGATTGGTTTATGTGTCCCAATGATCGTGGAGGCTAAATTTCCCCCCAACAGAAGACTACATCACTCTTTGAAAAAACTGAAACCCAAACAGCCGTTAGTGATATTTCAGATGTGACAGCAGGAATTTTAAAGCCTCCTGAGGGACAAAAAAATTGAATTATAAAGCATTCAAATTATTGTCTTTCTTTATTACAAACAGACTTCCCAAAAGTTGAATCAAGTCTATGTTAAACATCTTAAGCCTGGATTCTTTGTAATGACCAGCAGAGGGTGACACATTTGGTTGTAAAAAAAAAAAAGTCTGGGTGTGTAGAAATCTGTATGAAAATGGCCATCTACCTCTCTTTACCTCTCTTTATTCATGAGCTCAGGATTCACTGTCTTGATGAATTTATGAGCTTAGTTCCAAATCTTCTTTAATACAGTGTGACGTTCACTTTGGCTCCATTAGTATTAAAAAGGACAATAAAACAGGCGATGATTTAAGGTGAGGCTAACCTTTGATCCAGATCTATCACTTGCTTATGACATCAGGTTTCAGAACACCAAGACAATAACTGTCAAAACATTAAGTTCAACTTAAAAAAATCTCGAAATAAAGCGTGACTTTGCGCACCAATGTGGCGTTATCCATGTTTTTTTTATTAAGTTGGTCACCAGGCTCATTCTACATATAAGCATGATTGTTTCCAGTGTAAAAGAAATGTTCAAAGCAAAACCTGCAAGTTTTTTTGTTTGTTTTGTTTACAGATCCACAGGATGTAAAAAGACAGAAATTTTTGTTATTAACTCTTTTTATTATTTTTACTTGACTTGGGCTGCTTTCCCATCCCTTCCTCGACCCTGGATGTTTTTATCCTCGCTGTATGCATTCATGTCATAACTAATAAAACAGTCTATCAGACTCTGGAAGGTGACAGAGGCAAACAGGCGGTTTGTTTGGCAGCAGGCTCGACTCCCGGCTGAATATTCATCAGCACCACCTGCCCTCCTGCATGGTGTTTAACAGCAGCTTCAAAGCCACGGCCACAGTGTATGTTGGCTTCTTGTTCAGAGGACTTTATCCCTGTTTCGTCGGCCCTCACAGCGACCTCCGGTGGCCTGAACAGCTTTGAAGGCCTTCTACACGATGGTGCAGTCGTCCTTCGCTCGCTGTCTGCAGCTCCTCTAAACGAGGTCCTCTTCCATCCAGAGAGCCATCTATCAGGATGAAACAAATGAGTCATTACGGCAGCTTTCAGAGCGTCCCGGCAAGGCTAATTCTGCTCTTCTCCTGAAACGTGTGGGAGTTTTTAATATTGTGGAGAGGAGAAGAAGGTGTCATCCTGGGACCAGTTTGGCTTTTCATCAATCTGCCATTTCCTTTTTTTTCCTTTTTGGGGGGGTTGTTATTTTTCTCCCTCTCGCCTACACTGAGTGAGAAACAGCGATACAAAGACCCAGAACAAAGCTGTTTTTTTATTGTACTCCACTTAAAAAATCAGCTCTTGTTGTGCTGAAATCTCAAAGGAAACTTGGACTTGAGAGAGGTGGATGTTTTTCCAATAAAAGCTCTGGGAATATTATGAAATCTCTTTGTTATGCACGTCAAAGTTTTGCTCATTTTTCAAAGTTAGAGCATATTTTGTAAAAGAAAAGGTTCTCATCAGCTGGTAACTTAAAAGAAACCAGATCTTGCCCCTTTAATAACAAAGTGATATCCTCTCAGTAAAGCAGGCAGACATGAAACTAAACCATTAGCTGCAAATGTAAATCATCAGTTTGTGAGCTAAAATAGCAGAAAACATTCCTGTGTTAATGCTACAAACAGACAAACTGAAAAATGTGTCGACATACACAACATATGCAAAATACATGTAGGTCACATTAGCTAATAACGCTGGCTGTTTAACCTTTTAGCAAATCTAAATGAAAGTTTATGAGCTGAAACAGTAATAAATAATCTTAAAAATAAAACTTAGAAAACCCTAAATAATAACTGGGTTTAGCTGGTTAAACAGTTTATCAAACACCGCTTTGGTTTATATTGGCTAAGTGGTTAGTTTTGGTCCATGTTAGCTAATAGTTTGGATGCATGTTAAGTAAAAGCTTAGTTTTGATTTTTGTCAGCTAACTTCTTCACTTTTGTTTAGGTTACCTGAAAGAACATAATGGGGGTGTCCAAATTCATGGGCTGCATCCTCTTGAGGCCGCATTTGTAGGCCGATTACATCACAGAGACACGACGAAGGCTGTCCAAATTCGTAGACTCCTCCGAATGCAGCTGACAAATGTGTTCTCCTTTTCCCCGAATTTGAAGGAAGGGTCAGGTGTATTCTTCGTGGGCCACCATATCCCAGAATTCATAGTGTGGCCTAGCCAATTACAGTTTCCAACAATGGCTAAGTTTTTAATATTACTCTTATGACTCTTTCTGGGTCACAAAATAAACTTTTAACACATTTTCAGGCGAGAAAGTAGCTGTGTAAACTTCAAATATCTGTTCGGTTTATCAAGATATCGCATATTTGCAAAAGTGCTCCGACGTTTTCGGAGACGTCTGCTACCCACCAGCTCGATAGCTAGCCGGGGGCTCGAGGGTCACTGAAGCCGCCGAGAACAGCACAACTCCCGGCACATCATTTTCAGATCACCGTGGCCTTTCGCTACTCAGTTTAAACGTAATATATAAGTCACTTAGACAACCTAAAAATGTTATTGTTTGGATTTTTTCAGTGTTTTATTTGTTCGTGAGTATATCGGTTTGGCTGAGATTAAAGTTATTAGATTAGATTAGATAAAATAAAAGTTTATTAATCCCCCGGGTGGGTTCCTCCTTGGTTTTCACACAGCTGAATAAACGTCTAACAGAAAACTAATTAAACAGAAGTGTGGGATGGTCGAGAATTTACGCCAGTGTCCTGTTATATTTTAGATAGCAAGGAGCAAACGGCCGAGTTTATTAAACTCCACCGAGACAGCGGTGACGCAAATCAGAAGGCTAGACCGTCCAATTCCACAGCTGTTTACTTCCGGCCTACCCGACCTTCTGAGGACCCGGCCCACGTAGACCGCGAAGGCCGGATCCTCAGGAGGATGCAGCCCATGAATTTGGACACGACTAATCATTCCATTTCAGTTTACATTAGCTAACAGCAATGGGAGCAAGTTGTAGTTTACAGAAGTTGTAGTTTCCCACAGTTTTATTGTATAATATCAATAAGAGCTATTGTAATCTATTCTACATTAGCTAATGTTTTAGTTTTTCTTAATTCTCAGTTTTGGTATATTCTAGAAAACAAATAATTTGTAGTTTACTTTAGCTAACCCTTTCTTTCTTTAGTTTTGTTAGCTAACCATTCATTTTTGTTTACGGTTAGCAAAAAGCTTAGATTTGTTTTTTGTTGGTTAACTAGTCAGTTTTAATTTATGTTAGCTAACTTCTTATAACTTTTATATAACCTAAAAGTTTGGTTTTTGTTTACATTAGCTAACTGCTAAGTTGAGGTTTATGTAAACAAGTTTATGTTGTTTTTTGTTTGGTAAACGCTTAGTTAATGTTTTTGTTAGTTAACTAGTTATTTTTGATTTAGCTAACTGGTTTAGTAGAGGAGATTTTACACTTGTAATTTTGAGTCAGATCAGAAAGGTCTGACCTGAACTTGTTAAAGGTCTCATGTTAATCTCAGTTGAAATCTCATGTCAGCTCCTCCATCTTCATTACCATAATGCCTCAGTTATCACTGTGGACCAACTAATGTTTATCAGTTTCCTTTGTATTTAAAAATGCATGAATTAAAACAAATGTTTGTAGCGTGATAGGGCGAATGTCCATGTTTAAGAAAACATGTCGACACAACTGGAGAACATCAGTAACACGAGGAGGAGGAGGAGACGCTTCACTTCACCTTCCTCTGTTTCCTCTCACCGAGAGAAGGATTATAGAGTCTTATAAAGAATGACTTCCATCTGGACGGAGATGTGTGCGTGTGTGTGTGTGTGTGTGTGTGTGTGTGTGTGTGTGTGTGTGTGTGTGTGTGTGTTTGTGTGTGTGCGTTTGGGGATTTCTTTCCCTCTAAAACATCTGGAGAAACAATCTGCTGTAAATAAGCAGCACCGATTCGCTGCCACCCGATAAATAAAAAGAGAAGAAGAAGAGGCAGCAGCCAGTTTGTGCTGAATCTACAAACACACACACACACACACACACACACACAGGCATACATTGTTTTCCTCATGTGCTGACAGACATGATGGATACAGACCAACACACACACATGCAGCGCTGCTGTTAGTCATGTAGTGTGTGTGCAGGCAGCAGTTTATCCACACAGAAAACACATTTCTGCCTCAGTGTTTTCCAGACGATTCTCTGTACGAACACGACATCATGTTCGTGTCTGTGTGCGTGAAGCTGAATTAAACTCGCTGGTGTGGATCCATTTCACACTGAAGCGGTGTGTGAGAGGGATGCAGGGCAAAACACCAGCAGAAACATAGAGCTGTGTCTGCTTTCAGTCACGATTCAAACATGTAGTATTTTGTCCCAGCTGTATATGAGTGCTGATCATATTAGATTTATTTTTTTAAAGATAAAATATATGAAAATCTTTGAATTCACAATATAAAGCACCACCAAAAATTGATTGAGGAACGTTTGTTAATATTTTGATTTCAGAATATTCTGGTTAACATAGTGGTCTGTGTAAATTATAAGCTTTGTATAAAAGATGGAGGTATCCACCATCATGTCCCCTGTAGATTTGTGAAGCCTAGTTTTGAACCCTCCACCTTTGCTTTAAGGCTGCTGTAATCTTGGTTTTCAGGAGCAGGAAGACAGTTTGATTAGCAAGCTCCATCCATAAACTGTGTGCTGATACATGCTAATTAATGCAAAGTAACATCCAAAAATGGTGCTCAGACTTCTTGGACTTTGTGTTAGTACGATTAAAAGGACATGTTATTGATCAGATAACTGCATTAAAAATGCTCCAACAGCACAAACACAGTCCAGAGGTTCAGTTCAGGGACTCCAGTGATGTTAGGGGAAGCCTAGCAAACAGCTAGCAGCTACAGCCGCCAGTCAGTCAAAGAGGCCACACCCCTAATAATGCAAACTTTAAGCCTTAATAAATTGAAACAGCTGAGTTATAAACACGTTTTCCACCTGTACAGGTGTTATGAAGGGGGAAGTTATCTAGACCAAAATCAGGCTGTAAACGTGTATTTCTACTGTGACATTTTAACATGGGAATCTCTGGGGACTGACTCACTGCTGGCGCCTCTTCTGGACATTAGAGGAACTGCAGCTTTTGGACCTGGATGTAAACTGCTTGTTTTCCAACATTAGCACATTTGGAGCACAACTTTAAATTCTTTATTGCAAATAAAGAAGTAAAAGCTCCTGTGCTGTCATGTTTTAAATTCTTGTGACTTATTTTTGTTGTACTTTTTTGGAACCTTTTTTATATTGTATTGTTCTCAGGTCTTCCTTTATTAAAACATATGTGCATTTCATGCAGGTTTTGTGTAGTCGTTGCAATTTGAGGCTTTTTTGCTTTTTATAGCAGATCTTTTTCTATTTATGCATCTCTTTTTTTCCAAATGTAGAAAACTAACCTTGTGGTTGTTACAGTTATACAGAAACTTTGAATATTACTTTATTTTTTTGTCTCACACGAACTCGCCTTCTTTCTAAAAAGGTGATGGAGTTAGTATGTGGAAACAGTTCCAATGAGAACTGCTCAGTTCATGATGTGAGGCTGGATATCACACTTGCACATGTATGAAAGCACGCGTGTTCACGTCCACACTCAGTCTCTTAATTCACTCCAACAGCCAGCGTGCACATTTGTGTTTCTGATTCACTGATAATCTTCAGTGGTTTTTTAAAGAGCCTGAATTAACAACACACACACATCCATCCTCCCCCCCTCGGGCCTTTCTTGGCGCGCTTTCCCATAATTCCTCTTGTCCACACCACAAAGCGCCGTCCCTCAGCAGCCTGCAGTCCATCAGAGAGAAGAGCGCCGAGCCGCCGCCGCCACCGCCACCATTATGGTGAATGGTGGTTTTCTCGCGGGACGCTGAGCCGGCGCTCTGAACCCGAAAACACGGAGCTGCTTGTGTTGTTGTTGTTGCGTTTGCTTTGCTGCGTTCAGATCGACGATGCGCTGCACACACAGCGTGTTGGCTGCTTAGTTTGGCAGAGACGCAGGTTGTTAATTATGTTTTCCATGCCAAGCATACAATCACACGTTAATTGGAGTTGGAGCAGAGGATTGTGGGAGTGAAGTGAATGATAATGACTGCGTGGTCATCTGCATCATCATCATCATCATCATCATCATTGGTATGATCAGCACCCGAAAGAGCTGCCGCTGAACACTGAGAGGAAAGAACAACCAGACTCAGATGCTTTATACAAGACCCTGAACATACAACATACAACATACTCACACTACACTAAACACACAACACGCTGAATCTACAATACACAACATAAAACACACTGAGGGACAGCTTAGGACCACATCTGTGTGATGCCACCATCGTGAAAATGTGCCGATTAGAGCAGAAAGTTCTGCTAACCATGAGCTCATTTATAAACAAAGTATATACGAATATCACTGAGGACCTGAAATACACGGCGTTCGACTCTAACGTGCAAAGTGAGGACTCACTGAACAGCTACAGGACAAAGTTTTGGCATCACGCTCACAGCTTTGAGCCATCCACCCGTGCCAATTACGCAACCAAACTAATAACATCTCCCCCGTCGTTCCAAATACATCGGCACCCCAGCCACATCGGGTACAAAGCAAGGCAAGCTTTCTGTCTATAATAAATTGAGCACAATTTGCAGTAAATTTAATGCTGCAAAACTCATAAATTCATGTCTCTGTGATTCTTTTAAAGAGGCTTCTCCAAAATATCGCACGCTGAAAGGGAAACTTGTACAAATACATACGTTGTAAATAAGAGCTAGCCAGATAAATACTCATGTCCACTCTTTTCAGCTGTAAAATTGACAAAGTAAATCCCAACAGTAGCTTTTAACGCCTAAACAGGCTTTCTGGGTTAGTACACACTATTAGTAAATATGTCACAATACATCTGTAACAGTGTTTCTGCTCTTTAGCGTCTCTTAGCTTAGAAAACTATTTTTTACAATCTTCCCAGTGGGCCCTGAATGCAGCAGCAGGTCTTCCTCCCATCATCACCTCGGTGTGGTGGCTGCATCAAGAGTCACCGGGCTCTGTGGCGGCGGCTGCGGTGAGGTGTGTGGCGGCAGATGGCCGACGGCCCCACAGGGAACCAAACGGCCACTTCGACTGCCCGCCCCCGCCGAGAGGTGAGGGGTTTCCGGCACTGAGCAACAGGGGCGAGAATGAGGGTGAGCCCGGCCTCGCCTCGACATCCGTCAGGGCTCGCTGTTAATGAGGAGACGAGGGCGAGTGAGGGAGTGAGGTGAGGCTCAAGGGGGCGACGAGGGGGAGCAAGGTGAGAGATAATAGTGATGGTGATAAATAAGAAAACAACAGGAGGCAGAGAGAAGGGATGATGCAGCAAGACGAACAAGAGAAGAAAGTAAGAAGACGAGAGAGACTGAACCATGCAGACCTCCACCAGGCTGCACAATCCTCCCAACATGTATTTAATAAAAACCAATAAAACCTTCACATTTTTATGATCTGTATTTCTCACCAAACCCCCAGGAACATTTTTATTTTCTCCTCCTGGACATCTCTCCTGCTTTGTTTTGTTCAGTTTGTTTGCATCTGCACCCAAACTTCCTCATTAAACACCACCTGTACACGAACAATTATAAGAGAGTGCTAGTGCTTAATTATCATACTCTCACCTTCCTTTTCATTTATTGGGATTTCTCTTCTGTGGATTTTATTGCCCCCAAAGTTCTGCTGATCTGCCCATAAAAAGCCAAAACCTAACGAATTCTCATCCCATAATGCCGTTTTGTCAGACGCTGCCTGCATCTCTGCATTAAACACAAGGTGTCTTTGCTGTATCTGTGGGAGTATCATGCTCTTGTCCAACATAATCAATGCTAGTAGGCAGGTTAAAGGGGTGGTGGAAGTTACCGAATTATTGCAGCTTCCATGGTCCTTGGACCTTCATGTTTTTCCTTTGTTTGGCTTCATTACACCTAATTTAGCCATTTAGGTTTTTTTCTTTTTCGTTTTCACACTAAAAAACCCACAAAATCAGGTTTAGGAATTAGAAATTACTTGGTTATTTTTACACACTGAAATCAAATATTGGTTATGTTTGGGCTCCACATAGTACACAGTTGGGTTTTATCACGAAAAACTGCTCAGATTTAGGTACTAAAAACTAGCGTTCTTTTGGTTGAGGCTATCAATGCTACTCGATTAGCTGTAGGCACTGAAAGCCAATGTTAGGTTTAGGTGCTAAAAACAAATTGGTTAATTTTAGGCACTAACAAATATTTAATTAGGTTTTGGTGCTAAAAACGTCCAAGTTAGGTCTGTGTTCTAAAAACTGCTCAAAAGGTTTACACGGTAAAACTTGCTTGGTTAGCTTTACAGGCTAAAACAGTTGTTAACTTGACGTACTGATATCTAGCCTACTTTGTTACTACTCAGCTTTAGGTGCTTAAAACTTCTCCATTAAGTTTACATATTAAGGCATGGATGGTTTTAAACTTCCTTAACCTAACCTTTACTCTGGTGTTAGTCTGTTATCAGTTAGCCGTCTGCAGCCGGTCCAAAATACTGCAGCACGGTTACTAACTGGCACGCGCAGGCAAGACCACATATCCCCCATACTGGCATCATTACACTGGCTGCCAGTTAGTTTTAGAATTAATTTTAAGATTTTATTATTTGTTTTTAAGGCATTGCACGAGTTAGCACCCTCATACCTTTCTGATCTTTTAAATTGGTACACTCCTGCAAGATCACTGAGGTCTACAGATCAAATGCTCCTGGCTGTCCCAAGGTCCAGAGGAGATCGGGCCTTTGCTGTAACTGCTCTTAAAGTGTGGAATGAACTGCCCCTTCACATCAGGACCTCCCCAACATTGGACACTTTTAAAACCCGTCTGAAAACCCACTTTTATTCCTTCGCTTTTAAATCAGAATGAGTTTGAATTACTTTTATTTGTCTTATATCTCACTCAAATCTTCTAATTTTATGATTCTTTTTGTTAACTCTTATCATATCTCCCTATGTTTTCATTTCTTTCAATTATCTTAATTGTACAGCACCTTGGTCAATGGTTGTTGTTTTAAATGTGCTATATAAATAAATTTGACTTTGACTTTGGTATTACAAGAAAGGCACAGAAAGGTTTATGCACTAAAAACTACTCGGGGAGATTTACATGCTACAAGACAGTTAGCTTTAGGTACTAAAAATGTCTGCACTAGGTTTAAAGTTAACTGTAGTTGTCATGTATTACTTTAAAAGTTTTGGGTGCTAAAAACTACTTGTGGAAATTTACATGCAACGATCTACGAGTTAGCTTTAGTTGATATAAACTACTTGGAAAAGTTTTGGTGTTTAAAATCTACTCAGTTAGCTTTGGGCGCTAAAAACGTATCAGTTAGGATTATGTTCAGATTAAGATTATGTACTTAAAGCTACACAGAATTAGATGTTATAAACTATTCTGAAAGTTTTAGGCAATAAATACTACTTGATTAGGTTTAGGCCCTGAAAAGAGCACCTAAACCACTCATGTTTAGGTGCTAACAACTACTCATTGTGGTTTTGGTGCTAAAGATTCATGTCACATTAGTCGAACTAATACATTTGGAATTGCGAAAAACACAAAACAGGATTTGTTCCTGATTAAAATTCTGACTGGGAACTCAGAAATTCCAAGTATGAAGTGCCAACATTTAAATTCAGTGTGAACATGTTTCCAAACAAATCATTACCAACCTTTCCTCATCTGGTCACAGTTAGGTTTCCTCCCATTGGTGGTTCTGAGAGATGACAGCAGATGAAAAATGTTTTTTGTTTTTTTTTGTTTTTTCAGAAAGCCCAAGCTGGAGAGGCAGAAAGAAAGAGTGAGACGGCGATTAAAACCAGAGACAGAGAAATGGAGAGAAAAGAATAAAAAGAAGCTCAGAGTTCCTCTGGGTTCAACATCGAGCTCCTCAAACTTCTGCAATTTTAAACTGAGAGAAGAAAAGACAGAAAAAACTGCCTGTGATCAGGAATTAGCCTCCTCCATCCCTCCAGGATCTCTGCTCCATCATCCTTTCTCCCATCATGCCTCACCTGACAGAACATTACAGATGCATTATGGGGTCTGAGGGAGGAGGGCAAGGGGACGCAGAGCTTCATGAATATTTGATAAAACATGAGACGACCAAACAGAGGTCGTCAGGAGAGGAGGAGGGTCATCAATATTACATCAGAGCGCCACATTGACTGCCTCGCTTCACTCTTTTATTTCTGCTCTTTGTTTCATGGAAATTTAGGAAAGTTTGAAAAGAAGAAAGAGTTTATCCTCAGTACACCTCTCCGCTGCTGGAAAAAGAAAAAAAAAAGACAAAACTTTCCTCTGCAGGACCTCAGACTCCAGTACAGTTTTCCTGCATGGCTGTTTTTGCATGCAGGGTTTTGTGTTGTAGCTCCAAAAGTCATCAAATTAGAGTCAATTGTTTACTATAGTGTATAAATTATCCTTTATTTGATCTATCATTTTTTTAAATTTTCCATGATGGTGGATTTTTTTTCTCTGTAAATGCAGATGGACTCAGCAGACAACACTGAAGTTATGAGCTGCAAAGATAATCAATAAGCAGAAGATGAGGGATGAAGCCTGTAGGGTTCAGATCTGTCACATAATTAAAGCTAACTAAGAATCAAAAGTGGGTTTCACTCATACAACCATGAATGTTTAGAAGACCTGCTATGAAGACTGAGATGGAGGTGGAAGAGTTGAAGATCATCCGTCAGAGAGAGCTCAGAGTCAAAGAAAGCGGAGATGGTTTGGATATGTGCAGAGGAGGAAGAGTGGATATACCGGAGCTGCCAGGCAGGAGGAGAGGAGGAAGACCTTAGAGGAGGTTCATGGATGTAGTGAAGGAGGTGTGACAGAGGAGGATGCTGGGATAAGAGGAGATGGCAGAAGATGACCCTGAAGGGAGCAGCTGAAAGAAGAAGAAAGATTTCCTGTTTGACGTGTAGAAGCTCAGCTCCTTAACTTTTAATACTCCTGGTAAAAGTTCTGTTCTGTATGATGATATATTTATTTGTTTTTAAATCTGTGTGTTTTTATGTGCACTCGTTTCCCCTGATAAAAACCAACTGAAGATAAAGAAACCACTGCACTTCACAGTTGCTACAGTTCATTTTGTACCTGTTTGCAGTG
This sequence comes from Perissodus microlepis, assembly GCF_051167445.1. NCBI lineage: Eukaryota > Metazoa > Chordata > Actinopteri > Cichliformes > Cichlidae > Perissodus > Perissodus microlepis. Next base: position 25,828,682 of record NC_140462.1, read on the forward strand.
TCGCTACCTTATTAAAAAGGTAAAAACCCACGACAGACGGACTATAAAAGTTGGACAGAGTACTGTGCTGTCAGCTATGTGTTTTTAAACAGGATGTGATGGCTCTGACTGAGAAACTGAGCAAGGCAGTGACCTTTTATTGACACTGTAGCTCGTCCCCGACTTTATCGTCTTTTTTTACTCTAGTGATGTGAAAATTTACAAAATGAAAACTATTTTTTATTTAATAAGAGTTAAAAACAGCAACTGAGACCATAAAGTCATCACTAAAACATTCACTGAAAACATTAATCAAGTGAGCAGTAGGGTCATTTTCTCATAGACTTCTATAGAATCACACTTCTTTGATCAGCGGGTGTGTCGCCCCCTGCTGGTCATTAAAAAAGTGCAGGTTCAGGACATTTTATTAATTTTGTGCTCGTTTTGTTGGTTACGTCTCGCTTTGACATGTTCTCCAGGCTTCAAAATCAGCTGTAGTCTGAAGTATGTTTATACCTGTATTTTCCTTTGTAAATATTATGAGTTAAATGACACTGATGTAAGAGCAGGTGGCATTTTTTGATGCCTCTCATTATAAAATTATTAATAACCTTCCTGTCAGGTCAGCGCTGGCTCACCCTTGAGACTCGCTGTAATTACAGTCGTCTTTGTGTTCGGAGCGTCTGTGGTCCTGCGGGACGAGCGGTGACGTTGGCGGATCTGCCGCCGTCCCGCAGAGTGTCACACTGCAAAGGGGATGATGCTGAGCTTGTTTCACGGCAGCTCAAAGTGATGAAGACGTGACTTTGATCACGGCCCTGTTGATGAAGATCAGACTAAATAATCAGGTTGTCGAACATGGAGGAAACATGAAGCCGTGAAGGAGATCGGAGAACGCAACTTTGAACCGCGAAAGCATAAAACTCACATCATTCATGAGGTGCAGCGACCTTTGACCTCCACCCAAGTGCAGCGTCTTTAACTTTTTGAGTATGAGATGTACATTTTTTGAGAGTTTAAAAAATTTGCTATTGGGTTTGTTATAAGAAGCTCGTGACAAACACTTTAAATCCAGAAAGTCCACCTTAATCCGTGTTAAGGTGGACTGATTGTTAAAAGTTGAAGCTTTTTTATGATGCAAGTTTTCATAGGGCTCATTCATTCTGTTATCTGGTATTAAAATAAAACTAACTACACTTATCAAACAGAGGGATAAGGAAACAGCTCCATCAGTCCTTTGTGACCTCCTGGAGGGCTGCAGACCTCAGTTTGGACCCCTTTGCTGGGCTCTCTGAGGCCTGATGGGTCCCAGAGGATGGATTCAGTGTAATAGTCCTCCTGAATGTAGCAGGGTTATTTAAATTGCTAATTATGATGGAACAAATAAATAAAACATGACCTTAGCGTGTTTTTATGTCGCACTGTAAAAACTTTGGTCGACAGTAAATCTGTTCGCTGATGACTCGCCTGTTGTCGGGTAGAAGCTGCTGCTGCTGCTGGGTAAATGTCACTGTGTTTAAACAGCAGAGAATCCACTTACATTTGTATTTAATTCTGCTTTTATGTTTTGATGCAATATCATTTTTGTCATGTTACACTTTACATATCAGCACTGTTGTTCAGTATAGTGCCTCAGTGCTTAATAGCTGACATTTCAACTATGATTTTCAGTTCTTTCTTTGCGTTACATCAGGTTTTGGTTCATTATCTATATGAAAAATGCTGTTTTAGCTCCTCCCTCCTCTCAATCAACTTCCTTCTGATTGGTTGCCCTTCTGAAACAGATTGTTTAAACACCAGGTGGGTGGGGCTTCTGTGCCTGACATCACTGATGGCATCATACAGATCCAACAGTTGAAAGCTCAGCCTTCAGACTTCACTGTTTCACTGTTTGTTTATTTTGGCTCTGTGTGACATCATAGAGGGATTGTTTACTAAATATTGAGCTAGAAACGAGCCCTGTTCTGACTCCATTAACTGCTTGTGAACAGCTTCTTTAGTGGTTTTGCTGAGCACAGTGGGATTGGAGATTCTTCTGTAGCAGCTAATAAGAGACCGCTCTAAGAGGGCCTCCTTCGATGGTGGTTTAAAGCTAGCAGATTAAAGTGAGGTATGACATTTAACAGAGTGTAGAGAGGCAGTTACAATCATTAAAATCTTCTTAGATTAACAGTTAGAAGTGCTTTTAAAAAAGGATGGAAAGGTGGGGTCAAGGGAGGTGTGGGAGGAGCATGACTTTGCCTTGATAGTCATATTTTTGTTGCAAAATCATCGCACCTGCCAAGTTGAAATAAAATCACCTGGTCCTGCATTTACAAACTTTCAGAGAACTTGTAGCTTACCCTAAAAATATCAGCAAGCATTCCCAGCTCAAAGCTCTGCCCACATGGGAAGCATTCAGCAGACATGTCAGTGACTCTCTGTGGTCTCTGGTCATCACCTCGCTGCTGGTTGCTTCTTGTGTGGACGCCCCTTCACAGTGGTTTAAAAAGACTAGAATCCAGTGTGGGTGAACCTGTCATTGAGTATGATGTGACATTATAATCAGCGGAGACCTGGATGCACAATCCGACTCCTTTCTACAGTAATGGAATCAATGAAAACAGAAAACAATAGGCTGCAAATGTAGTTACTGCAGTCAAGAAACAGTCGCCATCTCTCCATTGTTTCTTAACCCACCTTGAATATCTCCGCCTTGTTCAGTCAGTTTGTTTTTATTGGTTCTCTTGGATGTCATGATTGGATCCCCTGAAGCTTAAAGGTGAAGATTAACAGGATGTTATGTCATGTAATTTCAGGTCTCTGCTCCTTACAAAGCTCATAAACGACCTTTAAGCAATAAGAACTCCTCAGATGACTTCTGATTAACATTTATTTTTACCGTGATTTAACTTTCAGGGTGAGTTCTTAGAGCACAAGGGTTGTTTGTAAGTTTGTCTAAAGTCTATTATGGTTAATTAAATTTCTTAAATCAGCTTTCTGAGGAAACCCGGTTGAACTAGCAGCGTAATCTCGTGCGGTATAACAGCGCAAACTACACTGGACAGATGCTGATGTTTTAACATGTAGTACAGGTCCAAACATTAACGAGATTATTGCAAAAACGAGATGAATGCATGTGTCTTTGTTTTAATACGGGTCACAGTGCAGCATGATTTTTAAATTAGTTTCAGGCCATTTATTTTTATTTATTGTGAATTCTGACTCATGTGTTGCATGGTGAACCTAAATATGGGCCTGAAAGTTGTAGGTTGGGGGGGGGGGTATTTTCTTCCAATTAGTTAGAAGCTCGTATACATCAATTCTTAAACTCTTAACAAGGATGTCCAGGCAAAGTTATTGAAGTAGCACTTTCATTTTGTTTGCTGGCTTGCTTTTGTAATAGCTAAACTAAAGCTAATTTATTTTTATAAAATATGGATCATTGAACAGTGTTTTATGGTTTTCGGAGCAGTTTAAAAACTCGCCTCGATGTTCAGGAGCCACTTTAGCTCGAGCTGTTGTTACACAAATGCAGATTAACTTCACTGATGAATATTTTACTTTAATTTCACTTAGCAGGATTGTGTTTGAGAGAAGTGATGTGAGCTGCTCCTCCATTTTAATGACAAAACACTTGATTTAAACATTAATGCCGCTGCAGATGTATATCCAGAGGAGGGAAATGGGGCAGAAACCTGAAGGAGAGGATCTCATCAGGTTTGGACAGTAAGTGCTCCGACGAACAAAACAGCCATGCATAATGTAGAAACATCCATTTGTCATCTCTGAGTGTGACAGAGAGCAGAAACAAAGATCACCTCATTACTGTCATTATCACAGAATAAAAATCTAAAGGGGGGTTTGGAGAGGGCACAACATGGTCCCACAGTCAGCTTTAATTTTGGAGGGATTGTTCCTTTAAAAGCACCTGCTGTCAGATATGACTCCCACTAACAGAGAAGCAGGATCTTAATTATCCCCTCAGGACCAAATGTTGGACCCCATCAGCTGATTAAAGACACAAACTTCTTGTAATCGGTCAATGGACGAGTGTCTGCTGGATATTTTTATCTGTTTCCATGTATGAGGCTGGCTGTGGAGATTTTTCAGCTTCTTTTCTTTTACATTATAAATAAATTAAACTTCAAGTAAGCGTAAGCCTTCACTGTGGGCTCCAACATTTTCCCCTTGAATAACAGCTGAATACATCATTACACACCAAAAATAACATAAAACACTTAGAAAAGCTAAACGCTGTAATAATCACTTTATTTCAGTTGGAAAAAACAGCTTCAAGCTTTAAAACACATTAGGCTGGCAAACACCAAGCAGATGTAGCTTTAGCTCGGTAAGCTGCCTACACTGGCTAACAGCTCATTTAAGCACAACTGTTTACCTCCAGTTAGCGTTCAGTTCAAGAGAAGGACAAATATATACTTAGCTGCTGTATAATTACAAAACAATGTTTTATTCCTGTTTACTTTATTTAAAGAATGCAAGAATATTACATAAAAAACTACTAATTATTATATTATATTATATTATATTATATTATATTATATTATGTTCTTTAAATAAATACTTTCATTTGCTGAAACCGATAATGACTTAAGAAGACGAGGCTCCTGTAGAAAGGTACCTCAGAGTACTTTGCTATCAAAATTGGAATTAAAGTTCATTACAGTGTGTACTTAATTAAAGCTCTTTGTATAAATTTCCAGCAGCTGAAGGATGGCTGTTTGTCATGTTTCCACCTGGTGACAATAAATAGTTACAACATGTAACTGATGGGCTGATGACTCTGCATGGAACCAACACACAACTAAACTACACCCGCAGCACTGCTGCACAGTGATATATATACACAGGAAAGGATTTGTATCAAAGGAAGAATTTTTATAATAATATAATAATAATAATAATCGTTGAAATTGTATGTGTTATCATTAAAATTATTACAGCTATTATGACTAGTATCAATACTGTTTATATCATCACCATTTCCATGAATGAAGAATTTCTTGATATATCATTTATGTATAAATGTATATGTAGACTGGTATTAATTTAGCAGTAATGCATCCTGAAAATCTGAATATATTAAAGACAGATTTTTCCCTTTGTTTGAATGTTTGAATGCAAAGTTTTGTGACTGAAATGTTTTAAATACTGCATGTTTTATGTTACATTTACAAATTGTTACAAATTTTACAAATTACAAATTGTTCCGATTTTGTCGATAAGCAGCGCTGATAAATGGACTGATTGTGAAATTTATTGAGGTTGTGTATGAATTTACTGCGTAGTTCAGACACAAAAAGAAGAGTATTTTACTGAGTTATTTGAAACAGTACAAATACTTATGGTACTTACAGTACACATTCTGCTGTACTCACAGCTCTGATAGCGGCCTCAGTGATGTACAACATGTGGTCTGTGGCTCCACCTGCTGTATGACTCATACTAATAATAACAAGTTTACTTTTATTTCAGCAATTTTTCAGTGAGATGTTTTTGTTTTTATTGTGTTTCACCTTCATTTGTTTCAGCTGAAACATAATTTACTGTCATATTTTTAATGTATATGTTGCTGAATAAATTGTCCTTATTCTTATGATATTTGTGTCTTTAACAGGAAATTTTCTGTTTTTGATTTTAAGGCAACAAAAATGAGACAGGCTCAGTTTCTTCTTTCTTTCTCTCCTTTTTACGATTCTTCCTTTTTTTGTAAGTGTTATAATTTTCATGTATTTCTTCTCCTGGTTTGAAATCTTGAAGTGAAAGTGAAGTGAAATCTAGATTTGTCTTGGATCATTACAATACACACACATATATATATTATTATATATTATATAGTTTATTAATTCAATGAATTTAAACCAGTTATGTTATTCTGTTGTTACTATATTTATTGTATTACGTTTTTGTTTATATTTTATTTTCATTTTGATATTTTATCTTGTTAACCTTTTATTAAAATATTTTACTGTTTTATCAAAAATGTATAGATCCTTGTTTTGTTCCTTTTTAACTTGTAAAACATGTAACATGTTTTAATATTTAAATATTTATTTATATTAATTTACCCAGTGATCATTTTATTTTTAATTGCAGTATTTTACAATTATTTATATTTTGTAACTGTCATATATTTACTGCATTAAAACAAATTTCCTTTATTATTATTATTATTTTATTATTTATTTATTGTTTATTTCTTGATTTCTTTTTAAATTTAGCTTTTAAAAATGATTTTAAATTTTTGGTGTGTTTCATTAGAGACCGCCTGGTTATCAGTATATTAGTATACATTTATTAACATCACTTTGTTTTTTTTTAATCCTTTCTGTGAATAAATGTTTTTGTTATTAGTTAAATTTGTTATATTTAGTGCGAGCGTCATATGTAAAGTATATCGTGTTTTTATTTTTTTTTACTGTCAGCTCTGAATCTGAATGTTGTGTTTTTCATCTGCCTCAGCTTTCCAAAAATCCACACAGGGAGGAGGAGGAGAGGTAAACGTTTAACAAGCTCACCGAAGTCTTAGATCGCCACCTTGTGGTTACACACAACAACACAACAAAAAAATTACTGCAAATGAACTTCTCAAACATAATTCCACAAATTTATCCCAAAACATTTCATTTATCTATCAGATGAGCACCAGTAGGAGAAAAAACAAGTTAAGATTTTAAGTTTGGAGGACAGAAATTGAAACTAAACAAATTAATTAAATAAACTAAAAAACAAAACAAAAACAAAGTACATTAAAAGTACTTAAAAGCAAAATGGTGAATCACTTTGGGTAGATTTGATAATATACATCATATATGATCATATACACTTTTACTGTATATAAACAGTAAACACAATCCATAAGAATATAAAAGAATAAGTCCCTCTAACAAATAAAGTAGCTCAACACATAAAATTACAACAAATTAAGTGTTCGCTTTAGTAAAATATAGCAGGTCAGTAAAACACTGAGTGAAAAGGTCAGTAAAATACAATAAATATATTTCTATAGACCAGTGCTTCTCAAACAGAGGCCAAGTGGGGCAATCAAAACATGATTTGCGTCCACTAAAATTAGTTTTCTGATACTATTCAGCTTCCTTGTTTTTCATTATTTTTTAAAATAGTTAATTCAGACATTATGTGTGACATGTGTGAAAATGTTGATAAGCTATAAAGTAACTTTAGTTATTTTGATTAATTAGCATTTATTTACATCCATATTCTCTAATATTTTTATCATATACATTTTATTTAATTTCCATTAATTTTATCTCAAATGATTGTTTTGTTATTTTTATTATTACTTTATTATTTTAGTACATACATTTTTGAATGTACTGTATTTTATTACTTACATTTTTTACATCATGTCATTTTACATTTAATCTATAAATATGTCTTAATTTTATTCATTATTTATAAATTTTAGTTTTTGTTACTTTTATCTCTGAAAATATTGTATTGTATTAATTTAGATTGTACTTTAAATTAATATAATATTCAATATATATATAATATATTACTAACCTAATATATTTTTTATGAATTTTAAATTTATGTATATATTATGCATTATTTTCATGTTTATTAATGTTTTCTTTAATAAATAATTTAAAGTGTAATATATTAATATATTAGCTTATTTTATATTTTAATAATAAATATGTTTTCCTCGAAATTTATTTTATTTTGGTTTAATTTAATTTGACAAAATTTTTAATTGGTCTATTTTGTTTCAACTTGTTTTTCCCCACCAGCAGAGGGCGAGAATGCGTCGATGTACAGACCCCTGTAAACCTAAGAAGAAGAAGAAGAAGAAGACGAAACAGCTAGGTTGTTTGCGGCTTTCAATCGTCGACTTTCTGCATCTGTTTTCGTGGAAAACGAAGCCAGCGGCAGGTCCAAGGTCCACGAGTTGTTTTTTTGCCTGGAGCTGCGTGGATCACCTGAGAGGGTGCAGCGGTGATTTGAGGTGAGCCGCTGATTTTATTTCCTCCTCTACATTAGCCGCTAGCTAACTGTTAGCGGAGCTCTTTTCTGCACAGGTTAGAAATTAGACGGTTTTTTTGGTTCGGTTTTGTTCGACGATGTTTCTGATTGAAACTCGGCATTTTCTTAGATCACACTTTCAGTTCGACCATAATGAAACCACTGCGCGCTGAATTTCCTAGAAGCCTCTTTCTCTGAACGTTCAACACATCTCTGATCAGAGAGGATTAATTCGGGTTACACCAATCCTGCACAAACCCTGCTCTACATTAGAATATGGTAGGCAGAGGAGAAACTGATGCTGCATGAGGAAGTCAGGAGTGGTTGAGAAGTGAAGGTATAAGGGCAGGATATAAATGAGGACAGCGAGATGGTTTCAAGGTGGGAGTGGGATTGCATCAGGGATCTGCTCTGAGCTCCTTCGTGTTTGCAGTGGTGATGGACAGGCTGACAGATGAGTTCAGGGAGAAGTCTCTGTTTACGTTAATGTTTACTGACGACACTGTGATCTCTAGCAAAAGTGTTGAGAGGTGAAGATATGCTCTGGTGAGAAGAGCAATGAAAGTCAGTAGAAGCAAGACAGAATACATGTGTGAAGAGCAGAGAGAGTAAAAGTTTAGATAGGTTTGAATATCTGGTATCATGGACATTTGCAGAGGACGGAGAGTGGATATATCGGAGCTGCAAGGCAGGAAGAAAAGAGGAAGACGTCAGAAGATGTTCATGGATTTAAGGAAGGAGGACATGCAGAGAGTTGGTGTGACAGAGGAGGGTGCTGGGATAGGAGAAGATGATGGCAGATAATCTGTTGTACAGACCTCTAAAGCTAGCAGTTTAAAGAAGAACTGTTTATTTTTATTAATTTCTTCTTTATTTTATTGAAGCTTGATCTAACAGCATTTAGGGATCAGCAGGATATATTCTTATCACATTTCTGGTTTTCTATAATACTACGTAGGGCTGTGCGATATGACCAAAATCTCATAACCTGATATAAGACATCTATCGTCCCGATAACGATACAAATCACAAAATTTAAAATTTTCTGTAAATTCTGTGAATCTCGAGCAGCTCGACTTGCGTGAAGCGTTTCTAGTACCTGGAGTCGAGTGTTTTAACTGATGCATGAAACGATGCATTTTTTAGACATAAGTTGTAACGGCCGCCGTTTGCTTTGTGAGTATTTATTACACAGCGTGCTGCGGGGAAAAGCCTGTTCTAACGTTTGAGTCCAAGGTTTATTTTTTAGCACCTGACGGCTCTTTTTGGCTTCTCATCCGTAAATACTCTGCATACTCTTTCACGTGATTCAGTTTATTTTGAAAAGTCTCAACAGGATCTTGAGCTTTATTGTGAAAGGTTTATGTGCAAAGTAAACCAGCGGACACGCGATGGTTTTACCGTCGTTGTTGGCATAAAGCAGGCGCTTGTCCGTCTGTAGTGTGGTTATATTAAATATAAGAGAAAGGGAGAACTTTAAGAAATTAATATAGCCACTACAGTGACCATCAAAACGATGAAAAAAATATTGCCGTAAACAGTTTATTTTGCGACACCACTAAACAAACAATAGCGTAAAATGAAACGATAGATGTTTTTATATCGTCATCCGATATATATCGTTATATGAACAGCCGTGATTTTACGTTACCTGTGTACAACTATGGTTAAAAAGAAAAGTACACCTGCTTCAAATTCAAAGGTTTTCAGTATCAGGATGTAATGAAAATCATCTGATTCTTAGCAGGCCTTAAAATCATTTAAATACAACCTCAGATGAACAGCAACAGATGACATATTACACATGTCATTATTTATTTCACAAAAACCTAGACAGAAGCAGAGTGTGAAAAAGAAAGTTCATCCTTACGGCTTACATGGGAATGAAGAGGGTAAGTAGCAGCCGGGTGCTGGTAATCAAACGCATTGATTAGTTGTTCTTCATCGAAGCGGAATTATGGTGGTCTGGATTACTCAGGTGTGTTAACAGAACAATCTTCCCAGGAGGGGACATCCCAGCAAATTCACCCGAGCTCAGCCCGTGCAATGCTCAACTACAAGAAAACCCAAGAGCTCCGTGTCAGACTACAGGCCTCAGTTAACATGTTAAAGTTCATGACAGCACAATTAGAATAACAGGTGTGGCTTGTTTGGAAGGTTTTCCAGGAGAAAGCCTCTTCTCTCTGAGAAGAACATGGCAGCACAACATAGGTTTGCAAAGCACAATCGCCTCAAACGAGCTGTCAGCACGGTGGTGGAAGGTTCATGTTTTGGGTACCTTGCAGTCCCTGAGTGAACAGTGAACTCTTTTCTCTACTAAAGTATTCTTGAGTCAAACGTGAGACCACCTGTCCCACAGCTAAAGCTCAGCTGATGTTCAGTTGTCCAGCAGGACGGTGATCCAAAGCACAGAAGCAAATCTCCAACAGTGGCTGAAAAAGAAAATAATCCCAATGCTGCAATGGTCCAGACCTCAGCCTGACTGAGATGCTGTGGGTGGGACATTCACAGAGCTGTGCATGAGTGATTGCTGCAAACCTCAATGAACTGAAGCAAGAAGAGTTTGACCAGAACTCCTCCACTGCGATAACTCAGTTATTGCTGCTGGGTGTGTCGTTTTTCACACGCTGCTTCTGCATGTCCTCAACTTAAAACCTTACATGTGAAAGAGGGTGTACTTCATCTTTCACCAAAACTGTATCAGGATGAACACTTTTTATGTTTTCGTTTACATTATCAGCAATTTCCTATCATAAAGTAGCCGAGGCAGACGTGACACCATCTAGAAAATAATGTTTTTTTTCCTTCTTCACTTCCTGAGCACGTGGTGTTCACTCTTAAGTGTTTTCTCTCAGGGCAACTCGTCCTCCACCTTCACATCACCTTTTACGTCTTCTGTCTTCCCTGACACCTTCTGTCTGCAGGAAACGCCCAGAGCGTTTCTCCACAGCTCGCCATCATGTCTCAGAATTACCCGTACAGAAAGCCGCCGTCTGACACCGACCTCAGAACTGATCCCGGGCCTTACAGATCTGTGGACTACCGCCACTCCTCAGTGGACCGTGACTTTTACAGGCAGCCACAAGACTCCTTCTCTGTCTCCTCCTCCTGCCCGTCCTCGTCCAGGGGCTCTGGAGTGCTGCAGTCATCGCAGGACAATGTTCTGAGCATCCTGAGCAGCTGCGGTCTGGAGCCCAGTGATCTGGCGCTGCTAGCCGAGCTGCCCGAAGACGTCCTCACTATTGAGTCTCTGCCACACATCCTCAGACAGATCAAATGCAAGAAAGGGACCGTCAAACCTTTCCCTCCCCGGGCTCCGTCTCCCTCCTCCTCTTCCTCCTACCCTCCCAGCTCCACCCATCGATCCGCCACGAGCAGCTCCTCCTCCTCTAGAGACTGGGACCAGCTCCATCGCACGTCGGTCCAGTACCCGCTGGACCACCTGCCACCACCACCTCCTCCCTCAGAGAAGCTCATGGATCGCTGGAATAATCCGATTACCGTGAGCTCCGGCCGAGCAGAGCTGCCACCATCATCATCCTTATCATCGTCGTTGGGGTACACGGTGGACTTCCACCGCAGGCAGGGCCCCTCTGATTATGGTAAGGCTGGTCCAGTTCCTTCTTACAGCCCAGCGAGGCGAGGAGATAGAGCGCCGTCATCTCGATTCTCCGAGGCTGGACCAGCTGATTACAGGTCATCAGCGCTGGTGACGGCTTCTCCTCTTCCTAGCGAGCACCAGTCCAAACCTCTGGCAAGCCGCCATGACACGTCCTCCACGAGGAGCAGTCAGTCCTCGCCCTCAATGCCTACACGGAAAGAAGCTCTGGATTTCCACGGGAAGGTCCCGCCGTCGTTCCCGTACTCGTGCTCGCTGTGTGATATCACTGTACTGTCGCAGAAGGTAAGTGCACCTGTCCTCGAATCTCTCTCTGCAGTCTGTGTGGGTGGTGTGAGGGTCTGCATTCAGCAGCAAAGGATGATGGGAGCTGCACGTGTCCTACGAGACCGGAGTGCCACAAAGAGAGATGGTAACGGGTTTACTTCCTGTTGTTTTTAGGTTTGGATTCAGCACGTGACCGGCAGGCACCATGCAGATGGACAGCTCAGCCTCCTGCAGCAGTGAGTTTACTTCACATCAACGCCAAGTTTCTCCATCTACTGCTTGCAGGGTTTAATAACACTCTCCCATCTCCTCCACAGGTTTCCTAACTGGGACTGTCGCATGCAGACGGTCCGAAGGTCAGTGACCGAAACCACATCATCGTTCTCACGCCTCTGAACAGAAATCTGAATTTTATCAAAGTGGAAAACTTTGGCATGTCTCAAAGATGAAATGTTGTTTTTTTGATGTGAATAAATAATCAGCGAGCCAGAAACATGATCAACTGAACAACGTGGATGTTAATGAACCCTGAAAAACGTTGACCAAATTACAAGGATATGACATATAATTTAACCAAAGCGCCACATTTCAACAAACGACTGTAAAAATATTTTTTAGTAAGTTTCCCATTTTAAATTGCTCGATCTTTTAAAACTACTTCAGCCTGAAATATAAATGTCAAGTATTAATGATATAGTTCTTTAAAGAATAGGGACCCCAGCTGAGGTGGAGCAGAGGCTGCAAATGGACAGACTGGTTATTGTGTGTAAGCTTCCCACGTGGCGCTGCTGGCTCTTCTCCTTCTGTTCGTGCAAAACTCACACCACCCTTACGTTTGCTGAGGAGAGGGGCTTGCAGCAGCAGCCAGCAGATTTGAATTGATTAACTTTTTGACTTGTGACCACCGAAAATGACCACCGAATTACTGTGTCCATGCTTTGAATAGTAAAAAGTAGTGCCACCTGGCGGACAAATAAAATAAAAATTTCAAATTGAAGGCGAGTGATCCAACATTAAAGAAATGCTTTGGTTGATGTCAAGATAAATGTGGGATCAGTGATTTTCAATTGAGCATTTTTTGGCTCCAGGATGAAATGTGGCCATTTTTGTGTAGCTTAGCTATTTTAAACTAATTTAAGGAACTGAGACAACAATTCTAAAATTAAAAAAAAGAAAGAATGGCAAATATGAGCGATGTTCATTCAGCACAGCCAACTAAGTCTGGAAAAAAAAATAATAAAAAGCTGTGACCCAGCCAAAAATCAATCAATTTTTTATTTTTCTAATAATTGAAGGATGGGTTTTTGGTCCAGATGTTAGCGGTCCTGATATTGATCCAAAGCTGCTGCGATCAGCTTTATTTATTGATAAGATGTTTGTTTTTCATTCAGTGGCTCGGTTTTGAATTTGTTTGATCGTCCTCTTTTTGTCATTTTTAGGGACGATAAATCGGAGAAGAAGAAGAAAGATGGAGGAAAAGGCGCCCCGGCAGCTACTCAAAGTAAGTCTCCCTCACTCGGCTGTGCCTTTGTGTTTACACGTTTAAGTTTTTCTGCTTAAACTTGTTCTTTCTGTTTGGCAGCATCGCAGTCGAATAGCAAGTCGAAGCAGAAGAAGGTAAAGAAGGTAGAGACACGTGTCTAAGATCTCGATGAGGTTCGGTTAAGCCCCTCCTGAATCAGCTGAAAGTCTTTGTGTTTGTTTCCTGTCAGACTTTGGAGAAAGGGAAGGTAGTGTGCGTCAAGTTTCCGTCTCAGTCTGTCGATGAGAAATACCTCAGGAAGCTTGCAGAACCGTTCGGGAAGATCATCAAGGTCATCATGTTTCCGTCTCTGGTGAGTCTGCGAGGTTCTTCATCATCACACTGATGATATTTGCATGTTCGTTCATTTAAAGACGAGCAGCAGATTTCTTTCTCTTTTTTGCACTTGAGCGTTATTAAAGTGGGTTTAAACCCTGCAGGGCTTCGTGGAGATGGGCTCGGTTGATCAGGCCAAAGACTTGGTGAAGTTTCACAGCAATTATCCTCCAACTGTGAACGGAGAGCAGATCGAGTTCAGCGTCTCCAACGCCTTCAACTTTCTCCAGGTAGAAGAGAAACACTTCCAGTGTCCAGTTTTTCCTGCATACGAAAAGTACAGAAAGTCCCAGTGTCAAACGTTTGGTTATTACTAAGAAAAATATCTCAGTCTGGAAAAGCTCCAGTCTCACAAACACAGCGAGAGGTGTCAACATATTTTTTTTTTTTTTTTTTTTACATGCAGGGAAATCCCTGATTGCAGGCAGGTGGGGCTTCTGTGTTACAGCTGGGCCATATGAGAGTATTCCCTCTTTGTGACGTTGTACAGTTCAATATTTAGAAAAACGTCTGTTTTCATTGTTGATAAAGTCTCTTCACACTTTGATGTCGCCTCAGAGCTCCCGGGTGGTGAGTTTCACGCCCGCTCCATCAGGAGAAGACGGAAAATCCGACCTGATCAATATCATCAAACGCTTCGGCCCGCCGCTCTACACCCTGTTCCTGCCGTCAATGGTGAGGCTCAGCCCAAAAAACTATACCGAAGAGGAAGACAGTTTCATTGTTTTTCTTAAATAATCACTTTAAAAGACTTTAGAAAACACATACAAACACATTGTTTATTTGTTTGTTTTCAGGTGTTCGTTGAGATGAAGAACGCCCCTGATGCTCAGAAGCTGGTGGATTATTATCTGTCCAACACTCTGAGGATCAACAGTGACTTGATTTGTGTCTCCTTCTCTGGAGAGTACAAGACTCTCATGTGAGTACGACCGACCCGATAGGAAGGTAACTGGCGGATTATCATCCAGGGGGTGATCAGTGATAATGGTCCTGCTTTTGTCTGGTCTGTCCTGTAGGCGGGTTTCAAAAGCCAAGAGGTACGAAGAAGAAAACAAAAGTACGAAGAAGAGTACCACCAAGAGGACAAGGAGCTCGAGCCGAGACAGAACGACAGAAAATAAGAAAAGAAGGTCCAGATCCAGAGACAAGTCCAGCAAAGAGGAACGGACCAGAACAAGGTCCAGGTCCAGGGATAAATCTAAAGAAAAATCCAGCAGAGATGCCAAAACTAGATCTAGGTCCCAAGACAAGTTGGATAGAAAAAGGAAGAGCAGAACCCGGTCCAGGTCCAGAGATAAATCCACTAGTGAGAAGTGGACCAGGACCAGGTCTAAGTCAGGGTCCAGAGAAAAAACAAAAGAAAAATCCAACAAGGAAAGCAAGAAAGGGTCCCAAGAGAAGAAGCCAGACGAATCGAGAGAAAAATCCAACAGAGACCAGAAGACCAGGTCCGCATCCAGAGACAAGTCCAGCAGAGAGACAAAAACCAAGTCTACAACCCAAGAAAAGTCAAGCAAAGAAAGAAAAAGCAGGAGCAAATCCAGATCCGTGGAAAAATCCAGCAGAGATAAGAAATCCAGGTCTAGAGAGAGATCCAGCAACAAGTCCTCCAGACGGGACGGAGAAAAGACGGCAGAACCAGAGAAACCAGGTAAGAAAATGCAACACGATGCCAGGACCAGTCGCTCCAGACAGGCTGGTGTTAAATCTTCTTTTCTACACAGATGCAGAGTCCACATCCAAAGGACAACCGTCTCCTCTCGAAGACTCCAAACCTGAAGTTTCAAACACAGAAGAAGTGGAGGGGGAGGCAGCGTGAGTTCCTCATGTTGCTGTTTTTTGTTTTGGGTTTTTTTTTTGTTTGCAGAAAAGCCTCTGCAAGTGAAACTAGAACAGTCTTAACTAAAGATGCCACTTCAGGTTGCCTGGAGAGGAGAGCGACATCGAGGGGATGGAGGTGATTGCTGAGGATGGAGAGAATCTGGCAGATGACGATGAGGAGGCTCTGCAAGAGGAAGAGGAAAAAGAGAGTCCTAAAGAGAGAGCACCTGAAAAAGGTAGAAAATGAGAGCTGAGCTTTCACAACAAAGCTGGCTTTAAAGGAAAACAAAGGAAATGCTTGACTTTTTAAAAAAAAAAAAAAAACCCTCCCTTACAGATGAAGTAAAGGAGGTGATAGGTGGAGAGCCTGGCAATGAGGAGAAACCTGCGTCGGAGAAGGAGATAAAGAAGGAAGAGAACGAGGAAGTAGAGGAGTCAAAGGAAGCAACAGAGACTCCTCTACAGGAGGATTTGGTAAAGACTTTTTAGATAAACATGTTAGTGTGGACATATTTTAAGCTTTAAAGTGGAAAAAAGGGATTCAGTTGGAGCGATGTGCTTTTTCAGGAGGACTTCCCCGTAGACCTGGAAAACTGCATCACTCTGGATGAACTGGAAGAAGATGACTCTGACGACCAAGGTATACCTGGAAGTCTTGTGATGCTGCACACAATAACATATTGTTGTACCAGCACGTTTGGTTGAGTTTTAAAGCTCACTGTTCAGTTTCTGATATTCTTCCTGTTTGATCTTGTTGCAGGTGGAGAATCGGCAGATGAGCCCAAGGTAAGTGTTACCTTTAATATAACGGCTGAGTTTTTGTCTGATATGTTGCTGATTTAACAGTTTGTTCTTTCTTTTCTTGCAGTCAACATCGAAATCCAGCAGGGTTTTTTACTTCGGCCACCTGCCACCTAATTACGCCCTCTTTGACTTCTTCCAACTGCTGCGAAATTTTGGGAAGGTGGTGCGCTATTACCTGATTGGCAATCGACGAGAGGTCAGTAAGAAAATGAGATGAGATAAAAAAAATAATAATAATTTTTTAGCTTTTTAAAATTTAAATACAGATTATAAATACATGATACAAAGTGAATATCGTTGTAAATGAAAATCAAATTTGATACAGTTATGAGCCTGAATACAAACTGCATAAAGGATACATTGATCATATACATCATTCATCACAGTCATTTTCATGACCTCTGTCAGCTGATAGAGGAATCCAAACTGTGTTGATTCAGCCCAGCAATAGGAATGATGATTATAATCCCTGTGCATCATCAGGCTCCTCCATCCTATTGGATAAAAAAAAAATAATAATATGGAAGTTGATTGGCCAGCCAAGTTGGCTTGAGGCTATCTTACATTGCTGTGTTTGTGTATGTTGGCTTTGGTATTTGCTACTAGCAGCAAGAGTTGTAGTAGATTACGTTGATCCTGTTTATGTTGTGACCCTTAGAGTTCAGAGTTGAGTGGATTCTTTACCTTTGGGACCATTTTCAGACTCTTTTTGTGTTTCAGGGTTTCATTGAGATGTCGAGTTCTTCAGCGGCCCTGAAAGCTGTTGAAGAGCTCGTCAGCAAACCAGCCATCCACAACTGCCCCAAACTCAAAGCCCGCATCTCCACCAAATACTACAGACTTGACAACGGGTCCGAAACCGCCTCTTCACTCTTCCTAATTTCTTTTCTGTGAACTTTTAATCATGAAATTCATACTTTACCAATTTCCTGCAGATGGGTTGTTCACTCGGACGGCAGCGATGACAAGGACAGTCGAAGCAGGAAGCGCGAGAAACGAAGCAAATCCAAGACCTCAGACCAGGACGAGACCGACAGGAGGTCTAAAGGGAGGAAGGAGTCCCCGAAGAAGACATCAGAGAAATCAGGCAAAAAGACTCCAGAAAAAGATTCTGGGTCAAAAAAGCCTCCAGAGAAAGACTCATCAGGGAAAAAGACCCCAAAGAAAGAGTCCACATCCAAAACGTCTCCAGAAAAAGATGCCAAAAACACATTGGAAACGAAATCCACTGGGAAAAAGACTCCAGAGAAAGATTTGCCATCTAAAAAAACTTCAGGTAAGGATTCTACAACAAAAAAGACTCCAGCGAAAAAGTCCGCATCCAGAGAAACTTCAGAAGAAGAGTCTGAGTCCAAAAAGTCTCCAAAGAGGGAATCGTTGGACAAAGAGCCTCCAGAAAAGGTCCTTAAAAACGGCCCGGAGAAGGAATCCGCGGGGAGAAAGACTCCTGAGAAAGGGTCATCGTGTGCAGAGATTCCAGACAGCGAGACGCTGGAACCAAAAGGAGCTCCTGACAATAATTCAGTGCCTCAGACAACTGTGAAGAAAGAACTAAAGCAAGAAAATACTCAACAAAATGAGGAACCAGCAGCTGATAAAGCACCACCTGAAAAAGATTATATCAAAAAGGAAACACCACACATATTCAAGCAGGAGGAGCAGGAAACACCAATAGACGTTTGTATGGAAGCAGGACCAAATGTGAAAGATACAGAGAGTACAGATTCACCAGTCTCCTCTACAGAGCCCTCAAAACCACCACCTGAACAGGTATAACTGAAAGCCCGAAGGTGGTGTGATACCAGCTCAACAGAAATATTAGTTTCCCCAGGATAACATCAAAGTCTTAAATGCTATTTCATGTAGTTTAAAAAAACGCCAAAACAGTTCATAAAAATTTCTAAAAAGGCTGACATTCCCATCGTGTTTAACAGATCTCAAATGTTGAATCAGCTGTTAAAATAGCTCCATTTATTTTATCTGCAGTTCAGTCTTAAATATGTAGTTTTGTTCAAATTGCCTCAGCCATGAAATATTTCTTATTAAAATTACCTGTGCGATGAATCGACTTTAAATGTAAATATATTGCGAAGCAGTTAAAAACACGGTTAATGATGGAAAAAGATTTTTGGCCATAAATAAATGAAAATCTGCTCTGAAGTGCAGGATTAAAGCTCATGACTGATTTGTTACTTTCAGGACGCGAAGCCCCAGTTTGGACCTGCAGAGGGCGCTGCTGAACCTCAGAAACCCACCAAACCTGTTGGTAAGAAAGTTTCTGAGCTTATTTGAAATCCCATTTAGTTACAGTTTAGTTTGTTGCTTCCTGTTGCATAATAAGTAAGTTTAAACACGTGTGCAGCGGTGCATTCACTGTCGCTTGTTTGTGTTTGTTTTGTAGGGACGGAGTTCGTGCGACCGGTCGTCGGTTATTTCTGTAACCTGTGTCAGCGGATCTTCGCTGAAGAGGATGAAGCCAAACAGCAGCACTGCAGCAGCCTGTCGCATTACAGCAAATACCAGGTGGAAGGAAAAAAAAAAGGTTTTAATGTTAAGTTTTTATTTTTCAGCTGAATTTAAATTAAGTCTTTGTTTTGTTTTTTCAGGAGAAGACTGGGAGGGATCCGTGGACGAGCTGAACATCTGCAGAGAAATTGGTTACCTTCAGATTTTATTAATTGACTTTATCAGAGCTGAAACGGGACTGAGATCCCAAACATGATTTGATTTCTGTCTGTTCTCCACTGGACTTTGAGTTTCTGTACAAAGATTTTTTTTTTATTTTTTTTTTAAAAAGCTTCTGCTGAAAAATCCAAAAATGTATAAATATTTAAGTTTTATGTCGTGCAGAACAGAAACTGTATGTTTGAGAAAGAGTGAGATGTGACTGTAAAAAGCCACTTGCTTAGATTTCTGTTAAGCTCCAGGCTCTCTCCTACTCACGTGCTCTGGTCCTAAAAGGTGTTGATTGGTCAACCCAGAAGATTTAGAAACAAACACCAGGTTCAGGTGCTGTTAGATTAAGAAAAATGTCTTAAAGAGGCTGTAATGTCAGAATATTAACAGCTCCCTGGGCTCTAATCAGTTTTTGTCTAATTGTACTCATGCCGCACCTTCACAGAAGCTATGTAATTTAAGAATCTGTGGTGTTGTCAAATAAATAATCTCACGTGAACAACAGTGGTTTTATTATTTTATTTTTCTAAAACATCAACAGAAAACTCCAAAAAAAGTGAGACTTACAGTTCAACATGTCAACCCAGGAAGTCGTGACGCCGTCATAGATTTGTTCAAAGACTAGTTCACGATCACAGCCATTGATCTGTCGCTTCATTGTTTACAAACGTAACACTGATGTAGCGGTGAGACTGCGGTAAAGAGATGAAAATCGAGCCGTGACTAAATGGCACGAGACCAATGGTGACAGCACAAAACACTGGGTCTTTTATTTTGAAAACAACCAGATTATAGTGTCTGACAGCCTGGAGCAGAACGTTTCTGAATATTTTAAGATCACGGAGGTAATCTGGAGTAAAATCACATTTTTATGTGACCTGCGTGAACTCAGGTGACATGTGTAAGGAGAGTCCATCTTCAGGACGCTGTAGCTTAATTATGGGAAAGATCTGAGCAGAGGGGGAGTTGGGGTCGCCTGATGATTCTGTTGATCCGATGTTTTTAGATGAATAAAGAAAGTGATTGACAGCTGTGTAAACACCTGTACAGTATCAGTTTTTTGTTTAGTTTTAAAATTGAGATCTTAAACACAGTATTCCTTTTCCTGACCGTTTAGACAAAAGAAGAACCAATAAAAGCTAATCAATACCTGCAGAAATAAAGCAAAAAAAAAAAAAAAGGAGGCGTGGCTACAAACAGCGAGTCCTTCGGGGTTCAATGCCACAGAGTGGCAGCAGAAAGTCGCTCCGATGTGTGCTTCAAACGTTGCTACAGAAACAAAGATTTTTTAAAAAGTCCATCCACACTTCTTCCTCAGTTTCAGGTGTTCTCACGGCGTTGTCGTCTTCACCTTCTTCTCCGCTCTGCTCTGCTCCTTCTCCAGGTATTTCTGAAAAACAAACAAACTTCAGTTTGTTTGGTGGAGCCGTGTGTCAGATGTGTGGAGTTGATTCAGGCTCAAAGGTCATGTGTGGGTGGAGCTATGAGTGGGGCGGGGCTGGTTCTCACCTGGAGCTTGTCGTAGTGCGCCTGGCTGCTGCAGTGCGTCTTCTTCGCCGTGTCTTCGTTGGAGTAAAACAGGAAACAGATGCGGCAGTAAAACCCTGCTTTCACATGTTCGACACCTGCAGGAAAACAACAATCGTATTGATGATGACACCTTTTTTTTTTTTTTTTTTTTAAACATAAACCAGCCAACTGCCTGGCGATCAGAAAGTGTCCTCACCAATGGGCGTGTTGGGGTCGTACGGTGGCAGCGGCATAGACGCCACGCTGGGTTTGTTCTCAGCAGGAGGAGGAGCCTCGGTCTCCCCGCTCTGATTGGTCGATGTCTCCATCTGCTCCACCAGCTCCTCCTGTTTCTCCTGAGGGGAGAGAATTTGTTTAATCCAACTGTATTTTAAGTAATCAATAATCACGCCGTTACCGGTCATTAAAGATCTTCAGAAACGACTCACGTCCTCGCTGCTCCTCTCAGCAGAAAGTTCAGGAACTTTCTCCGCGGCCGACTTTTCTTCCACCGCTGTCTCTTCGCTCACATCAGGGGTCTCCATTTCCTCCTGCTGCTTCTCCTCCTCCTTTTGATTCTCCACATCCTCCTTTTTCTCCTCCTCCACCTCTGGTTGGGCCTCCTCTTTAGGTTTCTTGGCCGGTGGTTCCTCGGCATCTTTCGAGAACTTTTGTGGCGAGTCGTCACTCGCTCTCTTCACGGTGTTCGGCGTTCGATGGCTGAGCGAACACAGTGAGATGAGACAGAGCGTTTAATGTGACACAAACACAAACTCCCAGCATGCACCTCTGTATGCTCTTCACCACAGCCTCAAAAACAGGAGTACAGATAAAACTGAACAGAACCTTTGGACTAACAAGGTGTGACGCTTGGTCAAAGCTTTAAAATGTGATGTTTCATCAACACTACAGAATAGTCGTCTGACCCGACAGTCAGCTGGTCCCAAGGCTTTCATAGAACCTCAACAAAGCTTATAAAACATCAGAAAGAGTTGTTTGACTTTTCACCATCGAACGTTTTTCTCAAAATTAGCAAACCAAAGAGTGAAAAACCCTGGCCGACATTAGAGGGCAGGCTCTCGGGACACTTCAACATAAAAACAGTATTTAAAGTTTAAACAAGTCGAAGTTTTCATGACTGAATTTTTACTTGGAGGTTTTCTATGTTTTTTAAGATTTGTGTTAATTTTTTTTTGTTTCCTGCACAGTGATGACATCATGCACTCAGATGTCAGCCTGGAGATTATTCTGGAAATACAGGATTTTCCAGCAGTTAATGGCAGAAACATGTTCCAGCGACAGTTCCTGCTGCTTGTGGTAAAAGAGTGTTTCTAGATTGGTTGTAGTTTTTATTTGGTCGCCAGTCGAACAGCCGTTAGCGGTGACTTATGCACCCTGGGGCCACAGAAGACGACGATGACACTCACCCGTGTTTCAGTTGCTTGTACTTCCTGCTCACGTAGATGGTCAGGCGCTTCCCGTTTAACTTTGGCGACTTCGCTTTATAATCGGCAGCCATCTTCTCGGCGTCCTCGGCATTGTACATCTCGAGGAAACACTGAGGAAAAATGTTGGACGGTTTTAAAGCAGCAGTAATTAAACAGATTCAGTTCAGGCGTGTGTTTGCCCTGGTTCTGTACCTCTCTCCGGATCCTGTTCAGGAAGTACTTTTTGACCTTCCCAAATGGCTCGGCGAACTTCAGGATTTCCTCGTCTGTGTATTTGCTGTTGGGGAGCTGACCGATGTACACCACCTTGCTGGAACCGGACTGAACAGCAAGCAGAAAAGAAAACGTGATCAAATCAAAGAAAGGAGTAGGGGAAATTCAAAAGGTCTCAAAATTAATTCATTATAATCGTAAAGGCTGCCGTAAAACAGACATCACTGATGCAAACTGAGCTTTATAGAACCTTAAATACACTCTGAATCAGTTAATCTAGCTCATAATCTGGATTAAAGGTATTTATATAAATCTCTTAATCCAGAGAGACCGTAGATTTATTGAGGAAGCATTGAAGCTATTTTTTTTGATATGTGGAGAATTTAACTTCAGACACTTCAGGGTCACTTCAAGCAGTCAGGAACCTTCCTAAGCAAAACTGACTATTCATCCACTGCCCTGTTGTCCATTGTTACCAACATGAAGCATACTGGGAGTAATCCTTGAAACCCTTTTCTAAACTGGAGTAGTTGCTGTCATGTTTCAAATGTTATGAGGGAAAGAGTGTGAAAAATACAGACTCTCGTGCAGAAGGTCAAACATCTCGCTTCGAGATTTACAATGTTTCAGACCTCGTCTGTATTTACAGGGATCAGAAATTACCTTAAAACTCAAGATGAGGAGTTCAGTTCCCTTAAATACTTTCTCACTCCATACTAAAAGTTTAACATGTTACAGTCAGATCATCAGCCTGCTTTTGTAGTTTAAAACTGGTTAAAAGCCACTCTGAGCAAATGAGTCTTCCGCTGCTTCTTTAAACAATCAACAAAATCAAGACAGTGCAAAGATGGAGGTAAGGCATTCCACAATCTGGGGTTAAAATGAGATTGTGGGACCATTAACAGGCTTTGTCTTCTGTGGGGATATGAGATTTTGGTCATATCGCACAGCCCTACGAGAAGCTCAGAAATATACGCTGGAGATTAAAACTGGGGGCTGTCTTTATTTTCGCCAGTTTTTTGGATTTTAGGTGGCCGATGTTTCACGCAGTGCATTTCATTTGTTCGTGACTCAGTTCTGTGACAGAGCAGACTCAGACACATGAACGTCACATAGAGGTTTCAAACATGTCTGCCAAAGTCAAACAAAGTCGCGTGGCGTAATGAAATAAAACCAGCCCGAATGCTCACCTGGATGGTGGGGTAGCTCATGGAGTGACTGATCCTCACCGGCCGCCCGCACACCGACGCCGTGATGTTCCCGTTGTAGAAGTTGGCCATCGCCCGTGCTTCTTCTTCTGTGGCAAACTGAAGGAACGCCTGACGAGGGAGGGGAGACAAACAAAGAGGTGTTTAAACGGCGCAGAACAAATGTCTGTAACGCGTACACCTTAACCTTAAAAGATGCTTCACAAGCGACTGAAAGGAGCTCTCCTTTGTTTTACTGATTTTCAAAATTAATCTCTAATTTTAAATATTTTAAATACTGTGAGTGAGTTCTGGTGTACCTCGGGTCTCAGGTCCAGCACCAGGTGTTTGACCACCTTTCCGAAAGGCTGGGCGAGTTTCAGCAGCTCGTTGAGGTACTGGTACCCTCGCCTGAAGCCGACGATGTTCACCACCCTCATACCCTGATGGGAGGAGCAAGAATTGAGGAATTCCAGTGAAACAGAGTGAATGAAAACAGGTTTCTGAACAAAAGTTATGTTGGAAATCTCAAAATGTCTGAAGCTAGCGCAATTACATACAAAAGCAAAGATATTATGGATCAAAAATCATTATTAATGCAAAATTTTCCTCTGTGTGGAGGTTTGAGCAAACACCATTATAAACATACTGATTATTATAAACTCAGAGTATTTATCAAAGTAAACGCGTCTGACGAAGCACTAAATAGAGTTAGAGTGACAGTGTGACCTCAGAGGATCAGATTTAGAGGGAGTGTCATGCAGCTGAGATGCAGTGATCCACAGAAACATGAAGTCAAATATTAAAGGTATCAGAGCGACGGCGCTCGGGTACGTACCCCTCGCCTCGTGTTGTCTGCAGAGAAGAGGAGACACAAACAGAGAGGAAGATGTGCGTTAATTTCAAACACCTTTTTTTCAATTGAAGACATCGTCCTCACATCCATGAAGGAAAATGACTTTTTTAAGGAAAAGCTGGTGCTGCAGCACATTACAGGTACAAGTGTTAACTTTGATCTCTAAATATTGATCTGATCAGGTACCAATATTGTCCGACTCTCCGTGGGCTTCGTCGTTGTCTTCCTCCAGCTCGTCCAGCGTCACAAAGTCCTCCATGTTCTCTGGGAAGTCCTGCTGGAAGAGACATCATTAACACACCTGTGCCACTCCTGGATTACAGACTGAAGGACAGAGCAGGTGCGTCACCTCTTCTTCGGGTAGATCTCCCTCCACTGCCTCCGGCGCCTCCGAGCTCTCTGCCGCCTCCATGTTCGCCTCCTCTTTGCTCTCGTGCTCCTCGGCCGAAGTTTCTGTTTCTGCCGCTTCAGTTTGTGGCTCTGACTCCGCCTCCTGCTTGACCTCACCCATGTCTCCAGGTGTGTCATCAGTGACATCATCGGTAACCTGTGTGCAGTTCGTTTTAATTCCAGGAATCACTTTTGGCTTTAATATTTTTTTTTCATCTTTTTTGTTTTCTCACCTTCTCCTCCTCTTTCTTCTCCTCCTCCTCCTCCTCCTCCTGTCGAGCATCCTCAGACTCCTCTACCGTCAAATTCACAGACTCTGCTCCCTCTGGCTCCTCCCCCTCTCCATCAGTTGCTGCCTGCTCCTCCCCCTCCCCATCCTCCCCTCCTTCCATCACTCCTGAGACTTCCTTCTCCTCCTCCTCTTCCTCCTCCTCTGGCTCTGCCTTCACTTTCTTCTCCTCTTTCTCTTCCTCCTTCTTCTTCTCCTCCTCCTTCTCCTCCCTCTTCTTGTCTTCTTTGGACCTGGAGGTGGATGATTTGGATAAGGTGGTTTTGGAGGAGGTCCTGGTTCCGGTGCCGGAGGAGGTGGAGTTGGCTTTGCCACTCTTCCTGTTCGAAGCGTCTCCTCCGCCCTTCCTTGCGTTCACACTGCGTGAAGCACAGAAGCATTAATGCATTACTGACTTAACTTTTCTTACTCAAGTTAGCTTTATTACTTATTTACTTTCTATGATTACTTTTTTTGTCAAATTTACTTTATTTTCTTTACTTGCTTTTTGTTAACTTAATCTAAGTTACAAAATTCTGTTAGTGTTTCCTACTGCACAGAAGAGGAAAGAGTCCTGCACCAGGTCACAGACCATGTCACGGCCATCACACGTCTGAGGTACTCACTTGAGGGTTTTGTACTTGGTGCAGACATTGAGGCGGATCCGTCTTCCTCGAATGGTGAGGGGGTTCACAGTGTAATACTTCACCAGCATCTCTGCATCCTCTGCAGTTCCCAGCTGGATAAATGCCTGCACACATGGAAAGTCAGACTCATTTTAGCTCATGGAGGGCGTACAGGCCAATTTTGTGACCAATAAAAACCACACTTTCCACACTATCCGCAATCACGAAAAGCAGCATTGAAAAAACATTAATGAACAACTGAATGTTAGTTAGAACTACCAGACCACATGGCTGACATGCCAGGTTTAAGCAACACTGGTGTCTTTGAAAATTTTTGGGGTGGTGGTCGAGGGATGAGAAGTTTGGATCCAGACAGATCCCTGCTCAACTTTTAAGGCGTCAAACTTTCCTTTTTGCTAAAGCTTAAAGTCAGCGATGGCACCAGTACCTGGTCTGTTAAGAAGAGGTGTTTCTCCACAACGCCGAAGCGCTCAGCAATGGTCAGGAGCTCCTTCTTCTTCTCATCCTCGCGGGGCAGGTTGGAGAAAAAAACTACCTTGCTGGCTTGACCTTTGACCTCCCTCACAGGTCTGTCCATCAGTCGATCCATCGGTCGGTCCATCGATCGCTCGTCTTTCTGCGGGTCAAAAACGGAAACCTGTGAGGGTCTGAGTGTGTCAGAAAGCAGTGAGTTTTATTTAACCGGCGAGGGCAACGTTACCTCGATGAACATGAGGGTCTGGGACAGGTAGAAGGAGATGGATTTGCCGTACAGAGATGCCGGGTGCTGTTTGTAGTAGTTCACCACGTCCAGAGCTTCTTCATGAGTGCTCATCTCCAGAAAAGCCTGATGGACACAGAAATTAGACTTCAGGTCTTACCGTGAAACGGGAAACAGGTCAGATCCAGTGGTTTGTGATCTTTAGGACGACGATACTGAAGCTTGGCTCGTTTCTGTAAAGTGTGAGGGCTTGGACTGAGCGATGGTCAAAGTTTTTCCCCTATACAGACTTTCTGGGGAAGTTTTTGCTTCTCCTCAAGTCACCCTTCTCTTTTTTGGTTTATTTGGTGCGCTTGTTTAAAAATCCTTCTGAAAAATCAACCCTTATTTGACCCGTTTAACTTTATGAGTTATGTGACATATTCAGCTTAATTTAAATAAAATTTGTAGTTAACATTGTTCTTTTTTAAACTTTGATTATATTTGATCCAGACATCATTTTTTGCCATTTATGTAGATTTTAACTTGCTGCAGTCAGTACGTTATTAACTTATACTGAATTTTAGTTTGATTTTTATTAAGCTCACTTTGTTTTATTGAGGCATATATTATTATTATTGTTATTGTTATTGTTATTATTATTGTTATTGTTATTATTATTATTATTAAGGCATATATTATTACTATTATTATTATATTACACCATTTTATTTAAGATGCGCTAACGTGATATTTCTTTTTCTCTCCTTTTTAAAAAAGAAAAAAATTATTTGCATTTTCTTAAAAAGAAAAAGAAAGAAAAAAAAGTCCAGTCATCTGACACATCTTCGAGACTGACTGACCTTCCTACGACTCATTAGTCTTCCCTTTCTGATTTATATTAAATTACATGAGTCGTCACATTTAAAATCAATTGCTACCTCCGACCAAATCCCGACAGAATCAGCTAACCTCGCAAAGCCCAGCAAAATCTTACCTTCACACAATGAATATTTCCAGTTACAGCCCCTCAGAGTTCATAGGGGTGCTCAGAACTTTGCACTTTTAATTTGTGTTATTATTTTTACTTTAATTTCATGAGTACAGCTGGTTTCCACATCAAATTCATGTAAATGTCTAAATCTAAAGCCAAAATCTGTTGGGTTTTTTTTTTGTTCCCTATGATTTTTAAAAATTATTAAAAGGTATTTTTTTCCCTTCCTCAGATTTGAAATGAATGAAGTGGAAACAGCGAGGTGAGCTGTGCTACCTTGTTCTTGAGGATGAGGTGCTCCCTCAGGCAGCCGAAGCGCTCAGCGAAGGCGAACAGGGTCTTGTTGCTGAGAGGCTTCCTGTCGTATTTCACCACCACCACCCTGCTCCTCAGCTGAGGACACAACATTTAACACTGCTGCACCGTCACTGAAGCACCACAAAGCTTTTCAAAGATATTCTGGATGATGTGAACTTTTAAACAATGTGTTTGGCATGGAGGGAGGAAATATGTTTACTGAAACCCTCTGAAATCCACAGGGTCAGAGACACAGCAGGTGACACAAGCGTTCAGACTGACCTTATTCAGACCCAGCTGTCCAGGACCTCCACCTCCACCTCCACCTGACACAGAAAAACACAATGTTTAGGCCACCAATTTAGGGTCTTTTAAGTGACCAAAATGACCGTGCAGGGTTTTTTATATTTTATACAGAAATAGACTTTTTAAAGGCTCTGATTATATTAAATTAGGGTTGTGCGATATGACCAAAATCTCATATCCTGATCAAAAACATTTCCCATCCTGATAACACTTTATATCACAAAATAGCGCATTTTCTGTAAATGCTGTGAATCTCGGGCAACTTGATTTGCGTGAAGTGTACCTGGAGTACACGACGCCTGAATCTATACATTTTTAGATAGAAGCTGTAATGCCTGCCATTTTCATTGTGAGTATTTATTACATGGCGTGCTGCTGGGAAAAGCCTGTTCTAATGTTTGAGTCTAAAGATTATTTTGAGCACCTGACGTCTCTTTTTTATCTGTGATGGTTTTTGTGCCCGAACATTTTCAGAGGAATTATTAAGTTTAATAAGTAAGGTAAGTCAGCAAGTAAATAAAGTAAGATAAGTAAGTACAGTAACAAAAGTATAGTAAGTACACTAACCAAATTAATAAGGTAAGTATAACAAGTAAAGTAAGAAAGCTGAGTAAAGTAAGCCAAGTAGAGCAACTATAGTTTATTTATTTTACTCACTAAAGTGATCACAGTAAGTAAAGTAAGCAGGTAAATAAAGTACACTAAATACAGTGAGTACAATAAACAGTAAATGAAGTGAGAAGAGTAAAGAAAATATGGTAAAGTAAGTACAGCTAATAAAGTGAGTAACGTCTGACAAGGAAGAAAACAAATTACAGGAAGAAAAGCAAAAGTAAAACATGTTAATTTAGTTTTGCTACTTATCTTACTTAAATAGAGTAAGTATGTACAGTCAGTAAATAAACAGAAATAGTAAAAGTAAAGTTAAATAATGAAGTAATTAAGTACGACGAGTAGACTAAATAAACATAGAAGTACACTGAGTAAATTGAAAAAAGTAAGCAAAGAAAGTAAAGTTAATAAAAGTACAGAGAGTTAAAGTCAGTAAGTAAAGGACGGTAAGAGTAAAACTAAATTAAAGAAAATGCTGGCGGCAGCCTCTGCCACCTCTCAGCCTCCTAGTAGATGCACCTATGGTATGAATTTCAAAATCCTGCGTCACCTTGTTCTCAAATTGTTCAAACCTAAGTCAAGTCCATAAGAAAAATAAGAAAGTTAGGCTGATTTATTCAGATAAGTAAAGTAGGTAACAAAACTAGGTGTAGTAAGAAAAGAATGTGCGTAACTAAAGAAGGTAAAGTAAGATATGTAAAGCAAGTACAGCTAGTAAATGAGGGAAAATAAGAACTAGGTAAGTAAGTAAAGTAAGTACAGTATGTACAGTAAGATAAGTAAAGTAAATAAGACAGACAACTAAGTATTGAAACAAAATTAAAGATAATTTACTTAATTCCTTTAATTACATAAGCATAGTAATTAAATGAGTATATTATAATAAGCTAGAGTAACTAAATTAAATTGAGTAAAAAGACTAAGTTAAGGATGCAAGTGAAGTCAGTACATTAAATGAACAAATAAACGTTCATTATATTTAAAAAATGATGGATTTAAAATATCACGATCAGCCCTTTAGAATTTAGAATTTCAAAAAATACATAAGGATAAGTTAAGACTGATTTATGTCCTGGAGTGGACTAAAACCTCCAGCAATAATGATAACAGTAATAATTAGAAGAAGAAAAAGGCATCTGCATGTATCTTACCCCAGCTCGAGGACATCCCTCCCATTGGTCCTGAAGACATGGGGGCGGGACCCAGCAGCCCTGCAGACAGGTTGGGGGTCTCTGAGAGACCTCCACTGGAAATAAATGAACTAGGGTGTGAGTCAGTTATCAAACATCTGAATTATTAGAACAAAATATAATATGATGTAATACAATATAAAAATTACTCAATTAGCACAAACAAGCTATAGAAGCTGCAAAGAGTCTGTGAACCCCAGAATTAGATTTTTTATGATATGATGTCTGATTCTCATCTGCAGTCTATCACAGATTTTACTTTAATTTGAAGTATTAAAGTATTTTTACTTCCAGTGTGTGAACAGACTGAAGTGTAATGTCCCCCTCAGTTGCCTGTAGCAGCATGTGGGCCGACTCTACTAGTCCATGTCATGATTTCACTTCTGAGTGCTTCAATGACAGCACAAGCTAACTTAGAAATGCTAGTGCTATCATTGCTATCACTTAGCTTAGAAATGGAGTCCACAATTCAGTCATGATTACAGAGAGCAGCAGATGAATTATTTTCTACACTATAATTACTGTTTTGCTAAGAGTAGCAGTGTCTCTTACCCTCTGCCTGAGCCCATACCGGGATCCCACTCAGGATACCTAAAAGAAAAAACAAACAAACAAAAAAACATTCACACAATATTAAACATCTATTAAAGAGGGAAAGACCTCTGAGTTCAATCCAGCATAAACCAAGTAGGTGACACATCTTGACTGACTGCAGATGGTTTCAATGTTTTGGCTCACTGTTGTGTATTAGGAGCGACTCACATGTCAAGAAGCTGCCGTCTGTTTTCAGCATGGCGGAGTCCATTAATGTGTTGATTCCACTCCTACAAACACATCTAGAGAATGAGTGACGCTCAAACCATTTCATTTCCTAATATGGAACCTCTATATTAAAGGTCCAGTTCAAACAGTTATTAACCTTAAGTGGTTCATTCAGAAAAGCACCCAGGGAATAGATTAAAAACCAAAAACAAAGTAAAAAAAAAATGTTATCACCTGTTACTTAAAAGGTATGATATAATGGTTCCTGTACCATTTTAAAAATTAAAATAGTGCTTTTTAAGATCTTTTAGAAAAGATTTTAAAAAAAAGAAAAAAAGAAAAGAAAAACACCATTTGATGCCTTTTTTCCAAGAAAAGAAAAGGGTAATGTGGATCTTTTTGGATTCTAAACTGGCTAGACAAAACAATAACCTTTAAAAGTGTCACTGATTTTAAGAAGGTTATAAAATACCATGTGTATATTTCTCAAATCTTTAGCAAAGGCTTGGGAAATAGAACATTTTAAGACCTTAATTCCTTTTTTAAAAGTTCATACTTAATGCCCCAGAAGAAACCCTGACACCACAAACTAAAGAAAAACAAACACAAGACCCCAGCTGCCAAAAGTCTCACAAGTTTAAAAGCTGCCAATTCGATAAGTCCATGAATGTGTGAGGAGCTTTAAATGTTTCATGTTGGAGACACAAGGAGCAAATCAAGATCCTCCCAGGACTTTGTTAAAGCTAATGAAGTGAAAAGATCAAGTATATCAGACTGAATGTGTAACATTAACAGCTTTACCAGCTCATGTGAACAGATACTAATTATAAAAAGAGATTTTTGGTTTGATTGGATGACCGCTGGAAAGATCCAAATCTAATTGTTCAATGCTGGAGAGCTTCAGCTGAGAAAATGGAGAGAGGGAACATGCTGTGAGGAGATACAACAAGGAAATTATATGAAGTAAACCGGACCTGAATCAGCGCCTGTCACTGACTGAAGGAAGACTGGAGCTCAAACATTTACAGTTAGTCCGAGAAGAAAAGAGGAAGCAGGTTGGACGTACTCACCATGGTGGAATGAACATCAAAGTCACAAAGAGAGCACACGTGGGGGAACATGGGGGGCATGACTCCCAAGAAGTCTTGGACTTTTCCGTTTGACGGGGAGCCCATCCTCCTCTGCATAAAGACGGGCTCAGACGGGCCCATGCCGAGCCCACTACGGTGGGAAAGCTCAGAGTATGGCCTCTCTCTGCTCCCACCTCCACCTCCACCGCTGTAATTTAAGCCGTAGCCCCGGCCGGAGGAGACGTCCTGCAGGGAGCTGTACCCAAAGTCTGTGGAGGACTTGGCTGAACCTTGTCCCAGAGAAGAACCGCCCATCCTCCCCACGTGCCCCTCTTCCCAGCTTCCTCCTCGATACGCTGCATCAGAGGACATGGCCGCCCGCCGCTCTCCTGCTTCCCCCTTGCGACTCTTCAGCTGTCTGAGGATGTGTGGCAGCGTCTCCACACTGATCTCCTCCTCAGGGATTTCAGCCAGAGCGTCCAGGTCAGAGGGCGACAGCCCCAAACTGGCAAACAGCTTCATGGTGCTGCCAAGATTGCTGGTGCTGCTGCCACCGCCGCTGCCACGTCGGGGCATCTGCCCGCTGCCGTCCTGGCCCTCCATGCCCATGCCCATGCCCACACCCACACCCACCCCCATTGGTCTGTTGGGACGCTGCTCGTTCATGTTGAAGTTCAAGGTTTCTGCAGCGGCCAGGAGCCCCCGACCCACAGCGAAGTGTTTCTGAGCGCCGTCAGCCTGCGTCTTCTGAGACATGATATCAAAAAGTCTGTCCCGCTCTCTGGATTCAGCACAGAGAGCCAAGATAAAGAAGGAAACAGGCGCTGGAAAAGGTCTTCAAAGATGACAGGAACTTAATGTGGTCAAAGTGAGCAGGAGCTCCTTTTCTTCTGTGGTGGCAAGTCTTATTTCTGCTGAGACACAATGAGGTAGAAAAAGCTTCAAACAAAGCCTCTCCTAAGAAAACAGGAGCCAGTGGAGGCCCTGAGCAACAGACGGAGGAGCACGACTCTGATCTTTACTGCAAAGGGAACATAGGAGGCGGTTAAAGGAGGAGAGAGAGAAAGATTCACCTCAGCCCAGCAGGAGGAACATGACCTGATGCAAACAGAGTGATGGAGACCTCCTCACTGAGGAAGAGAAACTCTGAGTCCACGAAAACATCGACAAGAGGCGAGATTACAACGAGCCTCTGAGTGAATCACAGCCTGACACAGACCAGGAGTAACATTTGTGCAGGTACAGTGAGAGGAGAAGGAAAGCTGCAGCAAACACGCCTACGGGGGAGGGGCTAACAGCTAAACTAAGCTAAGGGCGCTAATATCATCCATAAACACTACTCTGTTTAGCCTGACATGTTTTAACTAAAAGCATAGATAATTAAAACTAGGCGTCCAAAAGTGAGTAAAAGCAGACCGACAATGACTCAGACAAGCTGTGTAGCTAAGGGAGCTAACATTGCTAACACACGTCGCCTGCTACATGCTAACACTAGAATAGGTAAAACCCTTCAATTATCTGATATTTAACGTGCAAACTGTACATGAAGCTGTTAATATATAACGTGTATAATGAGGATTAATCTGTAGACACAGACGCTCTTACCCTTTCTCCAAAACCTTTTAGATCAGTTATTTATGAGCCTGCGTGAGAGACAACCGCACACTATGAAGTATCGCGATATTTCGTCTCAACTCACAGCGGGTTTTACTGAGGTTTCTCTGCTCTTCGCGGTTCTTTTTCTTCTTTCTAGAGCAAATAGAGGGCTCGGCAAGTTCTTCTGTCTTTATTACTAGTTAATTAAACTACTCTTTTATCATCAGCAAGACCGAAGAGCTGGAAGGACAGTTAGGCCTTGTGAATAAAGTTTAAACAATGGACTCTCCCCCCGTGCTCCGTTTAATGGTACGTCTCAGTACGATCACGTGTCTGAATGTAACGATCAAACAAAAGGTGTCTGTTCAGTTTGCATGAAAGCTCAAAAATCTGCAGCTAGTTTTAAATACAGTGTCAAAAAATAATACCTGACAACTGATAACTATATCAGCGCAACAGGAAAAAAATCAAATTTATACTAAAACCATTTTAACGTTTTTAAAACATTTATATTTGTATAACTATTATTATAAAATATAATAGTAGTTTTATTTTAATATTTCAAGTATACATTTTAGAATGAATTGTATGTAAATACAATTAATATTCATATATATTAATTTATGTAATATATATTTAATAAATGGCAATTAAGATTTATTTCTAGAAACATCTCTAACATGTTAGTGTAGTATCTAGGGGGAAAGCTTGTTTGATTTTGCTTGACACTCTCATCTTGAATGTCATCTTTTTGTAATTTTAGGATAATAAAAAATAAGAGGAGAAAGGAAATAAATCTCCTTCGTTCACATTTATTTTTGCTTCACAGGTTTACTTATTTCTGCTTAAACATCTTGTTTTTCTGTACAGCAGCATCAGTCAAACTAGAGGAAGGTAGTGAGGAAAACTGTTGAGAGAGTGAGGTTGATTACCTGGCAGAAAATAATCCAGGTAGATGGATCACCTGATCAACCGGGTAAATTACAGTGCAAGCCCGGCCAACCACATGCTGCCTCATGCAGAAGTACAATTTTTTCCCTTTATGTGGTACTGAAACTGAAAATTATCAAAGAAAAACTGATGTCTTTGAATGAAAAAAAAATCTTTTTATTATTTTTGGAACAAAAAACTACAAAAAGGCTAACCCTAAATAAATAAAAATACAAGATAAAAATGTCTATTTTAACAAAATTTTAACACATTTTATTGAGAAACCAAGAACAAAGTCAAGTCTGTTTCAGACGTTAAACAAATATTCACATCTATGACTCTTAAAAAAATAATTTATTGTTCAGATATTAGTTTGAAAAACCAGATGTTTCAAAAATCAAAGGAAAAACCTGCACAGGCAAAATGTTTTTATACTGTTTGTTATTGATTAGACAAAACAAAATGTTGACCAGAGTCTTTGAGGCTTTAAGCCCACAGAGCAGCAGCAGGAAGTCACTCAGATGTGTGTTTCACAAATGGCAAAATTAACAAAATTAAAACCTTAAAAAAAAAATCTGACATTCATGCCTCTTCCTCAGCTTCAAGTGTTCTCAGGTCGGCAGCGCCTTCTTCTCTGCTTTGCTCTGCTCCTTCTCCAGGTGTTTCTGAAAACAAACATATGCTGTAATGTGGGCGGGGCAGTGTTGCATATGTACTTCAGGTATGTTATAATGTGGCTAGGTCTAAGGTGTATCATTATGTGGGCACCTGCAGCTTGTTGTAGTGAGCTTGGCTGCTGCAGTGCATCTTCTTCGCCGTGTCTTCGTTGGAGTAAAACAGGAAACAGATGCGGCAGTAAAACCCCGCCTTCACGTGTTCGACACCTGAAATAGTAACAATGACGATGATGACGGCGAGTTTTTTTTGACGTGAACCTGACGATGACCTGGCGAAGCTTTCTCACCGATGGGTGTGGAGGGTTCGTACAGCGGCAGGGGCAGAGACGCCGTGCTGGCTTTGTTCGCAGCGACAGGAACAGCCTCTGTCTGCTCATTCTGATTAGTCGATGTCTCCATCTGCGAAAATAAAAGAGAAAAACAAAAGATTCCTCTTGTTTACCTGTTTTATTTCTAATCAAAATTTATTTAAATAATTAAAATGTGTAAAAACAAAGTTTCCCCATTGTTAGCATGTTAGCAATTAGCTCCAATCTCTGGTCAGTTGATGGAAAGATGTTTAAATGAATTCAATGTCACCGAAGTCGTCTTTGATTGAACGTTTCAATAACGAGCTGTACAAACGACTCACGTCCTCGCTGTCCTTCAGCTTCTCAGCACCCAAATTTTCGTCCATCACCGTCTCTTCACCACTGACTTCACAGCTCTGCACTTCCTCCTCCTTTTTCTCCTCTTCCTCTGGTTTGACCTCCTCTTTGGGCTTCTTCCCTGGAGGCTCCTCGCTGTCATGGGAGGATTTTAGTGGCGGGCTCTCGCTCGCTCTCTTCTTGGTGTTTGGCACTCTATGGCTTAATGGACAGACGTGATTGAGGGGTTCAGAGGCTTCAGCTTAAAGCAAAGTACATCCACAAGCTGTAAAAGACAGGTGTCATCTCCAGGTTTACATTTAGATAAAAGGCCTGAAGACGACTGCTGCTGTGAAGAGAAACTAATAAATCAAACTCGTGCAGTGAGCACACAAGAAGAAAAAGAAGAAACTCACCCGTGTTTGAGCTGTTTGTACTTCCTGCTCACGTAGAGGGTCAGGCGCTTCCCGCTGAATCTCAGTGGCTTCGCTTTATAATCGGCAGCCATCTTCTCTGCGTCCTCGGCATTACACATCTCGAGGAAACACTGAGGACAAGCATCGGACGGCTTTAAAGCAGCAGGAGTTATGTGGATTCAGGTCGGACGTGCATTTGTCCCAGTTCCGTACCTCTCTCCGGATCCTGTTCAGGAAGTACTTCTTGACCCTCCCGTATGGTTCGGCGAGCTTCAGGACCTCCTCGTCCGTGTATTTGCTGTTGGGGATCTGCCCGATGTACACCACCTTGCTGGAACCGGACTGAACAGCAAACACAGAGAAAATGAGCCCACAAAGAAGAAAACAAACACCGACATGTCCTCATACAGTCGTGTTTCTTTTATCTGACAAATGTCACAAATATCACATTTTTACTGGCCCACAATAATCTGGAACACTAATAACATCCACATCTTCTCTGATCCTGCTTCCTGTCACCGATTTCCAGTGTAAGTCACAATTCATTTTAGTTTTACTATAAACATAAAGCCCACCACAGCCAGGCACCTGCTTATGTAGCAGACCTGCTGAAACCTTAAAACAGCAGTTTGATCATCTGATCAGAATCTTTTAATTGATCCATGATCTTATTGTAAATCCAGAGCCGATCACACTTCGAGGTTGTAGCTCGTAAACGTTGGAACAGCTGAATCTGGGGTTTGTTTTAAATGACTGCTCAAAGATAATTTTACTTATTTATTTTTGATATTTTAGCTTTAACCAATGACCACTGCAGTCTGGCTAAGGTGTATGTATTTAGAACATTTTAGACACAAACCTTATTCTCAGGTTTCAAATTTTGTAGAAATTACTAAATCAGATGAAAACATAACATGGAGGTTAAAAAAATTTAAATAAATCACCTGGATGGTGGGGTAGCTCATGGAGTGACTGATCTTCACCGTCCGCCCGCACACTGACGCCGTGATGTTCCCGTTGTAGAAGTTGGCCATTGCCCGTGCTTCTTCTTCCGTGGCGAACTGAAGGAACGCCTGACGAGGGAGAGGAGACAATGCGATATTTAAAAATACTTTTCAGGAAATATCCAACTACTTCAACTGGATGCAGATTCGTTTACCACTTCTATATTTACCACTTCTCCAAATTTGCATTTGGAACATTTTTCAACTGATGTTTGAAAAAGTTGCTTTACTGCAGTGATACAAATGTCCAGGATTAAACTTTCACTTAACACTGAACAGAGTACCTCGGGTCTCAGGTCCAGCACCAGGTGTTTGACCACCTTTCCGAAAGGCTGGGCGAGTTTCAGCAGCTCGTTGAGGTACTGGTACCCTCGCCTGAAGCCGACGATGTTCACCACCCTCATACCCTGATGGGAGGAGCAAGAATTGAGGAATTCCAGTGAAATAGAGTGAATGAAAACAGGTTTCTGAACAAAAGTTATGTTGGAAATCTCAAAATGTCTGAAGCTAGCGCAATTACATACAAAAGCAAAGATATTATGGATCAAAAATCATTATTAATGCAAAATTTTCCTCTGTGTGGAGGTTTGAGCAAACACCATTATAAACATATTGATTATTATAAACTCAGAGTATTTATCAAAGTAAACGCGTCTGACGAA
Source organism: Perissodus microlepis (assembly GCF_051167445.1). Taxonomy (NCBI): domain Eukaryota; kingdom Metazoa; phylum Chordata; class Actinopteri; order Cichliformes; family Cichlidae; genus Perissodus; species Perissodus microlepis. The sequence goes on from NC_140462.1 coordinate 25,866,037, forward strand.
GCACTAAATAGAGTTAGAGTGACAGTGTGACCTCAGAGGATCAGATTTAGAGGGAGTGTCATGCAGCTGAGATGCAGTGATCCACAGAAACATGAAGTCAAATATTAAAGGTATCAGAGCGACGGCGCTTGGGTACGTACCCCTCGCCTCGTGTTGTCTGCAGAGAAGAGGAGACACAAACAGAGAGGAAGATGTGCGTTAATTTCAAACACCTTTTTTTCAATTGAAGACATCGTCCTCACATCCATGAAGGAAAATGACTTTTTTAAGGAAAAGCTGGTGCTGCAGCACATTACAGGTACAAGTGTTAACTTTGATCTCTAAATATTGATCTGATCAGGTACCGATGTCATCCGACTCTCCGTGGGCTTCGTCGTTGTCTTCCTCCAGCTCGTCCAGCGTCACAAAGTCCTCCATGTTCTCTGGGAAGTCCTGCTGGAAGAGACATCATTAACACACCTGTGCCACTCCTGGATTACAGACTGAAGGACAGAGCAGGTGCGTCACCTCTTCTTCGGGTAGATCTCCCTCCACTGCCTCCGGCGCCTCCGAGCTCTCTGCCGCCTCCATGTTTGCCTCCTCTTTGCTCTCGTGCTCCTCGGCCGAAGTTTCTGTTTCTGCCGCTTCAGTTTGTGGCTCTGACTCCGCCTCCTGCTTGACCTCACCCATGTCTCCAGGTGTGTCATCAGTGACATCATCGGTAACCTGTGTGCAGTTCGGTTTAATTCCAGGAATCACTTTTGGCTTTAATATTTGTTTCAACTTTGTTTTCTCACCTTCTCCTCCTCTTTCTTCTCCTCCTCCTCCTGTCGAGCATCCTCAGACTCCTTTACCGTCTCCTTCACAGACTCTGCTCCCTTAGGCTCGTCCTCCTTCTCCTTGCCATCAGGTACCTGCTCCTCCTTCTCCTTGCCATCAGGTACCTGCTCCTCCTTCTCCTCGCCATCAGGTGCCTGCTCCTGCTCCTGCTCCTCCTCGTCATCAGGTGCCTGCTCCTCCTCCTCCTCGTCATCAGGTGCCTGCTCCTCCTCCTCCTCGTCATCAGGTGCCTGCTCCTCCTCCTCCTCGTCATCAGGTGCCTGCTCCTCCTCCTCCTCGCCATCAGGTGCCTGCTGCTCTTCTCCGTCCTCCCTTCCTTCCATCACTCCTGACACTTCCTCATCCTCGTCCTCCTCCTCTGTTACCATCTTCACTTTGTCCTTCTCCTTTTCTTCCTTATTTTCCTGTCTGCTCCTGGAGCTGGATGAGGAGGTTTTGGAGTTGGAGGACTCGGCTCTGCCATTCTTCTGGCTCGAACCGTCTCCTCCGCCCTGTTTGTGCTTCACACTGTATGAACGAGTGTGTATGAGTTTAAGCTTCCGTGTGTATCCTGACATATATACACTGTGTTAGCAGTTAGCCAGCTAACACCACCTCTCATAACGAGGTCAGAGATGATGTTCAATTTCTAACTTTTAATAAAGAGTCGGGTTTGCTCACTGGCTAATCTGGAGCTACTTCTGCTGACACCCTGCTGTTTTCAACATGACGTCTGCTAGGATCTACGAAAGCTGAAATATCATGGATCAGCTGTGCTGCACCAGTTTAAAGTCTGTGACACAAAGGAACAGGAACAACCATTGGTACCCTGCATGTTTTCTTATATTTGACTTGACAGAACTTGAAAAAAATGCATTCTGGGTACATTTTCACAGCTCGTGTCACCACAATTTAGAGCAGGGGTGTCAAACATATGGCCTGGGGGCCAGAATCAGCCTGGCAAACACTCCAATCTGGCCCACTGGATGGCTTTGGAACATCTGGAGGAAGATCTTTAAGTGTCTTTTCATAAGTTTTGCAGCTTTAACTACTGATACAGATGCTCCCCATACCCGTCCATTTTTCTTATATTAAAATATCTCATGGATTAGATACATAGTTATGGTTCTGTACACCGGCAGAAAGGAGAGTTTTTTATGGCTCGTGTAAGTAGGCTGTATGTGGCCTGAGATTAAAAATGAGTTTGACATCTCTGATTTAGAGCATATGACAGATACCAGGCTCATCCTCTAGCTTCAATTCCGTCTGTTTCAATAAAAGGGCATCTAATTCTGACAATATTCATAATATTCACACTTTCATTAAATACGCTAAAGTGTTTGTCCAAAATAATAACTGAGTGGTCTTGAGGGAGCTTATGAAAGAGTTTATAAACATGTCTTATATAAAATAAATAAATAAAATGACCTCCAATGGTTAATAGTTTCATTCACTTTTAGTTCTTTCAGTAGAATAAACCTCCAGTCACCAGGTCAGGTAACTGTCTTTTATTTCATTTATTTCCCACAACCTCCAGTCAAAGGGTGTATCTGTCCCTTTCACTGCATCTCATTCATGTATGTGTTTACAGTTCCTACACCATGTCATGGTAGCAGTGTCTGAAGCCGGGTACTCACTTGAGGGTTTTGTATTTGGTGCAGATGTTGAGACGGACTATTCTCCCATTGAAGACGAGGGGGTTCTGGGTGTAATGCTTTACCAGCATCTCTGCGTCCTCCACAGTTGCCAGCTGAATAAACGCCTGGACACACAGACGAACACAAAAGCAGCCATCATTCAAACTTATTTCACCTTATCACAGACTATACTCAGCCAAATCTGATCTCCACACTTTCTGTAGTAATGCTGGCATCACATGAGCACTCAAAGAGTAGCAGTGTTTCTTGCTCTGTCTTGATGCACGCTCAATCATCCAGGTAAGTAAAACTCCAAAAGTTGATTCTGTTCATCTGGACGTAGCGTTTTGTGGGAGAAATGTTTCGTCACTCATCCAAGTGACTTCTTCAGTCTCAGCTGACTGCAGGTTTCCCCAATCTTATAAACAGTACATTTGCATAATGACTGAAACCAGCCCACTGAAGGAACAATGGGCTGGGAGGTCAGTTCCTTAATCTTAATTATGCAAATTCTCATGACCATTGATCTACAACCACTGACCAAAGCTCACTGATCAAAGACCACTGATCAATGGCCATGAGTACCATTCACAGAGAGTTGGGGAATGGCTGCAATCACAGCATTGTAAGATGGTGAAAGATGTACCCTTAGGCCCCCTCCTCGATTCAGAGATGGTTTTTCCCTTTTCACGTAAATGGCCTCCTTGACTCCAAGCTCAAACCAGCGTTCCTCCCTGTCCAGGATGTGTACATCCTCATCATTGAAAGAGTGTCCACTGGCCTGTAGGTGTAAATAGACTGCAGAGTCCTGGCCTGACGAGGTAGCTCTTCTGTGATGTGCCATCCGCTTCGCCAGAGGTTGTTTGGTTCCCCTGATGTATAAGGTTGTTTATAAGGCTGGGGAAACCTGCAGTCAGCTGAGACTGAAGAAGTCACTTGGATGAGTGACGAAATGTTTCTCCCTCAAAACGCTACGTCCAGATGAACAAAATCAACTTTTGGAGTTTCCTGCTCTGGTTTATTTACCCGGTCGGTTAAGAAGAGGTGTTTCTCAACCACACCGAAGCGTTCGGCGAGGGTCAGCAGCTCCTGTTTCTTCTCGTCCTCTCGGGGCAGATGGTAGAAGAAGACCACCTTGCTGCCTTGACTTTTGACCTCTTTCTCAGGTTTGTCTATCGGCCGCTCCACCCGCCGGGTCATCGGTTGGTCCCCTGGTCGGTCCACCGGCCGCTTTGTCAGTCGGTCCATCAGTCGATCCATTGGTCGCTCGTCTTTCTGCAGGTTAGAAACAGAAACTTCTGAGGATCTGAGTCTGTGGGGAAGTGGTGAGTTTTATTTAGCAAGCGAGGGGATGTTACCTCAATGAACATGAGGGTCTGGGACAGGTAGAAGGTGACGGGTTTGCCGTACGACGACGGTGGATGCTGCTGGTAGTAGTTCACCACGTCCAGAGCTTCTTCATGTGTGCTCATCTCCAGAAAAGCCTGATGGTCACAAAGATTAGACTTCAATGCTGAAATTCAGTTTTCCTCAGAGAGGTTTTCTTTAAGTTTCACAACCACGTATTTAATGTTGTTATTACTGGATTATATTTAAACTTCTTTAATCCCCAGCTATCTATAGTCTCTTATCACAAGCTCAGTCTGACTCCATTTCTACCATCTTGGACTGCAGCTGGTGCCAGCAGTCCTCCTCCTGGTGTGGAGATCCTCTGTGAGTGGGTTCAGCTCAGCGAGGCTGCGAAGGAGAATGAGGACTACCAGCTGCAGTTTCAGATTGAGGAGATGGAGTTCATGTGCAGGATGAAAGAGTGTGAGGCAGCTGATTGTATTGTTCAGTTACATTTATGAAGAAGAAAGTTTAACTAATGTCTACATCTAAGTTAGAAGTAACTGAGGTGGAAACAGCGAGGTGAGTTTTCCTACCTTGTTCTTGAGGATGAGGTGCTCCCTCAGGCAGCCGAAGCGCTCAACGAGGGCGAACAGGGTCTTGTCGCTGAGAGGCTTCCTTTCATATTTCACCACCACCACCCTGCTCCTCAGCTGAGGACACGACACACACAGTCTTTACTGAAACCAGCTGAGCTCTGCAGAAATGAGCTGATCCACAGGAAGACACAGCAGAGAGACAGAGGAGGTCAGACTCACCTTATTCTGTCCCAATGGACCGGAACCACGTCCTCCACCTACTCCTGACACACAAACACACCGATGTTCGCACATGAGCAAAGACAGATTTCAAAAAGTGTCTGCAGCTTTCTGAGGGCACTAAACAGCCGGGTCTCTTAACCCTCACCCACTCTTTTTAATGGCTCTCTGTATTTACTGTACCTGAGCTTTTTAACCATTTTTATCCCAAAGTCAGCAAGCGTGGCACATAAATGTAACACTGAGCTCACAGGAGAACCCGACTTGATCAGTTGGAAGTTAAAGACTTGACGTCAGCTGTCTGAAACCATCTTTATGAATAAAATAGTGACTCCCCGCACAGAGAGAAAGTGACAAATGACTTAAAATAATACTAATAGTATTAATAGTGATAAAATAAGACATCTGTGGGTCCCTCACCTCCACCCCAGCTCGAGGACATCCCTGCCATTGGTCCTGAAGACATGGGGGCTGGTCCCAGCAGTCCTGCAGACAGGTTGGGGGTCTCCCAGGGACGACCACTAGAATTAAAAACATGTGATTGTCAGTTATCAGACACCAGGATTATTAACACACAACACAAAGCTTTGTTAACACCAAGCCACAGAGACAGTGTGTGAACCCTCTGGAGGCAGGAGAGTTTCTGAATCTTTATCTAATCTAATGAAGCCCATCTGACCAAACAGGAAGTTGCCTGTCAGGTGTACAGTATGCTTGCTGCTCTCTCTGCTGCTGTGCACCATACATGACATACAATGCAAACAACAGAAAGACAAATCAGTGCAGGACAATCTGTTTGGGCATGGCTGTCAGTAATAACACTTTTCCGAGGTTACGTCGAGGTCCTTTAGGACTCTAAATCTAACATCTCAAACACTAAAGGAGGAGCTTAATGTTAGCATCTCTTACCCTCTGCCTGGGCCCATACCAGGGTCCCACTCTGGATACCTGAAAAACAACATTCAGTGTTACACATCTGATAAAGAGGAACAGACCTCAAAGGAACATTTAGTCAACAACGATGAGCTAAAACATTACAACCTCCTGCTGAGGTCAAACAGAGATCGGTACTACGGAGCAGGATTTCATCTCATTCATGTAACTTCAGGGCTAACCTTAAATTTTCTGTACTACAAAGGTCGGTTTACTTCTTACCAGGTACGTCATAAACTAATCTGACTAACGCCAGAGTCATCCCCGTCCAGTGCTGGGATTTTGGAGGGCTGCACAGGACCACGTTTGCGTTGGTTTGGGTACTGAAACTCTAAAAACCAACCTAATTTCTTCTGATGTGAACATGCTGTTAACAGATTCATAACATAATCTGTTTTGGCTCACTGTTGTGTATTAAGAGCGACTCACATGTCCAGAAGGTGCCGTCTGTTTTCAGCATGGCGGAGTCCATTAACGTGTTGGTTCCACTCCTACAAACACAAACAGAGCATTACTGACACTCAACAGGCCGTTTCTCCTAAAATACAACCTGTATATTAAAGGAACAGTTCACACAGTTATTAACCTTCATAGCGTCACCCAGACAATCACTTAGGACCAGATTTACTAAGAATTTAAATGCACTTCATCAGGTTTCCATTTTAAAACCAAAAATTCATGATTAAGATCTTTTTAAGACCTACAAAAATGAATAATTCATTATATTTTGTGTGCAATAATCACTATAACAGACAGTATTTGATGCTTTCTTAAGCCATCAGTGACAGTCATACAGGCAAGAAGAGCTCACCCGCATATCTTCAAACCTGCTCACTGTGTGACTTTGATCAGTAGATTACTAACTTCCTGTTGATTTTTGGTAAATTATGTTTTTGTCAGCATTGAAAAGAACCATGTTAAAATTTTTTGCTTTAAAGCCAAAAAGTGTACATTTCTTCTCAGAGAGAATTTAAATTTCCAAATTCGAGTGATAATCGATTAGATCCTTCTTTCTCACTCCTGACACCACAAACTAAAGAAAAACAAACACAAGACCCCAGCTGCCAAAAGTCTCACAGGTTTAAAAGCTGCCAATTCGATATTCCATGAATGTGTGAGGAGCTTTAAATGTTTCATGTTGGAGACACAAGGAGCAAATCAAGATCCTCCCAGGACTTTGTTAAAGCTAATGAAGTGAAAAGATCAAGTAAATCAGACTGAATGTGTAACATTAACAGCTTTACCAGCTCATGTGAACAGATACTAATTATAAAAAGAGATTTTTGGTTTGATTGGATGACCGCTGGAAAGATCCAAATCTAATTGTTCAATGCTGGAGAGCTTCAGCTGAGAAAATGGAGAGAGGGAACATGCTGTGAGGAGATACAACAAGGAAATTATATGAAGTAAACCGGACCTGAATCAGCGCCTGTCACTGACTGAAGGAAGACTGGAGCTCAAACATTTACAGTTAGTCCGAGAAGAAAAGAGGAAGCAGGTTGGACGTACTCACCATGGTGGAATGAACGTCAAAGTCACAAAGAGAGCACACGTGGGGGAACATGGGGGGCATGACTCCCAAGAAGTCTTGGACTTTTCCGTTTGACGGGGAGCCCATCCTCCTCTGCATAAAGACGGGCTCAGACGGGCCCATGCCGAACCCACTGTGGTGGGAAAGCTCAGAGTATGGCCTCTCTCTGCTCCCACCTCCACCTCCACCGCTGTAATTTAAGCCGTAGCCCCGGCCGAAGGAGACGTCCTGCAGGGAGCTGTACCCAAAGTCTGTGGAGGACTTGGCTGAACCTTGTCGCAGAGAAGAACCGCCCATCCTCCCCACGTGCCCCTCTTCCCAGCTTCCTCCTCGATACACAGCATCAGAGGACATGGCCGCCCGCCGCTCTCCTGCTTCCCCCTTACAACTCTTCAGCTGTCTGAGGATGTGTGGCAGCGTCTCCACGCTGATCTCCTCCTCAGGGATTTCAGCCAGAGCGTCCAGGTCAGAGGGCGACAGCCCCAAACTGGCAAACAGCTTCATGGTGCTGCCAAGATTGCTAGTGCTGCCGCCACATTGGGGCATCTGCCCGTTGCCGTCCTGGCACTCCATGCCCACCCCCACACCCACCCCCACTGGTCTGTTGGGACGCTGCTCGTTCATGTTGAAGTTCAAGGTTTCTGCAGCGGCCAGGAGCCCCCGACCCACAGCGAAGTGTTTCTGAGCGCCGTCAGCCTGCGTCTTCTGAGACATGATATCAAAAAGTCTGTCCCGCTCTCTGGATTCAGCACAGAGAGCCAAGATAAAGAAGGAAACAGGCACTGGAAAAGGTCTTCAAAGATGACAGGAACTTAATGTGGTCAAAGTGAGCAGGAGCTCCTTTTCTTCTGTGGTGGCAAGTCTTATTTCTGCTGAGACACAATGAGGTAGAAAAAGCTTCAAACAAAGCCTCTCCTAAGAAAACAGGAGCCAGTGGAGGCCCTGAGCAACAGACGGAGGAGCACGACTCTGATCTTTACTGCAAAGGGAACATAGGAGGCGGTTAAAGGAGGAGAGAGAGAAAGATTCACCTCAGCCCAGCAGGAGGAACATGACCTGATGCAAACAGAGTGACGGAGACCTCCTCACTGAGGAAGAGAAACTCTGAGTCCATGGAAACATCAATAAGATTGCGAGATTACAGCGAGCCCCTAAGTGAATCACAGCCTGACACAGACCAGGAGTAACATCTGTGCAGGTACAGTGAGAGGAGAAGGAAAGCTGCAGCAAACACGCTTTACGGGTCGAGCTAACAGTTAAGCTAACAGCGCTATGATGTCTACGTTGTTTAACCTGACATGTTAACTAAAAGATTAAGTACACTGTCATTAATGAGAAAAATGAAACCAAAAACGACTCAGATAAGCTGCGCAGCTAACTTTGCTAACATACATGTCCTCCTACCTGCTAACACTAGCATAGCTAACAGCCTTAAGTTATCTGATATTTAACGTGCAAACTGTGCATGAAGCTGTTAACTGTGCATTTACGTGTATAATATGATTTATCTGTAATTACGGACACTCTTACCCTTTCTCCAACACCCGATCGCAGCTGATTAGTAAATAGCACGAGACAGGTGACCAAACTAGAGGATGTGAAGTATCGCGATATTTCCTCTCCTCCTGCATCAGGCGGTGTTTTTGTTTCTGTTCGCTGCTTAAACGTTTTCTATGAAAATAGCTATTAACACAACACACACTTAGCTCCTCTATATTAATAATTTCTCTCAGGTTCTCTTATCACTATAGAGGATATGTATTTTGTTTAAAAAATGAGTTTAGGCTTGTTAAATCAGTGGATTTTATAAACTTTCGGAGGAAGGCGGGCTTTCAGAGTTTGGACTACAGTGCTGCATTCAAGGTCAGAAAAGGTGCCAGCACCTAACGTGATGAAAGCCCTTCTCAAATTGAAAGAATTAGATCAAATTGAAAGAATTAGATCAAATTACAAAACAAAGAAATATGCTGGGTGTGAGTGGATGTCCAGATAAAAAAAAAAACAGCTACACAAGGACTGCTCAAACATGGACTTTCTTATCCTAGGCAGATTATAGTTGTGTAAAAGATCTACAAACATTTTACTCTACTCGTAAACCCACACAAAATAGTTATCTCACTGTTTGCTTTTTAATCCAGACAACACTGAAACCGTTCTACATAAAAGAATCACAACACCTACACCTACTGAACCTTTATACTTTGGCTGCTCCCTTTATGGGTCACCGCAACACTCGTCTCCAACCACTCCACCTCACCCAGTGTGCACGCTCTTCTTCCCCTTGTGCAATGTTTATTGCTTTAGATTGTTGACTCCAATTAATTAAACTCATCAACCTTCAACCTGAGCTCTTTTCATGTACACCTTTTCACCTGTTTCCTTCTCATATGCATGTATTCTGTCTTGCTTCTACTGACTTTTACTTATCTTCTCTCCAGAGACTACCTCTCCTCCACCTGCTCTCTGCAGTTCACAATGTCATCTGTAAACATAATAATCAACAGAGACCCATGACTGTTCTCTCGAATGGAAACTGTAGCTACATCAATTCAGAGAAATACCTAAGCTGATATTTATTCATGATGTCCAGTGATCTACTTACATTGATGACTAAATATAAAAAAATAACAAGCTAAAGTGTAGCGTCAATTATAATGTGTATCCAGACATAAAGTTCTGTACCCAACTGTGATATTTAGTGAATGAATAAAAAAATGAAACAGAGACCCAGAGGAGATTCTTAACCTCTGGTATAAATAACGTTTACCTTATGTGGTCCTCTTGTTAGATTCCTATTTTCCGATGTTAAACCACGAGGCCCATGAAGGCAACACGTCAACGACCAATGAGGAGCGAGCGCACGGTGACGGTTACGGTGGAGATGTAAACAAACAGAAGCAGCGCGGCCATTACAGCAACAACCGAGTTCCAGCGAGTTGACCGTTTGTCTTCTCTGTCGTCGAATAAATCACCCCCGAAGGTATTGTGCTTCATAAAAACACAGCTGCCCGTTCCACCGTGCTCCTCTAACGCGGCTGGGTGCTCGCGGTGGTGTTTTCGCGGTGATATTTTTCTGTTTCTGTTGTGTTCTCGCCAAAAATTATTCGCTAGCTGCTTGCTATTGTTGTCCGTCAGACAGCGGCCATGACGGCGAGCATTATAGCGGCCGAAGCTACGTGTTTGTTCCCGCTGACCCCTGTCCCTCTCCCTCACTGTGTCCTCTGGTTCTCCTTGCAGACATGAAAGACCCGAGCATCAGCAGCGGGGGCCCGAACATGACCACCGGCACCGAGTTGATCCTCACCAGCCAGTTCAACGCCGAGGACGACCCGTTCGCCGAGTATATGTGGATGGAGAACGAGGAGGAGTTCAACAGGCAGGTGAGGAGCTGGGACGAGGATGACCTGGACTGCAAGTGAAAAAATCTGCGTTTAAGGCGGAAAAATGGTTAAAGAGTCTGAAATTAAATTTATTATGGAGGAGGAAAAGTCATCCAAAACAAAGCAGGCTGATCTTTTAAGGTAGAACAGATTTAGCTGGCGTTTAAAGAGAAGTTATACCTCAAACCAGTAGCTACAGAAAGACTCAGTTGACTATTAAGGTGGAAATCTAATGTTTGAATAATATGTTGAAAGAGTAATTATTGCCTGAGATTACAGACTAATTATCTTTTTATTAACTATTGTTTTATAGATACATTATGTCCAATGTTAGGTGGACTCAGATAACTTTTAAGGTGGAAATCTGTTTTTCACCTTACACCTTACACCCAGAAATTGTTCTCTAAAACTTGTGTATGCAGACAAATATAGCTTTCCCCTTTAAGATCGAAATCTGTCATTTTCCAGACAGATTACACCTCAATTCTGTATTCGTCTACTTAAAATGAAAGATCAGCATCTGCACACGGACTCCTCTGACTGCTTTAAGGTTTGACTTGAGGGTGATTTATTTTGGGAGACAGACAAGGCATCTGAAAAACACTCCAAGATTAATTTTTAAGGTGGGAATAAACAGATGAAGTTGCGGATTTGTTAATTTTTATATGAGCTCAGTGAGCTCTGTTTCTAAGGTGGAAATCTGCAGATTAAGATAAGTTGTACCTAAACGGTTGTTTTTAGTTGTAAGCAAAGATCAGTATTTTCAAACAGACTCAGTCAACTTCTAAGGAGGAAATCTGTTCTTTTTTTTATAGATTACACTCACGTTGCTCTGATGTGAAGCTCCCATATGCGGATAAAGCAGTATGTTATGGTGTAGATTTCTGCAGACAGACTTTCCTGGTTGGAATTGGAGGTTTAAGGGAAACTACATGTCAGAATTTTGTTGTTTTAGTCATAGTGTTGCAGTATAATTCCAATCTGCTTTGCTTGGAAGATCAGTTTCCATAGATAGACTTTTAAAGTGCAAATCTGGGGTTTATGTTACAAGAAAAAATAGCCTTAACTTGGACTTATTTATTTGAGAAGTATCTAGAAACATATTCATTTTTAAGGTGGTAATGTGAATTTTAAATTGTAGTTTATTGAGATTAAGAGAGATAAAGTGAAATTAGGTTGATTTGATTTGAAGGCAGGGAAAGTATCCAAAAGCATGATGGGTGACTTTTTAAAGTGGATATCTGTAATTATCTTTACAGGCTAAATCCAGAAATTGTGCTGTTGTACATCTTGTATATACAGATGACAAATCTTAAGGTAAAAATCTGGACTTCTAAGTTGAAGATAAAAAGAAACTTTGTATGTTTACGTACAAACTCAGCTGATTTTGGTTTTTAAGGTGGAAATCTGTTTTTCAAAAATTGTGATTTTTACAGCAAAAATGTGCACTTTAAGGTGAAAGTATGATTAAATAGAATATTTCCAACACCTGTGTTGTTCAACTGAAAACAAAGGTCATTGCCTACAGATTCACGTTTTTAAGGTGGAAATCTAGGGTTTTGTTTACAGATTAAAAGAAGGTTAACATTTAGAAATTGTGCATTCTTAAAAGTAGCTGTGATTTTAAGGTGGAAATTTACAGTTTGAAGGAAAATTACACTGAGCAGCTGAAGCCTGTGTGCACCACAAAGCAGTGGCTCCTTGAGCTGGAATTCAGGTCAGGCAGTGGCCTGATTATGCAATCAGCTGACAGCGTGTGGAGTCGGTTAACAGAGGAGTAGGTGGGAGGCGTCCGGTTGGAAATTTCCATAAGGATGTTTTGTTTGGAAAAAGAGTCTGTGGAGCTGTGTTTTAGAGAGCGTTACGTTTCACAAAGAAAGGAGGACTGCAGCTGCTGTGTTACTTTAACTCTGTTCTGTGTTAAACTCTTAAAATTTGTTTCCGATTTATATTTGTAAAATCAGCCGCTCTGTTTCGAGTAGTCGTCTCGTTGTGATTGGTCAGGTGCTGCAAACCCCGCCTCTGACATGTGAACACGCTCATTGCTAGATTAGGAAAGCCTGGGCTTACTTATTGAGCTGCTAACCAGCATCATCTTAGGCAGAGAAGGAAACAAGGATAACTGGATTAGTAGAAGGGGGTGCAGAGCAGATTCCCCTGAAGAACATTGTAGCATCTCTCCTTAAAGTGTTATCTGTGTGATGTTCGCTCTCGGGTTGGACGACATGTTAAAAGTTTTGGTTCTTTGTTGGTCCAACAAACGTGTGACTGCTGCTTCTCTGCCTGTGTTTTCGGCAGGTGGAGGAGGAGTTGTGGGAGGAGGAGTTCATCGAGCGCTGTTTCCAGGAGATGCTGGATGAGGAGGAGGAGTGGGAGTGGTTCATCCCGTCCAGAGATCTCCCTTCTCAAAGCGTCAGCCAGCTGCAAGAGCAGATCAGCCTCCTGGTCCTCGATGGCGACAAAGACCTGGATGTGGTGGTGAGTTTATCACCTTTACCATTGGTTACAGAGAAAACTCGTGTTTTGGCCATAAGAATAAAAGGACACCAGAAGATGGCGTCCTGTCAGCTGACATTATTCCAACACATTATAAAAAAAATGTAGGATTACAGCAAATATACTCCAAAGCCAAAACATTAAAAACAACCACTAATAAAATAAAATAAAGTTTGAAAAATAGAATAAAAACTACACAAATAATTTAGTATAGCCAAATGGAAAAAGACAAATGACCTTTAATTCAGTAAAAATCTGAAACACGTTTAATCTGAATGAAACGTGTAAAGCTGAATATGATACAACAATGTGTAAAATAGTGCAATAAAAAAGGATGAAATCAATAATACAGAAAGAGCTGCTGAGTGAGACACAGCACAGTGCCTGAACGTGTCTGATAACATCTCCACACTCATTGGTTTCTCAGGTTTTTTTCTTCCCAATTAGTTGATTATTAAATTAGTCTCTGACTGTTGACCCTCATCTGTCCAGCAGAGGTCACTGTTTCTTTATTTTCTTCACAGAAATAACAATGACGGTTTTTCTTCTTCTCTCCTTCAGGTGACCAGCAGCTTGAACCCCAATGCCAAGGAGTTCACCCCAGGCATCCAGAAACATGCCATGTGACCCGGCTAGGCTCCTCCCTCCCCCCAACCCTAGTCCGCACTGTGACATCATCACCAAGATGTCTGCTGTATTTTCCAGCTGCCACTCGACCTTCAGCCTGACGTGTTGCCAAAGTTCTGCGCTCGCATGTCTTCACAGTTACAGTTAGGGGTGTGTGTGTGTGTGTGTGTGTGTGTGTGTGTGTGTGTGTGTGTGTGTGTGTGTGTACTCTCTGAATGTACATCAGCTGAGAGGAGTGTTTGTATGACTCTAAATCAGAACAAACTGCTTCCTGTCTCCACTTTAATTATTATTTTTGGGGCACTTTTATAAAACCTGAAATCAAACTGTGTGCTTGTTTTTTGTTTGTTTGTTTTTTTTTTGTTTTTTTTTTTAAATTCGACTTCCTGTTCAGAGGGTCGCCTTCGCCGCCTCGTGGCGTCTAAAAGCACTTTTCCGGTCGTGGTTTGTTTAGCTGGCTGTTCTGCTGTTTCTTGCTCTTTTTCCCAGCATCCTTGGCGTTTCTGTCAGCTCTGACTTGTCTTCGCTCTGCTGCCTACATCAAATAACTCGTGTTGACTTTTTTTCTAAATGCACAGAAAGTACTGTATAAAAAGTCATATAAACAAAAACAATGTAAAAAAAATCTATTTTTTCTTATACTACTTGAAATAAATGTTTATGAAAGGAAAAAAAAGTGTTTGTCTGTTAATAAAAAGCATCCACACAGCTAGGAGAGCAAAAAGGACTGGGCAAAAGTCTTGAACCACCCCAAAAGTGCAGCGATCAAGCGAAACGTAAACATACATGGAGATGCAGTATATGATTTATGTAAGTATGGTCATTTATAAAGTAAAAAATATATAATTTTTTACGTTTTTTAGAATGTTCTTTAAAATTGTTAAATACTAATTTTTAAAAATAAATATACATATTTTATTTATATGCTAGACACTTGACCTCGAATAGTTCACTGAAAGTTAAAAACTTGTGTTTTAAGGGAGTTTTGCAGCTCTGCCTGCAGGAGGCGACAGAGTCTGCCCAGCCTGTAGGCCCTCAGCAGGGTTTCTAACCTCCAGAGCTGCTGTCTGAGCAGGAATTTAGAGCGAGGACTAATTTATCTGACAGGAAGTTCCTCCTGCTTGCTCTGCTCTCTCTTCTTCTGTGACAGAGGCACAAAGCAGCGGTGGCCATAGATCAGCTGCAGCCCCCCATTGTTGCCCGACAGGTCAGATACAGACCAGGACTGCAGCCATGCATGCTGATGAGGGTGTGTGTATCAAAGGAGGCGTGGCCTCAGGGGTGGCAGGTCACACATTCTCGCCGAGTGCTGATTGGTCAGAGGGAGATGTTGGGGAATGTGCAACAGCCACAGATGTCTGCAAAGTGCTGCGAGGTCATGACCCCTATGTTGGTGTCAGGACGCCCAATCCCCACCCATCCATCTGCATGTGATCACCTTCAGCATCATCTTCATCATCTCCATCGGAGCGTCCGACTGGGAGTCCTCAACAGAGGCTCATTGTTCCTCTGGTAGAAGAGGAGGAGGAGTCTGAACATCATGCTGCTTGTTCTTCACCTCCGAGACGAAGGTTCAGGTTCAGGAACCGTGGCGGTTGGGTTTGGTCAAAGAAACACCCGATGAGACCTTTTCTTACATTCGTTAGGCGTGATCCTTTTCGCCGCATGGAAGGAGTGGTTCTCATTCCAGATCTGGGCCACAAAAAAGCCAAAACACGAAACAGATCAAACTTTAGTGGACCAGACTGAAACATGGTTTAAGTTACTTTTTTCATGTTACATGCTTTCCAATTACTCTTATAGCCTTTACACACCGGACGCCTAAAATTCCTGAGAATATTTAATGCGTTAAAAATATTTTTCACCTTTTTCGGACCAATCAGATCACTGCATTTGACAACAAGTGCACTTGAAGTTTAAAATGAGCACGAGTACTGAATACACAGAGGTGACTTTTGAGAAGTTTCTTGAAAGACTCTAGTGACGGGACATTGCGATGCTCAGTGCTCATGTTGACTCCATTTATTATCGGTCATCCTCATTCACCTAAATCATCCAATGAGAAAAAGGAAGGAAAAACAAATCTCTTTTAGGGTAAATGGGCCTAAGAAAATCTGACAACTCCAGTACGGGAAGCTACCTGCTGTGGTTTTAAAAGAAGTTATTTGAAAAAAAATTGCACCTAAACCCAAAATCAAAGCTGTGCCGGAAATAAAACTTTTGCAGAGAACAGCTGTCATTGGCTCATGCAGCCACACCATCAAGCATTGATTTGGGGAGCGGTTGATTTGCTTTTCCTTTGCGTGTTAATTGGTAAAACGCACACTTTAAACATTGCACAGTCATGCTAATTTAACTGTGTCAAGTGAAAATCACAATCAAGATTTATATTTAATTAATTGTGCAGCAGAAATAATAAGAAAAAGTTGTTCTATCCAGTGAAACCATCTTACCGTACATCGGGGTTCAACATCAGCAGGACACTGAAGTCGTGGAGGAATTATTCTGTTTTCAGGATCAAAGAAAGAATATTTCTTCTTGCTAAACTAAGCTAATGCTAGCCTGCCTGCTAACATGGTCAAACTGTAAGATTTTATTAGGTTTTATTAGTAAAATGTTATCTTGAGTGTATGAGGGTTGGCGTAAACATTCAGAACTCCGGAACTGTTTTAGTCACTTAGCTGTCCATTGTAAAATTACTTTATCAGCTATAGTTACAACTGGATTCATCCATTTTAACTTCACATGATAAGATAAGATAAGATAAGATAAGATAAGATAAAAAGAACTTTATTTATCCCGAGGGAAATTCTTTTGTCATACACATGCTCAATGCAGCAAGAGAGACAGAGGAGCAGAGGAATAAGATATACAATATGTACAATAGAATACAAGTATACAGTAATATACAGTAGGATAGTGCAAAATATAATATCAAATAACTGTAACAAGTAACAATATAACTATATCCTGAGAAATAAATAGCTTAGCTATCAGTGCAGATGATTCTAAAAGTGACATAGTGGATAAAAAAAGTGGATAAAAAAAAAAAAAAATCAAAACTGTGGATTTTTTTGCCATCCATAATTAGAAATTTCAGGTTATTATCTCAAAATACTGACTCAAACTTTGGAGAAAACAATTTAACATTGAGAATTTATTAACACGTTTGTAAAACACTGCAATTCCTCAAATGTCCACTAGAGGCTCCAGGAGTGAGTCAGTCCACATAGACTCCCATGCTAAAATAAAACTTTACAGCACAAATAAATATGTTTACAGCCTGATAAAAAACTCTCCACGGACAATTTCCCCTTCATAACATCTGTACAATGGCCGAATGCTTTTATAACTCACCTGTTTAAATGGCATTCCAGTTTAAAGTTCATATCATTTTAGGGGTGTGGCCTATGTGACTCACAGGCATCTTGTTGTACCGAAAGAGCCTAATTGTAAGCGTCACCACAGCAACCATTACCCATATGTCACAGGTAATTGTGGGGCTAACTTAGCAGTCTGCACTCTTTTCTACTTATGGTCCCTTCTGGCTTCAGAAAAAAACCAACATGGGTGCAGCTTAAATATTCCCACTGAAGCTTCACAAACCAAAGGGTGACGTCTGAGTGTTGACGTGCATCTTTGAATAATGTGTGTGGTGCAGACTGGGTTTTATAAATAACCGTCAGAGCTTCGGTTTGACCCATTAGACATCTCTTTCACGTGTTTCTGTTTGATTGATGCTGGGATGCTAAATGAAGGCTTCTCTTTATGGAAACCTGCAGTCTTCACACTCTGTATTGGAGGCTCCATGATGAGTTGGTGTCCAGCCCGGTGACTCTTTTCAGGTGCTGTGTTTTCTGGTCGTGACGTTGTCATGACGCCGGGCAGCCGCAGATAAATCCAAACTGCTTCCCTTTGTGGCTGCTAAAGCAGAGGTAAATTATAACCCTGAGCAAACAGCCTGCAGACAAGTGAAAGGGAAGCTGCTCCCAGAATGCATCAGCAGATTGATGGAGGTGGAGGCCGCGCGGCGCTGGCGGCAGCAGCATTCATGCGCCTGATTCACGGCGGCGTTCCATTACATTAAAACCTTCCTGAACAACAAGACGGCTGTGAGGAGAGGGGAAGATATTCATAAGAGCAGACAGATGGGACAAAGGACTGTATTTGATCGTGTTTGTGCGCAGAGACGTGATGGAGGAGCAGAGGAGGAAGAGGAAAAGGAGGAGTGTAAAGAGTGTTTACTGAAGCATCACTCTTCGACCTGGAGCTTCTATAAGCATAGACACAAAGGTTCTGATGCATGTTTTTAAAGAGCTTTTACAAACCGAACCCAAAGCTCACCATACATTCAGTTAATTCAGTTGTTTTGAGTTTTAGCCAAAAATCTTCAAATATTACACTTTAATAATTAAAACTAGATAAACTGATTGTATCGCTAGATCCTCCAAAACCAGGTCATTTTCCAGTTTGTTCTTTAATAGAGAGTCTTTAATAAAGAGTCAGGTAGTGAAAAACATAAAGACAAAGCATATGCAGAAGTCGAAAATCACATCTCGCAGCCGTCCCTTCTTTATCACACATCAATCTGTTGCATGCATGTGCGAAATGGGTTTCTTCCTTCCACAATAAAAGCCCAAACTTTATACCATATATGCTTGTTTATGTTCATCGACTTAATTTGTTCCATCTTTCCTGACAGTCAGCATGACTGTGAAACCAAAATATTTAAGCGCACTACGGAAAGACTGAAATGTATGTTAACCTGTGGAGTTAAACCAAACCTAATGAGAAGTTTTTTATTGCCTAAATCTAGCTAACTGGCTGGTTTCTCATGATATTGAATTAATAATGTGGTTTAATAATAATTGTGATTTTGAACTATTGTTTTTGATGGTGCCACCTATATTGTTAATGCCTCTGCATTGTTATACCTCATCCCTTCAAATTGAGAAGTAGATAAATATTTTCCAATGAGTCGGAATTGTACTTGTCTGAGCTCATCGATTCTTTTACTAATGCCTGCAGGTGCTGGCAATGCACAATGATTCCAAACCATATATGCACGTCTTGCAAGAGTGCCATACGTTTTATGCTCAGTCTTTGTGCACCACAAGTGCTGCTACTACTGTTCCGTAACCGGGAAGCTCATCTGTGTAGATGCCTCGAACAATTTTATAGTAAGAAAGCCTGAATGAAAATGAATGCCATGCAAATATTCTCTCACATTCTCTCATCATTGAGTCTCCTCCGAATGGTCACAGCATTATGGATCATATCCAAAATCCTTATGGGGAATATGAATGGGATTTTCACTTCCTGGGCCTCACTGTTAAGTTCTGCTAATGGGGAATCAACGGCAGTGAGGGGAAGGTGACAGGAACAAATGCTGTTTCTGGCACCCAAAGCTCCACCCTCTTTTGGGGGTGTGGCGATCAGTTTGAGCATTGTATTTGTATGAGATGCAAAGTGTTAACTCATCAGGCTCCATTTCAAAAAATAAGCTTAATTTTTTTTATGTAGATAGGAATGGTTTACGCACTGAAAGAAGCAGAAACATAGAGAAGGAGGAAACACCTTTCAGTTTTTTACCAGACATTTATCAAAAGTAATTGATAATCACATGTTCCTCACACATTTTCTTACTTTTCCCCTCTGGTTATTTTTTTTATCTCTACAAATTTTTGTTCAGGTAGTGCAGAAAGAGTATTTTAATAATTATTTTTAAGAAATAACTGCAGAAATCCTGGAACAATACGAGCTTGTACATGTCACTGCTTATAAATATTTAAGTTAATTGTCGCAGATAACAGTTTGAAATATTAATCATTTCAGGAAATAAAAGTTAAAGTGAAGATACAAACTCAATATTAAGGATTTTAACCGTGAAGTTAAACGTAAACAAGCGAGGTTTGAGAGGGGGAGAAGGAGCAGGCCATATGGTTTGGAGTGCAATAACTTGAATTTGCTCCAACAAAGGAGTAATTGAGAAGGGGAGAAGGAGCTGTGAGTCTTGACTCGACAAAGCTGCGAAAACTCTCTTCTTTCAGGCTAATGAAGCTGTTGTCTGGGGGTGTGCTGCAGAGTGCAGGGGGTGGAGGAGTATGGAGGAGGCAGAGCGGCCCTGGACGTGATTTGTCATACAATCTGAATCTTTAGGAGGGCCACAGCGGAGAGAGACCTCCTCTCCATATGTCTGCTTCGTTTGCATCTGAAAGCTGCAGGGCTGAAGGCTGGGGGACGAGGAGGAGGAGGAGGAGGAGGAGGAGGAGGGTCACACTGCTCTGTGCATCATCAGGTTTGAGGGTATGTGTGGCTCCTGTTGTTTTGTTTTTTTGTTTTGTTTCACTCAGCTGTCGAGATTCTTCTTTTTCTTTAGGAGAAAAGAAACTGCAACAGTATCAGGAAACATCTGAAAAATGAGAGGCTCAAAATTAATCTCCCCTCACTTCGACTGCTACAACTCAAAGTCCTGAGGTTGGAAATGTGTCGTAAGAAAATTGCAATGAAAAAGTTGGAGCAGATCAACTGAAGGATGAAATAAGTGAAAACAACAGTAAAATAAACTGTTCTCTGATTCCAGCTTTTTTCTTGTGATTTTACAAAGCAAACTACATGTTTAAGAGTTCGTCCCCATTAGCTGAACACGAGGAGACATTTAAAAGCACGTTTGTGGCTCTGAATACGAAGCCAATAATGAAATTAATGACTTGTTGCAACTCTACTGCTGGTGGTTAAAGCGCTCTTGTTCTGCAGGTGGATGCACCTTTGAACTAGAAGGAAGTAGCAGTTCATGAAATAGACCTCTAATCCTACGATTTGTGTTCCTGAGAGCAAAATTTCCCACCCTCACCCTTACACAGGCCTAGCGACTGGTCCATGACCATCTGGCAACTACTGTCGTGAGGGAAACAGAGTAAACCTTCTTGAGATCATTGATCTATTGATTGCTAGCAAATTGCTAACTGCCTGTAGTTTATACGTCCACTCTATGGCGTGAAAAGCATGACGCAAACCGGAAATATAGACCATCTACTTTCAAAGTAAAAGTTGCACCCTTTGAATCATTCTGGCACAAGTTTATACTACTTTTATGCAGCGCTTTATTAAGCTGTACTACCGCTCAACGAGATGTTAGCAAGTATTTGCAGACAAAAATGTAAAACTACAGGTAACCGTGGCAATCTGCTGTCAACTGTGGCAATCATGGTGAGGTGTTTGGTGCAGGACTGTCTTTAAAACCAATTTAACCCAGCGAGAGCCAGCAACCTCCAGGTACAACCGCAAACTCCCAACCAGTAACAATGGGAATATCCTATATGTTTCCTAGCAACCATATTGGCGAATATCTCTCAAACAAGGTGCATATGACGTCACGGGAGAAACCTTGCTGTTGGAGCCTCTAGTGGCAAATCCAGGAACTACAGTTTTGATGCTCAGTCACGTGAAAACTTTTGGCACTCCGTGTGATTTTATTTTTAATCCTTTCAGCTCTCGGTCTGAAAATAGAAAGCAGCAGCAACAAATAAAAAACACTGATGTCGACCTTTCTCTTCGCTTTCACTCACACAGAGGTTTTGTGTTCATCTCCACAGTCGTGTGAGCAGGATTTTCTCAGCCAGAATATGTTTGTGAAGTGATAGATTTTGTTCTGCTTGTGTTACGGGATTACTCGATCAGAGTCTGAGAAGATTAGACTTTTTCTCTCCTTCAGCTCAATCACTTGTTTTTGATTCCTCTTTTGCCTCGAGAGTCCTCCAGCTTCTCTCTTCTCTGTTTTTTTGGAGGGTGTTTGGGAGTCGGGGGGGTCCTTTAGTTCATTTCTTTCTGTGTCATTTTCTCACGTGTTTCTCTTCATTGAAATTCAATCACATCTCGTGTCGCTGAGACTTAATCCTGTCAGAGCTTCACCCCAGACGGACCTCTCACTCTGCTCCCTTTCTTTCATTCACTCCTGTTTTTACTTGTATTTTCTTCTGTCTTTTTTGTTCTCCTGTCCTCATCTGTGTTCATACAGAACCTTCCCATACAAAATACAACACAAAATACAACGTACGTGTTGTTTTCTTTCTGAATCAACACAAATTCATAATAAAAAACACACTTTACATAAAACACATCATACGATAAAAATGAAAAATAAATTAAAAAAAAACATTACTGTGATTATCGAGAGAATTTAATTTCTTAAAGACGTCAAGGATTACCATTTAGCGACATGCAGATATACAGACAAAATACCAGTTACAGCCAGGTTACAGCAGCCGTGTTAGTTGTTATTTTACAAAGCAAGCCTTTGTAAAACATGTTTTTTGTTGTTTTTTTTTTTAAAGAAAGAAAAGAGAAAAGTATTTTAATAATTACTGAAGTGTGCTGAAATAAAATAATCATAGTGGTCACTTTCACAGCTGTTTCCTCCCATTAGAAGTAGATATACTTCTTTATACTGCGTACTGTGATGATCCCCTCACTGGGCATGGTAAGTGTTTTCATTGTACCTCTTTTTTAGGTGTGTTTTGTGTGCTACATTAGTGCATTAGCAACAGCCAGCTGGGAAGTGGTCCAGGGTGAGCTGTAGAAGCTCCAGGTGTATAGCTTTAGAGGTCACTGGTCAACCCAGGTCCTCCCCACCTCTCTGCATTTCATGACTGCTGTTTAACAGGTTGTTTAAAGCTAAAAAAAACCCCAAAAAAACCCCTCCATATTCACACCGATGACCTTCATCCTTCAGCCTCACTCAGAAACCACATCATGCAAATCTAAACTGTGCCACCCACGTGTCCATCAGCTCTCAGCCAAAAGGATGTCAGCCGTAAAGTGTTTCCATACACTTTAACTGCAGCTCGACAAGCTGTTTGATCACTTTGAAGTGATGGAGGCTGTAAAATAAAAAAACTATCTCCACCTTGTTCTTCTTCTGCAGTCTGTTGGGGTTTAAGCTGCTCCTCCTCCTCACTGCAGGACCGCTCTGTGTGTGGTTCAGACAAGGCAGCGCAGCATCTGCATCAAAAAGACCATTTTAGAAATGACTCTGGGTTAAAAACTAGAAAATGGTACATTTATTTGGTCAAGCTGCCTCCAGGGACAATAGTGAGCTTTTACACTCTGATCCCCCTCAGTTTCCTCTTCTCATATGTATTTATTGAGCTGCAGATACCTTAGATGTTAGTTTTTTCTATCAAATTATCCAACCAAATGTCCCAGACCCTGCAGTTCCTCTAATATGCACATGACGCTGGTTCCAAAATTGTATTAACAGGAATTTACAGCCATGTTTACATCCTGCTATGAAAAACAGATTCACCACTGTGTTGTCAAAAAGTCTTCACCCAGCGAGAACGAGCAGGATTATCCTCCTTTCTGAAACTTCGAATGACCAAAATGTGGAAAATGGACTTCATGTTTTATTCAGTGACTGAGCCCAAAAACTCATCAGGAAAGTTTTACTGAGGTCAGCGCCGAGGACTGTTTTCTCCACAGACTTCTATAGGACCAAAGTCTTTCTACAAAACAGATTTAAGACACTTAGCTTCTCTTTTTAGACTTGGAAACTACATCCGTCTTTGGTCTCAGCATTACGGAGAAGGTACCAACCACAAAGAGATAACAGTCCTGTTTTAGAAACCTACAAAGAGTGTACTCAGAGGTAGGAGGTTTAGAAACTGTGTTCAGTTTGGATCAAAGTGTTTTTTATGTTTAACAAATAAATCTTAATCTGATTTGCGATTAAACAGACTATATGTGAATCAGAAGTAAAAAATATAAAGGTGAGAGTTTCCTGTCTGCAGGGAAGAGCTGGTGTCTGGGTGGTGTTTAGCGCCCTGGAGGAAATTATAAAGTCCATGTCAGGTCAGTGACACAGACCTCTGATTTTATTTGAAGAGTTTTAATGATTTGATTTAAGAATTTCTTCTTTCTGTTTTTCACAATCATCTGTTTGTATCTCTTATTAATCGGACTCTCTTTCTTCCTTTCCTTCCTTGTTGTTCTTTTCCTCTGGATCGTTTTCTTTCCTGTTTTCTGTCTTTGTTTCCTTCTTTAACTCTTTTTCTTTCTTCTGTTAATCTAAAGTCAAACTCTTCACTGAGGGGTTAGCCTTTCTTTCTTTTGCAAACCATTTTCCTCTTCTTCTTAAACAGGTGCTTTTATTTCATTCAAACCCACACTTTCTTCTTTATTTTTAAGTTCAATTATTTACTTTTTTCCGTCACTATTTCTTAATCCTTCTTAACTCCACTTTTTCCTTTTTCTGTCCTCAGATCTTTTCTTTCAGCACTGAAGGTTCAACCTTCTTTCCTTTCTTTTCTTCCTACTTTGCAGAATTTTAAATTTCATTAAAATCATGCACCAAACTAAGCAACATGACAAATTCTGCAGAGAAAGGGATTTGTTGTACACTTACACTCCTTTTTCTCACTATTTCTTTTTGATCTGACAATATTTCATCTTCTCTCTTTTATTCTCTTTTTTTCTTTCCTTCATAAAAAAACTTCCCTGAGTTGTATTCTGCAGACATAAAACTAACCTCTGGAAGATTTATTTCTCTGTTGCAGTCAATTGTTTGTTTCTGAATTTCATCTCTTATTCGTCTTCATGGGTTTCTACTCATCTTACCTTTCTTTATTTCCTCTCTACTTTCCACTCCCTTTCTTTCCTTCTTTAACTCTTTCTTTCTGCATTCAACAAAACCTTCCCCAAGGGTTCATCTTTCTTTCCTTTGAAGGCTCCTTTATTTTCTTTCTCCTTAAAGAGTTTCCAACCTTAAAGCAAACATGAAGTCTATAAAATTCTGCAGACATGTCCCCTCAGAAACATTTGTTTTTAAACTTCAGTAAAATGCAGAAAACTGGATTTCTTCTTGTATTAAGCGTGCTTTATCCTCTTTGGGTGAAATAGGATTTGCTGGCTCGTTGTTGGGGCCTCACGGAGGCTTGTGCCGGCCCTGCAGCCGGGGCAGAGATGATTTGTGTGCAGCCTGGGTTTGGTTTTGTTCCTGCTGGGGCCCATTTGAATAAGAATGATGCCAATAGAGTGGCTGAGGCAGAAAGAAAGCAGCACAAAAGGCAAGAGGAGCTGAATTTGGACCAGGGACAAACCAGGAGAGGAGTGAAAAGAAGTGCAGGGCGGACAGCCACAATGGAACAATTCACCTTATAATCGCTTTGATATATTATACATGCCTGAAGACTCTAAACATTGTGTAATTATTTATAAATGAGTGTCCCCCCCCTCCTCATGCAGAAGAAAGCAGCAGAAAGACTCTGCAGGTCTCTGCTTCTCCTCCGCTGGACTGCATACTGAATAAATGGAATAATTAATGGAAAATTGTATGCCTGTCTCATAAAGATGTCTTTAAAAAACACTTAAAGAAAATTGGTCTGTATGCGCTCACGCTGGATGGGTTTACTGCTGCCTGAAGGGATGAAAAGACGGACAAAAAAGCCAGACTTCATAAGGTGAAACAGTTCAGCTGAAGCCTGACATGTCAGATAAAAATGACCCAAAGATCGAGGTCATTTTTAACGCTTGTGTTCAGATGCTGGGGTTGTGGTTTACATTCTATTTATCTCTTACAGAAGCGTTCTAGCAGCTCTCTTAGTGATGTCTGCCGGTGAACTCTGGAGCACCTCAGGGCGCTGTTGTAGCTCCCGTTTTATTTTACATGCTGCCATTCAGAGTTTTAGAAACACCGAGGTCAGAAGTGCAAATATTCCCCTAGCAGAGCCCCCCGTCAACCAAACTCTCTATATTTTTTAAAGTGTTTAAGAAGAGAGATGATTTGATTGTATTTTGTGGAGTGTGATGCTAATGTAGTGTCTCTGCATGCTCTGAGGCCATGTTTGTAATTCTGGTGGAGACTGTAATTATTTTTGTTCACATATTTTTAGGTTTTTGGACACAAGGGTATATAATGATCTCTGGTGAAATTAAACAAACTTGAGATACACTTTTTGGTTTTATCCAAACTGACATTTATGCAGAAATCAGGTTTGATTTTTCACATTTTCCCAGTAAAGATAAAAAATATATTCTGTGACGGGAAAGAAACTTTAGTTGTTAATCTTATGTTTAAAAGCTGTTGGTGGTCAGACTTTTATTGTGAAAGGCTTCATAGTTGCACGTCTGTCGGATTTAAAGGTGAACAGTAGTTTTTTGTATGGCTACTGAGGTGCACAGAATGAACAGGTGCAAGTTAAACTTTGAGACGTGTTTCCTTCACGTTAAGGAAAAAAGCCGAGCACTGACGAAGACTTCCGGGTAGAAAGAACTAGTTTTCTTTGTTAGGATGAAGCTCCTTTCTCCTCCTGCTGCTGCTCCTCTTTCTGTGTTTGTGGAGCAGTAAGCAGAGGATGGATGGATGGATTCTCCGAAGCGTGTCTCAGCCCGGCGGGGAGGAGGAGGTGGAGGGCTCTCTGCCTCTGCTTTCTTCTTCCACCTTTTTTCATGTTTTTGGTTTAAACTCTCGTAGTGGGTTTGGTCCTTTCTGTCTCGCGGGGGGGGGGGGCATTGCGTGTAGTTCGCGTGGCCGGCCGCGCGCTCTGATTGGCTGGCCGTGATTACCGGCACGCTTCTCTGTGCGGGGCGGACAAACACCGCGGGCGTCATTATGTTAATGAGCTTCTCCCGCGGCACGGGGCAGACCTGCCGCAGCATTCATCCCCTCATCCTGCGCGCTGATGCCAGGCCGGGGGGGTCACAGGGGGGCGCGGGGGCAGGGGGCCGGTCATTGTCCTCCGCGCGCTATATAAGCGGGCTGAGGCCGGTCGTGTGCCAGGCTCACCGGCTCGCACGAGCTGATCCAGAGCAGAAAACACGCAGAGACACGCGCGCCTCTCCGAACTGACACAGACTTCAGGTGAATTCCTCTCGCGTGGATCCCTCACGCCTCCTCTCCTCTCCCCGCAGTCATGGACTCGCTCTACTCCGACATCGACAGCAACAGCTGCGACTTCTTCCCGCACAGCGAAGACGAGGAGTCCCGCAGCCCGCGCTGCGCGTCCCCGCAGCCCGAGCAGCAGCAGAAGAAGCAGCGGCGTCGCGGCCGCGCGCGCAGCGACGCCACGGTGCAGGTGGTGAAGAAGAACCGGCGCCTGAAAGCCAACGACCGCGAGCGTAACCGCATGCACAACTTGAACGACGCGCTGGACGCGCTGCGCGGCGTGCTGCCCGCATTCCCGGACGAGACGAAGCTGACGAAAATCGAGACTCTGCGGTTCGCGCACAACTACATCTGGGCGCTGTCCGAGACCATCCGCATCGCGGACCTGCAGGCGGGCAAGGCTGGAGAGCCGCCTGTGCTGCTCAGCCCGTGCCTAGCCGAGGCCCCGAGCCCGGGGAGCGATGCCTGCTCCTGGAGCTCCAGCGGCTCCTCGTCCTCCTCCTCCCCGGCCTACTGCGCCTCCAGCCCGGGCAGCCCCGCCGCGCCCGAGGACTACAGCTACCTGCGGCAGGACGCGCTGTACGGCTTCCGCAGCTTCGTGCCGGGCATCTACTGATCCATGAGCCCGGAGGTCCCGCTGGAATAAGACTGAGAGCCGCTATTTGCCTTACTCACACCTCATCACCATCGTCGTCGTGCCTCTACGGATCGACTGGAAATGAGAGGAACTGAATTTGATCTGTTTTTTTATTATTAGTTTTGGGTTTTGTAAATTTCTCCAAAAACCTTTGCACTTTCCCCTCTCCCCCCTCTCTCCCCCAGAGTCTGCAGGTTACAGTCAGTCTCAGTTTTTCTGTTTTCGTGTCCGAGGTGAAAAGTCAATTTTACAATTAGTAGAGTGATTCTGCAGAAAAGAGAGCGTGGAAATCGAGTTTCAACGCTCCCACAATAGACTGAAAGGAGCTGCCCGCATTCATTATGTATTCCACACACACACACACACACACACCCTCTCTCTGCTGTGTTTTTATTTATTCGACTCGTTTCGTTTTGTCACGTGAAATTTGTATTTTGTACATAAAGAGATTTTATTCTATTTACTTGGAGCTTTGGTGCCACTTTTCTACTAAATAATAAAGTTATAACGTTTCTATAAAACTCGCCTCTGCTTGCTTCTCCTTGATCCCGAGCCTCAGTCTGCGCAGATATGCTGCAGTAATCTGAGTTTAATCCGGGTTTAACCGCCGTGCACGGGCGCAGACAATGGCTTCAGGGATCGTGCGTGAGTTTTTTTTTTTTATTATAATGATAATTAATATTAATAAGATAACGGTTTGCTGAGAGCAGCAGGTGGAAGCACGTCACGCGACACGGAGATCGTTTAAAGTTTGACTGTGATGTTAATGAGGCACAAATAAAAAGCGGTGGAAGATCATAAACAAGCAAACTGCAACTAAAGGATTTAATGTGATTTAATGAGCTTTACAGATGCACCAGCCTGTTGTTCTGCGCATGTGTACAGGCGATTAGAGAGCCAATTTCAAAATAAAACAATAAAATGAGACCTGGAAACGCTTCAGAATAAGAGTGTTTGTGAAATACAAAATTAAAATATAATGAAAGATATTATGGCAGAGGAGGGAGGTGTTTAATCTTCTTCCCCCTCTTCCTCCTCTGTGAGTCACAGCAGTCTTGTTGTCTCTGCACGTGTTGAGGATACAGACAATCAGGGAACACCCGCGGGAGGACACAGTGCTACCAACTGCTGGAGGAGGAGAAAAGAGGAAGGAGATTGGAGTATAGAGTGACAATAATCCTCCTGCAGGAGTAATCTGACCGAGAGTCATACTGCAGGAGTCTTCTTCGTTGTTTCCTTCTTCTGTTACTTCTTCTCATTCTTTGTCTTCATCCTCTGACTTCTCCTCCTCCTCTGTCACCTTCTCCTCCTTTTCTCCCTTCTCTCCCCTTTCATCTTCTACATTTCCCCCTTTTTTATTCCCATCCTGCTCCTTCTCCTCTTCCTTCCATGTCTTTTTCACCTCCTCATTCTCCTCCTTCTTCCTCATCCATCCACCCTTTCATCTATTTGTCCTCCTTCTTTTCCTCTTCCTCGTCAATTCATCCTTCTCCTTTTCCACCTCACTCTTTCTTCTCCTCTTCCCCCTGCACTGTCCCCTCCTCCTCCTCTTCTTCCTCTTTTACTTTTTCTCCTTTACTTCTTCCCTTCCTCCTCATTTTTCCTTCAAATTAACATCTTCCTCCTGACTCTTTCTCCTCTTTTACGGTTCTTCCACTACTCCTCATTTTCCTTTGAATTCTCCTCTTTGTCTTTCACTGCTTGTTTTCCTTTCTTTTTCTCCTCCTTCTGCTTCCTTTTCCTCTCCCCATCTTCCTCACACTTATCCTCCTTTATTTTCCTATCATCATTCTCCTCTTTCGCCTTTTCCTCTCCATTCTCCTTCTCTTACTCCTGCTCCTTTACTTTTCTTCCTTTACCTCCTCTGGCCTAATTTTTCTTATCTTTCTCCTCACCCTCTCTCACCAACTCCTTGATTTCCTTTTCTTCCTCCCCCTCCTCCTTTCTCTGTACCAGCAGTTGTGTTAAATATTTTGTGGATTTGTTATAAATTTTATTTATTTATTTGTCACCGTAAACCTTGTGCCAAAGTTTTTCTCTCATGAGATTAGATTAAGTTACAGGCTGACTTTCATCTGCAGGTAAACACACTGTGATTCACACCCACAGACACAGAGATATCACAAAGCCTTCCAGTGCATACAGAGACATTTCTCAGTATCAACAATTTAATGATATATATCTGATAAAAAAAAAGTTAGAAAAAGCAGAAAAGACCGGAAAGATTAAAGTTTATCCTGTTTCCGAGAGTTTCTGATCACAGACATCTCAGGACCCCCATTATTTCCTCCCGGGAACGCGATGATTGCGCGCCCCCGATGCCGACCCGCTGCATTGTTGGTGTGCGCGGGGCCGTGCGCTAATTGAGCGGGATTAACCGCCGGCGGCCCGCGTGCACCTGCAGCCCCGTAATGAGGTCCAGTAAGTTTTAATTAGATTTCTATTGTGGCCGCTGAGGATGAAGCCAAATCTGTCAACTGCCTCAGCGGCCGAGCAGGAAGCTCATTGGCTGGAAAACACACGCGCCCTGCACGCACACCAGCCCCGGACCCAGCAGGATTTTTATTATTAAAGGGAGGAACTTAAACACACACACGCGCGCGCGCGCAGATGACAGACTGACCTCCCTTTTGAAGGTTTTCATCTTGCTTCAGTTTAGGGGACGCCTGTAAATACTCCAATACCCATGATCCTCAGCAGCTGTCAGGTGTACCCAGCAGTTTAAGCAAGCAAGCAGGGGAGAACCACAGACTGTATATAAAAGATGGATGTAGCCACTGTGAAGTCATCCATTGGTTTCTTGAATCCTCAGTATTAGTGGGATAAAAAATATTACATCTCACTAAAACAGGCCACGCCCCTAATAATGCAAATCTTAAGCTTTAATGAATTTGAACAGTTGAGATATTTTTTCCTCCTTACAGAAGTTATGAAGGCTTAAATTATCTATAAGAGACCAAACAGTTTGTGTATCAACTTTAAATATATTTATTTCTGCTATAAAGTTTTTACATGGGAGTCTATGGAGACTGACTCACTGCTGGAGCCTCTGGTGGACGTTAGAGGAACTGCAGCTTCACAGCTTTCAGGTTGGCTTCACCTGGTTGAAGCTTGTGTGTATCTGAAAGATGTTTTAATAAACAACTTAAATAACAAATTCTGATCACCCAGACATATGCAGACCTGGTTATATTTGAGAGACATAAGCTTTAAAAAGCTCACCCCCACATAAAAAAAATAAACGGTATAAAAAAAAATCCAAAACTTTTAATTTCTTGGGTCTTGTGTCGTTTCAGGGCTGCTGTGATGTGACATCATTTTATGATCAGTAAAAAAATATACAATATAAAACTCTAAAAGTACATACTGGGTTTCACTCTTCATTCTCTGTTCATGTGCTTTTTCAAAAACGAATCACTCAGATTTCAGTGGGGACATGAAGCGTGGGATCAGGACTTTTCACACAGACTCCAAAGTTATACAGAGGACAGGAGGTGAGGTGGTGTGATGCCTCACAGCAGAAAGGTCCTGGCTTAGAATCCACAGGCGGGCTTTCAGTGTGGAGTTTGAATATTCTTTCCAACTTCCTCCCAAAGTCCAATGACATGAACATCAGTCTAACTGGTGACTCTAAACTGGCCGTAGCTGTGAACATCTGTTTTTGGGAACTGAAGCAAAGTTTGGCTACTGACATCAGACTTAATAAGCTGATAGGCCAGATTTGGGGTAGGGGGACATCAGGCCTTCAGTCGAATGGGGGGTGGGTGGGATCCTGGAGGAGGACAGCAGGAAACAGGAGCTGAGCTTCTAAAGCATTCTTCCTGTCTTTTTAACTCAACGCTTCCCTCCCTTAAGAGGATTTAGCTGAAAGTCGCACCCAGCGGAGGCAAATCTTAGTTTCTGTGAACTCAGCAGTTTTTTGTTACTTTATGTTTCAGTTTTTGAAAGATGGTTTAGCAAAATAAAACAGAAGATCAAAACCCTGCAGGCCTCATTATTAGTAACTACACTGAAATGCGGTGCTCAGGAGCCCATTCACTGTTACTGAAGCACACTGTGGGCCCAGAGTGGACTGGGTTTGCTGGATTGTTTTGAAATGTATCTCAAAAACAAGAAAAAATATTCAGATATCAAGACAAGATTAGTTTTCTGTCTATTAACTACTAACACCACTGATGAGATTTGTATTTAATACAACAACCTGCAAGTTCTGCAAGTTTATTCAGTTGGTTATTTACCTGGAGTTACTACTAGTCCAAAACTACAGTAGTGAAACACTTTTATTTTGAAAGGCAGGGAAGGAAGATGCCTTTTCCCACATGTGTTGCACAGTCTGTCCATGGAAGGTCTTTGTGACATTTTGTGAGACTGTAGCTCTGCAAGGATACGCCAAAATTAAGCCAACAGAGACGCACCAAAAGCTGCATTTCTGCTAACATCCACTAGAGGCGCTAGGAGTGAGTCAGGCCCCATAGACCCCCAAGAAATAAACATGTTTATAAACAGCCTGATACAAAACACTTTCATCCAAGTATGGTCACTTCTGGTGCTGATGTTGATGTTTAAAAAAAATGGGTGACATCACAGTGGATGTGTTGATCTTTTTGTACTGTCTGTAATTTATACTGGACTTCAGGGTTCTACTTCCTGTCGGTACTGTCTCAGGTTGTGGTTTCAGCTTTATGGCTTTATCACCTCATTTAATATTGATCAGGAAAAGATGAAGGAGACAGAAGGCTGCCGCCCACCAGCAATCCTTGCACTGTGTGTGTGTGTGTGTGTGTTAAAGCAAGGAGGAGAGACAACTTTATTGATTAGAGCACATGATGAATACAGTGATGCACTCAGAGCTGGGGGCTCAGCTGGGCTGGCCTGCAGGGCGCTGGCCCCCCTGCTCTCCATCTTTAACTGGTCGCCCTGCAAGTTGAAATTGTGACGGTGGAGGTGCAGGAGTCAAACTACATTGAACACACACGGGACGGTGAAATGTCCCTTTACAAAAGACAAACATAACTTTGGCTTTCCTGTAAATCTCTCAGTGGAGCGTGGACTTGAGATAAAACCATAATCTCTGAATAAAGTTGTGTTTAGTTTTAAAAACTATTGTTTGATTCTGGCTTATTTTTAAAATACATGGAATGAAAATTCTATTGATGCTGATCATTGGGTCGTTGTAGAGAGATTGTATGAAAGAGAAGCATCCACTGCTGGGAGCCCGGTGGTCCCTCGTGTGGACTCGTACCATAACTTCCAGTTCACTCTGACCTGCATTAAGAAGTGAAACTGTGGATTTGACAGAAGCCTCTTTGATTTGTGCAGGTTTGGTGCAGGACTGTTCTGATCGCCTTGTTGTCACCCCGAGGCGACAGCAGACACACAGCACTGATCCCAGGTCAGCCTATGCAGCCACCTCAAGGTCACAGTGTCACCTTTAGACAGTGACCTTTGACCTCTGGCTTTCAGCAATGTGCCCGTCAAATGTAAGAGCGCAGAGAGCTGGAAGAGCTGTTGAGAACATCAGAGATGAAGAGAGAAGGAGTCTCAGAAATGTTTCCTCCTTTAAGATGTTTTCCATTATTTAGATGGAAATACAAAACACACACACACACAACACAAAAAAATAAATGGACTTTTTTTATTGGTCACATCTTTGTCACAAGTGACAAACAGTTAAAATTAAAAACAACCAAAACAAACAGGAAAAGAGTGGTGGGTTAAATTAAGAGGTGATAAAGACCTGCTTGACTGGTTATTGTTAATTATAAAATAAAATATTTTTAAATTAAGAGAATAAAATATTGATGATAAAAGATTATTATTCAGTCTGATTATCAATAAAAGACAAAGAGTTTAATCATATGTTACCCACAGTTTATGGTTCTGATTCTTAAACATCACCCGTTATAAGTGGAACAGCCTCATCTGTTTCAGCCTATAGTTGAAGATTCAGCTTCTCCCTCTGTGAAGTAAAGTGAACAAACTGTACATTTAAAATCTCACAGAATGCACTAAATACTCAGTATTTGTACTATCATCCAGCATGCAGTACTTTTAAGTAAAGATGTGCACTCCTGAGAACTCTCTGAGGTTGCTGCAGTAATCTAAGCTTGTCTGAGATGAACCAAGTGATAATTAACAATGAATTTAAAGAGTCTAGTCTACAACCTCAGTTTAATTCAACTTTATTTATATAGCCCCAAATCACAACAACAGTCGCCTCAAGGCGCTTCTTATTGTAATGTAGACACTACAATAATACAACCAAAAAATTCCCAACAATCATATGAGTATGAGCAAGCACTTGGCGATAGTGGGAAGGAAAAACTCCCTTTTAACAGGAAGAAACCTCCGGCAGAACCAGGCTCAGGGAGGGGCGCCCATCTGTCATGACCGTTGTGCTGTCCAAAAGACACACTGTGGTAGCCAGAGATTAAGAATAAGTAATAAATAAGGCAGAGCGGTGTACAAACACATAGTGAGTGAAGAAGAAACACTCAGTGCATCATCGGAATCCCCCAGCAGCCTATACTATTGTAGTATAACTAAGGGAGGACCGAAGGTCACCTGGTCCAGCCCTAACTATATGCTTTAGCAAAAAGGAAAGTTTTAAGCCTAATCTTAAAACTAGAGATAGTGTCTGTCTCCCGAATCCAAACTGAAAGCTGGTTCCACAGAAGAGGGGCCTGAAACCCGAAGGCTCTGCCTCCCATTCTACTTTTAAATACTCTAGAAACAACAAGTAAGCCTACAGTCTAAGAGCAAAGAGCTCTAATATAAGGCCGATAAGATGGGCCCTGATGAGAGGTCTCCTGACTCATGAGGTGTGAGGTAACGACTTGTTATGGGGCTTATGTTCTCTTTTCATCTCAACAACTGTCTGTTATTTACCTGTTTACCTGTCACCTGGCCCCTTCCAGTTCCCCCCCTGCGGTGACAGTCTGTCAAACAGACCGCCATACTTAGAGGACCAATTAGACTCAGCTTAAGCTTCTGTTTTATCAACAAATCATTATCCAGCAGCAGGACAGCCGTCGGCACGCCTGCCAGACACGAGAGCTTCACCAGCAGTAAAAATCCTTCTGCTGCCGTGTCATGCTTAAAGATGCAAACAGGCAGAGAAAAATCTGTCCAACACAAGTCCCATCTCTGCCTCAGAGATCATATCATTATTCATAGATGAATATGTGAGCCAGACTCACTGAATCACTGGTCTTCATGGGCCCAGGTCTGGACGAAGAGGGAACACAGTTCAAACTCTATTTATACAATACCTTTCAAACAGGACTAATGCACAACAGCATGGGTTCACATAGAAATAAGAAAACCGGAAAGCTGGGTAAAAAAGAAAGTTTTTCGAAAATACACGAGAGAGGGTGTAACCGAAAATCCACTTCCAGGTCTGAAATGTGCAGTCGCCATAGCAGAGCCTTAAATCTGCATTCTCTTTGATGACCAGCAGGGGGCGTCACTTGTAGTTCCCTAAATACTTTCCAATAAGTCTATTGGAAATTGGCCCCCAGCTCTCATGTACTGTGAAAGTAAACAGTAGCCTGATCATCAGCTTTAGGCTATACTAAACATCATAAGTGTCAGAAAGGAGGATGATGCTGATTGGACAAAGACGTGTGATATAAAAGTCCTCAGCCAATGATAGTGATAACAAGAAAAACATAAACTTAGCTGATACAAGCAGCTGAAATGAGTTTCTTACAGAAGAGGATTAGAGCCACTAGAAAAAAAAGGGTTTGTCTTTTGTTTTTTTTAGAATTCTAACTTTAATCTCAGAATAATCCTCCTCCCTACTTTCCTCTGTGAGCAGCTGGACCTTTGACATATAGTTGTGATGTCAGGTGTGAGGGAACAGGAGAGAGGATCCAAATGCAGTGCTCGGAGCTCGGTTTGGAACAGAGCACAGATTTATTATAGAAACTGAACTTAACATGAATGATTGGAATTAAACAGGAAACACACACAAGGAGTTGACGGCGAGGAGGCAAGGAACTGAGAGAAACTGAAATAGGTCGTGTCCAAATTCATGGGCTGCATCCTCCTCTACGTGGGCCGGGTCCTCAGAAGGTCGGGTAGGCCGGAAGTAAACAGCTGGGGAAATTGGACGGTCTAGCTTTCTGATTAGCGTCACCGCTGTCTCGGTGGAGTTTAATAAACTCGGCCGTTTGCTCCTTGCTATCTAAAATATAACAGGACACTGGCGTAAATTCTCGACCATCTCACACTTCTGTTTAATCAGTTTTCTGTTTGACGTTTAGTCAGCTGTGTAAAAACCAAGGAGAAACCCACCCGGGGGATTAATAAAGTTTTATTTTATCTAATCTAATATAGTAACTTTAATCTCAGCCAAACCGATTTACTCATGAACAAACAAAACACTGAAAAACATTTTTAGGTTGTCTAAGTGACTTATATATTACGTTTAACCCGAGTAGCGAAAGTCCGCGGTGATCTGAAAATGATGTGCCGGGAGTTGTGCTGTTCTCAGCGGCTTCAGTGACCCTCGAGCTCCCGGCTAGCTATCGAGCTGGTGGGTAGCAGACGTCTCCGAAAACGTCGAAGCGCTTTTGCAAATATGCGATATCTTGATAAACTGAGCAGATATTTGATGCTTACACAGCTACTTTCTCGCCTGAAAATATGTTAAAAGTTTATTTTGTGACCCAGAAAGATGAGTAATTTTAAAACTTAGTAGCGGCCGCCGTTGTTGGAAACTGGAGTTTGGCTGGGAATTCTGGGATATGGTAGGCCACGACGGACAGACCCGACCCATCCTTCAAATTCGGGGAAAAGGAAAACGCATTTGTCGGCTGCATTCGGAGGAGTCTACGAATTTGGACAGCCTTCGGAGCGTCGCTGTGATGTAATCGGTCTACAAATGCGGCTTCAGGAGGATGCAGCCCATGAATTTGGACACGACCATAGACTGGATAATGAGGAGGATCGGAAACAAATGAGAACACAGCTGGGATACATCTAACTAATGGAACAGAGGAAGTAGAACTAAACATAATGCACACAGAAAAAAAGGTTATCACAATAAAGAAGGATAAATACTAGACAATGAGGAAAAAGTCCAAAACTGAAAAAACGTTGTGTCAACAATCCAGGTACAACGGTGAGGACAATTATTTGGGATTATTCCAGTGTCCAGAGTTACAGCAGTGACAGAGGACATGACAGTTTAAACCGACACCTAATCAGCGAGTGAAAGTGATGGCAAACAGTGAGGAGCACTGAAATTCATCCATGGAAAATTTACATTACATTGCATCAACTCTGCGTCCCAGGTGGCAGAGTTTAACGAAGTAACAAAGAAACGGGATTGCCCGATTGGCTGTTGAATCTCCACGTGTCTCCGTCTGCATCTGCTATGGAGTATAATTTCACTCCTCCAAAACTCCTCTCTGTGGTTTTGGGGATATGAGAGCTAACGTTTTTAAAAAACATTTTCTTTATTTAGCGTATTACAAACACATTTAACCGAAACTGACAATCACTAATCACAAAAAGCAGACAGAAACATGCATTCAGATATTAGGTCCATATCTTTGAGAAAATCCATAAATGGTTTCTAAAAGTTTCTTTTTCCATGTCAACCACTCGGTTTGTTATTACTGTTTTTATATTTTTCCAACTTTATGCTCAATAAACATGAAACAATAATTTTGTGTGAAATTCAGTTAAAATACATAAAATCAAGTGTTTATTTATTCAAACCATTAATTAATAAGGAAAATGGACTCTGCACATAATACATTGTATTTATGTAACAAAACTACATGGATAATTTACATGTAATTTATATGTAAATTAGTTAAAATAATCATTTTATCATTGCAGTCTCTGCAACCTCCCAAACATCTAAAAGTTTCATTTTCAAATCTTCCTTCCATGCAAATAATTTATGTTTCAAATTTTCCACCGAAAATTTAAAGGGCAGATTTAAGAAGATTTAAAAAGTGATACCTCGTGTATTTTTAGTGAACAGAAGTAAGGAAATTGGGCTATAACTTAGTAACTGATTACTTTTAGATTCTTGTTTGGTTCTGATCTGGCTCTGATCGGGCTTTTCTGCTTCTTCTCCGAGCTGAAGTCTGAGTTTCTCTTTCACTGATCTCTCAGAGAGACAACAGTTTGGTTAATGAGCGCCTGCTCCTCAGCAGCACGCTCCCATTCAGCTCATTGTAAATTCCTCCACATTGTTCTCAATTTGTTGGCCCACTTTATGCTCTTTGTGTGACAGGACTAAAGCTCTCTCCGGTGTCCTCCTCCTCCGACACTTTTTACGGCGGAGTTCACCTCCTCCTCCTTCTCCTCAATGCCCTCAAATGCTGGAGGAAGAATTCCTGCAGTCAAAGCCTCACGGACTCCACTCTCCTTCTCTTCCTTGTCCTGATTTCTCTGGAGTTTGATCAGATCCTGGTCATCCGTAACGATGCAGGTGAGTCCTTTCACGCAAAAGCACTGCAAAAGGTTTCCATCTCACCCCAAACTCATTCAGAATGAGATGATTGTTTAAAAAAAAATATATGTACAATAACTTTAGTTTATTTAATTAAAAAAATCTAAATTTTAACAGAGTTACAGACCCTGGAAGAAACTGGCCCTTCAGAATTTCTGAGCCCTCATAACTTTATAAGTACAATACAATACAATACAACGTTATTTATAGAGCACATCTGAAAACCAATGGTATAGCAAAGTGCTTAACAAAAAAGACAGAAAATAGAACATAAATATTATAAGACCATGACAACGTACCAAATATGCTAACAGGTCAATGTCACTAATACACCGGAATAGCATGAAATGCATATCAAATAAAAACATAGTAAAAGCACAAGGCCATAAAAGATATGTATAGAAGAGAAATAGAGTAAGTCTAGAAATCAGATACAGGCATTAACTAACAGGAAAGGCAAGGTTAAATAAATAGGTTTTTAACCGTGATTTAAATGATGGGATAGAATCAGACACGTGGATAGCAATAGGAAGGTTATTCCACAAATCAGGTGTAGCCACGGTCACCTCTAGACTTCAGAGCAGAAGTCTATTCAGCCTACCCCAGGGGTGTCGAACTCCAGGCCTCGAGGGCCGGTGTCCTGCAGGTTTTAGATATTACCCTGTTTCAACACACCTGAATCAAATGATCCAGCAGTGAGCCTGTGCTGTCCTGTAATTTAGCCATTTGAATCAGCTGTGTTGGGTTAAGGACACATCTAAAACGTGCAGGACAATGGCCCTCGAAGCCTGGAGTTCGACACCTGTGGCCTCCCCAAACGTGCATCTTGATCCCAAATCAAACTTCTTTTCTTGTGACTCAGTAGAAAGCTTGAAACCTCTAAAACCACTTACTGCTTGTGTTAAATCTGTTAGACTTTTACTGCTTTACATAAACATTTAAGGCAGGGGTCTCCAACTCCAGACCTCAAAGGCCGGTGTCCTGCAGGTTTGAGATGTGTCCTTGATCCAACACAGCTGATTTAAATGGCTAAATTACAGGACAGCACAGGCTCTCTGCTGGAGCCTCTGCTGGACATTGAAGAACTGCATGTTTTGGTGCCTCAGTGTTGGCTTCACTTTTCAGACCTGGAGGTTGATTATTGAACTGTGCTTGTGTGAAACGTCGTTTTTATCAAAATGGATCATGTTGAAACCAGAGTGAGCGGAGCGTGGAAGGAGAAAGCTCGAACGCTCCATCAGCCACTCGAGGAAGAAGCTGAAGAGCATTGTTGGGAGACAACAGAGGAGGAGGAAGAGGAAGAGTTCAGCTTTTGTTTGTTGCGTTTCTGTGAGCACAGAGAACTTTCAGAAAATGACAGGATTTCACTTCCACTTGGTTTCTCTTGACTTCCTCCATTCAGACGGTCGGCCTCCACCCTGAGGCTGCTCCGCCCTCCATTCACTCACCTGTCCGTCTGCAGCCCAGGAAGTGCACCAATCACCACCCTGTAACAACACACACACACACACACACACTGAGGTTTTCCTGTGCATGTGTGGGGCCTTTTACATGATGAGTTCATGTTACACAGAGAACTTCATTTCATTTATGCAGATTAAGTGATCAGCAAATGAATCCCACCTGAATCCCATTTTAATAAACGGGTATATTTAAAATAAAGAGCCATGTTAAAACGAGGAATATTCGCTTTTTCTGTTATCGGCTAACAGGAAAGTCTCTGAGATCCACATTTTTAAAGAAAAAATAAGTATACAAAAACGTCTCTTTCACTGTGTTTGGTTGAGTTTTATGGAAAAATGCAAAAACTCAACAACAAACAAACCAAACAGAGCTCAGGATCATCCAGAGCAGGCAGCAGGTGAGCTGAATTCACCTGATCACCTCACTCCACCTTTCAGCAGGTGAAGCAGTGAAAAGGCTTGACTCTTCTTGGATTTTGGGGACCTGGCGTGCACCTCAGCAGAAACCTCTGAGATATGCAGCAGCTGCTGTGTTTCCAGTGAGTGAGGATTAAATGAAGACACAGACAGGCGGGACTGCTGTGTGACAGCTGGAAACCAAAACTAGATGCCAAAGTAATAAACTGAAGTCAAATTAAAAGCCAGACTTCTCAGAAAACTAACACACACGTTGTACTTAAAATACTGACTAAAAAAAGGAAAAGAAATGTCTTTAGTCTTTGTTAATGAACACACTGCCAGTGTTGGGAAGGTTACTTTTAAAATGTATTCCACTACAGATTACAGAATACATGCCCCAAAATGTATTTTGTAACGTATTCCGTTACGTTACTCAATGAGAGTAACGTATTCTGAATACTTTGGATTACTTAATATATTATCATGCTTTTTACAACTACATGAATGTACTATTGCTGTGTGATTTATTACTATTACTGAAGGTCCGCGGCTCCGAACCATAGTAAAGGGATCTCTGGCTAATACGTCGGGTTCAATGTCTGGCTCGTAGCCGAAAACTAGCTTTACTTTGTTGTCTGGATCAACTTTGCTAGCGAGAGACAGAGAGAGGCATTGAAAGGCTTCTCCAACTGAACTTGTTTCGGAGGAAAACACGGACACAGTGTACAGTCGAGTCTTAATAGCTTACTTACAACTGGGCTCGTCAGGCTCTCTTCTTGGCTGCAGCGGTTATTATTATATTTACATGCTTCCAGCTCCCGTTTCTGCTCGATGACAACTGGTACTTTTCCACTCTCCTTTTTCTCCCTCCTTGCGGTCACAGACACATAACGGGTATGGCAGTCCATTCTCCCTGCCAGTGTTGGTCAAGTTACTTGAAAAAAGTAATCAGTAACTAATTACTGATTACTTCCCCCAAAAAGTAATCCCGTTACTTTACTGATTACTTATTTTCAAAAGTAATTAATTACTTAGTTACTTAGTTACTTTTTAAAAACACGATTTACAACCTGAATAGGTGATAAAGCGATAGATCTTTCAGGCCAATTCTACTTTTTCTACATAATCCATCATACAAAACGTAATCAAATGGAAAAGTCCCTTTTTAAAACTTGTTTTATTAGTTTTAATCTTTTAACTTTATGCATCAAGCAAAAATTTAATTATATGCAACATTCTCTGACTGGAAGAAATTTGTTTTAAACCTATTTAAACCTATTTTCTGCACATTCCAGCACATAATTTTTTTTTTTTTTTTTTTTTTGTGTTTACACTCAGTCTTTCAAATAGATGCAAGTAAAACACAGCAGAAAATAAATAAAATCAAAGACTAGCGGTCCTTTTGCTCTATTTTCACCTGTAAAGCAGGAGTGGCGTAGGCGGAGGTTTACCCTGGTGCAGGTGAGCCGCAGCGGTCAGTGGAAGAATCCGCGAGTTTCTCTGTGAATTTCCCATTACATCGTTGCGCACTCGGTGCTTGCTTGGAAGTTTAGGGTTGGTTTTTTTTCGCTGTAAAAAGAAGTTTTCTTCCCACGCACAACAGATGCTAATGTTTTTGTCACTTTTTATGGAATCAAACTTAAAGTAAGGTCAGTACTTCCACGCTTTAAACGCTGCACGCTCATACTCTCTCCCCACTCGATATATTATCCACTGTTGATCTGCACACAGCTGTTGTCACCAACGTGGCACTTGCTTACGTCACTGTCATGAGACATTCTTGCAAAAAAAATCACGGTTTTAGTAACGCAGTAACGCAGCGTTCCTACGGGAAAGTAACGGTAATCTAATTACCGTTTTTGCAATAGTAATCCCTTACTTTACTCGTTACTTGAAAAAAGTAATCGGATTACAGTAACGCGTTACAAGTAACGCGTTAGTGCCCATCTCTGCTCCCTGCAGCACGGACTACACTGCCCATGAAGCTACATATGTAGCTATGTAGCTTTAGGATGCCTGTAGCATTCTGCCTATTAGCTTAGCACAACAACAACAACAAAAAGGTGCTCTGTCACCCAGGAAACACACAGTCGCAGAGAGCACGTCACCCTGTAACCATGGCAACCGTAAGCTGCAGCCTGGAACAACAGAACATAGCTGTCAAACAAAACCCAAACAATCCTGACCCGCAACAATATGAAACAGGAAAATACCGCCGTGTAATCCATTTATTTCAACAAAGTAACTGTATTCTAAATACCACCTTTTTAAATTACAACTGTAACGGAATACAGTTACTCATATTTTGTATTTTAAATACGTAACGGCGGTACATGTATTACGTTACTCTCCAACACTGCACACTGGGATGTGTACCGTCACACTTGGGAGACGCTTGAGAATTTTAAAGAAGACATTCATTATTTAACTCTTTCATGCATGAATTATGACAACCTCAATCGGATTTTATTCACCTTTAGGCATGAAAAAAATATTTTTTAACTTTGTTTTTTTAAACGTACTTTTCAATGAGTTTTTACATGCCCACTTAGGTGGACAACACATGTTTTGACTTATGAATTTGGTATGGAGTGACACATCAGTGTCCAATGTAGTGGTTTATGTGCATGTATAACATAAACACTGGCACAAATATAAGAAAACAGCCTTTGAATAGCTGTCCACTGCAGTGACCACTATGCATGAAAGGGTTAATCATTAACAATATGGAACAATTAGAAGTGTAATAGGAACATGGCCACAGCTCCTTTTATCGCCAGCTATTTATGTTGATTGTCAACGTATATTTTCTGTTTCTTGGAAATTCCCTGTAAATCATGAGCCTCAATAGCTTAATTACCACTAAATTACTATTAAATAGGATTTTGAACAGTGTTTAAAGGGGGGGAAAGGACATGACTTTGAGCATTTTGCTACTGGTCAAAAATTAAATCCTCATGTGAATATCAATAATAGGGACTTTTAATTTAAACATAGCAATTAAAATGGAAATTACTTCAGAGGAAAGACGATAGTTGAATGGCCAAGCCTGCTGTTTGCACCAAGTACTTGCAGCCTTTTACCTCAACCATTGTTCTTTGGATGTGGGATGCAAATGTCTGGAGAGATTCCCCTCTCGCCATTGAACGCTAAAGGTGCACCAGGAAGGAAATAAAAACTGGTCACTTATTAAAACTGAAACGCTCTGGTAACCGTTAAAACAGACGTGTAACGTGTAGCGCATATTTCAACGTGCAAACTTTTACACTGTATTTTTGCGTGTAAAAAGGATTAAAAAGAGGCTAATATTTTAACCAGTGATTCTGCTGCAAGTTTCTTCCTGTTAAAAGGGAGTTTTTCTTCCCACTGTCACCAAGGGCTTGCTCATATTGGGTCGTCTGATGATTGGGGTTTTCTCTGTTTTGCTTTTTATCGAAAAAACAAACAAACCTTGAGGCAAATTGTTGTGATTTGGGGCTATATAGATAAAACAGAATTCAATTGAAACAATCAACATGTAGAATGAATCTTGGTGCCTTGGGTAGTCGTCTAGGAGTAGATTGGAAGAGCACATACAAACACACATATGTTTATGTCATATTTATGTTGTGTGGAAGGCACAGTTTCTGATCCAATATGCAGGACTGAGCTCAAAACAGCTTTACTGCTGAACTTGTAAGAAACACATGAACTGAATAGAAACTAGGAAGTGCACGAAGCAGAC
The DNA here is from genome assembly GCF_051167445.1 of Perissodus microlepis. NCBI lineage: Eukaryota > Metazoa > Chordata > Actinopteri > Cichliformes > Cichlidae > Perissodus > Perissodus microlepis. Next base: position 25,909,163 of record NC_140462.1, read on the forward strand.
ACTCAGAAATACTAACCACAGGAAACCTCTCCACAGCTTCAGGGAAATCACAACAAGGACACTAAGGCTTAAATACACAGATGAGGTAATCAGGGAGAGAGAACACACCAGCGGACCTAGATTAGAGCAACGAGACAGAGGAAGCAGAACTGAACACAACACACACGGGATGAGAGACTTTCAAAATAAGACAGGAAACCAACAGACGGAAACCCAGGCACGCAAAGTAGATGCAGAACACAGACACGTGACCAACAGGAAGACGAGACTAGAACAGACATGACATGAAAGGACAACTAACATGATGAAATAAGAAATCACTAACTATAAATAAAAGCAGCTCCATAGAAAGTAATACAGTAATAAGTAATACTGCTTTCTGAGGAACTTTATCATATGCCAAGAACAAACTCAAAATACTGGGTCAGTGGCCCAGGACCGTGATAGTTACGATCATTATACGTCCTCTGAACTGAAAATGTTCTGAGAAATACACCCTGTAACGTGACATTTAAAAAGACTAAAATATCAGTGAAAACTAAAACTAAAATAGGAAAACCCACTTTGGAAACTTAGTGGCACTAAAGCGATTTGAAAACAAAGCTTAAAATAAAAACTAAAGGTCCATTTTTTAAGTATCATCATAATCTACTGGCAGAAAGAGGCATTTTAATGCATGAAAAATCATGTTCAATAAAAGACAGAGGGAGGAATGAAGGAACAAAGAAAAGAAGGATCTGAAGGTGAAAAAGGAAACTGAAAGAGAAGGAGAGGAGGCGCGCTGGCCTGAGGCAGAAAGCTCTCCTTGCTGACCTCCGCGATGTAAAGATATGTTGTCTTCATTTGTAAAGGAAACACACACACACACAGCCTCGCGGTTCAACACACACTTATACAGATGCTTGTTCACGCCATCGCACATTCAGTGAGCCATGCTGGCTCACAGAGGAACGCACAGTTTGTTTCACTGAAGCTTTATTGAAATCTTCATACCCAGTGGGACAGTGGGATCTACCTCCTGTCAGAGCACTCCTGACCTGATGGAAACCAAACCAGAGAAGAAGAAGACGTTCTTTTTTTATATACCATCTGATGGCTGTAACCCATGACTCAGTAGGCACTATAACTGTAAAGCCTAATTAAAGTCTCACCCAGTTTATTGGTCCATATTTCACAGTATGTGGGGACACACTGAGGTGTGTTACTGCTGTTTTCATGATCGGAAATGAGTTTGAGGCGTCTGATCATCTCTTCAGCGCTGAGGGTCGGAGGTGAGCGGGTCGACAGGTAGAAGTGGCCGATGAAGGGCTCTCAGAGAGGAGTGAAGAGAGCGCTAATTATCTCTGAGTGGAGACACGCAGGAAGGCTGAGTGCAGCTGAGAGGACACACACACGTTCTGCTCTGGGGCATGTCGCAGGGGTAATTGGCGGTGGTGGAGGGGCAGTCAGTTTCCCTTTAAAAGCCCACAGAGGCAGAACAGAGTCACAGGAAAGTGTCAATCAAGAGAGCAAGCAGCATGAACACACACACACACACACACACACACACACACACACACCACCACCTTATGAGGTGCACTGATTTAAACTTCATCCAGTGGGGAGAGGACTTTGTTTCTACCTCACCTGCAGTTATTACACCTTTTTTTTTTTTTTTAAAAGATGAATATTTTTAAATTAAAAACATACAAAGAGCGTTTAACCTCTGTGCCATGACAGGACTCCATTAGGATGCTCCAGATTCCTGGGAATCTGGGAAAGAAATCGGACGCAGACTCTAAATACCACAGTGTGTGAATGTAGGGATGACTGGATGTGTAAAGCGCTTTGGGGTCCTTAGGGACTAGTAAAGCGCTATACAAATACAGGCCATTTACCATTTACCATTTACAAACAATCTTTCAAACTATGTATGGCCATTTATGTTTTCTCCTCCTCTTCATCTTCCTCCTCACCTAAACTGAAGTCAGGCCTCTGACATAAGAAAACGTGCATAAACAAGATAATTTATTCCCGATACTGTCGCAGTTACTACTGTAAGCAGATCAGACACATCTGACCTGCCTCTTGCAGACTGAACAGATGTGGATGCTTCATAGTGGAGGTACATTTTTGTCATATTTCAGTCCAGAGCAAATTCACTGAGTGTCCATCAAGGCAGTGGGAGGGATCTCACTGTGGATGCCTTTATTGATATGTACTGAGGTGCTAAAACCCTCCATTAAGCATCCAGAGCAGGTCGTGAAAAGTCGTCTTCATGGGGGAAAGAGTTTTAACACATTTATTTTTTTAAATTCCAGATTTACTGTCAAGTTCTCATGTTTTTCAAATAGTAAACTATAGTAGAAACTTACCTGCCAGCTGCAGGTGCTGTGGGGTACAGAGGGATAAAGTGCACTGTCACCTGGTGCGTGTGGACACAAGCTGTGAAGCAAGCTGTTCATTAACCGAAGTCTTTATCATTGAACAGCACTGGCTAACGTTAGCTTAAAAATGGAGTCCATCACGAATATCACCAAACTCCCCATGAGGACAAAAACACTGACGTGGCTTCAGGAGTTGCACAGAGACGACTTTAACGAGGAACCTCAGAGATGTGAGTGATGTCGCTCCCGAGTTCACCTCGTTTCAGCGGTGCATTTGGAAAAAGAAGGAAACCAGACGTAGTTTGAGACTTTGGTTCATTGCTCAGCAAGTCAGAGTCCTTCAAGCATCATCAGAAATGTTTTCCTTCATGCCGGTGCTGTTACTGTGCGGAAGCTGAAGGCCATGATGAAACAAAAGGGATCACGAAAGGCAGTTTCTGATGCCTAGCTTTGGGCTGAATTGCAAACACTATCACATGAAGTTTAACCTCATTGATTTTGTGTTTGCAGCACATTCAGAGCCTGGTCAGAGCTCTGCGTGTGGCTCATTTAGTAAACAAACACAAGTTTTATGGTTTTACTCCTTTATTTTTTTCACACACTGCTGTGAACCTGGACTGTGAACTCAGGGTTGGTGGCAACTTCTCTGAAAAAGCTCCAACCTTGAGCCCAGCAGGAAAATTCTGCATTTACAAGAAGCGACCGTGAGGTTTTTCACCTGATTACATGCCACCAATTTTTTTTCCAGCTCTGTGAACTCAGAATTCGTCTTACTACCTTTGTTTAACTGAAGGTCTGAGCGATTCCTCCATAACCAGATTGTTCTATTATTAACTCCAGGTGTTTGTGTTGCATCGACTGCACCGATAGGACAGCTTGAGATGAAGATGAAGATGCATGCTGTTTTGGATGTTAAAAGCATTTCAGCAGCCAAAACATTAAACACGGCCTGATGTAAAACTGGTCTCTGGTGTCAACAGCTTCACCACTTACTCCGCCAACCTCCAAAAATGTTGACTTTTTACTATTTTAAACCATAACATAAATAACTTTTTGCACATTGTGGACATAAATCATTACAAATGAGACCAAAAAGATGAAAAATTGTGCTCCGGGTTTTCTGCTGTGTGACTGTTGTGTTATTTTGGCTGGTTGTGTGCATGATCTGAAGACACTCGTTGGTCTTAAGCTAAGATAAAACTTAAGTGGAAGGAAAAGAAGTGTTTGCCGGTCTTAACTGTGGTGAAATGAACACATGATGTACCTGCAGTGATGCTCAGGTGGAGTTGCTGGGGTCAGATGTGGGGACGGCCCCCTCCCTCCTCAGATACAGATCTGGAAACTGAGCCTGCGAGCTGCTGCTGTTCAGGTAAACAGATGGGAGTTTTTCTGCCCTCTGCTCTCTCTGCTCTACATGATAACCTCTGACTCCCCCTCCTCCCCCTTCCAGCTTCTCCTCCTTCCTCCTTGTGCCACTGATTGCACCTGTAACCCCCTCACTGTTGTCCTCACCCCAGGGCAGAGTAGAGTTTCGTCCTGTTCACCCTCAGCAGACCTCTGTAACTGGTTCATTCATCTCCGCAGGGTGCAGAGCAGACAGCCTTTCCAATATTTGGTGAGCTGATGGGCTCAAACCTCAACTTCAGCATTTATGGGTATTTTGTGTCCTCAGAGAGAAAGGAATTATGGGTTGCTGGAAAAAAGGCTTCTTCCTGTGTTGTCTTTTCACAGTAAAAGTTTTGCAGTTTATAAAGTTTATAAGACAAGTAGGATTATAATATTTACATTGCAACAAAAATAATACACTGTGTGCACAATTGTTAGGCAAGTTGTATTTATGAGGATTCATTTCATTATTGAACAACTACAGTGCTCTCGGGCAATCAAAAATGTTAATGAACCTAAACCTAAATGTTTAAGAAAGTAAAAATTAGGCTTTGTCTTTCTCAAGAGAATATATATATGAGCACAATCATTAGGCAACTATTAGTGTGCAAAATTATTATGCAACTTAATGAAAAAATGAACATTTTCCCATCTCACTTGTTTATTTTCATCTGTTAAAGTGAGAATAATAAAACAACACATCCATCCATCCATTCGCTTCCACTTATCCTTTTCAGGGTCGCGCTGGAGCCTATCCCAGCTGTCATAGGGCGAGAGGCGGGGTACACCCTGGACAGGTCGCCAGTCTGTCGCAGGGCCAACACACAGGGACAGACAACCATTCGCACTCACATTCACTCGCACATTCACACCTAGTGGCAATTTGGATTATCCAATCAACCTATCCCCACAAGCTGCATGTCTTTGGATGGTGGGAGGAAGCCGGAGTACCCGGAGGGAACCCACGCAAACACGGGGAGAACATGCAAACGCCACACAGAAAGACCCCAGCCTGATGGTGGAATTGAACTCAGGACCTTCTTGCTGTGCGGCAACAGTGCTAACCACCGTGCCACCGTGCTGCCTGCCTAAAACAACACAAAAATACATATTAACATTTGTGACATGTCAAAAAATAAATAAATCAGTCACCAATATAGCCACCCTTCTTTTCAATAACTGTCACAAGCCTTCCATTCACAGTTTCTTGATCTGTTGACGATCAGCTTTTTGTGCAGCAGCCACCACAGCCTCCCAGACACTGTTCAGAGAGGTGTACTGTTTTCCTACACTGTGAATCTCCTGTTTAAGCAGGGCCCACAGGCTCTCAATAGGGTTTAGGTCAGGTGAGGAAGGGGGCCATGTCACTATTTTTTCATCCTTAAGGCCTTTACTGGCTAGCCATGGAGTGGCCATTTACCATTTACCATAAAAATCATGGTCTTCTTGAAAGATGCAGACTTTTTCCTGTACCACTGCTTGAAGAAAGTGTCTTCTAAAAACTGGCAGTAGGTTTTGGAGTTGATTTTGAGGCCATCTTCAACCCGAAAAGGTCCAACCAGTTCATCTTTAGTAATACCAGCCCATACCAGTACTCCACCTCCACCATGCTGGCATCTGAGTCAAAGTGGAGCTCTGTGTCCGTTACTGATCCAGCCACGGTCCCATCCATCTCGTCCATCAAGAGTCCCTGTCATCTCAACAGTCCATAAAACCTTTGAACATTCTGTGTTCAGATATTTCTTGGCCCTGTCAACTTGTGTGTTTTGTTCAGCGGTGGCCAGGTTTCAGCCTCCCTTACCTTGGCCATGTCTCTAAGCACTGAACACCTTGTACTTCTGGACACTTCAGGCAGGTTGCAGTTCTGGAATATGGCAGCAGTGGAGGAAAATGGGTTCCTGGTAGCTTCACGTTTGATTCTTCTCAAATCTTTGGCAGTTAATTAGCATCTTTTTTTTCTCAATGAGTTTCTTGTGACCCTGTTTGCTATTTAGAGTGTGGATCTCCTTAGGCCACTCCCTCACCCTCATTACGCAAATACACATCACCTAATATGTTTAAATCCAATAAGCACTCAAGTTTCTACAGCTTGCAATTGGAAAATATGCATAAAAATTATGATATGGCCTAATAATTGTTCATACAGTGTATAAGTAAAAAAAAAAAAGAGTTAGGAGAAACACAATAAATAAATAAATAAAATATAAGACATTTTAACCTATGGAAAAATAAAATAAAATTTACCTTTGGTTTTTAAACTTATTTTTATATGAACATAAAGTGTAATGTTTTAATAATTATTACTGGCTCTGTAGTTGATTCGCCCAATGAAAAATCTCTGCTTCTGAAAGGGACACAAGGTTTACATCAAGAGGGCGTAAGCCTTGTGAATATTTCATTCTGTTCAGGCAAAGTGGGGAAACTTCAACGCAACCGAGACATCAAAAGAAGCAGCAACCAATCTGTGAGCTTCTTCGAAACCTGAATAGGAATATTTTTAGAGACCAGGATGTGAGATCTGTTCACTCCTGCTGGAGTCGATACCTTTGAAGCTTGGATTGATTTTCAAAAAGACCTGTAATGTAAAATTTGATATTAGGTCTCCCCCCTCCAACCTCTCACTCTGGAAAAATGAAATCAGACACAAATCAGACATAAATCAATCCGTATGAAGCTGGAAAGATGAAAAATCCTCTCCCGGAACATAAATGCGATAGAGTTATGACTTTTTGAGATAGCTTTGATCCATGATGTCAGTGTGAATACACAAGAATTAGGATGCAATTCCTTTCACGTTGTAGCGGTAGCAGGAAGTATGGCCATGTCTGCACATGCTGATCGCTGGACTCTTCCTCCTCACGCCTTCTTCCATTACTGCAGAGCTGCCTGTACGTGTGTGTGTGGGAGCTGATGTTTTGGGGTGGGGGGTGGGGGCAGGAGTTATGAGAACTTAATCAGGGCTGCAGAGTGCAGGAGTCCCCCTCCTCCAGCCTCCCTCCTTGTTTTCCACAATTACCATGAAATTCTTAATGTCCACACAGCTCGCTCAGACTCGAGTCATCCAGAGGGCGAGAGGGCTCCCGGCTGTGCCCGCCCCACCACCGCCACTAACCTCCACCCACACAGCTCCGAGCCTCATCCCTCCCTCCTGCTGCTCCAGAGTTTCAGGGTTCAGCTCTGCCCGTCGTGTCCCGGTTGACCTTCTGACCTCTGATGCTCAGAAAAGACTGAAGCAATTTCCAGAGCAATAAACCGTTTCTTTGGCAACGAGCGCTGACGCTTTCGCAATGTCACTGGTGTGGAAGCAAGGGTGATGAGGGATTCTCTAAAGGTCAGTAAAAACAATACTAAAATGCAAAAAAGTCCCCGTCAGCCATCATATCTGCACATAAACAAACATTTGCACGCCGCGTCCCGTGGGGAGCGCCGCTCGCCTGCTCTCGTCCTGGTCGCCGACTGAATAATAAGCTTCTGTTTTTCCAGCCGTATAATAATAAAGCTTTCAGTGGGATTTCTCTTTTAGATCCTGGAGAAAAAAACATCAAAATTCACCATGAAGAAAAGTATAAATCAGACATTTAAGTCGGCCCTGGCTCGCCAAGCAGGGGCCACAATGGCGGCGAGGAGGGCGAGGACGAGGGGAGCGCCATAATGTAAAATAGTTAAAAGCTTATTAGAAGCGCTGAAAGGCAGAGTGATTTCCACTTTGTTTCGGAACACCCTGAGCTCATCCTTTCAAGTGATTGTGAAGGGGGCAATTCAAATCTCTTTGGGCCCATATGAATGAAGGCCCCTCTTAAAGCTCCTTTATAAGCCGGCAAATTCCCCACAGGCGTATGCCCTTTAGCTCCATTACTGATTTACCCAGAGCATTCATCTGCAGCCTTCTGCTGCCATTGTTCTGCTGCAGCCACCCCTGCACCTGACAACACCAGCTACAACCGCAGGGCCGACACACACTTGCACACTTTCTTCTTACGTGAGGGGGAAAAAGTTTTTGTGCAAAAAGGAAAAAAAAGAAAAGAAAAAGGGAGGTGAAGCTGCACGACGATGCTCGGAGGAGGGTGGAAAAAAAGAGGGGAAAAAAAATGAACTTATGTGATCTGTGATTGATTCCAGCGGGTGGAGGGGTTGCTGCTGTTAAACATGGAGGGGCTCAATGAGGCGGGTCTCTGGATAGAAAAGATGGAGGCCTGATCCCCTCTCTCTCTTTTCTTTCTTTTCCTTTCTTTCTCTTTTTCTTTATTCCCCCCTCCCCCCGTCCTCTGCCCTCCCATTCAGATAAAGGGGGTAAAAAAAAATTCCAAGTGGGCCTATTGGTGCTGTACTTAGATTAATTAGGCTCTCCTTTAGAGCCCATTCAGCTCCTCTCTCAAACGGGGGTCCCTCTCTCTCTGTGGAAAGGTTTCACATCCATTTGCATTTGTTTGTGTGGTTTGGAGCTGCAGCGAGGCGGAGGAGAGGCCGCACAAAAGAAGAGAAGGGAAAATATTCTTTTAATGGCTTTTTCACTGCGTTACGCTGTTTTCTTTGCCCTCCTTTCACGGCTAACAGCTCTCCACGACGCGAGAGCAGAAAGAGAAAGAAATACAGAAAAAGTTGTCAAAAGAGACGAGGAGCGACGAGAGGCTGTGGGCTTGAAATCAGATCCGATGCTCACAAATACATGAGAGGCTGAGAGTGTGTTGTTGTGTCGATGGAGGAGGAGGAGGAGGATGGGTTGGGGGGAGAGTGAATGCCTGTGCATGTGCACTCATGCATTAACAGCATTTCTGATGCAGATCTGAGTGTTTGTCTCCACGTTAAATTTTCTTTCTCTGAAACAAAGGAACGCACACGTGAAGCATTAATGCTGCAGAAGTGCATTTGTGTCTCCCGTCCGAAGACACTTTAACCCTTTCGCTCCCATTTAAAGGAGGTGCAGAGACACAGAGGTCAACTCCCAAGCAGACAGAGACGAGATCTGTCAAACATGAAAAAGCGATAAACATGCAGTATGTGTGTTTGCAGAGGTCATCTGCTGGTTGGATCAACAGAGCATCCAGGCCACGTGTTGACATTCATTCATACACGAGTCCTTCAGCTTCTTCACTTCAACTTCGAACCTCAACTTCAACATTTAGCCCACCTCCATTTTTTATTTTTTGGATCCAGTAGTAACTGCACCTGCAAATTAGCACTAACATGCAACACAATCCCAGAATTTCACTCGCCAAAACTGGACCTCTTGAACAGATAGTACAGTAACCTCACAGTAGCCATATTTTTGGTCAGATAATCTCATTAAAAATGATTCAATAGGCTCCAACAGCAAAAACATGGTGCAGATGTCCAATTTAGCTGAAGAGAAGCCTAACAGACAGCTAGCAACTACAACTGCCTGTGTCACCATCCAGCTGTTAGTCAAAGAGACCACGCCCCCAGTAACTTAAACAATTCAGCCATAAACATAACTTACCGACCAAAACAGTGTTTCTGTAGCTGTAAACATGTTTAACATAATTAACTACTGGAGCCTCTAGTGGACGTTAGAGGAACTGCAGGTTTTTAATGTTTGATGATGATGTAGGCATTTGTTTTTTTCTGCACCTGAAATCCAAAGAACATTTAATCCACGAGCTGGAAACAAACCACTTTCACTGGAGCATCTCTGATGTTCCTTTACTCTCACACTTCATCAGAGGATATTCCATAAAACCTCTCTGCAAAGGCAGTCCCTTCTTTATTTGTGTGTCCACTTTTTGAGTGACTACATGTGTCTGAAGCTCTCGTGCACGCTGCAGAAGTTCAACAACACGTGACTCGACAACATGTCAGATTGACAGGCTGCAGATACAAAGAGGAGGAGGAGGGTGAATCTAATCCTCACATACACACAGGATTAGGAGTCGGGGCCCCTCATCCCTGAATCTGAAATCCAGGGACTCCTAGCTCAAGTTTCCTCCGGTGAATGCTGGTTTCTGATCACAAACATTCAACTGCTGCAGATATCCCATGATACTGATACTCAGAGTTGGTTATAAAAAAAAGTTATTAGTCTGAAATAAAATAATTACTTTAAATTGTGATGCTTTGAGTGGATGTAAAAGTGATTTGTTTGCAGTTTTTCCGCTCTGAAAATTTCCAATGACGTGTGACCATTAGCCTGCAACTCTGTTTTTATAGTGTGAGGGTTAAAGTTTGCACCAAACAAACAAACAAACAAATAAATAAATAAAAATCAAATGTTTTTGAGGGGGACAGATGATGACCTTTTTATCAAAATCTGATTGACTTCACATACAATGACCCATTTTATAAAAAGAACTGAGCAAATCTCTCTCAAGCAGATGCCTTTTCAGATTTCGGACTTTGCCAGCATCACCCTGAACAGCATGCACATCTGCCCACTACGGAAGATTTCAGTCATATTTATCTGTGTTATTAATTATTTAAAGGTGCCTGAACAGTGTAGCAGTTTGTTCACCACTTACATCACTTCTAATTGGTTCAGTAAGGTGTACAGGCTAAATGTGATTTAATACTTCCTGTCACGTTATATCCACTACAACATCGAGGTCTCACTGCTGTGCAGGAGGAAACTCACTATGTGAGCTCTGTGGACTCTGTGCTCCGCTGGCTGTTGGTCGATACCAGCTTTCTGATGCAATTAGAATGAATGGGATAGTTCATATGATGGACACAAGTCATGAGTGACGTCCAGTTTATAACTGGATATTCAGACCTGGAGACAATGAAGCACAGGAGGATAGATTTATTGAGACAAAAACACAGGACACTCATCAAACAGCGAGGGCATAAAAGTATTTTAAAAAATTAAAATATTATTTTAAGCAAAACCCCAGGTCCATGACAACCTGAGACATATTTCTTTAGAAACACCAACTGGATACAAAGTGTAATAATAATTTGTAGAGATCCCAAACCTCTGCAGGAGACAAGGGTGCTCTGATACAGCAACCACACACACACACACACACACACACACACACACACACACACACACACACACACACACACACTCAGGTTTGGACTGTCAGCGTGCTTTGAGTGATGCTGCAGGATTCAGCAGGTGCTGCAGACTTTTATCTCTCTGTGTAAATAAGATAAACTGACCTCAGAGCAGCTACATCAGGTAAAGGATGATGGATTTCCTGCTACACCTGCGTTTGACACACCTGTGTGTGTCACTGATCAATATGGAGGACAGGTGTCTTTATTTATACTGTGATTTTTTTGTAGTTGCTGTAACCATCAGGTACGAGGCAAAAGCTTCTGTCTGTTAGTTTCCTTCATAATTTTCCAACTCCTCTGTAATAGGAATCCATTCATGGATTTATTAAATAAATTAATGTGTTGTGGACTCAATTAAAAGCAGTTTGGTGTAAGCGTTTTCACTGAGCGGCTCAACAATGGACAATAAAAGATACTTTTTCATTTTTCAGAGGCTTTGTGAGAATATTGGTCAGTTTAAAGTGCATGCTGGGAAGTTTGGGAACCAACCACAGACCTTTGACTGTCCTGCTGCAGATCAGTGTCCTACAGTGACTCTATTCTTCTTCTCTGCTCTAAAAGGGACCAGCTCACAGTGGCCTGCAGGTCAGGGTGATGGGGTGGAGGGAAGAATACAAACAGTGTTTTACGGAGGATGAAAAAGAGGAGGTCGCCTGTGGACATTAAACTCTTCAAACACAAAAAAAATAAAAATTGTCTCACTTCAGGGAGCGGCGGTCATGTCCGTTTGAACCCACACAGTCAATTCCTGCTAAGTGTGACCTCCTGCAGGTCAGAGGTCAGAGTTTAGGGTACCTGAAGGCAGCGCACACTGACAGCCACCACACTGATGCACCTGATTCAGTAACTGGATTAACCATCAGACACTCTCCAGACATGAGGCAGGAGTAGAAAAACTCAGTTTATTTATGTTTATTTTTATTATACATCCTCTTCCACATGCTTATTAATTCATTGTTACTCCACTTTATTTATTTATTATGTTATTATTATTATTTATTTATTTTATTTGTTGTTATTGTTTCACTTACTGATGTGCTTTTTAAAAAATAGTTTTTATTATTTTTGTGTGTATTTCTTTTCATCAATATTTTGCATTTTATTTATTTTCTTTTGTTATAATTAATTAATAATAATTAGTTTTATGCAGTCTGTTTAATATTTTAATTGTTTTATTATTATACCTTTAATATAGCTTTAATTTATTTATGTTGTTAGTATCTGTTGTTGTTTGTTTTTCAGTATTTTTTTTTTCAGTTATTACGCTTCCATTTAACTTTTTTTTTTTTGCCATTCCTTTGTTATTTTATTTATAATTCTTGTTATATTTACTTTATTATATCTTTATTTTTGTTTTATTGATTTATTCATTTTATTTATTTATATTGCTGGTTTTATTTACAGTTGTTACCTTAACACAGGATGTTCCAAAACCTTTAATGAATAAAACATTATATAATACATTTCATTCTTGAATCAAGCAGGTGATCGATATTTCAGAGAAGAACTTTGAGTTTTTTGATGTTTATTAATGCTTAAATGATATTCTATAAAGTCATTTCCTTTTGAGCTGCTGCTGAAGTGCCTCTGAGCCCTTTATAGGCTATATTCATCCAGGCAGTAAAACTGTATGTGGTTCTGCAACAAAAGACTCTCCTCCTCCCCTCCCATCCCTTCCCCACAGAGGTCAGAGGTCAACGCAACAACTGGCAGTGGTCGCGCTTCTCTGACCTGCAGCTACTGCTGTGAGTATCGCCTTTCGTTGAGAGTCCGACTGCAGCTGGGACAGCGCTGCGGGACATACTCTGTACATGCTGTGCTAAAGTAAAGGTGCCACAGTACCTCAGAGTGCACTGCAATTGAAGGATTAACAGGAAAAATATTAAATATGCATCTTGAGGACAAATTGAAATATTTCCCATCCAACCATCTCAAATTGGCCATAAAAATATAAGGATGTTAGACTTTTGGCATCATTGTGAAGTGACAGCATGAGCTCAGTCTTTTAAATGCTTCAGGGTAAATATCCTGCACCACAGCGCCATGAACACGAAGCTCTCAGACTGACACAGAAGGATGGATGCTTGAAACCAGAGTTTGCACAGGCAAGGAACAGAAAATGGTTAAGTAGGAGGGCAGTGCCAATAAAAATCAGATGAAGGTTGTTCCATTAGTGCGAATGGTTGTCTGTGTGTTAGCCTTGCGTCAGACTGGCGACCTGTCCAGGGTGTACCCTGCCTCTCGCCCTATGACAGCTGGGATAGGCTTCTTCCTGCAGAGCTCTGTGATTGTAACAGAAGAGAAACAGCCAACAGAAGCCGCCTAAAGCATCACTCAGACCTCTGAAACACGAGCTCAAATCACTACATTGATCCAGAGACACCTGACACCTGCTACTGCTGGTAAACTGAGGCTTTAATTGGTCCTCAGCAGGGAACCGTTCAGCTCCAGATCAACAAATAAAACCAGAAAAGGCGGCACTCTCCAGAGAACGCTTTACACGTTCACAGGACTGAGAAACTCAGCCCTGCAGCTCCCCTCCAACACTGTCTTTGATTCTTTTATGTACGCTGAAGGCCTCCTTCATCTTGCTGCCCCATGCATGGTTCTCTTCACTTTTCTGCACATCTTCCTGGCATAACAACTGTAAAAATGTTCAATTCTGTAGTTGTCACCAAAATATTTACCTTTAGCGGACAATACTGAGTTCTGGAGGAATTTGGAGGAACTGGAAGAACTATTCAATAAAAATAGTAATAAAATTCTAGAGAAACACCTTTCTACAAATAATTTTACTTAAAGTATGAAAAATAAAAGTTTTAATCTACAAACAATGCTCCCTATTAATATTATGACTTCATATATTATATCAGATATAAATGCATTACACACTAATGTGGCTGTTCAATAAGGGCCACAAATCTCTAGAAAATCAAGGTGCAGGCTTATTGCAATTTAAAGATTATATGCAGAGCTTATAGACGAATTAAGAGAAGCCCATGGACGAGAACACTACCTTTATTTTATTTACTACCCACATCTCCCAGTTAACAAAATGAACTACATTTGCAGAGCCCAGAGAAGAGACATGAGCCCAACACTGGGACAAAACGCTGCACAGTAAGTAAACAGCACATAGAGGAAGCAAATGGATGTTTCTAAAGTCAGTGTGCTGAGTTTATATTCAGAACACATACAGCTGGAGGCCCAGCACTTTTCTGTTTTATTTCATTGAAATTTGCCATCTTGGTTGCATGCCAAGATGATGCACTGTAATGTCCCAAGACACAGAGACTGCAACATCTACACAGACACATTCACCATTTTATGATGACATTTTTGTCACTCGGACCGAAGCGCACTCAGGAATCCTGACTCAAGGGATTTAGAGGCTGTTGTTCCAGTTACTACATTCAAGGTTTTTAGTTCAGCTGTAGCTGACAGTTAGCCCCACAGCTGTTTTATTCATTTTAAAATATTTTTTATGAAATCTTGCCTGCTTTCTTGCTAGTTTCTGCCTCAGAATTAAAGCTGACAGTTAATTGAAAGCTTAATTGAACCAGACTGATCTGCTCCTGTTTGCTGGTTAAAAAATAGCAGCAGTGAGCTGCACATCAGGTATAAGATGGAGTATTAGCGCCATGTTAAGAAAAAATATATAATATAAGTTGATCAAGCTGAAATTTTGAGATTAAAGCTGAAAATCTATTTTGAGAAAAAAGTCAATATGCGAAGATTACAGTGGTTGTCAAGACAAACTGCCACAGTTACTGTACGCTCTACAAAATGCCTCGCGTAGGTGACTTTTTGTGAAACTCATGTAACAGCATGCATCCTCTTTATTGCACGAGGATGTAATCATCAATAACCTCGCATCTGTCCGGCCATTTCATTTTGAACAAATCCACTCTTCCGAGTTTTGTTTTCTACATCCTTATGCTTGTCACCACAATATGTTTATGTGTGGGAAAAAAACAATTTCCTTCCTTCTGAAGTACAATTTCACTCAGAAAGAACAGCAACGGTGGCAGTCGCCACATTTTTTCTCCAAATACAATTTCATCTTTTTTCTCGTAATAGAATTAGGATTTTAATCTCGAAATGTCAACTTCATTCTCAAAATGATCGATAATTGTTTTTTTATTTATTGTGGCCCTAATACTCCTTCGTACAGGTACAACAATCCTCTGTCAAAGGAAGGAAAAGTGAAGGATTAAGGAGCTAAACAGATCCCAGATCTCCTCAGGATCTCACCTCTGACACCTGGCTCATCTGCAGCCTGCAGTCCATCACACTGAGGGGATCTGAGGGGGGTCATACAACTAAGTGATGGGTGGGTCTAGAGGGGGTGACGTGAGGCCATCAGGGGGCTGAAGTGTGTCGCCTGGCAGCCAAAAGGCTGATTCTGAATGGGTAGGCAGGAGATCTGGCAAAGCTCCTTGGAAAATCCCATTAGGTCCCCCCAAAACCCAAAAAAGGCACTTGTTGCCTTGGCTGAGCCCCCCCCCCCTTACAAAACCCCCCCTTGTGCCCCCGGCTACATCTCTGTCTCTTTGTCCAGTGTGTCTTTTTCTGAGATTTTATCACATTAGTTCCACTGGGAGCTGGAAATCGCCTGTAATTGCAAGTTCTGTGATGCTGGCGGGCCAAAAGGAGGGAGGGTGGGGGCAAAAAGCCAAAGGAGAAGAAGGTGAGGGGCAGAAGAGGGGAGACAGAGGGGAGAGAGAAGAGGTTGTGTTTGGCAATGAACAAAATGGGATCTGTGATTTTAGACGACTTGTGCTCTTCTGCCTCTGAATGAAACTCCACATTCTGTGTCTGTATTCAGATTATTAATACATAATAAGCTACACGATTTTAAACATTAACTGTTCGACTGAACAGACCTGGCTGAGCTGAGGGGACCTATGATTTAAACAAGCCTTAAAGAAGAAAAATATCATGACTCCGATTTTAAAGCTGTTGAGTTAGTCAAATCAGCAAGCAAACTCCTGAGATTTAGAGAAACTTTTTGAAGTTTTCTCTAGTGAATTATCAGAAAACAAATCAAAAATCAAACAAGATTAAAAGTGATTCTGTTACTGTTTCTCTATCCATCAAATACACTGGTGCAGTTCACTGAAACTACGGAAATTCTACAGGGTCAGGTGGGACATAATATATTAAAACGAAAAAAGCCAATGATGAAAAGTGCTGTGCTGAAGACGCTCTGAGGTGCAGCAGCAGGGACGGCGTGAATGTGAAAGAGGCGGCTGGAGATGATCGACGAGGCATCACTTTGCATCTTTAAACGCTCTTCTTTTCTTTCTCCTTCATCACTAACAGAATCATTTGAAAGTCAGTTGTTTTAAGGGCAGCATGGTGCTGCAGGGAGCTTCCTCCCACAGCTGGAGGACAAGCAGGGGATCTTGAAATGTGAGTCAACACTTTCACTGGTTTTAGATTGGTTTATTTAGAAATCCCAGCTAATGTTGAACAAAACTAAGCAGAAAAAGATAAAGAAACTGCATCAGTACAAAAAAGACCTCGTGCATGTTGACTAGAGCATGAAAAACGAATATTTCCTTTATTACTGTGGTTTTATAATTTTATAAAAGCAACAACATAATATTACTGTTCAGTAAAGTCAAAAGTACCAAATAATTCAAAGTAAACCTCTTCAGAGCACGTGCTGAAACACCTTTTGTAATGCTCGTTGTCTTATTCATACTTAGTAGATGGTGTCGCCTTTATTTTAAGTATATTCTCCTTCTCCAGTTCTTTTGTTGCTCAGGTAAAGGTGTGCTGTGTTAGATGTTTTAAATGTCTAATGAACTGTGTCATCAGAACTGAGCAGCAGCTCAAAATGAAGGTGAAGCGAGCTGGATGCAATGTTTTAGATCATTAAAAAATTTAAATATTAGACAGGTATACATTTCAGAGCATTTCAGATGTTTAGTCTGCTCAGGGTCTTTTATTTTGGAAATATACCAGATCCTGTCTGCGTAGGTTCTCACTCATCCAGGTCATCCGAGAAGCTTCTTCAGTTCTGTTTTAGATCTGAAGAACTGAAGAAGCTTCTCGGATGAGAGGTGAAACGTCTTCAAGCAACTTAAAGAAGTCCAGACGCTTTTCTTTCCAAGTTCCTTAGACTATACCAGATCCTCTTTCTGATGTCCCGCCTTCTTCATTTTGCCTAGTGCCGATCTGGGATGTTCTGGGAAGTAACATGTCTGTATTTATACAGACACAAAAGTAGTGGATGAACATTAAGAAAACCCAGAGAAATTTGTGTCCAGAAACAAACAGATGACATTTCTTACTACTTTATGAACTGCTGTGAGATCTTGAACCTGTGTTCTATCTGCAGGCCAGCAGATGGCGATAGCCATGGCTACAAAAAAACGTCTGGTCCTATAGAAGTCTGCGGGAATATGACTTTCTGTCGAGTTTAAAGAATCAGCCTGGTCATATGATGTTTCACATTGGTGGGATATAGTAGGGAGTTGCATGCTTATTGGCTGACGATGTGCCAGTCGCAATCATTAGCCAATGAACATGTGGGTTCACACTGTGACCTGCCCTTCCCCATCACATCAGTTTTTTTGTACCATGAAAATATGATAGATGCTGCAAAACACAAATCCAGAATCAGCAGGTGACATCGCATTAGCTAGTCGTTATGTCTATGCTGATGTCACCATACGGGCGTTTGTTAGCTATGGTTAGTGTAGGGACTGTCGCGTTATTAGGTAACGCGTTACAGTAACTACGTTATTATTGTGGTAATGAGCACGGTAACTAGTTATTATGCCAAAATCAGGAACGCGTTAATCGTTACTGGGATTTAGATAGGCTCGTTATTCGTTACTTCATGTGGTGGCTATCGCGGAGCTTCCACAGATTCAGTAACATTAGCAAGTGGTGGAGGCTTTCAGGTGGATGAGGGAAAAGGGAGGCAGGAGGAGGAGAGACCCGAGGCGGCTGCCGGTCTGAGTGTCAGGTGAACTGAACTTCAGGTAAGAAGTTATGACCTGCAGTCTATCTGGGTCAGATATAAACCAAGTTTAGGTGGAGTTTATTTTCGTTATGCTGACTTTTTCGTAGTGCGTACTAGCTAGCATGACGGAGTTTCTGTACAGCTGGGTAGGTGCTATGATGTTACTGATAGTGAACTTTATTTTGTTCATACGGTTAGTTATTAGAGTTGCCAACCGTCCCGTAAAAAACGTAATCGTCTCGTATTCAGAGAAAATACTGCGCGTTTCGTATTGAGCTGAAAAGGAACACAGTTTGTCCCGGACTTTAGCTAGAATGATAAAAGACACAAAGCTGGATTTATTCTGTCTTTATGCTGTCAGCTGTCTCTTCTTCTCTCATTCTCCCCCCTCCCTCTCCTGTTTCTACTTCAATCATGAAACTGATCAATGATCAGCTGATCGGCTTTTCTCTCTTGTTTTTTTTATCGCCCACTTTGCGCCAGAAAGAAGAAACCAGTGGATGTAGCGCTAAACAACAGCAGCACGTTTAAGCTTGATCAGCTGTTGTTAGAATTTATTTAATATTACTTTCTAGTATCAGCGGATGTTTGCTGGAGCCACAGCTGTAAAGCTGCTGGTCATGATGTTGGTTTGGTTATGTGGTGAGAGGGAAACATGAAGATGAAACCTGGAGACGTCCTTACTGAATCATCAGAGCTGAACAGGTGATGACAGGAATGAGTTGAAGGGAAGTTATGAACCTTTTTTTACGTAGCTGACAGCTGATAATTGTGCAGGGGCGGGTCTAGCAACGTTTTTCCAGGGGGCCAGGCAGGGCATTAACAGGGAAAGGGGGGCACAAAGAAGTACTTTTCTTTCTTATTCTCAATTAAAATGTCTAGCTTTTAAAAAATAATTATCTGAATCTTACAACAAACAATTGATAGACTGATGCATATATACCATCAAGACAGTGTACATCACTGTCACAACAGTGTTTGTTTTCATTCAAAGGCTTTATGATTTTTCCTATAATGATTTTTCCTATAATGATTTTTCCTAGACAAAACACCCGGGCTGATTTTTTGTCCCAGTCCAGCCCTGTATGCAGCTCATCTGCAGTCTGGTGTTACCTACATCTTCCTATTCAGAAGGCAGAATTTCCGATTCTGAGTACAATCGAAAGCACCACGACTGCAGTTTTCGTGTTGGATGTAAAAAGCGCACATGACACTGTGACGTAGGCTAGAATCATGGCGGCGGTCAACGACGGTCCAGGCGTGGGATTTCTGTCATGGAAATATGCACATTATTTTTTCCTTTCTGTTGGTAGGTGGCACAGTGCACTTGTGGCAGGATAGTGCTAACATGTAAGCAAGCTAGAAGACTGGCACTCTTGCTGGGTATTAAGTTACGGAAGCAACACATTAACAAGAGAATTCTGAGTAAAACCAAAGTTACTTTCCCTAGTAACTAGTTACTTTGAAAGTAACGAGTAACTTGAAGTAACTGAGTTACTTTGGATAGAAGTAACTAGTAATGTAACTAAGTTACTAATTTAAAGTAACTTACCCAACACTGGCTATGGTAAAGCTAATTACACAAAATAATGACATAGAACCATTAAAAAAAAACACCTCATGTATAAACATGATTAATTAACAGAAAATGACCACCTAATAAAGTTTAACTATGAATTCAAAATGTATTGGTCATAAAGTGTTGCTACAAAAAGCATCATTAAGGTGGTCCCTCGTTTATTGAGTTACGTTCTAAAAATCACCTGCGACAGGTGAAATCTGCAAAGGAGCCAACTTCATTTTTTTACAATTTAAGGCCATAAAACCCCTCACTACACACTTTATACACTTTTTGCAGACAGGCATGCACATTTTCACACTTTTCTCTTTTGTTTAAACACCCTCAAAGTTCAGACCTTCGTAGAAAATAAATCGGGTCTTAAAGAATGAAACCAAAGATCAAATCCTTTTTTCAGTTCCAGAACATGGGACTAGAGCAGCTGCGAGAGAATTCAACATTAATGAATCAATGGTACGGAAGTGGAGGAAGCAAGAAGAATGAGTTGAGTAAAGTTTGACTTATCTGACTGTTTTGTTTCGCTTAATGTGCCTTATAATCCGAAAAATACAGTAACTTCTACCTTCCTTAAGGATGTCAGGAAGTCCAATTTTTTGTGTGATGGTTAGAATCTTCCTCTGCCGTTTGGGTGCTACCGCAGTTGCCTTTGACGGTGCCAAACATTTCGTCAACATTGTTGTGTTTGTTGGGGAGCAAACTTACAAATATACAGTGCAGCACTTCAGAGTCACACTGCTAGCGATCGAAGATTTATACAAATTTGACAAGCTGAACACATTCTGTACTGTACAGGAGACACGGCAGGAGAGTGATTGACAATGGTCTACAGCCAATCAGGACACAGAACACAATAAAAAAAAAAGGTTTAAAAAAAGCATGCAAGCATGCAGCGAGGCCGTGAAAGGTTAACTGCATTATAACGAGGGACCACTGTACAGATCAAACTCATTAAAATCTAATTATTTAAATGAGCTCTTACTTTTTAATGGTTTTTGATCTTCCTGAAGGAAAGCTTCTAGAATATCTCATTGATTTAAAAGATCTGTAGAAAAAAAGGCTCCATTACGTGTCATCTGTGTGATTTTGAGCTGTTATTAATTGTTTTAAAATAAAAACTTTAACATGTGGCCAAAGAACAAGAGCATATGAATGATTCTGCTATGCATGTGCATAAATCAAATGAAAGCCAACATGCTGAGGTGTAAATCTGATTCCCCCCCTCCGTCCTCAGTCCTCTCTAATTGGTCCTGTGAAAACAGACACAGAATAAAAAGCAGGTCTGAAATGTCCTGCGAGGCGACCCCCCATTCAGCCCGATATGTAACTTGAGCCCGCCGTATTATTATCGAACCTGGACAACTCAAACTGCTAGTTAGAGCCCAGCCTCTGAGGTGCCACCTTCACACCGGCTCCATTGTGTGGACGCTCCAAGGCTGAGATTATGTCGTCAGGTTAGAAAACAAGAGAAAGAGCCCCCCGCCCTCCAATCCTCCCACGCCCGCGCTTTAAATGGGCTCTATACAACGACGGGAGATGGTTTTACACATTAGGGAGCAGCTCAGTGAGCTGGTCAGGTTGCTGTGGTCACCTGGAGCTGGTGCCACCCAGCGGGACTCAGCTCTTTCATCCTTTGTGGCACTGAGCAGGAAGGGGAGGGGCTTTGATTTTGCCATGCAGCTGGCAGAGCCTCCCTCTCCTCCCCCACCAATTCAGGATTACACCCAGGACAAGAAGACCAGGACACGCCTTTAGGTCTTCATCCTCCTCTGAACTTCACCTCAGTTCACATCATCATCATCATCATCAGTGCTGTGGGGATGAGAGTGGTAACTGGACTAACTTCATTTCAGTTCAGTTTTTTCTGTCTCGCCGGTTTACGTAACCTGCTCTGGAGATTAACAGGCATGTCACTGCTGCCTGATTCGCTGGAAAACTCCTCCTCCTCTGTCCTCCTGGAAGAGCCTTCAGCCTCAGTGTGCAAATGGCATGAGGGCACAAGTTTTTAAAGACTCTGACATTCACTAAGGAGCTTAATTAAGAAACTTTATTCCCGAATTTGTTTCCTGTTTGCTTCCAACAACCCTTAAAATCTTATTTGTCTGTGTCATGGTTTGCTGTGCGGCAGGCAGGATGCAGTACCCAAACGCAGGAATCACACACAGGCAATTTAACTGAAAGCGGAAGCTTTATTGCTGGAAATATCTACTACAAATACAAAACAAAACTCGAAACTTAAACTAAGACACTAGAAGACAAACCACGAACTGGGAACTAGGAATTACATAGAACAAGGAGGGAAGAAACATAGCAGAGTATGGGTATGACACAACAACTAACAGAGAGAATCACAGGCCTTAAATACATTAGCAGGACATCGAGAGGATGGGGAACAGGTAGTAACACAGCTGGGACAAATCAGACCTAACGAGACAAGAGAAGGAAAACCAGACACAGTGCACACAGGACATGGATTATCAAAATAAAACAGGGAACACAGATGGAAACTCAGGACACACAAGCTTAACACAGTAACTGGGAAGACGTAGGGAACATAGGTGACTAGACATGAAACTTGTTGAAGATTTCCACGTCCCTGTTATGAGGCTGTGAGACTGAAAGCTTTAATGTTTAAATGGGTCTAGTTTAAAGTTTGAGAGCACTGAAGTGCAACCATCATGTTAGAAAGGTAGAGAGTGAACTCAGGGATTAATTAACTGGAGTTAAAATGTTTATTTTGCAGCTGTTTGTGCAAAATCAACAAATTATTAATTTTCTTATGCTTAATGCATTTTTATTATCATCTTATTTCCAACAGTGCTGCATTTTACTTTATTTATTTATTTTTTTAATAGAGTTTAGTCACAATTTTATCATTATCATCTGACTGTGTCTCTGATTGGAGTAGGTGGCACTCATAGGGATTGTGAAACACTCTCTTTTATGTGAGTGTGCACCGAGCCTGAAGCAGAGAACCTGGGTTAACAGAAAGTTAATAACCACCATTGTGATACCCGTTATCTCTGACTGGGGCTTCAGGCTTTGTTGAGCCAGGTAATACAAAGAAAGCCCGGTTGTTTTAAACTTCATTTGTTCCACACAACTCGGGCCAAATTAACTCCGTATGTTTCTTAGGACTGTCAGCATGTGATCGTTCATCGTTTTATGTTTCCTATAATTTCCTATAATTTCTAAACTTACAGGTTAGCATGGAAAAATATTATGTATCTAACATTTTTCTGACTTTTTAACTTGTTGATGATACATTTTCTTTCTCTTTTCTCTAAATTATTATATGCGAATAGTTAAATACTCTACTGATTTTCCCTACGTGGTTAAAAACTTCCAGAAATTTTTCCCACAGGCTGTGCGAAAAATAGAAGAAGACACAGCAGCATAATTTGAACATTTATTGTGAAAACTTTGATTTAAAACAGAAACATTATTTTAAATATAACGTGTTTGTGTGTAATAGCAGCGGTGTAAATGTGGGTGTGTTAGCATTGTGAAGGGTGTTTGGGAGGATAAACTTAAGCAAACTCAACAAAGGGATGTAGCATCTTGGGTGTAGTTGAATGTGGCCATCGTGCCTTAAATACCAGTTAGTCTGATCATCCCACACCAGCAGGTGTAGCTCTAAGGCCTCAATTATACACTAAAAACAGGCAGGCACATGGACATCCGCACAGACTTGCAGATGCTGGAAAGTATAATCCTGGCTTGAGCTGAAGGTGTTGGGGATACTGCGTTGAGAGCTCAGAGTCTATCGGAGAGCATGAGCGTCCTTCTGCTCATCCCTGCTTTTATATCATTGCTGCTCAAATTCGTGACAATCCAAAATTACCCTCAAGCCACCAGGAAATGTCCTGATTAGCCAGCCTGCCACTGAAGATGACTTACCTGTTTGAATTTTTCATGTTCCCAATGGTTACTTGGCTTGCCAGCTCTTGAAGTCGCTAAACTTCACTGACGTGTCACAGTCTCTGGTTGCATCATTGCCGATCGTTTCTTCCTGACCACAGAAGGTCTCGTTTTTTGAAAGTCTCTTTTCCTGTCACAAATCCATACACTGAAAGCATCACAGCTACAATCCAAAAGTATCTTAAGTGTTTAAGCTCTCTGGATTTTTGTTTCCTTTGTAAAGCTTTGACCCATCCACATTGATCAACTTTCATATTAATGCACTTGTAGCTAGATTTAGAAATAAAGGCTTGAGTTATAGAGAGGATAACATTGTTCATGCAACTGCCTGACTGACGAGGAAAAACTGTCCTGGTAGTGCAGGACCCAGGTGGGAAGACAGGTGAACAGTTGGATGGATTTCTGGTTTCTGTGCAGTGAATTGTAGGATTTTCTTTGGATTGGATTCTTTGCATAATTAGTGTTTTTAACTTTGCACTCCACCTTGTTGTGGACATGGTCACTTCTGCCTTAAAAAAGAAAGCAGTTCAGAGGTGGCCAACGTCACAATTCAAGCTTCACAAACCAATGGATGGCTTCATCCATCTTTTATATACAGTCTGTGCTCATGACCCCTTCTTTCCCTCTTGTGATTCCTTGTCCTTTTAATGCTTCCCTAAAGTTCTTCTTCCTCTCACAGGGACAGTAAAGATGCCATTAAGATGCATTTTAATGGTGGGAGTGATTGTTAAATTGAGGATTTAAATGAGCTAACATGTTAGATACATGGGTGCGTATCCTCCTCCTCCTCCCGGTCTGTAAACCGCTCTGACTCTGCTCCTCGTCCTCTAACAGCCAGTTAAAAAGCTTCGACACACTTGAAGCTTCTCAGTATCCTCAGTGAGGAGTTAACAAGCTGACCCCCCACCCTCCTCACTGAAAGGAGGAGAGTCTGCCGGTTCGAGTGCTCCCTCTTTATCCTCCGTCCTTCCACTGATCACTGGAGTGTGATGTCAGCAGGACGTCGCCTGCGCTCATTGTGTGGGACACTTTTTTTTATTGGATAAGTGGAGCGGCTTCCTTTGTGCCTTGGAGCCTGAGGTGGCCTGTTGGGCTCTTAATCACCGGCCCTCTGAGGTGCGCTGCGTTCAGGGGGCAGCAGATAAAGGAGTGCCGCCTCATTCAGGCCGAGCTGTTGATCTACCAGCTCATTGTCCTCTCCTCCACACCTCGGCCGGCCAAAGGTAAACAAATGGCAAATAAAAGGCGGAGCTTCAGAGCCCAGCCACCGCTGAGGGAGCCCCCCATGGCTCCGAGTTCCCTTGAGTCTACTTTCAGAAGTTCTGTTTCTCTCCTTTGTTCATTTTGAATCCTTTTAAAGGTAGAAAACACAAAGCTCAACGGCCGTCTTTAGATTCCTGCTTATCGAGTCTTTGTTGTGAAGCTGAGCAGCGCTCTGATGTCAGCACAACCTCCACTTAGCACGTTTTGCTAAAACAGTCCTGTTTGCAGGAAAGACTTAAGCCTTCAAACTGCCTCTGCATCACCTCTTCTGGACTTTGACTATCAGAGTCACACATGTTTAACTGATATCACTTTGAAATGAGGTGAGGAGGTCTCAGTTGGTTATAATGCCTGTTGCCTCATCTCCTCTCTTCTCGTGGCTCATCCTCCTTTCAGATCTTTAGGAGGAACAAACGTGAAGAGAGGAGGCAAGGACACAAATAGAGGATGTATGAACTGAGAAATGAGAGAAACTAGTTACAGTTACAGAGAGGGAGAGAAGAGGCAGACCAGCTCTGCGGGAAAGCCCCTGATGCCCACCTGATGAATCTCCTTAGTGACGCGTCTCTGTCTTTACCCCCCAAACCTTCTCCTCCATCTGTCTGCCTTACTCTTCCTGGCAACAATAACACACTCAGAGTCTAACTTCATTATAAATCAATGTTTCGTTCATACATTGTTACTACAAACCAGTTTGTTGTAGACACTTTAGATTCAAAGTTCACAAAACAGTTTCTAATTCAATGAAAACATTTAGGCTTAAATTTAATTTTTAATTACCAGGCATTCAGCTTCTCACAGTGTCTCAACCAAAGGGTTACGACCCAACTTGGGGTCAGCTGATAAACAAAAAGGGTCCTGCCTGCTTTCTAGTATGTTGATAGCTGCTTTAAAAACTTGAACCTGTCACTTTGGTTTGGGCTTTTTCTCGTTTTTAATCATCATTTGACCCCTGGGATTATTGTGGGACCTTCAGGGGGGTCCTGACCCCCACGCTGGGATCCATGGATCTAAAGAGTTTGAGAGGATTAACTCAAATCCTGGCAAGACTTTCTCTCCTTGTTCTCTCTCCTTCTGTCCTTTTTGTTGTTTTCCTGCTTTTCTTTGTTTACTTCTTTACCTGCTCATTAAAAAAAATATTAAACATGTTGAACTAACCAGTCTCTCTGTGGACTTTGCTTCACCTGAGCACATTTTACAGCATCTTTAGTTTAGTTTTTACATTTTTTTTCATTCATTGCATCTTTTTTTCTGTTGAATCTTTCCAAACTTTCCCAGACATCTAATTTCTTTCTCATTCTGTGTATTTAAAACCAGATTCGCCCCCCTCACCCTCTCTTCTCACCCCTACATGCCTTTAATCCCCTCTCTATAGTCTCCCCACACTCCCTCTTTTTAACTCTATTCTTTCTCAGCCTCGCTTACTCTTTGGGGATCGGATCAGATTAGCGGTGTGATGATGAGCCATCGCTGCCGTCGTGTGACCAAACTGCAGCTTTGCTGTCGGATTGTGTGTTTAATTCAACAAGTCACATTTCTATGTTTGAAAGGTTAAAGACATTTAAAGTATCCTGATTCGACACCTTCACCTTCTGTAGCCAACAGAATACATTTTCTTTCATTGAGTAATTGGTGACTTTTGGGTCTTGCTGCTGGGAACTATTTATTGTAACTCTGATTAATTTGGAAGAGGAAAGTTTCATTTATGTGTGCTGGCATTAATAACATTTTCATCAAATGTGACTTCACTTTCAAAGAATGTAAAGTAGCAGAAATATTGATGAAAATTATCTGGGAATTCAAATATTAGTTGTCGTGTTGTTTGTAACTGGAGGAAACTATTTGTCTCAAATGCATGTGCTTGTCTTGTGTGATTGTTTTTCTTCACAGCTGTGAGACTGACTTTTGTAACACAAACTAGTATTTCCTTTTCCCCCGTCTCACTTCTGTACAGATGTGATATTTGATGTTTATTATTGTTGGTTTGTGTCACAGTATGCAGAAGCAGACTGTATGAATTGTGAATAGTAGACCCGAATGCAGACACAAAAGAATGAGGCAGCATGAGGTAATGAGGCAGATTTTAAAAAGGTGCAAACAAAAGGCAAGCAAACTGACGCAAAACTAAACATTAACCTAAATTGGGAGAACTAAAAAAACAATATGAAGAACTCTTACATGAACCTGGACGAACCTGGACATGAAACTTGGAAACATGGCAAGAAACAACAGACAACCTGACAAGGAATGAATGAAAACAAACAGACTAAATACACACAGGAGGTGATCAGCGGAAGTAGAAACACATGGTGAAACAGCTGACACAAATGAACATAAAATGTCACCGGGGAAGAGTAAAACTAAACACAGAAACACAAGACTTTCAAAATAAAACAGGAAACATAGAGAGATGAAGACACGACAAACAAGTTTGATAACATGAAACACGCAGACAAGAAACACGACATATTGACACTGAGAAGACAAGAGAAAGACTTATAAATCAGGAGTTATAAAAGTAGTAAAATTAGAATGAAACTAACAGTGGCAACACAAGAACTCAACATATTTCCAACAATATCAGGAAACAGAAATACAAAACAAACTGAAACTGCTGTGTCACAGACCCAGCCCCTGACAGGTTTGTGACTGCTGAATAAAATTAACTGCAGATAAACATGTTTGGAAAAAAGACAAAGAAATATAAAAAAAAACAAACCCTGATTTAAAGACATTCACATGAGGCACGTCAGGCAGCTGGTGAGTGCTGAGACTCTTTCAGAGTCATCGGGTAGAACAGCAATGGAAATAACTATTTCACATTTCACTGCATGTATCTCATGGGTATTAATGTCTCAGTTTTAGATGGGAGTTGTTTCAAAACCAGGTGTATTCCAAGCTAATAGTATGTGGCACCTATGATGAATTAAAACAAAGATAATAATGACCAAAAATGATTCCCACACTCATGATTATGTAAGCTATTGTATGTGGAATATACATAATGTGCCTAAATCAAAGACAGGTAAACAAATATAAGCTTGTGACACGAACATCTCAGTGGTTTGTGTCCAAATGATGAGTTTCTGCTCTCTTAATTCATCACAGAGTACATACTATTGAAAGTTAACTGGTACATTTATATTATTTGGCTTATAACAACAACAAAACTGCATTAATACTGTGTAAAAAATGTTTTATGAGCACCTTTGTCCTGCAGCTGTTATTCTGTTACACTAAGTGAACTTTAGACAACATTCATTCATCTTCAGGCTCAGAACATTCAGTCAAAACAAAACAGAGATTACACCAAAGAACTGTTTCAATTCAGCACATGCATGAATGCAGAAGAGTCATGTATGGACAAGAAAGTGTCATCTCCAAAAAAGGCCACTCTCATATTTAATCGGAAATTGAAGACCTGCCATTAAAAATGACATCAATATATGTTATTATCAGCAGAGTTTATTTTTTGCATACTGCAGCTTGGTGTTGCTTTCAGCGGACAGTATGGAGATATTCAGTGTTGGGAAGGTTACTTTTAAAATGTATTCCATTACAGAATACAGAATACATGCCCCCAAAATGTATTCTGTAATGTATTCCGTTACGTTACTCAATGACAGTAACGTATTCTGAATACTTTGGAATACTTAATATATTATCATGCTTTTTACAACAACGTGAATGTACTATTGCTGTGTGATTTATTACTATTACTGAAGGTCCGCGACTCCGAACTGTAGTAAAGGGACCTCTGACTAATACGGCGGGGTCCCTGTCGGCTCGTAGCCGAAAAATAGCTTTACTTTGTTGTGTGGGTCAACTTTTCTTGCGAGAGACAGAGAGAGGCGTTGAAAGACTGCTGCAACGGAACTTAATGTTTTCGGAGGAAAACACGAACACAGTGTACAGTTGAGTCTTAATAGCTTACTTACAGCTGGGCTCGTCAGGCTCTCTTCTTGGCTACAGTGGTTATTATTATATTTACATGCTTCCAGCTCCCGTTTTTGCTCGATGACAACTCGTACCTTTCCACTCCCCTTTTTCTCCCTCCTCGCGCTCACAGACCCATAACGTGTATGGCAGTCCATTCTCCCTGCAACACGGACTACACTGCCCATGATGCTACATTCTTTAGAGCTATGCTTGTAGCATTCTGCCTGTTAGCTTAGCACAACAACAACAACAACGAAAAGGCGCTCTCTCACCCAGGAAACACACAGTCGCAGAGAGAGAGAGAGCGTCGCCCTGTAACCATGGCAACCGTAACGCTGCCGCCTGGAACAACAGAACGTAGCTGTCAAACAAAACCCAAACAGGCCTGACCCGCGACAAAATGAAACAGGAAAGTACCGCAGTGTAATCCATTTATTTCAACAAAGTAACTGTATTCTAAATACCACCTTTTTAAACGGTAACTGTAACGGAATACAGTTACTCATATTTTGTATTTTAAATACGTAACGGCGGTACATGTATTCCGTTACTCCCCAACACTGGAGATATTTCATAATGATGCGTTCATGGTTCAGGTGTAAATAAAGTTTTTAAGTTTACTGTGATCCACTACGTTGGACTGGTGCAGAGCAGACATGGTGTCCATGGTCAGTGTTAGGTTACACCAGGGGTAGGCAACTCCAGGCCTGGAGTTGCCTACCCCTGGGTTACACCAAGGGTAACACACATCAGTTTACAATGAAGCTCATGATGCTGATTAGCTTCACTCACCAAAGTCTTCCTTTTATCCTTTTTTTAAGCCAGCCGTGACAGTTTTTGTGACTATTTCTTGGCGATTCTTTTCTCCACAATGCACCGCAACACTTGATCCTATGGGTTCCCTCATCTCCCACTTTAACCCCTGTAATTAATCTACAGAAGCCATCATGTTGAGCTGCGTCGAGTCGATGTTTTACTTCTGCAGGATGTTCTGATTAAGACATGGAATAAGTGCTTTAAGTTGAAGAAGTTTGTATTGATGTGAGGATATTATAATTACAGACCGACTTCAGGACTCTTCATGTTATCAAAGGCGTATGAAACTGAAATGCAAATCCAAAGTGCATGTGACACAAAAATTAAAGATTCAAACCACAATTAATGTATTTTTATTTTTAAAACATTGATGTAATGAACTCTAATTATCAAATGGGCTCTGTGATTTCGTTGTTTTTTTAAATAATCCTTGAGTGCTGTACTTTTTTTTCTTTATCCTTCGTTTTCATTCAAGAGAACATTTCCTATGATTAAAATCATGTGACCTGCTGGAGTTCACCCCCTGCCATTTGCACATGTTGCACATTCATTTAACTGTGTCTGCTTTAATCCATAATGGGGCATTTATACGTCTAGATGAGGTGTGAATGACAGTTTAAGTGATGCTCTGTCTGATGTGTTGTTTCTCTGCAGCAGAGTTGAGTCGATGCTGCAGAGTAATGAGCAGTGAGCATGTTTTGTTCAATAGATTTAACCAGAGAATTATCACAACAAATGAATGGTTACACACACACACACACACACACACACACACACACACACACACACACACACACACACACACACATTTGACCTGAAAAACACCATGATGACAAACTGCACACACTGAGCCATCTGCCGCTCAGATACATCAGCACTGTTTCCAAATGTGGTCGGAGGGCCACACGAGGCCCCGCTGAGGGCTGCCTGGGGTCCTTCACACAACAAAACACACAACGGTGATGCTGAAATACAAAACCGCATGAGAGAATCATTCGAAGAAGAATTAATAGCCTTGTTGGAAAGAGACTTCCTTTGTTTTGGCTGAGTGAATTTAAGAAAGAACCAAAAACACAAAAAGACTCATTTTCAGTCATGAGCAGATTAGAAATGTCATCATCATAACAAAAACTGATATAAAAAAACAGTAACAATAACAAACACACAAAAGGTTTAAAACTGCCTCCACACCAGGCCCTGGACCAGAAGGACATGTGGACCCAGATTAGTTTGTAATATTTTCAGTTTTTCTTATAAAATTGTTTTGTACTTATGAAGATGTGATGCAAGTTTTGCCTGGTCTTAAAACAGTAAACAGACATTCTTCCTGACATTCCTGGACCCAGATCTGGACTGACTTCCAAGGTTGTGCCAAGCCCCACCCCTGGGAGCATTTTCATGCAAATCTGTCCTTATGTTGTAGATAAATGTTAACAAACAGGCAACCAACAGAACAAATCACAAAACTTAAAGTTAAATATAAGTGTCAGCTCGATACATCACAATTAAATGTGAAACAAAACCATAGACACCACCCAGTAGTTTCTATACTCTGCATTTTTAAGCCTATGCCTTAGTGTTTTGATACAAACACGACTAAATTCACAGCCCAAGAAAACGGCTTTATTTATCTCTAACTAGCATAAGCTTTTCTGAGATTTCTGATCAGCAACTCAACACAATGGAAAACTGAATGCACTGAATGCCTTGTTGATACCAGCTCCAAGTTTGTATATAATAAAGTTTCAATTGACGCTTTGCACCAGCGCCTCTGTTCCTGACTGTCTGCATGGCTTCTCAATGAGATTTAGATATCGAGGAAGTTTTAAAAAGCTAGTTAAGTGCTATTCAGCTGCCCTCAAAGGGAAAGCATTGAAAAAGCCAAAATGAGAGTGTAAAGAGCGTCGCGGCGGGGGTTTGTGGAGAAGCGAAACATCGGCATTATGGCACGGATGCCATCTCCTGAGCCGCACAGAAAGCCCTCCCCAGCTGGCAGTGCAGAGTCCGTCGGCTGAAGGCTTTCACTCTGGGACAAAAGCTATCTAATTGAGAACAAACTGTCAGTGAAAGAGACGAGACCGTGACTGGAGAGGGGGCCGCTCCGGGCCGCAGGCCAGCTCCGGAGGCCCCGGGCTCAGTCTATCGCCGGGCCTCGGCCCCTTCGGGCTCCTTGGACCTCTTGTGACTGACACAAGAGGCCACGGAGGATAACACGCGCAGCGGCCCGACACAAAGGCCTTTCAGAGCAGACACAGTCCAAACTCAGCCGACTGTCAAGCGTGAAGAGGAGGAGGAGGAGGAGAGGCTGAAAGGACGTGGATACAGATAAGTGTGAGGTCTTAGGAAAAGGAGGGAGCACGCATCTCTGCAGGGTCCTGAAATCAGAGCGACTCTGCACATCTGCAGCTCATCCTCATTAAAGGAAGTAGTTTCAAGTCGATAGTGAAGGTCATACATGAAAAACCCTCAGTGATTTTTAGAGCCTGCCATAGCTTTTGTTTGAACGTTGTCCAAGAACAAAATAACTCTGGATTTTAAAAAACAAAAACACAAGGTGGTTTTATTTTGATGATTTTTTCCTCGACTGGGAGTGTGCTGAAAATAAAACTGAGCTTTCTGGGATGTGTGTCCAGAATAATTTGGGTTCCTGAAATTAAACATTACTCTTTTTGAACCTTAAAAACACATTTGTAATTGTATAGAGAATATTTGTAGCTCTGAAAATAACAATATTGAATTTAATGCCTGAATCGGAATCATGATAAATTGTTTTTTTTTTAGCTCTTTTACAAACTAGACTCAACATCAAGGTTATCTGGCTAATTCTCTTCTTACTGTTTATTTGGGGAAAAGGGTAAATTTAACCTGTGTTTGGACACTTGTGTGACTGCAGGATTGTATTATTCAACAGGTGAATGTTCCACAGGTTTGATTCCCTGCAGTCTTGCGGTGACCCTTCTGCATTTTTACCCGTTCCTCTCCAGCTCCTTGCTGTCCTTTTACCCATGTTTTTGTGGAGGATCTTCTCTCTAGCCTCATGCTCCACTGCTGCAATGTTTGGCGTGTGAGATGAAAAGCCGCTCCACCACCAACAGAGCTGAATGGTCATTGTGAGGTTCACAAAGGCGGCTGCAGGGGAACACAAGACTCACTCGTCTCAATGGTTCACTTTGGGAGCTCAGACAAAGGCGTAAAAAACACAGATAGAGGCTCCAAAAGAGAAGCACCACTCGAATCTGAGGGACTCATCTGGGATTGTGCTCTCTGTTAAAGACGCCATCAATCACCCCATCAGTCGTGCTCCGGCTGACTTGATTTACGTGTTCGCACAGAAGCATCAATCATCCCAAACCTGCAGAAGTGTTCCCAAAAAGCTGAGAGGGAAAGTTTACCTCACCTGACCTGCCACCTTCACTTAGCATCATGAGGTTATGGTGCGTTTAGGCGCTAAAATGTTGTCAGGAGAGAAGCGGACATGTCGTTCAGGATGAAAACAAATCCCACACTTTGAGTCTTGGTCAGTGTTTGCAGGAGGCGGCTTGGTTAGACCTGTTGTGCATGAAAATTACAAATCTGACAGGATAAATGACAGTATTTAAAAAAAAAAATACAATCACAATAGATAAGGGTGGTATTTCTTATCTCCTTATGTTTTCCAGCAGAGCCCTGATGACTTCATAAGCACAGGAGACATGCACATGGAAATTTCAGGGCTGAAGAACACATTTAAGCTCCGTTTGAAACTCAAACCAAATCAATTTTACACCCACTCCAAGTCGTCTTCTTCTTCTGTTGGCTACTCTCTTTAGAGGTCGCTACAGTGGATCATCCAGCTCACCATATCCCAGCATCCTCCTCTGTGACTCAGGCTTTCAAGTTGTTGTTTTTTTTTAACAATCAGCTCTGAGTGTCAGTATTACAGGATCTATCATAGCTTCAGTTAAATGCTCCAGTTTAATGTCTGTGGTGTCGTTGAACAGAAACAAACATTGATATCCTGCAAGTTTGATCTGTTTCTGATCGTTCTCTGGAGAAAACTTAAAAAAGTGCATTTTGGGTAAATTTTCAAGGCTCGTATTATCATGTTGCATAAGTAGTTGCCCACAACAGGTTAGAGCATATGAAAGGCCTCCCTTTCACCTACATTTAGACACCAAGATCATCTAAATCCTTCTAGCTCAAAGCAATTTTCTAATAGAGTCGTTTTATGGATCATTCAGTGTCTGAGTTTGACCTATGAAAGTTGACCAAAAAGTTACATGTTTCTGCATGTGTTTGAACCCAGACTGAGATGAGATATCCCTGCTTTGGGTAGATCTCTAATGCAGTGGTTTTCATTTTATTTCCGGAGCCATCCCACTCAAAAAGCTGACATGATGAGTGGAGAGCGAGCAGGCAGAGGAGGGGCTGGGTGGAAACCTGCGGACAGACAAACGAGGAGCACGAGTAGAGCCAGGAGGAAAGAAAAGTGTTGCCTGTATTCAGTGAGCACATGTGCCGATCTTCAAATACTGCAGGTAAAAGACACGCCTCACAAACACAGAGGAAGCTAACCTGTGATACACTGGCCGACAGTCAAAGCAAAGTGGTTCAGGAATAAACTTTTAAAAGAAAATGTCCAGTTAAACTAAAGAAGAATCTTAAAATTTTAAATTCAGCTAAATTTTGGCTAAGTTACATGAAATTTGTGATTTAATTGGTGACACTTAAATCCCACATGCTTTGGTCTGTTAGTTTTGTTAGTTTGCTACTGGAGCTGTGTCTGTTAAGTGATGTGAAGCCAAGCGCACTTTAACCGAGCGCATGGTTCACTATTGAAGTTCAAACATTTGACCGGTGTGCTGTGGTGAGACCAACTCAACCATGTTGTGCTGAAGTTAGTGTGAAAATGGTGCAAAACGTTTATCCATCGTTTCGAGGTTTTACTACGTTTCATGTGGCATGCAACAACCCGTGAGCTACACTTTTCTCTTCTTCTGTGGTGTATGTAAACTTACATTAATTAGGCGTTGTTTAAATTTTTTATTTATTTATTTTGCTTTAGTTGTGAAGGCCCCATGTGACTATCCTCCTCACTGCTGCTGGTATAATGATGCTTTGCAGTGAGACTTACTGAACACATCCATGTGGTTTCAGTCCTGAACAGGTGAATGAGGTTTTGAATATTAATCAGACACTGATAATTATAATAATAAAAAAATGTGAACATTTCTGAGTAGCCTTGTGACAAACCCGTCACCACGTCATACCGAAGACTGGAATGAATATAAAGTAAAACTAATAAACTAAGACATATTAGTAAAAACACACTGAGGACTAAATTGAGGACAGAGGACAAAATAGAAATTATAAACAGAGACACAGGCGCACATCGATCCTACAGACAGGAAGTAAAAACTGAAAGAAGACGCACAAGAGAAAACCAACTTTGAGAGTATAACAAGTAATAGAAGCACAGAGACAGTGGGACACTGGGCAGAGGAGAGAATAAGATCCCAAAACTCAAAGCCAGGAAAAAAAGAGTAAAATCAAAACCAGGACCACATTTTAAACTTTTAACAAAAACCCAGAAACTCATTTGTAAAGAGCTCAGACCATGAGTCGGCATGAGGGAATGCGAGTGTGTGATAAACCTGCAAACACAGGCAGAAAACAGGAAAGCGCATGGATAAGACCTGAGAGATAATTTTAGTTCAGCACAAAACGTTTTGTGTGTAATTATCTGAATGAACGAGAATCTGAGGGACTCTTGGAGATTGCTCTGCTCCAGCCTGAAGTGTGTTGATGTCCACCGCTTGCAGAAGCAGCGGTCGCTTCACAGTTTGTTTTGGAAACAAACAGCACATTTTTCTTGTGCGTCCTGTCAGCAAGGACGGACGGACGGAGGAGGAGGACGAAGCAGTGATTATTCCTCCCTCAGAGTCCTCCCATCTGTCCCCGTTTCTGCTGGCCTCAGCCTCTTTCACTGCGACTGACAGGAGGGGGGTCCACCTCACCTCTCTTCCACCCCCCCACCCCATACACACACAAACACACACACATGCATATACACACCTCATCCCACCAAACCCCACCCCGCAGACCCCCGATTGTGTTCCTGTGCACCAAAGCACTCTTCTATAGCTTTTTGATTGGCTTTCAATCCCCACACCACTGACAAGGTTCTGTATGGGAGGAGTGTGTGTGTGTGTGTGTCTGTGTGTCTGTGTGTGTGGTGGGCTTACTAAGGAGATTTAGTGAAGGGCGAGGGGGGCACAGAGGTGATTTTTCAGGGGGAGGAGGAGGACGAAAGTAAAAACTGGGACAGATGGGGCTGATTGTTGCTCTTTACGCAAATTAAGGAGCGAGACATCTGCAGAGAGACGGAGCGGCCGACCGAGGCAATTAAGACAGAGGAGAGAGAGTCCGTTCCACGAGTGAGAATACGTTCAGTTCACAGTCAAACCCTGAAACAAGAAAACAGCTAATTTATGCAAAAATTTAAAAAACGGCCCTGACAATTCTGAAAATGTCTTATTTGAGAGTGACTCTGAGCTGAGCTGCCTTTGACCCTTCGCAGTTTTCCTCGCTGTCCAAATAACTCATTTAGCAAAGTCTGAAATGGAATTCATTAGTGTGTGTGCAGCTTTCTTCTTCAAAGAGTCCCAAATAAAAAGAGTTTAGAGTAAAAAGTCCAACTAATGGGAAAACTTCAGAGATCACCTTAAACGACTTCCTTCAGATCACACACTTTTTTATGTGGCGTCGTCCTTTTCATCACATCTAACAATCTTTTAATCATTTGTGTATCATTTTTAAAAGTTTCTTGTATAATTTTTCACTTTTAATTGCATTAAGTTTAATAACCATGAAACTTGAAACTCAGATTTTAAAGGTGCTTTATGATTAAATGTATTATTATTATAATAACTCGATCATTTTAATATTAGATGCAATGCTTTTCTGCCCCTTTGTGTTCCTGGTACGTGCACACACACACACACACACACACACACACACACACACACACACACACACACACACACACACTCCTCCATTGTAATGTGAGCCTGATTGAATCTCTGCATCTCTCACACTTGTTGACGTTGTTCTTGCGCAATGTCTGCATGTCCTTTTTTTAAACCACAGCAACAGAAAATCCTGCTCTCTGATTGGCCGGGAGCAACAGCATCTCCTCCAGCTCAATCCAGTGAAAGGATTCAGATTCATTTCAGATGTGAAGTTTTCACAAACACACAAGCTTTGCTTCCAAGAAGAAAGCATCACAAACTGAAATCTTGAGTTACATTTTATAAACCTTGAATGTATAAACGTGTGAAACCATGGCACCTTTTGAGCAGATCTGATAAATTAAAAACCTGCAGGAGGTTTAAGCTCAGCGTAAATCCGCAACCAAGTCGGTCTCTAAAAAGAAATTCTCAGAGCGTACAGCAGGAAATTTGCGAAAACTTTCCTTTTAACTTTTTCTGAAGCTCTGATCTCAAATTTGGGGTAAAGCTGGTGAAAACAGGATGTCCACTGAGAGATACAAAGTAGCAGCCGGCCTCAGAGCCTTCTGGAGGTGCATCTAAAGATGACCTTGATGAGGTATGATTATAATTCATAATTTTAAAGGACCTTAAAATAACTTTCAAGTTAACTCTATCACCCAGAAAATAAACGGAGTAAAATAAGTGGTCAAAAAAAACAAGCTGGAGGTGGTGGAGAGTGGAAATCCAGAAGACAATGGGAGACGAGAAAAAGGGAAGCAAGGAAAGGGATACACCAAAGCACCTGGAAAAAATGAAACACAAGACAACACAAGAAAAGAATTACTAAAAATAAAAATACCAACCAAATCTCAACAACAAGACCTTGAGATCACAGTGACTACAGAAGTTTCTCTGCTGTGTGTCACGTGTGAGACAGGAAAACCGCCACAATGCTGTCCAGCAACAGAGTTAGCATTTTTAACCGTGCTAAGTAGCATCCCAATAAAATCCCAGAATTTCACCCACAAAAACTGGAGCTCAGACTTTTTGAATGATTTGTCAATACAATTAACCTCCCAGCAGCCGTATTACTGGTCAGATAAAAGGCTCCAACAGCACAAAGGGGTCCAGAGGTCCAGTTCAGGGACTGCAATTAGCTGAGGTGAAGCCAGCAGACAGCTAGCAGCTACAGCTGGCTGTCAGTCAAAGAGGCCACGCCCCTAATATTGCAACCATTAATTGGACTCTTCCAGCTACAGTAAGTGCAGCAGAGCTGAAGCAGGAAGTTAGTGATGGTTTAATTTCCCTTTAAAGTCATGTGGTTAGACCTGCTGGTTTGTTCCTGACCTTCTTGTGAGTTCTTGTGACTCTTTCCTGTTGAACTTCCTGTTTTGTGTCAGAAAAGATGACCAAACTACTAAAAAAAAAAGTTGCAAAGCTAAATGAATCAACCTGCACGTCTTGTGAGAAGAAAAGCAGAAGAGGCAGGAGGAGAGTGATGGAAGAGAGGAGCAGCTCAGCTCTCTGCAGCGATCAGAGGTCGCAGCATAGGCGAGCAGTGTGCTGGATTTAATGTGAGCTTTCTTCCCTTTTTGTCTCTGCTTGTTTTTTGTTCCACTGGCGCACACACTTGGAGACCTTGTGTGACAAAGCAAGGTCATCGGCAGGATTACTGCCGTCGGATGCTGCTCTTATTGGACCGTTTGGAGCTGCAAGAAGAAGAAAACGTTAGCCATAGGGTAATCTTCAAAATAAAGTTTAAGCCATCAGTTATTCTGCGTGTTTTGTAATGACACTGTTTTTGTTGTAAAGTGGGTCCGACAGTCTGAACTCATGAATTCTCCTTTGTTTCATATGTAGGTTTGCAGACTGACACACGAGCGTGAACAAAGACTGAATCTCTGCTGCTGAATCGTTAATCCCAAACAAGGCCTGAGCCTCTTCATTCACTGTCAGCAGAGCAACAATACAACAGCCCCCTCCACCCCCAGAATGTCTAAACACGCACACACACTCACTTCTAAAAACACTGTAAATCATCAACTACAGCATGCCCCAACTTTATTAGGTGCTGAGTTTTCACAATGTTGCTCTCCTAATGGGATTTTTACCATCAATCTGAACATGTAATCTAGTTACACTGGCTGTAAGGGTCACATTTTCAATG
The DNA here is from genome assembly GCF_051167445.1 of Perissodus microlepis. Classification (NCBI taxonomy): domain Eukaryota; kingdom Metazoa; phylum Chordata; class Actinopteri; order Cichliformes; family Cichlidae; genus Perissodus; species Perissodus microlepis. Next base: position 25,947,561 of record NC_140462.1, read on the forward strand.
ACTCTTTGACTTTTCATTTTTAACATGGCCTGTAAGTGTGATATAGACTCTCTGCTGCAGGAAGCATGCTATATTTGCAACCTGTTGCCCTTCATTTTATTAAAACAACCAAATGAAGCCCAGCTGTGAAGTTACGGCATCTCAAATTGCCTCATTCTGTCGAGGAAATCTGAACGCATTCAGATGGTGATGCACAAAAATCTGGTTATAATCGGCTGCTAACTCATATGTAGTCAGTAAATGTTTTTTCTGTTTAATCCAGTAACAAATTAAAGCAATTTCCCCGTCTCCTTCATTAGATCATCAAACTGTGACAGAGCTGAATGTAACGAGAGTCACAAACTGCAGTGTGCTTGGATTGTGAGATAAGAAAGAGACAAAGTGCAGGATGGACAGTTTCCAAAAAAGAAGAGCCAGACATAAATCTGATAAGCAAAGATTCAAAGACACGAGGAAGCCAGAAACACTACAGTATCCCTGTAGTGTACCCCAATGATAGGTGACAATCCATAAGTAAAAACCATGTATTTTACATTATTTTTTAAATATTTTAAACCATTAAACCCCTCCCACATTCTTGTAAACCCTCTCTGCACTCTTAAACACTTTTGAGACACATCCTTACGAAAAGTTATCATCCAAGTCAACCAGGTTTCTGCTCATCACTGATTCAGATGAACCGTGGCTTTAGTTTTTGTTCGCGCTCCTGCCACCCATGCACATACCCAATGGCCCCATCTTTGCCACAATACCCTCCCGGGGAGCTCTGCTTTACCCTCAAACTCTGTTATCTGTAACTGTCACATACAGAGTAGCCCAAAGCTTTCAGTTGTTGATCAGACACAAGTGAAATGTGAAAACGGTGCATGATACTCTGCCATTCGTACTTCCTGAAAAGGCTGCAGCTGGAAAGTGATAAATGTTTGCAGATATCCAGAACTTCCTTGGCATGATCTGGATCCCGATACCAAGCGCCCCCCTTCTCTCTTCCAATCTGGTGGCTTGAGCACCTCGTCTGACACATCTTTTCCCAGCAGGTCAGTCACCTCTGAGCGTGGGGACACAAAACACAAACCCTGGAGTCAAAAGGGTGTCGAGAGAGACAGAAAGAAAGGAGAGAATCCCTCCTCAGTCCAGAGATAAGAGCCCTTTGTTATCTCCGTGTTGCCTCACAGGAAGCTTTTGTGAACGGACTCAGAGGTGATATTAACTCTCCGAGCTAGGATCACTTCTCTCTCCAGACACTGTGCCGTTAATCCAGAATCACAGAGAAAGATCTGGAATAAGAGCAAGCCGAGTAAAACCTAATCCGGTGGTTCACTTCTGAGTTCAGGAAACACATGAGCCCCGAACGCCTTTAACCTTTTTATTAGTTACACCTGTGAGTTTGATAGTGCAGCAGGTAATGAAAAATCATCTGCTAACACAAATTAAAAGGCTTCATTCCTGTTTACGATTAAATCTCATTGCTAAATATCTCAGTCCAGCACCGGATGCACTCAGTAATTAGCTTACTTCATGGTGATTGATAATCTATCCACTAAATAAATAATTTCAACAGATTAAACTACAAAAGTTTGTATTCTGCTGTAGATTTCTCAGTGCTTAAATAGCTTGATAGATTTCTTAATACATTTTTTAATGCTAGACTTATTGATTAATAAAAACTACAAAATTCTTGATAGATTCAATTGACTGATTTATTAAAAGACTTCATAGACTCCTTGATCAATACACTTCAATAGATTTCTTCATAGGTGATTTTACAACAGGTTTTTTAACTAGCTTGATTTGACAATAGATCCCTTCATGCATCTTGATAGACATCTCGATCTTGATAGATTTCTTCATCGCCTTCTCGGTCGATTTCTTGATAATTAAACTTTTTGATGAACTAATTAATAAACTGGTTTCTTTGTGTGTTTATTCTTTATTTGATAAATCAGTCTACCGATATATAAATGGATGCTTTTATATGTTAACTCTCTGAAGGTCAGTTTTTTATACTGATCCCTAAGTTTCAGTTTTTTTAAACTTTACACCTCATTCTTCTACCTGTATTGAGAACAAACCTTTCCCATTTTCAATTCTCAAAGCATTTTTTCGTCATATGAACAAAGCTTTTGCCCCAAATTAACTGTAAATTACCAGTTTGACACGTTAAAGCCCGGGAGAGAAAAACTGATAAACCAAGCAGGTGTTTTACCACCAATGAGGTCTCTGCAGAAATGTGCTGTGGTTGAAAGAGATGAGGGGACTTTCTGAAAGCTAAATCAGCTTCAGTCTGCTCAGCAGCAGCTTTAATGAATCCTTCTGGGATCCTTTCACACTTGTAAAGGAGCCGGTGGGAGCGAGGAGGTTTTAACAAGCTCTGTTTGTTCATGAAGGAGGCTCCAGCGTGATGATCTGCTCTCAGCTCGGAGATAATACCGAGGGCAAACGGCACACAGAAAGGACCGGCCTGATTGGGAGTGAAGAGCTGTTAATGAGATGGAGGCTGCTGGTGGAGAGTCGGCGTATTGTGCTGAAGGGTGGTCCGAGGACACGGAGCCGGGTTCAAGAGGCCAAGACCGTCTCACTGAGAAACCATTTTTTTTATGACCAGGAAAAACTGAACAGGTTCTACAGCAGAGACAAAGAGTAGCATCACGTCGAAGCAAAACTCTGATGGCTTAAAGAACATTTTCAAAGTCATGCTCCTCAGACGGCAAACAGCTGAGGTCACTGACGAGCTTCAGGTGCTTGGACAACTGATGTAATCAAAGAAAGAAAGACATTTACCAGAAAACCAAATAACATTAAGATAAGAAATGATTCAGGTTTACGTATATTTGACCTTCATTTAGCTCATTCTTGGAGGATTTTTGAAATCACAGAAATCTGGTGTGTAGCAGACGAGAACATGAAGAAAAATAAAGACAAATAAACCTCAAATCCATCAGAAAGCAAAGACACTGCTGATGAACTTTAAGCACTCGCACTGATCCTACTTTTAAAGACAGTGAATACATTATAATTACATTCTAAATATGTTGTTATATAACGGAGGAGTGGCCTCTTTGGCTGACAGCTGGATGGTCACGCAAGCGGCTGTAGCTGCTTGGCTTCAACTAAGCCAATTGGAGTCCCTGAACTGGACCTCTGAACCGTGTTTGTGCTGTTGGAGCCTTTTGATGCGATTATCTGACCAATAATGTGCCTGCTGGGCGGTTAATTGTACAAATAAACGTTTAAGAAGTCTGGGCTCCAGTTTTGGTGAAATTCCAGGATTTTACTTGGAGGTTACTCAGCACTTAGCATGGTGTAAAATGGTAACGCTAAGGCTAAAAATATAGAAAAATAGTGGATGGTGTTATGGTGGCTACATATGGTATTCAAATGACTACTTTTGGGATATTTTCACAGTTTTCCTTTCTCACATGTGACACACAGCAAAGAAAGTCTGTAGCTGTCACAGTTTTGGGTTCTTTGGTAGAGTTTATAGAGAAATTTATTTAGATTTTATTTTAGATTTTTATTAATATTCTTTCTCATGTTTCCTTGTTCATTTTTTCCTGGTACCTCTGGTATTTCCCTGTTTGCCTCCCACTATTTTCCATATTTCTGCCTTTTACCCCTCCACCACCTCCAGCTTGATTTTCTCACCACTTGCTTTGGTGAGTGAAATTCTAGGATTTTATTTGGATGTTACTGACGCTTAGTAACAGCATCACTCCACCCTTGCATCACTTCTGACAACAAAAATCTTACATGGTGATGTCACAAGCTCCATAGTCAAGGGTTCTGAATGTGAAGTGTCCATTGTTGATATACAGTCTGTGGGAACAGTGCACCTACTTTTTCTGGTTCTGGTTGAAATTTTGAGTTATGGATGGCAAAAACATGTATTTTTTTTCAGAGGTGGAAACAAGTTTCCATACTTTTCTCCCATATAAGAGTAGAGCAGAAGGTCCGGTAGCACTTCTCCATCTTCAGTGAACCTGCTGCAAACTGTGCTGAACCTGTGAACGCAGCCGGGTGTGGACGTGAAGACGAAGCAGATTCAGTTTCAGTTTTGGCTGCAGTCTGACGCCTCAGGATGTTTCAGGGTTCACTGGACTGGATCTCTCTCTCTCTCTCTCTCTCTCTCACACACACACACACACACACACACACACACACACACACACACACACACACACACACACACACGAGTGCAGGATCTCCATCCTTATGAGGTCTTTCCATTGACTGGGCTCAGTCCTGAGCCCCCCCACGTATGTGTGTGTGTTTGAATTAATGTGCACGTGAGCGAAGTGTGTTTGTGCAGATGCTTTTTCATTCAGGCTGGCAGTGAGAATGAACTTAATCCTCTAAGCTCTTGTCGGGGCTTGTCCTCGTTCTCTTCAATAAAGCAAGAAGAGAAAAAAAAAACTAAAGCAATGAAACTTTAAAAACAAAATCCCCAAAACATTTCCACAACTTTCTGATTTACAGGCTGTTTACTGAAGGCGTGAAAGAAGAAGACTCGAAAAGGAAATGTTGCACCTTCAGTAGCACTGAACTTAAAGTTATGGATGTCCACAAAGTCCCGTTTGGCAGCCATCTTGGAACAAATCCAGGAGGTTATTTTGAAGCCTCAGTTTAAATGCAAGCAAGTTAAGTGCAAAGTGGTTCATACTTATAGTAATAACACTCTAACACCTTGTAAAGGCTGTAACCCTGTTACTGCTGGTTTGGTTAGAAAGAGATCAGCTTTTGCTTTAATGCTCTTTGGACTCTTCTGGATAAAAACAAACCACTACCATCCTCCCTGAACCCAAACAAGACCTGCTGGGGTCTGAGCAGAGCCGGGAAAACTGGTCCAGAGAGGTGCAGAAGTGGAGGTTCCTCTGCAACCCCCATCATAGGGGCAGACCGTGTCTGTCCAGTACTGATCATCTGGTAACTTCAGCATACACTAAAATCTAAAGGTCAAATTAATGTTTTACCTGTTTTATTTTTGTATTTGCCCAAATACACAATGTCTTCTGATACTACAACTTTAAATCTAGGAGAAACAGTGCAGATTTGAACTATTTTGGTCCTCAAAACCAAAGGCATTATCACTTTTAGGTTCTTAGGAGGTACATTTAACTAACTACCTGCAGGGATAGAAATGTGTGCCTGTGTTTCTGAGACCTGTAAGCTGATTTCCAGGATGTGATTAGAAGGGAAAACTAATGAAGCACACTGTCAGTAAAAATTTCACACATTCATTCATTAAATATGTTCTTCCTCACATTTGGAGAAAAGACACAAAGCTTTGCATTTTTATCTACATTTATAAACCAGGATCATCTTCAAGAGCTAAAATGTCAGTCCTGAAAATGTCATGCATATATCTCAAGGCTAAAAAATGATGGAAAAATGATTTGAGTTAAAAAACTCTAAATTAAAGTTGTTACTGTTGTAAGTACTGAAAGTGTGGTGGAAACATTTGTTGTATGGTTTCATTAAATTTACTACTCAGCTGACTGTGAGGGGGTCTGGTGGGTGGCACTGAGTTCTGATGGACCACCATTGGTTTCCCAACATGTCCTTACTTTGTTTTAGTCTCGTAAAAGCTGAAACTCAGTATGTCTGTGTTTGACATTTGAAATGAAAAGCCTGTAAACGTGCGTTCCAGCCTCCTGACTTTGCTGACACTCGGTCATCATACTTGCTCTTGGACTTGTGTTGAACTCGACTGAGGTGGTCTGATCAGACACAGCGCTGCTCTTCGCTGCAGCTGTCCACACATCACAGACAAAGTCAGGAGTGTTTCTACCTCGTCCAGCTGCCTCACAGTGTGTGTGTGTGTGTGTGTGTGTGTGTGTGTGTGTGTGTGTGTGTGTGTGTGTGTGTGTGTGTGTGTGTGTGTGTCACCTCAGGGCATTTTGTCACTTAAGAGTGGGACATTTGGCTGATCGGTTTTCCTCCCCCTGAAGTGCATGCTTCAAAGGCCGGATGAGCAGATTAGAGGTCAGGATGGGCTCAGGACTAACTGATTTAGGAAGGTTTAGGCTTCAGTCTGAAATCCATCCTCTTTGTTTGGCCTCATCGCCCCGCCGGCTCTGTTCCTGTTGGCAGCTTCTTCTCGCCTCTTTAATTCGTTTTTCTCTGCTTCAGTAAGCTACAGGGGCCTACACGGGACAATAATTGATCCTCATGTTCGCATGAGATCAGTAAATACATGCAGCGAAGCCCATAGGACACAGGTAACCAATACAGGAGACTTTTCCTGCCCTTCAGAGAGAAAGTTGATTTCTTCAGTTTTACTTCTTGTTGGGGTTTTTGTTTTTACTTTGAAGATTTTAGATGTTTGACTTTTAATTCTGGTACTCCTGTTTAAAGGACTGAGGTTGTTATTCTTGCACCTGTGGACAGGATCATCTGTTGTTCTGGAGAAACAAACCTAAAGACGCTCTGCAGAGAAACGTAAAAGTTTGCTGCCACCTGTTGTTCACTCAGAGCATCGCATCCTGTAATATCTCTTACAGGGAGATGTCATGGTTTCACAACATATAAATAACCTTTAATACAAAACAGTTATCACTAAATGGTTGTATGTTTAGTTTAGTTTCCAGAATGAGTTTTAGTTCAGTTTTTATTTGTTTCTTTATTTGTTTTATTTGTTTGTTACGAGTTTAAGTGTTCTGTAAAAACATTTGAGACAGCGTAAAATCCCAATCTTAAAAATTCTTACATTTTCTTTTTTCTCTTTTATTTAAGTTAATTGAAGATTTTCACACTGTTTTATAATAATAATAATGGATTGTATTTATATAGCGCTTTTCAGGACCCTCAAAGCGCTTTACAATTCCACTATTCATTCACTCTCACATTGGTGGAGGCTACAGTTGTAGCCACAGCTGCCCAGGGACAGACTGACAGAAGCGAGGCTGCCATATCGCGCCATCAGCCAACACCAGTAGGCTGTAGGTGAAGTGTCTTGCCCAAGGACACAACGACCAAGACAGACAGAGCAGGGGATCAAACCGGCAACCTTCCGGTTACAAGATGAGCTTCCCAAGCCCCTGAACCATGGTCGCCCTTAGTGCAATTTTAAATTACTTTTCATTTGTTAGAAAATCAGGTAATTCCATCATAACTGCAAAAGCACAGGAGATAGCTCTATTAAAAACTACAGCCAAACTTATTTGAAGCAAATCCAAGTGATCCATGCCCTTCAAGTAGTTGGAAAACGTTCTTGCATGCAAAGGTTGTTTGATCAATATGATCTGTCCAGAATATTATACAGAACATGTGAATATCTCTGGTGTTTCTCTATTTCGCAATAATAATAAGATTTGCATGTATCTGGAAAAGGGTGGAGTGCCCCAAGTGGAGAAGTTTAAGTATCTTGGGGTCTTGTTCACAAGTGACGGGAGAAGGGAGCGGGAGATCGACAGACAGATTGGTGCAGCGGCTGCAGTGAGGCAGACGCTGTACCGGTCTGTTATGGTGAAGAGAGAGCAGAGTGTAAAAGCAAAGCTCTCAATTTACCAGTTGATCTACGTCCCTACCCTCACCTATGGTCACGAGCTGTGGGTAGTGACCAAAAGAATGAGATTACGGATACAAGAGGCAGAAATGGCTTCCTCCAAAGGATGGCTAGCCTCTCCCTTAGAGATAGGGTGAGTTCAGCCATCCGGGGGGGGGGGGGGCTCAGAGTAGAGCCGCTGCTCCTTCACATCAAAAGGAGCCAGTTGAGGTGGTTCAGGCATCTGACAAGGATGCCTCCTGGGTGAAGTGTTCCGGGCATGTCCCACAGGACACGCTGGAGAGAATCTCTCGGCTGGCCTGGGAACGCCTTGGTGTTCCCCCAGACAAACTGAAGGAGGTGGCCGGGAAGAAGGAGGTCTGCGCTTCTCTGCTTAGGCTGCTGCCCCCACGACCTGGCCCCGGATAAGCAGACGAAGATGGATGGATGAAAATATGACTCAGAGCTAAAAGATAATCCTCGTGTAAAAAGGAGACCCATCATATGCTCTGACTTGTTTTGAGCTGCCATATATCTCACATGTTGATATGAGCATAGAACATTTACCTGAAAATGCACTTTCTGAAGTTTTCTTCAGTAAATCATCAGAAAATAGATCAAACATCTGGAGTACAGAGTACAGAAAAAGTGAGCATTTTGTCTTGGAATGGATGCAAAATTTACTTTCTTGCTGATTTTTAATAAAAAATAATTGTGTTTTCAGGTAAAATGAAGATAAAGGTAAAATTTTGTATGTCTTCATTAAATTTCTAATGCTATTGAAACAAAATTGTAGTTTGTTACTCTTGATTTTCCTGATGTAGGTGTGTTAATGTGGCGCTGTTCAGACTGAAATCAGAATCCTGTCTCAGAGTGATGCTGCAAAACCAGCTCATGCATCACTTGGACTACAGTAATTAGTTTTATGACAAAGGCAGTAAAATGCATGAGGGAGGACGTGACAAAGAACAGAGCGAGACACAGACGGAGACTAGAGCAGAATGGACGCACCTGGGAGCACAGCTGAACACAACTAACCGATGAGACAGGGGAAGCAGAGCTGAACATCACACACACGAGCCGAGGGATTGTAAAAAGTAGCACACACACACTGAGGCGTGTGAACTTGACACAGGGACCGACAACAAACAGACATGACAGACAAAGGTATGACACACAGAGAAATGATCCCGGGAACACAACTGACTTCCAAAAGAGATGCTGATGACAAGACAGAGACGAGACAAGAACTAGAAATGTGAATAACCAAATTATTCTTCCCACTGATTCTTCATGGCCACACTGGTGCTGGTGCTTTAATTCCAGGTCCAGCAGACTGCAAAGTGTGCCACCGCTTTGTTCTTCAACACAACACACTAAAACTTTGGCTGTGAATGATTTAGGTGGAGTGATCTGAATGTGGGGCTCGGACATGGAGGGAAGTCATGGATAGTTAGTGATGGACTCCTTCCTCTGTGCCCTCTGTAGAACAGAATGAGCTGCTCATGCATCCTTCATCCATCATCATCAAAACCAAATAGAAACAAATCATCTAACAGCTTCCATGCAGAGCAGAAGAGCTGTTTATGCTTAAGGCTCATATCTAAGAAAAGACACTTACAATGAAGAACAAAATAAATTCATGCAGCTTTGGTGCCAATGAGATCACTTCTCACTTTGCCACAGGTCTTTATACAGACAAACTAAAAACACCCCCTGATTCAGTAGCTTGTAGGACCTCCTTTAAAACCAGCAGATTGAAAGGAGATCACAGGTGTCTCAGTTACTGCCAGAACTGGATCCTGATTCCAGACTATTTTATTTTATTTTATCATTCACATGTTTGTTTCTTAAGTTTTCTTGTGTTCCACAAAATTATGCCTGGCTCGCCATCCTCTACTGGGAAAATGGGATCTGGATTAGACTGCTTTGTGGATGCGATCCCCCACACTGTTGTTTTTCCTGCTGCCAGCAGATGGAGACAAACTTTAACTTCATGTTCTCTGTTTTTGGTCAGGCTTAGTTTCTGTAGTGGAAATAATAAGTGTGATTATATTCTATGACTATGACATGTATGCACATATGATTCGTTCGGTAAAATAAATTGAACAGTGTTCATGTTGTACCTCTCTCCTAACCCACTCCATACTTACCGGTGATTTGAACGAAAAATTTTAAACTTGGATTCATCGCTCCATCAGACCCGTTGCCACTGATCTTCAGATGAGTTTGTTGTGGAATTTGACATACTGCAGCCCCTTCTCCCTTTTCCCTTTCATTAAGAATGACTTCCTGACAGCCTGATGAGGCTTCAGTGATCAGTAGATGGATTACCTGAAGGTCAAGATGCTTCTCCCAAGTCCTGTGTCAATCTTTTTAAAGACACACTACACACCATGCTGAGATATGCCAGTGTAACAGGGCGGCCCTTAGCGGCTGGAAACACAGTGAGATGGACCAATAAATATAGTAAGGGAGTCCTCTTCCTTACAGCCAGCTAATAGTTTTTTAGGATTCGCCTTGTCGTTTCAAAAATACAATTTTATGCTGTCAAACTGTCTAATCTTTGATATTTTTCATAGATGTAACCAAAGGAATGGAACAAATGATATATTTTATGACAGGCTGCCTAAAGACACAGTTTAAAATTAGCTCTTTGCTAAGTTGTGTGTAGACACAAAACTGATTCATCTCGTTATCTGCCTTTTTTATGTTTGAATGACTCATAGGTGAGCGTTGAAGTTGCTTATAAACAAACCAAAAACATTGCTCTAAAATGGTCTAGTACAGGAGGTGTACTGAAAATGAATGAAAAAGCAGCCAGTGTCCAAAGAAAAGCATTGACAGTTCTTCAGAAAGTATGAAGAAATACTGCTCAAGAAGGTCTGGATGCTTGGAAGCAAAAAATAAAAAAAAAATGACGGGCGGCTTAAAACTTTTTAAACAGTTCTGTAATTATTGAAGTTAAAAAAGTGAAATAAAATATTTCCAGTGCAAGTGTTCCTAAAAAGTTCCTCGTCTAGCTATTAAATAGCGTGAATTCTTTTGATGTTCCAAAAGTACACATTATTTTGAAGATCACAGGAACTTTTCCAAAACTGGTCTTATTTTTTAAATTTCTTACCGGAAGTTACGTCTTTGCTCCGTGTTGTTGGGCCGTGGCGCTGAAAGGAGCGCTCCCAGCCGCAGGGGTGGATGGCAAGGAGCCGGAAGAAAGAGAAGTCAGAATAAAAGGACGTAAAACAGAAAAGAAGAAGAAGACTAGGAGGAGGAGAGGAATGAGGAGAGGGAGAAGTCCAGAGGAGGAGAAGAAGTGAGGAGCTGGTGGAGTGACTCAGTGTGATTTCTTTAACAGCTGCAGCGGCTGTCAGTCAAACACGAACAGACCCGCCAGGTGGGCTCAGGCCCCGCCCCTTCAGGTAAACCCTCAACTGTTTCTGCTGTTCCAGAAGTCCTTAAATATCAAAGTAATAGTAAGTAATCAAAGTAACAGTGGAGTTCTGCTGAGTGGAAAAATTACTTTAATGTGTGTGTAAGTATGAGCGGGAGTAGACACGTGTAGAGACTTTGTACTGAGAGGAAGGACGATTTAAAAGTATTTTTCACAGTTTTGTATGAAGTACTGCAGTAATTACCAGTGAGTGTGTGTGTGTGTGTGTGAGAGAGAGAATGGGATCAGTGAGCATAAGCAGCTTTCCTAAAAGCATGAAGTATTTGCTCACTTCCTATCAGGCTGCCGGTGTTGTGCTGCATTCTGTGACCGGATCAACTGCGTTCCTGCCTGCTGCTCATGTTTCCATCACTTCATGCTCAAAAAGCAAAGTCAGTGATGCTCTTCATCAGTCAGAGATCCACCTCCAAAACGTACAAGAAAAATCCATCTGATTTCAGTTATGACGAGCTGTTTGTACTAACGTCATAAAACAAAGAAAAGTCTTTCTAGAAGACACATGAAACAAATGTCCCGAAGTCAGAGCCAGTGTTGTGTCAAAAAGTGATTGTCTGCCAAAAACTGATTGTTTGTATTTAAACTGCTAGAAATAACTTGTTGGTCTATAATATGTGAAACATATGTCAATTGTATCCCTCATGAATGATATCAAGTCATCTTAAGCAACAAACAACATTCCTGTAACAAGGTAGAAGCCACAATCAGTTTTTGGCAGTGACTTTTATGTATCCTTTATTTATGCAGTTAAAAAAATTCTTGTTGACTTTAAAAAGATCTCTTTCAAGAGTAATCTGGCCAAGAGGACAGCTGAAATTGCAACAAATGCAAAAATAGTTCTGTAAACATATTTTAAGTGGACAAAGGGGAGCTGATTGATTATAATGTAAGTACAATAACACAGGTAATTTTTTTATTTTATATACACCCCTTTGTAATACCTGTTTACCAAAGTCTATTTAGCAACATATATAATGATATTACACATTAAAAAAACACACGGAAACATTGGAAATCAGTTTTTGGCACAACACCTGTCTGCAGAGCATCTCAGTTGAGCATGGCTAAAAACCAGTAAACAGGCAGAATTATGTTAATAAACCAACCAGCAGAGGGTGCTCTATAGGTTGGCTAAGTTTGTAGTTTTGCATTAAATTAGACAAGAGCCACTAGCACTTCTTCCTGGTGCCTTACAGTGGTTGCTAGAGGTTGCTGGCCGTTTTGGGGTGATATTGGTTGCAAACAGGGTGCTGATGTTAGATGAAATAACATGGAGTCACTCATAAATATCTCACAGTTGTAAGTCATTACCAAAGGATAGAGCAACAGGAGTAAAATAAGCTTAATGAGTAGTAGGCTCAAACTGTCATAAACCTCTGACGTGCTTGAGGGTTTGGCTTTGGGTTGGGCCTTCGGGGGCAGTGCAGTGAGCTGAGAGAATGCCAAAACTTTTCCAAGTCAAACAAACATTTAGATAACAAGACATATTGGCCAAAGCTGCTGCCACAAACATGAATCATCTCATGCTCGCTCAGATGACAAGCAGTATGCTGTGGGACCGACACGGCGACCTCTAAAAGCGGTCACACCTGCAGCGGAGCAGCCCCAACTGAAACAAGTCACGTGCAGACCATCGCTTGTTTTTTCTCCAGCACTTAAAATGCTTGCGTTACGTTCCTGGAAGCAGCGCTTAGGCTTTTAAATCAGCACTGTCTCAGCTTTTCCAGTTAGCACGCTCTGAACACACACCAATACTTAAATAGCATGAGAGGAAATACAGGCATGAGACACACCACTGCTGAAAGGAATTTGTCCTAGGTGAAGAATTTCCCATGAACGTCTTCTTTAGCATTGCTTGGATCCTTTTCCTCCCCGTTGAACACTTAATTTGATTTGAAGCAATTTTCTTTTCTCACCCTTTAGTGTCATGCAGATCTAACCTTTTCAGCTTTCTTACTCTTCCTGCCAGTCTAATATTAGCCTGGTAGTTTCATCTAGAACTGGATCCAAAACCTGACATGTACAAAACGGCATTGAGGGAAAAGCTCCCCCCAGAAGCTAAATGTCTTTTAAAATGGCCACAGAGCACTTTTGCTTTAAATCGGTGGTTTTTAAGGGTTTCCAACCTATCTCACACTTTAGTGTTAGCCATTGTCCCATGATGACGATTGCATCAAGCACACTCTGAATCAGCGCAGTTAGATCAGTTTCCATACAATGACCCACAAAATCCCAAGCAGGTGTTCATAAACAGCTGACACTAAGTGTGACAACACAATAGAATTTGTTTTAAACAAAGATCTTCAGTCTGTCACAGTGATTCTCAGAAAGTTATGATAAAAAACAAACACTATTCTGAAGCATTTTGAAAATATTACACATTAAACAAAGTGAAGTAACTTAAATGAATGGTAAGTCAACAAAAGTGAAAGTTGGGAGAATCAGGATTGTGAGAGGTGCAAGGAAGAAAAACAAAGAACTAACTCAGAGCAAGTACTAGCAACAGCTTTATAGACTGGAAAACCCAGTCAGCCTTGCCCTCCAGGTAGCTGAAACACCTGCAGAGGAAAGTGAAGACATTAAATGATGGGATCGGTCAGACTAAATTAAAGGAAAGGAAAACTCTCCGAACTTAGTGCTTCTTTGAATGAATTCAAGTCTCTGGAGTGTGAATCAGCGCTGACACCAAATGCCGCACCACTGCTTACACAAACTAAATGTCAAATACCTCGAACTGGAAGCACATGCTCTACAAACACTGTCAGACAAAGGCAGAATGTGGGGAACCTTTACCATCTTCCCCTTTCAGCTGTTTGAATAAAATGAGTCTAGTAGTCAATAGAAAATTAAAGGGCAGCTGGTGTTCCTATCTGAAACCCGTTTAACTGAAAGCCAACAGTCCATACAGGACGCGGCCTCCTTCCAAACTCATTGAAGGCTGTCTGGAAAAATCCATGAATATAACAGCAGTCAGTAACATGCACGATCTGCACAGCACAGGTCTGCAATTAAGCTGAACTGGATATTCCACAAATACGTGTGGGCTGACCTGCCACATGAGAAGGTCATGCCACGCTTACGAGTCAAGAGCCGCTACTCTAGTTTGGCTTTCCCCCTTCATATCTGTGTGTATAGAGATGCAGAGATATGGATCGTCATTTAGATGTTTTGCTTCCCTGGACCTGAACCACTTCCTGTAATTAGGTCCCATTACTTTAGAACTCATCAGATTTGTGTTTATTTTGGTGCTTTTCTTCAGTAGAAGAAGGATTCAGGTCCTCCACTGCAGGTAAAAAAACCACTAAAACGTGTTTTTAGAGCTTCACGCATCATGGTGCTCTGCTCCTGGACCACCAACGGGTGAATAAAGAGTCGAACACACATTTTAGACTATATACAAACACGTGACTTCAGTAAAAGAAGAAAGAATGGAAAAATAATTATTTACAGGTTTGGTCCTATTTGATTTTTATTTCTCAGAAGAGAAAAAACTTTTAGCATTCTCAGCTGACTTTTAAAATGATGATCCACAGACTGTATACCTTCATATACATATACAGTAGGCACTATACTGTACATTAAGACATCGACTACGCTTGCCATTGCACGCACAACAAAATCCACACCCAAAGCAAAGCTGATGTTTCTCTAAACAGGAAAATGTTCAACTGTCAGCCCAGCACTTAGAAATAACAATACAACTCTCTTTTTTTCTGTCCGCTTGCAGCACGCTCTTACTATTTATGGATTCTTTTCTCTTTAAATGGTTTTTAGTTTTACAATTTAAAGCATGAACTTCAAAATAGAACCAATAGAATTTCATCACCAACCCCAGGGCTTTAATAAAAGACAGAAAAAAACTGCAGTTCTTCTAATGTCCACTAGAGGCTACAGCATAGACTCCCATGTTATACTTGATTACAGCGTGCTTCAAAAGGGGTGTGGCCTCTTTGGCTGACCTGCAGATAGTTCACAGAAGTGGCTGCAGCTGCTAGCTGTCTGCTAGGCTTCACCTCAGCTAATTGGAGTTCCTGAATTGGGGACCTCTGGGCCATATTTGTGCTGTTAGAGCCTTTTGTTGTCATTTTAATAATTATTATTATTATCTAGCCAACAATATGGCTGCTGTGTGCGTAATCGTACTAACAGACCATTCAGTAAGTCCATTTCTAAACTTAAACTTTTATTTAGATGTTACTGTGCAGTAATTAGCAGGTATGTGTCTGTGTGATGCTGTTGTACTGTCTGTGAATGCAGCTTGACAGTCAAGCTAGCTAGCATTTAGCTAATAACATAACACTCCATCCTGTCATACAGATATGGTCTATATGCTATCTCTGAGGTTGAAGGCAGATACTAAAACTAATGAGTGGCATTAAGGTGGGTATAGTCATCTTTTATTTACAGTCTATATAAGATAAACACTCAGAAAATAAGCAAATCAATTTTAAAAAATCATTTAAAAAATAAATGAGTTTGAGGAACCTTGGCTGTCCACATGATTTTACTGCATACAGGTGATATTGCATATTTCAACACAAACTGATGTGTATCTGAATGTGTAACTGGTTTACTTTGAATTTGTGTCCCTGCATTTCTTCTCCTGCTGGCTACGTTTTCTTTTTTCCAAATGCAGCCTTTATTTATACTCCTTGTCTGGAAAAAGGCACTTAGTCTGGATTTGAAATTCTCAGAATCCAGTTTGATGGTTTACCGCCAAACATCTCCTCACAAACATCATTAAACTCCATTTCCTTCCTCCGTCTTTCTTTTTGCAGGATGAATGGAAGCGGCTCAGCAGGAAATCCCAGCGCTGCCTCGTCTTGCTCACTTCCTGCCCACGCTAACGAGGGGACGCTGAAGACAGAGTCTCCGAAGAAGGACCACCAGAGCAGAGAGCCTGCCAGTGTGCCTGGGTCACAGAAGAACCAGAGGCCAGGAGGGAACAAACAGGCTAAAGAGAAAACAGACCGGCGGGATCCTCACACGGAGAAAACCCCAGAAAATACTCCAGAGACAAACAGGCTAAAGGCTAAAGATTCAACTTCTTCAAAAAATGAATCAAAACCAGATCGACCACAACCAGAAAACCTCTTTCCAGACCAAACCGAACTAGATCCTCTTCCTGAATCAACAGATTCTGGTTTGGGGGCAGATCAGAGGAACCTTGGAGATCCTGTCAGACCAAAACATGAACAAGAACCGGGTGACTCTCAGGACTGTCAAAACCACAAAGATCTTTTTTGTGCAGATCAGAAAACTAAAGATGACAAAAGAAACTCATTTATAACTTTGCTAACAGCTGAAAAGGATGTCCAGAATAAGCTCCATATTTCTGAGTCCATAGAGGAGAAAAAACCTGAGAGGCTTCAGCATTTGCAAGATCCTCCTCACCTAAACACCCACAAGTCTCCTCCCCCTTCTCCTGCAGACCAGAAAAGACACTTGGATCCTCCAGCTAAAAGATCCGCCCTGGCTCCACCAGCTCCACCTCTCACCATTGAGGCTTTCTGTGACCAGATGCAGCCCGGCCCTGCAGGTTTTCCTTCCGGGGAGCCCAAACTGTGCGGCTTCCTGATGAAGCAGGGCGGGCCTCTGAGGGCCTGGAAGCAGCGCTGGTTCACTTACGAGGAGAAGAAGAACCAGCTGTTCTACTACCGCACACCAAACGACGTGATGCCGCTCGGGTGGGTGGAGCTCAGCGGTGCCACCTTCGCCTACCCACTGAAGTCAGAGCCGGGTACCTTCCAAATTAAGACACCTGAACGCACTTTCATACTGAAGGTAGGAGGCCAAATGTTGCTTAAAGCATTTTTGGATTTGAGTCGCAAGTGTTTGGAGTCTCTTAATCCACCTGCACCCTCTCCAGGCTGTGACCGAGGAGCTGATGCTCTATTGGCTGCAGCAGCTACAGGTGAAGCGCTGGCAGCACCGAATGATGTCCATGTGCTCAGACCCAACGAACAACAACAACAACACTGCAGGTGAGAAACCAGCGCGAGCTGCTGCTCGAGCTTCTACATGGAACGCTGAGACATGAACTTAACTGTTTTAAAGTTTCTCCAGGATGTAGTTACAGCGAGCAACAATAAAAGTTTATTTAAAACAAAAGCCCTGAACACTGACAGAAGATCTGCATCGTCTAATCTTATTTTGAAAATATCAGTAAATTACAGTTTGGTGAGCTTCAACCACCGTCCACTAGAGGCTCCAGCAGACCCCATAGTGCAGGGGTGGGCAACTCCAGGCCTCGAGGGCCGGTGTACCTGCAGGTTTTAGATGTGTCCTTGAACCAACACAGCTGATTTAACCCTTTAAAGCCGGTCGGAGCAGACCCGCTCCATTTTGCGTAACTATTTTTAAATCCCGGTAGCACTGCAACCACGTAAGCTAGCGCAATATTTTTTTTTGCATATGAAACCGGAGGAGTTGTACTTACATCTTATGCCATCAGCTTGTCCTAGGTCACAGTTTCCTTCCACATATAGCTTTGCAAAAACTGTATAAAAAGCACTTGCAGCAACAAAAACATAATATTCCAGAAACACGCTTTGCCGATCCGGTCAGCTGATGCTGATGACATGACCTGCCCGAAACCGGAAGTGATGTCATTTTGCGGAAATGTCGTTTTTTACCATCGTGGCCTTATGAGCCTATACTTGTGTTTTTAAAAGTTATGTTTGACTTTATGACTTTCTGTGTCGTTTCTGGGATGCTTAGGACTCATATTGCACTGCTGGAAATATTTTATTTTGATGCATATGCTGCTATTTTGCAAATTTGCACTATAATATATTTTTTCGTTTTTCCTGCAGTATATGAAAATTGGTGTATCTCAAAAATAAAACTATGAAGACACTTAAAATAAATTTCCTTTGGTGGGAAACTAGTTTGTGCAACTTTTTTGTATTTACAGTTTTGAGGGATAAGCCTCTTAAATTTCTCTAACTAGAAATATATGTTAAAAAATCAAAAACGATTTTAAATTTTTTGTAGTTTATTGCACTTTTTTGCAATTTATATAATTACTATGCACTTAATGCGGACATATTATTAAAATTTGGGCTATAATGGTTGTATTGATGTATAGCAACTTGAAATGCTCCAAAAAATGGCTCCACAGCATGTAAAAATATACTATAAGCTCTGGCGGACTTGGTTCTATGGTAGGTCTTAAAGGGTTAAATGGCTAAATTAGCTCCTGCAGTTCTCCAGAGGCCTGGTAATGAACTAATCATGTGATTCAGGTGTGTTGACCCAAGGTGAGATCTAAAACCTGCAGGACACCGGCCCTCGGGGCCTGGAATTGCCCACCCCT
Source organism: Perissodus microlepis (assembly GCF_051167445.1). Lineage (NCBI taxonomy): Eukaryota > Metazoa > Chordata > Actinopteri > Cichliformes > Cichlidae > Perissodus > Perissodus microlepis. Next base: position 25,965,810 of record NC_140462.1, read on the forward strand.
GCCATAGTGAGTCAGTCCCGAAAGAAAAACATGTTTACAGCCTGATTTTTAAAAAGGGGGCATGTCCGTTTATGACTGCCAGGTGGCTGTAGCTAGTAGTGTTCACCTCAGCTAATTGGAGTCCCTGAACTGGACCTGTGGACTGCGTTTGTGCTGTGGGAGCCTTTTTAATGCTAACAGATATTATTAATTTCGTTGACTCATAATTTGCATCATAACTTTCGCCAGGACGAATTTGGCGGCGATCCAATCTGAATCAACTTTTGATTTAGTCTCCTAGTCTGATGATGTTCAGTTGACTAAAACTAAACTTTCAGCATTTGCTGTCCAAATGAGTTGTGGTCCCAGAAGAAGTCTGAGCTCTGTGTCTGTGTGATGCACCTGTACAGTGTATGCCTCTCATCCACACGTGGTCACTTCTAGCTCTATTAATGTTGAGGCTTCAGAATGCAGAAGCTACAAAGCTGTGAGCTTCCCATCTCATTTTTATACCCAGTCTGTGGTTGAAACAGACTTTCAGTCTCTAACTTGCTTTTCCCGTGACTCTCACCAGAAGCTTCTTCAGACCTTTTCTGGTGTGCTTTCACCTCTTTTGTCTTTATCGGCCCTCTCATGTTCATGTTTGGTCTCTCATGTTCAGGAAGTGAGTGACTGCTGTGGTTTATCTTCCTCTTCCTCCTTTGTGTCCCGGCAAGAATTGGGAAATCCTTCCATGAGGCATGGGAGGGGCTCAGACTGACTCACTGTTCCCTGAAAGTCTAAAATTGCGTCAGAATAAAGGATCGAGTGAGTCATTTAGCATGCACTGACTGGTTTTATGTTCCTCTTTTCATAGAAATATTTCAGGTTATACGTTTGTCACAGAGAAGAAGCTGCTTTTCCTTTCATTGTGTCTTCATATATGTGGCTGTTTTTTTTGTTTAGGTCAGCATGAAGGAGTTTACAGGGTCTCTCTCTGTGCTTCTTACACCCTTATCATCCTAATTAGGACCTGAGTTTGGAGATGGAGATCATCAAAATCCCAGCAGGGCCATTAAAAATTAAGCAGAGGAGCAGGTGGGGAAATTCACTGCTCCCTCCCCACTGAAAGGCACTAAACATGAATCCAGTCTGGTTTTATTTCTCTGTGCATTATGTCGGGATTCACTGATCAGCTTTTAGTTGAACGTCCTCTTGTACAGACTGCCTACGGTCAGTTATCCGTCAGTGTTAAGCAGGCAGAGACTAGCTGAAGCTAAGCAGAGCATTCCTATGACAGCAGTGGTAAACACGGTCATGCTGTGTTTAGGTGCAATGCAGCCTCCAACTGATGGTCAAGGTTAAAATTGGTGACAGTGTTCACTGACTCTGATATTAAGCACTCTGACGAGCGCCTTTTGAGTTTCTGTGTTTGATCAAATAAACCATTTTTTAATGGTAAATGGCCTGCATTTGTATAGCGCTTTACTTAGTCCCTAAGGAACCCAAAGCGCTTTACACTACATTCAGTCATTCACCCATCGACACACACATTGGTGATGGCAAGTTACATTGTAGCCACAGCCACCCTGGGGCGCACTGACAGAGGTGAGGCTGCCGGACACTGGCACCCGTTGCCTACTGGGCCCGTTGCCTACTGGGCCCTCTGATCATCACCAGTAGGCAACGGGTGAAGTGTCTTGCCCAAGAACACAACGACCGAGACTGTCCGAGCCGGGGCTCGAAACGGCAATCTTCCGATTACAAGACGAACTCCCAACTCTTGAGCCACAATCGCCCGTGGCTTAATCTTAAATTATACTTTTGCAGATGAAGCAAAAAGTGTGATTTTACTTCTGTTGTGTGCCTCTACTGTCGTCTATTAACAAGTAAGCACATTAGAGCGTTAAAAAGGTTAAAAATTAAATCTTCACTTAGCAAAAATTATGCAAATGTGATTAAATGAAATCATGAATGAAGCTTGTACTAAAAAGTGTTACATATAGCGTATAAGTATCAGTCCAAGTACTTCATGTAGCATGCAGTCAAATACTTCAGCTCTGAAAATATTTGACTTTTAAGAGGCCATCACGGCTCATTTCACCAAATATTGGCGTGGTCGATATGCTCTGTGATGTCGCCCTGTGGAGCTGAGGATCATTTCCTGTTATGATTCAGTTACATCATCATCTGGACAGGAAGTTTTTCTGACTGCAGATCAGCTGCATGCGACTGAATGAGAGGAAACCCCCACGGACTAAATATAAACTGGCGAGCAAACACCTGCTGGAAGGAAAAAAAACTGAGTCGCACAGCTCAGAGCTTCATTCTTTCATTTTTTTATCGTGAGATAAAATTTGTATAAAACAAGCATTGAACCTCCTCTGTTTATCAGTCTGACTACTGGAGCAGCTCACCTGGCTCTCAGGTATTCAGTACATGTCCCAGCTTGTTCAGCACTTTTACGTCTCAGCTCAGCTCACAGAGACGGCTCCATTGTTTGTTTGTTTTTAATTATCCTTCATGTAGGTGTTCAGAGCCTAATCTGACAGCGTGGAGATCTTTCAGTGCCCCCTGCAGGGTCTTTATGACATGGCCTGGAGATCCTCCCAGACTCATCCCAATATATACAGTGAAAATCGCAAAATTTCTTAATTTTTAAAAGAATCTTTTTTTAAAATTGTTTTTATCTACGTTTGTGTTGTTTAGGCATCAGAATTACTCAACCAGGCTGCTTCAGTAAATCATTCCTATTATATTATAAAACACCTTTCAGGCACACACATTTCTGGATTATACCTTTTTGTAGCTGTTTCTTTTATTTATAGTCTAAACATTATTTATTAATACAATCTGCAACTCTTTCACAATTTTAGTCTTGCTTTCTACTTTTCTTTAACTTAAACTTATTTTTATTTTTTTGCTTTGTTTTATCACTGTTGTGCATATAATACATATTTGTCGAGCTATCTTATCCATCTAGCTAACTATCTAGAATTCGAATTAATCACATTATTGGACATCTAGTATGGAAAATTTTAAAAGAAAAAGATAATGGAGGTAGAAGTGCAAATAATTTTACATAAGGGGGACAAAAAATACACTGAACAAAAATATAAATGCAACACTTTTGTTTTTGCTCCAATTTTTCACGAGCTGAACTTAAAGATCGGAAATATTTTCTACATACACAAAGGACCCATTACTATCAATTATTGTTCACAAATCTGTCTAAACTGTGTTAGTGAGAACATCTCGTTTGCTCAGATAATCCATCCCACCTCACAGGTGTGGCATGTCAAGGTGCTGATTAGACAGCATGAATATTGCACAGGTGTGCCTTAGACTGCCCACAATAAAAAGCCACTCTGAAATATGCAGTTTGATCACCAGCACAATGATACAGAAGTCGCAAAACCAGTCAGTATCTGGTGTGGCCACCATTTGCCTCTCACAGTGCAACACATCTAATTGAGATGTGTTGCACTGTGAGGCAAATGGTCCGCAATGGGCATAGAGTTGATCAGGTTGTTGATTGTGGGCTGTTGGTCCACTCCTCTTCAATACTTGTGTAAAGTTGCTGAACATTGGCAGGAACTGGAACACGCTTTCATGTGACAAACTGCTGTCATGTGACGACCTGCAGTCAGGTCCAGTCCCCGATAAGGACGACGAGCATGCAGATGAGCTTCCCTGAGACGGTTTCGGACAGTTTTTGCAGAAATTATTTTTTATGCAAACCGATTGTTGCTGCAGCTGTCCGGGTGGCTGGTCTCCACCTGGTCGGCCATCCTAGAGGTGAACATGCTGGATGTGGAGGTTCTGGGCTGGTGTGGTTACATGTGGTCTGCGATTGTGAGGCCTGTTGGATGTACTGCCAAATTCTCTGAAACGCCTTTGAGGACGGCTTATGGCAGAGAAATTAACATTCATTTCACAGGCATCAGTTCTGGTAGACATTCCTGCAGTCAGCATGCCAATTGCACGCTCCCTCAAAAGCTGTGACTTCTGTATCATTGTGCTGTGTGATCAAACTTCATATTTTAGAGTGTCCTTTTATTGTGGGCAATCTAAGGCACACCTGTGCAATATTCATGCTGTCTAATCAGCACCTTGACATGCCACACCTGTGAGGTGGGATGGATTATCTCTGCAAACGAGAAGTTCTCACTAACACAGATTTGGGCTATGTCCACACGTACACGGATATTTTTGGAAACGGAGATTTTCCGTTTTCGTTTTAAAAAATAATCCCGTCCACACATAAATGCAAAAATGAAGGAAAACGCTGCTAGGAACATGCCAAAGCTACAGGTGGTGATATATTCCTAACCGTGTAGAAATGTTGGCCAATCAGAAGTCTAGAAGCCTCGGTGGGAAATAGTAAACAAAGATGGCGCAAAGAAGCAGAACCCAGTCCTATGTGTGGAGGGACAGTAACTGTGTGTGTATGTGTAAGCATTTAAACACTGCAGAGAGTACAATTAACAGTATTTTGTCTAAGTCCCCCATTGTAGAAATTCATTTCACCGAAACAATAACGTGGCGCACAGTGTGACGTCAAAAAAGGCGCACACCTTTGACGCTGCGTTTTCTCAGTTTTTCTCGTCCACACGTAAATGCAAAAAGAGAGTTTTTGAAAATATCCACCCTGGCAGGCGTTTTTAGAAATCTCCATTTTCAGTGACCGAATACGCCGTTTACGTGTGGACGGAAGGTGCAAACTCATAGAAAAATCTGCGTTTTCAAAAATACCCGGGTACGTGTGGACGTAGCCTCAGACAGATTTGTGAACAATATTTGATAGTAATGGGTCCTTTGTGTATGTAGCAAATGTTTCAGATCTTTAAGTTCAGCTCGTGAAAAATGGGAGCAACAAAAGTGTTGCGTTTATAGTTTTGTTCAGTGTAATAATTAAACAATTTAAGACCCGTCAGTGAAGTGTGCTAAGGTTCAGACTCGTAAAACAATTAGCCTGAGCTTTTTTTCAACAGTTTTAAAAAGAGTGAACATCTTTATATTCCTATCACCTTTCTTTTTGCGTCTGGACGCAAGAGTCATAGCTGAGCCAGTGTTGATGTGTTTTGATCTTTCCATACAACAGAAACCTTTACCAGAGATTTGGAAGTGTGCCTTTTTTTTACTCCCCCTACTGAAAACTGGTGATTCTTCAATGGTCAATAACTACAGACCATTTTCCAAACTCTGGATCTTAGTCTGGTAAATAATCAACTTAGAGTTTCCTGGATTACAGTAGTTTTTTATCTCCTTCTCTGCCTGGCTTCAGGAAATTGCAGTGCTATGAAACTGCTTTCTTAAAAGTTCTTAATGATGTCTATTGAGCCTTGAAAGCCTTCAAAGAACTACTGCGCTGCTCTTTTTATTGGTCTGTCAAAAGCCTTTAGCACTATTGACCATGGCATTTTATGCCAGAGGCTACTGGTCATAGGCCTTTCAGACCAAGCGGTTTGGTGTATTACTAATGACTTTTCTGACCATCAGCAGTGCATGTAGCTCAATGGCCTCTCTTCCAGAGAGTGCCCCAGGGTTATGTAGTGGGGCCTGCACTATTTACTATTTATGTTAATGGCTGTGGACAAAATCTTAATGCTTTGGTTAATTTTTACACAGATGATACAATTATTTATTGTGTTTTGAATTTATACAGTCACAGCTGTGTCAGCTCAGACTGCTTTTGAATGCAGGAAAAAAAACTAGTTTATGTGAAAATTACTGAAACTGAGGCTGAAGTTGGGCTTCTTTTTCCAAAAATCAATCGTGTTTCTCTTTCACAGCAAGGAAAAGGCTCGTTGTTACCACCTGTTAACCCCTGTTAACCCCTCCTGGATTACAGCGATAAAATTTAGATGAACGCCTCTGCTCTTTCTCTCCATTTCATGGACTGTTTATCACAGGGCACTAAGATTTACAAGCAGCTGTAAACCTTTGGCACGCCGCTGTACTTATATTCTCTGGTTGACTGGCTCTCACTGGCCATATGCAGGATGGTTCATTGGTATAATTTTATCTGTAAATCTATGTATGGTTTACTCCCTTCCTATTTATCAGAGTACACATCATGCAAACAGTTTAGTCATAGTCTGCAGTCTTCATTACAGTCACCATCAGTTCATACAGAACTCAGAAAGAAGGCATTCCTCTTTTTCTGCCCCATCTTTGTGGGATACACGATATGACATCAGCTGATGTCATTTGTAGACTTTAAAAGACGTACTAATGACTTTGTGAAATCATCCCTGGGAACTTGTTCCTGTTTTTGACATGAATGTGTAAACGTTAGACAATTTTAGCTATTCTATTGCTGCGATTTTAATGTTTGTCTGACACGGGTCACTCTTGTAAATGAGACACTGAGTCTTAATGAGACTATATAAGAGAGTGTATAAGTAAAGGTCAAATAAAAAGTATTTAAACATCAAACACACATTCATTGAAAATAAGCAGCTAGAAGAAAACACACAGGCTTTGTGTGTGTGTCTGAGGTGTTGAATGTCTGTGTGTGTTTGTGCAGATGACTTCCTGCCAGTGTTGAAGAGCCCCATCGGTCTGGTCGGGGAGGGGGCCGCCAGTGTGCAGATGACGCGAATTCCCCTCGCCAACGTGTCACTCAAGCATCCGCTCATCGAGATCCAGTGAGTCCCCTCGGCCACAAATCTGAGACATTTAAACGGCTCAGACAGTCTGATGTCTTCCGCTTGTTGTTTTGTTGTTGGTCTTCATGTTTCTTCTTTCTGAGTACAGAAACTCAGTCCACTGTCTGCGTAAGAGGTCATCCCAGGACTGGAGTCAGAGCGTGTTTCATGTAGAAGCTCCTCCCTGGATTCCCCCGAACATTGCCGACACAGTCAACACCCCCAGTATGTATATACAGTACTACAGCAGTACTACAGTAACTAGTCAGAGCTTAGAGTACACCAGTAATACCATTTATATTCATCTATGAAACCACATGACGCACATCAGTTAAACTACAGTCATAACTTAAAGACTTGAATGATGTTAAATTTTCTCTTTTTTTTAAATTCACACAAACGGAAGTTTTTTATTGTACTAAAAACCTCAGAAACTTGGTGTCCAACCAGATCCTTACTCTGAATGGTGTTACCTTTGCCTCCAGCAGCCCTGTGAGGAGTCTCTGAGTCACTTATGTCCCTCAGTGTGCACATTAGACAAATATGTAGGACTTTTTTGTTTCATATATGCAACATCAACAAAATTAAGAACATCGTCACAAAGTGATGCTGAAATAGTAGTTCACGGATTTTCTACTTCTAGGCTGGACTGTTGGAATTCATTATTGTGAGGTTGTTCTTAAAGCTCGTTGAAAAGCCTTCAGCTGTTTGAAATTCTGCAGAATATAACAGACGAGCTCCCCAGTTTGGATTCAGGAACACTCTCTACTTTTCCTATTAGATTTCTCTTTTTAATAAACCTTGTAGTTAGTGTTGTGTAGGTGACAGGTGACAGTGAACCAAACCATGTTATGAATGTTTTCACCCACATTTGGTCGAGACAGATTGCTGCCCCACTCTGATTCTGCTTCTGTTGAAGGCATCTTCTGTCATAAAGTGCTCCACATGGAGGATCATGTAATCACTGAAGTCTCTCTAATACTGTAAGGCCTTTACTTTGAGATAATAAGGCAGCATTTTTGTGATTTGGGGTTATATAGAAATAAAGTTGAGGCCTGCGGTGTCCATCAGATGTGGAAGGAAGAAGATGCATCTATAGTTACCTGTGACTTTAAGTTGGACTTGAACTGGGACTTTTTCATTTTGACTTCAGACTTAAGACATAAACATCAGTCTGAACTGTGACTCACCTGTACTGAGTATTTTGTACCTGATTTGGGCCGTGGTCCACTTCAGTCCTCGGGTTTTTATTAAGAGCTTGTTAGTCTGTGTTTGTCCTGTAAATTACCACCATCAGTTTCTTTACCCGCTTCAGCATCCAGGTGTGTGATTTCTTTTAATCCTTCTCTGTCACTTCTCAGCTTCTCCAACCCTCAGCACTCCCTCTGAATCCCCGAGCCCCTCCCCTCCCCTACCATTGCTCAATGCCGCTGATCAGGCGCCCCCTGCAGATGGCAGGCAGTCACCATCACTGTTTGAGAGTTGCAGTCGCAGGGTGAAGGCTCGCAGCGCGTCCACCTTGCCTGTCCGCCACAGAGACATGGCGTCTCAGTCCTCAGACCGGATAGGCCGCTTGCAGCAGGAGAAAGAGATGCTGATGGAGGAGGTCAAAGCTCAGAAGGTGATCAGTCGTTCAGTAATCATAAAATTTTATTGATCTCTGCTGCCACTGAAAAAAGTGACAAACACAGTGCCTCCTGCAGGAGCTGGTGTGGATCCTCCACAAAGCGCTGGAGGCTTCTCAGCTGGAGAAGCGAACCTGTGCAGAGTTTTTGGCAGAGGAGGGTGAGCAGGAACGTCTGGAGCTGCTCCGACACCGCGAGCGGCAGGCGGCTGACCTCCGGGGGCGGCTCGACGAGGCCAAGATGGAGGTGGAGGCGGTGAAGAAGAGTCTGGCTGAGAAGGCCACGCAGGTCGCCGAGCTGCAGCAGAACAACAGGATGCTGAAGGAGAAGAACAACGCCAAACAGGAGGTGAGGACAAACCAGAGGTTGCTGTCAGACTGACCTCTGGTTGGTCACGTTAAAATAACCCGTGCACGTTTGTTTCCATGACTGAAAGTTTCTCTGCGATCTGGAGCTGTTCCTGGAGCTGCTGCTGGCTCAGGAAAAAAGCACAAAACAAACCGAATGTGGGTGGATGTTGATTAGATCAGACAGAGGGCCTCTCCTGTGCATTCAACGCTTCACCTAAATAACCAGCCCAGATGATGGATGTGTCATGTGATTCGTTGGAAAACTGAGAATTGTAGCCAAAAGAACAAAAAGGGGAACGTTTGAGGAAGATCACAGAGCAAAATGCTCATTGAGCGAGCTCCGTGTCTCCACTTTTAAAGAGCGGTTGGCAGGTTGGTGTTCTGCAATGTTACTTAGGTCTCTTCAGAGGTGGTTTTTTAAAATATTTTCTGATTCTTCAAGTTTGTGCCTCCTTAATTTGGACCGTCCTCCTACCTTTGACCTGGATTTGAATTTCTGTACGCCACACTGAAACATCTCAATTCCTAAAATTCATCAGGAGGAGAGAGGAGGCTGCAGGAGTTATGACTGACGATCAAAAATAAAAACCGCGCTGAGAGTTGGGCTCTTTAGGTAGCTCGTCCTTCATAATCATGAGTTGTTTCAGTTATTTAAAATGACCAGCTGTGTCAGTTTGAGTGCCACATACACTGCAGTTTGATCTCAAATCGGTGAAATTAGTTTACTGCAGATTGCTGAATCCAAGACAAATATTTAGAAAAAAATTATGTCCCTTTAAGTCCAAACACATTCTCAAAAGGTTCATGTTTAATGAGCTGCGAGCTGCTTACGAAGTCTAAAACATACAACTTCACTCAGTTTTCTGCTGTCGCAGGTTTAAATAGCATTTCGTTTTCATTCAAGCAGCTTTTCACTTCCCGTAGTCTTCTGCTCCTGTGCTGGCATTCTCACACCGTGAGTAGGAGATGATTTTATTTTCCAGATATCTGAACTTTTAAATTTTCACTTTATTCAAAGCCACCCTGGACTGCACTAGGACCTTTGGTGGGCCTAATCCGGCCCCGGGGCTGCATATTTGACTCTGTCAGGGTTTCATTTTAATTCTGTTTTATGTGTGGCGTGCATTATGACCATATAGCTCAGTCAACTGCTCCACCCAGTGGTCACGTATCGTATCTAGGCAGTAACTGGCTGTGTGACTCAGCTTCTTCTTCCTGCCTGAACCAAAACAGGACGCACCCACGCAACATGAGAACGGCTGAAATGAAGCTGAACGATTCTTTATTCTAGTTTTGTGTTGTTGAATCACCGCCTGCAGCTGGCAGACAAATAGAAAGTGCTTAGAGTTACGAGCACTTCTACTTGAGTAAATGTACTCAGTTACTTTTTCTTGCTTCCTGTGAGCTTTGTGTGACAGTAAAACATGAAGTCTATCTGCAGCTGTACTCACTGTGCGACTGTTTCCTGTCAGGTGATCATAAAGCTGTCCAATCAGGTGACGGCGTGTCTGTCAGAACCGCGGCGCCCCGACTCGTCCTCTGCCGGCCGCATCAACTCTCAGACTCTCAGACAGCTTCGGCAGGAGAACAACAACCTCAAGGTGAAGCACAGTGATAATTTACAGCGAATTAAAGTTTTACTTGAAGGTACAGAGTGTAAGTGATTGTGTTTAAAAACCTTCCAAAATGAGCTGAAGCTATCAACAGTGAAGAAACAGACGATATTACGTTACTGAGTCTAAAACCTCTTAAACCTCCCAGGTTGTCTGACTGTGTTTGTGTCTGCAGGATGACATCGAGGCATATAAGACTCAGAACAAGTTTCTGAACTCTGAGATCTACCAGCTGACCAAACTGTGGAGGAAAAGCTCAGAGCAGGAGAAGACCCTGATGGTGAAGGTCGGTCTGATGCCATTTCTGTTCATTTAAACACTCCACCACCACACAGAGCTGCTATGGGCCAGCTACAGCCCACAGCCTACAGCACAGTGATTAATGCCCCTTTTCCTGCCCTCTGATTGGCTGCAGTGTGCTTTCCTGGAGGCCACTAATTGTCAGGTGGAGAGCCGTTACCTGGGAGTCCTGCGGAGGCTGCAGGAGATCAAATCTCTGCATCCGGCCCAGCGGGAGGCCGTGCAGAAAATGATCGAGGACGCTCTGAAGGGAGAGCTGAAGAGCGTCACGAAGCTCAGCGTGGACAGGTACGAGCACCTGAACAGCAGGGTAGACAAAATAACAGACACAACCTGCTTCTTTCTCATTCAAGAGTCACTCGACATGACAATTAAAAACTCAGAAGAAGAAACTCTAAATAGATCAAATTTTTCACTGTTTACTCCAGACCTGATAAATGTGTTAAACATCTGCTGTGTCCTCAGGGATCATGATGAGTACGGCTTTAAGATCATCCCAGACTACGAGGTAGAGGACATGAAGCTGTTGGCAAAGATCCAGGCGCTGGAGATTCGCTCCCACAACCTGCTGCACCAGGTCCGAGAAACCAAAGTTTACAGCCGCTCATCCGGAGGAGGTTAAATAAACTCAGCACGACCCCCCCCAGCAGGCTAGCAGGGCCTGCAGTCACTAATCAGGGCTAAAAAATCAGCCCAAACCTTCTTTCAGCTGCTCCCTTTAAGGGGGTTGCCAGAGCCAATCATCTGTCTCCACCTGTCCCCTATTAAAGATTTAGTCTTTATAGTCATAACCAACATTATTTTGTATGTTTAATGCTATTTATTAATTATATTTTATATTATTTGCTCATCATGTCCTGTTCAGAGCCGACCGACAGTCCAGAACCGGAAAGCAGTTTCCTACAAAGAAACTTTTTCCAGTTTTGATCAAGAGCTTCGATGTTCAGTAACTGGCGGTCTCGTTTGTCCCTGTAGGAGGGTCTGGAGCACCCCCTGCTGAGCCGCTGGGCTCAGTACTTGGCAGGCAGGTCCGACGATGACTTCATCATCTCACCTGAGCTCAAAATTCTGGTGCGTGAAGGCATCCCTCGGGAGTATCGGCAGAGAGTGTGGCGCTGTTTGGTCCGAGCCAGAACTTTGACAAGCCAAGAGCGCCACCCGCAACGCTATCAGCAGGTACAGCTGTAGAGAGAGAGAGTGCTTTATCCGCACCTGAGCACAGGTGGCTCCTCCTTCTTCCTGTTGGGAATGCTGGCGAGCACTCAGTAATCCTGTTCTGTTTCCAGCTGTGTGAGAAGAGTCGGACAGCTCCTAATCCTGCCTCCAGGCAGATCCAGCTGGACCTTCACCGAACCCTGACGACCAATCAGCACTTCTCCTCGCCGTCCAGCCCCGCCCTCCAGCAGCTCCGCCGCATCCTTCTGGCCTTCTCCTGGCATAACCCTGCCATTGGCTACTGCCAGGGACTCAACAGGTCAGAACAAAAATATAAATTTTATATCTGAGTACTTATGTGGACCCGCCTTCCAGGCAGAACCTCACCTTCCAGGAATGTCCACAGGTTAGCGGCCCTCGCTCTGCTGGTCCTCCAAAGTGAAGAAGACGCCTTCTGGTGTCTGGTGGCAGTGGTGGAAGCCATCATGCCTCAGGACTACTACACCAAGAATCTGGTGGCCTCTCAGGTCAGCAGACACACTCACCTGCTTGCCTGCTGTGATCTGTTTTAGTGATCAGTGAGGCTGATCTCTGTGAGTCTTTGTGCTCAGGCGGACCAGCGCGTGCTGAAGGACTTCATGGCAGAGAAGCTTCCTCGCCTGGCATCTCACTTTGAGGATCACAACATTGACGTCTCTCTGGTCACCTTCAACTGGTTCCTGGTGGTTTTTGTGGAGAGTCTGCCGAGCGACATCCTGATGCCTCTGTGGGACGCCTTCCTGTACGAGGGTACCAAGGTACCATACACCCGAACACACCATGACAGAAATGCAGACAACACTTGAATGCACCACAGTAGTGTCCATGGAAACAAAAATGATTTTGTTGTGACCTTTAGATGTCTTTATTTACATTTTAGGAGTAATAAGACATTGTTTACTAAGCATGGGGAACTGTCATGTGACATGAAATAGGAGTGGGAAAGCAGATAATTCTAGTAACGACCTCACACTCTACCACAAGCAGCGTAAATCCAGACGATGAGCGGGACAATGCCTTTGGGCTTGTTTCTGCAATGTGACAAATGCAGCACAGCTTTTACATCGTTTGTCTCAGGAAACAAGAAGGTAGTTCAGACCCAGAAATATATACCACACAGGGATAAATGCTGACAACAGCTCCAGCCACGTAGATCCAACCCAGAAGTTTAATTTAAACTTAAAGCTCAACTACCAAGTAAGTTAATATTATCTGGCAACTGAGGAACCAAGTGGCTTATTGGAAATCAGCCACTTGGAAATCGATCAGAGGTGTAATGAGTAAAGGGCCCAACTGCACCACAACTGAAAGAGTAATTTTATGACTCACCTCCTCAAAGTTTCCAATTAATTGTGTGGCGTGAGTGTCCTGTTATGAAATGCGTGTCTGTGCTGCAGGTGATCTTCAGATACACTCTGGCTCTGTTCAAATACAAAGAGGACGACATCCTGAAGATTCACGACAGCGTGGAGATCTACCAGTACCTACGCTTCTTCACAAAGACCGTCTCCAATGCCAGGTACGCACTCGCCTCCACCCGCATTAATCTACGAGCTGTTACACTCTCAGAAGTGTAGCGGATGTAGCTGTTGAATCTTTGAGCTTCAAACCCTTTTTACTGAAATTTTGTGAGAAGTTTAAATTTCCCTGATCACAGTAACAACGATTTAAAGATTTTTAAGTATCTGCAGCTCTCGGATACATGTGGTCCAGTCAGTCCAGTATTTCCTGCTCAAACTGCAGTACTTGAAGTATCAAGCAGCATAAAACAGAAACACTCAAGCTGATCAGTTTCCAGTTCCTCTGTGTTGGTGATCGAGTCCTTTCCACCTGCATGTGTCCATGCAGGAAGCTGACCAGCATCGCCTTCAACGACATGAACCCATTCCCCAGCCGGCTGCTGAGGAACCGGCAAGTGCTCCACCTGGAGCGCCTGCAGGCGGAGCTGCGTGAGCTGGAGGAGCAGCAGAAGGAGTTCATCACCGAGAGCGTCGTACGGAAAGACAAAGAGCTCGACGTCATGGTGAGCGAGGACGACGAGGACCTCTGATCACACGGGACGCTTCAGCTGCTCACTTCGAGACGACGATGAGTTTTCCATGAGTTCAAGAGAATTTCACTAAACCGGCTGTTAACTGGTTTCCTTCACACTAAACACAGGATTGTGTCAGGTTCACCATCTCTACTAACACTACAAGGAAACAGACACATACAGATTTAACTGCATCACATCTCTGAAACAAGCTTGCAGTAAACAAATGTGTACTGTGTTCACGTGTGTAATAAGTCAGGCTGCAGAAATGTGCAGATGTATTTCAGTGAATTCATTTGGATTAATATGTGATAGCTTATTTATTTCATTGCATCTTTTGCTTTATACCTAAAAATGCATGACATTTCTAAATGTAGTCACATCCCTATGAAACATGGTTGATTATCACCTGTAGTCACAGCTGGTGATAAAGTAATTAAAATGTCCAGCTATTCAAAAATAGGGCATTCTGCACAATGAGTACTTTTTGGTACTTGAAGTATATTTTGATGCTGATGCTTCAGGGCATTGTGCTGCATTGTCGAAGCTCTCTGGGCTTCCGGTTAGAACGACCTCACAGTGTTTTATTTTGATCTGGTGTAAAGTGCATTGTGCGGAAATGACAGCATGATAGTCACATGATAAAACTGACTTTTCTTTTTTTTTTAATTTTACTGGGTGTGCATCTTGTTCAAATGTCTTTTTCAGCATTTGTACATAAATATTCTGTATATAAATATTTGATTTTCATTTATTTTACAGAGTCCTTTATTTTGTTTCACAAATATGACATTCATGTCAAATGACATCTGCAGACTTTATAATGACCAGCAGGGGGCAGTGTATTGCAGTCTATGAGAACATTTACTGAGACCTGTTTCATGCACTAGTTTCATGTCTCATTGAATCCAACATGATGTTGATTTTGTAAATTAAGGTCACATCTTCATCACATCTAATTTCAAAACACTGATCAATTTTTTAAAAAATGAATTCCATACCAATTGCAGGAATAAAACAGGAATAAATAACAAACGAGAAATACATACAAAACAAGAGAAAGGCACACATGAGAGAACAGGTCACATGACAGCACCGCATTATCTACCCACAATTTGAACTAAATAACAGATAGCACATATTTATTCAACTTGCAGGCAATGAAAACAAATGGAAATCAGAGTAAAATTTAAAAACTTTTATTGATGTTAACTTGAAGTGCTGAATTAGCCCTGTTGTCAGTTCAAATCACTTCAATCTATAGCGCACTTTAAGGTCTTTAGACCTTAAAAAGTAATACACTGCAAGGTAAGCTTGCAGCATATTACTTTAAGGTCAACTGTGAAACTTTGTGGAAAGCCTGAGACAAGTTGATGAGTCAGTGAAGCGGACTTCCTTCTGATGACGGCTATACTGAGGTGAGTTTTTAAGCATATCCTGAACTTTAATCATTATTAGACTTCTGACACCTGGCAAATAAACTCTCACGCGATATGAGAATATAACAGCAAAAACCCAGTAGCTGGTACATGAATGGATAAAAATTGGATCCCTCTCAGATTGAATCGGTTGCCCTCTTATATTACGTTGTTGGAACCTAACCGCATCCACTGAATTAATGCAGTTTTCAGGACAGTAAAAACAGAGAACTCTGATATACACAATTTCTGATTACTGATAGTGTTTCTTAATGCAAAATGGGCTTCCATTTAAAATGCAATTGCTTTATGTTCGATCTTTAGTGAAGAAGGGTCATTTTTGATTCTGTGGACAAGGGATGCAAATGGAATGTGAAGACAACAGGTAGTAGGGTGAATTAGGGTTTCGTGTGGTCTTCAGTGCATGAATTTTATTGCCACTTTATTTCAACTTTTTATTAATGTACTCAAAAGAAAAACAAGAACCACAAAGGAGATTCTTGTGATTCTTGTTTGTGCTATCTGTTTGTGAAAGAAAGCACATTTTACCACATCATACTGTGTTTGCTGCCATTTATTTTACTCGTCCTGCCTGAGTGTCTGGGCTGCGTTTGTCTGTGCACCTTTGTTCTGGCCTTCTGCTGATGGGTTTCACATGCTGGGCTTTCCCTCTTGGTCCAGACCCAGCAGCCTGCTGCTGACCACACACAGCCTACAAACTGATCCATCCATGCATCCATCCATGCATGCATGGCCTGGTTATTGTTGAGTTATCACCTCCAGCTCCTTGCTCATAACCAGGTAGATACTGGGCTGGGCCTGATCTCTGAGCTCAATAACAATGACAAAAATGCCAAACACTTTACTCTTCATGGTAAAAAATGTTTATAATACAGTAAAAAATGGATGTAGCCAAAATCAGTGTTTTATATACAGTGTAAGTGAACAACATTGATACACTGCTGGTGTTTGATTGATAGAGGCTTTCTTTATAAGAACTATGATATCATTTCTTTTGGTGATTAACAGTTTTTATATAATTTTTATATCATATATAGCTTTCAAGAAGCCAAAGATCACTGGACTAAAAGACTACAGACCTGTGGCTGACGTCTGGTCATGAAGTCTTTTGAGCGCCTGGTTCTCTCCTATCTTAAGACCTTAACGGCCCCCCTCCTGGACCCCCTGCAGTTTGCATACAGAGCCAACAGGTCTGTAGACGATGCCATCAACATGGCTCTACACTTCGTCCTGCAGAATCTGGACTCCCCGAGAACCTACGCCAGGATCCTGTTTGTGGACTTCAGCTCTGCCTTCAACACCATCCTTTCAGACCTTCTTCCAGGATTGCTTTCCCAGATGAATGTGCCTGATCCCATCTGCCGGTGGATCACTGACTTCCTGACGGACAGGAAGCAACCAGTGAGGCTGGGGAAGAATGTCTTGGACTCCCGGACCATCAGCACGAGCTCCCCTCAGGGCTGTGTTCTTTCTTCTATGCCCTTCTCCCTGTACACCAACTGCCGCACCTCCAACCACCAGTCTGTCAAACTAATTAAGCTTGCAGATGACACCACCATTATTGGACTCCTCTCAGACGGGGATAAGTCTGCCTACAGGATGGAGGCTGAACATCTGGTGTCCTGATGCAGCCGCAACAACCAGGTGCTGAATAAGTGTTATTTTCATTTACCACAAGAGGGAGATGCACTTAAATCTCTGAAGCACAATTGCTTAAGGTTAAAAATCAGGTGGATCTCATGAATAATACCCTTATATAAGTATTGGATCCTCAAGGCTATAGATGCAGGTTAGTGGCTCAGAGTTTTACTGGCCCAAGTACATTTTTATTGGCTTGTGAACAAAGCTGTAGTTTTTGTATTTTTAAATATTAACGCAATTTAATTGAGACATTATTTATATTATTTCACTTTCAATGTGAAAAATGCTGTAAAAACATTGAAAATAATAGTCACCCCTGTTCGCTGCAATGTAAAATAGTACAACTGCTGTCAGCCTTCATTAAGTTGCATCATTTGAACATTTGCATATTTTTATTCAACTTCTGCAGGATGCTTTGATGAAATACTCCCTTTTCCCAAATAAAGGTTTTACTAGAGGTCACAGGAACAGCGCTGCTGTTTTGGATGCGGAAAAATGTTGTCTTTCACTCTACCTGAGCTCAGTGTCTCAGTAAGGGCTCCGTCTCATTGTAGCTGACGCTGAAATGTTTGTGTGGGTTGCCATGACAACACCAGAAGTGCGTCTGAGATCGTGTCCAAATTCATGGGCTGCATCCTCCTGAGGACTCGGTGTTCTGACAAAACGTCCTACTTTGGCAAAGCGTCCTACCGTAAGTAGTTCATGCGTTCTCGGCGGCTCTAGTGACCCTCGAACTCTCGGCTAGCTATCGAGGTGGTGGATAACATACGTCTCCCCCACAAGAGCACGAATCTACAACTTTTCTACTACTGGTTTTACAAGGCGTACACGGTAAAAACATTATGCTGTTATTTGTTAAGCACTTGTGCACCTTGTGAAAAGAAATAAGTGGCTGAGATGGATGTCATATGTGCTATTGATATTATTTTACTTGTTTCTAGTTTTCACGGTGCTCCATGATTGTGAGAGGAATAAAAAAGAATTGTGGACATCAGTACGAAGCATGGATTCTTTTGACCAGAGTAGATACACTGGTCCCTTGAATATACTAATCTTTTTGAGGTGGGTGACTGTTCCTGTGTATTTACAGAAACAATGGTTGTGGTAACCTCAGCTGTTTCAGAGGGTGACTGTTCGTTGCTTTGCGCACTTTTAAATCTGTATACAATGGTTTGTTCCCTTTTTGTGTTCTGAGGTTTAAACAAAGATGTACTAGATGTATTATACCGGTCCCTCGAATCTACAAATCTTTTAGATGTGGATGACTGTTCATTTTCATCTGTGTTTACAGAAACACTGGGTGTTGGAACCTCAGTAGTTTCTTTTTGGCTGACAGACTCTGGAGCTGTACAAGAGGAATAAAGAGCTGCAATTCTTTCGTGAACCTGACCTGGGAAGGGAGAGAAATATATTTTTGTTTTGTTTTTGTTTGTGTTCTTGTTTTATTTGATTCCTTGTGGGATTTGGATCCAACAAGTAAAGTATGCATATTATGCACACACACAAACACACATGCAGCTATTACCATTTCTTGTATTCTTGAATAAAGACATTGATCTGACACATTTAAAATGCAGCCAATTGTTTTTATTGTTATATTATTAAGAAAAAAGAAAAGGTGGGGGTGGGGGATGTAAAGAAGAGCTTAAAGGAAAGGGCTAGAGGAGAGAAAACCCCAACAATTAGCAGGGCATTTTTTACTTGGACAAATTGTTAATAAAGTTTCCATATCTGTAACAATGATGACAGTATAATTGTTTATAAACAATTATATTGACAATTATATGTGTCCAGTATGTTGGCTGATTTTCTTTTACTTTTTGCATTTGAAAATAAAAGTTGGGCTGATTTTGACACCATTACAAGAAGTGTTGTTAATTATTCTTTTTGAATTAAAATCAGGTTACCACGAATTGTTTTTTAATTTAGTAGAACTTGAAATGTTTGTCAGTGGGTAAACAATTCGTAATGCAAAGTCAGAAACATCGAGTTATTCTTGTACTGCATGCTTGCAATAAATAAGTTGTCCTAACAGTCAGTCAAAGGAGCTTGGAAAGAAAAGCGTCTGGACTTCTTTGAGTTGAAGTGACTGATATATATATTTTTTGTCTGTTTGTTTTGTTGGTTTTTGGTTTTTGCCTTTTATCACCATTCCTCTTCCCTGCTGTTTTTCTTTCCCTCTTTCTTTCTCCCCTTTCTTTCCCCCAGTCATGTCTGTCCTATGTGTAGCAAGTGAAAATAAAATAAACAATAAAAACAAAGGTGAATCAAATAGACCAATACGGCAAGGCCGGGATGGTCCATTTGGTAAAGTAAATCCGTTAGTTATATTTAACATAATGTAAAATGGTAACATTATGTTTACAATGTCACCATTTTACATTATGTTAAATGGTAACATTATGTTTACAATGTCACCATTTTACATTATGTTAAATTGTGACATTATGTTTACAATGTTACAATTTTACATTATGTTAAATGGTAACATTATGTTTACAATGTCACCATTTTACATTATGTTAAAGTGTGACATTATGTTTACAATGTTACCATTTTACATTATGTTAAATGGTAACATTATGTTTACAATGTTACCATTTTACATTATGTTAAATTGTGACATGTTTACAATGTTACCATTTTACATTATGTTAAATGGTAACATTATGTTTACAATGTTACCATTTTACATTATGTTAAATTGTAACATTATGTTTACAATGTTACCATTTTACATTATATTAAATGGTAACATTATGTTTACAATGTCACCATTTTACATTATGTTAAAGTGTGACATTATGTTTACAATGTTACAATTTTACATTATGTTAAATGGTAACATTATGTTTACAATGTCACCATTTTACATTATGTTAAAGTGTGACATTATGTTTACAATGTTACCATTTTACATTATGTTAAATTGTGACATTATGTTTACAATGTTACCATTTTACATTATGTTAAATTGTGACATTATGTTTACAATGTTACCATTTTACATTATGTTAAAGTGTGACATTATGTTTACAATGTTACCATTTTACATTATGTTAAATGGTAACATTATGTTTACAATGTCACCATTTTACATTATGTTAAATTGTGACATTATGTTTACAATGTTACAATTTTACATTATGTTAAATGGTAACATTATGTTTACAATGTTACCATTTTACATTATGTTAAAGTGTGACATTATGTTTACAATGTTACCATTTTACATTATGTTAAATTGTGACATTATGTTTACAATGTTACCATTTTACATTATGTTAAATTGTGAGTAGGCCTGACAACCGAGCTGGACCCGCTTTTGCTTTCAGCCATCAGAAGAGGGTACACTGTGGTCATAACGATACTCAGACTGTAGCATTTAAAGGTCCCAAAGTATACCAGGAAAATATCCCCCGCACGGTTACACCAGCAGCCTGAATTGTGAATGTGAGGGAGGATGGATCCATGCTTTCATGTCGTTCACTCCAGGCTGATATAAAAATGATATAACTAATACTACTTCTACTAATAATGACAATAACAACAAAATAATAATAATAATGTCAAAAATACCAGTAATAATAATAACAATAACAACATAAACAACAACATTACTAATAATAATAATAAAGATAAACAAATGTAAAAATGTAATGTAAAATGTAAAATGTAAAAAAAAAATTAATAATGATAATAATAATAAAACTGATCATAACAGTAACAATATCAATCATAACAACAACAGTACTAACAACAATAATAACAATAACAATGAAGGTGTTGCTGCAGATCTGAGTCCCGACTCTGCTGCCTTTCTAGTGCTGCAAAGAAAATAACAAATAGAAAAAGAAAAACACAAATAAACTGAGTGTGAGTGCTTTTAGTACTGCATACTTGCAACAAACAAGTTGTCCTAACAGTCATGTAGGCCGGCCGTGGTTCAGGTGGTTGGGAAGCTCCTCTTATAACTGGAAGGTTCCCGGTTCGATCCCCAGCTCTGTCTGTCTTGGTCGTTGTGTGGGGGCAAGACACTTCACCTACTGGTGATGGCCAGAGGGGCCGATGGTGCGATATGGCAGCCTCGCTTCTGTGTGCCCCAGGGCAGCTGTGACTACAACTGTAGCTTGCCTCCACCAGTGTGTGAATGTGAGATTGAATGAATAGTGGAATTGTAAAGTGCTTTGAGCATTTCGGAAAGTGCTATGTAAATGCAATACAGTATTATTATTTTAAGTAAACATTACTTAATTTTTTTGAGGCAACGAGTTTGCATAGTTTTTTTGAGTTCTGGGAACTAATTCGATTTTACAGTGCAGTGGTTTGAACATTTGTACTAACACTTCTGCAAACTGGAACAAACCTGTTTCCTTTTCTAGAACTGTTGCTAACACTTCTGAGATGAAAATGAATCTTCCGTTGTGAAGATCGACTGATAAATGTTATTTTTCTTGTTTTGTTTAGAACTAAAGTTTAAAAATAAAAATTGTTGAAATTACCTGGACTGCCTCAGCCCAGGTGATGTAATATTAGCAGACAGAGGGTTTGATGTTGCAGAATCTTTGGAGATGTACCATGCTGAACTAAAGAGCCCAGCTTTCACCAAAGGAAAGAACTAAGTGGCCCCTAGATTGCCCAATCAAATCTCTTAATGCCACCAGCCCTCCCCTACCTTCACTGTGTGTTCAGCTTGTAGAAAAGAGTTGTGTGGAAGAAATGGCAAAAATGTGGAGCTGAAAAGCTAAGAGAGAAAAAGAAATTATAGATTAAATCAACGTGTCAAATTAACTGACATGTTAGTTATTGGAGCTCCTGCTGCATTTTATATATCTATATTGTTTCTTTATTTTATAATAAATAATAAAAAACATTATTTATCCTCACTGTATGAACATTCTTGGAGTCCTTGAAGTCTCGTCATGTTGAAGTTACTCATGTGATGTGATGTTGTTATAATGGTCCAGCTGGTGTGCAGCCATCATATTAGAGTTCTCTTTCTTCTTCTGATTTTATAAAATTTTTCTGTGAGGGTGTCACCTATAGGAGCCTGAAAAACTGGTGCACAGCCTTCGGTCTAATAAGTCTAATAGTCTAATAAGTGTCACCACTGTAACCACTGCATAAATGCAACACACTTATTTTCTAACAGGACTCTGCAATCAGCCGTTTCTTAAACTAAATCCTAACTTTGTCATCGGGAAGATTAAAAGAAGAAAAACATGTTAGTAATCAAGACTTTGGCCTTTCCATACAAAAAAGTGTCATGTGTAAAAATGTATTAATAATAATAATAATAATAATAATAATGATAATAACAATTGTATTTTAAATAATAATATAATATAACTAATACTACTTCTACTAATAATGACAATATAACAAAATAATAATAATAATGTCAAAAATACCAGTAATAATAATAACAATAACAGTATAAACAACAACATTACTACTACTAATAATAAAGATAAACAAATATATTAAAAAAATAAAAATGATAATAATAATAAAACTGACTATAATAACAGTAACAATATCAATCATAACAACAACAGTACTAACAACAATAATAACAATAACAATGAAGGTGTTGCTGCAGATCTGAGTCCCGACTCTGCTGCCTTTCTAGTGCGGCAAAGAAAATAACAAATAGAAAAAGAAAAACACAAATAAACTGAGTGTGTCAGGGCTCTGTGTGTGGGCAGGTGGAAATGTGGATCCAAATGCAGGACTCCGAGACGAAATGTAACTGAAAACCACAGCTTTTATTGCTGGCATGAAACAAAAACAGAAACCAAACCATGAAACCAAACCATGAAACCAAGCAGGAACACACAGGCAGGATCTGAGGGTACGATGCGACACCGAGCATGGGAAAACACAGGGCTTAAATACATAGGGTAGTAATGAGGGAATGGGCAACAGAAGGGAGACACAGCTGGGAGAGATCAGGGCTAACGAGACGGGGGGAACCAAGCTGCACACACTAACATACGACAAAGACTTTCACAATAAAACAGGAAACATGAATTACTAAACAAGAACGCAGACTCGACACTGAGAGACAAAATAACATGGAACTCAAACAATACATGAAACCACAAATCCTTAAGCACAGATAAACAGAAACAAGAAACTAATAATAATCATCGTCATCACTACAAGAGAATAAGAAAACAATCCATGAAGCAGAATAAAACCAAAATATAATAAACTCAAAATACTGGGTCCAACGGACCCAGAACCGTGACAGAATGTGAGGGTTTTTCTACAAGTTACACTGAATATTTGCACAGACATGCTGACTGTTTGCTGGGAGATGTCACCTGTTTTTTATAGAATAGCAGGTAAGCTGTTCTCTGCCGCTGCTCACACACAGACTCACACGTGGTCTGGCAGACCAACTCGTCATCGTATGTGAGCCGGCTGTCTGTGACGTCGTCTCTTCCGCTCATCTGGTGAACGACGTCACAGACGTAATGTCCTGAGAGGAGAAGGCGCACTTATTAACGTCTCATAAACTTTCAAAGCTGACCTGCATTCAGCACATGTGTCTGAAAGCACCCACTCACCGCTGTAAGCTGAGGAGCCCAAATGACTGATCACGCTGACCAACAAATAGCGAGCAGTTTCCTGGGAGAGAGCAGCGGCACCACCCGTTAGCTTAGAAATGGGCTCCATCTGTACTTGAAATGAACTGTGTGCCTTTTCCCTTACCTCTTCACTAAAGGCTGTGTCCTGGCTGATCACCAGCTGCTGTGTCAGAACAATGGGGCTGTTCTTCTTCTCCACAGTGAACGATGGAGTGAATGTAAACCGCTTCAGCTGGAGGATCAGCACACTGAAAGAGATGAGACGAAGAGGAGAGGCTCAAAGGAAGACGCAAGGAGGACATGACATGAACAAAACTGACACCGACTGAACTGTGGTGGTTTGAGACCTTTGGGGACCGATTTGAGGTTACTCACTTGGGCAGGTTCAAGAACAACAGTTCCTCTTTGATCTTCTTAGCTCCGCACTGGCATTCGTAGTCCAATGGGCCGCCCTGCAGCAGGGAGCAGGAGGAACAGGTGCATTAGAGTTAAACTCTTTCACAGATGAGTTCACATATTCGTGGGAGCAAGCCTGTTCACAGAATAGAGTCTAAACGAGATCTTACTTTCAGACTCTAGCCCTGCCCTCCAGCAGCTCCACCGCATCCTGCTGGCTGGCACAACCTTGCCATTGGCTGCTGCCAGGGACTCAACAGGTTAGAACAAAAATATAAATTTTATATCTGAGTTCTTATGTGGACCCGCCTTCCAGACACAACGTCACCTTCCATGAATGTCCACAGGTTAGCTAAATAATTACTAAAACAGATCACAGCAGGCAAGCAGGTGAGTGTGTCTGGTGGCCTCTCACGTCAGCAGACACACTCACCTGCTTGCCTGCTGTGATCTGTTTTAGTGATCAGTGAGGCTGATCTCTGTGAGTCTGTTGAGAGATTTTTTAGTTTTGTGATTATGTTTAGTTGTAGCTTCATTTAAAGGAAGAAGAGCTTGTGAATTGGAACCACCACAGAAAAAGGGAGTGAAACCATATGTGCAGAAGAATGCGGTGACATACGATACTACCTCCTGTGTTAACAGACAAGTTAACGGTCTCTCTCTCTCCTTTTATGGAAATGTTTTGAGATCTATACATACCAAGCTATCTCCTGTTTCAACAGACAAGCTAAAGGTCTCTCCTTTTAAGGAGATATTATCAGTTCCATACATGCCACTCCTACTGCTGTGGAAACTTGCTTGAAGTATAAATAAAGAATGTGCTAAGAGCCCTGGGCGGTTTTCCTCTGTGTCACATCTGTTGTGCACACGTTGGTGCAGAACAGATCGGACCGTGACGGGGGATCGCCCATGTCTATGTACATGTAAAAAGATATCTGAGTGTGAGTTTCTTTGCCTTCTAACAATTTTCTCCTCACATTTTCTTGGTCCTCTGAGCCGGATAGGAAGCATCGGCCGCTGTATCCTGACGTCGTGGAAAGCTGCACTGAAGCCTGTCGACAGCCTCCTCTAGGTAGGAGTGAAAAGTCCAGGGACGTTGAAATTCGATTCCTGGCCAGTGTTTTAATCGAGTGGTCCACGACGCTGGGATCCAGTGGCTGACTTTCAACATAGCCAGAGAATCTTGGGGAGGTAAAGAAACCACTCACTTACACTCGCGTAAAACGAACTTAGGTCTAATCCGCCGAAAGGATTTAATGAGTCTGATCCACTGCACGGATCTGTAAGAATAGGTCTAATCCGCCGAAAGGATTTAATGAGTCTGATCCACTGCACGGATCTGTAAGAATAGGACTAATCCGCCGAAAGGATTTCAAATTAAAAGTTTTTTAAGGACTGATCCGCCGAAAGGGTCCACGTGTAAGAATAGGACTAATCCGCCGAAAGGTTTTCAAATTAGGAATTTTTAGGACTGACCTGCCGAAAAGGTCTGCGCGACTGTGTAAATGTCTGTGTAAATGTTTGTGTTTTCTTTGTGTTGAGAGTGAATTGATTTAAACAGCACAATACGCTGCTGAATCACTCTCATTGTTATTCTTATTTTATTTCCTGTCAGTAGCTGAAGTACTGGTGACAAAAGAGAACGGTTGAGTTTCATCTCATAAAATTGACACCGCTCCAGAATAGCTGGAGTAGAAGGGCGTGTCAATAACCACTCTTATTCGTCTAATACCAGAGAAGGCTCTGCAGTTCTGTTTTAATGGGTAATCAGCCCACTAAGTTTACTGTTGACGAACAGTGGTTAGAAAAAAAATGTCCAGGCGCCGGACAAATTAGTGTGCAAAGATGGAGAAATCCTAAAAAGACCAAATGTCCCACCTGGGAAGGAAAATGTAGCCCATCTGCACTATTACAACTTAAAGAAGCACTACTAAAAGAAGTAGGAGAAACAAAAGATTTAAAGAAAAAAAAGGAAAACGCACGCAAGAATTAGAATATTTCCAAGTGTGGAAGCGAGAGGTAACAGACAGGGACAGAGGAGAGGAAATAGAGGCAGAGGAAGAGGAGGATTTAGAGGAAAGGGCCAGAGATACGTAGGACAGACAGACTTACGCGAAAGAAGTGAAGAAAGAGATAATACGTGCTGGAATTGTGGCAAGGAAGGGCATTTCGCCAGAGATTGCAGACATAAAACAGACAAACGGCAATATTCAAATGAATGACTAAATGAGAAAAAGCCAAATGAAAATGACAAAAGTGACGCAGAAGTATTCAATGTCTATCAATTAGTGTCTGAAGTAAAAGGCAAACCTACGCTGACAGTATATGTTAATGGCAAACCAGTGCAGATGTTATGTGATACAGGAGTATGTAAAACCGTTCTGAACAGAAAACCACAGGAAGTACAATTCTCAGAAGATACTTTAATAGTAAAATCAGTATCAGGTCACACTACAGTGCAGTGACTGACAAAACCCTTATTAAGTGAAAACCAGAGATAAAAATAGTTTAAAGTAGTTTAAAAAGGTTGGAAACAGACCCCAATAGATATAAATATAAGAAGTACAAAAATAAAATAAACAAAGACAAAATTACATTAGAACTTATTTTTAATGTATTGAAACTAATAATAGGAAGGATAACAACCTGTAAACTGATATTAACAATGAAACATAGTTGGCATGACGACCATGCCCAGAATGTATAAAAGGAATAGAAGGAAATAATTCACACGAAAACCTTTTAAATAAAATAGAGAGATGCATAAGGTACATTAGGGCTGTGTCATTGTTCAGCCAAGGAAAGTGTGTGAAAAGGTAAATGTCTCCAGCTTGGGAAAGGGTGAAACTGCAGATCACCCGAAGCCCTTGATGGATACAAAATAAAATATATAATATATAATAATAAATTGCTTGGTTCGCCACGCAACAGAGAGAATGAATGTGACCGAAGGTTGGATCTGAGATGAGACAAACAGAAGACCAGTCTAAAAAGTAGGCACAAACCTGTTCAGAGAAAAAGCAAATTTGTACAGATTGGATGAATTCTAAATTATCTGTTTGCTGAGTAAGATGATCCTAACTATTAAATTGGCTCAGTAGTAGTATAGTGATATACACTAATAAAATATTGTAATATACTATTGTTATTATATAGAAAGAAAAAGATGATAATATTAATAATGATATAATATTAATAATAAGAAGCAACCTAGTCAGTTATGATGTGAGGTGGACGATTGTTATGAAGTAGTCTGCATCAAGCTTAAGGTTTGCTCAAACTCAGTATAATGACATATGAGATGAAGAAAATAAAGAAACTATCTAAACTAATTAAGTGTATAGAGGCACTTAACCTGCTTAAAAACCTGTCATTTATCCTAGATAAAATATTACTGAGATATAGAGCACATCTATAATAACAACTAATAAGCCAAACCCTGTAGACAACAGCTAAAGCTACAGGATTGAGAAGCTGAATTAAATATGTGGACACCGCTAAGTTGATGAGCATGTTACACATTTTCTTTTATTTTTATTTATTTGTTTTTAGAGCAGAGGCTGCATGCTATTAAAAGCCAACACACGCAGCTGTCTGTGAGCTCAGTTTTTCCCTCACACTTCTGCTCTGTTTCAGTAGCAGCATTTTTCTTTTTGTGTCCTGACTCATGTATGTTTTCTGTTTTGTTTGATTATTTTATTTTGTTGGTTTGGAAGCGAATTTGTGACCATACTTGTGGATCACAGTGACACATAGTGATTAGGCATATGATTTACAAATGCCTAGTTTTAGAACTGTGAGCAATTCAAAGTTTAAAAAAAAATATATATAAAAAACCCTAACTTCAAAGTTTGAAATATGTAAGATGTGTGAGATGGGTGAATTCTTTGAAAAACTAGAAATTATCTAAAAATGCATTAAGTGAAAATGTAATGTTGTATCTATAGAGAAGAAAGAAGAAGCATTCAGTTATTTAAAAATAGGCATTACAGACAGATACAGTTTTAGCACTGCCTGACTATGATAAGCCTTTCTACTTACGTGTAGATAGAGGAACAGGTTATATGAAAGCTGTGATAACACAGGCATTTGGAGAAAAACAACGCTCGTTAGCATCCCTGGTGAAATTTAGACTCGTGTAAATTAGACTCTGTAGCGTCAGGCCTGCCTGCATATGCAAGCCTATGCAGCCGCAGCAGAGGCAGTAAAAGAGTCAGCTGCACGTATGCAGTCATACGTGCATATGAATTGCACGCAGGCCAAAATATAAATATATACACTTACAGCCAGTTTGTTTTTTCAGCAGTGCACCACTTTGCAAAAATTTGGCATAACAGAGGTATGGTCACCTCTACGGGTAACCCAGTGCAACACGGCAGCTTATTAAAAATCTTATTGGAAGTGATCACCTTGCCAAAACAATTGGCACTTTGCAAATGTGCAGCACATCAAAAAGACAATTTTATTGTCACAAAAGGAAATAATTTTGCAGATCAAACAGCAAAGCAGGCTGCACAACAAACGATAACGCTTCTAACATCCGAACATTGTACACAAATACCACTTGACGTACTAAGAGCCGAACAAAAAGCTGCAACAACCACTGAACAGAACAAGTGGCTGAAATGTGGAGCACAACTGAAAGATGACTTAATGGTCTGTGATGGAAAACCAATATTACCAGAGTCGTTACACAGGACAGCGGCTGTAGTGACACATGAAGTAACACATGTGTCAACAGGAGGGAAATATAGTATAGATAAACAATATACACTTTTACACTATAAATTTTGAAACTTCAGCGAAAGAATTTGTAAGAACATGTTTAATCTGTCAAAAACACAACTCACAAGGAAATTTAAGACCTAAGAGAGGCCAGTTTCCCACACCACCTCATCCATTTCACACCATCCACATGGATTTTATTGAACTGAATGAATGTCAAGGATCAAAATATGCTTTAGTGATTATAGATGTGTTTTCAAACTGGCCAGAGATATATCCAGTAAAAAGGAATGATGCAATCTCCGTTGCAAAATGTTTATGTAATCATTTCATTCTCACTTATGGCATTCCTTCATTGATCAGATCTGACAATGGCACACACTTTGTCAACGAAGTTATCAGAAAAGTTTCAGAAGTATTAGATTTTAACATTAAAAATCATTGTGCATACCATCCTCAAAGCGCAGGATTAGTAGAGAGAACTAACGGCACCATAAAACAGAGACTCAGAAAATGCCTGAAATAGATAAAAATGCAAAGAGTTTAGTTTATTTAAAAGGCAGTGTGTGTGACAGGATTATGAAATTATTGTGTGAATGACGCTACATTTTAGATTAAAAGTTAGTAGAATTACAGAGGGTTTGTAGATTGTAAATACAAAATGAGTTTGATTAGCCTGTAGAAACACAAAAGAGAGTAACAGGAAGTGTGTGTGTGACAGGACCTTTGCATGCCCATAGAGGGAGTGAGCACCCAGAGAGAAAAACAGAAGAGACAGACTCTAGCCAGATGAAGCAAATGGAGGCTTTAAGAAAAGAAATGAAAATGATATTAATGGTATGGTTTAGTGTGTCAATATAGGTCACAAATAAATAAAGGTGGACTTTTCTCAACCTAGAATTTTGAGCATAGCAGCAAAACCATAGATTAACATAATTGGGAGAAAACAAGCCAAAGTTTGGCTTAAAATTTTACAGCTTGACCTCCCACTTGTCCCGATCCTGAGAAGAAGCTCAAAGGACAGTCAATCTCCTGATGAAGACCAACAGAACATCGTGGACTTGAAGAATTAACAGCAGGCTGGTAAGAACAGTGTGACATAACTGTTTAAAGGCACTGAATGTGATATTTTGCCTGGCTGGGACTTAATCTAAAAGGAAAATACTGAAAAGAAACAGAGAAGAAACAGATTGTGTTTGCTGGAGATTTAAGACAACAAAGGACACTTTGAGAAGGGTACAGGGGCCAGTGGGAAGGTGAAGCCCAGAGGAGTATAATTGGGTTGAAATTGAAGCCTGAACTCATGATGGTGTTTAGAGATGTCCACCAGATCACAACAAAGAGGTAAACAAAAATAGAAAACACACATATATAAATTGTTACATGTGAAATTATTTTTGGAAAGAATCAGAAGTAAGATAGTTTGAATCAGACCTCAGTGAAAAGATGCATGAATTGATGCAAGTGAACCAATAGATAAATCTGTTAGAAAGACAACTTTAGTAGAATGAATGGCAAAACTAGTAGAAAATAGGGATATTGTTTTGAACTGCCGTGCGACGCTTCTCAAGTCTCTTGCAGATTAAAACCAGGCGATTGGGTCCTTATACAAGTACTCCTAACGACGCCAACAGCTTGCAAAATCGCTGAGAGGCCCTCTTGGATCCACCAGAGCCATTGCAAAAAAGTGGAAGTGAGTGACAGCACAACCTAAAGACACCACCACCCCGACTCTTTGGTGATCTACAGGTGAAGGGAGGGCTGATTGGGTATATCCCGCCTTCTACTTCTCGCCTGTAGTCTACTCACCAGAGTAAATCGGTGTGTCTGGTCATCATGAAGATTATTCTGTTTACCACCTTGGCCCTGCTGCTTACAGCATGGACCCTGATGCACTTAAAGGATCAAGAAGCCAACTTGCATAGAAGGGCATGGACATATGACAACTCACACCTGACTGAAGTGACACAGGACTACATCCATCCCTGGATGAACAACGCCTGGTATAGATACATATATAATCGCACAGAAGGCAAAGATTGTTATATATGCTTACACATGCCTGCTACAACACAGCATGCTACATTATATGGCAGACCTATGAACATGACTCAAGTGACATGCGCAGCAAGCTTTGCCAGTCTAGGTTATCAATATTCAGGAATTGTCCTAAACCACAGCGACCCCCTGACTATTGGACTATAGTTTTGGGCTGTTTTTAAATGCATCGACCAGCATCAACAAAGAACAAAATCAGGAAATTGATGCCATAAGAATAACTGTTATGCAACACCGAGTTGCCCTGGACATGATCTTGGCAGAAAAGGGCGGACTGTGTGTTTTGTTTAATATAACTTGTTGTACATATATTCCAGACAATGTGCATTCTGATAATATGACAAATGCTCTACAATTACTTAGAAACGTTCAACAGGCACAGGTAACCGATTGGGCAAATTCACAAAGTAATTGGTGGGATTGGCTTATGAGCGGCTCATGGAGAACACTGATGTTTAAGGTTTTGATGTTTATTGGCCTAATACTTATCATGTTTTGTATCTTTACTACATGCATTATCCCCTGTGTAAGAGGAATGGTATCAAGAATGATATCCCAATCTCTTGTTGCATATGTCACTGTGCCAGACGAGGAAGAAGGAGAAGACGATGAGTATGAAACTAATGTGATGAATGATTATGTTTGAATGATACACATTTTATGACGACCAGACCGAAAGCACTCACAATGTAGGGTCTGTGTCTGAAACACATTGATGTATTTGTTTAAATTCGCTACAACAGGAGGGAATGTTGAGAGATTTTTTAGTTTTGTGATTATGTTTAGTTGTAGCTTCATTTAAAGGAAGAAGAGCTTGTGAATTGGAACCACCACAGGAAAAGGGAGTGAAACCATATGTGCAGAAGAATGCGGTGACATACGATACTACCTCCTGTGTTAACAGACAAGTTAACGGTCTCTCTCTCTCTCTCTCCTTTTATGGAAATGTTTTGAGATCTATACATACCAAGCTATCTCCTGTTTCAACAGACAAGTTAAAGGTCTCTCCTTTTAAGGAGATATTATCAGTTCCATACATGCCACTCCTACTGCTGTGGAAACTTGCTTGAAGTATAAATAAAGAGTGTGCTAAGAGCCCTGGGCGGTTTTCCTCTGTGTCACATCTGTTGTGCACACGTTGGTGCAGAACAGATCGGACCGTGACGGGGGATCGCCCATGTATATGTACATGTAAAAAGATATCTGAGTGTGAGTTTCTTTGCCTTCTAACAATTTTCTCCTCACGGAGTCTTTGTGCTCTGGCGGACCAGCTCGTGCTGAAGGACTTCATGGCGGAGAAGCTTCCTCGCCTGGCATCTCACTTTGAGGATCACAACATTGACGTCTCTCTGGTCACCTTCAACTGGTTCCTGGTGGGTTTTTTTGGTTGGGAGTCTGCCGAGCGACATCCTAATACCTCTGTGGGGTATGAGGGTACCAAGCTATCATGCATCCAAACACACCGTGACAGAAATACAGACAACACCTGAATGCACCACAGTAGTATCCATGCAAACAAAAATGATTTTGTTGTGACCTTTAGATGATTTTATTTACATTTTAGGAGTAATAAGACATTGTTTACTAAGCATGGGGAACTGTCATGTGACATGAAATAGGAGTGGGAAAGCAGGTAATTCTAGTAACGACCTCACGGTCTACCACAAGCAGCGTAAATCCAGATGATGAGCGGGACAATTCCTTTGGGCTTGTTTCTGTATCTGACAAATGCAGCACAGCTTTTACATCGTTTGTCTCAGGAAATAAAATCGCAGTTCAGACCCAGAAATATATACCACACAGGGATAAATGCCGACAACAGCTTCTGCCACGTAGATCTAACCCAGAAGTTTGATTTAAACTTGAAGCTCAACTACCAAGTACGATAAGATTATCTGGCAAATGAGGAACCAAGTGGCTTATTGGAAATCGATCAGAGCTGTAATGAGTAAATGGACCAACTGCACCACAGTCCTTAATTGTTGAATTAACTGCCTTTAATTGTGTGGTGTGAGTGTCCTGTTATGAAATGTGTGTGTGCTACAGGTGATCTTTGGATACACTCTGGCTCTGTTCAAATACAAAGAGGACGACATCCTGAAGATTCACGACAGCGTGGAGATCTACCAGTACCTGCACTTCTTCACCAAGACAGTCTCCAATGCCAGGTAGAAACACTGGTTGTAGGATCCCGGCTGTTTCAGAGGTGGGTGACAGTTCACATTCACGAGTGGGTGAGGTCAATTGTCCTCGACCAATATTAAGGATTTGCCTGGTGACAGAAATTACTCCTTGGCCCACAGACTCAACTGGAGCCATAATAAAGGAAGAAAGAGCTGAAAGGCTTGTTTGAACTCGGGAAAAAATAGTTTCTCCTTCCTCTCTTTGACGGCTTCCTCTAACAACATTTTTTTCATTCTCCTCACAACCATCCTTATCTCAAGGTTCAGGAAGGACAGCATTGACTGAATCAATACTGTAACTCTCATTGGTGGGAGACTTTTCATTTTCCTTGATGTTTACAGAAACGCAGCTTGTGGGATCCTCGGTTGTTTCAGAGGTGGGTAACTGTTCATCTCTGGAATCAAAAATCGGGACCCATCAGGCTCTAAATAACAGCTGTCAAGCTCCTCAAAGCTGAATACTGAGCGCCACATTTTTACAGACAGATTGGGTTGGTGATTCTTAGAAGCCTATTGAATCAATAAATCAATTTTGTTAAAATGTGTTTTCAAGGCTAGGTGCGGTAAGACCTGTTGCCTTACCTAATGATAAAGAACGTATAGTGAACCCTTTAGCAATTAAAATATTGTCTGGTTTCATTTATAAAACATGGAAAAGACGATTTTGCATTAGAAATTTTTAATTTATTCACATGAAATTTAACCAGTAACATTAGTAAATGAATCAAATAAAATTTGTCTACCCTATTTGTAGGGCAATCAGAAAAGCCAAACAATATTTTTCATAACAGAGACATAACAGAAACTCTCAAGAAACATGCAGCATGAGCAGCAAAACAATAGTCCACTTTACCTTTGCTGGTGGAATTGGAATAGCATTGATTCATAGTTGTTCTGTTAGTTGTTCTGTATGTCGACGAAACGTTTTGCACCGTCAAAAAATAAAATTGGCTACTTGATTTCACCTATGGCTGGTTATTTTTTTAGAACATAACACCCGCGATAAACGAGGGACCGCTGTTTACAGATACTGAGAAATATAAAATTTGAATCTATTTTCTCTTTTGCTCTGAGGCGCGGGGGGAAAATATAGACAAGTCGATGAACATCATTTACAGATATATTGGGTAAATGCCCAAGACATCTAGAGAAATGTAAATCGCCGCTTGATTCATTCATTTGCTTAACTTGGTTTGGACCGTAAACAAGGCGCGAATAGGACACTGGAAACAAAGCTCCCTACAGGAGTTTCCGCACCAGAAGTAGCATATGCTAACGTGCACACAGTCTATTGATGCAAAGATGTCTATTGTCTTTTTTAAAATTTTATAAAGTCCGATGCTTAATATTGTAGGGATATTAATATCCCGATAATATTAATAGGGATTAATATTAATAGGGATTAATATTATAGTCATAACAGAAGTCATACTTACTGTCGATTATCAGCTCGTCAAGTACACTCCTACACAGCATGTTAACAAACCGTGAAAAAAACCCACACAAAAAATGAATGAAGTCATACTTCTGTTATGACAAAATTAATTGGGTAAATTATATTTACAATTGTAACATTGTAAACATAATGTTACGATTTTACATTATGTTAAATTGTAACATTATGTAAAATTGTAACATTGTAAACATAATGTTACAATTTTACATTATGTTACAATGTTACAATTTTACATTATGTTACAATTTAACATAATGTAAAATCGTAACATTATGTTACAATTTTACAATGTAACATTGTAAACATAATACAATTTTACATTATGTTACTGTCAGTCGGACGGTGCCCCGACCGGTCGACCTGTGTGTGTGTGTGTGTGTTTTTGTTCTCCTCTCTCGCTCTGCTTTTTCTCCGGCTCCGCTGCGATTGTTACGCGGTCGCGTAGCAACGGGAGACCTCCGACTGTAAGTGCTGCCGCTCTGAGCTGCACGCGAACGAGAGAGATGGAAGGGGAGACTTCACTGATTCTCGGGAGTTTTGTGGACACACGAGGGGAGACGGGGAGAGGAGCACTGAAGGGACTTGCACTGTGGGTAACTGTGGATTGATTTTGGCTTCACTGTAAATAAAGACACTGTTCAACTTAAACGAGAAGTCCGCGTTTGGGTTCGCTCACTCACCACCCTTAACAGTTACAATTTAACATAATGTAAAATTGTAACATTGTAAACATAATGTTACAATTTTACATTATGTTAAACTGTAACATAATGTAAAATTGTAACATTATGTTTACAATGTTACAATTTTACATTATGTTAAATTGTAACATAATGTAAAATTGTAACATTGTTTACAGTGTTATATTATGTTAAATTGTAACATTATGTGTACAATGTTACAATTTTACATTATGTTAAATTGTAACATAATGCTTAACAGATAATGGTTATCCTATTTTTATATCATACACAGTTGTCTTTTTCACAGGTATTGATGGTAATTTGCAGTGGCTTATTATTAATTGAAATACCTGTGAAGTCCTGTTGGTTTTTAATGATGATTTTATTGTTGTTTCAATATTATCCAAGGGTGCAAACGTGGTGGAAAATCAGAATCAGAATTTAACATTGATCCAAGATCAGACCCTAACATTGTTTCAATATAGGACAGCGAACTGGATGAAAGTGACAGCGAGTACGAGAGGATCCCGGAGTCAGGCCTGAGGAACAGTTAGGAGATCAGGGGTCAGTTAAAGGTTATCAATATCTGATGTGTGTAAGTAAGCAATAGTGTGTGTGTGTGTGTGTATGTATGTACTTCTATGAACATCAACTTGATGTTTCTTAAAATGATAACTTATTCTTATATAAACAAGGGGCCCAAAGCTCCTAACAAGTAGGGGTATTGTATTGGCTTGAGGCAGTCAGGTCATTTGACATCAACACCACCCAACCGGCCTGTCTAGCATGGACAACCACATCACGAGTCCATTAAATCATCTTTCTTCCACATCCAGATCCACAATTTGACCTTCAGCAGGTCGTCTTGCTCATGTCTAGAGTTGCACTCATCTGAAACGGGTTAACAGCTGAACAGTTGTACCTAATAAATCGGCCAGTCAGTATGTGGATATTGGCTAAAAAAAATTTTTTAAGTGTCACAAAAGGGTAAGAAGACAGATTATTGTTCAGATCAACAGAAAAATAACCACCAATGTGTCCTGTCAGGTTGTGTACATACATTTCCACGTGGGACCATTTGTTGGATATTTTCGGGCATTTCAAAGGCCAAACGATTAATCTGTCAATCATATTCCCTTCTGATATGATAACACACAGATCTTGAAAGTCAACAAAGATACCAAGCACAGATTCAAATTTTTCTTTTTATTATTTTTCTTAAAAAACAAATATACATAAGAAATGATAAATATAAAAAAACAACCCAGAGCCAAAGAAAAAGTTCTTCAATGTTACAAACCACTTCGTACTGCAGAGAAAACAAACACTAGTGTTACACCTGACAGTTAAACTTGTGTTGCCTAAAGTCTTAACTTGTTCTTGTTGCTATGAAGCCGTCCCTCATGAAGACGAAGAGTCACATCCGAAGGAAACAAAGACGTCAGAGTTTTTAGTGCTGTGGATCTAACAGCAGATTATTCACACCGTACGAAGACGACGCGCTGCAATACGGAGCTGGGACACATGGACATGCAACTTTACTACAACACCGGCCCTTCATCTGCTCCGATCCGGGCCCGAGGAAGCAGGCAAACAGTCTCAGATTGCCTTATTTAAAACCTACAACCGAAGTGAGAAGGGTGGCACGTAGAAGACGAGTTAGAGACACTCCAATGTTAAAGAAAGATCACTGCCAAGGCTCAGAAAATCACAACTGAATAAAAATAAATAACCTGTAACTGGTTTGGTTGGTCTGTTAACAGGATTACTCAAAAAGCTGTGCACAGACTTAAAGGTTGGCTCAAGTTGCAAGTCTTTAAACTTTAAAGAGCTAGATTTGGGATTCTTTTTTAGCGTTATGGGTAATAAAAATCGATAAAAAATACAAATGGACATTTTGGGACATTATATCAAACTGACCACTGATGTTCTTAAGAAAATATCAGACTAGTCTGGGTTGAGATGTTAATAATCGGGAGAGAATATGCAAACGTGTTATTAAAATGTTGTTAAGTTTTAAGTGCTACCCCCAGCCTCCTAGCAGATGCACCTACGACAACATTTTCAGAAAACTTGACCTCTGACCTTCACATTGAAGTTCAGGTCACTAAAAGGTCAACCTTTTATGGCTGAGGGGTAAAAAGCAAGAAACAACTTCAAGGCTCTGACAAATGAACCTATAAACTTCACAGGAGAATAAATAAGACCATTTTTAGCTGTGACTGCCGAGATCTCCAAATACCAAAGATATGATATCACACCTGAAGAGCGGCATGCAGAAACGGGGGCAGGTCAGGGTTAACCGTCCTCTTCAGGTTCTGTGAAATACTACTGACCACCTAAAACCTTGGTCACACAAACTCAAAGAACCAGCTCAAACAAGAGGAAGTCGTCCTGAATACACCTGCTCTTCTGCTTTTAGTTATTTCCTGTCATACTGAACAGGTTTCAAATAAAGAATTTCTCAAGTAATCCCTGTGAGCCAAAAGCTCAGGTTGCCACTCTAAAGGCTTAGATTCAAAGAGTTGTTTTCCTCTTTTGAAGCTGTATGACGTAGAGCACAGTAGCCCCACCCACCTCCTGTTCAGACCACTTATTATAATTACTAAAGCCTGAAAAAACACTTTAGTTAACTGAAATACATAAAGCAAAACTTTGGGAAAAAATAATGGTGATGAACTGAAACAATGTTGTGAAGTAAAAAAAAAAAAAAAAAAAAAAACATACATGAAATTTACTTTGTATTTGGATAGTTTTTGTGAGTTTGTTCAAATTTGTCGAGACTCAAAGCTAACCCATTCTAAACTTCTTAAAGTAGAAAGACGAGATGCAACCTGATAACCCTGCAGTAACGATGAAAGTTTTATACTTCTTTTTAAAGAAGAGGTGAAATGTTTTCACATAGGCTGTAACCTAAATGTCACTGAGCTACGAGCAGCTCAAACGTCACAAACACCAGCGGAGGTCACGTTTGTGACAGATCTGGGGCTCAGTTCAGGTTTTGGAAACATTCTTTACCTTCTGAGACGAGACAGAATTAGACTTAAATCAGCCTTAAATTTGTGTTTTGTTTTTTACCTGTGTGATTTCAAACTGATGCTTCTTTTTTTAAAAGCTGTTTTCTTTATGCAAATTTGACAGATTTGACCTTAAAGTTAGATGCACCCTGTGTTTAAATTAAAAAATACAATAAAATCCACTGAAAAAAATAAAAATAAAAAATCACAGTCTGATTATGACAACGCTGCATAAGTCAGTCGATACAAAGATTCTGATTGGAGTGTCACTAACCCACAGCTCACCTGCTGACCCTACACCTTCAGCAGCAGCTTGACCTCTGCGTGCCGACTGGATGGATTGAAATTGGTAAATGAAACGTATAATTAATCAGCAGACAAGGAAGAGGAGCTGAAATGTTTCATTCCAAGAAGAAATAAAGTTAAATAAATAACAAATTTGCTTTGTTAGTTCATGATTTTCACATAAAGTCCTTAAACAGGCCGGTCACGCCAGAAAACCCTCTAAAGTTTCTCAATTAAAACAATTCTGTAGAGATGTCTGGACAAAAATACCCCAAAGTGAAGTCTGTTTGTGTTTTAGGAGACACACCACTTAAAGCCTGATGAGGATTTTACTGTTTTTATATCACCACGTTTGTTTTCCATCTCGTTTTTGTCATTATTCCAAATGTCCTGTATATAAGTATCTGTACAAATTCTAACTGAATACTTGAAATGATCAGACTTTTCTGATGTTGGAATGAAACTTCTCAGTTCTGGGTTAATCTGCAGTGAGGTTAATCTGCCCGGCGACAGCAGTCACATGGTCCAAACTAATCTAAGTGTATCAGGAGTTAAATATTTCCTTTGATTGCTCTTAGTTTTTTCTTTTTGGGACGTTTAAACATGAATAAATGTGTGTGTGTGTGAGAGAGTGTAAGTGTGTGTGGTAATATCTGAGCTACGAACACTGTTCATCTAAAATACTTTACAGCTAATTCAAACGGACGTCAGTGATGAATGAACTCCATCTTTAGTGCAATTAGTTAACATGCTCGGAGCATCGAGTGCGGCGACCACGGCCTCGCTGCTTTTTCCACACACATGCGCTTAATAATTGAAAGCTGAATGTCAGACTGAGGTCCAGTTTTCTGCACACGGAGAGATTTCCCACAACAGCTTGTGAATCTGTCGGGTTGTTTTGTTTTTGTTTGGAGGAGACGCTCCTCAGTTTGGCCTCTCTGAACGGTTTATCTGTCAAAGTGAAGGAGGTGTTTGGCAGAGACGAGGTGCATGATGGGAACAGTCGCAGCCTAAACACCGCCGGTCGGAGCCAATCAGCTGCGCCCATTAACATCTCAGGAACAAAAAGTGTTAAACTGCACACAGATGTTCATCGTCACAGCAGCAGACTCAGACCAGAAACATGTCAGCAGGTCGATGTTTGAACACAACAAACTTTAAACTGACTGAACCCAGAGAACGTCCAAACTCCAGACTTCATCCTTAGGATGTCTCCATGGAAACACCTTCAGCTTCAGTTTACTGTAAACAGCTTGTAAAGGCAAAATTTTTTGAATAATGTGAATGAAAGTTGCTCTGTTTCCACTGATGCAAATGGTAAAGTGCCCACAAGCTGCAGTTCCTCTAACATCCACCGGAGGCTCCAGCAGTGAGTCAGTCCCCATAAACCCCCATGTTAAAACTTTACAGCAGAAATAAACATGTTTACAGTTTATATAAAAACGTTTTTGTCTCTATAGATAATTTACACCTTTATAACACGTCTACAGGTCAAGAATGTTTTTATAACTAACCTCTTTAAATTATATTAAGGCTTGAAGTTTGCATAATTAGGGGTGTGGTCTATTTGACTGACAGCTGGATAGTGATACAGGTGACTGTAGCTGCCTGCTAGGCTTCACCTCAAGTAACTGGAGTTAGAACTGGACCTCTGCACCGTGTTTGTTGGAGCATTTTTTATGCAATTATCTGACCAATAATATGGCTGCTGTGAGGTTTCTGTACTAACTGACTGTCCAAATGTTCTGAGCTTCAGTTTTGGTGAGGGAAATATTAGGATTTTATTTGCAGCACTAATTAGGTTCTAAACCTTCATTAATTTCCCTCCATTTTGAACCTGGTTTCCAATGGGAGGTACTCATGTGCAGATCATCATAATGATTTAGGATTTGGGATGATATAGGAGTGTTCAGTCTACACAACATAACTGAGCTGTAGGTCCCCAAAGTGCCCAGATAAGGCCAGACATGTTTGCTATCTGGGTTAAGTCTGTATTTCAGTCTGAAGGAAGGACGCTTGGATTCAGCCTCACACACAGCTTAACCTGCAGTGCAACAAGGCAACATGTTGGCCAACCAGGAGAGCAGTTTCCTCGGCAGCACCGTTGCTCTCAAATCAAAAGTTTCACTTTCTTCAGCACTTGACTCAAGACATTCTGATAACTCAAACTCACATTTTGGGCAACCTTTCTTTCTCAGGTTGCCCAATGAGTTGCCTTGTTGAACAATAAAAGGAGATTAAACCTCTGACAGTTGAGCCATTGGTCGGACTTCCTGCCTGAGGCAAAATTAATCATTGAACCTGGAACATGTTGAACAAAAGGAAGCAGGAAGACTTGTTGTCGTTGTTGATGTGGTCATATGATGCAGTTTTTTTTTTATTGCTGACTGAACTCAGCCGTCACATCTCCCACCGTCTTCTCGATGGAAACAACAATTTGATTTGTGGCGGTTTCAGAGGCGGCGGGTTCGGCTCTGGACAGGAAGTGGGATCCGGGTGATTGTTTGTTGGAGCATCCGTCTCTGACTCCAGTAAACCATTTTGAGCCCCGACCACAAGGGGACTCGGCTGATCGTTACAGCCTACGAGGTGAGAGTCATGTGACTGATGGAGACAGTTTTCTATAGGCTATTTATAGGTCTGATATGCATCAAAGATTCTGTCCTGATATGTTTAGGCAATGCACAATACATATCTTGGTGTTTGAAATGACTGATTGATATTTTTTAAAAAGAGCGTGATTTCAAATGTATTGATTTATCAGTCAGGAAACCTTTTAAAATTATTTTCCATTGTTCACAGTCAATATGTTATCTGCAGTGGGTGGCAGAAGGCCGCGCCCACAAGCAGATGCACAAACAAGAACCATGAGCTGCTATGTACACAAGATTTTCTCCACTTTACCCATATTAAACAGCTTTTCTTAAACAAGTAACTGAAGCTGTTACACTCCACCAGACCCCATTCATAAAAACAGTAATTTTACCTCAAAGAACACAGGAGTTACTCATCTACTGTTGCCACAATTGAATAGTTTGTAATATTGTGCTACTTTGGTGTTATAATGCATTAATTCGGACCTAAACTAATGCATTAAAAAGCAAAAGTCACACAAATAGGTCAATAACACTCATTTTCAGTGTTAAAAAAATCCCTGTTTTTGTCAAACAAGTCTGGTGGATTTAAAAAAGAGCCACTAACCCCGTCTTCTCCACAAGCTCTGTTGTCCTTCCTAGCTGCAGGAGAACTTCAGGCTTCAGCAAACTGAAGGTGCTGCATTAAGGAGTCACATGACTGGTCTCATGACCCACACCTTGCAGGTTGTAGCAGTAACTACGGTAGAAAAAACAAAAAACGCACACTCGTGGTGATCCATCCCACATAGAGTCTGACAGCCTCGGTATGACCTGGACAGATCTCATCCACCAAATAAATGGAGTTTTATGGCTGCTGTTCCGCCTGTCCACAGGCCCCGTCCCTTTGATAACTTGGTTGACGAGCTGTTTTCGGCTATGCGCGGGTCGTCTCCAAAACAAACGTTAAGACAAAAAACGTAAAAGTGGCTGAAAACTGTTAGGAACTGAAGAGTGAGCGATGAGTTGGGGTGAGTTTTATAAAAAAGGACATCACTACGAAAAAATGCATCAGCCGGTTTAAAATCTGCAGCGCTTCAATATAAAGTGCTTCATTACATTGTTACTTTTTTACAGTTTCTTATTAAAATATTGTTTTCCCTGGAGTGAAACCATAGTAAACATGTTACACGTTGGTAAAAATAAACATTTGGAATGTCTCTTTTTAACAAGTCCCATTGGCTGATTTTGGTCAAGCTGAACTCGTCCCCGGAGCCTGAAACAGCAAAACGGTCATATGGTTAACACAAGTCATTACACATTACAGGCAGTCACACAGGGTATGGACGAGAGAGCAGAGCATAATGGGAGATGAAGGTGAGTCAGGTCCACATAGCTGGAGCAGGGTTTGCTTATTTCCTAGTTTTTCTCACTAAGTTACTCACTTAAAAGTTTTTAATATTATTATCATTATTATCATCTTCATTATTAGGGGTGTAACAATTCTTCAGTTGGTCCCTTATTTCCATGAGAGTTCTCTGGGCATCCTGTTTCATGGGGACGCTCATGGGGATGCTTAGAATAAATGGGGCTCTATGGACTTAGAGCTAAAAGGGGTAAATGTTGTGGTAAAATCCCTTTCCTCGAGTACTACACCACCATTTACTATATCTTACATTCTGATATCTGGCTTCATACAAGCAGTAGTTTCCAGATAGCATCACCTTTAACCACCACTTTGTCTACAAACACTTGTAAGATCTATGCAGCTATTGCCACCAAAGGACGACCTCCTGTCATAAATCCTAAACTGAGCAACCATTAGCAAAACAATGATAGTTTTTAGGCAAAATTGGCTTCACTGTAAGACCAACTGAAGGACTTTAGTGTTATATTTGTAAAAGATTAGCCTAGAAGCTGCCAAATAACCTCCAACTGGTCGAGACAGTCCATCCTTCCTGGTTCTGTTGGCGGTCTCTTCCTGTTAAAAGGGAGTTCTTCCTCTCCATCATCTCTAAGTGCTGTTCATAAAAGTTTTGTCTGATTGTTGGACCTCTTTCTTAAAGTTGTAGGCTTTTGACGTTACGGTATTACAATGAACTGGTGTTATAACAGTTGAAATAACCATTTTAGCTGTTTGGCTCCAGAGTGGAAAAGCTATCCTTAAACTGCTCTGCAAAACTTTTAGAAGCGACTCAGGGTAAAGTGTATCCACCACAGCTATTTTTCCAGTGCTGTTACTACCGTGACAGAATCTTGGGGATTTTTCACAAACTGAAACACAATCTGCACAAACCTACAAGAGCTGGAGTGGTCCTTTGCATCTCTCTGTTGTTGCTGCGCTTCTAGATTTGGTTGTTTTTTGTTTCTCTCCAGTTTTTCTTTGGTTGATTGTTGGGGGTCGCTGAAGGACAAACATACAGGATGTGACAACCACCTGGTTTCTGGTTTTTAATTCGTCTCACTCTACCAGGAGCAAACATCTGGTGGGGAAAATAATGAACCCTTTAGAATTCATTTCTGAGTCAGACCTAGCTCTTCCTAAGCTGCTCGAACTATGAGGGACATGAGTTCAAGTGATGAAATATCATTCTTTGAAACCAAATAGGAAGCTAGGACCCAGAAGAAAGCATCTTTCAAAAAACCACCTTTAGTTAACCTCAATCAGCTCCTGAAAAATAGATTGTTTTTAAATCTATGGTCCATAAACTGAACTCTGTAAACATTTTTGATTCATATTTTAAAAATTAACTAACCTGTCTTACATCTGTTCCAATTTTATTGGTTATTCGATCATTCTGATCAGCAGGGAAGAGCAGAGTTTACATCTCAGTTTACATAATTTTTCTCCAATCATAAGGTAGTATATCTAAAAATGTGATGACAGGACCAGAATCACAGAAGCGTAAAGAGAGCCTGAGACTGAACCATGAACCTGAAGCTGCAGCTTACCATCTGCTGAGTCCTTCTTCTCGTTTAAAGCACCACAGTGAGAAAATAAGGCTGAACAGAAGTTCACTCAAACAGCAACAAAACATCAACACATTTATAAAAAGGAAATATTTCAAATATAAAAATTACAAAAGTAAAAAATAAATAGATTACAAACAAAAAGTCAGTAGGAGTTTAGTCTCTGAGGAAGCAGCCAGCATGATGATGATGGTGGTAATGTAAATGGGTTTGGCTTGCATGCGTCAGTGGGCCATCCAGTCAGCATGCTTGAATCACCACATGCATCAGTTAGCATGTATAGGTTAGCACACAGTGTTTACGGCGGCTGATTTAACATGTGAATGGGCAGAGGGGGCGGGGTTTGGCGTGTTCAGCAGGCTGACGAACAGGAAGAGAGTGGAGGTGGGCAGGTAGACACAGAGGAAGAGGACGACGTCCTCGCTGAGACAGAGGACAAAGTCGCTCTGCTCCATCAGCATCCAGTCCACCAGCACCCCCACCAA
The DNA here is from genome assembly GCF_051167445.1 of Perissodus microlepis. Classification (NCBI taxonomy): domain Eukaryota; kingdom Metazoa; phylum Chordata; class Actinopteri; order Cichliformes; family Cichlidae; genus Perissodus; species Perissodus microlepis. The sequence continues at coordinate 26,010,042 of NC_140462.1, forward strand.
CAGGTAGTACACCTGGAATTCCTGATGCTCCTCCCACTCCCCGTCACAACCCCAGTCTGGACCCACCGATGCCTCCTCCAATGAGTTCTTCTGCCTGACCACGCCCCCTCTGGTGTCATTGTCACTCACCATGGGCTTGATCTCCGCCCCTTCTGATGCCACTTCCTTCACCCGACTCCGCCCACGTTCCACAGCACGCTCCAACCGCCGGCTGCTCTCCACAAACTCCTGCAGGAACACAGAAAGGTGGACGAAGACCAAACACGTTAAAACACTGCACCCCATTGATATTCAAGAAAGTCCTTTTATTAGGAATCATGATCAGAACTTTATTTTGAACATAATCATGTTTAACAATAAAGGAACTACACATCCCATGATGAATTGCAAACTGGAGATTCTACAACAAACAACTCCCCCTTCTTGAACTGACACCTGCAGGTCAATGTTCCCTCTAATTTTTCGTGTGTCTGAGCGAACACACAAACTCCCTGAGCGGTCCCTTGGACCACTGTGAGCAACATTAGACGTGTGCACTGTGGTCACGCCAGCATCAAATCCATCCAAGTTACATGGTTTATTAAAATAATCAAATTACAGCATTTACATTTATGTTAGACTACTTTTAATTAACTGCTTTAGCCCACTTACAATGAAAATTTTAAAAAATCTTGTTCATGACCTGTGTAGTATGTTAACACTATTGAAAGTAGTCTAAGGAGCTTGGAAAGAAAAGCGTCTGGACTTCTTTGAGTTGCTTCAAGACGTTTCACCTCTCATCCGAGAAGCTTCTTCAGTTCTAAGGTCAAATGGTGGAGAGTCCCAGATTTAAACCCAGTGGGAGTTTCCCCCCAAAGAGGGACAAAGGACCCCCTGATGATCCTCTACCTAATCACATGGGCCAAGGTGTGAAAGCGGGTGTGGGTCACAATCAGCCAGGGTTTCGGGTGAGCTCATTGTGAAACCTGGCCCCACCCTATCATGTGATTTCCTGAGGTCAGATGGCCCAGGATGTGAGTGGGCATTAAGGCGCCTGGGGAGGGATCTCAAAACTGGATTACAGATGGCAGACAGTTGGTGTCGTATAACACCGCCTCTGTTCAAAGATGGTCGCTCACAGTGGACGTAAATGGCTTCTTTCACTCCTCTTTCAAACCATCTGTCCTCTCTGTCCAAAATGTGAATGTTGGCATCCTCGAAAGAGTGACCTTTGTCCTTTAGATGCAGATGGACTGCTGAGTCTTGTCCCGTGGAGGTGGCTCTTCTATGTTGTGCCATGCGCTTGTGAAGTGGCTGTTTGGTCTCTCCGACATAGAGGTCTGGGCATTCCTCGCTGCACTGTACAGCATACACCACGTTGTTAAGTTTGTGTTTTGGAGTTTTGTCTTTCGGGTGAACCAGTTTTTGTCTGAGTGTGTTGCTGGGTCTGAAGTACACTGGGATGTCGTGCTTGGAGAAAACCCTCCTGAGTTTCTCTGATACACCGGCTACATAGGGGATGACAATGTTGCTGCGTCTGTCCTTCTTATCCTCCCTCGCTGATGTCTGATCTTCTTTTCTGTGCATCTTTGCTGACTTGATAAACGCCCAATTAGGATAACCGTATGTTTTAAGTGCTTCCTTTACATGTGTGTGTTCCTTCTTTTTTCCTTCAGGCTTAGAGGGAACATGTTCTGCCCGGTGGTGTAGGGTCCTAATTACTCCAAGTTTGTGTTCCAGAGGGTGATGGGAGTCAAAGAGGAGGTACTGGTCCATGTGTGTGGGCTTCCGGTAAACTTTAATGTTGAGGTTGCCATTCTCTTCAATGTGCACAGCGCAGTCCAGGAAAGGCAAACAGTTATCCTTTGTGTCTTCCCTGGTGAACTTGATGTTTTTATCCACGGCGTTAATGTGCGCAGTGAAGGATTCCACTTCTTGTGTTTTGATTTTGACCCAGGTGTTGTCTACATATCTGTACCAGTGGCTGGGTACTCTCCCTTTAAAAGAGCCAAGAGCCTTTCTTTCCACTTCCTCCATGTTTTTGTTTTTGTTTTTTTTTTTTGCTCACAGGCTTTCGAGCGTTTTCCTTATAAAACGCAGTTTTTACCGTTTCTTCCCACAGTAAATATAAACAACGATAGTATTAAGGAAGAAAACCAAACATTGCATATATTTTTATCATAACTCTGGTTTTACGTGGTCTATCAACACAATTTAAAAACTGGTATAAAGTCCACACTTTTCCCGTCAATTGTTCCGTCTGTCCTGCTCACATCTCCACGTTGTCATTAACGTGGCTTCACTCCACATCAGCCACGCCGCTTTGCTAGCTAAAACACCGGTGTCGGCACATAAGGACGCTGTCATAGCCTGTCAACGACGTTGATTAGCTGCGTATATACGAATGTGAATCGCATTATTGGCTGGACTATGGGATAAGGTGGCATCGTTCTAATCCCAGCAGCCAGTCACTTACTGACTAACACTGCAAAACAGAATTGTTAAAGTTTTAACGCAACGCAGATTTTCTGTGCACAGAGACCGTGCCAGCAGTGCGCAATTGCGCATGTGCGCAGCTTAGAGGGAACATTGCTGCAGGTCATCATTACACTAACATATTTTCAGAGTTGAATGTTACCATATCAGTCCTTTTAGTAAATTCACCGAGCTCCGAGGGAGACAGATGAAAGATCTCACCATCAGAGCTTTGTCCATGAAGAACTCCTTCCCTGGAGTGCCGTCGTTGTACTTTGTATCAATGGCGAAGCAGAGGAAGAGGACGTCCACCACAATCTCAAAGATGGACAGGAAGCAGTGGGCCACCAGGAAGGAGAAAAGACACACGATGATGAGCGGCAGCAGCCACTCTGCGTAATCCCGCTGGTAGTTCAGGAGGAGGACTCCAGCGAACGCCGTCGTCGTCACAATCAGGATCTGAGGAGATATATTCAAATAAACTGATGACAGGTGGGAAAAGAAAAACTGAAATCCACTGTCCATATGCCGTGATGCTTCAAAGTTCACTAGCTACTTTTTTTCTACTAAAGATAGAAAGCAACAGAGCTCCCGAGAACACCTTAGACAGGTAACCTACAAGTCAACATCAGCTCCAGCTCTGCTGGGGTGTTTGTAAGCTAGAAATTTATCTGTCTGTAAGTGACAGGAGAATGGTGGACAAAAGCCAAGATGAAAGCCCTCCCTGCCACTAGATTTTACAGCTAAAAAACAAATGCAAAGAAAAGGAAGGAAGATGAACATAATAGCACTGTTTCTGGATCTGGCTAGCTAATAGCTCCTTTCCCCACCTATACTGGCGTATACGTATAGTATAGAAAAACCATTTAGGCATAGCATCAAATCTCATTTCACGGGACCAGTAAAAGTGTTTAAAGTCAATGTTTTGGAAATTCTGAACTTAATCCCACAGAACTGTAAATGGAAAATGGACTGGTTCTTATATAGTGCTTTTCTGCTGTAGCTGAGCACTCGAAGCTCTCTTACAGCAACATTCAGTTAGGTGATCACACTCAAAGTGAAGATCCTTCCTCCAAAGCAGCACAAACTGGCAGGAAAAATGAAAAATCAAGCTCCCGCCTCACCTTCCCCAGGAAGAGCACAAAGTCTCCAATGGCATTTATTGTGGCGACTCGCAGCGCGTTTTCTACCAGGATCACGAAGGCGTCACGTGCAGACGTGCAGAAACTGGTGCTGTTGATGGCTGTGGCTGCATATGCATTCTGGGAAATAAAACCAGACATGGTGAGATGATCATATCAATGAAGAGAAGAGAAGAGAAGAGAAGAGGGTGGAGTATTACCTGATTGAGATAGTTGAGGCACTTCTCCAAACACCACAGACAACAGATACAAGTTTTCAGCATACAGCGAGCGCACGCATTCTCCTGATAAACAACAGATAATATCAGGTTATATATAAAATGTATTTATGTTTACATGTCACATACAACACACTGTACATGTAATCATTTTTAAAAAGGATGAACGAGTTGTTAATGCAACAGAAATGTTGTTGTAGTGACGAGGAGACTTCTGTTTGAACACCAAAACATCATCAGCATACAGACGGATGCCCTTCGGTCTGTATTGTTACGAAACCTTTAAAGGACATCAAGTCATTCTTCTGATGTTTTTTTTCCAGATTGATCATAATTGGTGAAACTGTTCAATGAATCACTTCCGTGTAATCTTAGCAACAGTGTGTTCGCCACTGACAGGTTCACATTGTTCTTCTAAGTGACAGTGTCATGGTAAGGTTCCCTACTGAGAAAAAAAATCCATACACCTATGCACATCTCAGTATTCATCAGGAGTTTCAAGAGGGCATACAGAAAAAGAGAAAATCTGCCTAAATGCTTTCTTTAACTAATTGTTACATAAAATCAATGTCAAACTTAAATTTAATGGGATCTGGTGAAATAACATTTACTTGGTATATATTCAGTTTACACTAAGCACTGTCCTCTTTAAAAATTATTTATTTGAATAAATAAAACTTTGATTTTAGGTATTTTGTTTGCATCTTATTGCTTTATTACTTCATGTTTAGTAAAAGTGAAAACTAATTTTTTCAGGGTTGGATTTTTTTTAAAGGCTTCTGGCGTGTGGCAGCCTGTTACGGCAGCTCTGCTCATTTCTGAGCTTTTTTCTTATTTCCTCTTTCCTCTCTTCTTGTAACTTTCTAACTTAAGTCTTAGCAATTATATTCTGCCATCATGCACTACTGCTTTCTGCTAGTTATAGCATTTTATTCTATTTTTATATAGTATGTTATTCTTTTATCTTATTCTATTCCATTGTTTTTCTTAATTTTTGCTGCTGTAACTTTGCACTGTCCACTTTCTGCTGTGACACAAAAAATTTCCCAGATGTGGGACTAATAAAGGTTTATCTTATCTTAACAGTCTAGTAAATAAAGTTTTTGTACCTTTCCTTTGAGCTGATTATGGATGTACATGAGGATGAGTCGTGGGATCTTGACCAGTGTGATGATGAAGGATCCTTTAGCAACTGTGCCCAGGTGGTACCGGACCAGCCTCAGGACTGAGGACAGGATTGGAGTCACTGGGAGTCGGTTCTTGTCCCTGAAACACAAAGTCCTGGTTAAGAGTCTTTCCTGCCAGGAGACATTTAGAAGAACCTTTATGTTTCCTGAAACGAGGGGGTACGCATGTGGAGAATCCACTCTGAAACCCAGAGTTTAAAAAGGCAGGCTAAAAAGATGCAGTATTATGCTGTCATTGTATACCAGAGTGACTACAAATACAGACAGTATGATTTTAATACCTTGAGAGAAAACAAGCATAATAATTTTTTTGTAATTTTGACTCTGTACACCTCCACAGTGTACTTTACTTCAAACAATTACGATATGACTGAAGCGCACTCTCTAGAAGTATCACGGCCAATGTCTACAATCAAGAGAAACCTTCAAAAATATTATTTCTTTTGCAGCTTGTTGTAAACAAGCTGCAACCCACTGCTTACAACCAATAAGAGGACCAGATTAGCCAGCAGAACTACCTCCAGATCAACACTAGTAAAACCAAGGAGCTGGTGGTAGACGTCTGCAGGCACAAACATCCTCCACTGCAACCACTAAACATTCAAGGTATGGACATTGAGACTCTGGACAGCTACAGGTACCTTGGTGTTCATCTGAACAATAAACTGGACTGGACTCATAATTCAGACGCCCTCTACAGAAAAGGGCAGAGCAGGCTGTACCTGCTGCGGAGACTTAGGTCGTTTGGAATGAAGGGCCCACTACTGAAGCGCTTCTATGACTCTGTGGTGGCCTCAGCCATCTTTTATGGTGTGGTCTGCAGGGGTGGCAGCATCTCTGCTGGGGACAGGAAGAGACTGAACAGGAGGGCCAGCTCTGTTCTAGGATGCCCTCTTGACAAGTGGAGGTGGTGAGTGACAGGAGAATGGTGGCTAAGCTGTCATCCCTGTTGGACAACATCTCCCATCACATGCAGGAGACTCTGAGAGCACTGAGCAGCTCCTTCAGTGGCTGCGGCACCCACGGTGTGGGACGGAGAGATTTCGCAGGTCTTTCCTCCCCACTGCTGTCAGACTGTACAACAAAGACTCCAACTGACCAAACACACACATCCAAACATGTGCAAAAGCAATAATACTAAGTGCAATACTCTTTTCTGGCATCGTTGTATTATACTCAGTTGTATATAGCATTTGTATTCTATTTTATTCTATTATATACAGTATTTTATTTTATGCTATTCTATTGTGTACAGTTGTGTATAGTATCTTATTCTTATCTTATTCCAGTGTTTTTCTAATTTTTGCTATGTAACTTTGCACTGTCCACTTTGTAACAAAACAAATTTCCCACGTGTGGGACTAATAAAGGTCATCTTATCTTATCTTAGATTAGACTTTATGACAAAACATCTAATGAGCCTGCACAGATAAATTTATACCAGAACGATTGCTAAAGAAAGGTATGGAGAAAGAGAGACACATGATCCTGCTGTCATTGTCCAAATACCTACAGACCAGCTGTTCATTTTCCTAAAAGTATCCAAGCTGATTTTATCCACTTTCCACCATGTTGCTTTACTACATCGATTACAGTCAGTGTCTCAGGCGAAAAGAAGCTGTCTTTTCTATTTAAATACCATCATATACCAAATTCCCCAGTGAAATATCAAGTATGAAAAAGGTATGTAAAGTGTAGTATGGACTCACCTTGTGAAATAGTACGTGACCACAGCACCGGCCACAGTCATCTGCTGACAGGCCAGGATGAACTCACTGATCCAGACCAGGCCCACAGCATGGTACCAGGTCAAGTACTGAAGAGGACCGGTCAGTCTGAACTCCGTCAGCCCCGTCTCCTCGTTCTGTACGGGGTTACCTGCACGACCACACAGAGCAAAGAGAGAAAGAATAATTTGATGACTAAAACTAAATGAAATCTGCTACTTTACATTCAACATTCAACAGAAACACAAATCCACAGAGATAGTTTCCAGTACCGCAATTCGCCCAAATTGGTTCAAGCATAATTTATAGGATAAACGATTTACGAATGAGTCAGTACAACCAAAAGGTACAACAAGAACAGAGAGAAACTGTAGATCTTGGACATGTGAACATGTGTATGTGATTGGGGGGGGGGGGGGGGGGGTTTCAACCAAATATATACCAGCTGTTTGACTTATTAGCAAAACAAAGACGAATATCTAACAGCATTGTAGTTTAAACTGAAGACAGGAGGCCAAGGTAGCAGTAGCAGAGTTGAAGGTAGAAAGATGTTCACTGGGAGTAACCAGGAGAGATAGGATTAGTAATGAGCACATCAGAGGGACAGCTCCGTGTTTATGATGTCAGCTTTTCTCTTTGACTGCTGCAACTGACCGGTGGTTCCCAAGAAGAGAAGGACCAGGATCCAGTAGATCCAAAAGAGCAGGAGGGCAAAGAAGGTGACAAAGGGCTGCAGGGTGAGGAGGGGGAGGTGGATGAAGACTTTTCCTGCTACGTGGAACAGAGCGATGGTCAGAGCTACTCGTTTCCTCATGAAGAGCATCAGCAGCAGGAGGATGATCTGGAGACAAAACACACAGTCAGTCTCGGGTTTAAAACACCAATCAATCACACTTTCTATGCTCTGTTTGATGTCGAGTACATACAGTGAATACAGTGGCAGCAACGGCATAGACAAGTAGTGCCTGTCCGCTATCTCTGGTGACCTCCACCTCCTCCTTCGCTTCCTTCAGTACTTTAGAGGAAGTGTCGTTCCCGTATAGCCGGTAGTCAATGTAGAGCCACCAGAGCACACTAGTCCCCGCTTAGACACAAAAAGCAGAGCCCTGATTTCAGACACATTTCATCTGTTTACATCTTTTAATGCAACAAACAGACAGGAAGTGATCTCACCAAGGGATCCAAGGACGACCAGTGAGGTGAGGATCCAGACGAGGACAGCAGAGATGTAACGAATGATCACCATGAGGATCATGGAGAGGACTGAAAAAGACAGGCAAAAAAAAGTGATGTTAGAGCCTCAAGTGGCCATTAGAAGAACTGCAGTTTTTGGCACTTCCATATGAGAATTAGATTTTCGTCTTAGAGGTTGATGCTTGTTCTCACACAGTGCGAGGACACAAAGTCCGATGATGATCTCTTTACTGGCAGCGACGCCAGCGATCAGTCGGTGCAGAACACTGTTATCCCCGACAAACGTCACCACAGCCTCAGCAAACCTTGCGTAGCAGGAGATGTCCACCGGAGTGCAGCGATTAAACACGGGCAGCGGTTTACTGAGAATGGAAGACAGAGGTCAGAGGTCACAGAAAAAGCAAAAAAGCAAGCGACTTTGGGGTGAAAAGCTGCTACATACCTTGGTGGAACAGGTAGTTTGGGGCATTTAGTGGTCCTCTGTTCGAGAACAGGATATCTATGAGCTGCTAACTCATAGGAGCACAGCTCAGAACCTGAAAGAAAAAAAAACACCATCATATTTTAAATAATAATAAAATAACTTCTAATACGGCCCTTTAGATGCAGAGAAGGTCTTTGACAAGGTTTAATGATCCTAGTTCTTTAAAGTCTCACTGGGATGGTCCTCTGCTACCGCTGCTGTTTACACTAGCAATTCCACTTTTGCAGTAACTGTACAATCATACCCACAAATCTATGGGTTAACAACAGGACACACTGACCATCAACTATCCCTATATGTTGATAATATAATTTTGTTTATGCCAACAGCATCAGACTGATGTTTGCAGACAATATGCATGACCTAATGGAAGCACATCTGTTTCAGTAAATCAAACAGTTCCTGAAATAGGTTTTTACTGGCTTAACCATTTTAAAAACAATAAAACATAATAATAATCTTTATTTATAAACTGTTTTTCAGAACAAAGTACTTCACAGGACAATTCAGATAAATGGTAAATGGACTGGTTCTTATATAGCGCTTTTCTACTCTCACTGAGCACTCAAAGCACTCAGTAAAATAAACTTTATAAAATACTGGCAGGTGCCAGCGCCTCAGCCTCCTGGCAGTTGAATCTTTAGGTGGCACAATCCCACTTTTACATTTTAACAAGGTTAAAAGTTGTTCTATGCTTATTGTATAATGTTGAAACAACATTAACATCTTTTAACATTTTTTGCAATCAAATTGTGCCCTGGCCTGAACATGCAGAAGCGTGATTATCATTATGAAAATTCACTGAATGTAAACTGGGAAAAAGCTTTGAATGTCATTGTGTCAAAACACTGAAACACTGACACCATTTTAACTACATATTGCTTTCTGCGTCATTGAGAAACCTGCAAAACAAAAATGCATGAATTGGATCAAGATTGTCAAATTGCAAAGTGTCAGAGATTGTCAGTTAAGTTATTAGTATGAGAAGCCTATATTATATTCTTCCTGTGTAAATACACCTATTGCATTCACAAGATTTTTAGTAAACATGACCTTTGACCTTAACCTTGAGGTCAAGGTCACCAATATTGATACTCATCCAAGATTTTTAGTAGATGCACTTATGGGATCAAGTCACTAAAAGTACAAAAAGGCACCACTGTTCAACTATAAGCTGTTCTGCTGTTCTGCTAAATTTGGGTTTTTTTGATATTCACAATATTGGTATTCTAGTCCTCAAGTTATAGAATCAGTATGATCTTAACATGCAGACTTTCATGGTTTTCACATCCAAGCTGATGGTCGGGGTGAGCGCTGGGTTTTTCCACAGTGCCGGCGTTTCCAACTCTGAGCGTATCCGCCGCATCACCGCTGACAGGCTGCACCTGAGTGTAATCTGGGCTGCTGGCTTCTTGAAATCACTGCTCATATTCACTCTCCACCAGATCGTCTGCTAAGCCTCGTTAGTCAAGGCCGCCACAGTGACAGTATCTTGCCATAGTTATTCTTGTATTGACCTTGTACCTTCTGCTCACAGAAAACCTCTGGATGTTGCTGAAACTCACTGCCATAACCCGTCTTGGTTCAGTCACTGGTCAGCACACAGCTTCTCCACTTACACTCACCTGCCTGCCTTCCTGTCCAGCACTCTGACATTAACGGATTTACTCATCGGAGTACCTCTACACCCCGTCCGCACCAACCCCTCTATGCTTCGCCTCCGCCTGTGAAAAGTAAGACTGTTTGCAATTTGCAACCTACGCCTTGGATCCGCATCTGGCATCCCTTCTAACACTTGTTTCCCTTGTTTCAGTGACTCTGAGAATTACGCCACACCCTTTCCCTCTGTCCCACACCCCATGGGTCCTGCACTGGATGTTACCCAGTGTTGGGTCCCCAGCCCTCGTCCGCAACAGCCCCAAGGCTCCCTCACGGACCATGTCACAGTTCACGTAGTGATTTACTAACCACTCGTTTCAGTGTTTTTGTAATCGTGTGACTTTTATAGTGTTGTTTCTTTGCTTCATAGTATACGTCAAGTGATTATGGTACAGTTCAAGGAAATAGTACATCATAGTATTACTCCTGTTCATAACGTGTCAAAGAATTATTTGAGTAGTAGCTTCCTAGTTTGCTTTGTCACTTGCCCTAAGTTTATGGTATACTTGCTATCGCTCCTTGCATTTCTGTACACTTTGTGCCTCAGTTCACGCTCTGTAATAAAAGTCTATTTTGCTCACAGTCCCTGACTCCAAGTGCGGTCTGCATTCAAGTCCATTCCCTCGTGTTGGCCCTCTGGCCTTGACATCTGGAGGAAAAGTTTAGGAATTATAGGTCTGTACTACATAGACAACTTCCAGGGGCCAAATGTAACCTGTGGTACAGAGTTTCATTAATTCATCATAAATTAAATAACTAAAAGGTTGATAGATGAGTCCAGGTCCATCTGCTATTGGCAGCTGCTTGTGTGAACCCACAGCATGCAGCCAGTTCAACTACCCTAAACACAATACAAATCCTTCACTGTTCCCACGACCTGTGACACTAGGCAAGGATAGATCGATAGTTTGGTACATTCAGAAGAAAACTCGAACACAATGTTGGGCCCAGCAGCACTAAAAGGTCTGCACGTCCACAGAAGACAACAGTGGAGGATGATCATAGGATCCTTTCCATAGTCAAGAAAAAAGAACACTTTCCAGGAGGTAAACATATTGTTGCTCAAGTTTACCATAAAGACACAACTTCAGAGAGCAACTCCAGTGGGTTCAGCACAAGCCGCAAAACCTATAGCTCTGAAACAGCAGACAGACAAAACTAAAATAAACATGTAGAGTAATGATGGAGGGAAAATGGGTGGAGAAGGCATTGAACAGCTCAGGATCTGAAGCAAACCACATCCATACAGTGTGCAGTCCAGACAGTGTGATGCATGGACCAGTTTAGCTTCCAGTGACACTAGGCCACTGCTGGTTACAGATGGACTCTGAAGTGTACATGGATATACTATACTGATATACTCTAGAGGTATGATACTATTTTTAAACCAGTTAGTTACTTGGGCTTTCATTTATTGGTGCAACATAGACATATTGCAGAAAATTGCACATATTTGTATCAAAAAGGTATCACTACCTCTGCTCTCCACAGTGATCATGCTTGCTGCCATACATAATCACCACCCAAAGGCACCATTCTTAGGAGGGAAGAACTCGAACAAAAGAAACATGCAACGCTCAGATGACTACAGTCATTAAAATGTCTTGTGTGCAAATCCTTTAAAAAAAACCATGGGAACGCGTGGCTGAAGAGGGGAAAAAAACACCATCCAGTGCAAACAGCTCCAAGAGAAACTAGTCCCCAATATGCCCAGTCATTTGACTAATATGCCCAGTTTGTATCATTCCTGACTGTGAACTTGATTTGATTTTTATTTGAAAGTTTAATCTGAAACACAGATATGAATATTTCCGCTTGTATGAAAAAACTGAGTGTGACCGTGCTGGAGCTGGGCCTCTGTGACAGGCTGCTCAGGTGTAGCAGAGAAACTAGTTCCTCTGTGTGAATCTGTGACAGTGGATCCTTTATAAACGACTGCCGGAGGAGCTGTGAGGTCACCTGACCGAGGGTCTGCCGTCATGTTTCAACACGTTTGTGTCTCAAGTGAACAGTGAAGGCTCTGAGTCACAGAGCAGCCATGATGATGGAGAAGCAGAGCAGAGTGGCACCAATGACACGACACGCATTAATGCTGCCTTTGTTACTGTACTGTAAGTTCAGTATACTGTTGGTGTGTCCGGTCTGCAGACATTCAATCATCACGGTGACGCGATGGCGCGCGGTCGGCCAAGTGCTGACATCACTGCTTCCTTTAAAACCAGCAACATGTTCGTACTTCGGTCTTTGTGAGAACATCGAGTCACACAGTGCACCCCCCATTCCCCCGCCACTTCCAGCACTCCACCTGCTTTTCGCCTCCAACGCATCACCCACCCTTCATATTTAACACCTGCTTTCAGATTCAGCACATTGTATGTTTTCACCTTGAGCAGATCACCTGTTACATCTTTAACACTTTGCATGCTGGAAAATGATTATTAAAAAAAAAAATCATTAGAGAGAATGCCTTTGTCAGAAGTGTAAAGCTTGCACATGCATGAGGCAGAATGTGTGCAAAGCAAAAAATAACACAAGAAAACATGATGCAGCTGAACTGGTCCAGTTTAGAAGGTTGGTTTCAAATCCAAACCAGGACAGGGAGCAATGCAAGTGCAGGCAGGAGGGAGTGTTTCACTGGGCCCAGCTCTCACAGCTAATTACTCTCCAAATCAGACAAGACCACAAAACCAAAACCAAAACAGGGACATCTAGTGCCTAAGCGTCGTCACAACTTCAAGACATCACTTGCTTTCACCTCCAGCTGTTTACCTACTTCTATCTTTAATGGTTCACCTGCTTTAAGCTTCAATACTTCATCGGCTTTCCTCTTTAACACTTTGCATACTTCTTTCAAACTTTATTATATTATTTAACCTCAACATATCATCTGCTAGCCATACAAGGGTATGGGGGGGGGGGGTTGTATAACGTGTTCTCTACTTTTTGTTTTGTTCTTTTTTGTCCCACATACTGTATTATCCTAATTGTTTCTTGTAATCACCAATATTGTTATTACTTTATGTGTTTGGTTTTCAGATGTTTGAAATTATCCTTGAATGGCATGGATACAGGAATATACACCTAAGTGTGTTCCTATAGTCACAATAACTTACCGTACTGTAACGAGTTGTAGATATTTACTATGTGCCATAAATGTTCTGTAACAGCTTTTGGGTTTTTTTATTGAAAAATGAAAATAAATCTTATTAAAAAAACATCACCTGCTATCACCTCAAACACATCAGCTTCTTTACACTTTATTTCCTTCTATTTTTATTGCTTCCATTATCTTCATATTTATTAAGTTAGCTGCTTTTATTTTTTTATATTCTGCACGCTTGATCTCAGCACAATCGTCACCTTTCAGTTTTCACCTCCAACACATCACCCCGGCCAGCTTCACCTGTTTTCATCTTTGACATATAATCTGTTTATACCTCAAAAACTTTACCTGCTTTAAATGTTTGACCTTGCTGAACAAATAAAGACACAGATTCAAATACATTTCCCATCAACACCCTCTCCTGCCTCTAAAGCCTAGAACAAAGCCTCTTTGTCCCTCAGCTCAGACGTGTAAAAATATATCTGGATATCCAGACACCTATTCAAGCGTGCAGGGAGTCGTGTGACATTTATGCCCTCACCATTGACCATAGCGAACCTCTTCAGGTCCTGGTAGGTCTTCAGCTCCTCTGTGGGACACAGAGACACACAAAGAGCCATCGACTTGATTTTCCTTTGAACAATGTCGATGTTACAGGGATCCAGGAAGAAAACAAACCTGTAGGCGACAGAAAGTACAGGAAGTCAGCACATTGACATTTATAATAGAAAAAATGACTCAATATATATATATATATATATATATATATATATATATATATATATATGTGTATATATATATATATATATATATATAAAACGCAGGTAAATGCCTCCAAAGACCTTAAAATCTAAAGAAGAGTGAGACCAAATAGGTCAGCAGTGGATTGGCATTTAAAACATTTAACAAATGGTGCTTCTAAAACCAGAAAAATCTCCATCTTCTAATAAATATGAAGACATGAAGCCAGTAACGTTATCAAAATTTAATTTCAGGAATTGCTGATAAAGAACACAATGCATTTTTAAAAAATAAGCACAATTTTCCCGATTTTAGAAGCGTACCAAATATTATAAATAAAGCAAAAAAACTTCTGATGAAGTCCTTTAAGTGACTTTAAGTGCAGGGAAGGCCTTCAGTAGGTTTGAATGGACCTAATTATTCAGTGTGTTTTAAAGTATCAGTTTTAAAGGATCACATTCAAATAAATATCAACTGCAGAAATGTTTAAGAACAGGAATATTTTACATCTAATTTCTATTAAAAGAGGCGTGTCAAGACTGCAATAGAATGCAATCACATTAAGGAAATATACTTTAAAAACTGGATAAATTGAGTGTAAGTTATAATTTTATACTCGTGATCCATTTTATTATTAATCAACCTCATTATTATACAAAACCCAGCTCGAGCACTACATCAGCTGCCTGCTCAGCAGTCCATCGTGTATCAGTGCTGCTACTATCTGACTGTTTCACGTACTGTAGACTTGAACTGACTGCTGAATTTTGGCAGTGCTGCCCAGTCTGCCCAGTTTGATAATCCCGACTTGAGTCATGAACAGAAGTGTTTGAGTAAAAATAGAAGCTGAGACTGAGCAGAGGAGGATTAAAGCTGAGCAGAATGCAGGAATGTAGATGTGGGAGAAACGTGTGACTCAACAACGAATGGAAACAAAGAGCCACAACGAGTCTGCAGAGACTCAAACCCTCGCCGTTCCTCTCCTACAGGCGCAGGAATCTGTGATCCTGTGATCCCGCTCACTTCACCTGAAATCACCTCTCTGTTCAGCCTCGTGTTCCCGTGGGTTTATATCAGCTGAAGGACTACATCTGATCCCACATCAGTCAGAATGTCTCAGAGATCAAACAGTCTGACACAGTAAAGAGCTGACAGATGCCTAACAAAGATCTGTACCGTGTGTAAAAGTAGGTCTGACATCGCCTCCAAACTCCAACAGCTGCTCGCCCTCCAGCAGGTGGAGCTCTGCGTGTGTGTGTGTGTGTGAGATGAGTCACAGCTCTCAGCTAGTGTCAGCATAATCAATGCTGAACTCTCCCACAGGACCTCAAACGCATTGAGTATTAAAGTGCCAGGATGAGCCGCCACAACGCTCTAAAAATACCCAAGTACTACTTCAGTAATACTGCAAATTAACAAAGACAGACTGTACAGGACAGACGTGCAACACAACCAGAATACAAACAAAAATACTAAAGAATTACAGTGAAATTAAATTATTTACATATATCACCACCAGGAGCACAAAATAAATGAAACAAAACTGCAAAAAGACCCTGCTAACTTAAAAAAAAACCAAAAATATTTATGCAATAAAATCCTAATTATTAGACACAAAACACAGCACTGTGTAATAAAATATCAACACAATAATCGAAACTGCTATGCACTGAAAGAGCTTTATAAACTGTAAAGATGAACACCTTAATACAACCTATAAACCAAGATAAGCCAAACTACAGAATTCCTGTAGTCGCGAGTTTTTCCGACAGACAAATTCATACACTAAATCTCCCCTCTGATAACCTGTTTTTAAACATTGCTTTGTTAAGGGGAGTATATATCTACTCAAATATCACATTTTTGTTTCTCAAATAGTCAGAAGTAACTTCAAAATGCACAGATTCCTGTCAAACAGTAACAAACTCAACACTTTAACTGTACGAGGAACAGTAAAAACCTCAGTACTTACTTCCTGTCAGTGTGGTCGAGGCCACTCAGCCTGACGCCTTCAATCTGTTCATTTCGTTGGCCGCAAGTGTTGCCATAGCTGTCATATCCGAAGACGAGGCGAGCGGCGCCGCCGGTGACGATGGTGAACCCGCAGATGCTGCCCTGGAGGATAGAAAGAGAGTCAGCGAGTGCAACACACCGTTAGCAACAGGCGCGTTTCTTGCTGTCTATATTCACTGAATCTCATCCCTCAGTGCACTGTATCCCATCTACTGCTGTCACATTCTCCAGTTACACGTTAATTTATCTTCAGTCAATAATCTAATCTGATCAACTGCATACATTTGAATCTGGGCCTTCAGCTTTTGCATGGTTGGGAAAATCTGTTGTGTTTTATCTGTACTGATACTCGCACCAGAGTTCCAGTAAAAACCCCGTCAGGACATCACTGTGAAAAATCTAAGACCACATGACATCTAAAAGGTTTAAATCCACAGAAATCAGGGCTGAATAGCAGATGTTCTGACCCGAACAGGTTCAGATTCACTGTTTATTCTCTACTCATCATAAAATTTTCATGCATCTATTCCTGTCCTCGCTTCAGTTGTAAAATCAAACGACTCTTGACCAGTCAGAGCTCTGCCTGAGGCTCTAAAAGCCAATCAGCTGCCTGCTCTGCTCCTGCTGCTACTTCCTGTTACCACAAGAATCTTAATCCAGATGTGCACATTCATTCAGTCCCCCCAAAAAATTATATAAAGGGGCAGAAATATATAGTTTAATAACATGCTTCAGTGTGGTCCACATAGAGCCACACAAAGTTTATTAGCCATCAAGTTATAGTTTGGAAAACAATTCATTCTAATTGTAGTTTTTCAGGTACCTCACAACTTTCACAAGCCTGAGTCTAACAGCTATGGTTAGAATGAGGCATTTAATAAACCCAAACATGTCGTGGTGCCGAGTCAAAAAATAATACACCTAAATAATCAGGGTGTTTGCCCGCATCATACAGCCTGGCCTTCTGCCTTCAGACGTGCCGCAAATAAAAATGAGTTTTATCACTGCTGTGCTGTAGTTACAGGTCTCTTCAAACTGCTGCTTGCCTCAATAAGTCTGGCAGGAGATGTTGTTGATGTTCTAACAGCGTTTACGCTTGAGTTGTTGAACCCACCAGGGCCAGCGAATGAACATCTTTCCACTTCACCTTGAAAAGTAAAGCAATCTGTGCTGTCTTTTCTTTACTTCTGAGTTTTTTTCTCAGAAATTTAAGATGTAAGAGAACCCAAAAGTTGTGTAATTACTAAGCTGAAAAGGAAGAAAAACTACTTAACCATGTTTATTAAAGGGCAAAGACTCAGCGGCATTTCAGCAGTAATCCATCGTCAGCGATTACTGTGTTACAATGGCTAACTATATATAAAATATAAAAAAACTGAAAACTTATTGAGTCAAAATCTACAATAAGGGGTTAAAATGTAAAATGAATGCAGTCACTGTGGCACAAGCTGGTAAAGATTTTCTGTATCTGTGCTTGTGGCAGCAGAAAAGTATTCAGCTGCATGTCCAGTAAGTAATTTTCCTCATAAATCAACTCAAACAGAAACGCTGTTAGAACATCAACAACACCAAACATATTACAGAAGCAGGCAGCAGTTTGAAGGGGCTTCTAACTACAGTGCAAACAGTTTCTTCAAGTCGATTCTTAACAAGACAAAGCTGTAAAAGCAAGTTTCACCGACTTTACTTTTCATACATGTTTTTTTCTCTCAAAGTGTTCACACATCTCCCACGTCTTGCTTATACCGTCATGCGCTCTCACGCTGCTCAGCCAAATCCCAGTTACAGAGAAGCCTCAGAGTCCGTTCTTTATGAAAAACATTAGACTAAAACAGGCTTGTTCCACATTTTAGCACCAACTCTCAACCACAAACATCAGAAAATGCTAAATTCACTCGCCTGATTTTCTGGGTCAACGCTTATCGGTCAGTAAGATGCAGATTCATAATAATTTATATTTTTATTTCATTTAAAATCTTTGGTTTAGTGTCAGTGAATAAAATTTGCTCATTTAAGTTTAAAAAACAAAATAAAACATAGTTTCATTTCATCAGCCACTTTACTGGTTACATCTGTTCAGACTGCTTTGAACTCAAATGAAGGCAACAGTATCTCAAATAACCACTCATTACACCCAAGACACGCAGAAGAAACATCTCTAAACACAACGTTGAAGCAGATGGGCTACAGCAGCAGAAGACCACACCATGTGCCACTCCAGCTAAGAACAGGAAACTGAGGCTTCAATTCACACATGCAAGAAGATTGGAAAAATGCTGCCTGGAATTTAGTGTAAACAAAAAGAGAATGTTGTGGTGGTGGTGTAATGGTGTGGAGGGAATTTTTTGGCACACTTTGGAACTCTTAGTACCAACTGCACTCAACATATAAACATCAAAGTCTACCTGAGCTGTCCATGAATTTGTGACCAAACTGTACCCATTTTCCGATGACTGCTTCCAGCAGGATAACACATCATGTCACAAAGAGAAACATGAGAATGAGTTCACTGTATCCAGACGCCCTTCACAGTCACCAGATATGGATAGAGCACATCTGAGACATGGTGGAACATAAGATTGATATCATCTGCAGGAACTATGTGATGCTATCACGTTGATATGGACCAAAATTCCTGACAAATGTTTCCAGCAAATGAATAATTAAAGCAATTCTAAAGACAAAAGAGGCCCAACCTTAAAAAGGTGGCCAATGACTGTATAATGTGTAGTATTTGTCAGATTGTAAGATTTAGGAAGTGTGGAACTGTCCGGTAACACAATAACACCAAACAAACACCTGACTGAGTGTCAGGTACATATCCCAGTATAAATAAACAGATGCACCAAAGCCTCCACAGGTGTGTCGTGTTGACATATTTGCACAAAGACTAAAATAGTCCAGTTTGCTTCGGGAAGCTTCCTAACCAAGCACCAATCGAACATCCGACTATTCACGAAAACAAAGACCATCGACACAAGTGGCACAATCATGTTTTATTAACTGTGCGTTTGGAGCTTCTAAGGACAGGCTGTTAATCCCACACAGGTGAACTGTGAACGTTACGCTGCTCTGATAAGATCTGCTTCCTATGAAGTTTTTGTCATATGTGAAGAATGCAGATTTATACTTTAGCTTATACTTTAACAGCGGTCCCCAACCCCGGGCTACGGACCGGTCGTTTGGTAGCGGGCCGCGAGAGTTGAGGCTAGTGTGTGAAATTGATGGTTTTCAGGCTTTTTATCGTTAACTCGGTTTCCCTGGGTCTTTACCTGTTGTGTGTCTTATTTTGAAATAAATATTTCCGTGTTACCATAGCGACCAGAGAGCATTAAGGGGCAGAGAGGTCTGTGGCGCAAAAAAGGTTGGGGACCGCTACTTTAGAAGGTTTAGAAATGAAGATTAAGAGCTAGATAAAGTCATCAAAAAGAAGCTAAGCTTTGTCCTAATTTCTTTGCTATGTCCTCACCCCATAGCACTCACTTCTCTCACCCAACCGGTCGTAGCAGATGGCCGCCCCTCCCTGAGCCTGGTTTTGACGAAGGTTTCTTCCTGTTAAAAGGGAGTTTTTCCTTCCCAATGTCACCAAAGTGCTTGCTCATAGGGGGTCATATGATTGTTGCGTTTTTCTCTGTATCTATTTTTCTAGGATCTACTGTACAATATAAAACACCTTGAGGCGACTGTTGTTGTGATTTGGCGCTATATAAATAAAATTGAATTGAATTATCCTTACTACTCGGTATGACCGTTGCTGTGTTACTTTTACTTTTATTATTAATTAATTTGACTTCAGCCACAGAAAGCCTTCTCTCTCGAGAAGGAAGGACAAGCATTGTATTTCACCGTTTATGAGCTATATATCCATTATTGTTTATGTTCTTCCAGTCTTTGTAATGAAGTGATGATTTTAACCTTATTTTTTTATATGACCTGCTTCAAAGAACACGTTAAGAACACGTTGGGCAAAATATCCAAGGTGAATTTAATAAGTAACAATATCATTTCATTTTTTTAATTAAGTCTAGTTTTTATTTCAGTAACTAAAATTTAATGAAACTCAGAAAATATTCATAAACGAAGCAAGTAACTTTTAAATAATGGCTAATATGGGATCAAGATTGGTAACAGTGAAAATACTTTTACTGCAGTTATCGTTAGAGATTTTGAACATAATCCTTCATAAACTGATAAAATGATTTTGCGAGCAACACAGAGAGAAGAGTTATGCTCATAATCACAAGTGGGCTCTTATTTACCCAAAAATCGACTATAATTTGTGCTTTTATTTTACTTAGCAGCTAGTGCTGGTGGACATTATTAGCATAGTATGACTGTTTTATGAGGTATCACTACTGTAGTACCACTGTAGCATTGGTGGTATAATTGCCGTAATACAGGAGGGTGCTATTGCTACAGTATCACTGTAGTACAGGAAGTGTTATTACTGCGGTACTACTATATTATTGTGAGGTAATATAAATGCACTATTACTATTGTTTGGAACTCTTATTGCTATAATATCACTGTAATGTTGAGGGTA
Source organism: Perissodus microlepis (assembly GCF_051167445.1). Classification (NCBI taxonomy): domain Eukaryota; kingdom Metazoa; phylum Chordata; class Actinopteri; order Cichliformes; family Cichlidae; genus Perissodus; species Perissodus microlepis. The sequence continues at coordinate 26,030,507 of NC_140462.1, forward strand.
TTGTTACTGTATTATTACTGTAGTACTGGGGTACCATTACGGTAATTGCTGTAATTAACTGCAATTACCGGAGTATCACTGTAGTTTTGTGTGGTATTATTACTGTATTGATACTGTATATCCGAGGGTATCATCACTGTAATACTGGGATGTTACCGTAGTATCACTGTAGTACTAAGAACAATATTTCTACAATAATATTGTAGTTCTGAGGTTATCATTACTGTAATAATACGATATTAATACCTTATTGTCATTGTACTATTAGTTGGTATTAATACTCTAAAATTACTGTAGTTATGAGAACATCTTTACTGTAATATTTACATTGTTATCATTGTAGTAGTATTAGGCATATCATTAATGTAATATTACTATAGTTCAGAGGTATAAAACCCAGGGTATTACAGTAATAGTACTGTAGTGTCGTGTGGCAACATTACTGTATGTACTCCTGAGGTAATATCACTGGAATACCAGGTTACTATCGCCATATTATCATCGTAGTATTGTGTCTTTTATTACTGTAGCATTACTGTAGTACTGTGAGTGATGTGGGTGCTGATGGAGGGTTTCTGTGGTTACCATGCCGACGCAGAAGACGGTGAAGAGCAGAAACCAGGGCAGGTCTGTGCAGCTCCGGTCCTCCAGCGGTCTCCATTCTCTCTTTGTCCTCTGAAAGACACACACACACACACACACACACACACACACACACACACACACGGTGAGAGCACAGCGGGGCCTTCAGGAACTCCATCCCTCCCTGTACCCCACCTGCCCCGGCCTGCTAACTCGGTTCCATCCCCCAGCTCCGTGTCTGTTTACGGCCGCAGAGAGCGGAGCGGGGCCGCTCACAGGCCGCGGTTACCCGCCTGTTCCCGGCTGGAGCTAATTGGATTAAACGAGCTGCTGGCTCTAATCCTAGCTCGGCCCGCTCTGCTCCCCGGGACCGGTTTCCCTTTCACGGTCACAAAATAAACACACACCAGCGCTCTGCTGAAGGACACGCTTAGAAGAACGAGCACGGTACCGGACCGAGCCGAACCGGACCGAACCGAACCAGGCCGCGCTTACCTCCGTGCTACCGCAGCATCCCATTGCAGTCAGGGTGGAGGTGCCCGGAGCTTCACGGAGCTTCACAGAGCTTCAGCTCAGCAGCAGCGGGGTCTGGAGCCCGACAGGCTGGGGGGGGTGGGGGGCGAGGAGGAGACGACCAGCCCCGCGTGATCCCGGAGGCCGAACCCGGAGCGGAGACGGTCCCGACGGTCAGACAGAACGCTCCGACCCGCTGAGCATTCTACTTGTCGGAGGCTACTCCGGGTACCTAACTGAGCGGGGATTAACGGCCGAGGATTTGTCCGCCACACTTCCTGGTGGGCCGTCAGGTGCTGCGGCCATTCATCTCATTGCGCTTGCGCTTGTGCCCGCGCCGTGAGCGGAGCAGAACAACAAAGCCGTTTTTGACCTGCAGCTGCAGTACCCGCTTTGACCACTAAATCCATTCTAAAGGCAAGATGCCGCTGTTTGCCCTGTGGAGCTAATCTACACAAGAAAGTAACACAAAATACTCTAAACAGTCAGATCTTTTAAGTCAGTGGTTCCCAAACTTTTTTCGCTGGGCCCCCCTTTACACGCACGCACTAACACATCCTCCAACCACACACACATATTTTGCTCAATTACGGTTTATTTCACACCTCAAACATTTAGTAAACAATTAAGCAAATACAAGTAATCTGCAGGTAGTAATAAAATAAACTACTAACTCTTTAACGCTACGTCCGCACCTACACGGGTATTTTTGAAAACGCAGCTGTTTCGTCCACACGTACACGGCGTTTCGAATCACCGAAAACGGAGATTTTTTAAAACTCATTTTTTGCATTTAGGTGTGGACGAGGAATACAGAGTTCTTCACGCAATGTCAAAGGTATGTGCCTTTTTTCACGTCAGCTGTGCGCCACGTTATTGTTTACATGAGAGGAATTGCAGAATGGCAGATAAACAGTATTTCGTCTCAATCTTCAGGTTTTACACTCTTACATATAAACATGCAGTTACTGTCCCTCTATTTAGAAAGGCAGAGGCGTCACGGTTTAATTCTTTTACATGTAGTTGTTTTTTTCCTGTGTAATAATATTCAACATTGCTATCAATACATTAAAAAAATGCCTCTCTGTGCAAAATGGGTTTAAAAACAACTGTAGGGTACTGTTTGTCCGTGATTTAGACAGGGGGAACAAATCGTGGCAGGATCAGCCTGATGTTATTTGTATCCCACTGTAACTTTACTGTATACAGAGCTAACATCTCCAAAATGTCAGGAGTAGTTAGTCATTATAACAAGTGTTTTTGAACTAAAAATCAAGAATGTGGGATCCTGTTTGTCTGTGATTTGGAGAGCCCAGCGTGTGCTCCAGAAGAAGGAAAGACCAATTATGCAGGGGAGACCTACCACTTGTGCAGGTGAAACCAAAGGGAAGATATGCTTCACCATATTTTCTAGTCTTTGGCTTAGAATGAAGTTGGTTTGGAAACATATTCAGCGATGCTTCATCTCCTGCTTTGCGTTTGTGTGGGCGCCCCGTGCTAGCAGTGTCCAAGCGTTGTTCCCCCCCTGCAATGGCTCTGCGCCCCCCCCCCCCAGGGGGCGGGCCCCACACTTTGGGAAGGTCTGTTTTAAGTAATCATCAACAGTTTTCTCAAAGAGTGAAATACCCCAAAGTTATGCAACAATCTATGCAATAAATAAAGAATTAAACCTCAGTTTCTCCCCCAAAATCCCGCAATTATACATTTCTGCAAACCAGATTGATATCTGCTATGAAAGGTTCAATAAAAGCATAAACCCATCAGAGGTGTGGGCTTATTTAACATAATAGTTTGAATACTAATGGTGTACGTCGTACTCTACCCTATTTATTTTCAAGCTTTATTTTTCAATAGAATATTTTATTATTATATAATGTATTTAATATAGATTAGTCAGGAGTACAATCAGTGATGTGTTGCAAGGATAATGGAGCATTGTCTGATATGAAAATTAATGGATCAATACTTTTATTCACTTGCCATTCTAAACTACAGAAGAGAGATGGATGCAAAATTAATTTAATTTAAACTCAGTGTGCCGAGCACTGAGCAGTGTATTTGCTTTGATTATTTTATTGACTGTATTTTTTATTGTTTTTTGCAACATGATATAACATAATATGAATCACAAAAGAGCTGGAGGTGGCAGTACTGAAGGTGCTCAGATTTCCATTGGGAGTAAACAGGATGCAGGATTAGAAATGAGTCTATCAGGGGGACAGCTCAGTCAGAAACGTGAGGCTGAGATGATTTGCACATGTGCAGAGGAGGGAGAGTGAATGTACTGGACAAATGATGATGAAGGTGGAGCTGGCTGGCAGGAGGAAAGAGAAAGACGTTAGAGGAGGTTCATGGATATAGTGAAGGAGGACATACAGAGGGTTTTTGTGGAGATGGAGGCAAATGATCATCTGTGGCAACCAAAATAAGAGGAGCTGAAGATTAATTTTCAGTAAACTTCCTCACTTACAAATACTGTTTATCCTTTTGATGTTTTCACTGTCGGGATGATAAGTTTGACCTGTGCTGCAGAAGAAGCTGCTCTGGTGTTGTCAGCTCCCCTGCATGTATGTATTTATGTACTTTTTCATTTCCCTCTTCTTCCTCAGTGTGCATTTGCTGTTGATGCTGAAGAAAGCTACTGTGTCTGTCACTGTAAACCTGCTGATTTTGATAAAGCTTTTAAAGAAAGCAGTTTGACCTCTGACCTCCACCGACAGACTGCCACGCAGAGCTCCTGCAACATTTAAAGAAGTGACATCTTTGTTTCACGTCCATGCGAACACTCAGTGCACTGTTGACATTCTCCACCAGTCACCACATACACAACACACCATCATACAGCAACATGCGCTTTCTTCCACATGCTGGACACATCACTGTCATAGCTAAGAAAGAGAAAAGGCTGGCGTTTGAACTTTGCATCACTACATGTTCATATACCTCCAAGAGACTATGTTGGCTCATTTATGAAGCCATGCAGCTGCTGCGGTATTTTCAATTATAGAAATGTTTCCTACCATGAATTAGTCATAATTCTACTTTAACAACTTTTCATAGCTATTAATAGAAACTGTTCCATTGGTGGAAAGGAAAGGGAAACAGAAAGTTGTGTGGAAATATTTTTAGCACTATACAGATTTTGTTCTGATTTTTGACTTCTAATGGCTACACTCTGATATTTCGAAGAGACAGATCTAGAAGAAGACTCGAAGATATCCTGAAGTACGTGCAGTTTGACAATCGAGCAGCCAGAGCAGATGGTGAACAAACCTTTCAGGAATATTTGAACAATGTTTGTAGCTGGGCCTGTCTCCCTGGTTCTGATCTCTGTGAGGATGAACAGTTGGTAGCTTTCAGAGCCAGGTGCAGTTTCAGGGAGTCCGTCCCTTCTGAGAAAACTATGATGGCAGAACTGCAGGTTTGTTTGGGGTTTTTTTTTTTCATAAAATGACTGAAAATCATAATGCATGATGTCAGAATATTTTAGAGTATCTGTCATAGATTAAGAAATGATGGAACTGTTATAAATACAGACAGAGCCATGAAAAAAAGGATTCCTTTGTAAGTTACCATGAGGTCTTGACCTGCAGCTGTTTCACTTTCTTTTTATAGTGTACATATTATTTATTAATGCAATTTGCACTGTTGTTTAACTTGTCTAACTTAACCTAATTTAATGTTTGTATTTTATTTGTTTGTTTTAATCCCTATTGTGTACATAAATTTTGCACATCATACTATGCACCTGTGGCACTTTTACTGTAACTATATTGTTTATTTATTGCTGTACTATTTGTATTCTGCACTAACACAATCATTTCCCTTATTCTCATTTGCTATTAACTGCTTTCACCTGTGCTCTGTCCTGCAACCTTTTCTTCCTTTGTGCTCCTGTATTCCTCAAGTAAATTTTTTTACTCCTTGTGCCCGTTGTGGATGCTGGTTTCTTTGTGGTTTTTGTTTACCTTTTGTTCAAACAGCCAAATCAATGACTCACTTTTGGTCTGATTGTGTCCTGCATTTGAATTCTTCACACACCACATTCTCACACTAGATATTAGATTTCTGAGAAAGGACTTCTTCAAGTTTGTGTCACTTCTACAACCACAGCTGAACTGTAGATTCAACTTTCATCATGTCAAGCTTGAGTGTTTGAACTTTTATCTGAGAGCTGACCTGCTACTGCTGGTATAAATTTAAAGGAGGATTTTCCTTCAGTTGAAATCTGATCTGAATGTTTAAAGAAATTCTCAGTTTTTCCTTTGAGGCATTCATTAAACCATCTGTTAACATGGGCGTGCCTTCAGCTGTGATCAGATTTTTTAGCATTTTTATAGGCTGTTATGGCATCCCGCCCAAAAACTAAAAACGAAAGTTTATTTCATGCTCTCTCTGATTGCCATGAAGTAAAGGATTTGGTCTTCATGACGGCAGCTTCTGCAGGAGGCTGTGTGCCCCTCCTTAAACTGTTTTAGTGCTGATCTGACTGTAAGTGTGAGACAGTGAGGATGCTGATTTTCATTCAGTGTTACACTGATTTTGCAAAGTTTCCTTCACTTTTGTATTTGTCTTTAAAGCTGCACTCGCTCTGCTAACTTCCTGTAGCCCATCATAGGCTGAAATAAGTAAATTTCCCCGATTCTAGTAGCACTTTGTGTTTAAATGCAGTTGTTTTCTTTTGCTGCATTTTACTCATACATTTGCTGCAGTGAAAGCTTCCCTACCTCCTCAGGTCATCCCTCAACAACAAATTGTTTCTGATGATTAAAATCAGGGGTTAAAGTGCTTTTTTAAAAAACTTGCTTTGTATTGTTGAGCCATGAAGCTCTCTGCTTTCATCTTGTTAAGTTTAATTCTCCACAAAGGACGGTGAATATTGGAGTAGCAGCAGGGTTAGCAAATCACAGCCTGTACACAAAGCTCATGAAACAAAGTGTAAGGGTTCCCTCACCTTCCAAATCGCACTTTGACTCCTCAATAAAGGTACTGCAGTCAGTTTAGAAACTCCTGTATTCATTGTCCAGTCTGTGCTTTGTTATCATACTGTTGTTGTATTTTTTGTAGTACTTTGGAGGTAAGTTTACTTTTTTCTCCCACTAATTTTCCTGTAAATAATAATCAGATTCTCGCTGAGTCATTGAGTGAAACCAAACCCACTTTTTTATTGTTTTGTTCATTTTTGCGTTGCTTTTTTTTTGAGTGTGTGTGTTCATGTAAAATAATCACGTTTGCTGTGTGAAGAGCAGCAGATCTTTTACCTTTTGCCTGAGTCGAACCTGTTGCTGAGAGCTTGAGGAAAGGCGCTTGGGGTCCATATTCCTGTGGGAGTCCTGGAGGGTCCCGGAGGGTTCCGCAGAGTCCTGGTGCTGCTGTCAGACTGAGGACGGCAGTGATGTAGGTCTGATCAGGCTGCAGAGGACAGAGAGCTTTTGTCTTATTGTTTACTGTTGTACCAGGCTGAACACTGGGGGGGGTGTGGGCATGTGTTTTCCTGCGTTCTTCTTGTTATGGGGAGATTAAACTTTTCACGCTGTCACATTTCGGGCACGTAAAGCAGTTGAACCTCATATACATACATAAATCATGAAGTTTTATTAAGATTCATTAAAGTCTCAAATTAACGCACACAGTCATGTTTCCATTCCTTCAGAGGGCTTCATGACTGCGGGTGTTCATTTAAAGAGTTCACAGGCAGCAATGTTCAGCAGAAATATTTAACTTCTCTCAAAATCACAATTGAATCAGGCAGGAAGCAATCGTGACCAAACAAATCTGTCAGGAAGAGGCAAAAATCCAAAGACAGGCAGACACACGAGGAATGAAACAAACAAGACCAAAGAAATTTCTGGAAGGCTTAACTGGTGAGAACAAGAAAACACTGCAAAGGACCAAAGACACACAGAGGAGTTTATATACTGGAGAGTTATTAACAGATTGCGAGCAGGTGATGGTGATGGAGCTGAGGCAATAAAGGTTTGCTCCCTTTCTTAGTCTGCCTCCCTTAACACTGAGATGGCAGGAATACAGAAGAACCAAAGATTACAAAATAAATTACGAATTAGTTTGAAACAAAGCAACTCTTGCAAAGATGACATATGACAATGTTCACAAAGAAACACTATAAATATTCAACTCTGTGCAATTTTTGGTCTCTGATTTCAAAAAGAAAAAAGTTTGTGTTCTTGGAAATGGAAAAAGTAGAGAATGTAAAACTTTTATTAGAGATGGAGTTTCCTTTGTTATCTTCTCTAAAACAAACAGACTGACATAATGAGGTGCCCTTTGACTTCTTGGGTCTGTTTGGAGGATTTGAGTTGTGTCGAGTTGATTGATCTTTTTACACCAACCAAAGCTCCTGTGAAGTTAGACACGGGTTCATCCATAATGTTTCCAATGTGCTAGCTGCCGGTGTCCAGTCCGACGCTGATGGAGACACAGCAGTGTTCAGATGTTTGTTTGGGGCTTTTACAGGCTGTAAATTCATCAGTCCACTTCAGCCACTTCTGTGTTTAATGCATTTATCAAGGGAAAGGAGGAATAACATGGTCTGACAGGGTGAAACAACCTTAGTCACAAATCCAAGCAGAATAAAAGAGCTGCTAATAGGCCATGTTTGCATTTCATTTACATTTATTCTGGTTTTACTTTCAAAATCAAACAAAGAAAGAAAATAACAATAAACAAACAAAAGGGAAAAAACTCCATTAGTTAATACATATTGAATCATATAGAAACAGGGAGGGGGACCCAGGGTTGGCCCGGGACAAGCTGGAGAGATTATATCTCCTAGCTGGCCCTGGACAAGCTGGAGGAGGTGGCCGGGGAGAGGGAAGTCTGGGCTTCTCTGCTTAGGCTGCTGCCCCGCGACTTGGCCCAGAGTGGAAGAAGATGGATGGATGGATGGATGGATGGATGGATGAATATCACAAGACAGGGATCATAATGAGCTTTTTGCCACTTGCTTGAGAACACTTGGGTATTGCTCAGAGAGAATGGCTGATCTTATTAAACCACAGAGACACTGAGCGTTGTACCTTTGTAAAGTTTCAGCAGATTGAAATTCTGGATTTGAAAAATTATGCTTTCTTTTCATTTTTAAGCACTAAAAATGTTATTACAGATGTTGGGAAACGAATATCCAAGAGTGGTATGAGGAAGACTTTTTGTTTGTAAGTGATTTATTGTTTTGTTGTTTTTATTTCAGACTTTCACACTTTATTGGTAAATGTAATTCAGAATACAAAAAAACAAAAAATAAAAAAAAAATAAAAAAGTAATCATTTGATTGCTGTTTGAGTTCCATGAGGTCCATGAGCATGTCCATGAGGCATGCTTAACAGTCTGGAATTAAGTCTGCACAGGCTGCAGCTTTATTAAACAAGAAATTGTATGAAATTTCTTGAGTAGGGAAATAATAATAGTTCTTGGTATTGGCTAGACTTGGTATTTATCCATAAGATTAGCACTGTTATTAAATGTTGTTGTTATCGTGCTTATTTGAAGAGTTTCAGTTGGGTTTCAAAGCTCATCACAGTACAGAAACAGTACAGTGTTTAAAAGTAGAATGGGAGGGAGAACCTTCGGTTTTCAGGCCCCTCCTCTATGGAACCAGCTTCCGGTTTGGATTCAGGAAACAGACACTATCTCTACTTTTAAGATTAGGCTTCAAATTTTCCTTTTTGCTAAAGCTAGTGCTGGGTCAGGTGACCCTGAATCCTCCCTTAGTTATGCTGCAATAGGTGTAGACTGCTGATGGATTCCCATGATCCACTGAGTGTTTCTTCTTCACTCATATGTGTTTATACACCTCTCTGCATTTAATCATTACTTATTATTAATCTCTGGCTCTCTTCCACAGCATCCTCCCTTCACCCCTACCAGTCGGGGAGCAGATGGCCACCCTTCCCTGAGATTGGTTCTGCTTGAGGCTTTTTCCTATTGAAAGGGAGTTTTTCCTTCCCACTTTCACCAAAGTGCTTGCTTATATGGGGACATATGATTGTTGTGTTTTTCTCTGTTTTCTTTGGGGTCTTTACCTTAAAAAAAAAAAAAGGACATTGAGGCAACTGCTGTTGTGATTTGGTACTGTATAAATAAACTTTTACTGAATTGAATTGAACAGAAGTTTATTAACAGGATCATCCAACATGTTCAACAAAGAAACCTTGCGTATTTACAACTGATGTGATGGGTGCAGTTTCACTCTGGTCCAGCAGAGGGCAGTGTGACACAGCAGATGCTTCATCATCGTCGGGAAAAACGCAACAAGACAAATTTAAACTTTCCAAGCTTTTACTTTATTTCACAGTTATAGACAACCAGGTTATTACAGGCTTTCTGAAATCTTATGTCAGCTAAAATCTATTAAAAGTGTGCTTTAATGTCTGCTAAAGTTCAAACAAACATCTTTTAATGCTTCCTGGGGGCAGCAGCTGGAAGTAAACTCTCACAGCTGGTTGTCATTTGTGCAGCTGTGCTGTCATGGTGATAAGTACCCTTTTGTAATTACCCACAAAAGAGCTCAGGTACAGCAGTGGTCTTCTGTGGCCCAGACTTGAATTCAGGTCATTTATTTCTGTTGCACACTTAGAAACAATCAGGAGTTTACTCAAAGTGCTTTCCAGACAACAAGTATACAGAAAAATATGCAGAATACACAGTGACAACACAGAATGGGTGGTGCAAAGGAAAAATCATGAAAATCTCATAAAAGGGATGTCAAATAGAGCAGCTTAGAGGAAAATACATTTAAAAAATATTATTGAATGGATAAAAGCTAAGCAAAAATGAGAACACAAAAATATCTGTATGAATGTCTTTATATTAGTTCAGTTATTTAACTGAACATATAGGTGAACACAATCAGGGAATAACTTTAAAATAAAACAGGAAATAGCCAAACAATAGAACATAACTACTAACACCTGAGATGAAAGAGACCAGGAAACAGAAGGGACCAAGGTATAAACACAGAAACAAAGGAGGTACTGAAAGAAACACGAATGTACATACAATTTTCACAGGACTCTACTCTTTCCAGTGAAAACCTTCTTTTTCACATGAGTGTATCCTAATAACATGTAGTTAAGCACCCAAAACAGAACTCAGCGGGAATGTGGAAAACAACACTAGAGGCTAACTTCAAGCCAATAGCAAAAATCACCATTAACTGCGGAATCTACCAAGGAGATGTCCTGTGCCCACTGCTCTTCTACATAGACCAGAACCCCTCAATGAGATTATTGAAAAGACTGGCTATGGATACCAGATGTCACGGTCTGTGTGGCAGACCGTGGGGATGAGAGGAATGGGGACCCAAGATGCAGGACTTAATGATGAAGGTAGTGCGTTTATTTACAGTGGTGCAAATAGTTCACAGAATAGATCCCCGTGTTTTCCCCTTGACTTCCGTGTTGTGTCTTCACCCACAAGTCCGTGCTCTTCCGCTCCTGTATGTCCCCACACCCCGTGCTCGCTGCTCTTGTCTTCCCTGCTCCTTCCTGGAGAAAATAACAAAGAGGCAACTTGTCAGGACACTCGACTACCGCAGGCATGCACTCGCTGGACTTGACATTTATCGCCACTAACGTGGAGTCTCACACAACAATCCCATGCCAAGGAGCACTCAGCCACAGCCTTAAGAAGCTCCCCAACGACACTTCATTAGCTTCAGGTGTGTGTGATCATCTGCTTCAGGTGTGGCCATCCTCTAGACAGGATACGCCCACCAGGCCTACCTGAAACCCAGTACTCAGCCACACTCACAGACACACCCACTTGCCTATACATACAAGCATGGGGAATCACAAGAACAGCAGCAGTGCAGACAACACACACATCACAAAATAACAGCAATAATTATAACAGTAGTCCACGCTGCTCACGGACCCCGAGTCCCCGGAGCTTGAGTCCGTGACACCAGATACAGATGGAATTGAGCATCAGCCACCTCCTCTACATGGATGACATCAAGCTGTATGCGAGGAGTGAACGAGACCTCAATTCGCTAATCCACACCACAAGGATATGCAGCAATGAGACTGGAATGTCATTCGGACTGAAGAAGTGTAGTCGGATGGTAACCAATAGAGTTAAGGTAGTCAGACCTGAGGGCATCGCACTACCAGAAGGCAGTATCGCCAATATCAGGGACAGCTACAAGCACCTTGGAATCCCACAAGCAAATGGGAACCATGAATAGGCAAGGAAAGCTGCAACCACAAAATACCTGCAGAGGGTCAGGCAAGTCCTGAAAAGTCAGCTGAATGGGAAGAACAAGGTCAGGGCAATCAAAACCTACACCCAACCGGTGATCAGGTACCTTGCTGGGATAATAAGCTGCTCAAAGGAGGAGATAGAAGTCACTGACATCAAGACAAGGAAGCTCCTGAAAATGCCGAGTGGCCGGCATAGTATACCTGTATAGTCCTGAGGGACTTCCAGATACAGATGGAGAAATTAGTGATAGCCAACCAACCGGACAAAGTAGTGGTGGACAAGTGGATGGAGATGGCTGTAGTGACATGTAGCTACATGGTGTGACAGCAACATCAGGAAAAAGGAACACGAGAAGCTGGAGAAGTACCAAGGGCTCAGAGAAGAGCTCGAAAAGATGTGGAGGGTGAAGGTAACAGTGGTAAATCAGTGCATTCGGTGCAGTGACCCCAAAGCTAGGCGAGTGGCTCCAGCAGACTCAGGGAGCAACATCAGAGATCTCCCTCCAGAAGAGCACAGTCCTAGGAAGAGCAATCAGCAAAAAAATTATTATATCTGTCAGCTGCAATGAGGTCACAGCAGTCCCTTCTACAGCCACCATGATTCCAGTGTTTTATGGGAATCAGCAGTTGTGCGATGCCTGTGCCAGAAAGTTGGCTTTGTCCTCTTCAAAATAACTGGAGTAGTGGAATAGCTGATATGTTTGACAGTTACAGTGAGGATGTGGGAAGAAAAAACGCACAGATACGAACTGTCAGAGGTCCTACTAACTATCAGTCCAAAATAATTACTGCTCCTGTACAAACTGTGCATTTGTTATTCAGGTCCATAAAGTGATTTGGAGATAAAACCTTTGGAATTGTTTGTGAACGTCACTTCACAATCTCAGGAGTGTGAGCTTGTAAAATGACATTATCTGTTTTATTGATCCTTTCCCCAAAAGGAATGGGCGGCCACCGCGTGACACCACCTGGGAAACTACCTGCCTAGGACATGGGAATAGTTACAGGATATTTATTCCTGGGATAAGCTAGAAACTTGCACAATGCTAAAAGGACTTGAATTCTTTCTGATTGCCAACAGGGGGTAACTCTGGTTTTGAAAAGAAGGCTGGTTGTATAGAAGTACATCAGAATCAGAATCAGAAAGGGTTTAATTTTGAGCAGATTTACAACATTAGAAAATTGCTGCGGTACTTTGTGTGAGATATACGATAAGACGAACACTTAAATAAAAATAAAAAGTGCTAAGCAGAGAAATACATGAGAAAATGACTCTCTCACTCACTTGATCTGTGACCCCACTGAACACTTTCTTGATGGGTTCATGGCCTGTAGTAGTAGTCTGTAGTTTCAAGCCTTACTGAACACAACGTGATGAGATTTGATCAATTTTGGTCATATTACTTAAAAAAAAGATGAAAAAACAAACTGTATTAGAATGATATGATGTATGAGTAGTGGATAGGGATCCCCAGTGCAGGCGCTTGATATTTGACATTGATACTGTCAACTTTATTAACCAAATAGAGAATATCACTATATGCGGATGATGTGCTGTTTTATTTTTTGGGATTCTGCTTCATAATGGAACAATGTCCGCTTTTATTAAAGTCAGTAAAGTCTGTACATCATCATATCAGTGAATATTAGTGCCAAATACCTAATAGATGCTAAAGTTTTTTAAATTCTCTGTACATTAAAGAGATTTTTCAAAAATAATAACTCTGAGGAGCAGCTCTTTCTCTGTGACAGGTCTGTGTGAACACTGAGTGTATACGGCAGAAGATTTTTAGGGTAACAGTTGAAGGGATTGTGTTTCTGTGTCACAACAGCTCAGATGCATTCCCATGATTATATCGCACGTATCCAGCTGTGTGATCATCTGGAGCCAGGTCTCTGGGTCAGCAATCAAGCTGTGATGTCACTGTACAAACACCAATGAAATGGCTCCACTCTCACCTACTTATACAAAAGTCATATAGTTTGTGTGAGCGTTTTACTAGTTTGTGGTTTAGTATTTGGAACATTCTGATTCATTGTTAATCATCCAGGTAAGAAAATCAAATCACAAAAAGTTGATTCTGTGGGAGAAATGTGTCATCCAGGTAACTTCTTCAGTCTCAGCAGGCTTGCCCAAACTTATAAACAATACATTTGCAAACATTTAAGTACCATTCACAGAGAGTTGGGGAATCACAGCATTATAAGATGGTCAAAGATGTACTCACAGGACTTGAGGAAGAGTATATCTTTCACCATCCTACAATGCTGTGATTGCATTGTGAAAGTTGTCAGTTTTTGCCAACAGTGCATCAGCAGAATCTTGATAAGCTGAGTTTCATTTTTGATTAATAGAAACCATAAAGTTAAAAATAAACATTTTCCTGAATTATCTAAAGAAATCTAGACTCCTGCTTGAGAATATCAGGATTTCTTTTATTGTCTGAGATTCATTTTATTTTCTGAGTACGTCCTACCAGTGAGTCATCCATCAATTTAATGTGTCTAGTCAGGTCCTGACTAGTGAAACAGTGAATCCAGCTGCTGGTGACCGATAGAAACCCCGCAAAGTGAGCGCTCCATCAATGGACGCTCAGAATGACCGGAAGCGTTGCTACCACAATAAAAGCATATAAAAGCAATATAAAATATAAAAGCGATATAAAAAACGATTTTCTTTTCACGCTTTTTAACAGGTTTAACTTTAAATTTTTAAATTTGCATCGGACCTGTTAAAACAAAAGCACGTCTTGAACAAAATACTCACAGAACTAATAGAAAGTTATTTTATAATACTAAAGTTTTTATATTTTGGTTGTTTCTGTCTCTTATTTTTATTCTTTGCCTGTACTTGACCGGTTGTTACCAATTTACCTAACTTATAATTGTACTGCAGTCATACAATATCAAGAGTCTTATTTTTTTCCTTAATTAATAAGGTTGCATAAAATCTTATAAAATAAAATAAAGGTATTATATTTCATAAATTTAAATCAGGTAGCCTATTTGTTAGCTTTTTACCTATTGGTCCACACTAAAAATGTATTATTTAATTAATTTTATTAGTTCCTTATGACAGGGTAAAAAACCCCACAAAATATCTCTGGCAAAAAGCAGAAATGAAATTGAAATATAAATATTGTTTCACTTAAAAATACACGAATAAATTGTCACTTTTAAAGAATAAATATGTTAAATATTATATAAAATATGATGCACAATATACAATATTTAAAATATATTATCTAAAAATAGAATGTGATCAAATAAATATTTAACAAAGGCACCCTTAAAATGTGCTCTTTAAAATGTAGTGCAGCTGGATAAAGAGCACTGACATGCTCACTACCCTCCACCTGAAGTCAGCAGCAAAAATCAATAAACCTGAAAGATCTGGTCTATGTAGATGAATTTAAGTAGATTTGCTTTGATTAGATCTGGAGGCAATTACATCAATGACTGCTTTCATGGACTTTTCTGTTGTTTTAGGGTTGCTCAGCTTTGACATTTGCTTGTTTTGTGTTTTTTGTTGTTATCCTGGTTGAATAAATTCTTCATTAATTATTTCCAAAACATAAACAAGTACAAAATCACACACCGGTTTGTAAAACTTCCACCAGTACGGGTGTTGGACTTCCTCACTGGCAGAACTCAGGTGGTGAGGGTGGGTAGATGCGTCTCTAACAGCATCACCATCAACACAGGAGCAGCACAGGGATGTGTCTTCTCGCCACTGCTCTACTCCCTCTACACTTCAGACTGTGTGGCCACCCACGGCTCCAACACCATTGTGAAGTTTGCTGACGACACAGTGGTGTTGGGTGCCATCTCCAACAACGATGAGGCGGCCTACATGGATGAAGTGAAGAATCTGGCATCATGGTGCCAGGACAACCATCTCCAGCTGAACATTGGCAAGACCAAGGAGCTGGTGGTGGACTTCAGAAGGAGTCAGCACAGAGACTACAAGCCCATTATCATCAATGGAGCTCCAGTGGAGAGGGTGCAGTCCTTCAAGTATCTCGGTGTCCACATCTCCTCAGACCTGACATGGTCTGCCCACATTCAGGTCCAGACCAAAAAGGCTTGGCAGTGCCTGTACCACCTACGACAACTGAGGAAATCCAGGGTCTCTCCAAAGATCCTCAGGATTTTCTATACAGGTGCTGTGGAGAGCATCCTCACACAGAACATCACATCCTGGTTTGTGTGCTGTGTTAAGGACCAAACAGCTCTTCAGAGAGTGATCCGTACAGCAGAGCGATGCTGCAGGATTGATCTCCCCTCGCTTCAGGACACCTACAACAGGAGATGCTGGACTAGAGCAGCGCAGATACTGAAGGACCCGTCCCATCCTGGCATCCGGGCAAGGACAGAGAGACTCAAGAGGAGCTTCTATCCCCAAGCCCCCCCGCCCACACACACACACGCCCTCTCACATCATCCATAAGTGACTGAGACAGGACTCTCTTCTAGACACTCTAAACCCACCGGCACAATGTACATTTCGAATTCCTTTAATTTTAAATATTGTCTATTTTGTAAAATGTTCAGATTGTCTATTCTTATTTAATTCACTTAATGTACAGAATTCACCTGCTTGCTGCATACATGCTACTGCTGCACATTCACTTAATGTATATATTATATATAATGTTCTTCCTCTCCCCTTTTGCACAAGTCGAGGAACGTGTCAGGTTTCATTTCACTGTTTGTTATACTTGTATAACTATGCATGTGACGAATAAAGAACCTTGAACATTCTTGTAGTTCATTTCCTCCATGGCGGTCGGGTTTTATTTTGAAGGTGCTAGGCGGAAGTGTGTTGTGACTATTGAGGCTTTACTCCGGTGAGTTTTGTCCGGCGGCTGCTGCTCCGTGAGGAGCAGATGCTGCTGAGTGAAGGCAGAGGAGACAGGGAGTCCCGGACCGAGCAACTGACTGCTAGCCACACAGGTGAGATTACTCCGCTTCTCTCCTCCTGTCCTCCTCTTTCATGTTCTCCCCTCTGCTTCTGCTCTTTAATCCGGTTTAACTGCGGTACAGCGGGAACACAGGACTCGGTTTAAACGCTTCACCTTTTTTTTCTCAGGGGGAAACGGAAAAGTTCGCTTTAGGTTCTCGGACTGAATAAAAAGCATAGAAGAGGCTCCAAAATAAACTCCAAAGAACAAAAAGTGAGACAGTAAAGAGGAGGAGGACATCGGGGTATGAACCCGGTTTACGTCAAACCTTTAAACTCTTTAAAAAAACAGAATAAACTCTTGCTTTCAAAGTGCATTTTAAAGCATTTAGCGGGGGTTATTTGGATTTTTAATAAAGTTTTAAAGCGAGTTGAGAAGCAGAATGTGCAGTTTGTGTTCGTACCGCTGGGGACGCTGCAGCAGCCCGTAGTTGAGGTTTTATGAATCAAACTCCTAAAGCGGCATCGAACTGAAGATCAAAGCTTCTGACAAAGCTATCTGACAATGTTTATTCCCGAACCTCCACATGTGAGTGTGTGTGAAATATTCATATTTACCCACCTTTTTTTTAAGCCACACAGCCTCCTTCAGAGTCCCAGGGGAGTAAAATCCAGACCTGATGAGCTGAAACCAGCAGCAGAATCTGCTTTTAGAAAGTCTGTGAAGACAACCTCAGTTTTTATGTGTTGCAGATGATGCCAAGTCAGGCTGCATTATTGTCATATTTCCTCAGTGTGTGTGTGTGTGTGTGTGTGTGTGTGTGTGTGTGTCACGCTGTCTGTTAGAACCCACAGACATTAAATCCTCAGTCTGGGAGTGTTATCACTGATGATTGGATTCTAATCATTTACCTTAATCAATAACTGCATTGATTCGTTCAGACTTTGACGATGACAGTGTGGCGTTTTAGAGATGAAATGTGGAGTTGCAGATTTACCTGATCGAGCTTTATCGATAAAGTTTTCTATAGATGAAGCAGCTGTTGTGCCGTAGGCCGTTTCTGACCTTCTGATTTAATCATGGGCACACCACAAGAAACAAGTGTGTGTGTGTGTGTGTGTGTGTGTTAGAGGCGGAGCTGCAGCTCATTGATCAGTGTGAGTAAAGGTGTGTGTGTGTGTCCATGTGGTCTCCTTCCTTTTTGCCCAATCACACTGATCAGTCAGGCCAGTGCTGATTAAACTCTCCACTGCTGTTTAAGCTACTTTCAGATCAGTGAAAACTTTAAAACCACGGGCGGCTCAGACTATTCTCGACTTTGCTCAAAGATTAAGGCAGATTAGTTGTAACTTTCAAAACTAAAGACAACGCCCAGGATAAGTAACGCTAAGTCTTATTTCAGAGACGTGCCTGAGGAGCTGCCCTGATGGCAAAGGACGGAAGAAACTTAAACAACACAGCTGATAATTTGCACGGCACAAAAGAAAGAGAAGAAATCGAGCTCAGCAGTTTAGATTAAAGACGTGATCCTAACATACAGGTGATAGGCATGAATATAAATGCCTGTAAATAGCAGCGGTGATAGGAGCGGTGCGTTTCAGGTGCAGACCAGGCTCTGACAGCCCTGCTGTGGATGGTCGGTCTAATGAAATGAATGAATTTAGTCATCTATCTGAAGTCTGAGAAGATCAGTTCCAGCTTAAAAACTCAGCACTCATCACTTCTTAAGCATGCACTGCAGCTCTCCACATGTGTTTGCTCAGATCAGATTAATCATGCCTGAAAGCTGCAGCTCCCAGTTGACGTCCAGCTGATCCCTGCGGTGATGCAGCAGGTAGATGTCCAGAGAGCGTAGATCGATTCCTTTTAGACTCCATCTTTAGTGCCTGCTTTGTGATGAGACAAGACGCAACGAAAAACTCCCTTTTCAGGCTTGGGTAGGGGCATCCATCTGCTGCGACCGGTTGGCGGTGAGGGGAGGAAGACAGGATAAAGACATACTAGAGCCAGAGGTGAATAATAATTAAAATTCCTTCAAAAGGATCTTCCTCGAAATATAATTCAAATAAAAAAATTAAAAGATGAAGAAAAGTCATTGTCGGGGTTGCTGGGATACACAGGGATGGATTCTGGGCATTTTTGACTGTAAGGGTTATTACCCATTAAAACAGACTGTGAGAGTCACCTAGACCCTAATTCCTGGTCCCCTTCTTAGGGTCCTGTTACCATGTCCTGAATCTCATTAACACCACAAGTAACACCTGAGCTGCCTAAACCCGGCGACAGGACGCATGATGACCTCTCACACCACCCAGACTTTAAACCCGAGACCTGCAGGTTAAAGAGCGACACCTGTGGCTCACTCTCAGGTTAATGTAGCGCACGTGTAAAACCAGCTCGCTTTCTTATTTTCTTATCAAGTTTTACTGTTTCTGCATCCGAGAGTCTGCAGGGTGACATGAAGTTTGTTATCAGACGGTGAGGGTGGGGCTCGGCGTGGACATCCATAGGCTCTGCAGCTCTCGGTGTCCACACCAGTATGTGGGAGGTGAATGATTAAAATCAATACAAAATAAAATACAGAACTGGAGAGCATTGCATGTCAGAGCAGCTTCGTATGAAGACGAGGGTTGTACGTGTGCCGCAGTCCTGATGGAGCTTTTTGCGTGTTGCCTTACATTGTGTGTGTTCTGCTTTTTTGTAAAGAAAACCACCAGTAGCCCACGAGAAGTTCTCAGAAACAGGGGCTGACGTCACATGGGTGAATATTGCTGACTGGGGCTTTAGTTGACATCTCTTATTTATTGAAATGTCTGACCTTAAACACCGCATATTGTATCTAAGTGCGTATTCATGCCGCAGTAAAGGAAGAGATAAAGCTTTTGTTTCAAGCTTTATGGTGTAGATTTTCACGTGCACTTTGAGGCGTTTGAGTGCTTACACGCTGGATTTAAATCACAGGTGCTCAGATTGTTATTAGCGTGCAGGAGTGTTTCGTTTGGTTCAGACTTTCAGACCAATTGCAGTTACGGCAAAAAACCCACAAAGAGAAACAAAATCACTTGGCATGTGTTTGAAGATGCAGAAACGTATTTATTTGCAGCTTCTCGGTATTAGACCTTCCTTGAGTTCTCTACCTTTTCTAATTAGTGTGTGGGAGGCTGTTTGCAGATCCAGACCTGAAAAAAAGTCAAAATACAAGGAAGGGATCAAGTTTTTACTGAATGATGGTTTGATGTTATACAAAGTGGGATAAAGTAACGCCTACAGGCAGGCAACACGATGGATGTGCTCTCTGTTTAATAAAGTCATAATAGAAGGCAGTAGTCATCACGGTTCAAAGCGAGACCCAGCCCATGCAGGTGATGATGGCAGGGTGGAGGTATGCGAGGTGAAGTTGTTTTTGTGCTGTTGCGTGATTACAAACTCAAGCTAAATCAAACCAGAGTGCATGAAACCAAAACGTGAACCTTAGTTTGGAGTTTGTGGTGTGAGAGACCCTCAGGTGTGTATTTTTAAATCCTGAACGTTGGATTCATATCCAGAAGTGACCAAATCTGGATGAGAGGGTGGAGTAAACCCGGGAGGAAAACGAGAGCTGAGAGGGTAAAAAAGGAGATTTTCTTAGATTCACCTACGCTATAAATAATTCTAAGGGGATGAAATCCTGACTCCAGAAGGATACCTGGATCTGAAACGGGTTGCGATGTTCTCCTGAGATCATCCAGGAGACGCCCACAGTTTGATGTGTTTGTAAAGATGTGATGGCAGATGTGCAGTTTGCTCCAAAGGTCCCTGGGTCAGGATTCGAATCACCTTAAAAAATACATATGTCAGGTCTCTGATTAAAATCCTCAGACAATTTAAAAATGTTTGATAAGATTTTAATTCGTGTTTTATTTGTGAAATATTTCCTGTTTTATTTCCAAATGCTCTCGCTAAGAATGAAGAGGGAACCCTGTGAGGATGACTCTGATGGGAAACACTGGGACAGTTGCTGACTGTGTTTCAGCTGATAACTTGGACTGAGATCAGCAGCTTCAGTATCTGATGTGACCTTTGACCCCTGCACCTTTGAGCTCAGTGTTGTGTGTGCTTTAATGCAGAGCGAGCGGCAGCTGACGATCATTCAGGCGGAGCAGCGACGGCGGCAGCAGGAATGTCTGTCACTACACAGCTGGGTCTGCTGCTGTGGAAGAACTTCACCTACAGACGACGACAGACGGTCAGTCACACACACACACACACATCAGGGCTTAGCCTGTCAACCTTTACATCACTTTTCATTCATCAGGGTGTCATTTGGTCCATAAAAAGTCTTTTTAAAGGTTTTTTTTCAGTTTCTGCATTATTCAGTCAATCACTTGGTCCATAAATCACCTTTGAGGACCTTTAGACCCTTAAAATGTTAAATGTTGGACTGAACGAAAAATATTGCTAGACAAAACAGTCGATTAGGCTGCTTTTATGAGCCTTTACCTTCCTGTCCTTAAAGAAACTGCACCTTCTTCTGCTCTGACATGTTGGATTTATTAATCAGTCATGCGGTTCCTGAAAGCCGATATCTTTAGCTGAAGGAAAAAGTGTTTGTGGGATTTTTACAGATGGTTACAGAAGAAAAGTCTAAAAGCATGGAATAAATGCCATGTTGTTTGAATATGTTATCAGTGTGTGCCTGTCCTTGGAGAAAGAACTACTTGTATAGCAATTTAGATTAAATGTTATTTAGCTGATCAGTTTCTGGATAAATCAATCGCTTGATTGTTTGATAACATGTCTGATAGCAGAGAGAAACATTTTTTTAATGATGCTCTTCTGCAAAGCATCATGTGAGGAGCTGGAAATAAAAAAAATTACTTTTATTTTCTACATTTTTATGTTTGCAAACTGAGATGAAGCTGACTTTAACTGGTTCAGTTTGTGTTACCTGGATAGATCCTCCTGTCTGACTTGTTTTATGTTTGACCACAGAAACAAAGCGGTCAGTGTGATGGGGGTTTAAGGTCACCTCTCTGGAGTTATGTGGGTTTTTTTTGTTTTTTTTGGGGGGGGGGATTTTCACTCGACCCTGATTAGTAACCTGGTTTGGGCTCCGTGCTCTGCTGCTGATCGATCAATGACTTTTCATTAATTATGAATAACTTCTGATAATAAACACGTGAAGCTTAAAAGGAGCCAATCAGGAGGCTTTTAGACCGCATGCACGCACTCTTTTTGTGTTTCTCTAATGGTTTCCTGTTTCTAGCTGGATTACGTGTTAAAGTGTGCGTCTGTGTGTGTTTCAGCTCCAGCTCCTGGCGGAGATCGTCTGGCCCCTCTTCATCTTCTTCATCCTCATCTCTGTGCGGCTGAACTACCCTCCCTACGAGCAGCATGAGTGTGAGTTGAAAACCTTTATTTAAATGCTAATCAAATGGCGCTCTGGTTCAGAGCCTGAGCCGATCGATCCGTTGAGGCAACGGCTGCCCCAGTTTCACAAAGTTTCAAGTGACGAAGAGTGATGTCGGAGAGCATCCTCATCCAATCAGCCTGCAGCATCGTGTCTGTTTGATCTGGGAGACAAATCTTGGTGTGACGCGAAGTTTATGCTTGTCAAGGTTGACCCAGCACACGGAGCTAAAAATGATGATGTCATAAACATGGTGGTGACAACATCAGGCGGTGTTTGACGTATGTTGGACGTCATCTACGTTGACTTCGTTTTTCAGCTACGAAAGTGATTTTCTTTGCACAAAAAATGAGCACAGCTTCTGCTAGAAACACTCTCAAACCAAAACAGAACTGGACCAGCACCAGTCAGGTGGTGCAAATACGCGCTGGAGGTGAGAGACATGAACACATAGGTTCAAATCTAGAACGTTCCTGCTGTGAGGTGCACCACCATTATATAAATCACACAATGTAATATATAAGTGTAGCGGGGGTTGGGTTGTGCTGATTTTATCAATGAATGCACGTTTCTGTTTTGTTTTTTGTCTAATTTTCCCATTAATGTGCAGATAAGTCACACACAGACTTGTGTGTTCTTGCCCAAAGCTCTGCCCTCTTTGAAATGAATGATGAAAAAACCCAGAGCCAGGCTGATGTTCAGCTGACTGCTGTTGACTATTATCTGAATTAAAGCTAAATCTATGTCCTTTTTTACAAAATGTATATTTTAAAAACAAAGTCGCAGGTGTGTTTCTGACCCCAGCATCATCATGGAGGGGGGATAGAGCTACCTTAATTTGTGCACCCTGACCCCGTCTCCTCCCCCGGCGTGGCAGTGAGGGTGTCAGTTATTGGTGGTCACACAGGGGGCGATCAGGCTGTAGGCACATACATTCCAGCCTAGTCCAGCTGGAGTCCTGTTTTCAGGTGTTCCTGGAGGGTCCAGGGGCGGCCAGATGAGTGCTGGAATATCTTATGCTGGTTATCATCTCTCTTCAGACCCTTGCACCTTTAGAAACATCTGATATCAGTTTCACACTGATTGATTTCTCATTACCCGAGGTTATTGATTGACAGTCGTCCTGGAAGCAGGAGGAAGTGCAGTATTGCTTACTGCTGCAGGATTTCAAATTAAAGCTCTATGTGCTAAATGAATCTCCCCGTGTTGTTTATCACGAGGAGCTTGTTTTTTATTGCTCTTTATCGCTCATTATCAGACGTCGTGAAGGTCATTGACAATCAAAAAGCTCTGATAGGAGTGCTAAACTGCATGAAAGGGTTAAACCTCACTTCAGCGTCTTCTTTTTCCATCTCAGCGTAGACCTCGATGTTGCATAAATAAATCAGCTGTTTGAAATCAGATGTTTTGAACATCTTCCCAAGCCTGAAAGGAAATATGACGAAGGACATGGAGAAGTTGGAGAGAAGAAGCTGACTCAGACAGGAAGTTATGGTGATCTCACGGAGAGAGAAAGCAGGAAAACATTTTCCAGGTTACTTCCACATGGAAAGGATCTCAAGTTTGAATCAAAGGTGTACGAAGCTGGACTGAACTGCAGATGGAAATTGGTCTTTTTTTATTTTTCTGTTATGTGTAGATTCAACACCGGTTCATCTCTTGAGTTTGGCGAATTTTTATGTTTGAGTGATTCATTTGTTAATGCTAAGTGGTTAAAAATGGTCAGGTATAAGAACTGGACTTAAAAACAGTGAAAAAGCAGCAAATGTCCAGAGAAAAACTGGATTTTGCTCCTTGAAAGCAAAATATGAAGACGTGAAGCGGTGACTCAGTAGCGAAGGTCCACTTTAAACCTATAGCGAATGGTTGTGTGATGCGAGGCCTTTTCGCCCGGCGAGCGCTGTGAAAATGAAGAAAAACTGAACATCTGCTGGTAACTCCATTTATTAGTCACATGTCAGCAACTTAATTATGTTTCCACCCATCTGTTTGTTCATTTACTTTGAGCATTGACTGACACATCTGCTCAGCGAAAGCTGACGTCACCCGACCAACAGTCCAGACCTCAAAAACACAGACTTCACAATTGATCAGTTCACGTTCTTCCCATCAACTGATCGGTAAACTCTTCCACAGCTGCAGACGATATTGTGCAGCCAACAGTCATATTTTAACCCGGATGAACCCTGTGAGATATAAAGTCACGATCTGGGACGACCCCAACCCCAAACCTGTTTTACAGCAGTTCCGGAAAAAAAGACTTCCTGTTGTGTGTTTTCATGCCGAGACTTTTGAAGGAAAAAAAAGTAATTTTTCTCATTTATTGAGCCGTTTAGTTGAAAAACAAAGGAAGAACAGCCTAAAATTGCTTAAGAGAAATTAGTGGAATCAGTGGAAATATACTAGTGTTTTTCCACACTGCTGTCCTTAGTGACCTATTGTTATTCCACCCCCGTGAAATCTTTACCCTAAAGGCATCCAAGCAACTTGTCCAGATCAAGAAATGCTTTTAAGTGTTAACTTTTTACTATTAAATCTGGCATCACTGCACAGGGAATATCTGTGATTTTACTGGGAATTTGTCACTGTTAATAACAGCAATTTGCTGTAATTAACTCTTCAGCCGTCTTTTCATCTCGCTCTGTTGAAGCTCAGGAAATCCTTCCTTAAAACGACGCAGTTAAACGTTTAAAGTGTAACACATGTCGGCATAAACCGACTCAAATAGGGTGTAAAATGCCAAAGTTTAAAATGACTGAGGGGATCTTGAGATAATCCGGTGTCAGCAGCTGAAGATGAAGAATCCGAAGCTTCAGGCTATACTTTTTGACTGGATGAATGAAACCTGCCTGACAGGAAACAAAAGGAAACGCTTTCATTCCTCACCGATTATCTCAGAGGAGGAGCGCCTCTCTGCCTCACCCGGGCCAAACGTCAACATCAGGAGATGAAGACGGAGCAGGAAGCTGCTCGTCTTCCTCTTTCCCCGTGAAAGCAGAAGCTCTGGGCACTCGAAGTACTTTCACTTCTCGTGCTGTATGAGAATAGTTGTGCAGTGATTCACGCAGCATGTGAGCTGCAGGGACGTGTTGAAACTCGCCACGCTGGATCAGAGATGAGCTGGAGCCCGCTCGATCCTTTAATATCCAGTTTTTAGCTTTGAACATGTTCATGGAGATGAATTTATAATGGTTAATCCCTCTGCATGGGCACTTGGGTCAACACCGCGTGCTAAACGTGCTGTACAAATTAATGTGACTTGATGTGATACGACAGCTCCGCTGCACACAGTTCATCATTTGCTCTGTGGAAACCTTTCTGTTTGTTTTTGTGGCAGATATTCAGAGCTGCTGAGCTGCTTTCAGCTGTAGATCCCACTCTTCTTTCAGGCGATTGTCCACCATGCCGGCCAAAAACATCAGAAGTATAATGGATGTGATTGAGTCAACAGGATAAAATTACTTTTTAAGATTAATTTCTAAAGAGAATGTGGCTGTTGACATCACCTTTAACGAGTCTGAATCAGTCACGTGAGGGCAGTCTCCTTCATCTGTGGCTTCTTTTTAAGGTTTTTCCACATTATTCACTTCAGTTGACTCTGTTTACAGCATCTAAAAAAAGTTTAGATGCTGTTTAAAATCTAAAGAGTAAAACCAAAGTGTGGATGTTTCATCCTAAAGCAATTCGTCAAGTGTTGAAATTTGATTGTCTTTTAAAAAATATCATCTCTTTCTCAAATTCAGCTGTTAACACGCTTGAGTTAAGTTGTTACGGGAGAACGTTTCCCACTGAGGTGCATCACATCTGTACGCCAACGTGTTACTCCAAAACCTCTGACCTTTCAGGGGTGTACTTGAATGCATCGCCAAGTCTCACAGGTGATTTAAGAGTTAAGGCGTTGTTGAAAAACTCACCTGCTGCACAGTGACCAGATAAAGAAGCGCTTTGGGAAGAAAATATTTCAACTGTGCTCCTGAGCAAATAAGATAGATAAGATACCTTTATTAGTCCCACGAGTGGGAAATTTCATGTTAAGGCTGCCGACCTATTGCACGCAATAGCGGCGCCATCTTAGCCCCCGACCATACATACATTACACAAAAACATCACATGGGGAAGACAGGTCAGAGGGGTATAACAATGGAAAATGCACCACATGAGGAAAGATAAGGAGAAAAAAATAACTCCCCCCAGACTGAGCTCCAACAGGGAGATCAGTTTGAGAACAGAAAAAAGCACCTCTGCACATAAGAGCACATGAAAAAACTCTTAATACACCAAAGAAACACATGACAAGCAACAGGGATGGGTAAAGGGTGAGAGACAGCCAGTGTAGACAGTACATCCGGGCTGCAGCATAAGCGCTGGTCTCCTTGATCCACCGTCGGCATCGGAAGGGAATAAGCGTCGAAGGCGTTTGGCGGGGGAGGGGGGATGAGTGTACATCTGCATGTGTATATATATGTGTGTGTGTGTGTATATGTCCAAATGAGTTTATTTTACCAACTTCCAGCAAACTCTGAACACCTCAGGGGCCATGATAAGTGAAATTGCTAAATAAAGCAGCCAGCTGACTGAGGTGTAACCACGCTGGAATATAACTGCAAAGAAAACAACGTGATGATGTGGATGGTGTGACGCAGTTATCACAGCAGAGTCAGGCCACAGTGCGTAGATCCACATGTTTGAGTTGGCAGCACGAAACAGAAGTTCTGTTTCATAATAAGGCACAGACAAGAGAGACTCCACCTGCTGCTGGGACAGGTGGAGGACTGAAGGATATCCCTTTAGTCTGTCTGTGCCTAGACTAGCACCATCTTTAGAGTATAACTATTTTCATTACAGTGTGTAAAAGGCTGTTTATGGCTATGATTCAGACGTCACTGAATAGCGAGCTAGCGTAGGTTACCAACCATAACACCCACATAACCTCCGCTTTCTTTCTTCCTCTAGTTTTTTCTTTTTCAGCCCCAGTGGGAAAAATCGTGATCTAACCTGTCTGTGTGTATGAACATGACTTCTCTGTCACGGGCAGCAGACATGATGAAACCAGTAGTGATAAGTTTATTAAAATATTTGCCTAAACCCGCATGTTTATGTTTACCTGCCTGTTTTTGAGGATTGTTGGCAGACCGCTGCTGGTGTGGGGAAATCATGGTGCACACGTGCACAAGGTGACCCAATTGCAGTACTGTAAATTGCACATGAGTCTGCATATGGACCTGCTTACAATGTAAATCTGAACCTGACAAACACCAGGAGGGAGGTCTGAGTGGGTGGAGCTTTCGCTCGAGCTATTAATTGATTAAGCAGCACACAGTTCATCATTTGCTCTGTGGCACTCGTGGCTCAAGAGTTGGGAGTTCGCCTTGTAATCGGAAGGTTGCCGGTTCGAGCCCTGGCTTGGACAGTCTTGGTCGTTGTGTCTTTAGGCAAGACTCTTCACACTGGTGGTGGTCAGAGGGCCCGGTGGTGCCAGTGTCCGGCAGCCTCGTGGCTACAATGTAGCTTGCCATCACCAGTGTGTGAATGTGGGTGTGGATGACTGGATGTGTAAAGCGTTTTGGGGTCCTTAGGGACTAGTAAAGCGCTATACAAATACAGGCCATTTATTAACATGTTTTATGATCATTATCAGTTCACAGATTTAAGCTGCAGTGTGTCTTTTACACCCAGTTTAACAAGTCAAGCTCTGGTGTTTTGGTCTGGAGCCTGTGGGAGTTTTTCACCCCTGAGCTCAGCCTGAAGCTGTTGTTCCACCTGTGTGGCCCTCACTCTGCTGTCGAGTGAAGTGAATCTGCGCCTCTCGTTTATCTTATCTGTGTTTTGATTAAAAAGAGGCCAGTTGGCAGTCTTAAAGGTTCCCTGATATCAGCGCCTTCTCTGTGCGTACAGCTGACACGGTGAAGCTCAATGAGAGAAGGGAGTAAAGGTCTTGGCTCTCAAAGTGAACCCGCTCGTGCCTCTGCCCTCGGCTTCAACCTGCAGCGGGTGCCGCTGTTGCTCGACTGCGGGCGACAATAAACCAATTGCAGCTTATCTGACACCTCTGAGTCCAGGTGAACGTGGGAACACTTTGTTCCATCAGACCAGGAAGATAAAGAACATCTTTCAGATTAAATCTGACCGCAGCACACAGGCAAAACCACATGTATGGCTTTAAAACCTGCATATCTTACATTGGGAAACACAGGGGCTTTATTCTCTTCATGTTACAGTGCAGAGGTGAGTTGGAGGGCACCTAAAAATGTGCACTATATCTCCAATGAGCCTATTTGGAGCTGGTCACAGCTTTCCTGTCACTTTTACTGCAAGATCTTCCGACTTTCTTGTGACTTCCTGTTTTCATTTCCTGTCTGCAGGTCATTTTCCAAACAAGGCGATGCCGTCAGCCGGCACGCTGCCCTGGCTTCAGGGAATCCTCTGCAACGCCAACAACCCCTGCTTCAGACATCCGACACCGGGCGAGTCCCCGGGCATCGTCGGCAACTTCAACGACTCAATGTGAGTGGCCAAAAAAGAGGCTTTTATTCTGAAAAACTTCTCATCTTTATTAAACTGCTAAAGCGTGCTTGTGGTTTCATCTTTTACTAATCAGCAGACATTTTTAAGTAAAATGAATTTTATTCTGATAGTACCTCACATTCTTTCATTTCTTGTTATTTACATTTACATATAGAGTGAAATCTCAGCTCAGTTCTTACCTAAATGCCGTCTGTAGAGCTGAAATAGGCTGTCAGTGACTTTATTTCTGAAACTTTATTGATACACTTTAACTTTCCTCCTCTCACACATTAACAGACAAAACTGAATTTTAAGATTTCAGCTGCTTTTACCTCTAACCAACACCGGCAGGTCATCTGCTCTCAGTGTTTGTGTATAAGTTGACGCTTCAGCTGTTTTCATGGCCTTAACCCAAAATCAGTAAGGATTCATCATGACTGATTACATCACACACATCAGCCGATTTTGTGGTCGCTTTTTTCGCTATTAGTTTACACTCGGGAGCTGCTCGTTAAGCGGTACTGGAGCAGTGACCTTCAAAGTAAAAGCTGCGGCCTTTTGAAATGTGTTGGTTTCAGCAATAAGGAGTCGCTTTTACTATGAAGGCGAACATAGTTTTTTTTCTGGTTTGTGTCGTATGTTTTTGACTTTCACCACCACTCTGTGGTTAGTGGGCGAGCGTTTGCAGACTAACCGGCATCTTTCATCCAACCTGTGGTGTACCGTGGGAATCTGCTGGTGACCAGATCGGTCATAAAGAGGTTTCTGGTGCAACATCTTCTTTGTGAGCCAATATCACCCACAGGTCGCTGGAGGTTCGCTGGTCTCTAGGCCTGTGTGACTGAGGCCTCAAATCTTTAATCTTATTGGTTGCTTATCAAATTCCTGCTACGTTTTCATTCTCCTAAGGAGCCAGAAGCTCAATAACTCTCAGATGTTGTGACACATAAACATCAACTACTTTTAAGACTTAAAGCTACGATATAAATTACTTATCTGAGCTTTTTCACTTTAATACTTCTTGTTCCTTTACTTGTTTTAAAGTGACACTTAAACTTCCTGTAGAGTTTAATTTTGAACCTTTTTCCACTGTTTCACTTCACATATTTTAAATGGCACCATCTGCTGACACCTTCCTCCCTTTTCTGTCTGCAGACAGTCAGTGTAAGAAGGTTAGCTTGAACCTGTGGACTGAAGTAGTATCCTTACATATCTACTACTTTTATCTAGAACCTACTTTTGGCTGATCCCTCATTCAGAAGGTGGTCACTTCAGCAGCAGATTGGATCTGTGATCAAACCGGGGGATCTTTTGCTTGTTAGGCGAATGTAAACCTTAAACTCTGGAGTTTAGTTAGTCACTGCTTCCATAATAACTAACACTTTAACTGTTTTGAGTGTCAACAGAAATGTCATTTTAACCTGTTTGTTGTTTTCACTGTAAGCTGGCATGTGCCGGGTCTTTCCCTCTGTGTTTGTATGCATGCTAAGAGCTCCTTTGTGGCTCACATTTGATGTTTTACTTTTATTTTGCAGAATTTCTCGCCTTTTCTCGGACGCCAAGAAGATCCTCCTGTACAGTCAGAATGATAAAAACCTTGAGGGCTTCAA
Source organism: Perissodus microlepis (assembly GCF_051167445.1). NCBI lineage: Eukaryota > Metazoa > Chordata > Actinopteri > Cichliformes > Cichlidae > Perissodus > Perissodus microlepis. Next base: position 26,060,229 of record NC_140462.1, read on the forward strand.
GGAGCTGGCTCAAGCCCTGCAGGTGCTGCAGTCCAGCCGCTCAGGTAGGACACGCAAAACGCAACCCTCACTGTGTGGGGATGAGCTCAGATCAGGGTTAGCGATGCAGTTTGACTTTGTTTGATTTCGCTAATCTGAGCATCAGTGTGGGTTGGAGTGATAGCAGACATATCAGCCGTAATCACGTCATCACAAAATAAGAAATACACAGTGTAGATAAAAACTCAAAGCGTGTTTAAATGGCTAAAGTTCCAGCTACAAGGTGTATTTATAGACATGTTCTTGTTTTAATCTTAACAACCTGCACACGGCAGCAAAGATTTAAAAAAGGACTTTGCCAGCTTTTGGATAAGAAAAGTAAAATCTTACTGTGTCAACATGACCATAGTAATAATATTTATTATTATCATTTTTAAACTGTATAACAGAACAAATGCAGAATTTAAAAGAAGTAGAACATTTTCTTTTAACATCCAGCCGGTGCCTAAATGTGAAGGTTTTATCGCCATTCCTTTAACAGAGGAACCTAAAGGCCAAAATGCATGCACTTATTTTGAAAAGTAATGTTGTAAAAACACAGCAGAACCCTAAAACTGGTCACCTGGGCCCTGATTGGTGTTAAGAAGTTAAACTTACTGAGACTTCGGGCCAGATGAGAGCCTCGGAAACCAGCCACATAATACCCATCTTCCATATTTCTGTGAGAACAGTTCCTCGTGCAAAACAAGGAAGCTGGAGGCAAAGGTTTAAACATTTCTTGTGCTGATTTTATGGTAGCTATAGGACTTGGTCTTTTCAGACTTTTGAGACGCACCTGATGAATTCCTTAACCCCAGGTTACCATGTTAGAGGAGAAGATGGACTGAAGTTATCACCTCATGCTGGCTACATTGGTTAGCAAGCTTCATCTATAGACTGTACAGTAGGACACAAACAGTTAACAGACAACTTGGATGCCGTATTCATACAATTAAGCTAACAGCAGCCATAATATTGGTCGGATAATTGTATAAAAATTAAAAAACTGCTGGAGCCTCGAGTGGACGTTAGAGGAACTGCAGCTTTTGAAACTGGAGCCTTAGCTTTTATTTTTTAGCCCCAGAGGTTAATGTTTGGAGAGAATGCCTTGACTAACCCTACAGTGTAATTCATAAACCTGTGAGTCATGACTGTCGGCAAGCTCTTTTTTTGAATGCCACCTTCGTCAATAAATCATCTCTGAGATCAGCTCGCTGAAGGAACCTAACAGCTAGCGAGTCTTTGCAGAACCTCTCAAAGGTCAGCAGGTTTTTAGGCGTCCTCTCTCTGCCGCAGGAGTTTTCAGGCTCGCTGAACAAAAAGAATTTCTCTCTTTTGTGCGTTAATTTGCAGCTTTGGCTCTCTGTGGGGGGCGTTTGTTTTCCCTACCTGCACCGACCTGCCGGCTCTCTTGCTTCTCCTCCCTGTTGATTGAGCATCAGCACGTTTCTGCTCTTTATTCTCTCTAATCTGATAATAAATGAAGCAGTTTTATTGGTCAGGAGGGCGATGGTGTGATGAGGGGGCGGCATGACACGCCGCAGCAGGTTTACCTGCTTACCTTCCAGGTGAGCTCACCTGGTTAGAGGGCAGCAACCAGGATTCAGCAGTTCTCAGGAAACTTCATAGCCCAAGGCCTTAGAAACAGATTTGCGAAAATGCAAATGTTTCTCTGCAGCAAGCGACCTTTAACGGTTTGTTCAGCACCAATAAAACAGATTTTCATCTGACAGACAATTTTCATGTCAGTTTTAAATCTAAAGCAAGCATAGAAAGCTAATCAGCTAATTATCAAGCTTCAAATGAGCCAAGACCTCCAACTTTCACATCGAGGTGTTAAGACCAAAGACCGCACAACGAAACACACTGAAAGTTTTTCCTTTGTTTGTTTCTTTCTGGTGGTTTTTATAGTTTGTTTTGTCACTTTGTGTTGTTTTTGTTTGTCTGTGTTTGTGTCCTGGTTTTTGTCTCTTCATGTTTAATTCGTTGTCTTTTTGTCTGTTTTTGTCTCTTTTTTAGTTGCTTTTTGTCTCTGTATGATATTTTGTTTCTTTGTATCCAGTTTTTGCCTCTTACTGTTTGATTTCTTCCTCTTTGTGTTTTTTGTCTTTGTGGTGTTTTTATTTGTCTGTGGTTGTTTTTTGCCTCGTTATGCTGGGTTTGTTTTGTTTTGTTTTGTTGTTTTTAGTCTTATGTTTTGGTTTGTTTTATGTGGTTGTTTTTGTTTCTTTGTATTCAGTTATTGCATCTTTCTATTCGATTGTTCCCTCTTCGTGTTAGATTTTTTCCACTTTGTGTTGTTTTCTCTCTGTTGTGGATTTTGTCTTTCGGTTGTCATCTGATCGCGACCGGTCACTCCACACACAGTTTTCTGATATTAACACAACTCTCTTCTGACTCTGCTGAGGGGGGTAGAAGGGTGGCAGCGGGAGCCGATTCTGATTCGCTGGCCCTGTGGCCCCTCCCCTGCAGGTGGACTGACAGGGTCAGTGTGTATCGTGCATGTTTGCGACGCCCTGTCGTGTTGGGTTTTCTGCTGCTCGGCTCGGCGCCGTCCCGCAGAGCGTTACTGAGTTCAGATGTGTCCCTGCAGCTGTACAAACGTGTAATTCAGAGTGCCTTAATGGGGGTCCACATCAGACCTGAACCTGGATTGGGTCGCTGCAGGCATCTCACATAACCATTACTGTACAGTTTAGCAGCTGACTGTTAGTTCCTCTGTGGATTAAAACCCATCCGGCAAGCTTGAAGTCATGAAAGTGGAGGACTCTTTGAACATCTTTAGTTTCTGAAACACTATCAAAAAGTTCAAACATGATGAGCGGCAGACAAGAACCAGTTTTTTAATGTGGTACCGGAACGCGGTGGTGTGGTGGTTTAATGATGGCGAGTTGTGATTGAAGCAGACGGGCTTCTCTGCTGGAAACTGCTTCTCATTTGACCAATCACATCACTGCGAGCTGCTGATGTCAGACAGCTGGACCTGTCCTCTGACCCGTCACTAACACTAACTGTAGTAACACTCAGTCGGCTTTTTGTCCCCAAAGGGCCTCTATACCTCCGCTCATCTGAGCGCAGATGAACACAACATGATTGTCGCCTTCGAGCTTAAACAGGAAAATTAATCATCGATTGATTTATTAGAGACAGATCAGAGAACATATGATACTTCCTCGGAAAAGACTCGCTTTTACGGCGGTCCTGCCTGAACTTGATCTGTTCAGGGTTCCTGCTGCTCGAGCAGGAAGTGAAGCGAGTAGCTGATCTGGGCTGGCACTGAAATCAGATTGAGGCTGAGGAGTGATGGCTTCTGATTTTAAATAATTTCTTTCACAACAAAATCACATAAATCATAAATATGATCTCTATATTTTAGCTGAACATGCTGAAGTCTGCAAACATGGAATGAAAAGTGGAAAATTTAAACAGATAAATGGTAGATCGTCCAGGCTTACAGAAGCTTGTAAACCATAAAGTTGTGCTACGTGAGATAAGTGCAAAGTGCAAAGACAAAGTGCATTTAGTGAAAACAATAAGCTGTCACACAAAACTGGACTAAAAGAAAATGTAAAGAAAATTGTGTGGGCTGTCACAACCCAGCGTACTCCTAGTGTCAGTCCCAAGCCCAGATAAGTGGGAGGTTTGCGTCAGGAAGGGCATCAGGCGTAAAATCTGTAGGAAAGCAGATGTGCAGATCCATCCATGGCGACCTCTGGGGAAAGTAAGGAAACAGCCGGAAGTACCTATACTGTCCAGTCCAAATATGGTCGTTTGTGACAAACCTGTAATAAAATATGAATATAAAGAACCAACATGGCACGAGCCAAGCTACTAATGTTAAGTCACTTTGAATGAGCTAAGGTAACAATTGTCTGACAGCACAATGGCTTTGTCCATGTTTTATAAAGTCTGTGAATAGAAGGGTAAAAATATTAATTGGATGTATGAAAATACAGATCACATCTTGGAAAATAAGAAGTGAAACAGGAAAATGCAGCAGAAGAGGGATAAAAAGATATGCCTCAGTTTGATGCTCTCCTGCTGATAAACAGAGTGATGAAGGAGCCGATTAATAACGGTGACGTCGTTCTAAGCTGGAGGATAAAAGCTTCTGAGGAAGCTCGACGATGCTTTTATTGAATTTTAGGGTTTCTGATGGAAGCTGGCTGATGGATCAGCAGCCGCATTTTACCAGTTAGAGCGTTTCTTCATGGATGTCCATAAAGCTGCAAATAAAACCAATCGATCAATACATTTCTGTGGTTTGCTGATGTTCAGCAGGCTGGAGGCAGGAGGACAGCAACGACTGTAATCTTGGATGATCTTAAATCTCCACGTTTTGAAAGAGTGAAGCAACACAGGCAGAGAAGCTTCACACGTTAGCTTCCTGTTTGTTTCAAATGAATGACAAGAGAAGCTCCTCTCAGCCTTTGTTGCAGCTGCCTGTTCAAACCTGCAGAAGAAGAAGAAAGGCTCAGGGGTGGGCATGTATGCGTGCTGGGGCATCATGCAAAAGTGCATCCAGCTGCTGTGATGGAGCTGAGTGGAAAGTTTGGCGTGTGTGAGCACGCAGGTCGAACGAAGAGCAGCGATGACGTAGCAAAGACTGAACGTAAAGCCCACTTGCAGCCACTCGGGTACGGACGTGCCCCCGACAAGCCCAAATATGGTCCGAACGCCTCCTCAGGCTGCAGTTATAGCATCTGTACCTTCACTAAAATGATTTCTATCTGACTTTCAGATTCAAACTGACATCTGATTAAAATAGAAAATCCAACCACAGTAAATGGACCATTAACAATCACTCCAGCCGTCCAAATCCAAACACATAAAACCTCTCAATCGTCTGGGATTATTGGTAGTTCAAATATCTGTCAACAAAGGTTTTTATTGCTGTAGCAGTCGGCTCTGTTACCAACAGTCACACCTGTTTTTTGTTTTTTTTTTCTTTATTTTAATCTCAGATCTGTGTTTTTGTGCAATTGAATTTTTCTCATCGCAGTTTTTTGGGGTGTTTGAGGAATTTTGTTTTTCAGGGATTCCTCACAGTTTACTTACCAATGTCATAAGAACATAGAGGAATGTCTCTGTTTAATGGCCTGACTGTTACCTGTTAGTCTTTCTCCTGCACCAATCACGAGTCAGTGGTGTGTCACCTGAGAGGCCTAAAAGCTTGAATGAAACCAATGTTTTATCAGCCTGTCTCGTTCTCAGCTTGGACGGATTTTAGTCAAACCGAAAGCAGAGATGTCATTTTAAAAATGTGCTGGGGGAACTGCTTCACCCCCTCCTCTGTAAAAAATTACACAATTGCTTTGTGGCCACAAATACGTTCACATTTAAAAGACAAAACCCTCTGATTTACTGGAGGAGGAGAAGGAGGAGTCAGGTTTCTCTGACCTGCTCTGTTTTGTCTGTTTTTGATTTTTCTCCCACAGGCTTCAAGTTGAAGCATTTCCTGCGAGACAATGAGACTCTGTCGAGTTTTCTGTTGAGGAACGCCTCCTTCCCCGAACACAGCGTCCAGCAGATCACGGAGGCCGACATAAACCTGCAGAAGGTGAGGAGGCATTCTGCACATGCTCAGTCTGACCCCTGTGAGCCCTACATGGATACGGGCAGCTGGAAGAACTTTACTCCAACTTTCATTCATGAGAAAACTAACAGTGTGGAGGAAAACCATCCAAAATATACGAGATAAAAAAGCTGACAGATATCAGATGAAAGTCTGAAAATATAGGTAAAATTAAAAAAAATATATAAAATGCACAGAAACACAACACAGTATGGAGTAAAAGAAGAAGAATAAAGTGTCAGACTAAATTAAAAAAAAAATGCAATAAAAGCTGGAACCGGTGTACAGAACAGAACAGAAAGAAAAATGCAAATATGAATTAAGTGGAGAGGTGGAATAACAATAAGGAGGAAAAGTTCGTGAATGACTAAACACTTGAAATAGAATTTACTAACTTGCAGAAAATCTGCGGAGTATATGGAATAAAAGACTGAAATGTTGGAGTACATGTTACACAGTAAAACATGAAATAAACACAATGATTGAAACTAATTTCAGAATATTAAAGTCAGACTATATGAAGCAAAACCTGAAGATAAAGAAATCCCTCTTTGGCCTCTGTTCCTGTCTCAGGTCCTCCTTGGGGGGTTCGGGGTCCACCTGAGGGACATGTGTCCCAGGAAGGGGGGCAAGCAGAGCCTGGAGGAATTTGTGACGATCTCGGACAAACAGGTGTCGGCAATGGTTCAAGAAAAGATCTGCCAGGCTCCGCCCGTCTGGCTCAACCACGCCGAGGAGCACTTTCTGGACAACTTGGACTTCCTCAAACCCATCCGGGTAAATACGGCCCTGCTAATCCACTGATATGATTCATGTTTTGCTCATTTAAAGCAGGTTTTTCATCCTGAAACTTTTAGAAACTTTTTCTCCCAGTGTGAAACCACTTCCTGCAGCGTTTCAGCTTATCCTGTATGAACACATTTCAAATCTTGACTTGTCTTCTTTTCTGTTAAATACTTTCTCAGATATAATGATCCTTATAGATGTCAAACACTTGAACTGGCACAATGAGCACTTTTTAGCCCAGAGTTCTGCCTGTGTCTTTCAGGCTGCCTCTAACATACTTTAAATAACAAACTTGTCTGAAAACGTGAATTTTACACTGGAATAGTCCAAAGGCATTTTTTCCTCCCCCCCCGCTCAGGTGACACAGCAAAGGTGTGCTGGCGTGTCCTCAGCATATTAAATGTGTGTGTGTGGGAGGAGGCGTGCCTCGGCCTGTCCCGGCTCTTTACAGTCTCAGTTTTCGTAGCCCGGAGACCAGTTTTAAAGAGTTTGAAGGATTCAATGCAGCCGTATGTCACAAGAGGCCTCAGCCTCTTTTGTGTGCAGAAATCTACGAGCGCTTCGAGTGACTGCGAAGCTGAAACCGTGCGAGTTTCCACAGCAGCACAGAACGAAGTCCGTGAAAATCCAGCAGCCTCGTCTCAGAGAAGTCATAGGTGTTTGGCTAGTTATCAGTTATAGGAATCTTAAACAGAGTGAACTAGACTTAAAAGCCAGATTTTAGGGGAAAATCCCCCACACATGCCCATTATTGCCGTGCATTTATCTCTAGTTATGACACAGCAACTTTTAAAGCTTGATTAAAAATCAGACAAATGACAACGTTCGGAGAAAAGTGGACAACACAAAAGCAAAGAAATGTTAGATACTCAGAGACAGAGAAGTGAAACCGTCACAAATATGAGCCAAAAATAAACAACAGCGAGCAGAGTTCAGGTGATCTGCTAGAAGTGCAGAACACCTAAAGAGTTCAGTTTGCTGAACGAGTGCTAAATCTGTCTGTTTTCAGGGTCCAGAGAATGGTAAATGGACTGGTCCTTATATAGCGCTTTTCTACTCATCTGAGCACTCAAAGCGCTTTACACAACTTGCGCATTCACCCAAGCACATCTTTCTAAGTGCTAACATTCACACTCCGATGGAGAGCAATTTGGGGTTAGTATCTTGCCCAAGGATATTTGGCATGTAGGGGAAGCCAGGAATCGAACCACCAACCTTCCGATCAGTGGATGACCTGCTCTACCACCTGAGCTACGACGACAGCCACCCCAGAGAACGTTCATATGATGACTTATGTCATCACTCAGTATCTTTCAACACTGCTGGGAAGGTCTCTGTCTCATCTGACTGTGAAACATGTAAAAATAAAAATGCACTGAAATAACTAAACTGAAGATAGATGAGTGGGTTATTATTTATTTCAGCCAAGGTTGAGCTGAAACTGAAAATGTCTCTTTGTGTCTTTCAGATGGACGTTAGGGCTGACCCCGAGGCCGTCCAACAGGTCGCCAGGGCAACCGACAACCTGCTGGATAGTCTGGGTTCACTGGCAGTTGAGGTAAGTCATCAGCAGGAGCTCAGACCTTTATTAGTACGATTAATATCTCAGCAGCCGTGTTATTGGTTCACAGGTCCAGTTCAGACACTGAGGTTTAGCTTAGCATAAGCTAGCAGCTTAAACCACCTGTCAGTCAAAGAGGCCACTCCCCTTTTGTATCAGGCTCTGAAGGTGTTTATTTTTGCTTTAAATTGGCCTCTTTGGGGACTGGCTCACTGCTGGAGCCTCTGGTGGACATTGAAGGAACTGGAGCTTTAGCTTAACTTTTCATCCCTGATGGCTGATGCAAAGATCATCGGTCAGTTTTTCTTTGTGTCTTTTCATCATGTGTTTTTAATGATGGTGTTTGTCTCACGAACAAAGATCAGGGCACAAAATATCACAGTCAGCTTTTTACTGGACATGCGCGTCCCCCAATCGAGTCTTCCGGGCCACGTCAGCACCATCAGGGGCCACTGGGTTTACTTGGCAGCTCCGAGTGTCTCTGCGAGTCTTTGTGTCCAGATAAAAGCAGTTTCCCTGCAGCAGAGACAGACGAGTTCCCAGCTGAACAAAGACTCAAATGTCTCAGTGGGTTTTCACTTCACAGCCGCCTCAGGAGGAGAAAGCACGAGTCCGAACAAACAGCAAACACTCAGCGTCCGTCTACGTCCTGCTGAGACGCCGAAGACCGCAGATGGCTGCATGCAGCCTTTAGTGACCATGTTAGAGGTCACAGAGACACTGAGGGGGCTCTGAAAGCTGCATTGTGCGGCAGAAAGTGGTTTGCGATACATCTGCAGCTCTGCAGAGCCTCCAGCCTGGGATTACAGTGGGAATAGACTGGAAATAAAGTTTGAGTGGGAGACTGTGGTTGGCGTGAACAGTTTGATAATCAGAGTAAAGTTCAGTTAGACTTCCCCAGATTGTTGTTTTTTGCCCCGAGGTTATCACACACTTTAAAACACACAGTACACACAATCGCTCTGTGGGCTAAAGTGAAAACATGTGACAGAGTGTTTTGTTTGGTTTGTGCAGGCGCTGAGTCAGGGACAGGACGAGTGTGATCCTGTGAAAAAGGGATTTAAGATGGGCATTATTGAACTGGCAATCCAGGAAATTACAACATTTAGTTTAAAAAACCCGAACAGCTAAATAACTTTAACAATCTTATCTCCTTCGTTCTGCTTTGTTCTCATGGTCAGAGAGGAAGTGTTTTCCCAGCACTGCATTAAAAATCATGTGATGAAGAAAGAAGAGACACTCAGCTGTGATGGGACCATTAGAACAAAACCCATTTTACATTTTCTGTGAAAAACTCCCAGTTTAAAATAACTTTATTCAAACATCTGGAGCTCCATCTGTTTGATAGGATCCCAGTCATATGAAAAACACATACAGTGTCTCCCTGTCCACAGGTAAACACGTAGTTTACACGCCCACGCTGTCAAAACCTGACCTACTTTCAAGCGTCTCAGCTGTGAGGTTTAAAGGCGATATGTACGGGATCTGATGATACGGCGACAATAAAGTAGTCCTTATTTTACTGCCTGGTTAATATATTTATTTGTTTAATCAGTTCATAAAAGAGTGCTTTGAACAATAACTTGAACAGCTTTAAGATGAATGGTAAAACATGCCTGTCTGAATTTCCCAGAGCCCAGGGGACACACTATAGAAGCACTGACAACAAAGGCTGGGGACAGTAGAGAAACAATAAACATGCTGAGGACAAAAACGGGAAACCCAGCGTAGAAATACTGGAAACAAACTTTAGAGATACTCGACACATAGTACTCAAACTTTTGCAGATAATCCGGATAAATATTGAAGAGGTGGTGGGGACAAACTGAAGAAATACTGGGACAAAACTGTAGACATATTGAGGACATGTTTGGGACAATAACTGACCTTTTCCTCAGATTGGCGCTGCAGCAGTTTCACTTCTGCTGATGCCGCTGACCTAAAGTAACCTGTGGCTCTTCCTCTTTGAGGTTCCTTCCTCCTGAGGCAATAAAAATAATAACATCTGAAGCTCCTTTTACCTTTCCTCTATTGGTACTTTTTTAATGCTCATATTTAGATTCTGTCAGCAGGCACCAAAACTCCTGTGGTGTTCCGGTCAAATTAGAACCTTTTCATTTAGAAGAAAATCACGTTGTTACAGAAGAATGTGTTCTTTCTGGTTCCTATTTTGTGACACACCTGGGGAACATCTGTGAGCTTAAAAGGACCTAATTACCAAAAACAGGTGAAATAGCAGAACTGGAAAGATTTTGAGTCAAACAAGCAAAAGTTGATGCTCAAATCTGTAAATCTGTTTGGTTTATTCTCCTTTAAATGAGATATTTTTAGAGACTGAGCAGACACAAAAATCATGACGTGGTTTAAGGACCGAATGATTAATCTGTGAGCAGAAAACCAAACTGCTTAATGAGTTATCAGATATTTTGGTTACAACTGTGAGACTTTTAAAAGCTACTTCAAATTAAGCATGTGGACCTTAAACCTTGTTTTTCTTTTACATTAACTGGATCAGCTCTTTGCATCTGAACTTTTGCTTTGTTACATCACTTTTGTTATGATATGTATAAAATTAGTCTGAGCTTCAACAGGAAGCGCAGCCAGACACGAGTTTACTGTCAGCAGTTTTTAGCTAGGGGAGAGTTCAGCTTCATTCTGTGATCCATTTTTAGCATGTTCAGTTTTTAACCTTCGGCGAATGTCTATAATTCCTGAGTTCAGACTCTTTTTAAAGTTTATTTCATTTTTAATTACGCATTATTTTCCACTTGAGCCTTAACTTTGATATTTTTCATTTATTACATGTTTATATATTTTAATTTAGAATTTTTATGTAAATCTAGCGCTGGTTCATAACAACAGAGACAGAACCCAAACACTGGGTCAGGGAGGAGCATCTGCCTTGACCTGAGGGGTGAAGGAACAGAGATGAGAGTGTAGATAGACAGGGCAAAACACAAGCTACAGTCAAGTGCAGACAAAATGTAACAATTTGAAGAGGGAAGTGGATGCTCAGTGCATGATGGGAAGTCTCCCATCTCCTTGAGCAGCGGTCCCCAACCCCCGGGCCTCGGACCGGTACCGGTGAGTCGAGTTGAGGCTCAGGTGTGAAATGTATGGTTTTCAGGGTTTTTATCGGTTTTCAGCATTATTTTGTCATCGTTTTTATCGTTTACTCGGTTTTCCTTGGTTTTTTCACGTGTGTTATGAATAAATTTTCTTTTTTTCGGTACCGGTACTAGTTTTATTTTGTTGTATTTATCCGCGACACCTTAAAGGCCGGTCCATGAAAATATTGTCGGGCATAAACCGGTCCGTGGCGCAAAAAAGGTTGGAGACCGCTGTCCTTGAGCATATAGCAGCGTAAATTAAGGGAGGATTCAGGGTCGCGTGATCCAGCTTTAGCTATCAGTCGAGTCTCCCACGACCAGTCTGACCAGTATCTTCTGTCTTGGGTCTACAGTTGGCCAGTATGAAGAGCTGGATCGATCTGAGGAACGAGATAGTCTTCCTGACGCAGAACGCCACGTCGTCGCCCAGCACCATGTACCAGGCCGTCTCCCGGATCGTGTGTGGTCACCCTGAAGGCGGCGGCCTGCAGATCAAATCCCTCAATTGGTACGAAGACAGCAACTACAAGGCTCTGTTCGGAAACTACAACAGCAGCGAGGACGAGACGGCGTCGCTCTATGACAACTCCTCCAGTGAGTCCTCGGGGTCATCCTCGGACCTTCCAACCCCAATGAAGCTTTTGTATTCAGTAGACAAACATTCAGCTAATACAGCCCATGTCAGAGAAACTAAACTCTTGCTATATAACAGCCTCCTGTGAACAGATATATGTCCGAGTCCAAGAATAAAAACACTGAGGTGGACATTTATGTCTATTGGACTATTATGTCCACTTCAAATACTCTAGGTGCTTTTAAAGCCAGACTCTGATACTTCTGTATTTATTTTTCTTTGTGTTATCGTGATTCCTGAAACACGCCTGTTACATGTATGTGGTAACCTCCATCACGTGTGTGTTGTAGCTCCGTACTGTAACAGCCTGGTGAAGAACATGGACTCAAACCCCATGTCCAGGATGATCTGGCAGGCCCTGAAGCCCCTGCTGTTAGGGAAGCTCCTGTACACCCCCCACACGCCCGCCACGCAGAAGATCATCCACGAGGTATGATGTCACTTCCTGTGCAAAAGCTCCAGACTGCAACTGATTGGTCACCTTTAGCTAGTAACCCAGGGTAAAAAGACTTGTGTCTGTGGTGTGTTTAGGTGAATCGGACCTTCCAGGAGCTCGGTGTGTTCAGGGAGCTGGGGGGGATGTGGGAGGAGATAAGACCCAAAGTCTGGGACTTCATGGAGAACAGCGAGCAGATGAACGTGATCAGGGTAAGCAAGCTCCGCCCACCACCTCACGTGTTCTTCATCATCAATGTCTTTCTAACTCATCTGCTTTATTTTAGACAAAATGTTCTCATACCTTTTCTTTTTTTTCCTTTCTTCTGTCCTTCCTATCTTTCATTCAGACTCTGCTAAAGAACAACATCACTGCCAGAGTCTTCCGCGCTCAGCTTGCTGACACGGACTGGACCGTAGAGGACATCTCCAACTTCCTGTCCAAGCAGGCAGATAACCAGCAGCCACCAGGCAGCACCCTCACCTGGAGGGATGTGTTCAACGAGACCGATCAGGCCATCATGAGCATCTCCCACTTCATGGAGGTCAGTATCCAAGCATGCAGGGCAACTGGCTGTAGTTGGTGTGCACACATCACATGACCGGATCTGTGTCTGTGTGTATTTTAAGTGTGTGAACCTGGACAAACTGGAGCCGGTCTCCAACGAGGAGAGAATGGTGAACGTGTCCATGAAGCTACTGGAAGACAGGAAGTTCTGGGCAGGGATTGTGTTTCTGGATGTCCCTTCCAACGCCACAGAGCTACCTCCCAAACTCAACTACAAGATCAGAATGGACATCGACAACGTGGAGCGGACCAATAAGATCAAAGACGCGTAAGGAGCCACACACACAGGCAGATAAAAGTGTCCTGTTCCTCATTCCTAAATTCCAGAATTTGCTCCAGTAAAGTCAGCACAAATAGTTTAGAGGTGGGTTTGTATACGGTCCGTGTGAGGACTCGCCTCTCAGTCAGTAACAGCCAGGACATCCCCGTAATGTAAAACATTTAATTTCAGGGCCAAAGAAACTGATTTTATTGTCTCTGAGCATTCAGACTCATGAAAACCAAAATTAGGCTACAAAGGATCCTGGAAAACAAACCTTCAAAGAAAACCCCTCCCAAAAAACTTTAAACCTGGTTTAATCGGTCAGATTTGGAGGTGCTACTAGGTGCATTTTATCAGGGCTCACTTTGGGGTTTCTGGTAGGCATACTGGGTTTATGGCTGACTTAATGGTGCATCTTGAGGCACTGTGTGAGCCTTCAATGAAAATAAAGACTCAGATTCAGTGTTTTGTGTTGTTGCATAGCTGCATTATGATGACCTGGATCTGACTGCTCACCAACACTGTGGGGACTGAAGCTTTAAATCTCAGTTATATTAGTTCATACAGGGGTTCAGGTTCGGACGTTAAAGCTGATTAAATCTGAGATTTTTTTTTTTTTTTTTTTGTGTAATGTGTGTACTGTAATGATGTAAGCCAGCGGTCCCCAACCTTTTTTGCACCACGGAACGGTTTATGCCCGACAATATTTTCATGGACCGTGGATCCGTGTCGCGGATAAATACAACAAAATAAAACTAGTACCGGTACTGAAAAAAAGAAGATTTATTCATAACACACGTGAAAAGACCCAGGAAAACCGAGTCAACGATAAAAAACGATAACAAAATAACGCTAAAACCCGATAAAAACCCTGAAAACCATACATTTCACACCTGAGCCTCAACGCCCGGGGGTTGGGGACCGCTGATGTAAGCTACAGGTAAAAACTGTATCTGGCAACACTGTAGAGAAAGCATAAACAGTATGTGGGTGAAACGTTATCCGGTGCTAATGCTGATGCTCAAAAACCTTCCAAACATCTGCAAACCAGAGTTTTGGGTTTTTTTTGGTAAGTTGGGTTTGTTTTTTAAAATTCATTGGAGCAAATTTTAACACTTAACATTTGTCTTATGATAATTACATTTTTACAACAACAGTTTTTTTAATGTACTTTTAAGTTACAGACCTTACAATGCAAAATAATGTATTTGAGGTCTAAATTGACAAAGTCATGGCCTTGGCTCCTTTTCTTGAGCATTACCTTTCTTTCAGTCTTGTACTGTTCCTTCTGTAGCTCTTTATCACATCCTGCTGTTTAACTAGCAGCACTTCCTGCACTCTGTCCTCCTTCTCAGATACTGGGACCCGGGTCCTCGTGCCGACCCGTTTGAGGACATGCGTTACATCTGGGGTGGGTTCTTGTACCTTCAGGACGTTATTGAGCAAGGCATCATCAGAGCGGTGACGGGCACCAAGGAGAAGACGGGAGTTTACATCCAGCAGATGCCGTACCCGTGTTATGTAGATGACATGTGAGATTATTCACATCATTTCCCAGGTTTGGTCCCCTCCTCGCCGCTCTCGGTCTGTAACTCCGTCCTTCCTGTCCTCTGTCTCAGTTTCCTGCGGGTGATGAGCCGCTCCATGCCTCTCTTCATGACTCTTGCCTGGATGTACTCAGTGGCCATCATCCTGAAGAGCGTGGTGTATGAGAAGGAGGCTCGACTGAAGGAGACTATGAGGATCATGGGTCTGGATAATGGCATCCTGTGGTTCAGCTGGTTCATCAGCAGCCTGATTCCTCTGCTCATCAGCGCCGGGCTGCTAGTGTTGCTGCTCAAGGTGACGACTAAAAACCAAAATACATAGAAAACAGTGTCATTAGAAAAACAGAGCATCCACACATACACATCTCCAAGAATGCAATATTAATAATGTCCCACCTCTTCTTCTCGTGGTTCCTGTGCAGATGGGGAACCTCCTGCCCTACAGCGACCCCGGCGTCATCTTCCTCTTCCTGGGGTCCTTCGGTGTGGTGACCATCATGCAGTGCTTCCTGCTCAGCACGGCATTTGCCCGTGCCAACCTCGCCGCCGCCTGTGGAGGAATCATCTACTTCACCCTCTACTTGCCATATGTGCTCTGCGTCGCCTGGGAAGAGTATATCGGCTTCGGGATGAAAGTCTTCGCTGTAAGGCTGCGCATCTTTTTCACGATTTTGTTGTTGTGATGTGATGGGACGAGTCACATGCCCACCTCTCGCTCTGCAGAGCCTTCTGTCCCCTGTGGCGTTCGGATTCGGCTGCGAGTACTTCGCCCTGTTTGAGGAGCAGGGAGTTGGTATCCAGTGGAAGAACCTGGTGTCCAGCCCACTGGAGGAGGATGACTTCAGCCTCCGCACCGCCATCATCATCATGTACTTTGACTCCTTCCTGTACGGAGTCCTGACCTGGTACCTTGAAGCCGTGTTTCCAGGTGAGAGCTTTTCTTCTTCATGTGTTTATTGAACTGCAGTCATCATTATTTAGCATGCTACAAGAAGTAAATGTTAGTTATACATTATTAACGGTTATAATCAACACATCCTTTGAATAGCTCATCCCCAGTTCTTCAAACTATCGATCAGTCCGCAGGCTGTTTGTACACTGACCATGAAAAATCTCTGATACACAACAAAGACTCCATAAAGCATGTTCTGCTCCTCAGGTCAGTATGGGATCCCTCGGCCGTGGTACTTCCCCTTCACTAAATCCTATTGGAGTGGAGAAAAGGACGGAAAGTCCAACAAACTTCCACTGAATCGGAAAGGAAACCCCGGAGGTGAGATTGCTGTGCTGCGAAGCTCCAGAACTTCCTCCTAAAAACCAACAACTGAGTTCTCTTTATTTTTAAACAGAGCTTTTAATGTGAAAGAGACTTCCTGAACATTGCAGTAAGATGTGTCTGTATGTCTGCAGCGGTGTGCATGGAGGAGGAGCCGGCTCATCTGGAGCCTGGAGTCTACATCGAGAACCTGGTGAAAGTTTACCGTCATGGTAAGAAGCTGGCGGTGGATGGACTGACGCTCGGCTTCTACGAGGGACAAATCACCTCCTTCCTGGGACACAACGGAGCCGGAAAAACCACCACCATGTGAGTCCCAGACACACCACACTGCTGATGCAGATTCTGCCACAGGTCCTGGTGCAGGTAACATCCTCCTCTCTTTTCCCTGCAGGTCCATACTTACTGGCCTGTTCCCACCTACCTCTGGCACTGCCTACATCCTGGGCAGAGACATCCGGACGGAGCTGAGCGCCATTAGGCAGAGTCTGGGAGTCTGTCCACAGCACAACGTCCTCTTCAGCATGTGAGTGCTTTTCCTCAACATGCTTGTTATGCTGTCTTCGCTCCGTCTTTACCTCGATTGTTACGTGACCTTGCTCATGTTGTGGCACCTCTTGCAGGCTCACGGTGGAGGAGCACATCTGGTTCTACGCACGGCTCAAAGGCCTGCCAGAGGAACGTGTGAAAGGTGAGATCGAGCAGATCCTGCAAGACACAGGGCTGCCGCACAAACGCAACTGCAGGACCAGCACTCTGTCTGGGGGCATGCAGAGGAAGCTGTCCGTGGCCCTGGCCTTTGTCGGGGGGTCAAAGGTTGTAATCCTGGACGAGCCCACAGCCGGCGTGGACCCTTACGCCCGCAGAGGAATCTGGGACTTGCTGCTGAAGTACCGCCAGGGTAAGGTTCTCCCAGATTGGTCAGATTTTAGCTACTCTCTTCGTTTTGACTGGGTTTTTAACGTTGGGTCTCCTTTCAGGCCGGACCATCATCCTGTCCACTCACCACATGGACGAGGCGGACATCCTCGGCGACCGCATCGCCATCATCAGCCACGGGAAGCTGTGCTGCGTGGGCTCATCTCTGTACCTGAAGAACCAGCTGGGGACCGGCTACTACCTGACGCTGGTGAAGAAGAACCCAGAGCCATCACTCAGCTCCTGCAGGAACTCGGCCAGCACCGTCTCCTTCACCAAGAAGGTCTCTGTAGAATTTATTTACTAGTAATGCTTAGCTCTGCAGTTTTCAGTAGTATATAGGTCTTTCTTTACACTGTATTCCAGTACGATTAATTAATTTTCAGCAGTTTGTCTGTTAGTGAAAAGTATTTTTGCAGTATTTTACCTTTACCGTGTAGTTGTCTCCTTATAGTATTTTTCTTTAGCATTTGGAGTATTAATTAGCAATATTAATTCCTGTGCAGTAGCAATACCTTAAAGTAAAACCATTTGTGTTTTAGGAGGAGGAGTGCGGCTCGGTCAGCAGCAGCGATGCAGGACTCGGCAGCGAACATGAAAGTGAGGCCGCTACCATCGGTGAGCTCTCTGTTCCCACAGAGCGTTTGATTGGTTCGCTGTCCGGTGGATCTGATTTGTTTTGTGTCTCCGTCTTCAGAAAATGGCCCAGCAGCATCCATCTGCAATATCCCCTTTGTACCCCCGGACGTGTCGCTGGTTTCTGCCTTGATTCTGCGTCACGTCCCCGACGCCCGCATGGTGGAGGACCTGGGACACGAGCTGACCTACGTCCTGCCGTACAGCGCTGCCAAAGACGGAGCCTTCGTGGAGCTCTTCAAAGACCTGGACACGAAGCTTTCCGACCTCGGCATTTCCAGCTACGGAGTGTCGGACACCACCCTGGAGGAGGTGGGACACATTTGAGTAAATCTGATTTGTGAAGCATTCTTCTCGGTGAATCACCGTGAAGCATGAAAACAAAAGCATGACATTAGTTTTAATGTTTTATGTCACTTTAGATTTTCCTGAAAGTGGCTGAAGACAACGGAGTCGACACTGAAGTGACCTCAGGTGAGGAAGGAGTGATGTCTGACTGTGACATATCAAAATAAGAGCCTGAAATCACATTTCCAAGTTTTTTTGTTTAGACGGGACACTTCCTGTTCAGAGGCGGAGGAGGACTCATGCTTTCGGTGGAGGAGACCCTCAGAGCTGCTTGAGACCGTTAACAGATGATGACAACGATGACTGCAATGATTCTGAAGACCAAGGTACAAAAAAAACACAGCAAAGCAAAATTTATTCACAGAGAGTTACAATGGGATAAAATACCAGGGGCGCAAAATTCAAGGGAAGAAATCAAAAGACTCTGGAATTTCAAAATAAAGCACCAACTGTACAAAGTAACGAGTGCAAATATGAGAAGTTTCTCACTTTTGTTGTCTTGTAACATCCTGTCTGCGCACTCTCCAAGTTTTCTTATTTGATCATGTGACCTCGTTTCCTCTCAGAGTGCAAAGAAACCGACTGGCTGAACTGTACTGATGGTAAAGGCTCATATCAGGTGACAGGCTGGACTCTGAGGAGGCAGCAGTTTGTGGCTCTGATGTGGAAGCGGTTTCTGTATGCCCGACGCTCCAGGAAGGGCTTCTTCGCTCAGGTATGCCGTCGCCAGCGATAAAAACCCGCTGCTGCTTTCTGATCAAACCGGCCTGCTGCGGCTCATCGGGGAAAAAAAATCTGTGTTTCAGATCGTCCTTCCGGCCGTGTTTGTCTGCATCGCTCTGGTCTTCAGTCTCATCGTGCCGCCGTTTGGAGTTTATCCCAGTTTGGAGCTGCAGCCGTGGATGTACCAGGAACAAGTGACCTTCATCAGGTACACGACTGCCCTGAACTCTCTCACTGAGTTATCCGGAGGTATTTCCTGCAATCTGACTGCGGTTGTGTTTTTTGTCCTCTCAGTGATGATGCTCCTGGAAATGGCAACATGCAGAAGCTTTTAGATGCGCTGCTGAATGCTCCGGGATTTGGGACTCGCTGCATGGACGGATACACGATCCCGTAAGAAACTTCGACACCCTGAGCATTAAATTCCCCTGTTGCTCCACTTTAAACTAGTCTTCATCAACGTGTGAGCGAATCAGCTTTTACTCACCTGAAACCTCACTACATGTTTTTTTCTACCCTCTGTCTCTTGCTCTCCTCCTCCCTGTAGAGATGCACCCTGTACGATGGGCGATGAGGACTGGTACACTCCTGAAGTTCCTGAAAGCGTCCTGGAGCTCTTTAGCTCCAGAAACTGGACCATGGACGATCCCTCTCCAGCCTGCATGTGCAGCTGCGATGGCAAGAAGAAGATGTTGCCAGACTGCCCGGCTGGAGCCGGAGGTCTGCCCCCACCTGAGGTCAGAGCACGGGGAGTGGTGGGCGGATACGAAAGGATGACGCACACATTCAACCTCTATGGGATGCTCGTTTTACACCCAGTCAACTTGCTAATTAACCTCATTAGCTGGCAGATGTTCCAACAATAGGTTTTTAGTGTAATCGTTTTTTTAGCTGTAATAACTTTATCAAAGCCATCTTACTACAACAAATTCAAGACGAGCAATTTTCAATTATTTTGTGAATTAAATGCAGACGCTTTAAATGATTGTATTTACATTTTACACAGCATCCCAACATTTATTACTAGAAGAATTAGAACACACAAATCATCCACTTTTTCACTTTGAGCTCTCTGAAGGGGAATTTCTGTAAGCTTAGAAAAACTTTGAAAAGAATCACCTGATCACACTTAATATTAAAATATTAGTTTTAACATAGTTTAAAAAAAACCTCTATTTTTTGCATTTGGCCCAACTTTAGTCTTAGATTTACCTGAACTAAGCCTGACCCACCTGTGTGCAGCATGCTGTGTAATTGTGGTTAAATAAAAAGGGACTCTTCCTGTCGTTCAGATGAAGCTGAGTGAAACGGACATCCTACAGAACCTCACTGGGAGAAACATCTCCGACTACCTGGTGAAAACTTACGCTCAGATCATTGGCAAGAGGTAAGACACACTCAGAGGACTCATCTGCTCACACACACCTGAACACAAGCCAGACTGAAAGTTTTTTTCTGTTTTCACAGCCTGAAGAACAAAGTCTGGGTGAATGAATTCAGGTCAGTGTCTGGTTTTATTTTGAAATCATAAACACCATCTGTTGGTCATTTGTAGGTGCTCAGCTGTTTTCTTTTGGTATTTTTACAGGTACGGAGGCTTCTCATTGGGTGCCAGGAGCACTCAAGTCCTCCCTCCGGCTAACGAGATCGACGACGCCATAGAGAGAGTCCGAAAGATCTTTGAGTTACAGAAGGTCAGTCAGAGAGAAACAACATGTTTGACTCATTGCAGCTTTTATTGTCCAGACATTCCTCCAGGCTGTCGGGTTTATTACAAAGCAGACGTTTTACTAAAAACACGCCGGCTTCAGGCTCGACTCACAGACTGATGAACTCAAAAGACAATTACACCATCAGAATCTAAGTTGAGATGGTGGATATATTTTAGGTCAGAAATAATTTATCTTTAGTCTAATGAAGTTCATCAGAGGAAAACCAGTCCACCTGTCTGATCCAGAACCAGCCCTCGGTTCTTTAAAGGGAAAGTAAGACTTTGAAATGTGACTGCTGTTTCCTGCAGGGAGCCGCTGCAGATCGATTCCTGGACACTCTGTCTGGCTTCATCAACGGTCTCGACACAAAGAACAACGTCAAGGTGAGAACACATGGTGGCGCCGGCCTCAGGAGTATGACTGCAATAATAACTGTAGTATTTTCAGTGAAGGTCTGTTTGGTCTTTATACTATGAATTAGCGTTCCAGCATTTCGTGCTTTATATCAACAGGAGATATTAAGACAGTTTTTTCAGGGTTGAGAAACACTTAAGTTAAAATCATTTTATAGTTAAATTTTTTTCCAATTATTGAAATCTAATAATACGAGTGGACTTTTGTGGACTCAACATGAACGTACGGCAGGTAAATTGTGTGGTTTACAGACAACTTGATGTCATTTTTCTTTGTTGTTTTGTTTGTAATGTAATATGTTTTTATTTTATTACTAATTACATGTTAGAAACAAAACCATCAGTCCTTCAATCAAATATTTGACTCACTTCACCCACTGACAGTTGAAAGAGTCAGTTTAGTCAAACTTGCTGATTAAAACTGGTCATTCACGGCTCTGTTGGGAGGAGGGGACGCCAGCTAACCTGAAGAGACTGTTCACTGGTTTGTCCTTGAATCCTCTCTCCTCAGATCTGGTTTAACAACAAAGGCTGGCACAGCATCGGTGCCTTCATCAACGTGATGAACAACGCCATCCTCAGGGCAAACCTCCCTCAGGGGAGAGACGCCAGCAAGTACGGCATCAGCGCCGTCAACCACCCGCTGAACCTGACCAAGGAGCAGCTGTCCCAGGTCGCTCTGTGAGTGCGCACCTGAACAACACACCTGTCGGCAGTCTTTGTTTGCACCTCAGTCCTCTTAACCCCCCCTCTTTGTCTCTCCCCACCACCTCCTTCTGCTCTTCATCTCCAGGGTGACGACCTCCGTGGACGTCCTGGTGTCCATCTGCGTCATCTTCGCCATGTCCTTCGTGCCTGCGAGCTTCGTGGTCTTCCTCATCCAGGAGCGGGTCAGCAAAGCCAAACACATGCATTTCATCAGTGGCGTCCATCCGCTGCTCTACTGGACCGCCAACTTCATATGGGACATGGTGAGACCCGAAACAAGTGCCCCTGTGTCCTGTGTGTTTGTGCGCTTGGGTGTTTGCTGATGCCTGCTTGTCTCTGCAGTGCAACTACATCGTCCCGGCAACGCTCGTCATCCTCATCTTCATCTGCTTCCAACAAAAAGCCTACGTATCATCCACAAATCTGCCGACCCTCGCGCTGCTGCTGCTGCTCTACGGGTCAGATACTGCAAAATACCGCAAAGTACTGCAGTGTACTGCATGCTGCCACTGTATCGTACTACATCAGAGAGTGGCACCGAGCCAGTTTGTGCTCTAACGGAAACCTTTGTTTTCCTTTTTCTCCCAGCTGGTCAATCACGCCGCTCATGTACCCGGCTTCCTTCTTCTTCAAGATCCCCAGCACGGCGTACGTCGTCCTCACCAGCGTCAACATCCTCATCGGCATCAACGGCAGCATCTCCACCTTCGTCATGGAGCTGTTCGGAAACAACGTGAGTCCTCACGGACGCCGACGCTAGATTTTAAAACGATTCACAGATCGAATGAAAATAAACCCGAGAGCAGCGGTTTGACTTTCCATTCTTTTCAGGAAATCGGAGGAATCAACGACATCCTGAAGAACGTCCTCCTCATCTTCCCTCATTTCTGTCTCGGCCGAGGTCTCATCGACATGGTGAAGAACCAGGCGATGGCCGACGCCCTCGAGAGATTCGGTAGCTTTCCAGTTTCTGATCGCAGCATATATTTATTTGTTGTCTGTAGTCAGTCAGCGTGATGTGAGGCTGTTGAATGGTTCTGTGAACGCTGTGGTCGTGTTTCAGGTGAGAACAGGTTCCGCTCTCCTCTGGAGTGGGACATGGTGGGAAAGAACCTGCTCGCCATGGCTGTGGAGGGAGTTGTCTTCTTTTTCATCACCGTCCTCATTCAGTACAGATTTTGCATCAAACCCAAGTGAGTCAGCACACCTGGATCGCTTCATTTCGTCTTATGTAGACCAGTTTGCAGGAAAGCCGGTATGAGCACCGTGTTTGTGCGTCTGTGTGTGTGCAGGCCGGTCAGTAAGCTCACCAAACTGGCACCTCTGGGTGAGGAGGATGAGGACGTGGCCCGAGAGAGACAGAGGATCGTCCACGGCCTCGGACAAGGAGACATCGTGGAACTTCGGCAGCTGACGAAGGTGCAGATTTTTATCCAACTTGTTTTTTCCACCTGAACCAAACACACAGTCAGAGGCTGAATGACGCTGATAAACTATATTAATGAAACAAAGCAAGTACTTCTTAAGAGCTGTTACCCAACGCAAGGAAATTTTAACACAGCTTTTCCAAACATCTGGTTTTATTTCAGATGCTTACGTTATTTTACTTTCCACACAGAAACAGAATTTTTTCACCCAAACCAGAAACTACCAGGGTCAAGATGATTAGCCCCCATCCTAACAGTCAGTTTTGTTTAATTTTTGCAGTCGTTTCTTGTAGTTTTTAACAAGTCTCGTGTACGTCTCCTGAGCAATCCCAGCCCATTCTTCTTTTGGGAATGTCTCAGGCTCCTCCTCAAATCTGGAGGAGCCTGAGAAAGAAAACCTAATAAGTCACTCTCTCTTTCTCCCAGATTATAACAAATCTGTTGTTGTGTATGTGTATTTTTATGATGCTTGTTAATCTTTATTGGAGATTGGAAGTAGTTTAATCCAAAGTAAATGATTCGTGACCGAGTGAACTGTGTCCTGCAGGTGTTTAAGAGGAAGGAGAAGCCGGCGGTGGATCGACTGTGTGTCGGGATTCCTCCCGGAGAGGTGAGCTCGATCTGCAGTCTCATATTTCAGTTCAGCCTCTAAAACCAAACCATCACCTTCATAAAAACGAACCTGTGAATGGTGATTTTAAAATGTGCATCCTCAGTGTTTCGGCCTCCTCGGTGTGAACGGAGCCGGAAAGACAACCACCTTCAAGATGCTGACGGGAGACACCATAGTGACCAGAGGAGAGGCTTTCCTGGCTGGGAAGAGGTGAGGTCAAAGGTCTAAGCAGCTCAGAGCTTATTGGAGCTGAAACTTTCTGGGTTCTTGTTGTTGTTGTGTGTTGGAGTCGGGGATTGACCTGGTTTCCTGCAGATTTATTCTGAGGATTTAGTTCACTGAGAACTCATTTCACTTCACGTGGTTGGGCCTTAAAATTGGAGGCCATAAGTCGTAATTAAATAATTTAACCTCATTTTAAAAGAGAAGGTAGGACGATGTGTGACACGTAAAAAAGTTTCAAAAAAGTTTCAAACAAGTGAAAGATCTCTGGATCGATCCTGAAATCTCTTTGGGGTTGTATCAGGAAGAACATCTAAGGTAAAAATCATGGATTTAAAATCTGTGGAGCCAGCCGCCATGTTATTCCAAATCATGAACACTGATTAATTAACTAAAGACATGAGCGTCTTCATCTCTGAGGGCTTTGTCTTCTCGTGATTTCTTCTGACTGTGCAAACAGAACCTGAGCTGAAGCTTTAACGGCCAAGCAGCTCATTACTCGCTGCTCGGTTCCTCGTTCAGCAGCTCAAAGCCAGGAAGTTGCTCCATTATTTTATAATTGTCAGCAATTCACGTGCAGAGCTGCACAATGTTCCCTGCAGGGCCTTCGCTCTCACACACCGTCCTCCATCCCCCAAAAAGTCACACTAGGCACAGATGCAGTGGTGGGACAGCAAGAGGATTAATCTAAATTTAAATTAAAGTATTTTTCTGCTCTTCATGCTAATATCTGTGTGTTTGCAGCATCCTGCGGGAGATCGACGAGGTGCATCGAAACATGGGTTACTGTCCTCAGTTTGACGCCATCAACGAGCTGCTGACAGGAAGAGAGCACCTGGAGCTGTACGCCATCCTCAGAGGGGTGCCTGAGAAGGAAGTGTGTGACGTGAGTGTAAACACACTGCCAACAGACTGCAAACACTCAAAAGCACAAAGCAAACATGCACTGCCAACACACATTGTAAATATGCAGTTTTAAATAAACTATAATAATAAGACACCCTGAGCAACACACTGCTGTGCATCTGCTACCCACGATAATGCTCATCATGATGATACTGCTGCTGTTTGATTGACAGGTAGCAGAGTGGGGTATCAGGAAGCTGAGTCTGGTCAAGTATGCAGATAAAGCAGCTGGAAGCTACAGCGGAGGAAACATGAGGAAGCTGTCCACATCCATGGCTCTGATCGGAGCGCCCCCTGTAGTGTTTCTGGTAAGATGCACCTCACTGCCTAACTTTAGTTAAAGGTAAAACTAGATTGAAGTAAGATTCAGTAAGATCACCACGAGGGGCATCGAAGCAGAGCCACAGATTCACCGCAGGGGTCAAGACTGCAGGTTTTTCCTTTAATTTGTCATTCGTCTTGTAACTGAAGAAACACGCTGTTGCACAACAGCAGCAGAACCAAGGCAGCCAATCACAGTGCAGATACTTAACAGTAGGATTTGTGTGTGTGGGGGTGAGGTGGAGTTGGAAGGGTGGAGGTTGTGTAATGGGAAAAGGATTTAAAGGAGCTGCTGAGGAAAACAGGAGTAGGAAACGGGAAGGTCTGAAGCACAGAACGACGAGAGCCGGTGCTTTGTCAGGTGCAGGTAGAGGAGGTGTGGCTACAATGACACTCCTCCCCCTCCTCCTCACCTTTACCTTCTGCTTCCTGCTGCATCTGTGGGCCAACCTCAACCTGGCTATCCTACTCGTTACAGGACGAGCCGACCACGGGTATGGACCCCAAGGCCCGCCGAGCCCTCTGGAACTGCATCCACAGCGTCATCAAGGAGGGCCGCTCCGTCGTCCTCACCTCGCACAGGTAAACACGAGGACAGGCGGATGGTTTCATGGTTAATGCGTCCTCATAGTGGGTCTGCCAGTCGCTCAGTTTAGTTGGTAGAGATTTTGAAAGGTTGAGACATGTTTTTACCATATCTGTAGAACATTTTTGGCACTTTTATATTTCCAGTTCAGATTTATCTTTATTGATTCCAAAATTGTTCGCTGACATCAGTAACTAACCCTTTGGCTGGTGATAAAAACAGTAATAGATATCTACAAGCACAGCCAAACATTTAAATGTTAAACAGTCATCGTGACACCAGCTGGCGTCCCCTCTGCATGTGCTTATTAA
The DNA here is from genome assembly GCF_051167445.1 of Perissodus microlepis. Taxonomy (NCBI): domain Eukaryota; kingdom Metazoa; phylum Chordata; class Actinopteri; order Cichliformes; family Cichlidae; genus Perissodus; species Perissodus microlepis. The sequence continues at coordinate 26,085,845 of NC_140462.1, forward strand.
AGCGGCTGTGTGTGTTTCAGCATGGAGGAATGTGAGGCTCTGTGCACGAGGATGGCGATCATGGTGAACGGCCGGTTCAGATGTCTCGGCAGCGTCCAGCACCTGAAGAACAGGTAGCGCTCACAGACACACGACAGCAGCTACATTTAAACACATTCATCCTCCAAATCCAGCTTTTTAAATTGATCGGTCAGAGAAGTTTGTGCTCAGAGAGCCTCTGATGTGAGTTTATTTTAAATGAGTATCTTCAGTGTTGAACTCCCGGTTTTGTGCCTCAGGTTTGGCGATGGGTACACCATCATCCTGCGGGTGGCGGGGCCGAACCCCAACCTGCTGCCCGTCATGAAGTTCATTGAAAGCGAGCTGAGTGGCAGCACGCTGAAGGAGAAGCACCGGAACATGCTGCAGTACCAGCTGCCGTCCTCGCTCACCTCGCTCGCTCACATCTTCTCCATCCTGGCCAAAAATAAAGAGACGCTGAGGATCGAGGACTACTCCGTCACTCAGACCACGCTGGACCAGGTAGAGACTCGCATGCACCTAAGAAGGTACTAAGGGGGTGTGGCCTGCAGAGGCTCTGACTGATGTTTGTACTTTCAGGTGTTTGTAAACTTCGCGAAGGACCAGAGCGACGACTATCACTCCAAAGACAACTCTGTGAGGCGGAAGGACGTCGTCGCCATCGACCTCCCGGTACTGAGCTCGACCAGCGGAGCCTCGCATGATGGTGGCGGGCTGTCAGAGAGCGTCATGTGACTGCACTGTGAGGCTGAAGCTTCAGCCTGGACTTGACCCGCAGCAGAGAAGACACCTACCGCTTCTCTGGTGTCACACTGATTTAAAAAAAAAATAAATGGCGGTGGGCGGAGTCACCTGCTGCCTTATGCCAGTCAATGCAAATGATTTCCTCTGGCGGGGAGCGCTTTGCCGACAACGCCGACTTAAACACTTGAACGAGTGCCTTCAGACCTCCTGCGGCTCCGAGACTCTTCTTCTCTTCCTGATTGAAGGCGAAGAACGCGAGCGACTGTTTTTGGTGACAAACGATGAAGAATCTGAATCAGCCGAGGGCTGTTTGAAAAAATAAAATCACACGTTTAAAAAAACAAAACAAAACAAAAAAACATTTGATTCCGTTTCTACTGTCAGACTTTATTTATATGTGTAGTGAAAAGAGACGTGTAATTTGTTGTTTTATTTTGACAGAGTCATTAACTGTTTCCTGTAGTGTTTAACTGCCAATCAAAGCACCTGATACAGAGGAGACATGTACTGATTTTTATAGTTTTGTTTTTTAAAGAAAGGATACTAAGAAAAGCCGATTTGTGAGTTTGGGTGTGAAACAGTGAAATACCTCATCAGCTTCTGAAGCACACTACAGTATTGATGAGCAGCCTTGCTGATCGATCGGCGCTCTGATTGGTCGGCGAGCTGCTAAAGGTGACTCTCTGTGACTGCAGCACTTGAAGTGTTCAAGCACCATCAGTTTGTCTTTGCACTGAAATCAAACTTGATCACGTTTATTGACCGTGCGGCTGATGGATGAAGAGCTGTTACGACCCGAACAACCAGGATTAAACTGAAACAAATCTCCTGCCTCCACCCGGCTCTTTACTTCGCTCTGACACACACACACACACAGACTCCTCTCTTAGGTTTTTTTTAAATCACTAACAGTAAAAAATGAATTCAGGTTTGGAAAAGTTGGAAAAGTTCAGTTTAAAAAGCAGAATCAGTTTCTTTCTGCCACTGAATCTCACCCAGCAATCCTGAACACCACCTCTGTGAGGTATTTTGACCATGTCCCTACAGGTAGGAGGCCTCTGAACACCTCCCTATCCCCACAGATGACTGGGAGGTGGTGTGTGGGGAGAGGGCAGTTAGGACGTCTCTGTTTAGACTGCTGGCCCCACTGATCTGTACCTGGATAACCGGCAGGAAGATGGATGGATGGATCCTGATGAATCTCCTCAGACCTTTCATATACACTCATGACTAAAAATTGTTTGTGAAAACAAAATTTGTGCCACTATGTTCTTTATTATTATTCTTTTTTACATGTTTCTATGATGTAGTGAAGAACAATCGTGAGCATTTCATGTTTCAAAGGCTTTTATTAGCAAATAAATCAAATTTCAAGCAAAGACTCTTCTTCTGCTGCAGTTCTCTGTGACGTGCTGGCTATCAGTGCTGATCAGTTTGCGGGTTTCTGCTTGTCCACCCACTTTATAAGGAAAAACCAAGTAATGTTACTGTTCATAATCCATGGGGCCAAAGGTTAAAGGCCCTGAGGTGAACATCCATAAAAATAAAGTCTAAACTGTAAAGACAGAATTCAGATTTACACACAGTTTGAAGTTTTTGTGTGAAAGAAAAGAAAACATGTTAAAACCAAGAAGTCTTCAAATTCTAGAAATCTTAAGTTTTCTCCTTTATTTTGAATGAGATGCTTTCCCACTGGGTTAAATAAGCTTTTAGGGTCATTTCATCAGAATCAGCTGATTTTACCTGAATACTAGTAAAACTGCTATTACAGGAGAGCATCCATAGCTCACATCGCACTAGGGGTGGGTTTTAATAATCGATTCATCAATTAAAATCGATTCTGGCTTGGATAACGTGATATCGATTCATTAAAATCCTGAATCGATTTTTTAATATAAATGTATTTTGCCCGAAACTCCAGAATCTCAGGTGAAACGTCACAAAATTTTGACAACCACCAAACATTTAAAACAGTAAATGAGAGCAGGCACACGGATTCTGCACAAAGACGTAAACACACAGCGGGACCTGCGGATCAGAATCAGTGAGATGTCCTATGGGCTCAAAATGTGGTCATAAATATTTTGTACTTGTAAAAAAGATTTGTATGTGTAAAAAAGATTTGTGTGTGCGTAAAAAAGATTTGTATGTGTAAAAAAGATTTGTGTGTGCGTAAAAAAGATTTGTATGTGTAAAAAGAATTTGTGTGTGCGTAAAAAAGTTTTGTATGTGTAAAAAAGATTTGTGTGTGCGTAAAAAAGATTTGTATGTGTAAAAAGAATTTGTGTGTGCGTAAAAAAGATTTGTATGTGTAAAAAAGATTTGTGTGTGCGTAAAAAAGATTTGTATGTGTAAAAAGAATTTGTGTGTGTGTAAAAAAGATTTGTATGTGTAAAAAAAGATTTGTGTGTGCGTAAAAAAGATTTGTGTGTGGACTTAGCCCCAAAAAACCGCTGCAAGTTACAAGTACGAATTTTGACCCTATTTTTCTTCCTTTCATCTGATTGGTCAATGTCATGTCAATCACAAATATAACAATCCAATCAGAGAACAGATGGGTTTGGCTGTCGGAGGGGCGCTTTTTTTGAACTGCAGGTCTTTGAAGGGAATAAATGCCCTTTTACATGCCAACCCAGCGTTTTCCTTCATCACCAGGAAGGAAAACAGTCTGTGGTCGTCCGATTTTGGTGATTTTTGTGTCACAGGTCTACGTGTTTAATATAGGGACTTCCACAGCCTTTTCAACAGCGCTGCGGACCGCGGGGTGGGGGCGGGCAGTGTTTTGGAAATGACAGTCTTCATTACAAAGCTTTCTTCGTTATGAATTAGCATACATGTTTTTATTTAACATTTGAAGAACCAGCAAAAAAAACAGAAACTCTTGTAGAGGACATAAAGTCAGAGATAGAAAAGACAAGGAGCAGGTGCATCTAGTACAGGTAGAGCTGCTGCAAAAACCCACAGAGCCCAGCAGCCAGCACAACAAATTCTGGATCCTTTGCTTTTAGTTAGCATTAGCAGCACATCCTGCGTCCGATGTGAAAGGACTTTTATGCTGCGCACTGTGACTCACAGCAATGGTCCCGGGTCAGCCCTGACTTTGTGTTAAACTAATCCTAAAGTAATAATGGTATTTCTAACCACTGATATAGCACAACTTTATCCTTTCAACAGCTGCTGAAAGTTAGGGGACCTAGCTGCTATCGGATATTTATATAGAGATCCTCCAGCTTCAAACTGTATTACCCTTCAAGGACCTGCAGTTCAAAAAAGCGCCCCTCCGACAGCCAAACCCATCTGTTCTCTGATTGGATTGTTACATTTGTGATTGACATGACATTGACCAATCAGATGAAAGGAAGAAAAATAGGGTCAAAATTCGTACTTGTAACTTGCAGGGGTTTTTTTGGGCTAAGTCCACACACAAATCTTTTTTACGCACACACAAATCTTTTTTACACATACAAATCTTTTTTACACACACACAAATTCTTTTTACACATACAAATCTTTTTTACACACACAAATCTTTTTTACACATACAAAACTTTTTTATGCACACACAAATTCTTTTTACACATACAAATCTTTTTTACACACACACAAATCTTTTTTACACATACAAATCTTTTTTACAAGTACAAAATATTTATGACCACATTTTGAGCCCATAGATGTCGCCTTTCTCACCCGACGGCACGGACACGGTCGGGGCTGAAAGCCGACAGCTCGCTGATTCTGATGTTTCGGCGGGTCCGCGCTTTGTGTTTACGTCCTTTTTGCGCTGATTCTAAAGCTGTTAGTTTTATCTCTCTCCAAACAATATTGACCGAACCAGAAGCAAAAGAAGATCCAAACTACGCTTCACATAAACGTCGTCATGGACTTCCTCTTACTTTTGCTGTTTTGCTTCCACCACAATAAAATCACACTTCATGCACAGCTCTCTCTCTCTCTCTCTGTACTTCAAGAACAGTTTCCCGTCTATCCCCGAAATCTGTTTTCTGCATTATTCGCTTGTTTGTTACGCACAAGACTACAGTTATTTACAGCGCTGTCGCCGATGTTTTTTTTTTTCCTTTTACTTACTTCCGAAAAGAAAACATAATTTCTGCCGTTCAATAGGCTTCTGAACAAATTTAAACATTTTAAAATTATGCAAAATGCAAAACGCTTAGCCGTGTCTCTAATAAAACCGTTGTAACTTCAGAGGTAATGTTCATATGCTGGTTAATGGTTTTCTTTCGTTTTTGATGTACTGTGGAATATTTTTATAAAATCCCAGGCCAGGAAAATCACCTTCATGTTTTTCTGTGTTTTATCTTCAGCTACTTTGACACAAAGGCATCTGCTGTGATGCTTACACCTTTGATAAAGTCTCGAAAGTGTCAGCTTCCTTTTTATAGATACAAAAATATGTAAATGTACTGATCTGAATTATAATATTTCTGACTGAGGCAAAATTTCCCAGATTCAAATCGAATCGAATCGAATCGTGGATTGAATCGATTCAGGACCTTGTGAATCGGAATCAAATCGATTCTAGAAATCAGTGACGATACCCAGCCCTACATCACACCGCGAAGGCTAAAGGCTGCATTAAAACTTTGATGTTTGTATTACCACACGATGCCACCAACCTGTTATGGCGTCTCTGTGTTTTTTCATATAATATATTACTCCATTTTTTTTTTTCAAGGTCAGCTTTGACCTTGGATCCCAACAATGAAGATCAAATGCTTAGCCAACCTTGGTACTCGTGCCTCCCAATGGCCTTTGTGTATTGATATAAAGTTTGAAGACTATGCATAAAAATTGTGGGAAGTAGAAAGTTTCTACTGATTTTCACAGTTGCTGTGACCTTGACCCGTGACCATCACACAAAATTTGAAAATGAAACCTTAAACTGTGGACGCTTGACTGCTAACAAACAAACAAACTGATTACATGCTCTCTCCCTTTGGTGGAAGAACAGGGACTGGATGTTGATCCTGGTGTTAAAAATAGGGGAAAATGGGAATTTTCACATGTTCCAACTTGTTTTGAGCAGCCACCCATCACACGTGGTGACACAATGCCTTAAAAAGTGCATTTTGGATAAAATTTAAGTTTTCTCAGAAAACAACACGATCAAAATTACATTAAAAAGCTCCAGATTTTAACCCAGCTCTACTTGCTTCTCAGTTTTCAGCCTTTTTATATGTTGTCTTTGTACCAGATATTATCATATATAAAGCTACTTTGGGCTGCTCCTTTATTCACAGCAGGTAGCTCCACACATGCCTGATGCAACCACTCTCTGAGCCAAATGAGGGACCTTTCACCTGTTAGGTGAATGTGTAAACTGCTCCAGATGTTATCGGATAACAGGCGTGAAATGACGTGTAAATCATCTCCTTTATTTAAATATTTTTTAGTCCCAGCTTTGTGGAAAATAATTCCATCCATGAGCGGAAAAACAGTCCACAGAGTCTGAGAGGCACGTGACAGTTTATTTTCACACTTTGAAACTTTAAAGCAGCCAGTCAGTTAACCTAAAGCAAAGAGAAGCCCCGCCCACCTTTTAGCTGTCGCCAACACTTGCTGCTGAGCGCATCTGCGTCTACAGAGGCCCAAGTAGGTCAAACTAAAGATCAGGTTTGCATGCTAAACTTTGTTCTGGGTGAGAGGTGGGCATCAGGACAGGAAGTTACTTCAGAGGCGAGAAAGGACACGGCAACATGAGCTGGTTCCTCTGAGAGTCCAGATTGACGATGTTGTTTCTCACTGAAAGACACAGATTATCGATTATTGATTAATGTATGAGGGATTTTCGTCAGTGTGCGATGTCATTATGGGCGGAGTCTCACCTGCAGCCACCACTCTGGCATCATGGTGAGCTGTGTGTCGGATTTCAGCTCTATGGTCGGGGCTCTCAAACCACCAGAGGGCGTGAACTGACGAGATGCACACAGTGACATTGTCAACCACTCACAGTCCCATGATCACTCACACAGTGACATCGTCACCTCAATACCTCTATTTTGCAGTCCAAACTCGCAGTGGAAAGCTCCTATCAGCTTGCCGTACCCAGGTGCATCATGGGCATTGATAGCGGCCTGGAAGGCCTTTCCCCAAACTGCTGGTCCACCAGGACGCATCTGGAAAGAAACCAGCTCGTACACACCTGAAACAAACAAACAAAACAGGTGAGTGTTGACCAGCTGGGGATGATGTCACTGACACGTGAAACACAGAGGGCGGGGCTTACCACCCTCTTGCAGCGGACTTTGCAGGCGGCTCCAAGGAACCATATAGGTGACTTCGTTGTCCTGTGACGTCAGCATTGGTAAGGCCTTGGAGAGGTACTCTGACACCCAGGTGGGATCCCGAGCGAGCGTCTCCCGGACCTCTGCCCGCTGGGCGTAACTGTCTGAGGAGTGGGTAGGGACCCGTTACCTTTTAAAAGCCCCATGAAGAAGAAACACCTTCATATTGTGTGAGAGAAGAAGAAACAGGTCCTCACCATACTTCCATATGTGGAAGGCCTTGTTCAGGCCACCGTACTCAACGCTCCAGTAGCCGACCAGCTCGGAGTGGGCAGTACGCAGGTGGATTTTCTCATTGGTCAGCTTGAGGAAGGCGGCATTCTGATCCGGGCGGATGCAGTAGGTGCGGAACTCATAGAAGGTTCTGTGTTTCTGCTGGGGACCGGTGCCGAAGTGCGCACGTGGCTGCAGAGAGGAGGGAGGAGAGCAGAGGTCTCACTCTGACAGAAAAGAAGGAGCATGGAGTTCACCGATACTCAAAACACATCATGGTTTCTGTTGTCCTAAAATCAACGTTTGTATGATACAGCAACAAGAACACGCAAGCCAATCAGCAAACAAAGAAACACATTTGGATCAAAAGGTCTGAATCATGGGCCAATGCTGCTGGGGCACAAATCAGGGACCGATCGCCATTGGCTGGGTCACCTGAACGAGGACGTCTGATGTCACAGGACTGAAACACCGGATGACTTCAGGAAACATCACTGATGATGTGACTGCTGAAAGAAGTGTACAGAAGTGTGTACAGGGCTATACTCCCTCAAAAACTGACAGGATGACGATTAACAGTGTGAATGGGTAATTTTTATAATAAATAAGCAAATCAGTGTGTACCATCAGACTGTCCTTTATCTAAATAAAATTGGGTGTGAGGGTCATGAAATTATTTCTGTGTACGTAATATCACTAACTCCTCTGTGAGATGCAGTTTTTCAGCAGAACGAACCATCTAAGGCTGGAACCAGAACCACAACCAGAACTCCTAAAGTATGTTTAAGGTAGCAGGAGGTCATTTGTTTGTTTTTTTTGTTTTTAATTTGTCAGAGATGTTTCTTATTTAACCACTCCCCTTCTCCCATGCCTTTTAGGGTCCCACATTAAAAAACTCAAAACAATCTGTTTATAAGTCTGTATTGGGGGCATGTGAGCCCTTTAATCTGTGTTAGAGATATGGCCAGTGTTAGAGGAACATCCAGAACCCAGCATGGGAGGACAGACACTGATAAAAATCAACGCAAAACTGTCGTCATGGAAACGGTTTTAGTTGTATCCTGCTGCCACCTGTTGGGCTCCTTAAAACACTGCAGCTGACGGATACGTGACCGTGGACCACAGAGCAGGCTCTGTTTGTGTCTCCGTGTGTACTCGTGTGCGTATTCACGTGAACCCACTGCTTTTCTGCTGCTGGTTAATTTTAAACTTGTGACCTTTGACCCAGATCAAAGCTCAGCAGGTCACACACGGAGCTCACAAACATGAAGTCTAGAGCAGGAATGTGCGTGTGCCCAGGTTAAAGTTTACATGTTCCAGCTCGGACGTGCGTGCACTGTCAGGGTCACGGTGCAGATTCGGTGCACTGACCTGCTGGGCTGGTTCTGGGCTGCAGCTGGACTCACCTGAGCAGCAGCGGGTCTGAGGAGTAGCGCGGCGGACCTCAGAGAGCAGCTCAGCTTCAACATGTTGACAAAGTGTCCGAAACGAGTGGAACTGCAGGAAGAAACTCAGGCAGGACGTATGCAGATCCTCTATGAGCGAGAGGTCTCACTCCTTAGTACTTCCTTCCGCTCCCTCTCAATGAGATGATTCCTATCAGGGTATTTTTTTAATTCTACTGGTCAGTCCCTGGACATTGCACTGACTCTGCCTGATGTCTCTTCTTTCTTACCTGCCCCCTTACTATCCCTGTGTGTGATTGGACTGATGCACTCAGTCCCTGCTCCAATCCAGCTGCACCACCACCTACTTTACCACCAGCTGGGGTCATTCAATGAGTTACTCAGAAGGCTCCAACCACGCATGACAGTACCTTTTCAATGTACGTGGAGACACGATGAGGGATTTTACATCCACAGCAATCATTAACACATAGGTAACTTGGTTGTAGCTGTTAGCTGCCTCCAGGCTTCTCCACTTAGGGATTAAAGACACAAATAAGACTTAAATACTATCTGGTGACAAATATTTATTGTGAATCGTCTGTGCTAAAAAATAAAATAAGCAAATTAATTAAGGCCAATCTGTAAACACTTTGTTTTTGCTTTTTGTTTTTTACATTTGTGCGTCTAAATTTAAGGCGGAGTGAGCTCTCCTGTCTTAACGTCTCAGATAGCGGGACATTATGACGTCACGACTTTTAAAACGTTTTCCATTTGGCTGAATTTATGAATTACTTTATTATCACTATCTCACGCGCAGTGTTTGATTTTTGATTGCTTAAAAAAATAAAGTAAATGTTAAGTAAATTATTATTTTTTTATTAAACCGGAACATAAACAAACCACTAGCTTTACGTCACGTCCACAGGAGGAAGTTGAAGCAGAGAGGTCGGCTCCTCCGCGTGTGCTGAGTGTCGGTGCGCGTGCGGCCGTCGGGATGCTAAAGGTCCTGCAGGTATGCGTCCGCTGCCACCTGTGGAGAAGCGCGTGTTCTTCTGCCGCGGGAGCGCAGAGGGGCTCTGGGGCCGCGGGGGGTCGCGGTCTGAGCCGGCCCGGGGTCCGGACCTGCACCGTAGACCCGAACCTGGAGGAGCAGTTCGTGTTTCTGGACTGCACAGGTGAGCGCGCAGGTGCTACAGGGATAAGAACAGGCTCAGCCCAGCAGGTGGTTAGCTGTTCTGCAACAGTTTAATGTGGAGATATCTCTGTTTATCTGTATCTCTGTATATGTGTTAAATGTGGAGATATATCTGTTTATCAAAGAGAAACACTAAAATCAAGCACCAGCTGACAGTTCAACCTTAACTGGAAAGTTGAACTCTCCGGTTACCTGCCGGAGATAGGTGTTTATAGTAATAGTTTTTTCTCATTTATTATTATTATTTCTGCTGGATCAGTGAAGGTATTAGCATAGCATTACCTGTCTGTCTTCTGCTATGTTCATATGATCAACAGGTACAGACAGGTACTACTAAGAATCTCTTAATAATGCTTTGAATACTCTTTAAAAGCTTTAGACCCTCCTGCTGTCTGCACACTGAGGTCTGTGGCATCTTCCAGGAGTGGCAATGCTATTTTTTAGTGGAATGATTGGTTGGTGGTGGTTCTGTAACATAAGCTGCTCTGGAGCAGGTTAGGTGTGCACTCACTGAAAACCAAGCCTTAAAGCCCCAATTCCAGCTTCAGGGGACAGGTGTCTGCAGAGTTGCTGCAAAGGTGTCATGAGTCTATCTTCTTCTCTCCTGGTTCAGATGCAGATGAAGACTCCAGTCAGGAGGAGAAAGAGCTCCTCCATCAGCTGAGTGCCACCACTTCCTCCTCCTCCTCCGCTGCTGCGCCCGGATCATTGGTCGATACTCAGTTGTCCCCGCAGAAACACCTGAGGTCTCTGGAGCGTCAGCTGCAGCTGTTGAGGCATGGCGTCCTGAAGGAGCCGCAGGCAAAGCTGGACTCCCTGATCCAGTTCCATGATGTGGACTTCCCGGTGGACGAGAGCATCGTGGCTGCAAAGAAGAAAAAGAAGGCGTCTGTGGGGAAAGGCGAGCACAAGATCTTCGGCACCCCCGATGTGGACGAGCCGGTCAGCGACACGTGCTGCTCAGGCTGCGGCGCCATGCTGCACTGCACCGCCGCCGCTGTCCCTGGCTACCTGCCCAGTGAGAAATACAAGGTGCTGGTCCAGGAGGGTCGTCTGAGCGGCGCCACCTGTCAGCGCTGCCACCTGCTCACCCACCACCACAAGGCCCTGAACCTGCAACTGCCCAAAGACCAGTACCGGGACGTGGTGCGGCAGATCCGCCCGCACAAGGCTCTGGTGCTGCTCATCGTCGACCTACTCGACGTGCCGGACTCTATCATCCCCGACCTGCCTGAGCTGGTGGGATGCAACAAACACATTGTTGTCCTTGGCAACAAGATCGACCTGCTGCCCGGAGACTCGCCGAACTACCTGCAGCGACTCAAGCGGCAGCTCTCTCAGTACTGCAAGGACGCCGGCTTTGGCAATCAGGTGACTGACGTCCACCTGATCAGTGCTAAGACTGGGTATGGCATAGAGGAGCTGATCTCCAGTCTGCAGCGGTCCTGGAAGTACAAAGGCGATGTGTACCTGGTGGGCAGCGCCAATGCCGGGAAGTCGACGCTCTTCAACACGCTGCTGGAGTCCGACTACTGCAAGTCCAGAGCCTCAAACGTCATCCACAAGGCTACCATCTCACCGTGGCCAGGTCTGCACCAGACTCCATGTACATTTTCCCCAATTTATCGTATCTTTGTTTTCATCCAGACACAGAGAAGTCCCAGAGCATGATGGGAGATGTTTATGAATTTGAAGTGGCTGCTGCTTAATTCAGGTTGAAAAAAATTCTGTCACAAACAAATCTGTCAGAGATACATTCAAGACAAATGCTACTGGTTTTAGATTTTTAGTTAAATCTACTCCGATCATATTTATTCTTTTGAGTTTCCTGTTTTCCCGAATGATTTAAAGGAGCTTAGTTAACAGTTACTAATGACAGCTGCACCCACAAGAGATTGAGTCAGAGAGTCTCTTTTTATTTTTATTTTTATTTTTATTTTAAGACATTTGGCAATAAAAAAAATAAAAAATCTAAATACTGTTTTAATGATTTAATTCTTCTCCTCTTCAATTATTTCTGATATTCTTGTCTCTTGGTTAAACTGTTGAGTTTCCCATCATCATGTGACTGTTTCCTCCTGCTGTGGTGCATTCAGGGACAACTCTGAACCTGCTGAAGTTCCCCATCATCAACCCGACTCCGTACAGGATGTTCAAGCGTCAGGAGCGACTGAAGGAGGCGTCGCAGCAAAAGGAGAGCGAGCTGTCGCCGGAAGAGCTAAAAAGGCTGCAGTACTTCAGCAGGCAGGGATACTTAGTGGGTAAGTGGTGAAGGAGCAGGAAAGACGAGGAGGTGCTTCCTGTCTGAACACGTGTTTATCTCTTCAGGTCGCATTGGCAGAACGTTCCGGGTTGAAGGATTCAGACCGAATGAGATCCAGTTTGATCCTGACAGTCTGGCATTTGGAGAAAACGAAGATGGCGAGGAGACGACGACAGGTGGGCGAACTGATGCAGGAATCTGTCGAAAGCATTTTATGAGAATCCAAAAATGTTTAAGTGATCATTAATGAAGCTTTAATTAGTGGTTATCTTGCTGTAACATGCTTTACCTTCTTCCTGTGTTCAGCCTGATATTTACTTACTCCACAGGAGACTCCATTAATCTTCTCTCCCATCTAAGCCTCCAGTTGTGATGCTCATAAATTATTACAAGTCTTATAGAGTTTTACTACACTGCTGATTTGACCTTTGACCTCTGTGTGACGTTGCCTTCCAGCTGCCAGCAGGTCAACTGAGGAGCTGAGTCACAACGAGCTAAAAGACGCCCACTGGCTGTACGACACGCCGGGAATCATGAAGGAGCTTGATGTGAGGCTCATTTTAATCTTCAGGCTTGGAGCTAGTCCTTTAAGAAGACTTTCTTATGATTGGCTACCCTTCGTCCCAATTATTGTAGTCACCTGAGTTCATTCTCTAAGAAAATATCTCTGGAGTCACCCTTATACTTTCATTAACTATAAATCAGTGACAGAAGCTCTGATTTTACATGTTAACTGTAAATGCCAGCCTCCACACAGCAGGGTGCACTGCTCCACTGAATAGACTTCTCCTCAGTGTGTTCCTGACATTGGATGTTCACAAATCTTTCTTTTCCTCTCTCTCTTTCTCAGATTCTAAACCTGCTGCATGAACAGGAAGTGAGGTTGGTGGTTCCCACCCAGGCCATTGTCCCGCGAACGTTCGTTCTGAAGCCCGGCACGAGTCTGTTTGTGGGAGCTCTGGCCAGGATCGACTTCCTGCAGGTGAGAAGAAGAAGCTGAACAAAAGAACTGAAATCCAACAACTGTGGCGAAGAGTGAAAAAGAGCAAGAGAAGCAAGCTGTTAGTCAGAGTGGAGGAGCAGCACCAGTGAGAGCGGACTCCATCTCCACTGAGGTGGATGAGCTAGTGACTGTAGTCCTCGAAGTTTGGGGGAGGGGGTAGGGCAAGGCAGAACAAGGAATACTTTTGGATCAGAGTCCAACAGCGGGATGAGGCTTGCTGGAGAGGCCACTGAACGTATTCTTCAGTCATTTATTTATTAATGAGTACAGGTGTGGTCACCTGTACCTGTGGTGACCACACCTGTACTCATTAATAAAGGTGTGGTCACCTGTACCTGTGGTGACCACACCTGTACTCATTAATAAAGGGAAAAATCCAAAATAAATTTCAAACTTGTCAACCTAAATCTTTTTTTTCCTTTGAAGTCTTTAAAGATGTACAATAATTCCACTTTGGACAAAGAACACTTCAAGTTTCTGTTATCCTGACCACACCAACGAGCCAGTATCTGTTTAAATAAACCCAGATGTTGTTAAATAAATTGATACATTCATGATTGGAGATGTTTAAGGATTAAAAATATCACAGTGGCACATGGACGTAAGCCTGGGCTCTGAAACGGCACCACTGGTACTTGAACATGTGGATGTGCCTGAAGCAGCTGCTGCCACAAATAGAAATGAGCTCTTTGGTGCTTCTGAGCGACTAATAAGTGATTGATAAGCTGCTGATCCGCGCTGTCCTCCACAGGGAGAAAAGTCCTGCTGGTTTTCTGTCGTGGCCTCCGATCGGGTGCCGGTTCACATCACTAGCCTGGAAAAAGCCGACAGCATTTATGAGAAACACGGTGGACACGTGCTGCTGGGGGTGAGTTGCATGAGCCCTGCACAGTGCTGCTTTCGAGTGCCTGTGATTATTAATGCTTGTGTGCGTGCTGCGTTCAGGTGCCTGTCGGAGGCTCGGAGCGCATGAAGGAGTTTCCTGCATTGGTTCCTCAGGAGTTCAGTTTGGAGGGTCGGGGTTACCTGGAGGCTGCTGCTGACATCAAACTGTCATCTGCAGGTAAATTCATAAACATCACCTGCAGCACCTTCAGTATCTCACCTGCCTCACCTGCCCATCTCTCTCACTGTCTCTCTGCAGGCTGGGTGGCTGTGACAGCAGTGGAGGGCGATCAGCTGCTGTTGAGAGTTCACGGGCCGCAAGCTGCAGGCTTCGGTTTGAGGACGCCGTCGCTGCTTCCTCACGTCATCTCTCTGAAAGGAGAACGTATCCGCAAGTCTGCTGCATACAAACCAATGAAAGCCGTGGGTCTGCTGCACAGCGGACTGTCGGCCGCCGGAACCGAGAGGCTGCAGGTGAAGAGGAAGAAGAAGAAGAACTGAGCCAAGGGTAGAGGATGTGGAGGAGGCGCTCTCACCACCAAGACTCTCTGCAGGTGGTTGTAGCTCCACGTCTAGAAGAACTGACCTCTGACCTCAGGGAATGTGATTCTGGATCAATTTGGCTTTGTTGGAGGATGTGTGTTGTTTTGTTAAATAAATATACATATTTCATACTGTTATCGTCAATGGCGTTTATACAGCTGGGTCTTAATGTTCTGACAGTGACAGGCTGAATTTCAGCCACAATAAATATGAAGTTATACTATCGAAATAAAATTAAATTCACACTTTTAAACAAACGTCCTCACAAACTGGGCCTCCAGTGCCGTTTCCTCACTTCTTTATTTGTGGTTCTTAAATAATTCACTTGTTTCCCCCGAGAAACTCCTGTTTCTTTCACTCTTTCTGGTAGACTTTAACCTCCTGCACAGTGTTCATCATTTGTTTTGTTATTTTCAGAGTGTCTTCTTTGAAATGGTTTATTTTATTGACGTAGCTCATAAGTGACATTAGACTTTGTATTTCATTAAGTTGTATACTAATTTTCCCTGAGCCAGTTCTGCTAAAGGTCTACTCCTGGTAAAGGGGAGTTTTTCCTTTCCACTGTCACCAAGTGCTTGCTCATAAGGGGTCATTTGATTGTTGGGGTTATCTCGCTATTATTGCAGGGTCTTTATGCTTGTTGTTGTGATTTGGCACTATATAAATAAAATTTAATTTGTTTTAAATGTAAGGTGTAAAATCAGAGGTCTAGGTGGAAATACCCTCACATTAAATCTTTTTACTATTTAAACTCGTATTCACAAAAATCTGGAAAACTGGGGAGTTTTGGTGTTAGCTGGTCGTGATGCTTTGATTCCATTCTGTGCAAAAACACATCCATGTGTGATATTTTAAAATGTTGTAAATATTTAAAGTCACACCAGATTTTCTTTGATGTCTGATTTTAAGGACTAATGAGGCTTTTAATAGACTCCGAGCTCCGGTTAATTCTGAATGTGTTCCAACTTTATTAAAAACGGGCAGACAGATGCTGAAGTTGCTGATAGTGTTTGGAAATCTTTATTTACAAAAAAGCAGAAGAAAGTACGTTACAGATTAAAGCTTTAATCGGTTAGTTTTTAGCTGAAGAGCGCACTCAAGCTGCTCACAATAACATCAGACAGTTAGACAAACATTTCTAATTTGATTTAAACCTCCTGACAGGAGAAGACGTTTCATCTTGTTAAACAGGCTGCAAACCTTTGTAAACGATAAAGTTGGTGTAATATTATCTGATCATTTTCATCACTCAGTTACTCTGATATTCAGCTGTACATGGGGCATGGTGGAGGCCAAAGTGCTCAAGTTGAGGCTTCAAGACGGAAACTAAAATACAAAGTCTGTAGAAGCAGGAAGAACCTTCTGATCGCAGTGTGAATTAGCAACAAAAGCTGTTTCGGGACCGACTGGACGGACTTTTTGGCTCACGTAAATGTAGTGTCCTCTGAACGCAGCCCCAAATAAATTTTGTTCCTTTCTTTAAAAATATCATTTTCACCTTTCTGTCACAGTTCAGTTAGGCTTAGAGATGCCTGAGAGCAAGCACTGAGGGCAGTGCTTGCTCTGGAAGACTCGATGAGCCCCAATGAGCTTAATTACAGAAAAGATCAAATAACACCATCCTTATCGTTAAGTTACAGAAACTACACAAGCTGCTGCTGACACAAACCTTTACAAGCAGTAACTCATACGCATGATGTCGTTTTCATTTGATAGTAATAAGCCTCTGTAATAATAACAGTCCTCGGATGACGATCACTCTGTACAGTCGGAAAGAAAACACTTTGGCGTCTCCACTAAAGGGAATATCGCACTGAAACTGTAATGAAAAATAACCCCCCAACCCCTAACCATTAATGGAATTTAATGTTTTACTACAGCTGGTGTAATAACCAGATCTTTAATCAAAGCATTCACAAACTGGTACCAGGGCCACACTAAGGGAAAAAAGGAATTTTGAGAATAAAATTCATCTTCCTGTTGGCGCCTCTATAATATGGCCTGTGCTGACAAATTTGCACAGTCTGGTGAAAAGTATCCGGAATTCAGCTATTCCAGTTAGACACATTTGAGCAAACTCAAATAGCTGCTAATGCACAGATGCAAGAACATCAGTGGTCACAATAGTGAGAGGCCACCACAGGAAACGGTGAGACACTTAAAGTGTTTGATCCTGAAGGCGTGGGGCTCAGGTGCTATGTGGTTTGAAGCCTGCTCAACACACACACACACTTTTTTTGTGGAAGCACAAAATAATTGTGTGAGCAGGTTTTCATCCTTTCAAAAATCTGGTTATTTTAAGTAGACTTACTATTTAGTTTGGTTTTAATCAATCTTTTCCATAAAGTAGCCCTAACACTAGTCCCTAACACAAAAATGGCATATTCAGACCAAATGCAAAGTGAAGTTTAAGTGCAGCGTGATTACAAACAAAGTTTGGAAAAGGTTGTGAAGAACTGAACGCAAATTCAACAGATTTGCTTTGAGCTGTGTCGATTTTCCTGCAGACTGTCCATTCTCTTCAAGCCAGAAATGGAGGAAAAGCCAGTTGCTAAATGATAAGGAGAGTAATCTTAGGGCTTCATTTGAATGTTACATGACTCCAGGTATTGGTGAGGTTTATTAAGAAGCAGTCATCCCACTGGCTATTAATATATGTGATTGTGAAAAGGTCCAAAAACATTCCAGCGACTCTGCTTCAGGTTTTGTTTGAACACACCAAAGGAGAAAAGCATTTTTCTGCAGACTTGAACCTTCAGACGACAAATATAAAAACAAATGAGAAGAAAAGCGCAACATTTCAACAGCTGATTGTCAAAGGCACTGAATGTTTTTTCTTTAAAAAAAAAAAATGGGAAAAAATTCCACTTTTACACTAGAAAATCTTTCTTTTTTTTCCTACATGGAGACTTCACGACACTGACAGGTTTCAAAAAGGTCTCCAGATGTTCTGTGGAGGTCATGAAAATTGATATGATGTTAAAATTCATTGTATGTGCAACAGCAGAGTTGAGGTGGACATGATCTGAGAGAGAGAAAAGCATATGTACATGCCAGTGTGTCGGCTCAAACTGACCCTACAGACCAGACCAGCATGTAAAAGTTCAAAAGGGTCTGAGCACCTAACATAGCCCCCGACGCCTCTTCCAGGACTCCACAGGAGGAGGCGGATTCTGGAAGACCTTCCAGAATCCTGGACGTCTTCAAATCAGCAAAACAAGAGCAAATCTGGTGATAACTGAATAGAATCAGCTGCTAAATTTAAAGAGTTGGTGCTCGGACACCAAATGATGAGACATTTGTTCAGTTTATACGTTTGTGCAGTCTTATTTCACACAACTGGAGTGTCTGCACTTTAAAGCAGAGACGGGTCCTAAAGATGCACAGTGTGCTGGATACAGCTCCTCATTTCTGGGAACTGCTGTCCATGTAGTAGACGTTCACCAGGTGGCGGTTCAAGTGGCGCCGATACTCCACCTCCAGGGGGAACGTGCGGTCGCAAAAGATGCACATGTGACTCTTTAGCTCAGTAGGAGTTGGGATCTCATCAGTGGGTGTTTCTGGGTCATTGGGCATCTTAGTCGACCCGGCGCCGTTGCCATTGAGGCCGGAGTCGTCGCTGCCCTCGGAGGCGCTGTCGCTGATGTCACTCCCTCCTTCGTGGCTGCTGTGGATGCCCTCGTCATCCTCGGGCTCGGTGGGTTTGCTTCGCTGCCCAGGGAGCACCAGAGAAGGTGGTGACTTGGGTTTTAGGAATGTTGGCGCAGGTTGTTCTTCAGCAGGAGAAGGCGTGTCCTCACCGGAGCTGCAGGTGGGTGAAATGTCCGTCTTCTCAGAGTGTTTGTTTGGAGTCTTTTCTGGCTCTGGTGGAGCATGTGTACTTGCGGTGGTTCTTGCTGCAGGGCTGTGTTCTGTTGGGTCGCTGTGAGCGGTTTCCTTTGAGTTGTCCAGATGAGGAGAAACTTTCTGAGCCTCTGAGCATGGACTGTTGATTGAAGTTGCTCGACCCTCTGCTGGCTCCACAGCAGGCTGAGGGGTGGGGGCTTTCTTGTTGGAGCTCCTCGTCTTCTTCTGCTTTGCTGGTATTGCCCCATTGGACTTGTGTGCTGTCAGACTGGACTCAGTTACCTTGCTGGTGTTTTGTGAGGCAGGTTTAGACTGAACATCCTCCACAGCTGAGGCTTTCACCCTCCTGGTCTTGGATGGAGTGCAGGGCTTGCTGGAAAGATCTAAAGCCTCCACAGCTCTCCTCTTTAATGCCTTTTCCTTGACTACCTTTTCCTTCTGACCTTTCTCTGGGCACTTGTGTTTCTGTGGAGCTTGTTTGACGTGCTCTGCAGTCTTCTCAGACTTCTTTGTTCCAGACTTTCTGGCTTTGCTGGCATTTTTGCTGTCATTCTTCTGATTTTCTTTCTCTTTCTCAGGCATCCCTTTTTGTTCCTCTTTGTCCAGCTTCTGCCTGGCTGATCTTGCCTCCTCTGGTCTTTGTTGGTCAGATTTCTCTCTCTCTGCTGGGTCTTTCTGGGTTATGCGTGCTTCTGCTTGGTTCTGAACAGCTACTTTCTCTGTTGCAAGCTTCTTGGCTCGTCTCTTCACTTTGTTCTCTAAACTTTCTGTCTCCATCTGGATTTCTTTAACAGATGCATTCTCCACCGGACTCTCAGTGACCTTCTCGACCTTCTTCTGTCTTGTGATCTTTTTCTCTGGTTCCACTTTGTCCTTCGCTTTTGGCAGTTTCTCAGATGTGATGGTTGATTTCTTCTGAACCTTGCCAGGTGTTTCGGTCTGTACCGATTGGCCAGTGCTGGGCCGAGTGTTCTTTCTGATTGACAGATTGATAGGACTCGACTCCTCCTCCCCGTTGTCCATGTCCAGGTCTTCCTCAATGCTGGATGAATCATCAAGCTTATTTGCTCCAGAGTCTGACTTTTCCTCTGCACTCTCGGGACCTGGTTTCTTGACTCGCAGCTTGACTTTGGAAACATCCAGGGCAACATTGCAGCCAGAGTGCCTAGACTTGATGTGATACTGCAGGTTGCATTTCTTGGAGGCAGCATACTTGCAGAGGGGACAGAGAAACTGCCGAGGATTGAGGTGGAGTTCAACATGCTTCTTGTAGTTGCTGCGATCAGCGGTCTTGTACTCACAGTAGGGGCAGGAAAGAGGTTTGGGGCCATTGTGGACCTGTCGAGCATGTCGAGTCACCTCGTGTTGGTTGGCTGCCAGGTAGGTACAGCTCTCGCACTTGAAAGGACGCTCACCTGCACACAAGAAAGTGAGGTGTTACACCCTTGCAGTGAAGGCAGTAGGATATAGAAAAGCTTCATGCAGCAGGTGAGTCTGATACTTGAGGATCTATATACGACAGTAGACTGATTCCTTATGTTTGTCTGTAACTGCTATATGTCTGTATTCACAACCCTGAGGTCCCTTTCTTAACCATAAAGAACAAAAAACACACCATGCATAAGTCTGACTCATCTCTAGTTCAAAGTAATCTCCTTGTGCACCTGTGGACAACTTCCCATTGTGGCTGCTGTTTTTTGAATGAGCTCCATGGTGAAATCGAGCAAACTAGCTTCCAAACATCAACTTCGGTTTAAAGTGGCCACCTTTCAGGCCAAAGATCATCACTGCTGAAGTTGAACGGTCTCCAGCTGGAGCCCATAGACCAAACATTTATCCAACGGTGTGAGGGAGGGCAATTACTGCTGACCAAACCAACAAAACTTTACCATCCTACCCTCCTCACAGAATTTGGTTACGTGGAGATTGGTCAAATTGCTGTTAATGTGCTTTTTGCTTTTTATAGGTGGAGTTTTTATTTAACCTTTTCTCAGCAAATCTATAAATTGTATCTTGTTTAGTAAAATCTGCAAAATTATTACTTTCAAATCATTCAGGTTTATTTGTGTATTCGATGGAAGCCAAACAACTGAAACAGGATCGTTCATGCAGGAGTTTGAGGATCACAGAAGAGCAGATAAAACTGAAACCACTTAATCAGAGGCCGTTTTCTGACCCCGCTGATATGTTTTCAGATTCATCTGCTCTTCGGTGTGAATGCCCCACAGAGCAACACAACACAACACAGGAGGTGGTAGCATATAGTTCTGCTGTTACCATGTTAGTCCAACAGCGACAGCTTCAGTGAGAGCAACACAAACAGAAATGTTCAGAGTGAGTCAGAGGAACAAAAACAGAGCGAAAACATCAGTGATATTAATTCTACTTAGTCCTATCATATATCACTAATATCACCATGCTACATCTACTAAAGTACAGCAGTGTGAGCACTACAACTTCTGTAATACTAATACTTTAACAATTTTACTCTCGGGTCTTGAATATTCAACTATGAGCTAGATAAGTAAGAAAGGTACATTTCAGAATCTAGACCAAGGGTGTCAAACTCGGGAGTATTTTATAAATATGGGACAAATCCTGCTTTCAAGGGACAAGAAACTACTACTACTACTGCCCTGACAAACTGCCCGGGTCTTTACGCCATCTGCTTAATCCTGGAACAAGTGCCAAACAAAGAGAGCAAACCACTCACTCTGGCTGGCTAAGAGAAACATCGAGCAGTGTTGTACAACTGATTTAACAGTTTACTATTCAACTCTCCAACTGATTTATTAGCCTCTACAGTTAGTTTTACCTGAGTGAGTCCTCATGTGTCGGGTCAGGTGGGTCTTCTGTGAGCTTGAGTAGTCGCAGTATGGACACTGGAATGGGCGAACACCTGAAATAGACAGAAAATAACACTGAGGTCCCACGACCACCTACATACAGACACTTTTAGTGCCTAAAAGACTTCAGACAGGCAAAAGACAGAAACGCAGAGGGTCGTCGTACCAGTGTGAGTCCGAATGTGTTGGATATAGTTGCTCTTGCGGTCAGAGAAGTAGGAGCACTGGCTGCAGGTGTGCAGTTTGCTGGGGAAGTGATTCCTTAGATGTTTCCTCCAGTGGTACTGACTGACGGTGGTGTATGGACACAGAGTACACTTAAACACCCTGCAGAGACACAGCGGCAGCACACACTCGTTACTCAGGTCGGTAAAACAACCGGTCATTAATTTTCCTGCAAAATGCTGGTATATGGAGGCAAAGTGTGTGTGTCAGTGCACAAGTGCAGGTCTTACCTGTGGTCTTCACCCTCCTTGTTGTGGTGTTTCAGGTGGGCAATGTAGTGGTCGTATCGGTTGGTGTTGTAGCCGCAGCGCTCACACCTGATCAGCCCTTTGATGTCATCTGCATTGGCTGCCACCTCCCCGCCGCTCTCGGCCTCACCACCTGCCGGGGCCTCGGGTGCTTCCGCCTCCTTTGCCTTGGTCTTGCTCCTCCCCTCCACCCGGTTCACCACCATCATCTTGCTGATACTGTGGGTGCTTAGATGATCCACAAACTCCTGCTCATTTTCCGCCTGGAAGTGACATGGTTTGCAGTGGAACGGTTTCTTCTTCTTCGTGCTCTCCGTCACAGCAGGCGGGGCCTCTTTGCGTTTGGCACCCTGGGGAGGTGGTGTTTTAGTGGTGGTGGCGGAGGAGGAGCGGGGCTGAGGCGGGCAGGACAGATCTTCAGCTTTGTCTTCCTCATCCTCGTTCTCATTCTCCTCTGTCCTGTTTCCAACAACCACAGCACGGATACCTGGGCCCAGAGTCTCGGGATACTTCTCAATACCGGCATCTCTCTGATTCTGGTTCTCGTAGCCATACCTGATCGCACACACAGGTGAGTTAGTGGCCAGATGAAACAGGTATCTGCAATATTACTATCAGGTTCTATAGAGCAGGTCTTTCTTTTATTATCAGTAATATCTCAATCAGAAAATCTAGAGCATGCTTTAAAATATTTTGCCTGCTGTGGGCATCCTTTGCACAAACAAGGGAATTCCTCACAATACGCACTCACAGCTAAGCTGAAATCAAATCAAACTACCCACACTAAGTGCTGCTGGAAAGGGAAAATGACTACAAAAGCAACAACTCATTCTTCATGACAGCAAAAAAGGCAGATAACTCGCTTCTGAACTGGGCGCACATGGGAGCTTCACGGGCTGTCCTTAACTGGAATATGTAACGCCTTTTGCAACTTCACAGGGAAACATAAAACATTTATAGATCTTAGCTTCCTTCATTTTAAATCCAGACTTTTTAATGACCCGCGGGAACCCTGTGTGTGTAATCATGTTGGACCAAACGCAATCTCAACAGAAAAAAAGTGTGATTATGATTTCTGCCATTCAGAGGAGCTGTCGCTGAAGGTTTTTTCTCTTAATGGCAAATATAGAAACGGCTGGATGTTTCCAGGAATAGCAAACAACCCATGAGTTAAAAAATAGTTTCAATGTTTGGTTAAAGTTTCCCTTGGTTAATATGGGGGTCAAGCCGAGGTCGGACTCGTTCTCACTTCCTCACCTGATCACACTCTCGTCCTCGCTGTCCGAGTAGCTGCCTCCCACGGTCTTCAGCTCCATCATCTCCTTCTCACCATCACAGCCACCGCCGCTCTCCGCGGCTGTCACCGCTGCCACGTTTGCCAGCATCACCAACTGAGGGGCGGGTAGCGTGTTCCTGGGCATGTCGCTGAGATTCTGCCCATCCTCCATCAGAGGAACACCCACGGGGAACATATCGAGCGAGAACACAGGCTGAACTGCCATGTGGAGTTCAGCGCTTCACCTAGACACACGGAAAGCTGCAGGGACAACGACACGGGAGGAATATTTTTAATAACTGCGATCTCTGAATCATAACCACATATATGTTTCTGGTTATTTTTTCCTTTAACTTATGTGTAACACTGAACATGAAGCGTTCTAAATCCTCCCTGCCTAAGACGGACCACAGATAACAGTTTTTCTCATATAAGGATTTG
Organism: Perissodus microlepis; assembly: GCF_051167445.1. Taxonomy (NCBI): domain Eukaryota; kingdom Metazoa; phylum Chordata; class Actinopteri; order Cichliformes; family Cichlidae; genus Perissodus; species Perissodus microlepis. Next base: position 26,109,290 of record NC_140462.1, read on the forward strand.
AGCGCAATCTACTTAATAATATCCATAATTACAGATAAATGCAAATCTGCAAATCAACACAAGCTCATGGCCCTCATTTCTGAATATTTGAGTGGAACCGTTCCTACCCTGTGCAAAAAAATAATCTACAAAACATGTGGACCGGCTTGTTTTCGTATGTTACTAAATCAGACTCATTCTGAACCAACCGGCTTGTGCAATCTGCATACTGCCACTACTTCTCTATTACTCCTCTAGTTTACCTCCAGTTGAAGCGGAAGTGGTGACGATGTTTTAAGAGAGAAACCTGCATCGCTAAGGCAAGAAAAAGGGGGGGGGGGGAAAGCGAGGTTCCACTTGATCACTTCCACTTTGGCTTTAGAACTAAAGAAACCTCTTGGATGAGACGTGAAACGTTTTCAAGAAATTTAAATAAGTCCAGTTGCCTTCTTCTAAAGCTTCTTAGGCTAACATGACCTGGATGACTGAGACATTATGGTTTGTTTGGGGGATTTTTGCAAACTGTGGATGATGACCAAAGGGCAATAATAACGACAATAGTTTTATTATTGTTATTAGCAGCAGTTTTCTATTTAAAGACTTGTGATTTTTCCTAAGAAAAGGGCCACTATTTGTTCTCCTGCTGTTACATCTAAGTTTGAGGGTAGAGTACGAACACAGTCAGGTATAAAATTACTGATAAATCACTGGCTTGTGTGTAAATTTTTCTTACTCACAATTTACGCATTGCATATGCACAGCGTACTCCTACGTGGAATAAAATGTGTCATAGAAACAGTGTTTGTCTTAACTTTTAAAAAATGTATTCTTTTCCTAGTATTACTAAAACTTTTTAAAAATATTTGTAATACTTGGACTGTATGATACATTTTACTGATACAATGTGTGTGTTTTTAACTTATTTTAAAAATAAAAAAAATGGGACTTCATTTTATTTTATTTTGTTTAAAATAATTTTCATAGTAAAAAAAAAAAGCGATTCGTTGGTCATGTTAGTCGCTTAAATAGCTTGGTCACTTGCGGCTTAGGTCTTTTTAATTTACCAATTTTAAATATTAGCGCTTATTACTAATCAATGAGCCTCCCGGGAGATGAATTTGCCTATTATAAAAAAAGAGGAAGTCATTACAGGGTAATTTTCCTTCCTCTCAGAATAAACATCCTGCAGTAAAGACGCTGAAATAACAACTGAAAACTTTCACTACATCGCTTTGTCGGCCATTTTGAAAGCAGCACCACGGCTCAGTCGACAGCGCCACACAGAAGTCCCTCTGGAAAAACACCAAGTTTAGAGGACCATCCCGCGGGGAAGGAGGCCGCCTGGCAGCTACTTAAACCCCACATCTCACCAACTAAAGGTCAAAGTTATTCAGCAGAAAATAAGCCGAATTTATGGTGGAAAAACAGAAGTGACAAAAACCTAAAACTCTGCCACATAAAAACACAAATACCTCCATAAATCTGTCGACATCGAATTAGCAGTGGTGGAAGTAAACTTCTTCAGCTGATTTGGATCAAGATAAATAAGGTCAGAGTGGACAAAAGAAGGAGGTTTTAAGTGAAGGATTAAAAAGTGAAAGTCCAATAATCTGCCCAGATTTAGGATGTCTGGGGACTAACAACATCAGGAACTATTTTCTGTAGAAAAAAAAATCTCACTCACGATTTTTTTTTCCTGAGACGTTTGATTAAATCACTTTTAACTTGAACCCATGAGATTATATTTTACTCGTGTAAAAAATGGTAGCTGTAAAGCTGCCGTTGTAATTTACAGCCACCATTTCAGATCCTTACGGAGTTTCACCAAACTTCGTTTGCGGAAGCGCACAAGTCGAATCAAACAGCGACATTTTACTGCGGCACTTCGGAGTCGGTCTAAAGTGTTACAGGAGCTTTTCCAGCTGTTTTCCAGCGGCGAATCTGCAGCTGGCAGCCGGGGAAATGTGGGGAAAGTGTGGGTCGATGTGTTAGAGTGTTAGCCATGGTCCTGATCAGCCCCGGACAGCGCCTTCTTCACCACCTCACCGCCTCCATTTTCCCAAACTGACTTCAACTTTGCAGCCGCTCCGCTCCGACAAAAACCCCGCACAGATGCGCTTTCAGCCCGACACTTCCCGCCCTGCAGCCCGGACACTCACCAGCTCCTCACGTCCGAACTCTACGAAACTTTTCCTGGACTTCTGCTTCTGTTTGTAGTTTTTCTTTCTCCCTTCGACGAACAGCGCACGGAGAAAAGTGAACACAACTTTCCGCACATTCCTCCACAGCGACGCACGACCGTGACGTGAGCACGTCGCTCACACAGCGCGAGGAGGTGTGGAAATCAGCTCCCAATCTTTTATTTTAAAGTAACGGTATTATTTATGTATTTATTTATTTATTAAATAGCATAATTTATTAATTCTATTCACTTTATTTTGATTATTGTACCTGATACATCCAGTTGATTTAATTTTTTTATATAAAATGTCACAGTTACCTACAAAGATGACTTTTCCCTCATACGAAACAATAAAGACAGTTTTTTGTTTTGCTTTTTAATTCAAAACAAAAAGTTATACTCTGTTGTTTCAGTGTTGTGCCAAAAGTAGCCTTGTATTGTTATGGAACTCTTGTGCTTGCTACACCAAATAGCCAGTTCCTGTTAAAAAAAACAAAACAAAAAAAAAAACAGCTAATGCAGTGCTCTTGTTAAACTCTTTGAATTAAAGCTGAAAGTCTGTGCCTCAATCACATCTTGTTTTTTGTTTGTTTGTAATTTTATTTTAAATCCACTGTGGTGTGGACAGAGACAAAATCACAAAATATGTTGCTTCCCCAAATTCTTTGGACATAACTGTACATAGTCCTCACCCTCACCTGACCATGAAATTTATACAAATTGTAAAACCTCCATACACACCTATCGTTCAACTAGATTATCCCATTATTGATGAAAGTATATGAATCAGTATAATAAAGGGTTAAAAATGCTCACACCACTGATTTCTCAGAATCATTTTTGTTTCAGTCAATCAGGTTTGATTCCTTATTGAATGATTTTAAACACAAAATTAACATCTGAGTATATCAAAACAGTGCTAACAGACTGGCAAAAGCAAAGGAAAAGGCCGATAGTGAATTTTATAGGAGGTCGGATACTAAGGCATGAGAAAAGAACTTGTATCAACTGGCTAGGCAGAGATATCAAACTGGAAAGGATGTGCAACAGGTTAGGGTGATTAAGGGCAGAGATGGAAGTGAGAGATGGAACACTCAAAATGAGTACTTTGAGAAGTAATGAATGAAGAAAATGAGAGAGAGAGTGGAGGATGGATGGTGGAAAGAGTGAATCAGGAAGAGCTGATGATTCGTAGGGAGGAAATGAGGGCAGCTATGATGAGGACAAAGAGTGGAAAGGAAGATGGTCCAGATGACATACCTGCGAAGGAGATGTCTAGGAGAGAGGGCAGTGGACCTTTTGATCAGATTGTTTAACACAATGAGAGTAGGGAACAGCTGGAAAAGAGCCCGGAGAGGCGAAGGCGTGCTCTGAAGAGGATGACTGAGAAATGGAATAGAAGTGCGTTGGTACCTATTTTCAAGAACAAGGTTCTCAGAGTTTAACAAGAGCAGTGAGCAGTATTCAGCGATACAGGAAACATCAGGGTAACGAGACACAGCTAATTCAAGAAGATGATAACTGGGCATCATTACTGGAAACAAGTGACAGGAGCTACAAAACAAAATACAAACCTTATTTATTTAGATTTTTCTAAAAGGATCTTGGAGCAGTTACCACTTAAAAAAGAAATGAGAATGAGGAGAGAAAGTGGGGGTTTGGTACCTCTGGGCCTCCATCTGGAGCCTGCCTAACATTAAAAGTTTCATCCACAGTGAGAAACAACCAGCAGCTTACTTACAGGTATTATCACTTCTCCTTCAGTTTGCACAGATGACAGAGCAAAGACTGCCGGCCGAGGAAGACTGCAGGTGCTGCTAAACGCTTCTGGAAAAACATAACGAAACTGATTCCAAGTCCAGCATAAACTTTAAATTTATGGATGGATACTTGATTTCTTTTTTGCCAGGCAAAAAGCTGTATTGAACATATTGTAACAACAACACAGGCTGACCAAATACAATGATCCATAAATATAAATATGAAAAATAAATATGTCAATAAATAAAAATTATACAAAAAGGACAGAGAAAAAAGAAAAAAGGCACACACACATATTAAATTTAAATTACTAAGTAATGAGAGTAATTTATAGACTGATCCATTTTGAACTGCTTTCAGAGACTTACTAAACAGCTTTAGATCATTCGTCCAGAATCTGCATTTGTGAATGAAATATTTTCCAATTAAAATTACATTGTTAAGTTCAATTCACGGAGAATCTCCGTGAATCGCTACCTTATTGTGTTCCCAGGGATCCCAGGGGCTATGTTGTCTGGGCGCTTTTGCCCCCTGTTAGGGTCTCCCATGGCAAATTGGTCCTGGGTGAGGGACCAGACAAAGAGCGATTCAGAAGACCCTTATGAAGAAAAAAAAAAATAGGGTTACCGGGGCCCCGCCCTGGAGCCAGGCCCGGGGAGGGTGCCCGAGGGTGAGCGTCTGGTGGCCGGGCCTTAGTCCATGGGGCCCGGCCGGGCACAGCCCGAAAAGGGGACATGGGCCCATCCTCCCGCAGGCCCACCACCCGCAGGAGGCGCCATAGGGGTCGGGTGCATTGTGTGCCCAGCGGCGGCCAGGAGCGGAGGCCCTGGCGGACTGATCCCCAGCTGCCAAGACTGGCAATTGGGACATGGAATGTCACCTCTCTGGTGGGGAAGGAGCCTGACTTAGTGCGTGAGGTTGAGAGGTACCGGCTAGATATAGTTGGGCTCACCTCTACGCATGGCTTGGGCTCTGGAACCAGTCTCCTGGAGAGGGGCTGGACTCTGTCTCAGTCTGGAGTTGCCCCTGGTGAGAGGCGGCGGGCTGGGGTGGGTATTCTAATATCCCCTCGGCTTGTTGCCGGTACGTTGGGGTTTTTCCCGGTGGATGAGAGGGTTTGTTCCCTGCGCCTTAGGGTCGGGGAACGGGTCCTGACTGTCATCTGCGCTTATGCGCCGAGTGGCAGTTCAGAGTACCCAGCCTTCTTAGAGTTCCTGGTGGGGTGCTGGAAGGTGCTCCACCTGGAGACTCTGTTGTCCTGCTGGGAGACTTCAATGCTCACGTGGGTAACGACAGCGAGACCTGGAGGGGCGTGATTGGGAGGAACGGCCTCCCTGATCTGAACCCGAGCGGTGTTTTGTTATTGGACTTCTGTGCAAATCACAGTTTGGCCATAACGAACACCTTGTTCGAACATAAGAGTGTCCATAAGTGCACGTTGCACCAGGACGCTCTAGGCCGTAGGTCGATGATCGATTTTGTAATCGTATCACCAGACCTGCGACCATATGTTCTGGACACTCAGGTAAAGAGAGGGGCTGAGCTGTCAACTGATCACCACCTGGTGGTGAGTTGGATCAGGTGGCGGGGGAGGACGCTGGACAGACCCGGTGCACCTAAACACGTAGTGAGGGTGTGCTGGGAACGTCTAGCAGAGGCCCCAGTCCGCGAGATCTTCAATGCACACCTCCGGCAGAGCTTCAACAGCATTCCGAGGGAGACTGGGGACATTGAGTCCGAATGGACCATGTTCAGCGTCTCCATTGCTGAAGCTGCTGCATTGAGCTGTGGCCGCAAGGTGGTTGGTGCCTGCCGTGGTGGTAATCCCCGAACCAAATGGTGGACACCAGAGGTGAAGGGAGCCACCAGGCTGAAGAAGGAGTCCTATCGGGCTTGGTTAGCCTGTGGGACTCCGGAGGCAGCCGACAGGTATCGACAGGCCAAGCGGAATGCAGCTCGGGCAGTGGCTGAAGCAAAAACTCGGGTGTGGGAGGAGTTCGGAGAGGCCATAGAAAAAGACTTTCAGACTGCCTCGAAGAGATTCTGGCAAACCGTCAGGCGTCTCAGGAGGGGAAAGCGGTGCTCTACCTGCACTGTGTATAGTGCTGGCGGAGCGCTGCTGACTTCGACTGAGAAAATTGTCAGGCGGTGGAAGGAATACTTCGAGGACCTCCTTAATCCCACTGACACATCTTCCGAGGAGGAAGCAGAGTCTGGGGATGAGGGGAATGACCCACCAATTTCTGAAGGCGAGGTCACTGAGGCAGTTAAACAACTCCTTGGTGGGAGAGCCCCTGATGTTGATGAGGTCCGCCCCGAGTTCCTGAAGGCTCTGGACTTTGTAGGGCTGTCCTGGTTGACACGCCTCTACAATGTTGCGTGGAGATCAGGGGCAGTACCCCTGGACTGGCAGACCGGGGTGGTGGTCCCCATCTTTAAGAAGGGGGACCGGAGGGTGTGTTCCAACTACAGGGGGATCACACTCCTCAGCCTCCCTGGGAAAGTCTATGCCAGGGTGCTGGAAAGGAGAGTTCATCCGCTAGTCGAACCTCGGATACAAGAGGAACAATGCGGTTTTCGTCCTGGTCGCGGAACACTGGACCAGCTCTTTATCCTCTCAAGGATACTTGAGGGTGCATGGGAGTTTGCCCAACCAGTCTACATGTGTTTTGTGGACTTGGAGGGAGGTGGGAGGTGCTGCGGGAGTATGGGGTGTCTGGCCCATTACTACGGGCCATTCAATCCCTATACAACCGTTGCAAGAGCTTGGTTCGCATTGCCGGCAATAAGTTGGACTCGTTCCCGGTGGGTGATGGGCTCCGCCAGGGCTGCCCTTTGTCACCGATTCTGTTCTTTAGACTGTTAGCCTGTACGTTAGCCTGTTATTGGACTCATCTCGGACGGGGATGAGTCTGCCTACAGGAGGGAGGTTGAACGTCTGGTGTCCTGGTGCAGCTACAACAACCTGGTGCTGAATGCCCAGAAGACAGTGGAGATTATTGTGGACTTCAGGAAGCACACAGCCCCACTCCCCCCCCATCATCCTGACTGACACCCTCATCACCTCTGTGGACTCATTCCGCTTCCTGGGTACCACCATCACCCAGGACCTGAAGTGGGAGCCCACCATCACCTCCGTCATTAAGAAAGCCCAGCAGAGGATGTACTTCCTGAGGCAGCTGAAGAAATTCAACCTGCCAACACGGACGATGATGCAATTCTACACTGCAATCATCGAGTCCATCCTCACCTCATCCATCACCGTGTGGTACGCTGGAGCCACTATCAGGGACAAACAGAGACTGCAGCGTGTTGTGCGCTCTGCTGAGAAGGTGATTGGCTGCAGACTCCCATCTCTGCAGGACCTGTACACCTCCAGGACACTGGGGCGTGCAGCTCGGATCTCAGCTGACCCTTCTCACCCTGGACACAGTCTGTTTGACCTGCTCCCCTCAGGCAGGAGGCTCCGGTCCATTCGTACCAGAACCTCTCGCCATAAGAACAGTTTCTTCCCCTCTGCTGTTGGACTCATGAACAATAACCGTATGACTGTTCCCACCACTAACACATGACCCTACGCTGTGTTCACTGCATCATTCCATGTTTGGCACTGATCACCACATGCACTCATGTATATATCTATCTACTTAGCACTTTTAATTCTTATTTTTATTTTTATGTCTATTTAAGCGTTATATGACAGTATGTTTGCACTAAGTACCGCAGCAATTTCCTAATGTTGTAAACCTGCTCAACATTTGGCAATAAAACCCTTTCTGATTCTGATTCTGATTCTGTTCAGAATTTTTATGGACAGGGTTTCTAGGCGCAGCCAAGTGGCGGAGGGTTTTCACTTCGGTGGCCTCAGAATCTCATCTCTGCTTTTTGCGGATGATGTGGTTCTGTTGGCTTCATCGGGTGAAGGCCTCCAGCTCGCACTGGAACGGTTCGCAGCTGAGTGTGAAGCAGCGGGAATGAGGATCAGCACCTCCAAATCTGAGGCCATGGTTCTCAGCCGGAAAAGGGTGGAGTGCCCACTCCCGGGTCGGGGATGAGTTCCTGCCCCAAGTGGAGGAGTTCAAGTATCTCGGGGTCTTGTTTGCGAGCGATGGGAGAAGGGAGCCGGAGATCGACAGACGGATTGGTGCTGCAGCTGCAGTGATGCGGAGGCTGCACCGGTCCGTCGTGGTGAAGAGGGAGCTGAGTGTAAAAGCAAAGCTCTCAATTTACCGGTCGATCTACGTCCCTACCCTCACCTATGGCCACGAGCTGTGGGTAGTGACCGAAAGAACGAGATCGCGGATACAAGCGGCGGAAATGAGCTTCCTCCGAAGGGTGGCTGGCCTCTCCCTTAGAGATAGGGTGAGAAGTTCGGCCATCCGGGAGGGGCTCAGAGTAGAGAAGCTGCTCCTCCACATCGAAAGGAGCCAGCTGAGGTGGTTCGGGCATCTGACAAGGATGCCTCCTGGGCGCCTCCTGGGTGAGGTGTTCTGGGCATGTCCCACCGGGAGGAGGCCCCGGGGCAGACCCAGGACACGCTGGAGAGATTATATCTCTCGGCTGGCCTGGGAACGCCTTGGTGTTCCCCTGGATAAGCTGGAGGTGGTGGCTGGGGAGAGGGAGGTCTGGGCTTCTCTGCTTAGGCTGCTGCCCCCGCGACCCAGCCCCGGATAAAGCGGATGAAGATGGATGGATGGATTGTTGAGTAAATTTCTGCTTTTCTATTCTGGCCTGCAACCAATCCAAAAGGACTGTATTGTTTTACACTGAATTTTTCTGACTCACTGTTACAAAAATACAGCGATTTACCTGTTCTTTAAATCTCAGTGTAATAAAATCATTAACTGGATAAATTTCATTTAAAATGGTTTAAAATGTTGTCTCCAAATTTTGGTTATCTGATCTGATAGAGATAAAAATATCTTATAAAGATATAGTGTCTTTTAACCTGATTAGTATAATTTTTTTAGCATTAGATGTAATATTTTCATTGTGGCGCAGATCAGGATCTTTGAAATCTCTGAGTGCTGCAGATCTTTGCTAAAGTTTGAGAGAGTGGGACTGTTTTATCAACTTTTTATAGATTTTTGGATTAAAGCAAAGACTGAATTTAAAACAAAGTTCTTGACACGGCAACGCACCACCAATATCATTCATGAAATGTGAAATTGCCCAAACGGATATTACTGAGATTGGTGTAATTAAGAAAACTTTGTTGTTGTATTTCAACATTTTGACCACATGGAGGCGCAGTAAACATTCGTAAACTACCACAGCCTGTTCAGACTGTAATAATAAACTTCATGTCAACAATTTATTATACTTTTTAAGTTCTTTTGTGTAGTTTATATGATTTATTTTCAGATAATTTACTTGGCTTGTAGTTTTTATTTTGTGCCAATTTTTCAATGTTCAATTAATTAATTTCACTTTATTTTATTTTAGTTTTGTTTGCTTAATCGTCTAAATGCATTAATATTAAATTAATGTAGTCATTGTTTTAAAGGTACGTAACTGATTGTCACTTAAGTAACGACAACTCTGTTGTTTGTTTAATTGAAGCATTGTTTGTTGTTGTTTACCTGTTTATTGGTTGTTTATTAAATTGTTTCTTCTCATTGTTTTATTTAGTCTTAATGTACTTTATTTTTATCTCTTATTTTACTTTGTGTAATTCATTTAATTTAAGTTATTTTATTTTATTTTAGTATGATTTATTTCATTTCATTTCATTTTATATATGTATGTATTTATTTTTTATTTCGTTTTCTTCGTTTAATTTTTTTTACAGCCTTTAATCCTTAAGAATAACTAGCTTGACTCAGGGAAGATCAGTGATTCGTAACGCAAATAAAAGATTTATGAAGTCTGTAGGCGGTAAGAAGACGTCACTGCTTTGTATAACCGGAAGCCAAGTCTCTTCTTCAAATTCACTACCGTGAACTTCCTCCAGGAAAATCGTTGCGTTTGCCTTCAAAATAAAGGTCTGGCTAAGCATTAGGAGATAAGAAGAGTTTAGCTAATTTTATTCTCAGGTGTTATCGTCACCCTAGCATATTAGCATAGAAAAAAAGTAACTGATTATGTGAGTAATTTCATTCAATAATCTGATACATCCTAAATGATTTGGTGCTCTGATAATTTTGACAGTTGCATATTTTTTTTATGTTTAACAATAATTTCTGATTTGAGTTCTAGTAGTTCTTACATTCGATGTTGTCTCATTAATCATCTGACAATTCTTCTGACCTCTACAGTTTGGCCTGGGTCTGCCTCTCCACTGTTAGGATAAGAAGATCTTTTGGAACCGTCACTAAAGCTGTTTTTTGTACTGTGATGAGCTCTGAAACCTGACTGGATCTCTTCAAATAAACCATCTTCAGATAAAAGGAAGCTTGGAGATTGGCCTATAATTAGCTAAGACAGTGATGGCCTTTAAAAATGATCATGAAAGTACTTGAAGGCATGTGGTACATAGCTGATTAACAGTGACAGATTAAATGGTGAGGTGTTTCTTTTATTATGTTTATCTATATGATTGGAGCAGAACTGGTTGAAATCTTTCCCTTCTATAAGCGGTAGAAATGTTATATTAATCACTATGTGCCTCATTGTGACATTTTAGGGCACTGTATTGCACAGGTACAAAAGTGTGTTGCCCTTTCATATGTGGACACTCAATATGGTTTCTTGAATTTTTTTTTCAATTAACTTTGGCCTTGGGCAGTGAGAGTGAAGGTAAAGGTCAAATGCAAGGCCTAGTATGTCTTTAAAACTGTGGATGCTAACAAACAGACACTACCTACTCCCTCCCTTGGGGTGGAGTGGGGGGTTATATTAAAAAGAGTGTTTGTCAATAAAAGAAAAAAAAACTTATCAATGGATACATCCATGTTTTATATAGACAAAGACTTCTTGATTGATTAATTCACTGACTGACTGACAGATCAGTGGGATTAATTTATAACATATAATTTATTAGTAAGCATTTAGAGAAACGGCACTCCGGGTGGGTTTGTGTTTTATTGTGAAAGTCTGAAACCGGAGGTGTTCACAATAGTTTCGTCACACTGACAGGTTAGTGTCCTCTGCGGCACGCGAAAGTTTATCCACTCTCTCCGGAACTTCGCAGCTCAATGTCCGAACTGACGTTTGCTGCTCCCGGCTCCGGTACTGACTGACGTGCGGATGTTTCTCTCGAGCACTTTTCAGAACTTTTCCGCGGGATTTGTTAACGTTTGTTAGCCAACTTTAAAAGAGCCGTTTAACGGAGACACATAGTTTCCGAGCCGCGTAGCTGTGAGTTTATTTTAAACCGGAACTGAGGGGCAAACTAATTAATTTACCATCGTTTTTGTTTTTGACGTCTCGGTTATTCGCTTTATTCCCGCGACATTTCGCTCTTATTTTAACCGGATATCACAGGAAACTTGGAAACTTTCCCGACAACTTGCAGGAAAATGGAGTCTGAAAGCAGATAACATTAAGCGACCAGGGGAAACAGACGTTATTTCCGCTTCATCGGCCGGGTTTTAACGAAACACCTCCGGGATTGTGCGAGCCAGGATGCCCGGAGAGTCCTCCGTCAACTTCGGCGTCCTCCACCGGATTTGTAAGCTGGTGGTGCTGCTCTGTTTTCTCCACATCGCCGTCACCGTGGTCTTCTATGTCCGCTCCTTCGATTTCCGCCTTGCCTTCGTTCAGAATCAGCAGTCCATTAATAACATCCCTAAGATCCAGAATAACAACCCGGTGGTGACCTCCGGACTCGAGCCTGCGAAAGACGGGGATAAAGTCTCCGAAGAGGGGGAAGTCTTGGAGCAGCCGGTGAAGAAGCTGGAGAAATGCCCCGAGACGTCCCCCCTGCTGGGTAAGACTAGCCAGAACCCTGGTTCTGAGGTCCACAGTCTGTTTAAAGGTTTAAAACACCACAAACCTCGGAGATTGACTAGTTTCGGTCCTCACATTTTAATAGGAAACAGGGCAGTATAATTGTGACAGTATTGGTTTCTGTGACTTAATAACCTATTCAAACAGACTTTTTAGCTTCAACTACCAAAAACAATAAATATACTTTTCACGACTCACGATCGTTTACTTTTTAACGGCATAAATGCAGATTATTAACAATTAAAACCAAGCATTTGGGGCTTAAATAGTTTACTTGTTCCCTCCCGACACCTCACTGTATTTCTGTAGCAAGATACTGTACTGCTCCTTTAAGTTTCATCACCAGGAACAAATGAGGTCACTTGAGTGTTTGAATTGTTGTTTTAGAAACGGTTTGTGGAGCTGGATTTTTTAATAACTGCCTGAGGTTGGAAATGCTGCCTTATTGCAGGGGTAAGACATTGTTTAAGATCCATCCATCCATTCTCTTGCGCTTATCCTTTTCAGGTTGACGATGCTGTGACAGCATGAGTCGCGGCAGAAAAAAGCAGCACACTGGACATCGTGTCTTCCTTTCCTGACAAAAACTACAGTTAGGGTAGCTTTATCTATTAAACTTCATACTGGTTGTTATTATTTATGTATGGCACATCCCTCTACTGTGGAGAAGAGGCGTGAGAACAGTTACTCAAAGAGACGCCTTCACGTGCTCATCTTGTCCAACAAACAGTCCAGACCTCTATGATATTAAATAAATGAAAACGGCACTTGAAGAGTTTCATTCAGGAATGTGGCTGCCTTGCCTGTTGCACAATCGAGTTACAAATCACTTTCTGTTCCCACTTTATGGCATTAGAGAGCACCTACAGTCAGTGATGCTGGCAGAAATGAAACTTACAGGTTTTAAAAGTATGATCTAAATATGAAGCTCAAGCTTCAGGATCTGCTCCAGTATCAGGATAGGTGAACAGACAAGGCTTTGCAATTTAGCTGAGATCTTTAGACTTGATCAGGTGTTTTTCATAGGTTTTACAGCTTTTTATATTGATAAAAGACCCCTCCCTGCAATAGTAATAGATACACAAAGAAAAAAAAGGTCACCTTCTGGTATAGAAATTACTTTTTCTTTTTTTTTTTCCCCGTTTTACAGCGAGTTCAAGGAAGTCTTCTGTGAATGAACAAAAACTTCATATGTTATATTTACAGGACAGTCTGGACAATGAACCGTCAGCAGTTATATTTTCTGTAATTTTACACATTTTGTTATATACTTTCACTGATCCATGATGCAAAATAACTTTGAGATCCCTGGACTAGATTAACCAAATATGTTTTGTGGTACATGATATGTTTTGAAGTGTACCTGGAAATAGCTTAAATGACATCTCGGTCCAAAAATACCTCCTGCCTCCTTCTGTCGTGAGGTCAAAGATAGCTCTGAAGTACGACTGATAAGAACTTGTGCTCTGACTTCATGCTAACAGTTTGTTACCATGAAAAAGTCATTACAAAAAAAGATCCAGTGTAACTCCATTCTTCCTCCTTATTAAGGCTTCTCATGTCTGCATCACTATGAATTATGGGACAGCATTATCTCCTGTCCTTCCATAAAGGAGAATTCAAATGACTAATCTTGTCAAATTGCATATGTGTATGAATTTCATGGACACATGCTAAATCTAGCAGTGGGAAAGCTTTAATGTTTTTTTTTTTTTTTTAGTAAACCAATTAGACATAGAAAATATTAAAATTTTAATCACTCCTCACAGTCTTAAACCTCAAAAATGTGATTAATTTGCTTTAATAATAAGAGTGCATGCACCTTTGCATTCATGTGCTCCTCGGAGGGCCGGAATCTCCCAAGCTGAGAAATCATTCCTATGATAGTTTTGTGCTGATTTTGGCCGAAGAGGATTACTGCCAGTTAATACCTCTTCCAACTCATCTTTGTCTGTGAACGGTTACAAATTACAAACTAAATCCCAAAAATCGCAAAACAACGAAAAGTTTCAACTTTATTACCATTTTCCCATTATTTATTTTTTAGCCAGGTGGAAACAACTTTTTTCGATATCACATGACCGCGCAGTAAGATTGAAATAACCAAAATGAGAGTAATTGTTGTGTGTGTCGTTACTTTTTAAATAGATGAGGTGGAAGAACACGATGAGCTGCCTCCACGTTAGGTTTCATGAATCTGTGGGGTTGCAGATGGCTCTAGTTTAATCACCAGAGTGGGCTTGATTTATGGGGGAGTTTTGTGTGTTCTTGAGTTCATCTGATTGGAGTCCAAACAGCGTTCAGGAGATACGACGTACAGCTGCAGCCAGGTGTTCGGTTACTTTTAAACTTCGTAGTTTTGTCTCACATTAAATCTCAGTGTAATCCAGCTGTGATCTAAAGATCTCTAATAAGGTGTTTCCTCTCTCCTCGTGTCTCCTCCTGGTGTGGGGATGCAGTCAGAGGTGCTGGGATGTTCTCCAGATGTGAGATAATGCAAGCCAATCAGAGCCTCTGTACATGCTCCTCCTCTAACTGAGTTTCTGCTGGAGCTCGGGTTTCTGCTAAAGCTGCTCGTCCTCCATGCTTTGTTTGTGAGAAACAGCCGACAGAAGCAGCAGCAGTTTGCAGGCTTACGAGTCTCTGAGGAGGTAGAGTAGAGGAAACCAGATGCTGTCTGTTCACATCTGACCTGAGGTTTCCAGTCCTGAGGCTTCCTTTATAAACACACATGCAAACACACACACACCTCATGTCAAGGTTGGAATTTATAAGATAAAAAACGCTTACAGAGCCCCTTTAGTGGAAACATTCAGACCAGCTGGCTCTCGAGTGCGTCTCTCCTCCCACAGACACACTCCATCTCCTCCGTGTTGGACTGCAGCTTGGAGTCCTCGTCTTGTTCTGCAACCTCTGTGACTTTGGCATAGCAGCACCCATGAACCAGTTCGCCAGCCTACTGCAGGTTTTAGCTAGAGTGCTGCAACTAAAAGGAGAGAATCCACATTCATGAGGTGCTTTGCATTTTTGGTTGAATGAGTTGTGTTCATTATGAGGTGGACTGTGGTTTTAAAACAAGTCTGTTCCAAATCACAGGTGCAGACAGTGTTATAAAATATTTTGTAGTGCAGGTACACTTTTAGTACGAGTTCTGTGTTCTCTTTCATAAACGTTCTCTCTGCGTGTTTGTCTGGACTTTCAGTTTGATCAGTTTGTGTAACTTTGATCAGGATGTTTGTTATTAGTCTGATCTCACCGTTTCCTCAGCTGTGACCTCTCGGACCCCCTCAGACCTCTCAGATCAGCTCTGTCAGCCCACAGACATTCAGCTTCATCGCACTCTTTGGTTTCTGAGTGCGAACTAGTCTGAACCCATCTTGACTTTTAACTACACAGAGAACTTGTGAAAGTGTGGATTTTTAAAATTGTGACTTCATACAGAGAGTTTTAGTTTGCTGTTGGAAAAAAAAAATGTATGACTCAAAATCAGGGGTGCCAAACATTAGGCCTGGGGCCCAGAACCAGCCAGGCAAAGACTTAAATCCGGCCAGACTGGACAGCTTTAGAAAATGTGACAGAAAACATACATTTTTAACTGTATTTTCATAAGCTTTATAGCTTTATCTTTACTGATAAAGACCCAATATATGGATGTTCATGCTACACAAAAAAGATTGTTTTTTACAATCTACTATAGACATTTATATATTTATTTATTCATTTATTTTTTTGTAGTGTGCAATTAATATTCATTGCACACTGTCCATTTTCTTTCTGTTTGAGCCGGATTAAGTTTGCTCTCCTTGGTTATTAATGAGCAGTGAAAATGATCAATGGTTTGACTCTGTGAACTCTGTCAGACATTGTGTCATATAAAGAGGTTTCACTCTACAACACTTATTTGTTTCTGTAAGACCAAAAGCTCCTATTATCCTAACTAATATTTACTCAAGTATTGGGCAGATTACGTGGAGCCACAAGATGGCTCCACGTAATCTACGGCCTGACGGCCAGAGGTCAGTAATGGGTATGTAGGATCAGTCGATTGGTCAGCTGTGGGGTTATTTAGGTCAAGTGACTTGTGTTTGCTCCAATCTCATAGATGGCAAACTGGCTGAAGTGAACCCTCACTATCAAATAGGTTTGAATTTTCACAGTAAAGAAAGACCATTGAAATCCGCTTGTTAAGTGGATACGATTTGCCATTAGCTCTTTCTGGGTCCAAGCGCTCCTTCGGGTTCCAGAATCAAACAAGCACTTAAAAACAGTCCAAATTCTTCTAGCTCAAGTAAAAT
Organism: Perissodus microlepis; assembly: GCF_051167445.1. NCBI lineage: Eukaryota > Metazoa > Chordata > Actinopteri > Cichliformes > Cichlidae > Perissodus > Perissodus microlepis. The sequence continues at coordinate 26,125,397 of NC_140462.1, forward strand.
GATCTGTGCAAGTCTGCTTTTTAAGGACTGCCCTTAAATCTCCTCAAAGACCAGCTTGAATGATCCAGGAGCAAAGTGACATTATCCAGCAGTTTGTATCCATTGGCAGGAAACTTCTCAGCTTTTAATTCAACTGAAGACCTACGGGCAGTCCTTTAAAAGCACAAACTGTGATCAGCTAGGAGTGTTGGTAAGTCCAGCATGCTACGGAGGATTGAAAACGTTATGAAGGAGACTCACAACTGTAAATACGGACTCTACACTGTAAAAGTGAGTTATTTAGCAATAAAGTCTTTGAAACTTATGACATGCTTATGATTGTTGTTCACTGTATCATAGGGAGAAAATTGAGCCATTGCCCAAAATTTTGTATATGACTGTAAATACTCAGCTCAAGATTAACTCCCCCTTTATAAAAAACAAACAAAATTCCATTAGGATATCTCAAAACTCCTGAAATATGATTGCACGCTGCTCTATTTAACAAATCAAATCTCACACAGGCCTACATCTTTTAATAGCTGACCTTAAATCTTTATCCAGAGGGATGACCAACTGAAAGCAGCTTGAAGTGGCTTAAAGATGAACATATTAACATGTGAAACTGTGCTGAAACCACGAGTGGAAGGCTAAACAGTGAAGGATGTGGTAAAATGGTTCCAGCTGTGCTCCCGCTTCCTCTGTTAGGGAGTCCTGTTTGGTTTCTGTTGACACGTCATCACACGGTGAGAAATAGTACTCTGGACTTGCAGAGGAGCAGAACATTTTATCTGACATGAGTAGGACTCTGTTCTAGCTGTAGTTTTCTTGGCACTGGTCTAGCATGATGTCACTGTTACAGAGATGTCCGTAACGCGCGGGCAGACATGTTTCCGTGTTCAGGAAAATGACGTGAATATACAGGCTGTATAAAAGTTGTTGACCTGAGATCAGCGTCTAACTGCTCTCTGGATGAAGAGCGCAAATCTTTGTGTGTTAATGAGCTGTTTGGACTTTTGGACTCTTTCTGCAGCAGCATATTTCTCTGATTACACACTGAGAACTGCAGAAGGTTGGAAAATTTTCTGCAGGACGAAAACAGTTTTCTGTCCTGCTGTTTGTGCTCACATCATTTCAGTCAGAATAAACCAGAACAGACTGGAAGAACACGCCGCAGGCGTACACAAACACGTTTAACCTGTCCTGACGATTATGTGACCAGACTCTTCACAGCAGTTTTTCTCAGATACATTTTACTTCTTCTCTCAGGGGCCGCTCTTTTCATTCATTCAGATATAATGCTTATAACACATCAGAATTTAATGGGAGGCGGTGCTGGTTATCTCGGTGATATGTTTGGCATGAAAGGACTCCGCATCGTTTGATGGGAATGAAATTTATCACTCACAGAGGGTTGAACCCTGAAAATCAAGGTGTGACTGGCTAGTCCAGTTTGCCCAAATTTCATTGTAGCAACTCAAAAGCGGTTCTCAGTAGTTTGTATGCCTCCCCCCCACCTGCTTGTATGCATGCCTGACAGTGTTGGGCCATGCTCCTGATGAGATGAGATGGTGTCCTGGGGATCACTGAGCTCCTGGATAGTCTGAGTTGCAACTTGGCATAAGCCAAACATAAGTTTTAAGCGCAATCTATCGGATTTAGGTAAGGCAAGTGTGGGGGCCAGTCAGTAGTATCAATTCCTTCATCCTTCAGGAACTGCCTTCATACTCTCGCCACATGAGGCCGGGCATTGTTGTGCACCGGCGGGAACCCAGGGCCCACTGCACCAGTGTATCGCCTGACAACAGGTCCCAGGATTTCATCCTGATATCTAATGGCAGTCAGGGTGCTGTTGCTGAGCCCGTGGAGGTCTGTGCATCACTCCATAGATATGCCTCTCAGACTATCACTGACCCACCATACTAATACATACGTGCTAAACAATGTTACAGGGAGCATATTGTTCTCCACGGCTTCTCCATATGCTTTCACGGCTGTCACATGCGTTCACGGTGAAGCTGCTCTCATCTGTGACGAGCAGGACGCCAGTGGTGGACCTGCCAGTTCTGGTATTCTATGGCTAATGCCATATGGGCTAAGGGCCTTCTATGGCCCTGTCCAGCACTCCCAGGGTACCTGCCTGTCTCCCAGAATATTTGGAATAATTTTTATTCATTAGCTTATCCTACTGTATTTTTCCATGTGGATGTTAGTGAATGAGGCCTAGTTGTTGTATATTTATATATTATTTCACTTTTAGTTTTTCTACACTCTATTTTGTTTTTTTAAAATAATACTTTGGCTCAGTTTTTTGCCTGTGGGTGAAGCTCTCTGCTGTGGCCACCTGAAAAGGTTGTGCTGATCCTTTACTCTGTAGTCAGACTCTCTGATGTTGGTGTTTGTGTCCTCAGTGGGTCCCCTGCGAGTGGAGTTTAACATTCCTGTAAACCTGGAGCTGATAAAAAAGGAGAACCCCAACGTGCAGCCGGGCGGACGCTTCAAACCCAAAGACTGCGAGGCGCTGCAGAAAGTGGCCATCATCATCCCGTTCCGCAACCGAGAACAGCACCTTAAGTACTGGCTGTACTACCTGCACCCAATCCTGCAAAGGCAGCAGCTCGACTACGGGATCTACGTCATCAACCAGGTACACTTACGATGTGTGTTCATATATGAGAACAAAGAGACAATTAAAATCCTGTGTGTATAAGTTCCACTGTTCACTTGACAGGGTGGACTGTTTGCCTCTTTGCGTAAAAATGAAATGAGAGAGAGCATGTTTATCCAGAGTTTGGTTTCACAGATAGTAAAATAATACATCAGGTCTCCTGCCTGTGTGACACCGGTGTTGGCATGAATGGCTCTTTATCCTCACAACGCCAGATACATTCCTGGAATTCAAGCTTCAGCTTGTTGCTTACATGAAATAATCAGTTTGGAGACATTAAATACACTGTTGTGTCTGGGTGCTTCCTCCTCACTATCACTCCCCCTTACTGTGCGATGGCAGGAGTTTGTTTTGCAGTGTGCAGCTGTCAGTGATAAAAAGAAGTTCAAGTTTATCAAACGTGACTGATGGGGGTGTGTGCAGGGGGTTGATCTCGCTACTTCTGACCAGAAATACCAGTCAGTTAAGCTATTCATGTAGCTAACTATTGGTTTACAACAGGAATAAACCATTTATAATAAGTCCTCTGTACAAAATCAAACTTTTTATTAATGCAGTAACTACCTTTAAAATTACTGTTGAGTATTAGATTAACAAGAGAAAGTAGTAATGAAAGCAAGCCATGGGTTTAAAAATAAGATGATAATCTTTATTTATTTTTTTGCCTCTTTTTGAACTGGACCCCATCTTATAACTAAAAAGGAGCAGTGGCTATCAGATGTAAAGCTCTTAAAGTTCCTCTTAGGGTGGAGAACAGTGGTTAAAAAAAGGCTTCAATCCTGGAACAATTAATGAAATACCTTTGAACTTCTCTGTCTACTCTTCAATCACATCATGATTGTTTAACATAAAAATCCACAGGTGGTTCACAGAGTATCTCACAGTAAGAACTCTAAACTTCTTTCTTACACGAAGCTTCTTCAATCAGCAGAATTTACTGTGAATTCTTGGAAACAGAGTGTGATCTCTAGTGCTATTGATGTTTGCAGGCCGCAGTGTCACATACTTTTGAGGATTCTGGAAACTGTGTGAGTGAAAGACTGGTGGCTTTTGCTTAAGTACACAGAGAGGGTGTGTTCACTGTGTTTTGTGTTGTGCAGAAGGCTTATCAGCACAACACAAACTGGAGCAACACTAACGGCGTTAGTGGCTTTGGAGCTGAAATTCGAGTCGGATCAGTCACCCATCTCAAACAATTTTAGGTTTAGATTGGACTCTTATTTTTTTGCATGATTACACTTGTTAAAGCACGCTACAGAGCTGCTGTGATGCTGAGATCTGCAGCAGCTGCAGATCTCAACTTGCCTTCGTGCCTCGTTACTAGGAAGATTCATTGTATTGCAGTTACTCCCACCACTTATAGTTACCAGAGGAGTTATTTAACATCTCTCTTAGCAGGGCTGAAGTAAATACGCTTAAATCTACTTTAAGCCCAACAAAACCCACTCAGGCAAATTATTATCAAAATAAACTATTGTTGTACAGTTTGATAAGCTGACAGATTCTGCTACTCCAAGATGTAGGTGATGATGATGTGTTTAACTAAACAAACGAATGTGTCTGTGTGACATCAAGCGTTGTGTTTGGATAGTAATGTCTTTTTTCAGCTTTTTAGATCCTGTTCCTGATAAATCCTACAAAGGGAAACAAAACTGAATTGAAATAAAAATTCAAAATTAATAACTCTCATCTGTGTTGATTATTTTTTGATTACTTGAATAACAGGACAGTTTTTAGTTTTGGGGCTCAGAAGTCACCAGTGTTTCTGGATCCTTGCATAGTTGAAATGTTAAAATGTGTTTACACAGCATCCGGAGAGCTTGTGATATGCAGTAGAGGCCATTAATTAAAAACTTGTTAGAAATTTGTTATTGCTCCCAAATGTTGTGCCTCTGGGCGCTGCTTTCTGCTGTCTGTGTGGGAATGAGAACTTTGCGTATAGTTACAGTCTGCGTGCTTGGTCTGAGGATCTTTGCTGAGACACTGACAGTAATGTTAGCAGTCTGGCTTGGTTTGATAAAAGCCAGCCACCAGGCCTCTGAGGACGGATAAGCAAGCTTGGGTGTTATTTACATGTAAATGAGCTGGTGCCCCATCTGCAGACAGAATCAGGGTCAGTTTACACCTGCCCAGGTGAACCCAGGTGACCTAACGAATGAATATTCGCTAAATACGTGGGAGTTCATTTGCAGAAAACCTAAATAACAGAGACGAGTAAACACGTTTACTGGTGTCCTAGCACCTGCTTTTCCAGTCAACAAAGACCTCAGTGTTTTGCCTTTCTATACCACGTAACTCTATTCAAATATCTCCTAATGTACCTGCAGTCACTCTGCATGTATTCAAACCTAATCCAAATGTTTCCCAGCCTCCATTCAAATATCTGCTGATTTACCTTCTCTATAGGTATATGCTAACGTAAACATACATAAAACTTAATTTAAAATAAATGCTAATATAACATCGGTCTGCACGTAGGCCAGCAGGAGGCTGTCGCTGATGAAAATTTCACACAATTGGATGGAAAATGCCAAACAATAGTTTTGTATTATAATCATTTTAAATTGAAGGGTTTGAATCATAAATATTTAACACTCAGTGAATATATGTGGTGATAGTGACTGTTTACAAACATCATCTGGCACACGCAGCTGTTGTATGTAGTGTGTGTGTGTGTGTTGTTGTAACTGCATGGACCCCAGTGACTGAAGACTGAGCGTCATAGTCAATCACCTGACTGATTTCTGAACTTTCTTCTTCTGCTTTGTTTCTCTGTGTGACTCACGGTTGTTGTTTTTCTCTCTCTTGTGTGTGTGTCCTTCCTCCTCCTCTTCCTCCTCACTGTGCTTATCTTGCTGCCCCTCCTCACCCCTCCAACCTCCCCTCCCTTTGCATGTCAGGCCTTTCTGACCAATGGTTGTGGCCCTGGAGACGCTGAGGCTCAACCCCCGTTTGGTGTTGACTGAGGGGGTCGCACTGGTAATACAGGCTTCCTTCTTCTCTTGTTTTCTATCTGCTCCAACTTGTTTCTACTGTATTTGTTTCCTGTGAAGCTTTACTAACCTCTTTGTGGATCTTTTCATTCTGGCAACAGGAATTTTATCAGTTCCCTTCGGGCGCACTTCTTATTTTTTTGCATGATTACACTTGTTAAAGCACGCTACAGAGCTGCTGTGATGCAGATGTCTGCAGCAGCTGCAGATCTCAACTTGCCTTCGTGCCTCATGAAGTCACCTGAAGGATCTCTAGCTTTGTGTGCTTGTCAGCTGAAACACAACTCCTTTGTTGGGTTGATTTTGCCCTAAAAATAAATATGTTTAGTTTAGTCTTTTAAAAAGAACGCTTGTTTGGTTAGAGCATTAAAAACTACTTGGTTAAGATTAGTCACTAACAAGAACTCAGTTATGTTTAGGCCCTCCATACACCTTGGTCAGGTTTAGACTTTAGAAACTACCCATTAATTGGCTTCTGTACTTTTGGATGGAAAATCTGAAGATTTATGTTTATGTAGATGTACATCAACCTTCATCTTTAGGCTCCCTTCACACCTGCTCAGTGCTCACGTTTGTTGCATAATCACCTGAGGTCTGTTTACTGCTCCCATAGAAACCTGAGTTATTATTAGCACAGCAGCAGCAGGCATGAAGTTCTGAAGTTTCTCTCATCCATCCCACGTGGCTGCTCACAGCTCCTTTATTCATCATGAAGGACAACTGGACCAGGATCAGTGTGAAGGAGTGTTGGATTCACTGCTGGTCTGTTTGTGAACAATGGTCATGAGCACCATTCACAAACAGTTGGAGAATGGCTGCAGTAACAGCATTGTAAGATGGTGAAAGATGCACCCTTAGGTCCTGTCCTTGATTTAGAGATGGTGAGGTCTTCCTCACAGCCCATTGTTCATTCAGTGAGCTTGTTTCAGTTATTATGCAAATATACGGTTTATAATGTTGGGGAAACCCGCAGTCACCTGAGACACTCATGTTACACTTCAATGAGATACTTTTTACCCCTCACTTGTAAAAAAAAGAAGAAAAAAAAAGGCAGAGGTATTGTTGTCATCCTAATAGATAGAAATCCTATCTATTAGGATGTTTTGTTGGGCATTGTGCCTTTGATTGAAGAGTGTAGACACACAGGATTTTATTTGATCAATGTGACTTGAAGCTGTCAGACCAGCTTTATTTACTTTATGGGGTAGTGCAGATGTGTGACTTAAATGGTTTTTATTTACCACTTCGAGGCGGTATGAAGATTTGGGTGGCTGGTAACAAGTCACCGAGGAATCCAGAAGACTCAGTCTAATAGCTTGAATGATCCATCATGCTGGGATTAGCTATATTTTTTTCTAGTTTTCGTCCATCTCTTTATTGCACTGCACTGCACTGTAATAACCTCAGTTTGGAGCAGCTTCGTGCTGTCTTATTGTCCTTAAACGGCTCTTCTGACTTCACTTTCTCTTTGAAGGAAGTCATTTTTTTTCATATGAAGCAGAAAGTACACTAAATGCAAGAAAAATGCTGCAAATTTGCATAAAGTCTTTAGGAGTGCAGCAGGAGACTCAAAGTCTGTCACCACTAAATGGGTGATGCAGATTAGGCTGCATGAAAGTAGCCCCTGTAATCTTATGAGACGATAGTCATATGTCAGCGCAGACATAAACATTTTTAAACCCAGTAAAATTTAATTAAACGGTTTGGGTTGTCTCAAAATCCTGCAATGTTTTAAGGTCATACTGAGCTTTGTCTTGTATTACCTCGAGGGAGGCTTTTACTCATATCAGTTTCTGCATATTTGTACAGTTCAAGTTGTCTAACATTCTTCAAACCGGTCAATCAGGAAGCTGCTGTACAAAGAGACACAAAAACACCATTGTTTGCCTGGTGATGGATTCATTACATTTGATCTACTATATTATATACTCTACGATACAGGTCAAGTTTGAAAGTGTTTTTTGTGACTAACTTCACACTGTTCTTTAACCAGTGCCGCACTTTTAACCCCGTGATTATCTGTGTGTGTCAGGATGGCGACGAGACCTTCAACAGAGCCAAGCTGCTGAACATTGGCTACGCGGAGGCCTTGAAGGAGTACGATTACAACTGCTTCGTCTTCAGCGATGTCGACCTCATCCCCATGGACGACCGCAACACCTACAAGTGCTTCAGCCAGCCTCGGCACCTGTCTGTGTCCATGGACAAGTTCAACTTCAGGTGAGACGCTACAGGAAATAAAGGGATGAGAAACTTAAACGACAATTACGCCACGGAAAACTGAATGGAGGTGCAAGACAAGCAGATTTATTGTTACCGTCTCCAATGAACTTGGGATCTCGTTGATTTGAAGTGATTACTTCAAAGTCGGGGACCAGGTCTGCAATAACTTGCAGTCTACTGTTGTCTTCAAAGCAACTTTAGTGCATCAAGATGCGACGGAGTTAGTCTGCTGTTAGTGATAAAAACTGTGATTGGAAATCATTTGCTGTCTACAGTCACAGAAATTCATATGAACTTCTTACAGTCAAGGTCCAGTCAGAACCTCGTAGATTTAGAACAGAAGTTCAGAAATTCCTCCATAAATTGTGACGTAGTTGCTGCAGGACGGTGTTTTAATTGCAAATAACCAGAATACAACCAGCTGATTTGAGTTGAGTCCCGATAAGTGGAGACCGACTCAGATTGATTGCATCATGTTGATGATCTGTCTGCATTAAATTAAATTTAAATAGAGGTTATTTGGAAACCTTTGCCAATCTGTCTGAGAGTGATTGCAGTTGGTCAGAGTCAGACCAGGAATGTTTGGAGATGGGTTTTTCTACCACTAGGTGACTTTTGCCATCAGTTTCTGATTGAAGGTGATTGCCATGGGGTTGTGTGTGCAACACTATCACTCTCACTTACCCAAATACTTGCAGTGAGTCACCAAATGTAAAAAAAAAAAGAAGAAAAGAAAATTCATGCAAACACCAGACAACCAACAATTTTTATTTTTTTCTTCGTTGTAAAGAAGCTGCTGTCAAAATTTTACTCATTTTACACGTGTACTTACAGACAGACAGTAATGGTTAATCAATTTCTTGTAACCCGACCCTGTTATTGAGGATCTCTTTGTCATGCTTTGAGCTGATGGTGTCAAACTCTGTTTGTTCTGTTGAGGTCAGCTGAGAGAGGCACAGTATGTGCCGTATACCTGTCAGATACATGTTTTGTAGCTAATGGGTAAAATTAATAATGTTTAACATCGTACACATAACTGGCATCACGGATCAAGTCAGCTAAAGTCATTTCAGGCAGTAGTTGTTTCCAACACACAGTCGCTGTTTTCTTCAGGTGTTTTGGGAGGAGACTTTTAAAGGAGTCGTGTTTATCTCAGCTATGTAACCAAGGTTGAACACAAGGTCAGGCAGAATTATCTCATGATTAGTTCATAACAATACCCTGGAACTGTAAAAATGACCCCTGCTTGCATTTAGGAGTTTTTGAGAAAAACATCCTCTTCCTTTTTCTTGCTGGATCCTCCAGCCTGTCTGACTACATTGCAACACAAGAGAGGCTGTGCAGCTGCTGATTGTAATGCTGTGTTTGAGGCTGGGATAATTATATAACACAAAAGTGATTGAACTCATTAGTCACAGTTTTGGAGTAAAAGAGACTTGTTGCTGAAGATAAATTAAAAAAAAAAAAGCGCCTCCTTGAAGCATTCATAGTTGGGAAATGAGGGTCTTTTTTTTCTTTCTAAAAATCCTTGTCTTTGGTCTCGCTGTGAGGTGTGAAACAATGTGCCACTTTGGTGTCAGAGCATCCTGCCAGCATGCAGCTGTCAGGTCGTAGGGCACTGCTGAGTATCTGCAGAGCTGACGTGTCAGTACTCAGGTCTGGATGTGCTCAGCACTGAATCTGTGTTGTGGGCCGGGTTAATCGTGAAGACAGTGTGTAGTTCTAGTGAAGAGAACAGACAGACTTTGAAACCACTGAGAAAGAGGTGGGTACTGAAAGAAAACCTCCCTTCCTGTTTCCTGTCGCCGCTGTCCCTGAGTTTCCTGTCAGGAAGCCCAAAGAAGCTGATGTGTGTCATTTCACCTCCTGCTGTTGTTCTGTGAAAAACAGGCTGAGCATGGAAGGAAAAAATGTCCACTGTCACTCAAATCACGACACGAAGTGTTTACACAAAACTGCTTTGTACAAATACAGGATGGTAACTGGTTATGAGAACAAGTGAAAGCTGCTTCCTCTATGCTCTGCAGGCTGCAGCTGAGTGAGGCCTTATCATGTCCAGCTTTATGTTTTTCTTCTTGACTTTATTAGAGTCACTTTGCACGATTCACAGTTTAGAATAATAATAATTTACCTTATATTAGGCCTTGGTGCAGTCCCTCAGTTCATGCTTTGTCTGAAATGAGCCATTTTAGCTCCTCTGCCTTTAATATCCAAGATCGATCATGTCGGTCAGCTTTAATGACCTGTTTGTCCTCTGCAGGTTACCGTACAATCAGTATTTTGGAGGCGTCTCCTCGTTGAGTAAAGAGCAATACTTGAAGATCAACGGCTTTCCCAACAATTATTGGGGCTGGGGAGGAGAGGACGATGACATCTACAACAGGTACATTTTCTGCTTTACATGCTGCAGCGGACTCACTCGTGTCATTACAAACACATCACGTACCGTCTTTATACACATGTCACATGATCCACAGTCTACAGGTCAACCGCAGCTCCAGTGTCAGTTTTTATGTGTATGAAGCTTTTATTTGATTTGAATTGACAGCAAATATGTGTTGTTATCCACTCATCAGCAAATGAATCATCATAAAAATGAATAAAAATGTGCATGAAAATTACCCACGTTTGAAAAGAACATTTTTATATGGGGCAAAAAGGAAATATGTAACATTTACAAACACTTGGAAAATAGTTTATAAAATTATGAAAAGAAATGCATGCCTGGACAATAATAACATTTTTTTTTAAATTACCAAAAAATAATTCAATGCTACAAATTAATTATTACCATCTTTATTATATTTAAAAAATATAAATCAAACAAATATCAAAGAAAGACATTTTAAATATATTCTTTAAAAAAAACTGTTGTGTTTTCAGGGTGTCGTCTAAAGGAATGTCCATCTCCAGAGCCACCGGTGAAATCGGGAAGTGCCGCATGATCCGACACAACAGAGACAAGATGAATGATCCAAACCCACAGAGGTGCAGACCCAAATCATCTTCACACAACTCTGCTTGTTATACCAGACACACATTCACAACACAGGGAGTCACGCTGGAGTACACCCACTCTCCTGAACTGTTTTCACTTCATATAAAACTTGTCACATGAGATTTAATTTAATTAATTTCATTTCCAATGTTATTCCTCACTGTCGCATACTTTGGAAATATAACATTGACTTTCACTGCTATGCCGATGACCCGCTGCAGTGTATTTCTTCCAAACCCAGTTTCTCCCTTCCACCCATCTCTCTTTGATTGCTTTAAGAAGATTAACCATAGTTCTCTGATTTTCTCAAACTCAGTAGTAATAAAATTGAAGCTCCACCTGTCAGTACAGATTCCACTTTAACTAAATCCTACTGGTTTTCCATTAATATTGATGACAACTCCATCCTTCCCTCCGCTCAGGTTAAGAGTCTGGGTGTCATCCTCGACAGTACTTTATTAATCTTCCACTTAAGCAACATCAATCATCTCTGTCCCATCATCATCCTCCATGCTGCTGCCACGATTAGTCGACTAGTCACGATTACGTCGACTATCAAAATCGTCGATGACTGATTTAATAGTCGGCGCATCGTTTGAAGCTTTGTAAGATCCCAAAAGACGCAGGAATAAAGTAGTAGGATTTAATAGTGTAATAACGGACTGAAACAGAAGATGGCAGCACTGCATGTACAAGGATGCCAGCTGCCGTTAAACCCCGAAGAAAAAGAAGCTGTGTCCAGTATCGTAGCTGTGTCCAAATTCAGGAACCGCATCCTCCTGTGCCCACATTTGTAGGCCGATTACGTTACAGCGACACGACGAAGACTGTCCAAATTCGAAGACTCCCGACAAATGCGGCCGACAAATGCGCCCTTCATTTCCCCAGATTTGAAGGATGGGTCGGGTGTATACTTCGTGGCCCAACCTATCCCAGAATTCATAGCACGGCCCAGCTCAGTTTCCAACAATGGCGGCAGCTAGTTAGTTTTGATATTACTCTTATTATTCTTTCTGGGTCACAAAATAAACGTTTAACATATTTTCAGGTGAGAATGTAGCTGTGTAAACTTCAAATATCTGCTCAGTTTATCAAGACACCACATATTTTCAAAAGCGCTCCGACGTTTTCTGAGACGTTATACGTTCTGTTTGTTACCCACCAGCTCGATAGCTAGCCGGGGTTCAAGGCTCACTAGGGCCAGTGAGAACACCGGACTCCCGGCAAATCGTTTTCAAACCCACCGCCGTCTTTCGCTGCTCAGGTTAAACATGATATATAAGTCACTTAGATAACTTAAAAATGTTATTGTTTGGCTTTTTTTAGTATTTTATTTGTTCCTGAGTAAATCGGTTTGGCTGAGATTAAAGTTATAGTTTTTACACAGCTGAATAAACATCAAGCAGACAACTGATTATCAGAAGTGTGAGATGCTCGAGAATATACTCCGGTGTCCTGTTATATTTTAGATAGCAAGGAGCAGACGGCTGAGTTTATTAAACTCCACCGAGACAATCTGCTAATTTCATTAAAATTTAATAAACTATCATCTTGTCTTTATTTTTAGTTAGCACATACCTTAAACACTTAAAGCTGTAAGCTAATGATGGTTATATAAGAGCAGATGCATGCATGCACCTCTGTGTTTCAGCCACCTCACTGGCTGCCTGTAGTGTCTAGAATCACTTTTAAAATATTGCTTTTTACTTTCAAATCAATCCATAACCTGGCTCCTCCCTGCTCGTGTGATTTACCCCACGTTGCTAGTCCCTCCCGCTCCCTTATGTCTTCTTCTGATACTCACCTTATTGTTCCCCGCACCCATCTCACCACTTTTGGGAACAGAGCTTTAAGCTGCTCTGTTCCCCAGCTCGGGAATTCACTTCCTCCTGATATTAGAAACACAGGCTCTTTTCCCTTATTCAAGTCAAAACTAAAAATGCATCTTCAAACTGGCTCACTCTCTTTAAACATAGACTCCAATTATTGTCTAATGCTGTTTTTTTTTTTTTTTTAATTTTTTATCCTTTTTACTGTTTGTCTTCTATGCTTTGAACACTGACCTTGGGTTTTAGTAAGGCACCCACAAACAATGTGTTATTATTGTTATCAGTACTGTTAGGTCTATACTTATAGACCTCGCTGACTCAGAGACTTATTCCTGCAAACAAAGCAAGACGAACAGAGACCGATCGGTTTTAACTTGCGCATGGGGAGCCCAGTTGGAATCTTAGAGCTGTGAGTTCTGCACCCAACCTCAGAGGCCTCCAACTCTGGCCCCCTCCTGCAGAACATATGTCGTGTGTGTCCGCAACAGTGAACGTGTGGTGTGTGTGTGTGAGCATGTGATGTGATCAGTGAAACGTGAACGTGTGTCTGTAGAAAACAGAGGTGAGCATTCATGCTAAAGATCTAATCATTTTGCACACTGACAACCATATTGATCCACAATTCTCTAACGAGTACCATTACTGATCAATATTTATACTGCTAATTAAAACGATGGCTAAATGTGGTTTTAAGAGTGAGGCTGTTGGTTCTGAAGGGTCTGGATGCTGTTTTTGGTTCCAGGTTTAACCGGATTGCTCACACTCGAGAGACCATGAACAAAGACGGCATAAACTCTCTGAATTACCAGGTGGTGAGCATCCAGAAGCTTGACCTTTTCACTACGATCACCGTGGATGTGGGAAAGCCATGAAGGCTCTGTGGCACCGGGACCAGGCTGAAATTCACACCGTGCCTCTGTCACTTGAAGCTTTAAGTTCTGGTTCTGCTCCAGAACTACTGGACTGTTTCCGTGATTTTTTTTTTTTTCTAAAGTTTTTTTGTTTTTTGGGTTTTTGCACAAACAGACTCATGGTTTGTGGAGTTTTTTCGGGGCCTTAAGGACTCATTTCTGATTGGTCAGCTGGAACCAATCAGCTCCCACCATCTGTGCGTCAGACGCTGCTGCTGGGATATTTCCTAAACAAGACTTTTGTTTTGAAAATCAGACAATCAGAGCGGCCCTCAGGGTCATGTGGTCTGGGCTTTACTGCTGGAGGATTAGGGGTTATTGAGTGTGTCTGTTTTACCTTTTTTAAAAATCAGGTTTTCAATCAGTGATCAATGTTTCTTTTCTTTTTACAGCCAAAGTTTAATCCAAAATGAAACAAGAGTCTGTTCCTCAATAGATTCTATTACTAATTAATCAGCACTGATTGATTATCTGCTTGTTTTGATTTGAACAAAACAGAAAAAAAGAAAAATGATAGATTATCGGTGATGGTTGGTTTCTCTGTTGACTGATTAGCTGTACTTCATTTTGATTGATTGATTGTATCTCTAAGTGTCCTTATTGGTACCAAAGACTTTACTGATCCTGTGGATGAGGTCAACTGACTGCTGGACAAGTTCGTTTGATTATTGATGACACATATTGATCCAGTGTGTGTTATCTGTCCTGCATGTTCATTTGTGTCTGCAGACCAGTCTCCTCCTCACTCTGTGAACAAATCACCTGTAAATGTGCCTTAGTGGTGGGACTGGTGGAGAAGCCAGTGTATGAATGTGTGGTTTTTTTGTTTTGTTTTTATTCCCTTTAATATGCCATGTGTATGTTCTTCTTTGTGTCTTGTTTCACTCGGTGTTTGTGGTGTTGTCTCTGTGGGTCATGCTGTGCTGTAGATAATCATTTCCAGGGTGGAGGTCAGCCTGACCCACAGAGACGAAATGTGAATGGGAACACAGCAGGCTAGAAAAAAAGAAAAGGTAATGATCCTTTTAAAAGCACTAAATTCAGATTCATAAAACCAGTTAAATTAATAAATACCTGAAATCAGATTTCTGTCCTGCTGCAGTGATTTTGGCTATAATATGTTTCTGTATGTGGACATTAAAGATGATGTGTTGGGCTTTTCATTGTTTCCTCTATTTGCATTCCTTTCCTGTAATGCAAACAGCATTTCACAATTTAAAAAAATAAAAAAATTAAGTAAATAAAGAATTATTTGGTTTCCCTGCACCAGTAAAATGCTTTGATGCTTCTTAGAAGATTATAAAAGCTTTTGCTACTGAAAAACAGGGTTTTTAGTCAAATGTTATTCACAGAAGCCCCGCCCAACTGCTCTGTCTGACTCAGAAAGCTTATTTAACGTTTGAATCTGTTTTGCCTGAAAAAGAAAGACACTATAGTCCTGTCTTCACCCCCAACTTGTTGCTGCAGATGGCTACCCCTGCCAGTGCCTGGTTCTGCAGGAGGTTGTCTGACATTGGGGTTTTCGTAAGCTGTAAGCCATAATCATCAACATTATAAAAAATAAAGGCTTGAAATATCTTTCTTCACATGTAATGAGTCTATATCATATATTAGTTTGACTTTTTAAGTTAAATTAGTGAAATAAATTAACTTTTGCAAATCTTCAAATTTTTCAAGTTTCAGGAAATTCTATCCAAATTCAATAAAAGCTGTGCCTCGGAAGCATAACAGAAAAGGAACTTTGCTTTGATTAAAAAACATTTTACGCCAGTAAACGAGGGAAAGTGATACAGTCCTAAAAGCAAATATTTAAAATCACAGCTTAAAACTGACCACTGCATGTACAGAATCATTAGAAACAAAGTCACAGGGCAACTTATCAAATTTCTTCCTCGAGATCAGAACACAACAGAGAAATACTAAATTGCTGTGGGCAAGTATTAATCAGAGAGCACCTGAAAAATATATCCATACAACTTCAAGTAAACTGGACCATATAAAATGACAGTCTCGTTTTTGTAAACAGTTTTAACGACTATTTTATTAATGTTTATTATTAATATTTTATTAATAAAGTTTGCAGAAATACAATCTGCTTTATTTTAATTGGTAAAACTACTTTAACTCCCAATTACAAAGATGATGATAAAGTACGTAAAAATATCTAAACTATAGCCAAACTCATGAGCAAAGTGCACCTGGGGGCTTGATACTTTTCCCCTAAAGAATTATAAGGACATTTTAACTACTTCTGTTAGTCATTTTATTAATTAGTCATTGGAGGAAGGTATATTCCCATGCCATTAAAAACCTCTACTGTAACTCTATCAATATACCACCAGCCTCTTCAAAAATGATTGAAAAGGTTGTATCTAAAGAATTGATGGCCTATCTAACTGGAGAAAATCGACTACACCCCATGCAGTTTGGTTTTCGAGCTTACTGCTCCACAGCTAACTCCATCTGTCTATCAATGCAAACAAACTGGATTCAGTCCTGACTCCTGCTTATCTTACTGCTTTCAGTGTTTCAAGATAAAACTGAAAATATCATAACTGAGAGCCTGTACTATGGGAGTACCACAAGGTTCAATCTTAGGACCATTGCTGTTCACTATAAACAATTTAGTAAATATGATTTTCCATCTGTGTGATGGTGTTAAAACCTTGATGTATGCTGATGACCCAGTGCTATATTTACACGTTAAAGACCTTGAACAAATTGCTGCCAAATTAACATTCAGTATTCAAAAAGTGCCAAAATCATTCACATTTTATTCTGAATAAACAGAAATCAGTGACTATGTTCTTTCAGAACGAACACAACGTATTCACCCAAGTATCTACACTGATGGAAAACAGTTAAAAAAAATGCTGTTCAGTTTAAATATTCAGAGGTTACCTTAGATTCCACTCTTATATTTAAAAAAAAACATTTCAAAAAGATGTGCCGTATGCTTAAATACAGCATAGCTACTTTAATTCATTAGGAACTAACTGACAGTTGCTGCATCTAAGACATAATTGAATGCAATGATTCTTTCTTAATTTCATTATTGCATTTCATGCTGGTCACAGGACTGGATTAAAATCCATCAGATCATTTCACAAATGAGTTCTTAAAGTTCTGGATACTCTTATAGTGAGATAATTACTGAAAATAACATGTAACATTTTGATAATCTAATATTGTATTGTTTATACATAATGCTGCTCTGACACCTTTGATGGAGAATGAAGTTCCACCAAGTCATGTAGTATAAAGTAGAGCTTTATGACTTGACCAAAGAGTTTCAGCCTGTCCCTTTCATCAGGGTCATCAAGAACAGTATTGCAGACAGCATTTTAAATAAATTAAGTGTCTGAGTAGAGAAAAAAATCTAATAGGAAACATTTAAAACAACCGATTTCTACACCAACAGAGCACCAGCATGGATGGGCTCAGCATGTGGTCATGTGACATAAGACCAAATAAGGAGTGACTGATGTCACATCTAAGTGTGAGATTTGTCCAGCACTGCTCTGAGTAAATGAGCGGAGCTAATGGTAGGACTGTAATATACCTTTCCAGATGACACTGGGAGTGTCAGCGGGAAGTTTAAGGTGGTTTTCAAACAGGATTTACAACCAAACACTTTAATTATCAGCGTGTTGATCAGAGTGAGTTTACTGAATGTAGTCATAAGAGAAAGTTTGGAAGAGTTTGAGGTATTTTCAGACCTGGAGGTTTGATGATTGCTAAAGTCTCCATGAAACAAACTGAAGTCACAGCCCATTGTTCATTCAGTGGGCTAGTTTCAGTCATTGTGCAAATGTACTGTTTATAAGGCTGAAGAAACCTGCAGTGAGCTGAGACTGAAGAAGTCACTTGGATGAGTGACAAAACGATTTTCCCACTGAAGTCCAGATGAACAGAATCAACCTTTTGGGATCTTGATGAAACAGCACGCCCCTGCTGAAGGACCAGAGTCCCTGCAGCTCTTCGCTGTTTCAGGACTCCGAACTTCTGCTGTCTCTACAAAAAATAAAATATAAATAACTAAAACTTAAGAAATACGAAAAATAACAAAATCACAGTTAAGGACTTTTAAATACTGAATGCAATACAAATTTCTTCAAATTTGTATTCTATTAAGGAGGTCAAGGGCAAATGTGGCACCATATATTGACCTCAAATGCAGAACTTACTCTTAAACTCAACCCTGAGATTTCTGCTATATTTTCTCGCAAGTTCCCAAAATGCTGTCCTTACCTGTTCAGTCACATCTTTGACTTTCCAAGTAGGTACAAAGGTTTTGCATACAGTTGCAGTGATCTGGAACGTTCCACTCAATGCATGTTTTGCGCTCTCCTCATTTGCTGCATCTTGTGCATTACTTCATGTCTGCAGCCTTACTATTATGAGAAATATCTCCTGTCTGAAGAATCAGGTGTCAATTTGTGCTCCCTGATGATGTTTCATTACAATTGACAAAACCAAATAAAGGTATCAATCACCATATAACAGACTACCTATAAGCATTTAATAGTTTTTCATTTTCTGTGAAGAAGCAGTGTCATTGTGGTGCTACGAGTGCTGATCATCAGCCTGAAACCGACCGGCTTCCTCAAATTTGACCCTGGCTCACTGTCATTAACAACTGTTTAAAACCAGTCCTCAAGCTGCTCTGCTCACCTTTGTTTTGGAATAAAGTTGTTTTCCTATAACTTCGATACCCTAATGTGGCTTCTTGGGGAAAGAACAAGAGCCAAGGTGTTTGCCAGTCTGAGTTTGGTTTGAATTAAACGAATGTCTCATGCCGCTGGGGCTCTGGGATGCAGAAAAGTTTCTAGTTTGGCAATTAATCTTCAGATAAGAGATAAACCTGACTCATTCAAAGAACATGAAAAAGGCTTGGAACATCATCTGAAATCTTACTGAAACAAATCCGAGATTTTAAAAGTGACAAGTCGTTGACAAACTGAGGTGACAGGTGCACATTTAATCTGTTCTTTCCCCAAACAGAAGATACAAAACAAGCCTGATATAAGGGAAGCGACCTCCATACACCCACATGTGAAACCAGACTAAGTGAGGAGGCCTGAATTTCCTAAATGAAAAAACTGGAGAATCATTTTTAGAAAGTGATGAATGTTTGAGATCATCACTGCACTGTGTTAAGCCCTCATCAGACATGTGTCAGAGATAAGGGAGGATAAGGAAGTTGGTGGTTACTTCCTTATGTCATGGTTACCAACTGCCTTTGCAGGTTGTGGTTCATTATCTGAGAGCACAATAGCAGAGGAGGCATTTGGTGCATTGTTTCTCTTCTATTCAAACTCGACCAAGTGAGCTCCAGTCAGAGACGTTATCAGAGGGAGAGGTGACAGACAACAGCAGATAAAGATCTATAAGCTGCAGAACAGCATTAATATTCCTGTGAATTTATGAGATAATATTAATGCAGTAAACAAGCATGAAACTGTGTTCTTATCACTGTCTATGAAACAGTTGCTTTGGTCTTTTTTAAATATTATTTTCTTTTGTCTTTGTTTTTATGTGTTGCCGTGTTCCACTGCCCCCTGGTGGTCAACACAGATGCTGCTGCAGGTCACCCACAGTCATTTAGAATAAAAAAATAATTAAAAACATTTCTTTTTACTTAACACTTAAATTTAAACCCCTTTAAAAACCAAAAGTAAAAAAATAAATCCATATTTGATAAATGCATGTTATGCTTCAGTTTTTAATTTTGATCCTGATCCCATCTTTGGGTTCATCAACAGGGGGACAATTATCAACTTCAGACTATCTGAAAATCTAAAGGAATCATGAAAATACAAATTTTATCTCTGTGTCTCCAGTTATGCTGCTGCTGTGTCTGCCATCAGGAAGCCAAGCTGTTCATGTTGGACTTGGAGCCGATAAAAAAAAAGAAAATCATGGCTAAAAGTCTTGAGTGTCAGAAATTTGTGCTTCAGCTTTTTTAAATGTCTCCATCTCATAGAGAACAAAGCAATTTATACATTTTAAAGGCTTTTATTGGCAAATAAATCAAATGTATGCACAGAGTTAGTATTTACAGTGTTGACCCTTCTTTGTAACCTCTACAGATCTCCGTAATGTGCTCTAGATCCATTCCTGCCTCATCAGCACTCCAGT
The DNA here is from genome assembly GCF_051167445.1 of Perissodus microlepis. Classification (NCBI taxonomy): domain Eukaryota; kingdom Metazoa; phylum Chordata; class Actinopteri; order Cichliformes; family Cichlidae; genus Perissodus; species Perissodus microlepis. The sequence goes on from NC_140462.1 coordinate 26,145,139, forward strand.
TGATCACAGATTCTCAATCTCATTAATAGTGGAATTTTCTGGTCCTGGATCTGAGATATTAATATGCAGATCTCTGAGGGATCACTTTACCTTGTGACGTGGTGAAAAAGGCACAGACTGTCACCAAACTGCTCCAGGATTGTAGGAAGGAGCCGCTCTTTGGTCAATCCTCAACTTTTCTGAACATTTATAATTTTGACATTAGACATTTTTTTAAAATATTCCCCCCTCACCCTCATCTAGTTTTATTTATTTTCATCTTGAGTCTGTCATGTTTGTGGTTTTTGAGTGGGCAGGTTCTTTGACAGCTGCTTTTCAAAAACGTTCAGACTGGAGCTCCATGTAAAAACATGTAATGATCCTTTAAACACTGAACAGCTGTAGCCACGCTCAGTGTAATGTCACAGAGCCCAGGAGTGACATCACTGCAGCATTACACCTGGACTCAGGTCTGACGTGGTCTACAGTGTGGGCTCTGCTGGTTCAGTCGGTGTCCTGGAGTCAAGAAGTCGTCTAGAACGCCCCCTGCTGGACCTTCCTGAACAGCTGCTTTCTCTGCTGGGCCGTCATGGTTTCGGCACTCTGCAACAGGTTTGCGATGATCAGCGTCTGCTGCACGCTGGCCGATTTGACCCAAATGCGTCCATTCATCCCGACCACAAGCTCACACGGGAAGAGGTGCTCAAGGTCTGAGCGGATGTTGCTTTGGGGTGCCAGCAGCCTGAGAGGGGGGGGGAGTAATGTTTAGCCTGAGTTAAAAAGACCATAGACACAAATGCTGGTGTCATGTTAGCTGTAGAGGGTGCCATGTGTCAGTTACCTTCTGACGAGACCAAGAGAGACTCTGAATAGCAGACCTCCTGTTCCAAACACTCCCATCCCATTAGCTCGTCCTGAGCTGTCAATACACACCAGCTCTGGTTCCATGTCCTTATTGGCTATGAGGAACTGAGCAAACACCAGGTCGCCCATCTGTACAGGTGACACACAAACACACAGGGAGGAGAGAGGGGGAATCATTACAGTGGCTCTCTTTAACCTAAAGGTGGATTACCTTTAGAGTTCCCTGCACACCAAACTCCAGTCTGATTTTGGATACCTGGACGTTGGGTCTGTTCCTCTTGGTCGCCCCTTCGAATGCCAGGTAGGACAGAGACGCCTGCTCACTCCCTCCGAAGTCCACCTTGAAGACATCTCCAGATTTGGCGGTGACGATCCCGATGATGCTCTCTCCTTTAGCTGGGACATACTGAGGATAAAGAGAGACATATTCAGCTCCCAGCACGCACTGCTTTACGGAGGTCTGCTTGGTGCTGTGATTAATTCGGGGTTATACTTGAACACTGAGAGAAACACACGTTTCACACTTCCAGGTTTCTGAGATAAATTAGCATCCAGAGAGCAGAAAACCAGCCCCTATCGATGAATTAGGTTATCAGAAACTCACACTGGCGTTATCTTACTAATATTTCTCTCACCCTTCTCTGTTGGGAATCGATCCAGAACACGTTGGGCTCCTTGTGTCGCAACACGCCGCTCTTACACACCATTAGCCGGTCACCGCAGCGCCGCAGGCCCGGACCGCACACCACCTTCTCCGACTTCACCGGCGCCGTCAGAGAAATGTTCTCTTCGGCCTCGAAGGAGAACTCGTCCCCCGGTAACAGCACCTCCCCAACCCTTTCCTTCACGGTAGAAAACATGCTGCCGCCTATTCTTCAGCGTTAACTCCTCTAACAGGTTGTTGTTGTTTTCCACCGGAAACCCCCCCCCAGTATCACACGCAGGAAACATTCAACAGCGCCCTCTGTCAGTCAGGAGGTATTACAACAAGCTGGCAAACATGCCAGTAATTTGTTGGTAGATTTAAAAAACAAAACAAAATAAAAAACAAAAACATGTGTGACCCAAACCATTGTTACCAGGTCTGACTGATCTTTACCTAATTTTTAACATGTCTCTTTATTAAATATGTTATTTAAAATCTCAAAGTGATTATAAATTGAGAACAAAATCATACATTATTATAGTGTTATTTTATTCTTCAGATACTTTGATATGACAGTAGATTGAAAGACAAGAAAAAAAAAAAAATAGGGATGAGTCTGAGAAAAAAAGGTTCAACAGTGAAGTCCCAATTGTATCAACAAACAATTAAATGAACAGGGAAAAAACAAAAATCCAAGAGTAACGTTGTAATTTACAAGAAAAAAAGTGTCATTTACAGTGATGATCATTGTACACCTAAATAAACAACTAAATAAATACATAAATATGTGTAGACAAACAGAGGATCTAATCTAAATTAATTTACAATAAAACAGTTATGTCACATTATATAATTAATGATTCTTTAGTTGTTACATTTTGTGCATTTAATGGCACTTACTGTACATTTTAATTGGTATGAATATATTTTTGTATTTATTTTATATTTTGGCAGGTTTTGTCCTCCATATTTAGTCCAGTCAGCTGCTGTTTTCTATTTTTATTTATGTAAATATACACCTCACACCTAGTTAATTTCTCCTTAATTTTTAAAGTTCAAATATTAATTTTGCGCATCAGCAGATCTCTTTTCTTGAGCAAACGAGAGATCAATCAACTCATTCAATTCAGGCCATAATAAAGGAAAATAGCAAAATTTAGAGCATAGATTTTTACCGTTAACTCAGCAGAGACAGATTTTTTTTTTTTAATTTTCCACCACCTTTGGCAGCAAGAACTGCAATTGGGTGTTTCTGATAACTGACAATATAAGTCTTTCATATTGCTGTGGAGGAATTTTAGCCCACTATTCTTTGCAGAATTGTTTTCATTTCATACACATTGAAGGGTTTTCCAGCATGACCGACCTGTTTAAAGTCACACCAAGGCATCTTGGCTGAGTCAATCTGGACTTTGACTCAGCCACTCTAATGCCTTCATTTTGTTTTTCTGAGCCATCCAGAGGTGGACTTCCTGCTGTGTTTCTGATCTTTGTCCTACTGCTTAACCTCAGTGTGCTTGAGCTTCAGGACAGGAACTGATGGATGGATTTTCTAGTAGAGAGCAGAATTTATGGCTCCTGAGTACCATCACACTGCCACCACCATGTTTGAAATGTGAAATGTTGTTAGTGTGATGTAATGGGATTCAAAATAGTTCCACTTTTGTCTTTTCAAACATCCATCCATCCATCCATTTTCTTCCTCTTATCCGGGGCCGGGTCGCAGGGGCAGCAGCCTAAGCAAAGAGGCCCAGACCTCCCTCTCCCCAGCCACCTCCTCCAGCTTATCCGGGGGAACACCAAGGCGTTCCCAGGCCAGCCGAGAGATATAATCTCTCCAGCGTGTCCTGGGTCTGCCCTGGGGCCTCCTCCCGGTGGGACATGCCTGGAACACCTCACCCAGGAGGCGCCCAGGAGGCATCCTTGTCAGATGCCCGAACCACCTCAGCTGGCTCCTTTCGATGTGGAGGAGCAGCTTCTCTACTCTGAGCCCCTCCCGGATGGCCGAACTTCTCACCCTATCTCTAAGGGAGAGGCCAGCCACCCTTCGGAGGAAGCTCATTTCCGCCGCTTGTATCCGCGATCTCGTTCTTTCGGTCACTACCCACAGCTCGTCAAATACTGAGACAGAAGTGGGGGATGATATCAAGCCAAGTGATAGTGTTTCAAATGTTGAAAGCCACAAAACTTCTTCATCAAGATCTTCAACTTCATCTGCTCGTATGAAAGCTGAGGCAGAGTTGGCAGCTTTAATGATAAAGCAGATATTATTGGATGAAAAACATGTACTGGAAGAAGAGGAGGAACGTCTTCGTAAAAGAAAGGAAAGGCTAAAGTTGGACACTGAAATTGCTGAAAAAATGGCAACAATAAATGTCCTTAAAGCTCAAAGTATAACAAGCAAAAAAGGATCTTCAAAAGTTTCAGATGGAATGAATTCATACATTTCCAATGAAAGATCTAAACAAACCCTTAATGTTGATGTATTTGAAATTGTACCTCACATTTCTGCAAAACAAAATTCATTGACTAATGCTGAAACTCAGAACAGGAGAAAAGAAAAAACCCAGGAATGTGTCATGCATCAAGCCGTGCTGACTAAATCTTCTCAAAATAAGCATTCTCGACAATATTCAGTTATTCCTTCAAACCCATCTGATGCAAATGGACAAAATGACTGTCATACAAATGGTATGGTGGAACTGGAACCACAAAATGATGTTATCGGAATAATGACTAAACAAAATGAAATAACAACACTCTTAATCCAACAACAAAGCCTCTTTTCTTTACCAAAGAGAGAAATACCTCATTTTGATGGAGATCCACTTCAATATTATTCATTTATTAAAGCATTTGAGAATGCAGTTGAGTGCAATACGAAAAATAACAGCGATCGTTTATATTTTTTGGAACAGTACACAAGAGGCCATGCAAAGGAATTGGTGAGAAGCTGTCAACAAATGAACTCAGATCGTGGTTATCGCAAGGCAAAATCACTGTTAAAGGCGCACTATGGCGATGAACAGAAGGTCGCAGCTGCATATCTGGACAAGGCACTTTCATGGCCATCGATTAAAACAGAGGAAGTAAAAGCTCTTCAGAACTACAGTTTGTTCCTCAGGGGATGCTGTAATGCAATGGAGGAGGTGCAGCATCTGAGTGATTTGGACATGCCTTCTAATATGGTGAACATTATTAAAAAATTGCCGTATAAATTTAGGGACAGATGGAGAAGCCATGTTTGTGACCTGCAAGAAGGGCATAAAAGAAGAGCCAAATTTATGGATATTGCAGACTTTTTGGAGAAGCAAATAAGAATATTAACTGATCCTGTATTCGGTAATATTCAAGATTCTCCACTTTCTTTACCAACAAAAGGAATGAGTAAACCCAAGTATCAAGGCAGACCTGGAAATAAAGGAACAAGCTTTGCCACCACTATGCAAGTTGTGGAGAGTACACCTAAGCCTGCGGAAATGGAAATGAAAAATAATCAGGTTGGAAGGAACGTCTGTATTTGTTGTGGAGGAAGACACATGTTGGACGTCTGTGCACAGTTGGGAAAAATGGCTCATGAGAAGAAGATAACCTTCTTAAAGGAAAATGGCATCTGGTTTGGCTGCTTGTGTATAGGACACATCAGTAAAGATTGCCGTAAGAGGATTTCCTGTTCCAAATGCAGCCGGAAACATCCCACCATCCTGCACAAAGAAAGTTCACCTTCTGAAAAGACCGACAGGAACATGCAGCCGCATGTGAGCACATTGGTGTCGAGTGGTCTTACAGGGGCTGGAGACCAGGACTGTAAACTGCCCATTGTGCCTGTCCAAGTAAAGTCAAAGAAAGGAAGCAACATTATTACAACATATGCTTTTTTGGACCAAGGGAGCACAGCAGTTTTCTGCACTGAGAGTCTGATGCGCAGACTTCACCTTGAAGGAAGGAAAGGAAACATCCTCCTCAGAACCATGGGCCAAGAAAGAATTGTGAGCAGCAACACTTTATCAGGACTGGAGGTTGCCGCTCTTTGTAGTGACGAATTTCTGGAGCTGCCAAAAGTGTACACACAGGAGTCCATGCCTGTACATAAAGGAAATATTACAACACCAGGAGATATTGAAGGATGGGCACATTTAAAACACATAACCTTGCCTCAAATAAATGCAGGAATCGAGCTTCTGATTGGAACCAACATTCCTAAAGCCTTGGAACCTCTGGAAGTGGTGTGTAGTGTTGATGGAGGACCGTATGCCGTAAGGACAAGGCTTGGCTGGACCATCAATGGACCACTTTCAGGAAACTGTGAAGCTACAGGTGATCAGAAGCATCCACAAGTTACAGTCAACAGAATTTCTGTTGTCACGTTGGAGGAGCTTTGGCAGCAACAGTTCAAGAATGACTTTCCTGAGAGCAAAGTTGATGAGCAGGTTGGATTGTCAAGAGAGGATCAGAGATTTCTGGAAATAGTGACTAACTCTGCCAAATATGTGGGTGGTCATATCCAGATAGCATTACCTTTTCGGAATGCCAGTATCAGTATGACAAACAATAAGAAAGTTGTTCAACAACGTCTGCGCTTTCTAAAAAAGAGATTTGAGAGAGACACAGTGTTTCATACTGAGTACAAAGTCTTCATGAATGAGCTTCTGGCTAAAGGTTATGCTGAAAAGGTCCCGGAAGAGGAGATCGATCGCAATGATGGCAAGCTGTGGTATATACCACACCATGGTGTTTACCATCTGACCAAGAAGAAACTCAGAGTTGTGTTTGACTGTGGAGTGAGTTATCATGGAACATCTTTAAACTCCCAACTCTTACAAGCACCTGATCTTACGAGCTCTTTAATAGGAGTGATTACAAGATTCAGGAAGGAGCCAGTTGTAATTATGGGAGATATTGAATCGTTCCATCAAGTCATGGTTCCAGCTAGGGATGGGTACCGGGTTCTGACATAAACGGTAGTAACCAGACCGAAAAGCAGCGCTTTATTTCGGTGCTTTTTTTTTCCTGAGCTGTGATACACTTTAGATTCTAGCCAATCATTTTACGTTTCCAAGGATAGTAGGTGGGTCCAGGTACGTACGTTCTTTTAGAGCAGAGCTACAGATTAAAAATGCCCAAGGAGGACCGGTCAAATGTATGGCTGTACTTCACAGCAAAATATGCCAACTCAGCAGCCTGCAACAAGTGCTTTAAGCTGATACTGTGATACTGTGCAAAGGAGGTAACTCCTCAAATCCGATGAAACACCTGGCGACGCATAGCGTTTTTTTTAAAAGCCGAGAAATGCGCCGTATTTGATAGCTTGCTGCGAGACCTCACTCCGTGCACATCTACTGCGGGTGGGTTGCCAGTTATCGGACCCGGAGCAACATCCCCCAAAAACCCGAAGAATAGAGTCCTGGCCCCTAGCCCTGCCAGTGTAGCAGAAATGATGACGGATGATGATGGCAGCAGCAGCCGTTCTTCTCTGCGTGAGTAGCTTAATGTTGTTCGTGTGTAATTTACGTTGAGTAGGCTAACCACGTTATTACATTAATGCAGTAAGGTGAACTAGCAAACATCATCATAGCTACATGCGGCTGTCTTCTTGTTTGATGGCAGATACTCCCTTCACCCTGGCCAAAAAGGCTAAAATGACCAAAGAAAAAGTGGAAAACAGTTAAACATGAGAGGTTTTTGGATAAAGTTTGTGTTTTTTCCATTGTTTAAGCACTGCTTCCAGCCAAGAGTGATACCATAAATCCCCTATAGCTGCAGAAAAGGCTAACATTGTTATCTTTTTACAAAAAAACAGCTGAACATGAGAGGTTTTTGGACAAAGTTGGTGTTCTCCATTCTTTAAGCACCGGTTCGAGCACTGTTTAAGCACCGGCACCGTTTCAAAAGTACCGGTTTGGCACCGGTATCGGATAAAACCTAAACGATACCCATCCCTAGTTCCAGCTGAAGATAAAGATCTATTGAGATTTCTCTGGTGGCCTAAAGGTGATCTGGAACAACCAACATCTGAATACAGGATGAATGTACATCTCTTCGGGGCCACTTCATCACCAAGTTGTGCCAACTTTGCACTCAGAAAGTATGCAGATGACTTTGGACATCTCTACAGTGAGGAAGCTGTGAAGAAGTTGTTGTTTTTGTGTGGACGATTGTCTTGTGTCTGTTGAAACTGATGAGGAAGCAGTGTTAATGTACCAAGAGTTGGTTTCTTTGTGTGCCAAAGGAGGATTTCTGCTCAAAAAGTGGATCACCAACAAGCCTGGAGTGCTGGAATCCATTCCTGAAAGTCACAGAGCCACAGGAATGAAAGAGTTGAACATGAAATTGGATTCCTCAATGATCGAGCGAGTTTTGGGTGTGGAGTGGTGCATAAAATCAGACTCTTTTAAAAGTTCAAGATTGTGCTCAAGGACAGACCGCTCACCAGAAGAGGAATCCTTTCAATTGTCAGTTCTATCTATGATCTTCTTGGAATGCTAAGTCCTGTGGTCTTAACTGCTAAGAAAATCCTAAGAGATCTATGCCAGGAAGGAATCAGCTGGGATGATAATGTACCAGAGCTGTTTTCCAAAAGATGGTTAACATGGCTCCAGCAGCTTCAGCTATTGAGCAAGTTTGAAGTGAGTCGTTGTCTGAAACCTGATGGATTTGGAGAAATCACGAGAGCTCAGTTGCACCATTTCTGTGATGCCAGTGAGGATGGGTATGGAACAGTGACCTATCTGCTGATTGAAAACATCTGTTCAGAACGACACTGTGCGTTTGTTATGGGAAAGGCTCGTGTTGCTCCTCTTAAATCCTTTACCATCCCGAGAATGGAGCTCATTGCAGCAACCATGGCCAGTCGATTGGATGTACTCTGGAGGAAAGAGCTGCAGATGGAACTTCTGGATTCTGTGTTTTGGACAGACAGTGCTTCTGTTCTTAAATACATCAGAAGTGAGACTTCAAGATTCAAGGTTTTTGTGGCCAACAGAGTTTCACAAATCTTAAGAGTTTCATCTTCCTCGCAATGGAGATATGTGGACACTGCCAGTAATCCAGCAGATATGGCCTCAAGAGGAGTGAAAGTCGATGTTTTTATGAAGAATACAAAATGGTTGTCTGGGCCTCAGTATCTTCTACAATCTAGGAGTGAATGGCCTGTCTACCCAGATGACATCAGTCTGCTTGCATCTGATGATCCTGAGGTAAAAACAGTTGCCACAGTGAGTGTTGAGCAAGCTGGAGAAAATTCTGTTACTCGCTTGTTTAAACATTTTTCCACCTGGACACGTCTTAAGAAGTCAGTGGCATGGCTGTTAAAATTTAAGGACTTGCTTCTGTCCTTTGTGAAGAAAAGGAGAGAATTGTGTTCAAGCTTACCACAGTCAGAGGTCAGTAAAGAGCAACAGAAATCATTTGTGGAAGAAAATCTGAGGAACTTTAAGAGGACATCTGTGATTAAGAATCTTACAGTGGAAGATCTGGACAAAGCTGAGGTTGTCATTATCAAGTTCTGTCAGAGGAGGAGATTTTCCTTGGAGCTTGTGAGTCTGGAGAAGGGACAACCTATTATAAAATCAAGTCCTCTAAGAAGACTCTGCCCACAGCTGCAAGATGGAATTCTCAGAGTGGGTGGGAGACTCAGTAGATCATCGATGCCGGTTGAGGTGAAACATCCCATAATACTAGCAAAGGATCAACACATCTCCGAGCTCTTGCTTAGACACATACATCAGGAAGTTGGACATGGTGGTCGTAACCACATGCTGTCTAAGCTAAGAGAAAAGTACTGGTTGATTGGAGCTAGTACAGCAATAAGAAAAGTGTTATCTAAATGTGTCATCTGTCGACGTCTTAATGCTCCACCAGTGAATCAACAGATGGCGGATTTGCCCAATGAAAGAATCATTCCAGATGAACCTCCATTCACGCGGGTGGGAGTGGATTACTTCGGACCCTTCGGTGTAAAAAGTAGGAGGAGCGTGGTGAAGAGATACGGTGTTATAGTCACCTGCCTTGCTATCCGTGCTGTTCACATTGAGGTTGCTCCATCACTGGATACTGACTCTTTCATTAATGCATTCAGACGTTTCAATGCAAGAAGAGGTCAGGTTCGAGAACTGCGTTCTGACAACGGAACCAATTTTGTAGGTGCTGAACGTGAACTTAGAACTGCCATTGAACATTGGAACCAGGTGAAAATCAATGACGTCTTTCTGCAAAAGGGAGTTAAATGGACCTTTAATCCACCTGGAGGTTCACATCACGGAGGAACCTGGGAGCGACTGATAAGACTGGTTCGCAAAGTACTTAATTCCATAATGAAAGTACAAAACCTGGATGAAGAAGGTCTTCATTAGGGATGGGTATCGTTTAGGTTTTATCCGATACCGGTGCAAAACCGGTACTTTTGAAACGGTGCCGGTGCTTAAACGGTGCTCAAACCGGTGCTCAAACCGGTGCTTAAAGAATGGAAAAAACACAAACTTTGTCCAAAAACCTCTCATGTTTAGCTGTTTTCCACTTTTTCTTTGGTCATTTTAGCCTTTTTGGCCAGGGTGAAGGGAGTATCTGCCATCAAACAAGAAGACAGCCACATGTAGCTATGATGATGTTTGCTAGTTCACCTTACATGCATTAATGTAATAACGTGGTTAGCCTACTCAACGTAAATTACACACGAACAACATTAAGCTACTCACGCAGAGAAGAACGGCTGCTGCTGCCATCATCATCCGTCATCATTTCTGCTACACTGGCAGGGCTAGGGGCCAGGACTCTCCTCTTCGGGTTTTTGGGGGATGTTGCTAACTCCGGGTCCGATAACAGGCAACCCACCCGCAGTAGATGTGCATGGTGTGAGGGCTCGCAGCAAGCTATCAAATACGGTGCATTTTTTGGCTTTTAAAAAAAACGCTATGCGTCACCAGGTGTTTCATCAGATTCGAGGTGTTACCTCCTTTGCACAGTATGACAGTATCAGCTTAAAGCACTTGTTGCAGGCTGCTGAGTTTGCATATTTTGCTGTGAAGTACAGCCAGACTTTTGACCGCTTTGCCTTGGGCGTTTTTAATCTGTAGCTCTGCTCTAAAAGAACGTACGTACCTGGACCCGCCTACTATCCTCGGAAACGTAAAATGATTGGCTAGAATCTAAAGTGTATCACAGCTCAGGAAAAAAAAGCACCGAAATTAAGCACCGAAATTTGCGCTGCTTTTCGGTCTGGTTACTACCGTTTATGTCAGAACCGGTGCCATCATGGCACCGGATACCGGTACCCATCCCTAGTCTTCATACAGTACTTTGTGAGGTTGAAGCCATCATTAACAGCCGCCCAATTACCAAAGCCTCAATGGATCCTAACGACCTGGAAGCTTTGACCCCTAATCATCTTCTTCTGTTAAAGACCTCAACGATATTACCACCAGGAGTATTCCATTCCACTGATATGTACACACACAGAAGATGGAAACAAGTCCAATACATGTCTGACTTGTTTTGGAAAAGATGGGTGAAGGAATACCTACTACAGCAACAGGAACGTCAACGATGGATTGGAGTAAAAAGGAACCTCATCGTAGGAGATCTGGTTCTCATCATGGACAGTTCGGCACCTCGAAACTCTTGGCCAATGGGACGTGTGATAAAGACTTTTCCTGACCGAAGAGGATTTGTTAGTCAAGTTAGGATTAAGACTCAGACTAGTTGCCTGGATCGACCTATTACCAAACTGTGTCTACTGCTGGAGGCAGATCACAGTTAAAGACTTCTGGGTCCAATTATCAGACTTTGATTGTATTTGGACATAAAATGTCTCTCATTTTTCTTTAAAGATAGACTTTAAGATTACCTATAGGATTCCTGTGGGTAATATTGAAATACAGTAAATGATTGACTTTTCTTTGCATGTTTTATGTCTCCTACTTGGTTAATTATGGGTAATTATTAGAAGGGATCCTAATAATTAGGGCCTGGTGTGTAGGAGCCATAATTGAATGTATTGGATTTTTTGATGATCACTGGGTTTTATTTGTTTGGTTGTTATGGGAGTCACGTGGGTGCTAGCGGTGACATAAATGGGCGTTGTCAGTCTGTCATTCACTGGTTTTGATTTTGACAGAGAGGAGGGCTGGGTAGCCGTAGTTTTTGTTGACCGCTGCACAACATGTTTCGCCTTGTTACATTAGAGCCTGTGATGTTTTAAGAGTCTGAATCAGGAGCCGATGACATTACTCTGTAAACTCTTAAAGCACTTTAATAAACAAGCAAACAATTCCACCTCTCGCATTATTGCGTAAAGTTGACAGCGCGTCAGGCAAATAGGCAGGCTCCATCCCCGGCCTCTCGCGACTGTGGAAGTCGCTACAATTTGTTTCATTCCCGCTGGATGCCTGCACTTTACACACACATAAAAGGGCATTTATGGACATTGCAGGATTCCCTGGCGTTGTGGGTGTAATTGATGGAACACATGTGAGAATAATTGCGCCATCAGAGGACGAGGCTGTCTTTGTTAACAGGAGGAATTTCCACAGCATCAATGTGCAAATAGTGTTCAATGCGGCCTGTAAGATTTTGGACATTGTGGCTAAATGGCCAGGCTCCACACATGATGCGAGAATGCTCTCCGAGAGTGGTATCAGACAGCTTTTTGAGAGACGCTATGTGCCAGCTAATTGCCACTTGTTAGGGGACAGTGGCTACCCATGCAAACCATGGCTCCTTACACCTTACCTCCAGCCACGCCAAGGGCCCCAACTAAACTATAACAGGTAAGCCAAACAATACAAAAATCATGGAAATGAAATGCAAGCAATATGTTAGAGCATCCAAGTAGTGCAATAATTAAAGGTCTCTGTATTCTATTGTAGGGCCCACAAGACAACAAGAGCGGTGGTGGAGCGTGGCATAGGCCAGCTTAAGAGGCGCTTTCATGTTCTCCACGGAGAGGTGCGGCTGAGGCCTGAAAAAGTCAGCAAAGTCATCATAGCCTGTGCAATATTACACAATATTTGCAAGGTTAGACAGATTGCAGAACCTCTGGAGGATGGCGATGAGGATGAAGACAACGATGAGGATGGTGGTGAAGAAGATATTTACATTCCACAGGGGAACCTAGCCCAGAGTGGACTGCCTTACAGGGCAAACTTCACAAATTTACATTTCAGGCAAGCTGTAGCCACATGTCTTTTGAGAACTTGTGATGGTATTAAGAACTACCACAGTTTTACTGCACATCACCTGCAATTGTTAAATGCAAGACACAGAACACAATCTGTAAATGGTTTATTTTTTAGGTGTTCAATTTTAAGGCGGTAGTACTCCTCCTGAAGGGAAAGGACTTTTTTTTGTGTTGTTCAAACACGTCAATTGTGAGTTGCAATCTGCTCTCCTGCAGGGATGCTGACGGAGCAGGTGCTGCAGATGGGAATGGTGTTTGATCCGCCGGGCTATCCTGAGTAGCAGCTGCAAATGGTTCAGGCGGCAATCTCATCGGCAAACTTGATGGGCCCGGTTCTTGTGATGGCTCCATGCTACAGAAATACATAGGCCTAGTTTAATTATTGTTTTGATTAAATTAATTTAATACAATGAGCATGGATAACACATGAAATGGTTTCTGCAATGAATAAACACTGTAGATATGAATAACCCTGTGTCCTACCTTTGCTGCACTTCAAGGGCCTGCATCATTGATGTGTCAATGCCTGTTGGCAGCCCGGTGACACTGACCTCAGAGTGTCCCAGGACTTGAAAGACAGTGTCGGCCACCTGGGACAGCCGCTTTTCAGGTGGTCCACCCCCTAGAAAGAAACAGTCAATGAACACAGTACTTAGGCATGTAAATTAACTTTGCCAGCAGGAGCAAGTTGCCAGATTATGTGGTAGGCTATAATATTTTGCTCACCTGTGAGTGAGGATTCCCGCTTGTGTGCTGCAATCTCATCTTTTGCCTTGGACTGCAGCACATACCACCTTTTCTCACAATCGTTGCCTGTCCGCACCACCAGTGGAAAAGAGGCATTGATTGTTTGGGATATTGTGTCCCAGGCGCGCCTCTTGCCTTGGCTAGTGACAGTTGGGCCAAATTTTCCTCGTAACATACCTTTATGTTCGTTCACCAACTGGGCCAGCAACAAACCTTGCTCCTCAGTCCAGTTCGGCTTGCGAGTCCTTTTTTTCTCCATTTTCTGTGTTTGTAGGATATTTGTTAGCAAGCCTTTATAAATAGACCAGCCAGCAATCACAGACATTGATAAAAGCTGAGCCGTGTTACCCTCGTTAAGACCACACTGGACTTGTAACGTTGTGATTTCTACTTCATTAAGGACAGCCCCTTGAGATAGGCCATCTTGTTTTCAATGGGGTCCATATGGGAGTGAAAGTACAAAATATGCCAGCTAGGATATTAATATGAGCAAATAAGCCACGAATCATTATTTGAACAGGGTGTAATGAGTTTAAGTTTTCACATATTTTAGATTCTAATGTTAGGCTATAACCCCTACAGCTTACTATTCATTTTCCAGATATTTTCTTGAATGTGAAATATTATTTACAATTACAGTCAGCATAAGATTAGAGTGTATAATTATGTTTATTGATTTGAGGGTACATCCTTTGCTCATTATCACCAAAAGCTCATTTCCATCAAACTTGTAGGATCAACCAATCACGGCTTTTGAAATGATGACTCATACCTAGCAACGGGGTCAACCACACCTCCTCACTAAGATAGGATTTTCCATCCATTCCTTGCTCAGAGTTCACTGAAAATGTTCTGGAATCACTTCTAAGCTAAAACTCCTGGCAAGGAATTTTTAGGTTAAGTTAGGAGCTCTCTGAGAGGATTCTCAGAATCTTTAGGGATACGGGCCCTGACTTTTTTTCTCAGAATTCTGAGAAAAAACAATTCTGAGGAAAAAGTCAGAATTCTAAAAAAAAAAAGAAGTCAGAATTCTGAGATTAAAGTCAGAATTCTGACTTTTTTCTCAGAATTCTGAAAAAAATAATTCTGAGAAAAAAGTCAGAATTCTGAGGAAAAAAGTCAGAATTCTGAGAAAAAAGTCAGAATTATAAGAAAAAAGTCAGAATTCTGACTTATTTTTCTCTGAATTCTGACTTTTTCCTCAGATTTATTTTGACGTGCCCACTTTTTTTTTTCCAGTGGCCCTAATCCTATTCTGTTAAAGAGTATGACTTGCTCACTTGCATGAAAATCCCACTTTGTTAGTTTTTGGAACAGAAGCCTAACATTTAAAAACGTCTTAGCTTGATTACACATTACAGCAGTAATGTGATTACTGTGGGGTTTACTTTTATATAGAAGATATAGTAGGTCGGAGGGCACTCTGAACTCATACTTATATAGATGGAAATATATCAAATGCGTTATTAGTTAGTGCACATTAACATGTTAATATATGACTCTTGTATTTGAAGTATTCTGTGATGCTAGAACTGCCCAGTATGTGGTTATGTGGTTTAGGTTCTGACACCAATCCGGTCCACTGGATTTATAAACATCTGGACACTATAGAGAAGAAATGTTGATATTTGCGACTATTTTAATTAAGAAGATGACAGAAGATTAAAGTTTGAACTGCAATTTATTTTGAATCATCAGACTTAATCCACACCAAGGACCAACACTTCAAGTGTGGTAGCAGTAGCAGCTACTAATGCAATTGCAGTAACAGTATAATGTAACTATAGTAACAGTAAATGCTACTATTACTATCCGGTCTTTAATTGATGACGTGATGAATCCTGCTTCCAAACTACCCTGCGTTAAATAAGGCTTTTGTGTTTTTAACAAGTTTTAATGCTTTGTATCTGGTTCTTTTTATTCTCAAAAAGCCCCTATAAACAGTCAGTGATCACTGTCGCCCTCTCTCAGTTTTTATTACCGCTATTCATTTTAAAGCTCAGTGGATGAATTATCTCAGTTGTTCTCCTGACTTAAGTTTGGTCCGTTTACAGCATCCTGCCATGCGATTGCATTTGTCCCTGACCATCGAGAATCCTCACGGCAACTTTTATCGAGTGGAATAAAGTTAGCGTTCATCCTCGACCTTCACTGTTTATATTATGCTAACATAGCTGTGTCGCTAGCGATCACGTAGCACATCCTTATATATCAGCTAGCCAAACTAAAGTAACCCTACAAACGTCAGTGCTGTTTACTTTCTTGTCTTCATTTATGTCGGAAGTGATAGCAGAGCTGTACGTTTTAATTTGTTTCAGAAATCTCTCAGTCAGGACAGGCTATATTATATTTAGATAGAAACTAGTGAGCTAACTTCCTGCTAACTTCTAACTCCATTAAGTTTAATAAATTCTGTTTTCATGGATGCCTGGATGTTTAACCTAGTTGTTACACCTGGTAGAGCAGCCACACTGATCATTTTATTACAGATGAAAGAATTTAGACAGTTTTAACTCTCAGTGATGCCGCAGTGATCGTTTGGCTTATGGACCTGCAGCGGAGTTTGGGCCCAGACATGGCTAATGACGTCAGACTTAAAGACCGGATAGTTATTATTGGGCTCTGATTAAATTTAGGGGGGGGGGGAACAGACAAACCACACATTGTCTGAATGCATTCAGCCAGAGGTCGCGCGCACCGGTTGCTAAGTAACACTTCAGTTTATTTTTTTGCTCAAAGTGGGCGGGGCTAAGATAAAAGGCTTTAGTCTTCAACGAGATGACGTAGCAGTCAGGTTGCGCAGAATACGCCACAATAGGACGTCAAATTTTTTAGGGAACATGATTGACTTGTGCTCGCAGTCCGCAGGTGTACAACTGAGGTTTTGCCAGGACACTACACTTGACGTCTCCTCTGTCTCTGCTGACAGAAAAACAGCTGCATCAAGGGAAAAAGTTCTCAAAGTTATACGTGGCAGTAGGGTTCAAGGAAAAGCCTTACTTTTTTTTTTTTTTTAAAAAAAGTGTGTGCACCCCACACGGCAATCAATTCCTCCAATTCCTGAAGATAAACAAATTCCAGGTGAGCTAGACAGCTCTGCAGAAACAGAAACTGCTTTGGAAAATGATGTAACGCTAAAGAAATTCTCCGTTCAACATGAAGCCAGCACACCTCCTGACAACTCAGAGGATAAAAACATATTTGAATTTTTAGTAACAGATATTGATAAGTTGAATCGTAACACAAGAAACATAAATATATTGGTGGAAATCTGTGTAGAAAAACTAGTTATGCGGATTGGAAAATGTTTCGGCAAGTTCTTCACTCAGGAAAGAGTTGCAGTCATCTGCAACAGGCTTACCAACAGAATCTGGGCTAAAACCAAGGATGAATTTGCCAAAATCCCGAAAATCCCCTTCACAAACCTCGACAGATGATTTTTGAAGTCCTGTGTAAAAACTGGACACATGAAGAAGTTCTTATGATTATGGAATTACATAGCAAATTAATTGAAGATGAAATTGTTGATATTAAATCGGAGGTGGACAAGCTGTAGATATTGAACCTTCAAGTCGAGTAACAAGGTTTCTGTAATGTAGGAAAAATAGTGATATCGATTTTAAAACGTTTCTAGAATACTAATTGGAGACTTTAAATTGGCTAGTTTTAAAATTATAATGGCTCTTTTAAATTGATGGAGTCACTTTTGAAAATCCTTTGACTGGTCCTATAGCAGGCATTCGATTCGATTCATCAGTATAAAATATTTATGTTCAAAGCACATTTGTCAGATTAAAAATGTATAGAAAGGTAATTTGTTTTGTAAATAAATATAAATATACAGCAGAAAAGTTGTTTGTTAAAACAATGACAAAAATGTTTCTGAACATGCATGGAACAGTTAAACTTTTCCCAATACACTGTGAACAACAGGCAGGTAAGTGTCTTAAACTCTCACACATAATAGCATTTCTGTCACACTTCACTATCAGAACCTTTTGTTCAGTTTCAGCAAGAGCTGCTTTTCTAAATTGACAGAGGCTATCTGGCTTTGTTTGGCTGTGAAGAGTAAACCAGTACAGCTAAAAAGTTGTTCACACGCAGCAGAAGCAAGCAGAGCTGTGTTCAGCTTAAGAGAGATGGCTGAGAAGGAGTGCAGCAGCTCCATGGTGTCTGTGGCACAAGCAAGATAACCATCAAGCTCAACTGCAATTTGCAGCCTTCTGGAGATTGGTCTGGAGAAGAATTCATCTTCATGACTCTCTTTGCTGATCCTCACTCTCATGCTCCATCGTTTCAAGATGTTGTTTGATGTATGTCAAGGCTGCAAGTAGATAACACAATTTTGTTATTTAAATTTAAGTGATTATTCCTGAACACACAAACTTAAAATCAGCTAATTCTCAAAAAGGATTGTTTGATATTAAGGACACACCATCAATAACTTACAATGTATTAGGTGACACTTAAACATGTGTTCAAATGTAATAATACACAAAAATGGGATCATATGAATCTTTGAAAAAAATCTGGCATACCAGCCTACATTACATCTGCTCTGTCAGTCCAGGAAGGCTTGAAGAGGACTGCAGCTGCAGCAACTCTGGATCCTCCATCATCGGTCCAAAATGCTTTTGAAGGCCATGTTGCACTCTGATGAGTGGCATGCATGTCTTGCTTGATGTCTCCAGCCTGCTAAGTTTGGACAGTAGTTGTTGGATTACTGGCAGCAGCCCTCCCATGAAGGAAGTGGACTCAGACTGGAGGATGTTTGAAGCTTTCACCAGTGGCTTCATGGTGGTACAGCCTTAGGAATGCAACTTCTACGGGACTCAACCTGTAACATACAACAACAAAAGCCACTATGACTACAATAGGGATCTTTTTATTAAATATTAAGAGTCTGCTCACGTTTTCAACCGTCTATTAAAGAAAATTCACAAAATTTGCAACCATATTGGTAGGTGTCCAATTTTACTCACATATTTACCTTGATCATCAAGAGAACCGGCAAGCATGTCAAATGTGTGACACCCTCTCAATCTGTTGCACACTAGTTCAGAAAAGGGATCACATACACAAAAATGCTGCCCATAGAGCTAACAAATCAAAACAATCCACATTATGTTCTGTAAAAAAAAAAATCACATTGGGAAACATATAACCCTACCGATTAAGACCCATGTCACTATGATAGACCTATATTTGGCCAATGATACTGATCCATCAGTCGGCTCTGCTATGTGTCAACTGAGAGCTGGAAGATTAATTTGAGATGCAGCTCAGCAGTGTGTGCCATTTTTGTTTGTAATATAGACCAGCTGATTTTAGGCCTCTGAGTTTTAAATGACTCAAGATTTAATTTATTGTAATGATGATGGTTGTCCAAATAAGCTAAAACATTCCTAAGAAGTGTAGCTCAATTACGTTATATTATAATTATACAAGTTAGCTAGCTCCGTGTTACTTTAATACTGTATCAGGCTAACCAACAGCAGTGACAATATCTTAGCCAAACTAATTACCTTAACACACATGAAAAATAACAAAACAATATCGTACACGTATAGTTGTAAGACTTCTTACCTCAATGTGTTTTTTTTTTTAGATTAGATGCTGAAGTCTTGTAAGCTGATATCACTGTAGAGCAGCGGTCCCCAACCTTTTTTGCGCCACGGACCGGTTTATGCCCGACAATATTTTCATGGACCGGCCTTTAAGGTGTCGCGGATAAATACAACAAAATAAAACTAGTACCGGTACCGAAAAAAATTAGATTTATTCATAACACACGTGAAAAGACTCAGGAAAACAGAGTTAACGATAAAAACAATAACAAAATAACGCTGAAAACCGATAAAAACCCTGAAAACCATACATTTCAGACCTGAGCCTCAACTCTCGTGGCCCGGTACCAAACGACTCACGGACCAGTACCGGTCCGAGGCCCGGGGGTTGGGGACCGCTGCTGTAGAGGTCAAAGTTTGCACTGCATCTGGACGCTGTCTCCTTTTCTCCCTCTCTACATGAAAAACCCATTCCTCCGGGTATGGCCACAGGCACTCGTCCTCCGTCTTTTCTACATCGTTTTCTCGGTTGACGGCGTTGTCTTCTGTCTCCATTTTGGCTTCTTTGTCTCCAAATCTTCAGTCTATAAATTTGTTCAGCAGCGGAGGTTGCTTGCGTCTTAAATTGGCGTGGTCGCGATTGCACGGTCTTATTGGCTGCAAAGATGCAGATGAAAGGTTTGAATATTAATTCAAATTTTGGGCATACTCAATTGCGACTTTTGATTTTATAAGTAGCGAAGTAGATCACATGGTCTATATTGTACTCAAGTACGAGTAAAATTACACACTTGAAAAATTACTCATAAAAGTACAAGTACCCCCCAAAAAATCTAGTTAATTATAGTAACGTGAGTATTTGTAATTCGTTACTTCCACCCCTGGTTTTTCCTCTCCACTGTTACATATTGCTTGCTCAGAGTTTGTCTGTTGGGGTTTTCTTTTTAATACTGTAAGGTTAAGACCTTAAAGTAATACGCTGCAAGCTTACCTTGCTGTATATTACTTTAAGATCGTAACCTTACATTGTGAAGGCTTTGAGAAAAACACCATTTAATTTGGCGCTATACATATTGAAGTGAATTGAACTGAACTAACATGACTAATTCGGCACTTCAAGTTTACCTCAGTAAAAGTTTTTAAATTTTACACTCTGATTTCTGTTTGTTTCCATTGTCTGTAAGTTGAATAAATACATGTGTTACCTGTTATTTAGTTCAAACTGTGGGTACAAAATTCAGAGAATATGCTGTGTTGTGACCTGTTCTCTCATGTGTGCCTTTTTCTTGTTTTGTGCATTTCTCTTATTTTTATTTATTCATGCTGTCTTACTAATAATGTTTTATTCCTGCGGTTGGTGTGGAATTCACATTTTCATTAAATTATTTTAACCCTCTCTGGCATTGATTTTAGTTTTTCAGAGAAAAAAATGCTTCACCCGATGTGTGGTGCTGGAAACATTTTACCAACTTATGAACTCATAAGTCTAAAACAAACAAGTTCATGTCGTGATTGCTGAAATTTCCCATTACCTGAGGGTTATGCAACTCAGTTACCTTGGGTCAGATGTTCGTGCTACACGGAGCAGAAAGGTTTGAGTTAGAGAACTTTTCCAACTTCTGAGCCCTGCTGCGAGCTGCAGCTGTCCTGCATTACCTGCTGCTGTCACTCATCTCCACAGCTGACACCTGAGCCGCAGCGTTAAACCTGCTCTGCATTAAAAGAAGCCAAACACAGAGAGCAGACTGACAGGAAGTCCCAGAGTCTGCTCATACTAACTAAATAAAAGGCCCTGTAATTTAATGAAATCAGGCAGGGAGAGCATGTTTGTAGAAGAGGTCATCCTCACCGTTTCCAAAGTTTCAGATGAACTGAAGCTGATAAGAGTTAAACTAATGATATTGGTGACTTATTACTGACTTGATTTAGCCTCACTATGAGTTTGTTTTGTGCTCATGTCTGAAATTGAGATTTTGATGGGAAACACTCATCGAACAGCTCACGGCTGATGTTGATGTTCGGTCTTGAAACAAGATAATTTTAACAGTATGTTCTGGTCTCTGAGAGGCGTTCACTGCTTCAAATTAAACTGTGCAAAAAGCAGCTCAGTTTCAAACCTGGATCACATCAGGGACGATGCAGGATTCCCAAATGTTAGCGGGATGGAGTCACAACCACTGTTATAGGTAGAATCTGAGACAATTACAGAGCAACTTTTGTTGTAAAAATGTAACTAAGACATAATGATTTGATTGTTCTTCAACTTCACTTTCATACAGAGATGTTAGTGCAGACAGATGCGAGGTGAGGCTGAAGGACACATGGTGTCAAACGAGCGGCAGCGTGGTCTCACTTTTCGGTTTTATTTTACAAAAAAAAAAACTACACAGAAACCATCAGCTCTATGGTTGCTTCAAGCTCTGACATGCTGCAGAACAACACGAGTACAAAACACACTTTACAAAAGTTCACACTCTGAATTATGGAAGTAAAAACTAGCTGTTATATATATATATATATATATTTTTTACAGCGCACAGAAAAAACAACATTGGTTTGATTAAAAATAAAAAAGGAACAATTTTAAAAAGTCTTCACACACATTTCTTCTTTTCCAGACATGAATTACACCAGAAAATCACCTTCAGATCCTCTCATGGCCACGCAGCAGAGGATTTAACACATGACCTTTGACCCTCTTTAGAGAGCCTCTGCTTTTCTCCTTCTCGTCTTCCCTCTTGGCAGTGTTACTGCCTCCGGCTGATCATCTTGCTGGACTGACTGTTGAGAACCTTATTGAAGAGATCGTCTGAAGAAACAGAGAATGAAGCAGAGCAGATTCAGATGAGAGTGGCGTGCAGCAGGAACTAAACACATCATGAAGACATTACAAACACTCACCGTTCCTGAAGCCCCTGGAGTCTGCCTGCAAGACACAAAGGAGGGCATTGCAGCCCAAACATGTGATTCAGTAATCAGAGGACAGGTATTACATCAATCTTTCTGATTTCAGGATTTTGGACATTTTGAGGTGCAAAAGTGATATTCAGATTATTTGTGAAAAGGTTTTTTGGCATAAAGAAAGGCCTTTCTCACCCTGGAAGCGGCAATGGCTCTGAGAGGAGCTGCAGGTCCGTCGCTCTGCTCTCTGTCCACCTTTGGAGCTGAAGACACAAAAACGCCAGGTCAGCTTTAAAGGACAGGTCCACATTTGAAAAGCGCTTACTTCGCTTCAATTTTATGTATACAGCGCCAAATCACAACATCAGTGGCTGCATGGCGGGTTATATTGTAAGATAAACCCTACAATAATACAACTATCTTATCCATAGTTCGATGTTGTAAACATGGTACTCACGCAGAGGTCTAATGATGCTGTTGACGGCGTGGATAATTCCGTTTGTCGCCATCAGGTCAGCGTCAGCCACGGGGATTTTGTTGACGTAAACTGTGTAGTTACGCTGAGAGACAAAGAAAGGCGTCAGACTCACCGATTATCCTAAGAAATGTGATATTCCACATTTGCAGCAATACTGCGCAACATCTATGGTCAACACAAATTAAATATGCCTTTAAATGTGAAATAAGATACAAAGTGCTGAATAAAATATTGAAAACAAAATATAAAATAGACAAATTAGAGATGAATAATCAAAATATAATAATAATAATAATAATAATAATAATAATAATAATAATAATAATAATAATAATAATAATAATAATATCAATAATAATAAACTGTGTATTTAAAAAGAAAAAAGATTTCGGCATCTTTTAAATAAAGTTTTTGAACCAACCAAGCCCAGCTCCAGCTTCTCCCCCTGCAGAGTTTGGAACCTGGTGTGAGAGGAGACGCCACCGCTCACCAGCATACTCTCCCCCAGGTGATACTTGAGCACACCTGACAGCTGCTGAGGGTCACCTGGACACAGAAACACAAACGGTTCTTACTGTGCGTCTGATCTCATTTCCTTCTTCATGCTAAGCTCTGCTATAAGCCACGACTCGCTTTGCCCCGTGTCAGTAGATGACTGGAATCAGAGCAGAGTCTCTGTATGTCTTTATTAGGGTGGAAGGTGCTGCTGCTGTTTGTGCAGCAGATTAAACAAACAGTTTGTGAACATTCAGCGTGTTCAGTCCAAACAAAGAGCAGAAAATTAGCCGCCCTGAGAAATCTCTACAAACCACCTCTCAGTATAAACTGCTGTAAAGAAGAGAGACGCTTTCCACACGTGTGTGGAAACTGTCCATGTGGATTAATTAAGAATGTGAATAAAGAGAAGATGTGTGGTTGAATAAAACTCACGCATCAGCCTGTTGCGTTCATCCTGCGGCAGTGCATTGAAGGCATCGTTGGTGGGAGCGAAGAAGGTGAACACCTTCTGCTGGTTCAGAAGCTCGGTCATACCTGCTGTCTGAATGGCATTGACCAGCGTGCTGAAAACAGCAATAAATGATGTTAGCTCGAATGGCATCTACACAACAACACACTAACACCTCTGCTTCCAGTCATTATGCAACACCAAACTAACAGCTTTATGATAATCTAGGCTAACAGCTGACTCACTTTTTTGGAGCTTCAAACTACAAAAAACCCTTTTTCACTGATCATAGTTCGTGCAGTTGCTGCTCTGTGCCTCTAAGGTGCACTGTAGAGTCATTAAAACTGCCAATAGGTGACAGGGAGTGTTTTTGCTGTACTTTTCCATCAGAGAAACATGATTCAGATGGTACAGATCCTCACATGAAGCGGTCATCGGCCTTCAAGACATCCATGATGTTTCCCATTGGTGGAGTGATTACTTTGTCCACTGTGAACATGGTGGCATAGCGTCCAACCTTGTCATGCGCAGCGATACAGGCGTTCTCGATGCAAAGGTTCTACAAAGAAAAAAATTTGTGTTTAAATACCTAACACTGGGCTTTGGAATGAGAAAAAACGAGTTCTAGTTATTATTATTACTGTTATTATACTGTTTAGATACCACTGCTAGCAAGCCAGAGTGTTTCTGATATATTTGTTGATCTAATATTTGTTGTGGAAACCTGTTAACCTTCACACTGACCATGCTGAGTTTGACCATCTTGATTTTGAAGGTACCCTTCTAGTTATTATTATGTTGCTTAGATTAAAAAAAACTGACCAACTAAAGCTTCTTCTCTGTAATGTTTGTTGACTTGCGGAGGAAACCTGACCACAGGCCTGAGGGAATCACAGATGACTAAGAATTTTTTCATGCTACTGTCTCCACATTCTAGAGTCTAGTCTAGGATATTGCGTTGGTCTTATCTTTACAATGTAAAGTGTCAAACACAAACCTTAAAACATACTTCACATTAAAATGTAACAATTAATGGTGTAATGTAACTCTGTGGCTAAGTAGACAGGTTTATATCCTCTTTAAATGAGGTAACACACCACACACACAGTCCCACAATGGTTAAGTATGGAAAGACTTAACCGCTGTGGGATGCAGGAAGCTTGATGTGGTCTGCAGAGTTCATTACTGAGCAGACAACCACCCACAAACCCGACCTGGGACATGTGGAAACGAGCAGAACTACACAACCGCCTCACATCCTGTGTGACCAGAGCACAATCAATACTACTGCTAGGACGTATCAATGCGTAAAGCATCAGTGTGAGAGGCAGCTATTCCACTACAAAATCAGTTCACTTTTCGGTCATTCATCGATTATCTGACTTGACTTTTGCAAAGTATGTTTCTGAGAGCCTAAGGAAAAAACTAAAACTGACACATAGAGAGGGGTTAACAAGGGCAGAACAAGGGTCAACGGAGGGGAGAGAAACGGGGACCAAAAGAGGCCAAACAAGGGCTAACAGCGTGCAAGGGAGCACACAAGAACCAGCAACGCTAACATGGGGTAAAGGCCAAAGTGACTCAATACAGGGGCGATAGAGGCCAAATAGGTATCAACTTATTAGGTGTAAGCTTGTGAGATTAAAAAGGTTTTGAACGTAGACATAGTTATAACTGACCTTCGGTCAGCAGCCAGCTTGTTCCAAAGAACAAGACCACAGTAGCTGAAAGCACCCTCAGCAGGCTGAGACCTGATTCTGGGAACCGTTAAAAGATCTGTATCTGATTACTTGAGAGGTCTGACTGGGTTAGAGAATCAGCAAGTCGAAGATAGGCCAAAACGTGAGCCTTGAGGAACCCCTGATTGGATTTTTTTAAACTACTAATCACAGTTTAGGTCTCTGACCTGAACCAATGAAATCATAAAGGCTTTGAATTAAATGTCATAATCAAAACTGTTAAAGTCAATAATGAGATCAAGCAGAACTAAGACAATACAAACAAGGACCAACCAAGTAGAGGGTGCACAACATAAAGTAATCACCCAAAATAGTGACATGGTATGACTAATAATCTGGCTAGCCTACTCAGCAACTGGTGATGCTGACTGTTCAGCTCCAAACAATCATGGGAAAATAAGCATTTATTGTGTTTCATTTATTACTTCAATAAAGTTCTGTCTGCATGTTTCAAGTTAAAGTTAATAAAGAAAAGAGGTTTTCAAGAGAGATGAAAAACAGCATCTCATTAGGAGATGGAAGCGGTTTAATTCCTCATGGCAGCAGCAGACGGAGGCAGCAGCTCCATCAGAAGTTGATTCTTCAGCAGCAGCTTCCTGTTCTGACCACAAACAATCACATAAAACAAAACCACATAAAAGAGCAACATCTGCTGTGAACAGCCTCTTGATCCAGCAGAGAACCATCCACACTCAAATCAGCCAAACAGCTGTACAGTTGGCTGTTCTGCATTCAGAATATTTAACTTGTTTCAGGTCCAATTAAACAGTCTCATGGCTGTATTTTGACACATGATGAAACAATACTACTCTGCTTCTTTACCCTGTGAATTCCAAGTACTGCTAACCACATCTGTACACTTCTAGAATTTGTGATTTTTGGCTGTTCAGTCGCCCTAACAGAGAGTTATGGTTAGTAACCACAACTGAGTCTGAGACACAAGGAATCTGAAAAGTGTCTCTAACAAACTGAGGAACAAACCACCAAGTAAAGAAATGTCAGTTCTTACTTTTCTGTAGACAAAGACTCTGAGTTTGAGGCCTCCCAGTGTCTCCAACTCCTGGCCATGGTATAGAGCCTTGGATGACAGCTGCTCCTTCAAGACGTGATTGCTCATTAATTTTCTCATGCTGGGAGTCATTGTCATACTTCCTGTTAGACACGTGGAAACAATGGCTGTTCATACCCATTTCTGATTATCCCTACAGGATGGCAGGAAAGGCCTTTTTTGGGGGCCACATGTTACCTTTAAAGGCGTCGTTCAGAGGAGCAAGCATGGTCAGAGCCTCAGACCCGGTCAGGTGGGGGGTTAGACCAGCTTCAACAAACATCCTGGTCGCAGTGGAAACAGATGAACTTTCAGCCAGCTCCAGGAGAGTTTTAGCTGCAAGAGACAAAGAAGTATTAATACTATCTCTGGTACAACTAATAATCCTTTTAGGTAACCCTAACCCTAACCTAAAAATGGTAACCGTAACTTGTGTTTGTTAGAATTTTCCACCATTGTTCACTTCCAGTAGTACTCAATGTGGACAAATGTGACTTGGTTTATTTTAATATAATTGGTCCCATAGTCACTCGACACCACCATCGGACCAATCAATTGGTTCAAGGTGTGATTTCATAACACCAAAATTTGATTTGGTTGAATACCACCCAGGTGTAGAGATCCAAGAAGTGGACGGATCTTGTCTCTTAGTCTCAGTGAGGACCCTAAACTTTGAAAGATCTGTAAAAATAATAAACATGAGATTTTTTTGGATCTCCTGCTAAGACAGAAGTTCTTCCAATGACCTGAAGGTGATAATTCAACTCTGAGTCCATGATTATTCCAAGTGCTTATGTTAAAACCACTACTGAAGGACTATTTTGTGCGGATTCCTTGTGCAGCAATATCTTCCCTATATTGGGTGAAGCATTGTGGTATTAGTAGTATTGTTTGTAGTGCAATTACCTGAGTCAGGAATGAGCAGCTCGCCGATGTAGTGGATGACTCCATTGGTGGCTAGCTGGTCCGTCTTGGTGATGATAGCTTTGCCGTTCAGGGTCATGTGTTCTCCATCACAGCCGACCTCCAGCATGGTTCCCTGCAGCGTTTCCATTGGTGTTCCTGACACAACTGACTCTGCGCAGTGCATGTTCTTCAGGATGTGGTAGTTGAGCAGGTCTGAGGGGGCCACACATCAGATCATACAAAAGTAATTTAAAAATATAAACAGAGCCAGATAGAAGGAGTCACAGTGTCTTGTGCCGGTCACCTTTTAGAGCTATGGGGTCTCCCAGAATTCTGTTGAGGGTCTCCCGAGGAATCTTCTCGAAGGCGTCGTTGGTGGGAGCGAAGACAGTGTAATGACCCTCGCTCTCCAGCATGGTGGTGAGACCTGCAGCAGCAAAGGCCGTCTGAAACACAGACAATGAGACATACAAGAAAACAGAGACAAGAGGTGCTTATTCCATCAGAACTTACAACTACTACAAGTGTCTGGGGACGTGCAAACCTGTTGCTGGAGAAAAGCTAAATGTTCAGGATTTCATAGTTCTCTGATTGTTTTCTGTATGTGACAGATATGGACAGCAGTCACCCAGAATCTGTTACTGTGGAGCATGTGGTTAAAAATGTCTTTTTGACATAAGAAACAACTTCTGTGAAAAAGATTTCTCCCCAGTGTCAACATACCCATGGCCACACTCTAAATTGCCAGACAAAAGGTGGTGGCCAGGGTTCTTCTTCTTCTTCTTCTTCTTCTTCTTCTTTCATGTTTAACGGCAGCTTGCATTGGTGGCCAGGGTTTGAAACAACTAAATGCAAAGAGGGATAACTGGACCGCACCACCACTTCCTGCTGAAGGGGCGAATGTGTGTTTTCTTTAATTTACAAATAAAGTAGTTGTACTTCGTGGCTCAAGAGTTGGGAGTTCGGGTTGTAATCGGAAGGTTGCCGGTTCGAGCCCTGGCTTGGACAGTCTCGGTCGTTGTGTCCTTGGGCAAGACACTTCACCCGTTGCCTCCTGGTGGTGGTCAGAGGGCCCGGTGGCGCCAGTGTCCAGCAGCCTCGCCTCTGTCAGTGCGCCCCAGGGTGGCTGTGGCTACAATGTAGCTTGCCATCACCACTGTGTGAGTGTGTGTGAATGGGTGGATGATTGGTTGTGTAAAGCGCTTTGGGGTCCTTAGGGACTAGTAAAGCGCTATGCAAATACAGGCTATTTACCATTTACTTAATTAAATGTTTGAGTTTAGTTTAGGGTTTAGTAGTTTTGATTTCCTTCTTTGGTGTTTAGTTTATTAACAAACCAGACTGTACTGCATTGTTTGCTGTTTATGATTGTGTTTTGTTTAGTTACCCCTCGTGTCTCAATGGTCTGATCAGCCATTATATATACCCTCGTGTGTAATTTCATGTGGAGGTCATTTATGTTTGTTTGGGCAGTCATTTGGTTTGTTAAGTTTGCAGTCTTTGCCTGAGTTGAGTTTTGTTTCTTTGACCTCTTTTATGAGCTCAACATTTATGACTTTTGTAAATATAATTTTTGGGTTGGGTTCACAAATGAAAACCCTATTTTTGTAATAATTCCTGTGACTCCTCCTGCTTTTTCAACTCGGTCCATCACAATTTCCCATAGAGGTCTGCAACAGCAACTATGGACTAGCAGGTCCAGTTAATGGGGTAGACCTTAGATTCAGAAGGAGAGTTCATGGGACTTTAGAACTGATAATTTACCTTGTGATATATTTTAATGATTTACTGTGATGGAATCAAACTCTTTGTCATTTTATGGTGAAAAATGTTCTTCTTAAACTGCTGAGGTATTTGCCCCTGCTATGTTTCACAGCCTGGTGAAACTCTCTGTGATAGTCATTTTATACCCAGTCATGTTACTAATGAACCTAATTAGCTGGCTGATGTTCCACCAGCTGTTACACAACTTTTACAGTTGCTTTAGCTGTTCATGTAACAACTTCATTTAAATATTTTTAGATAAGCAGGTATTTCTAATTTCGTAGGCTGTTTTAATACAATTTTTTCCAAAGGTTTAAAACAACAAAAGGATTTTAAATTCAATGGACTTACACGCAGAGTCTCCAGGTCGTCATCAATGTCAATGATTGATTGCATGTTGTTGGAGATGGCTGTGATGACGCGGTCAACCACGTGCACGATCCCATTGGTGGCATGTTGGTCAGGTTTGACCAGACGAGCGCAGTTCACAGTCACAATCTGTAGATATACATACATTGATGATCATACACATAACTTTATGATACCTAATGTAAGATAACAATGATGTTCAGAGCAAGACTGTACATACAGCCTCAGTTTTGAGCCTGGAGACAGTCTGGTAAAAAAAAAAAAAAAAAGGTATCTTAACAAGCACTGGGACTGCTGACCAAAGTCCTCTGTGGAGAAGGGAGAGCAATAGCTTAGCTGATTAATACACAGAGACCTGACTAAAGTCGGTTGTCTCAGCTAATGATTCTTCCTGCGGTGGTTTCACATTAATTACAAATTTCTCTGGTCTATATTCATGTTATCATGACAGCTAAACTTGATTCCTGTGCCAGAGTTACAGGCTAACAATAGTATGTCTTCATTCACCCCGTTGCTGTAGTGGTGTATATGGACGGGGGCATCCTGGTACATGGAGGAGAAGGTGGATCCGTGCTTCAGCTCCTCAGAGGTTAGCCGGCGATTCACCATGTGGTAATGAAGAGCATTTAACAGCTCGATATTCACATTGCTCACCAGAGCGTCAAGGATCTCCTGGAAAACGACAACAAACGACACACAATGAGTTAAGCAGGAGAACCATCGCTGATTGCTCCTCACAAAAGGAGCGCGAGGTTGCAGTAAAAGGGTGTGAGTGTGTACTGACTGTTGGCAGAGATTCCCAGGCCTTGTTACTCGGGGCGAAGAAGGTGAAGCTTCCTGGACCTTCGATCTCCTCCCTGAGTTGGGCTCGATCAGAGTACATCTGAGTGGTGGAGGCGCCGACCACGCCCAGAGTGCTGTAGATGTTCACAAGAGGCAGCGCTGCAATGGTGCACATAAACAAACACAGCTGATGACTCTCTGCAGTAAAATCCCAACAGATGTTTTAAACATATTTAGTGTAAGGGGTGAGAGGTCATACCTGCAGGACAGCCCTTCTCTCCGGGAATCTTCTCATAACCAGGGCAGCACTCATAGGTGATCACCCTGCAGAGAACACATAAAAACACAGGAGAACATGAGGATTCTTGTGGACCTTCTTGTATTCCCTGACGTCAGAGCAGAGGCCTCATGTCAGACTTCATGTTCCTGTTTCTCTATAAAACTCTCAGCTGCCACATCAGGAGCTCGTAACTTGTCTGTAGGGTTTCTGCTACAGGATACTCATAAATTCCTGTCTGACAGTAATTATGCTAATAAAGTTACGAGCTGCATGAGCAGACCTGAGAGTCTGCAGGTAGTGCAAGTGGTCTTATGAAATGAGAAAAAAAGAGCTCCAGTAACCATTCAGCCCTTACCTGACTCAACAAAACCCGCCTGTTTGTCCAGGAAAACAACAGCTTCTACAAAGCTGAAGACCCACCTTTGTTTACTGCATCAGTACTTTGCACACTAACCACTAGTTTATCTAAAGAAAAGACAAAAAAACTATCTGTATTATGGCTTTAGCTGAATGGAAGAAGTACACATCTTTCAGCCTGAGTAAGTCATCAGCTGGAAGGAGTTAATGTCGTACGACACAAGCTAAAAGGGGAACTCTGAAACCAAAGATATCTTCAAAAGAAACTTAGACTTTGAGAGAGCTGGATCTGAATCAGAGGCAGCTCGACTCTTTGCTGGATTATGTCAAAGTGCTGAATGAAGGCAAAGTATAAGATAGTGGAATGGCAATATGATATGAACATCATCCTTCCATGTGTGCCTGTTTGGTGGCTCTTCAGTGTGCCTATGTACAAATGACACCAATCCACCTATTTAAATAAGCATTTGTCTGTAGAAGACAAAAGAGAATGGGCACACCCTCTGGATAATCACTGGAAAAGTTGAACCTATTGAGGCCACAATATTAGCCAGAGAAAAATCACGCTGCTGTACTACAGCCAATATCATCCAGTGGGACAGGTGAGCACTGAATTTGGCTGATGACCCTTTTCTGAGCGCCCAAACATGACTCATTTGGACACAGAGTGGATGAGGTGAGTGACATGCTGCCTGCAAATTATGGAAAAGAGAAGAAAAACAGACAAGGAAAGGCTTTGTGTTTCCCTGAGTGTTTTGGATTCACAGTTTGAAGTGTATTCCACCAGAAAAAATATTACTTCTGCATCCAGAGCATTTAATTGCCCTCTGATTTTTTCCAGTTTCTCACTGACTGGAGTTTTTCAGTCAGTTTTTGTAGACGTGATTTATGGCCATTTCATCTTGCTTAGATTCAGTTACACACGCCTTATTGCAGGTCATGACATGTGTGCTAGAGTTACATGTCACACATTAGTGGAAGCAGCACATCTACTATTCCTACTCATTGTAAAGCTGTATGTATGGGACTGTTTTTCCTCGCTGCACCAACACATTCACAGTCTGTCCACAATCTGTTCGTCACAGTGGGCAGAAGGTTCCTCTATGTCTGAAAAACAATTTAAAATAATTGGAATTCACATTATAAACATAAACTTGTCTGAGAAAGGAGGAAATTAAGAAATGCTTTGGTGACAAGTTTATGGTGTCAGATTGTAGTTTAAAATCTTTTAAAAAAATCCAAAAAACACAGTTTATTTTATAAATTATGGTCTGGATGTAAAAAAAATAAGGAGAAAGAACAGTATGGCTTATGGCTGGGTTACCCTGTGAGTGACAGGGATTAATAATGGATTCTGACTCTGATTACCTAGTGTACCTAGTGGTCACTCTGGGAAGTGCACCCACTGAGCAGGATTTACAAGCAGTAACTGTGGGACCAGGAGGACCTGTGGAGGTCTGTCTGCTGGAAAAATCTCAGAACGTTACTTCAGCTACAGGCACATGTGGGCTGCAATGAAGCGTACAGCCTGAATGGAGCTTTCAGGACTTCCTGTTGAGATTTCCATAATAAATGTGGCTCCGCCGTCTGGGCTCATAAAGCTCATTTCCTCAGAGAGGAGAAGAATCTGCAACCAGACTAGATGTCTGAGAGGAGACCTGCACCCACTGCCAGGAAAAACACTAAAACCAGGGCAGGAGCTCCCATCTAGCTCCTCACTTCCTGTCCACTACAAAATAAAAGGTCATTATGAAGAGAAAAGTGGCAACTCGACTGCACGTATAAACATCAGTTTGAATAGTTCTGGACATGAACATTACTACTTTCAGTTTAACCGACAGCTTGAGGGTGATTAAGACTTAACCAAAGCAGATTTGAACTATTATGTCACTGCAAAGGTAGTGAAGAAGACTGCATACCCATAATCATAGTCAGTGTCTTTTAAACTGAGAGCAAATGAACATAATTCAGCGAGGAAAAAAATCTATCTTTGGCTCAACAACCTTCACTAAAAGAGCTTCTCAGCTCTGACAAATACTTTGATTACATGTATGAGAGTAATTCTTCATTTATTTGAATGTCGTCTTCAAAGACTGTTTATAAAAGACAGAATCAAAACTGGAGAAAACTTCTTGGTCAGTCTGTTTATCGAGCAGTTTGCTGGGGTTGAATTCCAGAGGGACATAACAATGACACACAGTGACAGTGACAATACTATCGTTATGAAAGCTCTAGCTACATGTATTAGAAATATGTTGGAAATAACAGTAGGCCAAAGATTAAGTCTTGAGTCTTGAACACCATAGTTAGAATGTAGAAGGTGGAGAGCAGATTAGCTGAGGTGAAGCCTAGCAGACAGCCAGCAGCTACAACAACGTGTGTCGCTTTAATATTTAATATTTATCCTGCATGTATAAGCCAACCTCTTTGTGTCAAACCAGTGTCAGCCTGTCTCTATGTTGCATGACATGGGAACTTTTTAATTTGCAGCTGGAGATAAATCATTGAGTGATCAGTCTGCCAGCAGTTGAATTCTTCTATAAAAATCCATTTCCTAAACTTCCTCCTGTGTCAGCTCCTCCACTATGTCCTCTCTCTGAGACGTTCTGAGTCTATAAACATCAGATGTGTATTTTCTTCAGCTTTACGAGTCAATGATTGTTGGAAGGATGACTGGCAAGAGTCCCCTGATGGAGGAATCTGATTATGAATTTCTGAGTTTCTTGTGTTTGTTTTAAAAGAGCGATTAGTGGACAAATCTTTCAGTGAAGCCAGGACCACCAACCAGTCACTGCTCCATATTAACACTTAAACCGTCTGCGGAC
Source organism: Perissodus microlepis (assembly GCF_051167445.1). Lineage (NCBI taxonomy): Eukaryota > Metazoa > Chordata > Actinopteri > Cichliformes > Cichlidae > Perissodus > Perissodus microlepis. The sequence continues at coordinate 26,178,511 of NC_140462.1, forward strand.
AGAGGTCTTATTTCTGCTCTCAGGTCCTCTATAATAAAGTTTAACGTCGACAGACAGAAAAAGGAAGCTCCCAAAGCTCCCGCAGCCTTCATCACCGCTGCAATAAGTGCAAACATGTGAAGAGCAGCTACTGATGGTGTGTGTGTTAATGTGCGCAAACACACACTGGACTGATTATCAAAGCAGATGGAAACTCAGGTCCCTTTTGTTCTCCACATAAGTAAAGATGGCTGCTGTGGATTTATGACAAAACAAACAGAGCAAGGTTGCAGTAATTCTGCTGCTGGGATTGAGCTGCTCGATGAAAACCTTAAAAAAGAAATGCTTTCACATCCGTCAGCAGCGCGTCATCCTTCAGATTGTCAGAGGAAGCTTCAAACATGAAACTGCCAGCCATGAAAAGCCTGAGAAAAGTTTCATCAGGGATTAAAAGTCATTTCCAGAATGTAAAAACAAGGTGGACACGTACAAATGTTGTCTTTGAGAAACTTTTATTAACTAAAGCTGATGAATTAAAGTTAGACACCTCAGTGAGGAAATTAAGGGACGAGTTACACAAGCTTGGTTATTGTGAGGGTGCGGTACATAAACGTGTGCTACTTAATTCTAAATGAAATGCCCTTTATTTAACAAAAATGCCTGTTAATGATCTAGATTTTTTTTCTACAAAATTAATACTTTTACACAATATTTAAGAGACAGAAATCTAATCTTCTGACCGAATTCTGTGTCTTATACACCGCACAGGTGCAAGATCACTGATTTTATTAACATCTCAACAAAAACTCTGAGTAAGTCAGCCATGACAAGCTAACAGCTAACAGTTTAAATCCAGACTCTACAAACCACATCACACATTCCCAATAATCAAAGTCTAAACATAACACAGCTCAAATCATAGTCAAGCGTTCCAAACTTCATGTGTACATCAGTGTGTACCGCTATATGCCTTATTATGTGGGCAAAAAGGACAGAAAGTTCAGTTTTATGTTGCATTTTACAAATAAAGGATTTGAAAATTATACTAAATTGCTTCTAAAACATCTTGTAGCTCTAAAAACTTCCAAAGCTCTCAGAGCTGGAAGTGAGCTTGAACCTTTGAAGCTCTGAAAGCTAGTGGAGCCCTTGAAGGTGTCTGAGCTGTCAGAGTGATCGACGCTCTCAGAGCTCTTAAAGTTCTTGGACCTCTAACAGCTACCAGAGGTCTCAAGTCTTTGAAGTTCTCAAAACTTGTGGAGCTCTGGAAGCTACCAAAGGCTACCAGCATCTGGAAAGTCCTCAAAGCTCTCAGATTTCATAATAATTATCAAGACTAGGTTAGGTAGCAGAAGATCAGCGTATAACTTTGGACACCAGACCTCTGTGCACTATTATAAAATAGTTCTGACACATAAGAAATCACAGCAAGAAGATCAAAGGGACAAAAGTAATGTAACAGTGATAAAGATATGTAGACCAGAGTAAAGAAATCCCCCCCATCAGATCTCACCCAGCTGCTGAGCTTTAAACATCTCCAGGCTACATCTCTGACCTTTGAGCCATGTTTTAGCAGTTGTAGGCTGACACAAAGTCTCTTCTCGCAGTTTGACTCCAAACCTTTAACGCAGTGTCATTTTGCTTTTGTTGTTTTAGCTCCTAAACTGTGGAATGAATGAACTCTCACAATCTGCACAGCTGCCTCCTTCAGTTGAAAACCTGTTGACTTGGATAGTTTTACCTCCTTTAACTGCATATTTTGATCTTTTGTTCTTTATAACATAAATAAGATGGTTACTTCAGTGCTGTTATTGTAAGTATTATTATAATTATTAGCAGTATTACCTAAGGTTAAAGAAACAGATGTGGCATTAGTGTCTGACAGACAGAGGGTACTTTGAGGACCCGGGGTTCAGAGGGGGGTTGTAGTGAATTACGATGGGAGTTATGAGTCTTCCTTCTGCTGACCTCTAACCTCCGGATCCTCCTCCACAGAAACCCACGGGTCCAAAGCCGCAGAGACAAAGGCATGACTGTTAGACTCAAAATGCCCCACCAGTGTAAATCCAACTAAACTGTCAGAGATAAGAGCTCAGTGTTTCCACACCCACACTGTGGGTGTTGTAAGATTTGTGTGCATGGGGCGTCAGGGTCCTCCAGCGACTTCACTTCCTACAAATGTCCACAGAAAGTCTCACTTCCTCTTTCTGTCCTATTTGCTGCCAGCTGAAAGAATCTGTTTGTGAGAAACGTTCAGGCTGAACTGTGAGCTGCGTCAAGGCTGAGTCCAACATCCTGACTGGACACATTCAGGACAGGAAATGCACAAACACACAGGACGAGCCTCACAAATGTATGAATAAATACACAGAGTAAGCAGGAGAGATGAAAACAGTATGAGACAGAAAGAGGTGGCGGACGGGAGGAGGATCATCTTTAGATACAAGACGGGAGAAGAAAATAGTGGAGCAGGCTGAGAGATGAAGAAGATGAGGGAACAGAAACTAACTAAGAAGAATTAAAGTAGAAGAAAGAAGAAGTAAATGAAACATTGCAAACAAAGTTATGAATCATTTCTTATGCTGTCTGTTAAACTGCTGAAGCGGACATTTCCATGAGTGTGCCTCATGATAAATCTGTGACAGAAACACCAACGCCTTCGGTTTGAATTCAACACGCACCAATAACCGATCAGCTGATACTAGACTGTGGCAAATAAAAAGACATTAACCAGAGACAGGGGCTGATATTTAGCTCTTCTATCTGGCTTGCTGAATATTAAAAATTAGAGCGACAAAGACCAAAAAGGTTTTAAAATTGTTATTTTTATCATCATCTGTGTGAATCCAGCCTAAATGCTCCAATAATTCTACGTAACATGTGAAGCATTCCTCGTCCAGAGCTCATGGAGCGATGATGGATGGAAGAGTCACCCAGGACACCAAGATTCAGGTTCCGTTTAAAAATAAAAGTAGATGTCAGAATTAATATTTTTAGACTCCGATTTAAGAACTCGCGTTATAACGTGAGTTCAGGGATGCCACGGTTCTGCTGATGTAATTTAAAGAATCTCCCCAAATATGGAATAAATAAAGTATTTCTCATTGATAATTGATCTGAGCCCACACGAGCTGATGACTTAGCTGATACCCTTCCACAAATCCACTTTTTCATCTATTTTGATTTTAAATACTTCACACACACTTACTATGCCTCTGCAAGCTGTTTTGCAACCCTCTTTTCTTGTTTCAGCGTCATATCTGCTGTCACTGACGCTTGCTCTGATCTGTGAGAGGCTCTTTGTGCTACACACGGAAAGGTGGGGCGGTCCCAGAGCAGAGTTTTACCAGTAAATCTAAACGACTGCAGATATAAATCTCCTCTGACTGCTCCTTTGTGGTGCTACTTTAACCCTGTCTGGGTTCAAATAGACGCTTTTACAACATTAACCACATACCTTCTGACTTTGTGTACTCTGTTTTGGTGGTAGTTTTTCTTTTTCTTTTGTATTTTGTTAATTTTTTTTGTCTCAGTTTAGTTTTTCCCTTCAAGAAATCTTCATTTCTCCACAACATCCATCACCTTCCTCTTACATATTGGACCAAAGCTGAGTTTAAAGTGGCAGCAAACAAACAAACTGCTGGCACATTTTGAAGGCATGAATGCATTCACACTGACAGTGGGTGTTTGTGTTTGGTAAAATGTGCTGTCAGAGGCTTGACAAGTTGCAAATGTTCAGATTTAAAAATCACCTCTGATGTTCATGTTTGAGTTTGTTAGAAAAAGAGAAGCTAATAAAGTCTGGGGAAAGCTTGAGTGGACTGAATAAATGTGGTTAAACAGCCTTTAAATCGTATTTAGTTTCATGTGTCCAGCTGATTACTGCTTTGCTAAACTGGCTACTGGATATAACTCAGAGTTTAGTTTTTCTGAGTAAGATTTAATGCCTGTAGTGATGAATGTTATGTAGATTAATCAGGAGAAAAGCTGTTATCACTGCAGAGGCTTCAACTCCAAATCCCTGTTTATGTGTTCTGTCATTTTGATTCAGCATTTGCAACTGCTGCTTCATAAGTAAACTGTATCACTGTGTTCCTGTTAAACAGTGTTGTCTGTATAAACACATGCATGAAAAATAAGCCTCCTGTCTTTTAAATCTTCCTCACCCACCGTCACCTTCCTCATGTTCACAGCTCTGCAGGGACACTCCGCAGCCAGCTGCGTTTCACTCAAGAATGTGCTCATAGAAAGAGTTTGGAAGGATTTTAGGATTTAGCAGCACGTTTCCTCTGCAGCGCCTTCCAAACACATACCAAGCAGAAATCCGGATTTAAAATAAAAATCAAATGCAGCGTTTAACGTTCAGAAAGGTTTTTCCTCTTTGGGCTGAAGATGGAGTTGGGAAGTAAATGCAGACAGTAAATTTCAGTGGTTTACAGTCAGAGACACACACCCACATTATTAATGAGGCAGCAGAGGCCAGCTGTGCTGCAGATCTCATGCCGCATGAGCTGGACAGGATTAAAGCAGAGTGCTGTGTCTGTCTATTCCTGTGAGGACGAGTTTCAGTTTTAGACTTTAGGGCTTTCTGGCCCTCACTTTAGAACTGTTCACACTTGGGCTCAGGTTTAGCTTTAGGCCAAATGAGATGAGTTCTCACAAAAGCAGGTGTAAAAAGCAGTCTGTTTCTCTGCACTCATGGAGCTCAAATGGGAAAAATCAGCTCTTAAGTGAAGTTGGTTTTAATCCAAGTGTTTGTGGATGGTTCTGGAATGACTTGTCTGACTGGCCAACTTGACCTCATGACAAAAAAAGCCAAGAAAATCAACAGTATTTGATTTTTCCACTCCCAAATTTCCTCTCAAACTTTATGTGCATTCTCTTCTGTTCCTAATGTTCAGATGATGTGCATGAGGTCTTTCCTGTTTGTGGATGCTTTTCACCTGACAGACTTGTTTACTATACTGCCTGATTTCCAGTGTATGACCTCAACTTTGATCAAAGACTTGGATTTGATAGACACTTACAGCAACAGCAACAACAAAAAGGCTTTCACTTTATGTACATGGATGCATTAATAGAGATGAGTTTATTAAGAACAAACTGGTTTCTGTCATTTTGAGGTTTAGATTAAGTCTTGTAGTTTAGCTGCTGTTTAAGGTTTTAGTCATTTTTAAGGACTTTTATGGTTTGAGGATTTGGGCTTTGTATTCCTGGGTTAAGTAATATTTCCTTCTTTTTGTTTAGGGTATTCTTTCTTCCCCAAGTCTTTATCTTCTTTAAATGATAAGCGGACTGTTCTTATATAGCACTTTTCTACACTACCTGAGCACTCAGAGCACTTTATACAACTCGGCTCATTCGCCCAATCACTTTTTAAAAAGAAAAATATAAGTGCTTTCTATCTAACATTCACACTTCAGTGGATGCAATAGACCAACTTGGGGATATTTGGCATGCAGACTGGAGGACTGAACCACTAACTTTAGTACATCACTCTACCTCTACCTCCCGAGCTACAGCCACGTAGAGGCACTTCTTTTATTTTTAAAGTATCTCTCATGTCTTGTATTCAGTTTTACTTCCCTCGTGTTTGTTTTGATTAGTTTCAGCTGTTTCTTGTTGCCCACCTGTTTCTCTTACCTTGACTGCTGTCAGTGACTATGAGTGTATATATAGCCTCAGTTTCTTTTATCAGGGTGTCTGTGATCTAAAACTGGTACCAAATGCAGATGGAACTTAGTTTATGTCATTGTCAGAGCAGAACAAAAAATAAAAAAGGTATATGTGGGCATGTTTTGGCAGATTTGGACAGAAATGGCTACCACAGCAGGTAGCTCCACGTTTGATTTGGTAGAGTTATGCACTGGATGCCCTTCCTAATGCAACCCCACAGCGTCTTGCCATTCACTTGGGAGGGATCTTTTGTTTATCAAGTGAATGTGTAGAGACTAGCCTTACGTTAAAAGTCTTGTTATGATCATTTTCCTATGCTCTGTAAGATAAAGCTAAGTGAAGAGGACTTTGTTTTCCTATTCTGGACCACAGTGTGATTCATAGGCAGGTCTCTGGATTCACTCTTAGGACACTGGATGCTGTTTATCATTCTGCCTTCTGGTTTATTACTGGCAATGGTTACATCCATCATTGCTGCAGCTTACATGGAAACACTGGATGTTCTCTGCAGTCCTTATGAAATAATATAAACATTTTACTGTTTATAAGGCTGGAAGCTTCAGTTTCACATCTACTTTGTCCTTGCGTCGTATCCTTATGTGACTTTAAACTGGCATGACTGTAATTCAGAGCTAGCCTCATTGCAGTTTAAATAATTTTCAGAAACTCTCTGGACAACTTTACAAGCTAAACTCACTTTTCAAAGGATGAATAAGTGTTTTTAATAAATTAAAAGCTTGCTTCATATACTTTGAAGCACATCATTACTGCAGTTTGGGGACTGAGTTCTGTGTTTCAACCTTATTTGATCTGAAATGAAGCTTTAGGTAGGAAACACTGAAGGAATTCAGACTTGACTTGGACTTAAATTAATGACTCGGACTCTAACTCGAGAGACTTTAGACTTAGACTTGAGGACTCCAAAGGAAGTGGAATATATCAGAAAAGTCGATGTATATGTTTGCACGTGTCCTTTAAATGAACTCATGAGACTGAGAGTGGAGTCTCAGCCTCAGATGTAAACTGACTCTGAAGTTTGTGCTCCGCTCTTTTTATTCTGAGGTTATGTAAGAGGCGGGTACACCTTGGGAGAAGAACATTTCTCTGTCATCTGAACACAAACTCTCTCTTTTCAGCAGAACTAAAGTCAAACTAACAGAGTTGGGGTGAAATCAAATACAAAAATCAACTCAGAACCACAGCTGTAACCAAAAGTGAGAAGCTGTCGACCTGTGCTCTGCTTCTTAAGGAAAACTAAGAATGTATTCAAAATGGTAAATATGGCAAAAAGTGCAGTCGGTGGGACTTACGTGGGTTTGCCACAGATCTTGCGGTGGTACCACTGTTTGCAGTTGGTGAAATATTTCTTGCTGGTGCCTTTAATCTGTTGCATGGCGCAAACATTGGGTCTGAAACAGAAGAGAGACAAAGAGGAAAAAGTTTAGTTTAATTCAAATGTTTATACTTATTAACCACTGTCATTTACAACATACAGAGACAGTTGGCTTAAGTAAACCGCTAATCCTGAGCGTGAGAGCAGAGACACGTAGAAGCTCTGTTAAAAGTCTAAATCAAAGTATTTGAGTCATCGATTCATAAACTGAAACAGACTGACAGCCATAGGTTTCACAAATGATAAACTGGGACTGTCAAAAAATTCAGTTCATACCAACTCTGGTAAACATAATTATCCCCAATTAAGAAAAACACTCAAACTCACTCAAGCACAATGTTGTGATCTCAGTCGGCATGCATATCGTTTCATTGTGTATTGTTCTGTCTGCATAGGGACAAATATTAAGATGAACCACACCACACAATTTATAGCCTAAGCTAATTTGCACTGGCTGTCTCCCAAGGCGTCTGTGCAAAACACACACACGCATGACTAATAAGCAAAACAATCTATACCATAAATCATCCACAAAGAAATCCCAAACTCAGAACATAAAGGACAAACAGAGCAGTAAAATAAATGAAAGAGCAGATCGTTCATGGCTGCAGGGCTGATCCCTCTGCAACAACCGTCAAAATGATTAAAATGATCTCAGTTTGAGTTCTGCAGGTTAGGAATTTGTCACGTTGTTGACCCGAATTGAAAAAGCTGTTTATCCAAATGAGGATTTACGTAATGGCACCTTACAGTTCCCACTAGCTGACCCATGTGATTATATCCATCGAGGAGCCAGAAGGAGAAGGCAGGAGGAGGTCTGATATTAGGTAATTCTTCTGTGCGGAAACCAAGTAAGCAACCGTTTTCTGAAGTGTTGTTTCTTGTTTGGTAACTAAGAAAATGTTGTCTGCCCTTCTTCCCTTCCAGCCTGGGCTCACAGCCAGATGTGAAGTATTTAGGAAAATGCATTTGTCCTTGTACATGAACAAGTTTACATCGCTTTTTTCAATTCCAGTCAGGGTGACAGTGAAACCGGGAGTTTTTTCTCTTGTTAAAATCCTCTGAGAACTTTTCTATGATCCTTTTGTAAACCTATTATAGCTGTTAAAAAAAACAAAAAACAGAACACATGAAGAAAAACTTTTTTCTAAAAGTTGAGGTCATTAAAGTTGATGGAAACTAAACTTAAAAGTGAAACTGCTGTCGTTTATAAAGGTTTTGGCACTGGTTCTTGTCAAATGGTCGATGACTGATTGCTGGAGCTCTTTCTCTAACATCGTAGGGTCTTCAGCTTAGGTATAGAAATTAACTTAAATTGAACATGAAGAGTTATGGTAGATTATATCAACCAGTACAGAGTACAGAGTACAAGCCGGATCACTGTAACACCCTCACACGCTGACTCTCGGCTTACACTCACACAGACTCGCTCAGGCTGGCACCGGTTTCCTGTCTGTGAAGGAAATCCAGCTGTTTAAACCCTGACACCCCCCCCCAAACCATGGATATTTAATATCATACTGCAGTACACAAAGAAGAATTCAGATCCTTCGCTTAAGAAACAAGAAACCGTGTCACTCCAGTGAGAGCTGAAAATTACCACCACACCTGGCACGAATTGAAACCCTGGATTCAGATGGATATCTGGAGCTGGGCTAGTTTTTTCATATTTTCTTCAGAAGAACCAGGATGTCTCCCTTTTTGTGTGTATATTTCAGTTGTATTTGTATGAAGTGTGAAGATATGACAACAAATATTCAATTATGTCACATCCAACAACAGGGAAGAATGACTAGATGTGGACCGACTCAAAACATTAATCACCTGAGTTGGCTGAAGCTCCACCTCTAACAAAAACCCATTAAGTGAATCCATCCAGAACTTTAAAGGCAGTCCTGCTAACAAACAGACACATTCAACCAATCACATGAGGAGATGATGCTCAAAAAGTCAGCGACTTCCTTCAGACTATTTCTAAAATTATTTTTAATTGTCCTTTTATCATCTCTGATCAGTTGCTTTATTGATTTTCAATTCTCCAGTTGTGCTTTGGAGGAGTGCATTATACTCTTTGAGATCATGAGGAAAACGTGAAGTGGTAGTTCTTGAATAAACTTGATCACAACCATTGTCCAAATATGGAGATACGCGCTTTTCCCTGCACAGTGAGGCCATGAGAAACAGCCGTCAGACAGATGTGAGTAAAATGGATATTTTAGCTGAGGTGTGGTGCAGAAAAAAGCTGCACAACACGAATTTGATTAAAAATCAGCAGAACATCTGTTTTTCATTTGCAGCAAATAAGTATATTCGTGACGAATCGATCAATAAAATTCAGTCACTTTCTAGTAGTCGCCCTTAGAAGGAATCTTTTTATTTCTCCAGTAAAAATATTCGATACACGTCATGTTCCTGCGTAATGAAGTACTTTTATTTTTACACTTTGTTTCCAAACCGGGACTTTTACTTCTTTATTAAAGCTGAAGTTTTAGTACATTTAGTGCAGTGACTAAAGGACCAGAGTACTGACGCTCCCGCAGATTATCGATCACTCTCTGATCATTTCTATTGATCAGCTCAGTAGTAGTTGAGGTTCAGTCGGGCAGGACCAGGCTCGGCTCGGGTCACTTAGATTCAGGAGAGAAAAAAAGAAAAAAAACTCACCCATGCGTCCGGCCTCTGATCCGGCTGTGCTGCAGGACCGCCTGGAACGGAGACCGGGCCACACACACGGTCAGAACCAGGGCCAGACCCAGGGCCAGCGCGCACACATTCATCTTCACTTTCTGGAGAAAAACCTGCTGCTGCTGCTTCTTCTTCTCTTTCTTCCTGTGCTTTTTCCTCCTTCCCTCTCTGCAGCCCTCGGTCCCTACAGGGACCAGGACAGTCCGGCTTTATACACCGAAGAAAGAGGAGGAGGATGAGGAGGAGTGGCGAGGAGGATGGGGAGGGGCGCACCAGAGCAGAGCTGGGAGAATCCTTTGTTGCGGGAGAAGTACTAGTGCAATTGTGTAAAATACTCCCCGGCAAGTTGAAGTTTTTAAGAGTACCCTGCAGTAACATGAGACTACTGCTTTGAATTCACGAGTCACCGATGATGATCGATATATTATTGGTTTATCTGTTGATTGTTCTTCATGAGTCGATCAAATATTTCTCTTTTATCTGGTGTGAATCCCTTACTTTGATCACGTTATATTGTCAGAATAAGTCATTATTTTATTAATTTTATTTAATTATATATACCAACAACCATTGATCCATCCGTTTTCTTAACCGCTCATCCATCCAGTTGAGGGTGGTGTTTTCATGGGTGGGTGGGGGGCTGGAGGCAATCCCAGCTGTCACAGGGGAGAGGCGGGGTACACCCTGGATCACAGCTCTAACACAGAAAACAGACAACCATTCACACTCACAGTCACAACTGTTTCTGGCCTATGGGAAAACGCAAGAGTACTCTGAGGAAACCCACGCAGACACGGGGAGAACACGCAAGCTCCACACAGAAAGTTAGTCTGTGTTTTGTCACTGAATTTTTAGATTTTTCAGTTATTATCTCGTGCAAACCAGACATTATCCTATGTGAATGAGTTCTCCTGTGCAAAGAACACGGAGCCAGTTATTGTCTTATGCAAATTAGCAATTATCTTATGCAGATTACTTATTATCATATGCAAATGAGCTGTCTCGTGCAAATCAGTCACTGTCTCGCGCAAATGAGTTAATAATTTGAACAAAGTTAATGACTTGTTATGATATAATAATTGGTTTGCATGGTCTTTTCTTGTGAAAGAGTTATTATCTTGTATAGATAACGGTGTTTTTGCTACACTTGCCACAATTTATAATTCTTGCACATGGACATAATTTGCTGTATAACACACTGCCTGTCTATGAATTTCATTGTATGGCCTTCAGGTAAAACTAAAACTTGACCAGCTGAGCTCTGGGGGCTGCATGCATCTACTTAGTGGTTTTATAATGCATGAGATGTTTTACTGTTCCACTAAGATAAAAAAAAAAGTCACCTTATGAGATCTCAGGGGCTCCACAGATTTGTAAAAACTGAAAACATGGTCGAATAAATTCTGAAACGTGAAACTGATTTCATCCTCACATATTTTATATGTGAGGATGAAATCAGTTTCACGTTTTTGCTTCACGTGTGTTTCCTTTTTTCCCTTTCAGACCCTGAAGTAATTTTGAGTGTTTCCACTGGTTTGATGGTTCAGGTCACTAAGGTTCACAAAAAAAGGGATTATTTAAAATGCAGATGATGATATGAGACTTGCATATGATCTCATTGCCCTCCATCTCTCTCGGGCATTAAACAGCTGCAGCTCAGATTTGTCTTTTGACATTACTTCATACAGATAACATGATTTTTCTCCTCACATCAGCTCCTGAAACTCGTACAGTCGGCCCACGTGTTCTCTGTGAACTGAGGCAGGGCTGAAGTTTTTCCATCTGTGTTCATCGTGATGGTGATGACACCCACGAATATCTCACACAGTCAGGGGTGGTTTTAACAAAGAAAAAAAAAAATCTGTGTTTGAAACACATTCATGCTTCCACGCACTAAAAGCCAAAAAGGCTGCTAGGAACTTTAATTTAATTTAATTTCCATCTCGTGTGCTGAAGTAAATGAATAGGAATGGACACCCCATCACCTTTTCCATCTCCCTTATATTTACTAAATCATACATAGAAACATCAGTATCCAGTAAAGATTCAAGATTATGGTGGCCACAGAAGATCTGCTGACATGAAGTTATTCACTTTGCCCTTTTCCTCTCATCTAAAAAGAACAAAAAACATACAAATTCACTGACTACTTTATTAGGTACAGCTGTTGAAGTGTTTACTAACGTAAATATCTAATCAGCCACTCAGCCAACCACTTGGCAGTATCCAATGCCTTTAGGCATGTAGACATGGTCAGGATAAACAGTTAATGTTCAAACCAAACATCAGAATGTGGACAAAATGTGATATTTAATGTGGCATGGTTGTTTTTGAAAGACTGGCTGATCTGAGTATTTCAGAAACTGCTAAAATAATTTTCCAGAGCAACCGTCTATAAGGTTTACAGAGAATCTGAAAAAGAGAAAATATACAGTGAGAAGCAGTTTTCTGAGAAGAAGTGTCTTATTGATGCCAGAGGCCAGAGGACTGCTGATTCAAGCAAGGCAACAGTAACCACTAATAAGTAAATAACCATTCATTCCAACCAAGGTATGCAGAAGAGCATCTCTGAATACACAATACCTCGATGCACATGGACAGCAGCAGAAGATCACAGCGAGTGCAATTCCTGATGGCTAGGAACAGGAAACAGGCCAATGAGGCTCAGTTTCTGCTGGAACGTTCAGGATTTGATGCAAACAACATGAAATCATGGATCAGCGATTCAGGCTAGAGCTGGTTGTGTGATGATGTGGGGGATGTTGTCCTTTAGACTTTACCAACTGAGGATTGTTTAAACACCACTCCTCATCCAGCTGTTTATAACCACAGTGTAGCCATTGTCTGACGGCTGCTTCCAGCAGGATGACGCACCATGTCACAAAGCTCAGATTATCTTAGACTGGTGTGTTGAACATGACGACGAGTTCACTGTACTCAAACTTCCTCCACAATCACCAGATCGCTGTCCAACAGAGCACCTTTGGACAAGCAGCCTTCAAATCTGCAGCAACTGTGTGATGCTGTCGTATCAACATGGACATGTAAAAAGTTAAGTTTAGGCCTGAAGGCAAAAGAGGATTCCACCTGGCACTGATAAAGTGTACCTAATAAAGTGTCTGGTGTTTTATTTATGCATGTGTCAATAAAATTAAAGAATAGATGATTCTCTGCTGGACAGATGTGCAGTATTATACAGAATTAGTGGATGTGAAACGATTTCCTGTATCTGTCATGTGCAGAATCACTCTGTTGGTGCTGCCTGTGGTGCAGAGGGTGGTCAGGATTTCGGACAGTTTCTTCAGTGATCTCTTCTCCAGCATAGTGGACATTTAAGTCTCATAGCATTTGTTTCCTCTGTTACTTTTGAGTTACCATTCCAGATGAAAAAACATCACAATGGCCCAGTGGCTTTGTTTGAAGTCACAGTTTTTCCTCTTACTGGTCCATGAACTTAAATGTCTCTGACATGTCCGTTCCTGGCTTCGGATCGCCCTTTAAAAAAGAAAAAAAAAAAGACTTTCTGTTTTCTGGGGTTAAATACTGATTTATTTTAGTTTGATGTGATTTTATATCTGAATATCTGAAAGTGGAAACCACTCCACATTTAAACTCCCTCTGCACAAAGACATAACGTGTCCATGTCTATGTGACAGCTGCTCTTCATTTCCCCACACAAGCAGATTATCAGCAGGAAAGCATCACAGCAGAAAATTTAAACCCGCACGAGGAGATGTGAGCAGGCTGATAGGAGCAGTTTGGAGGAAGTGAACTGGACTGGAACTGGACCTCCAGGGTGGGCTTAAGTTGTTCCAACAAATGCGTCCTCAAATTTTCCAAATTTAAAAACAGCAGGAAGTAGGAAGTTGCTGCTCTGGTTTGCATGAAGTAACTTTATAGATTATTCACTCTGACACTGATTTTTTCCACCAACTTCTCCCTCTGCTCCTCAGTGAAGCATCACAACAAAGATTTCTTCCAGACTTCTTTCTGAAGTGCCTACAGTTACAGTGGATGAGGAGCCATTTTAGCATGGGAGTCTGTGGGAAGTGATTCGCTTTTGGAGCCAGCCTCTTTAGTGGTGACCAGAGTTCATTTCTCTGCCCCAGAGGGTCATGCTTGGCCTTGATGTTTTGGCAGTATTAACCACTGATAGATCGTGGAGCTGTTTTAGAAACCTGCAGAGATCCTGTCAGGGTAGTAGGGGCAAAGGTGCAGGTTTGCAGCTTTCATTTATAGTTACACTCTCAATAACAACTCGGTGTCATGGTCCCTCCTGTCCTTCAGGTGGGGTACCTGTCATTGTGAGTGTGGGTGACCTCTTTCAGTGGCGGGCGTGGTCCAAGCAAACTACAGTCAGACGCACCACAGTCAATGCAGTTTATAAACCTGACTTCCACCAGATTTTTAACCTACTCGTCTAGTAGTGCACTTATCCGCTTCTGTAATGCCTCTAGTATTATGCCCATCTGCAGCACTGTTGGTCTTGCAGAGGTGACAGCTTCTGGATGTTGCATGGGTTTAAATTTAAATTGTCTACACCTGAGAAGTAGAATATCTCACTTTTTGTGGGCATGATCCCTTGAAACATGTGGGTCACAAACAGATTCTGATCTGTGGAAGAAGGTTGGTTATTACCAGACCAAACAACAGCTGAAGGTTTAACAGGAGCTACAACAGCAAGAGGAAGATACACTAGACTTCTAGTGTCCATTTATACTTACTAGAAGTTATAAAATGTAATTCAAATTAAAACAAAACAGTATTTCTGGCATACACAAGACAAAATTTTGATTTATTATCTCAGATTTTAATTGTAAAAACGCAAAATTCAGAGTTTTTAATTATTTATTTATTTTTTAATCACAAGTGAATATTAGGAAGTTGAAATTTCTAGATAAAACCCTGAAATTTCCATTTGAGTGCAAAATATTTTTCCCATAAAACACAGAAAAACACACACGATTGTAATAAATATGTGATAAAAGATCAATATAATTTTAACTCCTCCATATTCAGTAGCCGTTTAGATTCCCTCCGCGCCGCTAGGGGGCGACATAGTCACCAATTCATGTTTCCGCGTCAGAGGTTAAAGGTTGTGAGTCTGACACCGCCACATGCATGTTGTTGATGTTGGAGACTGGAGAGATTTTCCTTACCTCGGCTTGTTTTTTCACGGTGGGTTTATTATTTTTGTTATCGTTTTATTTTGGCCTCGTCGCGTATTAAAGTTTCTTTAGCTTAAAGCAAGCTAGCACGTCTTGTTCCATTTTCGGACACCCTTTAGCCTCAGCGTCTTCATCCCTCTCACACTGAGCAGCAAGTACTGGACAACAAACCAGCTGTTTAAAATGTTAAATGTCTTTAAAAAACTTTTGCCATCATCACTTTTATTTATTTATTTTACTGTTTATGCGTAAAAAACGTTCAGTCCTGACTCAGAAACCTTGCTAACAGCTTAATACGATTCCTTACATACGTAAATATTCCTGTAAGGAGGCTCGAAGTTATTTTCACGCCTTTGAATAGTAATTAAACTCATGTGAAACAAGAATGTGTATTTATATATTTAATGTTTATGAATCTGGAGAAATGTAAACAGTTAAAATAGCCTTGATAAATACAGTTGCAGTCGTTCGTAAATAACCCAGTATTGATGAGGATACATTATTTTTATTATTTTATTTTATAATTTGTTTGGGCGCTTTTAAGATTTGTTTCCCATCATAAGGCAAAACTAAAAATAACTTTTTATTTTCTGTTAAATGTAGAATTGTTCCTGCATAATTTTTTCATATGTGATATTTTCTAATTCTATTGTTAGTTTTTATGAGTGTACCATCTCATTTGAGAGCAAACTAAAAAATGTGTATGGAGAATATAACTAAAGGAAAAACAAACTAAGTATCTGACTTCTTTAGATGAAAATTTCAGCTGATAACATCCATTTCTTTCTTTGTTGTACATTTTAGACTTTCAAAATAATAACGCTGGTTTAAAAGATGAGGTTGAATGGATATGAGACTTTTCCAGTAAAACAAAACAAATGCAAACGTCATTTTCTCCACATTCAGCATAGTTATTCTATATTTCCCTCCAATATTATTAAGTATTGAGTTTTAAAACTGAAACACAGATCTTGTGGTTTTAATCTGTGGTAATTTAGGTAAAAACTCTTTCAACCAAACATTTATTTTTTGCCTAATTTGTACCAAATATACTGTGTCAGGTCTCCTTTGGCCCTTGGAGGCAGGTCCTGAGGTGAAATGAGGAATCTGAAACTTCTGAAGAGCCTTCGGAGTTCGGAGCTGCAGGGTCCAGGCTCGCCGCAGTGTTTCTCTGTGCGGGCGGACACCGGCTCGCTGCTTATCGCCTCTCAGTACTCCATCACAGAGTACGACCCCCGGACAGGCCAGGTGAGAAGCGATGATGTAACACTAACACACTGGAAATACTATGAAGTGCTGTTAATACTCAACAGGGTGTAGTTTAGCGTGATTCAGTGAGGAGACGGACGTGTTTAAAGTGTCCAAATTTGAATATTTAAGTGTAACATATGTTTGCCTCAAGGTGCACCTGGAGTTTCTTCATACCTGTACTGTTTGGGACTTGAACAGGGCGTCTTTCTTATAAGCTTTCAGCTCTTCTCCGTTTTTCTTCGGCAGGTTATCAGTGAAGCCTCTTTGACAGCAGACGGTTTCCTTCCAGAGGACGGCAGCGGGGTCGTGGTCGGACTTCAGGACCTGGCTGAACTGGAGTCTGCATGTTTGGCCACAGCAGGTGGTGATGTCGTCCTCTTTAACCTCAACACCTGCCAGGTTAGTAATGCTCAAAGTCAGACAGATTTTTAAAACTTGTATCCCCCAAAAAATCTGAAGTTAGGTTCAAGCTCTGGTTATGATCAGGGGGAAAGAAGTTAGGACAGTCGGGGTCCTCAGTAAGTGTGCTCTGATCCACAGCTGGAGTGCGTCGGCAGTGTTGATAGGGGCCTCACCTCGATGAGCTGGAGTCCTGATGAAGAGCTTGTGATTCTCACTACTGGTCAGTATGTTATATAATCGTCAGAAATGCTGATGATTTCCATAGTGAGCAATATTTCTTAGATTAGAAACCATCACAGATGAAGAAAAGTTCAGAATTTCTTGTAAGATAAACTGAAATGTTCAATATTTGGAGATTTTTTTTTTTTAAATTTTGTGACACATCATAGCTTAGGTAATTATTGATCACACACAGTTATAGGTGTTGTGGTTGAGTCACTAGTGTTTTGTGTTCACAGGCCAGGAAACGATCATCATGATGACTAAAGACTTTGAGCCGATCACAGAGGTTGGAATCCACCAGGATGATTTTGGTGAAGGTACGGTGACTCTAAATAAATTAGTGGTCTCCCAGCTGAGTCTCCCAGGAGCTACTCAGGTTCACCAGACGGTGATGTGCTCACCCACATAAGTTTGTTTTGCAGGGGAGTTCATCACCGTGGGCTGGGGGAAGAAGGAGACGCAGTTTCATGGCTCAGAGGGCAAACAGGCAGCACAGAGGAAGATCCAGGTCCCTTTTAATTACTCAAATATTTGAATTTATAAAAAGAAACTGTAAAGTCAAGTTGATGATTTGATCATGTGCCTGCAGGAGGTGCAACCTGCTGTATCATGGGACGACCACAGGCCACGGGTGACGTGGCGAGGGGACGGGCAGCTTTTTGCCGTCAGTGCCATCTGTCCCCAAACTGGAGCCAGGAAGGTCAGAGTCTGGAACAGGGAGGGTGTCCTGCAAGCCACCAGCGAGCCCATCAACGGCCTGGAGCAGGCGCTCTGCTGGAAGTAAGTTAGTTCATTAGTTTTCCCCCTTTCTCTCTCTGGAGAACTTTTATAAATCTGAAGCACACTTATTGTTGTCTGCTTCAGACCTTCAGGCAGCCTGATAGCAAGCACTCAGCGCCATCCCAACAAGCACAGCGTGGTGTTCATGGAGAAGAATGGGCTGCTGCATGGAGACTTCGCTTTGCTGCTCAGTAAAGACCAAGCCAAGGCATGCTCATCGAAATCACTCTTTCTGCACGAACACTGCAGTTTATGATACAGTGAAAAGTTTAATCAGATCATTGCACTGTGTTTGTGTTTTTAGGTGAAGGAGCTCCTGTGGAACAGTGACTCCGCTGTTTTAGTCGTTTGGTTGGAGGACATGAGTGCTGGAGAGGACGGACAGGTCAACGCTTACAGTAAGTTCACCATCAGATTTAGTGAACTGTCTGCCACAGATGCCACCAGCTGCAAACTCATTTTTGTTAAGAAGCAGGAACAGGAAAAATACCGTTAATGTGGAGAATGATGCATGTTGTAGTCAATCAGAAAATCAGGAAAGAAAAAAAAGTGTTTTCGCTCTGCAGTCCAGCTGTGGACGGTGGCAAACTACCACTGGTATCTGAAGCAGAGCCTGGAATTTGGACCAGACCCTCAGAAGGTGCCAGTCTGTGTCTGCTGGGACCCGGAGCGCCCTCTACGGCTCCATGTGGTGACCCGGAGCTGGACCAGTATCACCTACGACTGGGGCTGGACAACAGAACGGAGCACTGGACTGGACACCACTGACAACGCCAGCGTGGCTGTGATCGATGGAGGTAAGGGTCAATGAAAGACGAGAGGGTGCTCAGTTGTAGATTTATTCCAGTATGGTGTTAAGATTTACCAAAATCCCCTTAGAAAAAATCTTGGTGACGACCTTCCGGCAGTGTGTGGTTCCTCCTCCCATGTGTTCCTTCGAGCTCCAGTTAAAATCACCGGTTAACCAGGTGACCTTTCTGTGCCAGCCTGAGGGAACCAATCAGCTGGCAGCATTCACCGCCGATGGACAGATTTCAATCTACACCCAAGGTGGCTTAATAAAAACAAATTAATCTATTAATTTTCCTTCAGAAAAAAAGTTGAAGTTTAAGGATTCATGTAGTTTTAGAATTTAACATCTTTTAAAATCTATTCATCAAATGCATAAAAGCGATGTTTACCGGATGTTAAAACCAGAGAGCGTCTACTTCTGAAATAAAAATGAAACTTCTAAATTTAAGTGAAAATACAAACTACTTAAAAGAAAAAATCATAATACTTAAAGTTTTGTGGCTAGAAGAAGACCTATGTGACTGTGTCTTAAATTTTTTTGTCTCATAAACATGACTTTATCTTTCTGCATGATTCCAGATTCAGGAGAAAAATCAAACACATTGGCACATGGGTTCAGGGCTGTGTCTCATCCTCTCATCCTGCAGAAATCCTTCAGGTAACACAGCCTTCAGACACACATTCTCATTCTCTTCATCTGATTAGGCTGTTTCTACAGTTTCCCCAGATTTTTCTCCCTCCTGCAGACTGGCAGTTCTTCAGGATGTTCCTCTGGCTCTGCGGCAGCTGCTGTGGCTGCAGGATGAGCTGTTTTTGGGTGTCAGTCCTGGTCTGCTGCCAACCTCCTCCACCCTGCTGATGCTCCGCCCCAGTCAGGATGCTGGTGATACCCTCACTGTCAGGTCTGCAAACTAAGAAACCTCCTGCAGCCCCGTAAAGCTTGTAGAGTGTCACAGATGTCATTAACAATTAATCTTTCTAATAGTGATTTTCTGCCTCAGGTCTGAGGTGGAAGTGGACGGTGTTGTGGTCAGTGTGGTTCATTCCTCTCAGACAGGAACTGTGGCCCTGCAGCTGGAGGATGGACGGATCAGGAAACTGATCTGGGGTCAGCAAACGTACCTTTATTCATGTGTTTTAGCAACTGATCCATGGGGTGGGGGGTTAATTTTCCTTTTTTCATTTTTCTGACATGTTGATACTTTCCTTTGAAGCTTGTTGTACATGTAAGGAAGCTGTATCAGTTTACAGGAATAAATGTTTTATTTCTGTATATTTCTGTGTAGATTGTCAAGAGCCATCAGTGGAGGACTGGCAAGACTCCAGCGGCTGCAGCATCAACTTTCCTGTTCTCTGTGTCCAGATGGCCCTCTGCAGCATCAGCGGAGAGGTAGAAACTCACCAGCATATAATTAATTACATGAGTAATTGTCTCTAAGTTCTAGTCTGCAGGCCTGATGCTCATGTATGCTTTTGCTTTTCATCCTCAGGAATATCTGCTCGGCTTGACGGAGAGATCTCACCTATATGCTGGAGACTCAGAGGTCTGCATTTTTCTTTCTTGTTTCATTGGCAGTGAAGAAGCAGCAGAGCTTATTAGAAATATGTGCATTTGTCTCTGTTTACTTTCAGCTCGCCTCTAGTGTTTCTTCCTTTGCGATTTGCAACGACTTCCTCCTCGTCACCACGCACTCACACACCTGCCGATGCCTCCAGCTGAGCACGCTCACAGTGAAAGGTGGGAGTTTTTCCTCCTCTTAATAGGCCTTAGAGACCAGGTGTGAAAGTAACAATCATGATGGTTCATGACCTGGTGGATAGAAGCCTCTGAGTGTTTTCAGTGTCATCATCTTGGTGTTTTAACATTGCACACTGGCTGTGTGATCATACCATGGTTTATGTAACAAGGACCATATTTACTAAATGAACTTGAAAATAGTGCTTTGAGCTCATAAACCTGTCAGTAAATGTTTACTGAGGCTGGGGGACGGTTGGAAGTGAGGGGACTGAAGATTGTTTACTTAAACACTTCTATGCGCTCAGAAACCTTTTGGGTATTAGACTCCAGACACTTGCCCTTTAGGCTCCAGTCGCAACCTTGTCCCAGGGAGGCTAAGGCCTAATTATCGTGTGGTCTTTTTCTAGTGTTTTATATACAGTACCAGCCAATTAAAAACAAATAAAATGCTGTTTGTTTGTTTTTTTCCTTTAATTTTGTTTTTTCCCTTCCTGGGTCCACTCCATTTGCTTTGTGCAGTTTTTTTTTTTTAAGGCAGACATATTTGTCCCTCAAGTTTTTCCCCTTCTTTGTACATTCCCTCACTTCTGATCTTTTTAGCAGGAATCTGCTGACATTTGTGAGTCTTTATATTGATGCTATAATTTTCTTTTCTTATTCTGTTGTGATGATCGTTAATCTCTTATTGAAAAATTCAAAAACTGCAGTGAAAAAGTAGCGGGAAATGTGCAGGATCAGGATGAATTGCACTGAACAGGCTCATCACTGTAGTTGTGGGCTGCGCTGACCCAGAGTGTAGTAATATTTCTCGAGAGGTGCACGTCAGGTTACAGCGTAGATTTCCCGCTGAAGCATAAATCCCTGCTAACTGTGCATCGTAATCGGCATGGTTTTTAGTTGGAAAAGAGCCCACTGTGGGTCAAGGATGATTTGTTGCCACAGGTGGAGGAGTTTAAGTATCTTTGAGGTCTTATTTTCTTAACTGAGGGAAAAGCAGAGTGGGCGATCAGTCAGTAGTACAGATGCTATACTGGTCTGTTGTAGTGAAGAGGGAGCTGAGCTAGAAATTTACTCCATCTGTTTGATCTATGATCCATGTTATGTGTGATCCATGTTTCTACATGGATCACACATAAATGTTCACTTACAGCCGTGAGCTCTGGCTATTGACTGTAAGAATGAATCACCAATACACTCAAATGGGTTTCTGGGCTCTTCCATAAAGAAGTGAGTAGCTTGGTCATTTCCAGCTCACTGTAGCTTGGGCATAAATGTTTTTCATTTACTGAGCAAGGTCTTCTTTTTTTGTGTGTAATAGTGATGGTGAGCTGAGTGAACTTTGACCCCACAGGGTTGCAGGCGGCTCTAGCCTCCGGTGGCGGTCAGAATGATCAGAATGATGAGACGCTTAGACGAGTGGAGAGAGGATCCAGGATCGTCACTGTGGTGCCACAAGACACCAGAGTGATTCTGCAGGTCACACACACACACACACACACACACACACACAGGCCCGTTCAGCTATCTTAGTGAGGACCTTCATTGACGTAATGGTTTCCCTATCCCCTTACCCTAACCCTAACCATCAAAAATGAATGAGTGACTGTTGGTTCTCACAAGTATAGTAGAATGCAGATTTCGGTCCTCACAAAGATAGCTAGACAGGAACACACACTCACCCGTTGGGTATTCATATCTTCGAAAATGAATGCCTAATCCTAAACCTGACCGTAAACCTAACCATAACCCTGATTGTAACCCTGACACTAAAACCATGTTTTGACTCTCAAAAATGCCTTCAAACGTGTGGGGACCGGGATTTTGATTTAACTTGTGTCCATCCAGATGCCTCGTGGGAATTTGGAGACCATACATCACAGAGCGCTGGTGCTAGCTCAGCTCAGGAAGTGGCTGGATAGGTGCGTTTGAGATCGTCTTGATATGTTCTTTCAGAGAACATTAAGGTTCTGATATCCAGAGCCAAGACTAAACATTTTACACTAAATCGTAAAAATGAGATGTGTTTGTGTAGATGATGGCCTTCTTTTTAAAATTTTTGGTCCTTTTTATTCATGGAGTTTATCTTTAAAATATATTCTGTTTATGGCTAAAATTCAAAGTTATTTCTGTTTGTTGCTATGAAACAGTTGGAAGAATTTAGAAAGTTTTAGTACACAGTTCATGCGGGATCTGAGAGCGCAAATGACTATAAACATATGTGCACCTGACATTTCTGAGGAAGAGCTTTTAAAAATGTCTCCCTTTCTACGCTTCCAATAAGTTTGAGAACCAGACATCACACCTCTAAATACTGTAGCTGAAATCTCAGCAACAACCTTCTGCTCCCAGGCTGTGATGATCTGTTCCATTACCTTTTTTTTTTTTTAAACCCTTTAAATTTAATTAATTAAATCTTATAAATAATGTGTTAAGACTGAAAACATTAAACTTGTTTTTTTTTTATAACCAGTTTGAAATTCAGAGATGCCTTTGAATGCATGAGGAAGCTGAGGATCAACCTGAACTTCATTTATGATCACAACCCAAAGGTTTGTTCTGCGTCTTTATGTGTAGTTTTATAACTTTTTATTTTCCTTTAATGTTCAGGGCAGGCAGTTTATTTAAAATGAAGCTAAAGTTTATAGTAATATCTACTATTAGTCACCAAAAGTGATGTGAATATATTGCAAAGCCAGAGAAGCTGCAGGAGGTTTCTGTGCTTAGACACTGAAAGACGGATGGATGGGTGAATGTTTCTAAGCTATAACAAGGCTGTGAATGAGTAAAAACAATGTGTTATTTTTCTTCAAAGGCTTTCCTGGAGAACATAGAGACCTTCATCAAACAGCTCAGCTCCATCAACCACATCAATCTCTTCCTCACTGAACTCAAGTAAGACTTTTCAAAGAGGTCAAAGGAATACATCCTCACCTTAAAAGAAAAATGACTGTATGGTGTGACATCACCTGCTGTTTTTACTGCATTTTAAAGACTTGCCATCAACATTTCAGCCACAAGTTATCCTATTGGAAAAGAATGTTTAGTATTGGTGCAGTGCATAGAAACAGATGCCTGCTAATTAGTACTAACTGATTAATTAAAATACTAGAATTTAATAAAGCTGAAAATATTGGATGTTCGTTCCCATTGAGTCATATTATTTGTTAGATCCTTTGTTTGTGGGTTTTCTCCGGGTACTCCAGTTCCCTCCCACAGCCCATAGAATTGCATATTGGTTTAACTGGTGACTGTAAATTGGCTATACGTGACAAGATGGATGCCTGGATCAAAACAGTTTTGTATCAGGCTGTAAACATGTTTATTTCTGCTGTAAAGAGATTTTAACATGGGAGTCTACGGGGACTGACTCACTGCTGGAGCCTCAAGTGGACATTATAGGAACTGCAGTTTCTTATTATTTGTGCATTTGTTTCGATCTTTAATCCCTGAAGGTTGCAGTTTGTTTTTTATTTTTATTTAAAAAAAAAGAAAAAGTTTTCTCTTCCGTTTTTTACTCAGAGAGGAGGATACGACCGGTAGTATGTACCCCCGTTCTGAAAGCACCCCGGTCCAGCCTCAGCCTGCCTCGAAGCAGAAGAAAGTGGACGTGGTGTGTGATGCTTTACAGAGTGTCATGGAATCAATGGATCCAAACAAGTCAGTGAAATCGTTTTTTTTCTTAAATGATAGTAAACATATTAATGTAACAAACTTTACTATTTGCGATCTTAAAATAGCTGAAAGTAAAACTAGGAAGGATCAGAAATGTTCAGTAATTGGATCATTTGATGGGAGCAGTGGGACATAAAACAATTCTCCTTTCAGGTTCTGTCTGTCCATCCTTACTGCTCATGTGAAGAAGACTGTTCCTGAGCTGGAAATTGCTCTGCAGAAGGTCCACGAGCTTCGAGGTGAGCACACCTTAGACCCATCGATGACCTTTCTGTCTGTACTTGCTCTGATCCTTCACTCAGTGCTCTGTGTGTGCATTCCTATTTAGAGAACCCTCCTAAAGCTCCTGGTGCTGTGAGTGCTGAGGAGGCGTTAAAGTACCTCCTCTTCCTCGTCAATGTCAACGACCTTTATGACTACTCGCTGGGAACATACGACTTTGACCTCGTACTCATGGTGGCGGAGAAATCCCAGAAGGTAGGAGACTGCAGGAGAAGAGGAACCACCAGACTTTACCTCAGTGCCATGATATACTATATACTTTATACAGAATCGCTGATAGTGAGATCAGTAAATAAGTTAGTGGATCATCAGGATGTGTTATTTAAAATACGTTTTACATTATTTCTAATAATGATAGACCATTTGATATTTTTTATTTTTCAAACATTAAACAGGAGACTTTAATGCTCTGAGAGCCTGTGGTGTAATCAGGGGAAAGAGTATCAGTAAATTTGGTGTGAATTAAAGACTTTTCCATGTCCAAAGTTTTGAGATCTTCATATTTTGGGCAGCAACAGAAAGGTTAATCTTTCACATTGTTTATAGAGTAAGGATACAGCTGATTCATGTTGCTATCTCCTCAATCCCTGCAGGACCCCAAAGAGTACCTGCCTTTCTTGAACATGCTGAAGAGCCTGGAGCCAAACTACCAGCGCTACACCATCGACAAACACCTGAAGCGCTACAGAAAGGCCCTGCACCATCTCAGCAAGTGTGGTCAGTCCGCTTGTGCCTGTCAGCTTGGTCTTATCTTACTGAGAGTTGCTGTTTTTGGAAACTGCCAGAATCTTTTTAAGTTACATGATGAGTGTTTTTGTAAAACTTTTAACTCCTCCCCCTTTGTGAGTGTGGACGCTTCATCTCTTTGCTCGCTTCTTTTATTGATTTTTATTGATTTTTATGCTGATTTTTTCCCTTTTTTCCATATGAGCTTACCTGCGATAGCTTCTGGACACTTATAGATCATTAGGACTAAAGTGTTCTTAACAGAAACAGCAACATTTTTATAGTCACCTTATCCTCAGCGCTCCGTGTGTCTGTGGCCTAGACACAGCTGAAGCCTGATTACAGCGTCTGGGCACCGAGCAGCCTCAATAGCCTGGAAAGGTGCTAACCGCTAGGCTAACTAGCAACAAGATGCCTTCCCTCTCCACAGATGACTACCACAGCCTCCTGCAGAAGATTGCAGTACTGGAGACAAAAATTCATCGCTTAGAAGTAAACGTGGAGGTAAATGGACTGTGTGGAAATGAAACAACCTTGCCTTTGATTCAAAACAATGGCGATGAGCAAGCTAGTACACAGCTAAGGAGCACAGATAACATGACCAAGAAAGTAGACTTTGTGCACTATTATGAATCCTCAAGCGATAATCCCCCCTTGGACTGTCTTGGTGCAAAACCAAGACATAAATCATGTCTCCTAGAAGAGGGAGGACGTATCACAGGCAGGGCACAGCGAGCTGAAATCTCTGAAACCGACTGGCCTTCACTTCCTACGAGACAGAGAAGCTCTTCTACCCCTGTATACGAGAGGAAACAGGACTGGACAACCGTAAATAGGAAGGTTAACAACAAACCTCCAAAACAACTGAATGTGAAACTGCACAACAGATTTGCTCCACTATCAAAGGACCCTGGATCTATATCGGACAACCATCCATCTAAAAGTAGTGAAGTAAGGTCCGAAAATCTTTTGAAAAGTAAAAGGCCACAGGGAAAGCTAAAGGCTAGGCCTGAAACTCTGATTGTGGGTGACTCTGCCGTAAAGGATGTACAAAGGATGTGCGGTAAGAACACTAAAGTCCTCTGCTTTCCTAACGATATGGTCAACAACCTGAAGGAGAGAATTCTTCAAATTGCAGATGAATATCCAACTGTGACAAACATTGTTCTGCATACAGGGTCAAACGATGTGTCCAAACAACAGTCGGAGGTTCTGAAACGGGACTTTACTGGATTATTAAATACTGTAAACTCTCTGAATGCAGCTGTATTCATCAGTGGACCTGTACCGCCGGTCAGAGGAGGAGACGAGAGATTCAGCAGGTTGTTTACACTGAATAAATGGCTTGTATCAGCATGTGCTGACCACTCAGTGCATTTTATCAACAACTTTAATATTTTTTGGGAACGCAGGCATCTGTTTAAAGCAAATGGATTTAATTTTAACAAGTCAGGGGTGAAACTGTTCACCTCCAACTTGTTTTATTCCATACGCCATCCATCTGTGCTTGGTGCCAAGGCTGAGATAAACGAGGAGTTATCTCATAAAGAGGAACAAACAGTACTCCAAGAACAGACAAAGCCCAGCAGAAACCTTGAGGAGGAGCTCCATCTGCCCCCACCCGGGAAAAGCCTCAGAAAGGAGAGACATCTGAGGCAAGAAGAGGGGTCCCTATTTGCCTCTAACTCTCTCAACAACACCAACGACCAGGACCAGGACCAGGGACCACGATCTTCCCCAGTCCCCCAAACCCCTGACAGGCCATCACCCCCATCACCCTCCTCCCCCTCCCTTTCTCCCTCCTCCCCACACCTGAAATTCACTGAGGAGATGATGGAGCGGGTCAATGCTGGGCTCAGATCTACCCCCCGGCCCAATCCCTTTTTGTCCCCCATAAACCCCCCACCAGAGCAGCCAAAGGTTCGCCATCGAGCCCCACCCTCAACAGAGCAATCGAGGTCACATTGCCCAGCCTCGCCCCCCTTAGTTCCTCCTTACCACCTTCATGCTCTGTCTCCGCAGTCTGATGTGTGATGTGTGGAGGGTCCGGGCTGCGAGGATTATGGCAGTGGTGACTTTTCCCAGAAGAAGCTGGGACCCTGTTTACTAGAAGGTTTTAAAATCTCTATACTTTCAGGTGACAGAAGGAGACATGTGGCCTGGTCAAAACACAGAGAGCTGCACTCTAAAAGATCTTTAAACATAGTAAACATACCTTGTGTGCCACAGACTGCTCCCAAACACGAGGGGACAAGTAATGCCTCTAAAACACTTAAGTTGGCTTTATTAAATGTTAGATCTTTAGCTGGGAAAACATTTTTAATTAATGATTTAATCACTGAGCACAGCCTTGATTTTATGTTTTTAACTGAAACTTGGTTGGACCAAATTAATAGTGGAGCTGTTCTCATCGAGACGACCCCTCCTAACTACAGTTTTATCAGTGAGGCCAGGGTGAGCAGGAGAGGAGGAGGGGTTGCTGTCTTATTTAATGAATCATTTCAATGTAAGCAGCTATCTCCTGGAAGTTTTCAGTCTTTTGAATATGTGGCTTTACAGCTGAAGGCCCCATCCAAAGTTGTGTTTCTTAGTGTTTACAGGCCTCCCAAATACTGCACAGACTTTTTTAATGACCTCAGTGAACTGCTCTCTGTGATCTGTGTTGATTTCAACTGTGTAATTATTGTTGGGGATTTTAACATCCATGTGGACAACCCTCAGGACAAAGGGACTAAAGACCTGAGTAACACTCTGGGCAACTTTGGGCTGACTCAGCATGTAACAGAGGCCACACATAACAGAGGACACACTCTTGACCTACTGATCTCCAAGGGCCTGAGCATTTCAAACATTACTGTGTCTGATGTGGGCCTGTCTGATCATTACTGTGTTTTCTTTGAAAGTAAAATCTCAGCCCACACAAATATATCAACAGCAGTGATCACAAAACGGTGTATAACTGAATACAGTAGTGAGATCTTTAACCAGGTCTTCCCATTAACACCTGACCTGTCCAGAGGTTCAGTCAATGAGCTTGTCAATAGCTTCAATGCAAAAATGTTAAATGTAATGGATACAATTGCTCCCATTAAGGTGAAGGTTATCTCTGGAAGGAAAAAGTCTCCATGGAGAAACTCCACACTAGTGAAAAATGAAAAAAGAGAGTGTAGGAAAGCTGAGCGCAGATGGAGAAAAACAAACCTCCAGGTTCACTATGACATCTATAAAGAGAAACTTCACAATTATAATTTACAACTGAGGAGTGCAAGAAGGTCCTACTTCTCTGACATCATCACTAAAAACAGTCATAATGCTCGGGTCTTATTTTCTACAGTTGACAGGCTAACAAACCCTCCTGTGCCAGTGGCAGCTGAACTTCATTCAACCATGGCCTGCAATGACTTTGCCAAATTCTTCACAGAAAAAATCCAAAAGATTAGACAAGCAATTGGTACATCAACAGCAGATCCAGACTATGTACTGTGTCCACCGAAAAACTGTTTAAACACCATAAAACAGTTTCACCCTATCAACAGCAAAGACCTGGAGGACATCTTAGGTCAACTGAACTCCTCCTCTTGCTGTTTAGATGTCCTGCCAACAAGTTTCTTCAAAAAGGTCTCAAAGACTTTAGAGTCAGACCTGTTACAGATCGTCAACTTTTCTTTAATGTCAGGTGTGTTTCCAGAACCACTAAAAACTGCTGTAATAAAACCTATACTGAAAAAGGACAATCTTGACAAGACACAAATGAACAACTACAGGCCGATCTCAAATCTCCCATTTTTAAGTAAGATCATTGAAAAAGCAGTTTCTCAACAGCTCAATTACTTTTTAAAACAGAATAACTGCTATGATGCCTTCCAGTCAGGTTTTAGACAGAACCACAGCACTGAAACCGCTCTGACCAAAGTGTTCAATGACATATGTCTGAACACAGACAGTGGAAAAATGTCAGTCTTAGTTTTACTGGATCTCAGTGCAGCATTTGATACAGTTGACCACAACATATTACTCAAACGACTGGAGAACTGGACAGGTCTTTCAGGAACTGTACTAAACTGGTTCAAAACATACTTAGAAAACAGGAAATACTTTGTATCAATAGGTAACTTCACATCTGAGCAGACAAGTATCACATGCGGAGTTCCCCAAGGTTCCATCTTGGGACCCCTTCTGTTTAACATTTACATGCTCCCACTGGCACAGATTATAAAGAACAACAAAATGAACTATCATAGCTATGCAGATGACACACAAATATATATCACAATGTCACCAGGAGACCGGGGCCCTGTAGAGGCTCTTGGTAAATGCATTGAGGAAATTAATGACTGGTTGCGCCACAATTTTCTCCAGCTAAACAAAAACAAAACTGAAGTAATAGTCTTTGGCGCCAAAGAAAAACGATTACAGGTCACCAGAGAACTTCAATCTATACACCTAAAAACCACAAACCAGGCGAGAAATTTGGGTGTAGTGATGGATGCAGACCTGAACTTAGAAAAACACATTAAGACAATAACAAAATCAGCTTACTATCACCTCAAGAATATATCAAGGATAAAAGATCTGATGTCTCAACAGGACCTGGAAAAACTAGTCCATGCATTCATCTTTAGTAGGCTTGATTACTGTAACAGCATCTTTACAGGTCTACCTAAAAAATCAGTCAGACAACTACAGCTCATTCAGAACTCTGCTGCTCGAGTCCTCACTAAGACCAAAAAAGTGGACCACATCAGTCCAGTTCTGAGGTCTTTACGCTGGCTGCCTGTCCGTCAGAGGATAGACTTTAAAGTTCTGATGCTGGTCTATAAAGCTCTGAATGGTTTAGGACCAAAATACATCAGTGACCTCCTGACCCAGTATGAACCTTCCAGGTCCCTCAGGTCATCTGGATCCGGTCTTTTATCAGTTCCCAGAGTCAGAACCAGACACGGAGAAGCTGCATTCAGCTTTTATGCTCCATATATCTGGAACAAACTCCCAGAAAGCCTCAGATCAGCTGAAACACTCAGTTTATTTAAATCCAGGTTGAAGACTCACCTGTTCTCAGCTGCATTTGAATAAAGCACCAAATCCACACTTTTAAGCTTAAATTTCAAAACGTACATTTTAACTACTGATTTTATCTATTGTTCTGATTTTATCTGTTTTGATTTTATATACTGTTTTGTTTGTTTGTTTGTTTGTTAATTAGTTAGTTTGTTTGTCTGCTTGTTTTAATCAATTTTAAATCATGCTTTTTATTTGTTTTTGTTTCTAATGTCTCTGTAAAGCACTTTGAATCACCTTGTTGTTGAATTGTGCTATACAAATAAACTTGCCTTGCCTTGCCTTGCCTTGCCTTTTGTACAGGAGAGGAACATTTTCCTGAAGCTCTGCAGCTCGTGAAGGAACAGAAGCTCTACAGTGAAGCTCTGAGACTGTACTCAGCAGACAGCGCTCACTACAAGGTACGCACACAGCTCAGGACTGTTTCAGGTCCGTGTCGAGCCGAACCCAAACACTGCAACATGACACATGCATTCATGACACTGATCATAGTTTTTCCAAATCACTAATACCAGGAATGACAAACATACACCCACAGAAGGGCTTAATCTGGCCCAGAGGATGGTTTTGCAGAAAAAAATGGAAAATAAAATGGCATAAATTTTGCACAGGAAGCTGTGTGGTAAAATCATCAAGGCTAAATCACGATGAAAGAGGCTTTCTGAGCTGTTTATTATTTCCAGGCCAGAGGTCTGATTCTTTGTCAGTTTTACAGCCTTTTGTCTGACAAAGACATCCCACATTGTCTGCCATGCCACACCAAAGTCAGGTGGTTAAACCCAAAAGAGCCGTGCTGATGGGGCTCTTTGATTTACTAGTGGAATTTCTTTGTAATGACTGGATGGATGTGGGAAAACTGAGGCATTTTGTTGAGATTGTGCTTATTTTTCCCAATGTGCTTTATTTAAGCTTATTAATTCTGTCACGCTTATTAGTGGCTCATGATTGCTTAAGGCCTATGTCTGAACTTGACTACAGAGGCAGAGCATCATTCCATCCTTTCAGGGTGAAGGACTTCACTTTCTTTCTGTCAAGGCAGCTCACAATTATCTTAATAGCTTTACCTAATCAAGTTATGGCTTACCATCACTTGTGTTATAAGTATGAAGTGTCCTAAATTCATTCAAATTTTGTTTCCAATTCACTTGCAGCAGTTTAGACCGAATTATTAACGATAATAACCTTGCTCTGGACTGTCAAAGGTGACTTTAACGCTGACTGTTCCGACAATTCATTTTATAACATTTCCTTGTCAGATTAGCCAATCTCTGCACACTTGAATAAACATAATCAACATGGTCAATATTTTCCTGCGTGTTATTTCACCATGTTATCGATTCCAACTCTCCATCCGCATGTGGTTTGGCACATTATATTTATCTAAAACTCCACTCCGTCTCTAAATGTTTTGAAGAATTTTTCAAGCCGGGGGTCAAATTTTGAGAATTTGACCATAAGTGAAAGTTATGGTGTTATCACCCCCTTTTTTGGGGCTTACCTTTCCCAGTTTTGATGATATTCCTCCCTATTCTTTGCAAGTACCCCCTTTTGGTGGCGAGAAACTGTTGATGTGGTCAAGTGGGTGCTGTAAAAACAAAAGCTCAGGACAGAACAGTCACCAGTCATGTACTCACATACAAAATTAGCATATATTTTATTTCATATTGAACCTCTGAGTGTAATGGTACATTTTAATTTGAATTTCTCAAAGCTAAACACAAAAATTTTCTTTATTTTGCTCTTGTTCCTGTGCAGCACCACCTCTCAGCACATGCCCCTGTCGGTTATATCTCTACTTTTCTGAATTATTGACTATTTCAATGAAAGGACCTAAAAGATGGGGACCAGTGTTTATCCTTACATATCTCCATTTTGAATGTGACAAGCCTATCATTCCCCTTTCATTCATAGACATCAATAGAGTGTTTTTTTTTTTTTTTGGCTTTTTTCTTTTCTTTTTTCCTCTATAAAAGTTAATTGACTTTTTACAGTGGGCTGCTATGGTTAATAATAACATGTTCAGTCATGAGTGAAATCAAACCTTTTCTTCAATTTAGCATTTAACCTTCCCAACAATATAATGTGATACATTAATTGAAACACAGCTACTAAAACACAATTTTCTTAATGCAAACATCAGTAACTCAAAATTAGCCACCAAAGGGTTAAGTCTGCAGTTCACGCTCATGTGAAGCTACAGCCTCCCCCTTTTGTCTCTGTCATCCTTCTGTTCTTGTAAAAACAAATCAAAGCAAGACAAAACATCCACCTTTTTTTTTTTTTTTTTTATAGGCTGGGTGAATTGTTTGTGGACATTTACTAATCCTAAAGTCGGTACCGTTTTTGTCTCAGTATCAAATCAGTTAAAACTTTTAGTCGTCAGTCCATCACAGTCCAGCCACATGCATACATCCACACACATTCATACCAGAAGTTGCTGATAATGGAGTCTCACGCGCAACCTATTCGAGCCTCCCTCACCAGCAAGATGACATCATCATTTTAAAGGAAAACAGTTCCTTGTTTTTTGACTGGATTGACTCGCTGCAATCCTTTTAGGCTCAGGACTTCTCATGTGATCAGTGTCCCATATAAGTGAATTTCTCCCAAGCCCATTATAATCATGGAGAAAAACACTTTGCGACTGTCGTCAGTAAGAATATTTTATAGCGCTTTAAAGTTCAATCTCTCAGGCCTGGATGGTCAGCTGATTTGTTAAATCAGGAACTCACAAAATACTTAAATATCACCACCGGTGGATCACACCTCTCAGATGTTCTTATTTCAGTGCACTGTAACAAAAGCAAAAACAAACGTAACCAATAAAATACTCATATAATAACAAATACTGGGGCCCATTGCAAACATGTCCAAGCATAAAACCATCTTTCTCTCTCTTAGAGAAAGAAAACAATCCAAACCTCACTGATGAAATCAACCTAGTGTTAAGCAAAACCCAAAAATCAACTAAAATTCACCAGAAAGTTTTTCTCCCTCCTGGGACAATATTGTGTAGGAATACAGGGACTGTAACTCCTTTTTGCCCTGACAAAAAACGTGTTGGATTTACTTGATTCAATAATGGACACTGGTTGCACACAAATTTTTTGCTCCGACAAAAACTTATAAAAGATAATTTGTTAAATGTGAAATTTGTCAGTGTTGTGTTCTCAGTCATCCACAGATCTGGATGTAGTGAAACACTTGAAACGTTTCACCTCATACAGCTGTAAACACTGATGGAGAGTCTCAGGTATTTAACCCCTTGCAGGGTTGTCCCCTTGTATGCTGTGCAGTGCAGGGAGGAGTGTTTGGACCTTTTACATAGGAGAGACTGAACAGCCACGGCACAACATGAGGCCCAGGACTCAGCTGTACTCTCCTCTTTTCTTTAAGTGCAGATGTTTACATTTTGGACTGAGTAGACGCGACACGTGGTTTAAGCAAAAGAGGCCATGTAGATCCACTGTGATTGACCATCATCAAACAGAGGTGGTGGTCTTCAACGCCAGCTGACGGTGTTGAAGTATAACACAGACTTGAGATGCTTTACCAGGCGATTTGGCCCACACTCGCATCTTGACCCATGTGACGTTAATGGCTCGTGATGGTATGATGGGGAAATGTCCGACAGAGTGTTCACACCGTGGCCTCTGACTGCAGTGAGCCACGTCTTGGGTTACGTGAGGTTCAGTTTGAGTTAAAGACACCGAAGCCTTTTGGATGAAAGCTGGACAGATCTTAAGACATTAAATGTAAAAGTTTTTTTTAATTTAAAGAAAAGGAGAACAATTTTAAAAAGTTTTTATTTCATTATTAGAGGTAATTTAAAGAAGAAAAATCGGACTACAAATGTCTTAAAAACATCTTTAAGAATAAAAAGGCACTGAGCAAAGTCTAATGGATGAAATTAACACAAATATAAATAGAGAATTTATTTTGCATTCTTCAATAATCAAACCTCATTTCAAATCTCACTGTGGCACTTTACGCTGTGAATAAGGTCACACACATAAATTCAGGTTAGCTTGCCAAGTTTGGCTAACGTTAGCAGTGCTAGCAGCAGCCACTCACCCGTAGAAAGCGCTCACCTGTTCACCCGGTCTTGTGTTTATATGCCAGTTAATTTTGACACTTTGCTCTTTGACCTCAAGACACTGAGCTGTGCCTACGCCGAGCACCTGGTGGAGCAGCAGCAGGCGGAGCAGGCCGGCCTGCTCCTTTGGCGATGTGGAGAGCCAGCACGGGCCCTGCAAGCTTTTGCCACCAGCTCCAGCTGGAGGAACGCCATCTGCGTGGCGCAGCAGATACCGCTACCACCCGACCAGTTAGCTCTGCTGGCCAGAGACCTGGCAGGTAATCATAAGAACAGGTGGTCATGTGACCAGGAGATTAAGTGGAAAGTCAAGAAGTCACATCGCTGCTGGATTATATTTCCAGTGAATTTTTCTGCTTTGTTCCTTTGTAGAGAAGCTGAATGAACAGAGGCGCTACTCAGAAGCTGCTCTGCTGTTGGACCAGTATGCTAAAGTAAGCTCTTCTGCAGCCATGACCAACCTGAGAAATTCTGATACAGCTAAAGATCATCCAGCAGTGCAGCACTTCCTGCCTGCAGTTGCTAGCCGAGGTCTGAATGCCTGATTTTCCTTTGTTCCCACAGGACTGTGAGGAAGCCATCTTAGCACTAATCACTGGGGCATCCTGGGAGGAGGCGCTCCGATTGGTCAGTAAATAAACCGCCATCTCTTGGACCTTTTCACTTTGCCTTCACCTTTCTTTTTACACAATAGAACACAAATATTTCCTCTGCCTGCCTCAGATTTACATGCACAACAGACAGGACATCACTGAAACCAATCTGAAACCCGCCATATTAGAAGGTAAGAGAAGTTCAGTCTCTTATTTTATTGAACCATGCTACTAAGAAAGAGGGCAGCCATACAAAGAGGATATAGTCCTATCATGTTGATGTTTTCCATCAGCTGTAAACACCCAAACCTCCTTCCTGGAGGCTCAGGTTGGGACTTTCACCCGACACAAGACCCGCCTGGCTGTGGTTCGAGAGCAGAAAGAGAAAGCCAGACTGGACATGCTCGGTGAGAATCGGACTGAATTAGCGGTTTTTGTGTTATCTGACGTGAACGTGTTGTGACCCGACCTTTTGTCCGCCTCACCAGACGAAGACGGTCCAGACTGTGCTGACGCTGAGCTTTACTCTGAAGCCAGCAGTGTGATGACCAATTCCAAATACTCTCACAGTAACTCCCGCATCTCCTCGTAAGCCAGCCGCTTCCACCTTAAGAGTTTGTCAAACGTAGCCCAGCTGGAAAACACTTCAGCTTTGTTACTGATGGAATGTTTGTCAACGTGCTCGCAGGAGATCATCGAAGAACCGGCGGAAAGCAGAGAGAAAGAAGCTCAGCTTGAAGGAAGGAAGCCCAATGGAGGACAGAGCACTGATGTTCGCCCTGGCTGAGATCATCACTACTGTGGACAAAATGAGAGGTACGACTATGAAACAAAAACATCAGCAAACAGTTGTGTTGGCCCACATTTAGCGCTGCTCCCCATCACAAGGTTTTTCTTTATAATCATTCCTCTTGTTTGAACTCAACATCAAAAGATTAATTCCTGGTCTGACTTGGTGTGAAATTTAAACATAATTAGAAAAGTTTTACTGCTCACGTGCACACATATTGTTTTAATACAGAATTCAAGACTTGTATAAGTCACTGTGCCCTTCAGTGATGTTACATCCATCTAGGTGAAACCTTATTTGTTAATTCCCCCTGACAGAGGAAGTCCACAACCTGCTGAAGGTGTTGGTGCTGTTCCAGTTTGACAAACAGGCAGAAAAGCTGCAGCTGACCTACGATGAAGCTCTGCAGATGATGGAGGCAGCAGTTCCTGAGGTGTGGCCTGAAGGCCTGCAGACGAGCCAAGCCCCGGTAAATATAGTTCTTATCATTGTCTTTAACAGTCTTTCTGCACATTTGGCTTTGTGCATTGGTATGGATCTAAAGATCTATCTTACATGAATTTACATGAACTTACATGAATCCTAAATACACTAAAAGGACCTTTTATGAAAGAGAACAAATAAAGGGAGCTGTTCACCCTGCCTGGGATAAGGGTACACTATTAGGGGGGTTTGCACTATTCAGCCTTCCTGGGAAGATGTATGGCAGGGTACTGGAGAGGTCTCTCCATTAGTTGAACATCAGATTCAGGTTTTCTTCCTGATTGTGGAACGCTGGACCAGCTCTTTATTAGAGATGGACCGATCCGATATTACGTATCGGTATCGGTCCGATACTGACGTAAATTACTGGATCGGATATCGGAGAGAAATAAAAAATGTAAAACTTGTGACATGGCATAACTTGGCTCATAACCGTAGCACGTCGGAGCAGTATGCATCACGTGATAGAGTGGCTGTGTGTATTTGGAGCCTCGCTACCAAACCAGCATTTCATCTCTGAGGAAGTTATCCCAGAGAGAAGTAAAGCAAGTATGTAAGTTCATCTCTGAATGTCTGTCTGTCTGTCTCTCGCTCTCTCTCTCTCTCGCTCGCTCGCTCTCTCTCGCTGCTGCTGCTGCTGCTACTTCAATCATGAAACTGATTAATGATCAGCTGATCGGCATTTCTGTTGCGAGTCCATCTCTCTTGTTTGTTTTTGGCCCACTTTGCGCCAGAAAGAGGAAACCAGCAGCTGAACAACAGCAGCACGTTTAACCTTGATAAGCTGTTGTTAGAATTTATTTAATATTACTTTCGACACCAGGATCTTTTTCTACGTAGCTGACGGCTGGTAACTGTGCAGGGGCGGATCTAGCAAAGTTTAGCCAGGGGGGCCGATAGGGCATGAAAAGGGGGCACAAAGACATACTTTTCTTTCTTATTCTCATTTAAAATGTCTAGCTTTTAATAAATAATTATCTGAATCTTACACCCAAAGTTTTAATCTTATGTAAAATATATAGAAGTCCATTACTGTATATAGTAACTGTTAAGTCTAATATACCCTAGTAAGCTATACTACTTTTTCCTTTGGTAAGATACCATCTGTGCAGTCTGCAATTCTGTTGAAGAAAGATGTTGAATCTATTTAATTAATCTTGAAAACTTTTTTATTTCTGTGCATTTTTTTTCACACTGCATCAAATTAAAGTTGATTACGTCGATTAAGCATCATGAAGTGGAGCGTGAGGGGTGGTTCCCTATTTTTTTTTGCAACCCTATTAGTTAGGTTGCTTAATAGTACTTTTTAAAATACCAGAATAGGGAGGATGGAGTAGGTTTAAGTTTATTAGATTGATCAGTGTTGCTGAACTATGAAATATTTTGGGTGCAGTGTATTTTTTACATACAGGTATAACAGAATAGCTTTAGTGTTGTTGTTTATTTAAACTTGAGTATGAACTTATACAAAATGCAGCAAGATATTAAAAAAAACAGTTTTATTGATTAAAAAACACACTATATCGGATTCATATCGGTATCGGCAGATATCCAAATTTATGATATCGGTATCGGACATAAAAAAGTATCGTGCCATCTCTACTCTTTATCCTCCTGAGGATATTTGGGGTGTATAGGAGTTGCCCAACCAGTGGACATGTGTTTTGCAGTCACTGAGAAAGAATTCAAACATGTTTCTTGGAGGAATCTGTGGTAGTTTCTTTAGGAGGTTCTTCAGAAGTATGACATATCTGACTTATGGTAAATGGTCTGTATTTGTATAGCGCTTTTCTAGTCCCTAAGGACCCCAAAGCACTTTACACAACCATTCATCCACCCATTCACACACACATTCACACACTGGTGATGGCAAGCTACAGTGTAGCCACAGCCACCCTGGGGCGCACTGACAGAGGCGAGGCTTATTGCTATGAGCTGGCCTCTCCTTTAGAGTGAGGGTTTAAATCATTTGGGAGGGACACAGAGTCGAGTCGTTACTCCTACACATCGAAGGAGCCAGATGAGTTGGTTTGGCATCTGACTGTGATGTCACCTAGGCAAGGTATTGTGGACATGTCCTACCGGGATGAGGTCACAGGATAGACCCAGGACACGCTGGAGAGATGTATGGAGCATCATTGGTGTTTATTAATTTGCAGTGTATCGCTCAGGGTGTAGGTACAGCTCAGTGGGTTGAGCAGACAACTGCAGATGCCAGGGTTCGATTCCACTGTGGGCCTTTTCCTTAACGTCATTCCCTCCTTTCCTGCCCGCTCCACTGACCTGTCATAAAAATGACAAAGGCCAAAAATAAATCTTAAACTTTTCCTGCTCTGCAGCTCACTGGGCCAAACTCCACGGCAAACAGCATCATGGCTTCTTTCCAACAGCAGCAGAGACCAGCAGCTTCACAGCAAGGTCAGCACAATTTGTTTCTTTAGCCAGTCACTTCTCTTCTCCTTAGTTTCACCTTTTTAGTCAGATAAATATTAAATGCCACCATTTAAATTTTTCTCTTGTTTCCCATCTTTTCCCCTCCGTAGACGCCGAGGTCCCGACCGCTCCAAAGATGAGAAACGGTGTCAAGTGGAAGCTCAGTGTTCTGAAGTGAATTAGTTTTGTTTTTAATTTTAATTTTTAACTGTAAGGTCAAATACTAATCATGTAATAAAGAAAGACTCAGTTATTGACTTCTCTTATAAAATGTGTTCATTCTCTTGAGCTCAAAGAAAACAATATGACATCACATACATTTTTTTTCCTCAGAAATCAGGAAAAAGTCTGCAGCGAAAGCCACATTAATTATTCTAAGTTGCTCTGCTGCTCCACAGCAGAAGATAAAAACATTTCTAACGTGTGCGTGTGAATCCTGCGAAGGTGGGTCTTTGAACCAAGTCCTGCTTTGTTCTTGCTTTGATCACGATCATTATCACACCCTCTTTGCCCGTTTTGCTGCAGCAGCGCGTCTCCGGTTGATCGCCTTGGTGGTGACACGCAGCTTCCGCATGCGTAGCTGCCGCAGCCTGAGCTGCAGGTCTTTGGGAAGTTTCCCTCCCTTCATCAAAAGCTCCTTCAGCCTCTCTTTGGGCATCTTAGTGAGGTGGAAATCACAGATTGTGGGGTAGTGGTCATACATGACCTGGCAGGTGCGGGAGGAGGGGAAGTAGCCCTCTGCGGTGGCCGTCACCCGATACTCGCCGGGGTTCAGCAACCGCCAGTAATCGCCATCGGCCACTGCAGAAAGGAAATGACAGAAGGTGGCATGAGGAAAAGTATCAGTGCAGGGGACTATCACAGTATACAGGGAGTGCAGAATTATTAGGCAAATGAGTATTTTGTCCACATCATCCTCTTCATGCATGCTGTCTTACTCCAAGCTGTATAGGCTCGAAAGCCTACTACCAATTAAGCATATTAGGTGATGTGCATCTCTGTAATGAGAAGGGGTGTGGTCTAATGACATCAACACCCTATATCAGGTGTGCATAATTATTAGGCAACTTCCTTTCCTTTGGCAAAATGGGTCAAAAGAAGGACTTGACAGGCTCAGAAAAGTCAAATAGTGAGATATCTTGCAGAGGGATGCAGCAGTCTCAAAATTGCAAAGCTTCTGAAGCGTGATCATCGAACAATCAAGCGTTTCATTCAAAATAGTCAACAGGGTCGCAAGAAGCGTGTGGAAAAACCAAGGTGCAAAATAACTGCCCACGAACTGAGAAAAGTCAAGCGTGCAGCTGCCAAGATGCCACTTGCCACCAGTTTGGCCATATTTCAGAGCTGCACCATCACTGGAGTGCCCAAAAGCACAAGGTGTGCAATACTCAGAGACATGGCCAAGGTAAGAAAGGCTGAAAGACGACCACCACTGAACAAGACACACAAGCTGAAACGTCAAGACTGGGCCAAGAAATATCTCAAGACTGATTTTTCTAAGGTTTTATGGACTGATGAAATGAGAGTGAGTCTTGATGGGCCAGATGGATGGGCCCGTGGCTGGATTGGTAAAGGGCAGAGAGCTCCAGTCCGACTCAGACGCCAGCAAGGTGGAGGTGGAGTACTGGTTTGGGCTGGTATCATCAAAGATGAGCTTGTGGGGCCTTTTCGGGTTGAGGATGGAGTCAAGCTCAACTCCCAGTCCTACTGCCAGTTTCTGGAAGACACCTTCATCAAGCAGTGGTACAGGAAGAAGTCTGCATCCTTCAAGAAAAACATGATTTTCATGCAGGACAATGCTCCATCACACGCGTCCAAGTACTCCACAGCGTGGCTGGCAAGAAAGGGTATAAAAGAAGAAAAACTAATGACATGGCCTCCTTGTTCACCTGATCTGGACCCCATTGGGAACCTGTGGTCCATCATCAAATGTGAGATTTACAAGGAGGGAAAACAGTACACCTCTCTGAACAGTGTCTGGGAGGCTGTGGTTACTGCTGCACGCAATGTTGATGGTGAACAGATCAAAACACTGACAGAATCCATGGATGGCAGGCTTTTGAGTGTCCTTGCAAAGAAAGGTGGCTATATTGGTCGCTGATTTGTTTTTGTTTTGTTTTTGAATGTCAGAAACGTATATTTGTGAATGTGGAGATGTTATATTGGTTTCACTGGTAAAAATAAATAATTGAAATGGGTATATATTTGTTTTTTGTTAAGTTGCCTAATAATTATGCACAGTAATAGTCACCTGCACACACAGATATCCCCCTAAAATAGCTAAAACTAAAAACAAACTAAAAACTACTTCCAAAAACATTCAGCTTTGATATTAATGAGTTTTTTGGGTTCATTGAGAACATGGTTGTTGTTCAATAATAAGATTATTCCTCAAAAATACAACTTGCCTAATAATTCTGCACTCCCTGTACACAAACATCCAGAAAACCTTATTTTTTTTCCTTTATTATAAAACATGCAAAAAGGGCCAACATTTTATATCACGTTATCAGATTTCCACTTAACATCATGATAAAGAAATAATTAAAAATGTCCAGAATCTATTGACAGGCTATTGATGTTTAGTTGCTTCTGTTATTCTTACCACCAAAACTGATTCAATATCTGACGTGAAATAAAAATGTACCTGATCTAATGTGATGATTAATGTCATCGACTTTGATAACGGCGTCTGCTATTCCAGCCCCCGTATCCTTGTCGCGAACCACACCCTTAATACCACGGTGCACCTAAAATAAAATAAACACAGCCTTTAAAAAATAAAATAAAATGATAATCAAGCCGTTCATAAAATAAACCTATAAGTAATATACCTGCTCCATGTAAGTCAGCAGAGACTCCCTGTTGTTTTCCCACTCGATGGGAAGTTCGCTGGCGTGAGGAAATTTATCACAGGACAACTCCACAGTCACCTCGAAGCAGTTGGTGTGCAGATAGCTGAAGTCATTCATACCTGAAAGTAAAAAAGAAAAATATGACAAACTTTATTTATTCAATCCAAGTTATGTTTTGTGCTGAGGTTTTTCTGGTGTTGAGTTTATGTTTTTAAAGACAGTCATGTTCAGCTAAATCAAACACATCGTGTTATTAAACTCTTTCTCCTTTGGTCACCTGCTAGGAGAAACCCTAGTTTATCTGTTCTGACCCGAGAGGTTTCAGTCATATTTCAGCCCTGCTTTCAGAACAAAATGAAGCTAGTGAGGGTGATCTGCACCTGTGAATCTTACTAGGGATACCCTCGGAAAAAACTGTGACCTATTCTAATGTTTGTCAAACGACGTCTTTACTAATACATAAGTGTCAAAACCTGTCATTAAGGGTACAGAGGTTGTATAATATCGTCTTTATCCATTTAGTCTCCCCTATTTCACCCAAAGCATCTTATGTACTTTTAAATAGGTGTGCATATGTATACCATCAGTTTCAGAGCAACCAGGTTTGTTAGCAAGCTGAAAAACACTTTTAATATTTTGACAGCAACACTTTGTAATACAGCCCATGACAAAGGCCTTAATTCCTCTGTAACTAAATGAAATTTCAGTGCAGATATATTTACCTACATATACTGAAAGTCGGGGTCTCGAACTCCAGGCCTCGAGGGCCAGTGTCCTGCAGGTTTTAGATACCACCCTGGGTCAACACACCCTAAATCAAATGAATCAAATCACCTGAATCAAATGATTAGTTCATTTGATTCATTACCTCAACAAGATATGTTGCGGAGGTTGTTTAGCCATTTAAATCAGCTGTGTTGGATCAAGGACACATCTAAAACCTGCAGGACACCAGCCCTCGAAGCCTGGAGTTAAAGGTAGGCACACCAGAATAACAGGGTAACAAGTCAGTTTTTCACAGGTAACAAAGAAATGATTATACTATTATTAAATTTAAGCAGACTGTAAGTAACCTAGTAATGCGTAAGTAATTTTAGGTAGTGAAAAAGTTAGAGCTAAGGTCACATCTGTCTGCAGATTCTGATGGTATTAATTTTGTCTTGTAAGCTGATAAAGGAGATAAACAGAATAATAATTAAATGTTAATTTAAGAAACAGAACAGAGATTTAAGCTTTAAATCTGACTTTAAAAACACTCGTTCTTACTTCCTGGTACATTGTGCCAGTCGGCTCCATTGATGATGTTGTTGTATCTCAGGAAGTCCTTGTTGTGGCACGGCCGGCGGTCATGGTTGGACATCACCTGTTTTGTATTACGTGTAAAAGTACACTGTTCACTCACTTTCTTTAAGGTGTTTTGTAGTTTAAGAGCGTGGAAGGAGCAGTCACCTGATTGGTGCTGGCGTACACTACCGCCAACCAGCGGAAGAAGCTCTCATCAGCGGTGGGCGTGTGCTCACGAGGCGCCCAGTCCCGTGTCATGTCGTATGGGTAGGTGACCACCAGCTCTCCACCGTGGAGGTTGGCACCCAGAACAAACGGGATGTTCTGCATCCAGCTGATGACAGCTCGGGTCTCTGACGCCACCTGATGTTAAAGGTGGCGAGTTTGTTAAAACTTGCAATCAGGGTAAACTCGACTCTGTTTTAGGTGACATTTTAATGCCAGTAAATAGTGGATGGTATCCCCAGAAAACATGATGCTGTGGATATCTGTCCACTTTTTTAGCTGTTTTACAAGCTCTAGCTGTTGTTTGTTCCACAAGAAACAAAGAAGCATCAATTATAACCCTCCTGCAGCTCCTTTCTTCCTCTACCCACTAGATGCATTTGAATTAAGACATCCTTCAATGTGTTGTATTGAGATTAACTTTGGGATCGCAGGCAGGAGGAAAAAGGAGACAAGGAGGCACAAATTAGCCAAAAGAAACATTTAGGTATGACTCATCACAATCTAAGAGTGAAACCTAAAAAATTACAGGAAAAAAAACTGGAAGCTTATTAAAAGAACTTTGTCCTATTGTTAGAAAAACTAAGTTTAAAATATCTGTTTTTATTTAAAAAAAAATCCCTTTTTCTTTCTATTTTCCAGTTTAATTTTTTAAATGACATTTTTTTTAAATGTTTTTATTTGCTTAATGGTTTTTTAATTAATTA
Source organism: Perissodus microlepis (assembly GCF_051167445.1). Classification (NCBI taxonomy): domain Eukaryota; kingdom Metazoa; phylum Chordata; class Actinopteri; order Cichliformes; family Cichlidae; genus Perissodus; species Perissodus microlepis. The sequence goes on from NC_140462.1 coordinate 26,221,798, forward strand.
ATTAATACTGAAAATCGTTATTTATCACCCAGACAGTCAGAGAATTTTAAAGTTAAAAATAAAATGTTAAATTTAGACATGTTTGGTTTGAACTATCCCTGCTTCTGAAAGCCTCCACATGACCCTGGTCCACGTGTTCAGGTTGTTTTTACTGATGCCTTTTCTCAGGACTGAATCGATGTAAAAATACTATGACCCGTCACCCTCGTGTTTAAACCGTTAGGATTAAAACGCCATTAAAGTATCAAAGTTTTAAATCATTCTACAATAAAATATGAAATTGAGATGCAGGAAAACAGGTGATGGAGATGTTTTTCGTGTGTGTGAAATGTGTGTTTGTCACTCGTGTGTCTCACAAAAGCTTCTTCGGTGGTGTACTGTTCAGGGATGGGGAAATAGTGGTTGATGAGTTTGGACCGGTCTGTCTCCAGCTCGATGGCGGTCCACATCACTGAGTTGAGGTCAGCAAAGTTGTGGTTCATATCGATGCCTTCATAGCTGTAACGTCCCAGCGACCAGCCTGCCAGCTCTGAGCCCTGAACGTCAAAGAAAACAGGATTAACTCCTTTCAGTTCTGGTAATTTATTACTCCAATGTCTAGTGCTGACATTCAGAGCTGACAGGGGAGTTTCCTGCACCTTTTTAAAAGCCATCTCATATCCATCGGGGTTCATGGAGGGCAGAAGGTGGATGCGGGTCTCTTTGACCAGGTGCACTATGCGCTGGTCTCCCCGTTTATACTCCTGGCAGATGTACTGCATGAGATTTAGCAGGAGCTCTCGTCCCAGCACCTCGTTTCCATGCATCCCTGCAACATATCGGAACTCTGGTTCTCCTGCAGGGGGCACCAAACACAGATGGGAAGGCTGGCTCATACCAGACTTTTACTTGTCATTTGGTTAATGCCTATAGAGATATATATATAGTATAATAGCAGCTGGATAGCGTATTGGTAAGACTACACGCCTCTGGAGTGGGACTTTCAAGTTAGACTCTCACCTGGGGCATCTGTATTCAGCAAGGTTCCTAGGCTAGACCCCTCATGCTGCTCTCACAGCTAGAGATTGATGAGGTACAGCACACATGCTATGGCAAGGGGGAGCCAGGATGACAGGTCGGGGGGGAGATATCATCACCCCTCCCAGTGTGGTGTTCTGGGATTATACCAGGGGACCAAGTATAAGATGAGTATGGGGGCAGATTTGCATTCAATTTCTTGTACACAATGTTTAAAGGTCATACTCTACAAATATGACCTTTCAACATAGCTTCAACAAAACACTGATGACACAACCATCATCAACAGCACCGTAAAATAAATCAGAGAAAAGAACAATGAAGAAGATGTGGTTAACCAAACAAGAGCACAGATTTAAACCCAAACAGACACCCCTCCCCCCCACTGACTTCAACATAACAACCTGAAGTGATTTTTTGGCGGGAAATACCCTACCTACCACTCTGCTGCCACGCGGGCTGAGTCGATGAGGCCAAAGAAAACATTTGTACACCTTAAAGCAAACGAGGGAGAACTCTGGACTGTTTATGTCTCACACAGTAGTGCACTGTATCTGAAGAAGGGCTGAAAGACTCGGTCAGACCCAGCATACTGACCCGCTGACCTCTTAGTTTACTGTCTCGTTAGGGGAGAAGCGGCATGGCAGCACAGCACCATGTGGAAGATTCAAGGTTTAGTTGAAGCTTTAGATTGGAGCTTTCTTATGAAACAGTGCCTGCCCAGATTAAACGGTAAATAAAACCGTAAATATTCTATTCACATCAATGAAAAGGCAAATTATGTTGAGGAATACTTTGACCTAGATGGAGCATGTACAAAGAGAAAAAAGAACAGGCTCCATGATTAACCGCTGTGGAACTCCAGATGTCATAACAGCTGATCGGCAGGAGTATTTTCTAGTGATAGCTGAGAAAATCCTGAGTTTAAGATAAGATTTAAACCAGTAAAGAGCCAAAGCCCTGACTCTTCACAGTGTTCCAAGCTCTCAATAAGTAAATAATGATTGCAGCTTTGTGCCATGTTTCTAATTAGAAATAAGAAGTTCAGCTTCTGAGAAGTAAACAACAGCTATTAAAAAACACCAGTGAGGAGGAGGTGGGACGTCATGAACACGCACAGGGCACCACTGCCATCCTCAGGGAATTTGGGGTCCTCTGCTTTTTTGCGTTGCACAAGGATACTCTGACATCCAGACTAGAGGAGTCAGGGATCAAACCAGAAACCTTCTAACTAGTAAGACTGGATTAAGCTTTGATTTGTGTTCAATAAACTAATGATTTCACTGATGAGCTTAAGTTAAGCTTCCCTCTCCTGCAGCTTTCACATTTCTCTGTAAGTCTCACCCAGCTCGTGTTTTCCTGGATTGTCGGAGATCTCCATGACATAGAGCTTCAGCCCTGTATAGCTCTTCCCGATGCTGTAGATGCGCGTGATGTCAGGGCACTCCTCTTGTACTGACTTCATCAGCTGTTAAAACAAACAAAAAAAAACGTGTTTCACTGACACAGTATTTCAAAGGGCAACTGTTTTGTAGCCTCATTGGAAGTGTGTTAAGCTTAGATGATGCCCAGACAAAATTCAAGTGCATCATTTCAGCCCATCTCAGCGGGAAACAAATGATACATATAAAAATGTGGGGTAAATTATTTTACAAATGGTTTATTAAAAAATTAATTATCTGAAGGTTCCTCATTTAGTCTGAGTGTCTTTGAACCATCTGAAGTATTTATCCAACACTTTAGGAAATTGAAGTTAAAAAACTGCCAAAGAACGCATAAAATACACATACAAAGTAAGTTAGATGGCACAGAGAAACTTCTTGTCACTGAAGTGGAGTATAAACATTTCATACGTCTACATCCCATAAATCAGCCATGTCACACCTCTGGCTATGTTTGGGGAAGGTGGACCTGTGTTTGCTTTGGTTGTTTGTTTTCTGACCGTCAGATTCAGACAGCTCGTAGTGGCAGCACAGTTCATTCAACAGAATGAAACCTCTGTATATTTGCTTTTGGTCAGACCAAGCAGACCACACACACATTAAAATGTTCAGGATATAAAACAAACACCTTTCTCATCTCCTTATAGTTGTGGTGTCTGAAGTCCAGCTTGTCTTTGGACTCTGTGGGCTCTGTCTGCCATGGATAGATACTGTTTGGATCTGTAAAATGGGAAACGTGTGTCACTTTAATTAAATACATATATCTATATGAATGTAAAAAACTATTTCCAGCTAGTGGCCTCTTATACCTGGGAGTGCACAGCCCAACACCTCAGCTCTCAGGCAGATGTCCCCCTTCGTCCCATTCTGGTACCAGGACTGTGGGTTGATCCGAATATAGCGTGCCACTGTGGAAGTGTTGAAGAGGGCGAGGACGGGTGTCTCTGCATCTTGGTTTCCTTCAAATATCTGCGACACAAGGACACATTTGGGTTAACGACCTATAATACAAATACGATTTTTTTAGTAATAAAAATAAAAAATTGTACTGTAAAAACTATTTTCATAACTGAGGAAGAGCACATTGCTCTATCACTGCAAACCATGAATTTTAACTTCAGTTTGTGCACGCTTGTCATATTTTGATCTCCTCTGATTTTCACCACCTGAATTCAAAAGCCCCGTGGAAAAAAAGAAAGAAAGAAAAAGGTTGGACAAAGCACATCTGGCACACCGTGCCAGCTGTGGCTGAGTCACACATGCCAGACAGAGCAGGGGAAAGAACAAACCCCAACAAATCTGCACAGTTAAACCAGTTTTTGAGTTTTCAATAACCGAACGTCACAAACTTTGCCCTCATACTGTAAAAATGAAATGGCATATAATCTTTAAATGTGCTGCGTCAACACTATGGACCAAACTTTCCTTTACAGGACTTTGTTGGAATGATAGTTACAGCTTGCGGGTAAATTAAACTCTAATGGCTTTTCCTTTTTTTTCTCCATGAAGTGGGTTCAAGCTTCTGTGGTGGGAGTAAGAATAATGCAAAATTATTCCACAAATACAAGAACCCCCCCCCCCAAAAAAAAAAAAAAAAATCCCTAAAAGTCAAGTGATACATCAGTTTGCTTATATTATTTTGGGCTGTATTCTTTCATAAACATGCAAAAGGCTAACCCGTTACCTTTAACAGATAAACCCAAGACAAAGAACGGCCTCGTGACTCCTTTTATAACCAGCTTAGAAAGTGAAATGTATACACAGAGTAGAGGGAAGATCAGAGCTCGGATGTTCACTCACAGCCTCTTCAGTCCCGTTCATACATGGCTTCCAGACCAGTGTGTCATTGCTGAACTGCACCTTGTAGGTATGCACAATGTCCCAGCTGTTTGTGAACAGAAAACACACATCTGGGTTGTAAATATGGCACATGTGATATGACACACACTTTTTAACTTAATCAAGACATTACCAGGTTTCAGAAAAAGAGCACAACCTGAAGACGGAGCAAAGCCTGCTTTCATGTGTCTTAAATTAAGTAACATTGAGTAACATCTCACAGTAGGCAGACTTTGGGAACATTATCTTGGACTTCAAAATGAAACAATACTTCCATTCTGTCCTGAAACCAGTTTCCCAGCAGGCTTACTGATTTCTAACCCACCAGCACTGACCTCCAGATGGAGTTGCGCCCCTGCAGGATGACACCAGTAAAGCGAGTCAGCCGTCGAGCGTCAACCTCCAGCCACTGCTTCTTATCTCTGTACTGAGCACACCAGGCCCCATCATAGATATCTCCATCCTCTATTCCAGACTGCCACACACAAATGGAATGCACAGTATTTATGATGCTTCTGCAAGTATAGCCTGAAGTGCAGCAGTGGATCTTTTTTTAAATTCTGTGCAGTCACCTGGATGTTGAGTCGACCCCTGTGGGGACCCAGGCCTCGGCGCTTGTAGGACGAAGCCCTCAGCTGTGTGTCTTTGACCTTCAGTGACTCGAGACCCAGTGGAGGACATTCTGAGACAACCAGCAGGGCTTTATCAGTCATTTCACTTAATTATGAATGAAATTACAGGAGAAGGGGTGAATTCGAAGAAGTGTGAGTTCGAAAGGCAGAAGTCTGATTTTTTTAGAACGTTATTAAAAGACAGAATATCTGTGAACTGTCAGTTTCTGATAATTTAGTGCCATCAGACAGAACACACTGTTGGAAAAAAGGGTTTTCTTATTTACACTGAAGCACGTTAGATTATTTTAAAATGCAGATGTTCAAATCAAACTTCCAGGAACTTGTGGCTCAGTGCGCTTTGACGCCCTGCATCAGTATGTGATTGTATAAAATATTCAGCCGCATGGATGCATTGCATTTAAACAAACATAACCGTGCCTTGTACATATTTTACTGAACACATGCACACACGTTTCTCGTGAATAAAAAGCTGAGAGTTGACCCCTCAAAAGCATTTTTCACGTTTTTTTTTAGCAGATTAGATAAAAAGGCAGATGCTTCCATACAAAAATCGCTTGTATGATGAATTTGGAAATGCTCATCATTATTGTTGACCTTTTTAGTGGGCAAATCTGAACCCCTCTGTACGAACGCTGAGCGGAAACATAACTATTATTATTTTATGTTTTTAAGATTTTCACTTGTTCATGTGTCTTCAACCCTGATGGGTTTACAAATTAAGCCAAAGGCAGCAGGTAGAAAACAGAGAAAGCTGAAGCACTGAGGTTTCTGTAAACCTGTTCACGGGCTCTGCAGCCGTGAGTCCTCGGACAGACTCTCATTGTCTGCTGGGTTCAGCTCGGTTCAAAACGCCTCCTCCTCTTAGGAAGCTTTATTAGCTGCTAAAAAGCGTTGGGCCAGAATATAGAAGTAGCATAAATGAATGCTAAATGTTGACGGCATTTCCTGTAAAGACCCTTTCCCCCTTTTGCCTTGCACTCCTGTAGGATCTCTTTCGAGTTGCTTGTGAGTCAAAATGTGTCTTTGTTGCTGCTGACCACGGGAATCCTGCCAAACCACAAATTTATTCTCAAACTTCTGAAGCGGAGCCAAAGACAGCTGGCAAACTCACAACGATGCCCGGATTACACTCAGCTTTGACTACATTAAAGGAATCCACAACTGAGCTGATTAACTGTGTAAATAAATCCCACCAGGAATTTTTCTAGTGGTAGAAGAGCATTATTGTGCCTCTTTCATTGTTCTCCAGCACTAAAGATTTCATCTTTCATTTAAAATGAATGAAGCCATAGAAGATGTTTTCCTGACCCTGAATCTGACCTCTGTGCTGGTTTCCCATTTTTCACAGACTCGCTCTTTGCTGCTTCCTGTTGTTCTAAAGTTCAAGTCAAGTCACACTCATATTAACTTATGCATCATGCTGCTGATGAATGAAGGCACGAAAACACCTCCGCTATCAACCAGGAAGAGGCAATATTATAAATTTGACACGTACTTATTCTCAACATGCAACATTTTCTGTCATATCACTCACTGCTAATCTCACCCCAGCACTGTCTGACAGGCCTGCATGGATTTTAACGAACATCGGCTCTGATTTGACATGACATGACAGCTTGCCTACTAAGCATTTATTTCTAGCCAGCCTCCACTGAGCTAACCTTCGATCATTCCCTCTGTATACACAGATTATGCAGACAGATGCACTATACACACACAGGCTTACTCAGCTGGCACGATTTCCAGTCTAGTACACAAATATGAGATATGTACTGTATATACAAGGGAATATGCACACGGCAGAAACCAGACTGTGCATAATCACACTAGTAACTACAAAACACTTCTATTCTGTGATGTGTGTTAACTACAGGGACTAAGTTCGGCTCAATCATACATGAGGGACAAAAATCAAGAGACGCTAAGAGTAAAGGGAAGCTAGAGGAAGATAATAAAACTCTTTAAATTGAAGTGAAGGAGGAGGAAACTCATTGTATATGGTACAATACATCATCTCTTATCATGTTCCCAATGTAAATAAAGAAGACTGGCAGAAGCAGAAAGGTGAAATCTGTGAGCAGTTCAGCAAAAGTCTGAGTCTGCACTTTTTTCTTTTTAAGGGCTTCAATGAATCAATTTTGCGTTTGTATCATGAATACCTGTGTTTTTAAAAGTAGCTGCAGGTGGAAGGAAGCTGCTGCCAGGCTTTAGTTTGAGCTTGCACTGAACGAGTGTAACACACAGCAGTTATACATCAGGCTGATTTAAAGTACAGGTTTTTACATATACAGTATGCCTCCATTCAGCACTGCCTTGAGTTTGATTGTTACAATATCAAACCCATAAATGGCTCTTATCTGAGCTAGTTTAGGAAATAGTTTGGTTTGTTTGTGGCTGCCTGGTGTGAGTGTGACCTGACAGCTTGACCTCTTTCAAGCAGGAAAAAGCAACCAAACCTGTCTGATGGGCATACTGTATACTTTAGGGCTAACCCCCGATACATACGTGGGGCTGTTTCTGTGGCCACTGATTGGCTCACTCTTTTTTTGACCTGGGGTTTTGCTCTTTCAGCAGCATTTGGCTTCTTGCCGATGACTTTGGGTTTCTTCAGGACCGTTTTGGGCTTCTTTGCTACCTTAATGCCTCTGGTGGACCTCTTTGCTATAAAAAAGCAAACCATTTGATACACAACAGGACATGCATTCCTCATACCACATCAACATGCAATATTTTAGACAGGACACTTTACAATGGAGCTTTGCTTTCAAGGAAAATAGCTATATTTCAATCTCTTGCAGAGAACTAGATGAGACTCTCATATATTTCTATTAATAATGAATTGGTCTGCTTATTTTAACACAGAAATGGGAAAAAGCCGTGCACAAACAATCAAATTTAAAAATTCAAAAATATTTAACTATGGAGACAAGGCCAGCTGTTTCTTGGTGCTGTACATCATTTTTTGATGCTATAATAATAATGTACGGTTTAATTTTTGAGGGTGAGATGACTCTTGCCAAGAAAGCAAACAAGATGTTACTCCCTGCGCCCCAAGTCTGTGAGACAGTAAACATGCACTGTCCTTCTTGAATTAAATAACGAGCTCAATAAACAAACTAACAACCCCTGCAGTAGATGCTCTGGATATGCATCTGCTCGCTGTGCAGTGGAATATTCCTGCATTACCAACATTACATGTGACTGGTTTTAAGAAGAGTTGCCTTCTGTTTTCTGCTCTCAGGCATTGCACAGCCCATCTGGTTTTCATCAGCGGAAACACACGGCTAAAATGTTTCACTGCACCCTCTGCAGAATGTGGAACATCCTCCCCCAGCCCTCGGACAATGACTCTCCGACCGCAGATATGAAAACACTAACACAGTCCTTTTACACTCCGAGTATCTACAAAACTGTGGCTTCAAGTTGTTGTTGAAAGTCTGTCGCTTCATCAGTGATTAATGCAACCATGATTAGAGTTGGTAGACAGTTTGTTGCATCTAACTTTCAAAGCAGAATTTACATTGAATTAAAGTTTTGGCTGCTTTGTTCTCTTTCAGTGTCACCATGATGCATTTACACTGAAACTGCTTTACCACATAGGCTTTTTGCTTAAGGGAAAAGTAATGACCAGTAAATCCAAAGGACAATCAGTGGAGTTCATTTGCTCTCATGTAAGCTTTTCCATGAAGGAGAACCCTTTGAATTTAACAATTTGTCATCAATTTGAGATTAAACAGCATTAAAGAAAATGAAAAACAGAAATAAATATCAGTTTGTGTCCACTCACCCAACTCTGGAGGACCTTCTTCTTCTCTTTCAGTTGTTTTACCAGCAGCTTCACTCAGACTTTCTGGAGCTGTGGTGGGTTTGCTTCTTGACTTACGATACCTAGTTGTGAATCCTGCGGTGGGAACCTCAGTGGTATTGGGTTTCCCTGCAGAAAAAAGTCTCTCAGTTGAAGTTAGAGCTGTGTTTAAAGCCACAGTGGCTCTCCTTGAGGTTGTGCCATCTGCAGGTCTGCTTATAACAACAACAAATGAGCCACAGTTCAGATAAAAAAGCACAGTGATGAGCAGAAATCCTGCCATAGCAACTCTCCTCTGCAGAAAACCCTCTAACACGAACTTCTCATTCAACCTCTGTGACCCGCTGCTCTGCAACATCAAGTCCACAGCAATACAAACAACTTCCTGTTGTATATATATATATAGAAGTTAAAAAAATAAACTTTAGTATGATGTGTTTTTGGCTAAATTAAATAAGACTTCAAAAAGCTGAAAATAAATTGAGCCTTGGTCTGTGTGGAATTCTTTTTTGTTGAAAAAAGTAGGATACAAATAAGTAATTGTTCATTGGTGTAAGAAACCACCACATCCTTCTTACATGCTGCCATTACAGGAAATAATAAAAGGCTCCAGAATCTTCAGAATAAATGACATTTTAATAATTTTTGAAATGCTCTTGACTTGGTAAAATAATCAAAACAATTCTGGTGACAACAATCAGAGTAGAGGTACGTTATACTTTTCACATTTGCGCTTTTATTTTGAAGGATTTACAAACCTTCCTTACCTCGCTGACTGACTGGATGCTCCTCTCCTCTGCAGAGCTGCTGTACCGACAGCCATGCACCAGTTTATTCAGGGATTAAACTCAGAGGCACAGAATTACCAAAACATCTTCCAGCACTCGGGGAGGCAGGAAATGAAATGTAGACCGAAATGCCTTTAAAAACTTCAGATGTTTTGTGAGGCTTCTTTTCTTTTTCTCACCTTTAAAATGTGGAAGATTTCTTGAATTACCAGTATGTCGCAATGATTCAAAAGCACTGGAGTGGATTATTTCTTTTGCATAGACGTCACATTTCACTGCTCTGGTTAAACAGCTTTAATGGCACAGACAGACGGCGTTACACAGGACGTGTGCATCCAGACAGCAAATTCATATAAATGGGTATAAAAAACCCCCAAAAACAAACCAGAAGGAAAAAACAAAAAACACTTGACATATTACATCCCATTTCCAAATGATAACCAAATAGGTGGTATTTTATGGATCACTGAACAAAACTGTTTTCTGTCCAAGATCAGCAATGTTTGAGGAATTCAAAAATACTGGGTAACATTTTCTACATCTTATACTTTTTCTATGCTAAATGAGAGGAACCAACATGCAACCATGAACTATTTAACCAGATCTTACTGAAAAACGCAAACAAAAATATATTTACAAAAACAAACTTTTAAAATGAGTCGGCTCAAGTATCTGCACTCTCACTGTGGACCTCTCTCCTCCTGCTGAAGCGCTCTTACATAAAAGTTGGAAATGCTTGCATGTTGAACAACAGAATCTTATTTATTGAACAGCCAGTGGAAAATGTGCAGAATTCTTTTCTTTAGGATTTCATTGAGTACAGTTCGAGAATTTGTGACAATCACGTTTTCTTCACATTTGTAATAATTTCTGTGGAAAACTGTTAATGAAAACAACAACAGCGGGTGGCCTACAAATTATTAAATACCATCGCTGTTCATCAAATTGCTTTCTAAGACACATGAAATGAAAACTTTATTTGTAAAAAATATGCAACAAACCTAAGAAGCTGAGTTAAATAAGACTCTGCTGTGCAAACACCCCGAACTGTCATAAGCTGTCAACATTCACATGTATATTTTTTTAATGATACAAAAACTTCTTAAAATCCTGCTCAGTCTTTGCATTTTAGTCACTACTGTGTTCCCATTAATTTAAACCTCCGAACCACCTGAATCTGAGAAGGATTCATTAGGGCTGCAGAAGGTTAAATAAATCAAAGTGGGCGGAGCCGTGTCCAGACTGAGGAGAGCATCAGTCTCTTCTCCTGAGGGTGTTTTTTCTTTTTTAAGGTTTCCAGAGCTTCAACAGGCCATCCTCACTGTAGGTGGAGATGAGGTTCTGGTGGGGGTGGTGAGCGATGCCGATAACATCCTTCTCGTGGACCTGGAGACGGGAGATGTAAGATGTGATCAAGATACACCAAAAACATCGAGAGTGAAACAGAGTGGAGCTTCTTCCAGTCTGAAGTGATGGATTCACACAAAAATTATCCATTATTTTGCAAAATAATTTCAGCTACTGTGTGTAAAATGGAAACACATCAGCAGTGACCAGTACAACACCTACATGTATATAGTCTTATATGGAAGACAAGGCAGCTACACATCCCCCCCTTCAACACTGACTTCAAAACTTCAGCGATAAGAACTTGGGGGAGGAACAGAGGACAGAATATGGTGTGGTATTTTTGGAAACTCTGATCCTGAGTGCCGTAACGTACCGTCAGTGTTCTCTCCAGCTTGCCGGTGACTGTGCTGAAGCAGTAGAGCACAAAGTCTTCACCCACGCAGTAGATCCACTCGCCGCGGGGCGACAGAGTGCAGCACACAAAGTCACCACCTTCCCTCTTACCGGAGCTGAAACTCCTCACGATCTGCACAACAAGAAAACAGCTTATTACCTAAAACTCCGGGTTTAGAAGAAAATCCCAAACAACTGTTAGTGATGTGGCGACATTAACTGACCTGTCCCTGCATGTTCATGATGACCACTGTGTTGGAGCGGTTGCACACGACAAAGTGCTCCGGGTTCTTAGGCAGCAGGATGACGTTATTGACTGTGATGTCAGTGCCGGCTGACGTTCCCAGAGGCTTGAAGGTGCTGGTGCACTCAGTGGTCTTCACGTTCCAGACCTGAAGCACGTTGAAGATGAGCAGGAAAGCAAGAGGCATTATGAGAAAGAAGTGGATGAATGGGGTTATTTTTAAATCAGCTGCTTCTCTTACCTTTACTGTACCATCAGAGGAAGCGCTGATGATGTGATGGCCGTCCGGAGTGAATGTGACCTCGTTGACAAACGAGGAGTGACCGCGGAACTCCTTTAGAGTTTTACCCGACTTAAGTCCATGGATTCTTATGAAAAACAACAACAAACAAACAGGGATGATGTCGACAAAATAATTTAAGAAGGTTTACTGAAGAGCACAGTAGTTTTAATGTAGATTGGAAGAACAGTAGTCTATTCAGCCTTGTTAAATTCCTGTGATTCTGCTGACTTCGCACTATATTTTCTGTTGCTGATAAAATACAGACGCTAAGATTGGATGTCACTGTTTGTGTGTTGCTGGTAAACATCTGGGACATTAATAGAAACAAAAGTAACCATGCTGTTCTTTTAAATCAACACTACATTAATGTGTGTTGATTTAGGACCAGAACTATTTCTTGCCCAGCTCCAACATTAATGTTATCATTTATTAGTCATAGCCAGCAGTGCTACCATAATCATAATGTACGTAATTACATGGCTAATGTTAACATATGTGCCAGTCAGGTAAACATTCTAACTGTCTTGGAGCTAGAGCAAGGCCATATGACCAAAAATATTTATCACGATATACATTTGAAAATTTGCGATAACGATATAACTGACAATATAATTGACACTAGACAAAATACTTTACAACTCCACAACTTTATTAGTGCAAAAACCCCATCAATGTATTTTCACTTAAACAAGCAGCTGTTTTTTATGTGCATTAAAGTTATATAAAATGTAACAGTGCAAATTCCTTGCTTCATTCCTTCCTTGCTGACAGTTTAACCAAAAGGCATTTCCAGTGGAAACTGGCCGACGTCCTCAGCATAACCATGTATAATATCCACAAAACTTAAAAAGAGGTTATACACACACAATACGGTAATATTATGTTGAAGCACAGTACGTATCACTCCGCGAGGCTCCTGCCTACGACAGCCGTAATGCTCCGACAATCCATCAAGCGTTGCGGCTTCGTAGCTTAGCAAAGTCGTTCTAAAACATTTGACAGATTTTTGAGCGCCGTGTACATAAAATCGTTTCGAGGTCAGTAAACACAACCAGAATTCATACATAAGGCACACGGGATTATAAGGGGCACTGTCGATTTTCAGAAAAATCAAAGGATTGATTTTAAGTGTGCCATATTTTCCAAACAGGGTAATAACGACGGCCCGCTAGCACGCTCTACCAAAAATAGTGCTTTGTTGTGTATCTGACGGATGAAAGCCAAACCAGTTCCACACCACTGAAGTTGCAGCATTTTTACAAACCAATTCTGGTTCATCCGTTTCATTCAAAGATCCGCTTTCGCTCTTCTCATTCTGCATCGCCGCCGTGTGCATATGTAAACATAGGCACTGCGTATGCGCGTTTTACCCATATTCTATCGTGATGTCATTTTCCTATCGTTGCCCAAAATTACACCGGTATTACCGTGAACGGTATGATATAGCCCAGCCCTACTTGGAGCTTTATTGAGCTCTTGAAATTCCTTGTTATTACTGGTTGGTTGTTTGTTGCTACTGTTCATGTGTTCAGCTGCTAGTGGGGGGAGGGGCTTTAGGAAATCATGTTCAGAGGAGCCACCACTGCTGATTTACTGACACAAAAATGCAGCTGTTTTTGTTTTTTAATGTAAGTGTATTTAATAATTCAAGACACAATTAGTATGGTCTTTTGTTGCCAATGGTAACAGTATTGTTAGCATCTAGGCACCAGCGGTTGTTAGATAAGAGAACTTCAAACAGTAGCAGCCACTCGTACACTCACACAGAGTGTACAGCAAAGAGAGAGCCTGAGTGGAGCTAAAAACTACGGTTCTTCTTAAACAACCAAAATCATCACGATAAAAAGCCAACTGAACTTTGGGAAAAAGTGATCTTTTCACCTGCTCCCATCCACCTCCTACATGCTTGAACACAACCAGACCACACTCATGATCCCATAGCCTGCTTTGAAGTTTGGTCATCATGGACATCAGCACTAAGATCATTCACTTTGTGACAATTAAACATCCTTGCACGTCCTTAGTATGAGCTTTAGATTTTGAGAAATAATAGTGGCAGCCATAACCACTGTATTATCTTTATTTCACACCACAGTCGCAGTGAGAAACTAGAAGTGAGTGCATGATAGAGTTTGGTACACACATTGTGCATATGGGGGAAAACACCACTAGAAAAACACCACCCTAATGGCTGCACAGCCTCCTCTGCTGCTGGTAAGGATAAACGGTCAGATAGTAGTTTACCTGATGGTCTGATCAAAGGAGGCACTGAGGAGCTGGCTGCTGTCCTTGCAGAAGCTGACACATGTTACTCCTTTGCTGTGGGCACGCTCGAACCTCCTCAAACACTGACCGCTCTGGATCTTCCAAACCTACACAGACACATACAGCTTGTTCTAAACTCGTGTTTTAGTAAAACAGAAAACACACGAGTGAAAGAAACTGAGGTTTTCAGTTTTCTGAGAGCTTTCATGTGTAATAATTAAAATGTCTTCTTGATAGGTTTTTATAATTTTATACCAATAGATGTGGTTATATAGCCTAGAAATGGGCTGCAAGTACAGAACTGGTGAATGAAACACAGAAGGACAATGACAGAAACTGAAGTACAGCTGGTCCTCTATACCTTAACCTTTCCATCCTGGGCTCCAGTGGCCAACATCTCTGTGTCCCGACTGAAGCCCATACACAACACAGCGTCATCCATCATCATGAAGTTATCCTGAGCCTGGTATTTCAGATCCTGCA